>NC_042617.1:560829528-562029528 GCF_901001135.1 Rhinatrema bivittatum | reverse complement strand
CCTTCGTTCTGTAAATTACAAACACAGTTATTTCAATACACTAGCCAGAGTCTAAAAACACTAGCTAGATTAAATAGATAAAGATATCAAAACATGCAACAGGAAATATAGGAGAAAAGAGAACAATGTCAACAAAAAATCTGTCTATATTATGGCTAGCAAATTAAACTTCTCTGGCCCCCATCACAGGAATGTGTTCCTCTGGAAAGGAACCTGAAGAAATCTTGGACTCTAGAAGAGTCAGGAACAAAATTCAGTACCTCATTGCATGGAAGAGTCTGGGCCCGAAGAAAATTCTTGGGAGTCTGCCTCGAAAATTCAAGCACCACAATTATTGAAGGACTTTCAGATGCTTCCCCTGTAAGCCCAAGCCTTGAAGACTGGGGCTTGGGGGAGGGGGGCACTGTTATTTGGCCAGCCTTGGGGTAGGCATGTGAAGGCCATACTCTCCAATTCACCTTAGCAACCTCTCGGCAAGGCAGAAATGCCGCCACACGCCAACAGGCCCCAGCTCCTGAAGCGGCTTCAATGCAGCCTAAATGCCACCATGCTACTGCCCCTTCCTGGGGTCTTCATAGATACACACACAAGGTGCACACCATCTCTTAAAGAACTCACGGTGGCAAAAGCCCTGTGGCGCCCTTTGATGACATAAACAAGCCTTCACTATATAAGTGTCTCCTGAACTGCCTAACACCGCCTCAGCAATGGGTCTCCTGCCAGGAGCAGTTTGTGTTGCTCCTTCGTTCCTGTTATTCCTGTGTTCTAGTGTTCCAGAACACAGGTCCTTGCCCAGCCTGTCTTGTTCAGCCTTGCCTTGTCTAGCCTGTTTTGTCCAGCCTTGCCTTGTCCAGCTCAACCAGTTAAGTGTTTCCTCTCCTATCTTTGTTCATCCTCCGCCTGATCTCCTGATACTGACTTCTTGCCTTGGATCTGACCATGCTTGCCTGCCACCTGGACCTGACCATTGCCTTGGACCTAATAACTCTTGCTTGCTGCCTGTACTAGACCATTGTCTTGGACCTGACTAAGCTTGCTGTCCACCTGTCCTGACCTCCCCATATCTCCTGCTTTCCACCTGTCCTTTCCACCTGTCCTGACCTCCCCATATCTCCTGTCTGCTGCCTGTCCTGACCCCAGCATGTTCCTGGACTCTTGCTCTTCCCACCACCCTAGGGACCCATCTAAGTCCTGCCAGCCACCAGAATCCAAGCAACTTGCAAGGGAGGCTGCTGATATAGAGGAAGCCCCAGTCTGTCCCACTTCAAGGCACATTCACTAGCTGTTGGCATAAGCCTTGTAGGTTTGCCTACGAGGCTGTGTCAACTACGCCACAGCATTAAGGGTTCACTCCCATGCCACTCATTGCAGATCTGAGCATCTCACATTTTAAAATGGCCCAATTACGCGCATATATGCGCATGCACGAGCAACCCAATGTCCCCAAAAAAGGGATTGAGTTAGGGAGTATCAAGGGCTTTCCGGGGCGGGCCCAACATGTACTCATTTTAATTCTGGCAAACGCAATGTGCGTTAGATTTTTACCTGTGCTTGTTTATGTCTGCTCTTGATGAAATATAAGTCTGCATAAATCTCTTTTTAGGCCTAAAATGACTGGATGAGGAGTCTGGGTAAACTGGTGGGGTAAGTGCAGGCTGAAGAACCAGAGAGGTCTGGATGACTTCAAGATAGACTGGGCAAACTGGTGACTAATTAGTAAAACTGAGAATGTCCTTCATACGAGAATGTTATAAAATCTGCCTACATGTTCGCATTAAAGCCGACAAAGTCCTAAAACGTTTGCTCATGTAACCGCTTATAATTAGTGTGCAAACATACATGCAATGGGTATATTTTAATTATGCACGAGCAATTGCATGCACGATTTAAAATTCCTTGCGTATGTGCGCTCTTGCACACATAAGTGCGTATATATGCACCTGCACGCTTGCTTTACAGTTACCATCCCTATGAGCTGCACTGGTTGCCAATACAGTAGTGGATAACTTATAAAATGGCTATGATGGTTGACAAGTTGCTTGTCTTAGTCTTTTCCGTGGGCAAATTCTTTATTGCAATTTTATAATCCCTCCAGGGCTCTTGGTCATTACAGCATGGCCTGTTGGAAGGGCCATCTCCATGCCACATGTGTTTGACCAACAGTAGGGAATGTGCATTTTCAGGGGCTGGTCCAGTATCATGGAATTCATTTCCTTAAGAATTGCGTCTTATTATAGACTCAAAAGAATTTAAAAGACAATTAAAAACTCATTTGCTCAGGCAAGCATTTCTTTAGTCAACAGGGTAAACACAGATACAGACTTGTTATGTTTATATAGTATCTGCTGTTTTGTATGAAGCTATGTTCTTTTGTCTTATTTAATATGTAATGTGGCACTGTACCCTGCTTAGAGTCTTGGCACTGGCGGGATATACATTTTTTAAAATAAATATAAATAAAATAAATTGGCCCATCTAGTCTGTTCAATTGCGATTATCCACTTTCAGTAGATAAATGTACAAATTAAAATTTCCATACTTAATTCAACACTAGCTCCCCACCTCCATGTCGTTTCCCTGAACCTTCAACTTCTTTCCTACCACTACTCTCCAGATCAGTCCCAAGCATACCCTGAATCTGCAAAAGTGCTGGCTTCTACCACCTTCACTGGTAGGCCATTTCAGGCCTTGTTATCTTTCTCCATGATTCTTGCAAAACTAGCCCCAAATTCAACATCCAGTTCCCTTCTGTATTTTATTACCATGTTTTCTAATAATCCAGACAGCTAGCAAAACTAATGAAAGCTATTGTCCAACATATCCTGCCTCCCTATGCTAACTGAAGTGTAGGGCTTTAACCATGGTCATTCCATGCAAGTTACTCCAATTCTTTCTTGGAAGCCTAATGCAGCCATTAGGGTCATGACTGACTGCTGCTTTGGGCGGGTTACCCTAATGCCTTCTTAGAAGCTTATTGCAATCATACCATAGGGTTGTAACTGCTGGTAAGCATGCAGGTTAGTCTCTGGTTACCCTCTTGGTTTGTTTGCCATTAGGTCATGTTGCAGCTATCCCTTCACCTTTTGCAAATAAGGATTCTGTATTTTTATTCCATGTAGCTGGTTTCCCATGATGGTGCTTTATCCTCTACTAGGGATTCTATGGATCTGAGTTCAAGTCAGAACAGGGAGTAAAATTTCTCTTCTGGGGCCCCTGGTACTGTCTACCACGATCTCAGTAACCACCTCACATTCTATGTCAAAAATCTCCAGGAGGTTCCAGATTGTGAAAAATAACAGTAGGGAAACCAATATTACTAAAACAGGGAAAAACCAGGAATCATTAAAGGGACCGTCCATTCCCCAAAAGTACATACTTGGGTAAAACTGGCGTCTGTAGTTGGTGTTCAAATAAAAAGTAGTCTTTACTGTAACTTAAAGAAGAAGATCCAGGACAAGATGACAAAAATAAGAATCAGCATGCATCCAATGATCAACAAAAAGCAAAGGGTTTCTATGTCCATGCTTATTCTGCTCACTTCCCTACTGCCTCTTGCACTTTCATCCTGATTGAAAATATCCTCACCAGTGATAGTGGGATAACTAGAGGGTAGTTCCAGTTCAGGCATGAACTGGTCTGGAAAAATCCCAAAGAAAAATATCCCCAAAGAGGGTTCATACAAGTAAAAATCTTCAACTGTAAGTCAACTATCAAAAACACAAGACTCTTGAGTTAGTGGCTCATAAGTCTACATCTTTCTCTTCACCCAAGCTGTTAATGGTCGAAGGGGTCAAAAGATCTCTGTCCCAGTCCTTTGGGATATCAGGGGTATGCCATTCTCTTAGGCATTGGTCAGTCAAAAACCAAAAAATCTTCTCAAAGTTTTTCCTCAAAAACCTCTTTACAAAAATGATAGAATTTCCTTCTGTGAGATCCAGCTCTCCAACCACCTTGCTTTGAAATTGTGGTACATCTCTTGCTCTTCTGTCCTAAAACCCTGGAAGAGATTTCAGTTCCTCACTCCCTTATCTCTTATTCTCTTGTCCTGTTGTCTTGTGATCCTAGAGGAATCTCTAGCCTCCTTCCTTCTTCTTAGTTCCTGACCCACTGTTGCAGTGAGATTCGGGGTGGGTGGGGGGGAGGATCTCTACTGTACTCCCTACAAGGAGTGACTAGGTGCGTGCAAATTTTTTTTTTCATATAAGCAACAATTTTTTTAAGCAATAATTTTTTTTAAACCAACAATTTTTCATGCCAGTATTAGTATTGAATATTATTTTTTTTTATTTAATAATTTTTATATACCAACTTTTCATGCAAGCATATCAAAGCAGTTTACAGTAGTTAGCAATTAATCATTTAAAATTATTTGGATTTCCAAAGAAGAAAAAAGTAAATACATTATTTCATAATATAATTAACATAGCAAACTAAATAGTATGCTAAATAATCTGAATATAACAGAAATATAAAAATAATGGGGCAGATTTTCAAAGGGTTACGCAGGTAAGATACGTGCGTAACCCCTGAAAAGCTGCCACTGCCTGCCCCAGCGCGCGCCGAGCCTATCTTGCATAGGCTCGGCAGCACACGCAAGCCCTGGGACATGCACAATTGTGCACCCCCTTGCGCCTGCCGACCCTGGATTTTATAACATGTGCGTGGCTGCGCGCGCATGTTATAAAATCGGGCATAGATTTGTTCGCGCCGGGTTGCGCGAACAAATCTGCGCCCGCGCGCACGTTTTAAAATCTGCCCCAATCTGTATATAACAGAAATATAAAAATTTATGTGGCTGGATCCAAGATGGTGACTTGGCAGGACTCTTGTGAGCATCTCTCTTCCATCTGGAGAAAAAAAAATCTCTGCCAATGCAGCACTCAGCCCGCAAGAGGAGAGCGAGGGAGCGCCTAGCCTCAGAGCCTCCCTCATCTCAACCTGTGGTGGGCCTCAGGAGGCAGAAAAAACCCCGGCAGAGGATTAGCTGACAGGACTCGGGAGGAAGAAGAGCCTGAGCCCGGCCTTGAATTATTAAATTCGCTGTTGCTGGAGGAAAGATGTGGCCCCCCCCCCCGAAAATCCCGCGCTGAGATGCGCCCAGCAGCAGGGTGAACCACGGGTGCTGGAAATCGGCATACCAGGTGATTCTCCTCTGGAGCCTAAGCAGCTGGGGGAAGGAGACTCGACACATACACAATCTGAACAAGGATCAGGAGAAGCCACGGCGGGAGAAGAAAAGCAGCAGTCAAGAAGAGATTTATTTGAACAGTTACCGACTTTACATCAGAAGCTGGAAAGGCCTCAAGCTTTTTCCCCAGAGTCAATATGGGAGGCGATCCAGATCCTAAACACAAATATTGCCACTCAAATGGTTAATGTTTCTAATGATAGACGATCGCTTGGTGGTAGTTGAAGCGGGACTAATGGATAATAAATCAAAATTGCAATCTGTTGAGATAAAAATACAGAGTAATATGAATGTTCAGCAGGAGCTGATTAAAGAAAACCAGTCTCTGCATCTCAAAGTTGAAAATTTGGAAAAATCAGCTTCGGGCTAGAACTCTAAGGTGCATTAATTTTCCAAAGCTTCCATATATTGCACCCAAAGAACTGTGGAGGAGATATATGCTAGAGGTTTTGAAACTCACAGAAGACGCATTGCCTATAGTATCAAAGGCATATTATATACCTCCAAAAAAGAGAACTCAAGTAGATTCGAATAACTTCCAAGTTTTGCTACCTAAAGATTCACCTAGAATTGATATATCTGCAGTTCTGGATCAGCCTGAGGAAGAACTGGCCGAGACATCAACACTCATGGTTACTTTTCTGCTTCAAGCAGATAGAGAATGGATTTTTTCTATATAAGAATGAGTCGTTTCTGAAACATAAGATACACATTTTTCCAGATCTATCTAGACAACAATTTCTTTTGTTGAAACCACAAGTGCTTGAATTGGGTTCATTATACGTTTTAAAATATCCATGCAAATGCTTGATTAAACATCAAGGTCTTTCCTTTCTATTTTACCAGCCTTCTCAGTTAATTTCCTTTCTACCTAATAAAAAGAAGAATGGACTTAGCTCATCCTTGACTTCTAGCCCAGTAACTCCATAAACGCTGTGTCTAAAGATCTTGTTAAAATATGCTGTCTCCCTTATAAAAGCCAATTTACCTGCGTAGTAATATAAAAATGTACCTGAGATTGTGATGATCTTGGATCCATATTTTGGGCTTGTGGATGGTGTAAAATTTACAAGGTGTATATTGTTTAATTTTTACTTTATTTTGGTTAAAGGAACGAGCAGATTGCTTAATTATTATTATTTTTTTTACATTCAATTCTGATTGATTTGCATTTCAATTCAAGTTTTGGTGCTTGAAAAATTTGTAAAATTAATAAATAGAAAATAATAAAAAAAAATAAATTATGTGAGCAACCAAGTAACACTTGTGAGCAATGCTCCGAAACGTATGAGCAATTGCTCACACTCAGCTTAGAGAGGACTAGGATCCCTAGCTATGACTCCTAGCTCTCCCTCTAATGCTTCCCACTGAAGCACTGGGCATGCTCCAGATGACTTTATATCCCCAAAAAGCCTATCCTCCATAAAGGAGGGGTTATAGGGAGGAATAAAAAATATCAGAACCCCTCCTACTGCTCCTACATAGAAAAATCACATAGAGATAATGTTTGTGATTGGCATGGTCATAAGAACTTAAGAACATAAGATATGCCATACTGGGTCAGACCAAGGGTCCATCAAGCCCAGTATCCTGTTTCCAACAGTGGCCAATCCAAGTCACAAGTACCTGGCAAGTACCCAAACATTAGATCAATCCAACTACTATTGCTTATTAATTACCGTAATAGCAGTTTATGGATTTTTCCTCTAGGAACTTATCCAAACCTTTTTAAATCCAGTTACACTAACTGCTGTAACCATATCCTCTGACAATGAATTCCAGAGTTTAACTATGTGCTGAATGAAAAAGAATTTTCTTCGATTTGTTTTAAATGAGCTACTTGCTAACTTCATGGAGTGCTACATACATGGTCCTTCTATTATCTGAGAGAGTAAATAACTGATTTACATTAACTTGTTCAAGTCCTTTCATTTGTATACTTCTATCATATCCTCCCTCAGTCGTCTCTTCTCCAAGCTGAACAGCCCTAACTTCTTTAGCCTTTCCTTATAGGGGAGCTGTTCCATGCTCCATTTCATTTTGGTCACCCTTCTCTGCACTGCACTGGTCCAAGTACTGATCCATGAGGCACTCCACTGTTTACCTTTTCCCACTGTGAAAACAGACCATTTAATCCTACTCTCTGTTTCGTGTCTTTTAACCAGTTTGTAATCCACAAAAGGACATCACCACCTATCCCATGACATTTTAGTTTTCTTAGAAGCCTCTCATGCTGGAATTTGTCGAACACCTTCTAAAAATCCAAATCTACCAATTCTCTTTTGTCCACATGCTTATTCACCCCTTCAAAAAAATGCAGGAGATTTGTGAGGCAAGACTTCCCTTGAGTAAGTCCATGCAGGCTGTGTCCCATGAAAGCATGCATTCTAAACGTTCTGTGATTTTATCTTTATAACAGTTTCCACAATTTTTCCCAGCACTGAAGTCAGGCTCACTGGTCGGTCTATAGTTTCCCGGTTCACCCCGGGATGTCTTTTTAAATATTGGAGTTGCATTGGCCATCCTCCAGTCTTCAGGTACAATGGATGATTTTAATGATAGGTTACAAATTAATTGAATTAGGTTACAAATTAATTAAAATAGGTCTGAAATTTCATTTTTTAGTTCTTTCAGAACCCTGGGGTGTATACAATCGCATCACATCTACAACTTTTTAAAATTAGTTACCATTTTGGCTTCCACAATTTGTTCCAGGAGGAGAGCCTACATGTGATAACTAAAACAGAAATTTGATTTCAACACAAAATGGCATTGAATCAGCACAAGTTAGAAACTTGTGAGCAGTAGCGACAGTTGTCAAGGCTTCAACCCTAAATCCGATTTAGATAGTTTTTACATTTAGATCATATTTAAATTTCTTAATTAACTTCTTTTTAAGTAGAGCTAGATCTACATAATGTCTTTCTGAAAGCTAAAAGAAAGATAGTTAATTAATATAACAATTAGGGCAAGTGAAGTAATTAAAGTGTAAAATTAGAAATTCCTAGTGACAGCAAGTTCTGATAGAAAGTACAAAAAGTAGAAGCAGCATCTTAGAATAGATTCTTTGCCTGTAGAAGAATAGAAGAATCTGTAGTGCTAGTGATTAGCATAATATACATTTAAATTTAGTTTTTAGAAAGAGAGAAATCATTGGACAAGTTTCATTTCCACTGTTTAATCCTGATGAGAGAGGCAAAGCAACCTGAAGTTATCGATAGTGCATCTCTATAATCACTTGCAAAACTCTACATTAGAGTAATGTTATAGTTAGAGCGCAAATGCACAAACTCCAGCTAATGGCAGTTCATGACTCTCGCAGCTGGCACAATTTGATGCTCATTTACCTTGGGCGTTTTTATATATTATATCCCCCTACCCCTCAAAGCTTCTTCATCATTTTCCTCTTGCAAAGATATCTCCCCTCTTCTATTAACCACTGCTTTCCCATAGGTCCAAAATAATCTAATCCATGAAACTAAACGGTAACAGATTTAAAACAAATTTAAGAAAGCATTTCTTCAGTCAATGACCAATTAAGATGTGGAATTTGTTGCTGGAGGATATGGTCAAGGCTAATAATATTAGCTGTCTTTGGACATTTAAACCCCTTTTTAATAATGCCCAGAATACAGAGGTACACAGAGACCTGGGCCTACACAGTTCACAACAGGCCCAAGAGGCCTGGTTCTTTCCAGTGGGAAAGAGGATTCAACATCTCGGACCCCAGGCTCATTCTCTCTCAGTTACTTTCACTGTAGCACTCGTAGTTGTCTTGCATAAGAAAAAATAAGAAAATAAGAAATTGCCATGCTGGGTCAGACCAAGGGTCCATCAAGCCCAGCATCCTGTTTCCAACAGAGGCCAAACCAGGCCACAAGAACCTGGCATAAGAAATTGCCATGCTGGGTCAGACCAAGGGTCCATCAAGCCCAGCATCCTGCCTCCAACAGAGGCCAAACCAGGCCACAAGAACCCGGCAACCACCCAAACACTAAGAAGATTCCATGCTACTGATGCAATCAATAGCAGTGGCCATTACCCAAGTAAACTTGACTAATAGCTGTTAATGGACTTCTCCTCCAAGAACCTAACCAAACCTCTTCTGAACCCAGCTACACCAACTGCACCAACCACATCCTCTGGCAACAAATTTGGTCTTTATCTGCTGTCAATTACTATGTTACTATACCAGCAGCTTCTTGCTTGCACCGTAAGCTCACAGAACTAAGGGACTCAGAGATAGGTGACACAGTTGAGGAGGAAGTGAAAAAAGGCTTGGAATGGGTGCTTGCACCCAGCCATTTGCCCTCCCTCTGCTCCTCCCTCTCCTGGAAGACATAGGAGATTCCCTTCCAGTGCCCAAAGACAAAATACACAGGATTCGTTGCTGTGGTCCAAAAATAGAAAACAATCACCAACCAGCCTCCAAGTGAACTTCCAAAGCAAATTCAAAAGTTTATAAGAATATAAGAAAGAATATAAGATATGCCATACTGGGTCAGACCAATGGTCCATCAAGCGCAGCCCTGGTTCCAATAATGGCTAATCCAAGTCACAAGAACCTGGCAAGTACCCAAACATTAAATAGATCTCAAGCTACTATTGCTTATTAATTAATAGCAGTTTATGGATTTTTCCTCTAGGAACTTATCCAAACCTTTTTTAAACCCAGTTTCACTCTCTGCCATAACCACATCCTCTGGCAATGAATTCCAAAGCTTAACTATGCGCTGAGTGAAAAAGAATGTTCTTCAATGTATTTTAAAGTATTTATTTATTTATTTATTTATCTATTTATTTAACATTTTTATATACCGCAATTCATGTAGCAAAGTTACATATCATTTCGGTTTACATTATAACAATAACAAGCATGTAAGAATGCGATTACATTAAAACAGGGGAATAAACTAGGATAAGAGTGAACAGGGTAATAAAACCATAACGTATAAAATAATAATAATACTGCGATTCTTTTGAAAGTTTGGCTATATGAGCTACTCGCTAAATGAGTATGGCTAAATGCTACTCGCTATCTCAGAGACATGGTGGAAAGAGGATGGCTAATGGGATATTGCTATACCGGGGTACAAATTATATTGCAATGTCAGAGAGGAGCATCTTGGTAGCAGGGTGGAACTTTATGTCCAGGATGGCATAGAATCCAACAGGATAAAGATCCTGCATGAGACTAAATGCACAATCAAATCTTTATGGGTAGAAATCCCTTGTCTGTTGGGGAAGAGTATAGTGATAGGAGTATACTACCATTCAAGTTCGACAAAGTCCCGGATGAGAGGCTTCTAAGAAAACTAAAAGTCATGGGATAGGAGGCGATGTCCTTTTGTGAATTGCAAGCTGGTTAAATGACAGGAAACAGAGAATAGGATTAAATGGTCAATTTTCACAGTGGAAAAAGGTAAACAGTGGAGTGCCTCAGGGATCTATACTTGGACCAGTGCTTTTTAATATATTTATAAATGATCTATAAAGGGGTACAATGAGTGAGGTGATCAAATTTATGGATGACACAAAATTATGCAGAGTAGTTAAATATGAAGCAGATTGTGATGAATTGCAGGAGGACCTTGCGAGACTGGAAGATTGGGCTTCCAAATCACAGATGAAATTTAACGTGGACAAGTGCAAAATGATGCACATAGGGAAAAATAACCCTTGCTGAAGTTACACAATGTTAGGTTCTAACTTAGGAGTTACCACCCAGGAAAGAGATCTAGGTGTCATAGTGACATTGAAATCGTCAGCCCAGTGTGCTGTGGCGATCAAAAATGTGAACAGAATGTTAGGAATTATTAGAAAGGGAATGGTAAATAAAATGGAAGATGTCATAATGCTTCTGTATCGCTCCATGTTGAGACCGTACCTTAATTACTATGTGCAATTCTGGTCACCGTACCTCAAAAGGATATAGCTGCACTGGAGAAAGTGCAGAGAAGGGCGACCAAAATGATAAGGGGCATGGAAATGCTGCCCTGTGAGGAAAGACTAAAGAAGTTAGGGCTGTTCAATTTGGAGAAGAGACGGCTGGGGGTGGGGGGGATATGATAGTCTTCAAAATCATGAAAGGACTTGAACAAATTAATCTAAATTGGTTATTTACTCTCTCAGATAATAGAAGGTCCAGGGGGCACTCCATGAAGTTAGCAAGTAGCTCATTTAAAACAAATTATTACTCCCTTATTTTATTGTAACTGCATTCCTTAGCCTTTCTCTTGTTTAATGTGTTAATGTTTTATCATTACTATTATCATTATTTATTACTATTATTAGGATCAATGTTATTTTTTACCTTTTTGTTCCCTATCCACTTGTTAAATGTAAACCGGCATGATGCGATATTTATCGCGAATGCCGGTATAGAAAAACTTAAAATAAATAAATATAAATAAATAAATTGAAGAAAATTCTTTTCCCCTCAGCACATAGAGGTTGTGGTTACATCAGACAGTGTAACTGGGTTTAAAAAATGTTTGGATAAGTTCCTAGAGGAAAAAATCCATAAACTGCTATTACGGTAATTAATAAGCAATAGTAGCTTGTGATTTATCTAATATTTGGGTACTTGCCAGGTACTAAACAGGATACTGGTCTTGATGGATCCTTGGTCTGACCCAGTATAGGATATCTTATGTTTTTATGTTATGTTCTTATGATCACGATTGCCAAGTGGCCTCACCACATTGCCTCTCTCACCAAATCCTACACTCCACTGAGAATTAGATCTAAAATTGCTCCCTCTTTCATCAGTTCCTGAACCAATTGCTCCATAAAACTGTCATTTTTTCCATCCAGGAACTATCTCTCTAGCATATCCTGATGTTTCACTTATCCAGTCAATTTTGGGGTAATTGAAATCTCCCATTATTACTGCACTACCAATTTGGTTAGCTTTCCTAATTTCTCTTAGCATTTCACTGTCCGTCTCATCATTTTAGCATGGTGGACGGTAGTATACCCCTATCACTATAATCTTCCCCAACACACAAGGGATTTCTATCCATAAAGATTTGATTGTGCATTTAGACTCTTGCAGGATCTTTATCCTGCCATCCCGGACATAAAGCACCATCCTGCCATCCTGCCATCCCGGACATAAAGCACCATCCTGCCACCAAGTTGCTCCTCTCTGTCATTGCGATATAATTTTTACCCTGGTATAGCACTATCCCATTGGTTATCCTACTTCCACCATGTCTCTGAGATGCCAATTAAGTCTATGTCATCATTCACTGCTATACACTCTAACTCTCCCATCATCCTTCTTAGATTTCTGGCATTGGCATACAAACATTTCAAAGTGAGTTTTTGGTTTGTATTACATTCAAGGGATAAATTGGAATTTTATAGCTCAGGTGAGTTTTAATTATAGGCACTTGGAGTACTTTTATTATTAGTGGAACCTCTCTATTGGGATTCCCTAACTCTAATGTTTCATAAGTATCTTCCAAAGATACCTCCTTCCGAACCATGCGCTGCTGAGCAACTGTCAGCTTTCCCCTTTGATTTAGTTTAAAAGTTGCTCTATCTCCTTTTTAAAAGTTAGCGCCAGCAGCCAGGGTCTACCCTGGTTAAAGTGGAGTCCATCCCTTCGGAAAAGACCCCCTCTTCCCCAAAAGGTTCCTCGGTTCCTTACAAAACTAAATCCCTCTTCCTTGCACCATCGTCTCATCCACGCATTGAGATTCCGGAGCTCTGCCTGCCTCTGGGGACCTGTGTGTGGAACAGGGAGCATTCCAGAGAAGGCCACCCTGGAGGTTTTGGATTTCAGCTTTATATCTAAGAACCTAAATTTATCTTCTAGAACTTCCCTCCCACATTTTCTCTGTCACCTGCCTGCTTCTAGAGTTGCCAATTGTCACCAGATTTTCAGGATAGCTTGATCCAGTCCTGGTTTTACCCCAGTGCATGCTGGGACTTATTCTGCTTTCCCTATTGCATTCCCTAAGAAAAGCAAGACTATAAGTACCTGCATGCAGAGGAGTAAAACAAGGACTGGATCAACCTGTCCTGAAAATCTGGAGCTAGTTGGCAACCCTGCCTGTTCAAGTGTCCTACAGTTGGCAGGCACCTGGGGCAACCCTTGCTTCCAAGGGGTGGAAGGTAGGCTCTAAGATGGGCATGGTTTCTCCTTATTCCTCTGTTGCTACAGGGGTCTCTCTCTGGCACAGAGTAAAGAAAAACAAACCCCCCCCCCCACCCCCCCCAAAACACAGTCCTTTCACCACCTCCAGGCAGGGATGATTGACACAAAAGTCCATCCCTGCCAAAATCAGGAACAAAAATACTTCTGTGATCCAAGACCATGTTCTCCCTGGGACAAACCGACCTTCCTTCTGACACTTCCAGGCAGAGGATGCCCTCCTGGAAGGTGGGTACAGAGTTTCTTCACAGAAAAAAAATCTTACCCTCCTTTCTCCCAAGACAATCCCTTCTAGGCCGTGAGACACCAAGCAGTGAGAATGCCTCTTCCCCTCTCTCAGCTTTCAGGCTGCAACGCCTCAAAATTGTTAGAAACCGGGAGCTTCAGAAACTCTCCTTCAAAATCAATTCAAAATGGCTGCACCTACTCTCCTCTCTGCCTGCATTTATCAGACTGAGTAGCCAATCCTTGCAGCCCCCGCAGAGTTGCTGGGAAATGCTTGAACTACCCCTCCCTCGCCCTCTACACTGGCTCTAACTAGGGGCAACGAAGTCTAGGGACCGAGGGAGGCCCTTACAGACAAGTTTCTGGAGGTCCGTTCCATTAAAAATTATTAGCCAGATAGGCCTGGCGGGATCATCATGTGGGAGCAGCGGGGAACGGATCTCTCCATTCTGATCTCACGGGTACTTCCAAGTGATTGGATTGGTCACTGTTAGAGACAAGAGGCTGGGCTCAATGGACCATTGGTCTGATTCAGCATGGTACATCTTACATTCTTAGGTAAAACTCTCTTGTCGATTATTGAAAACAGGCACTGACTCTCTTCCTGTCCTGCCCCTCTCCTCCCTCCCACGCAGGGAAACTGAGGTGCTCTTCCCCTCCCATGCCACCTCCAAAGTAATAGCAACGTTGCTGACTCCCCTTCCTGTTTATTTCAATTTCCCTTTCTACTGGGACAACATTTCTGACTTCAGTACTGGTTCTTCCTGCCCCTAATATGTTTTCAAAGCTCGTACCACAAGCACTCCCTCCTTTCTGCTGACCCCTTCCATGGGAAATCAGACATTAACATGGGAAATCAGACATTAACATAATTAACAGGTTATTTTCACTTTCGAATAATAGAAGGACTAGGGGGCATTCCATGAAGTTAGCAAGTAGCACATTTAAGACTAATCGGAGAAAATTCTTTTTCACTCAACGCACAATAAAGCTCTGGAATTTGTTGCCAGAGGAGGTGGTTAGTGCAGTTAGTGTAGCTGGGTTCAAAAAAGGTTTGGATAAGTTCTTGGAGGAGAAGTCCATTAACGGCTACTAATCAAGTTTACTTAGGGAATAGCCACTGCTATTAATTGCATCAGTAGCATGGGATCTTCTTAGTGTTTGGGTAATTGCCAGGTTCTTGTGGCCTGGTTTTTGGCCTCTGTTGGAAACAGGATGCTGGGCTTGATGGACCCTTGGTCTGACCCAGCATGGCAATTTCTTATGTTCTTATCCTTCTTTTGGAAACAACCGAAAATTGCCCTGCGCGAGTGAGTGCATTAGCAAAATGTGCTCTGACCCGACCTGCTTTGATTTCCCGCAAGCCGCTCTGTACATGAAGTAGCCCCCCCGAGGAAAGGGACGGGCTCTGCGGTGAGCACACTGGTCGCCATTCTGGAACAAAGCTTCTTTGACGAGGACAAATTGGCATCAGAAGTGCTTGCATTCTTGAATTCTATTTTTAAAAGTAATACAAGGGATTGATACATTGATTGTATTTTAATTTTATACTTGAAAGGCAACTTTTTTTTCGTGAAATCCTAGGAGCTGTTTCAAAGGCACTGAAGCGAACAGTTGGAGGGGTGGAAGGAGGGGGGGGTGCTAGGACCCCATTTGCAAGGTAATAAAAAAGGTATTGATGGTATATATAATAAAACAAATTGCATATGCAGTGCATGAAAAGCTTTCATTCCTGTGAATAAAAATAAGTACTGTGTACAGTAAAGTGCTTTTTATTCCTACCCTCTACCATATGAAATTGTACCTAATGCAACAAGGAAGATAAGGCCCTGGACTTCTATTGAACAATAGATTACTGATGGGTCCATGGAACATTGAATGAGACTGGAGCACTGTGAAATTATTGTAGATGCACAAACCTTCATTTTTTTTTCTCCCAGTTATGTAATTTGAAATTATATGAACTGTGATGGAGAATGGGATTAAATAAAGTGCACTTCTCATTTGTGTGTGCATGGTGGAGGACTCCTTTACTCAGCTGTCCCATGCAGTCGCACAGATCCTGCTTGCGTATTTTAATCCTAATGAATTTCACATTCTCAGGCCCAGTGCCTCACTGGGCTACAGAGTGGCCAGGCTGGGGTATTTCATGCAGATCTGGCATCTGTTTTTTCCCAGTTGTGCATGGAGGAATGTGTCTATGTGTGGGCCGAGCTAATTTTGGGCTACTTTCGCCCCCTGGAACGCAGCCATGGGGAGGCCGTGGCTCGTCCGTTTTAGAATCAGGCCCAGCCAAGTGTCTACGACTTAACAGGAGACAAAAACCGATCATTTGCACCGCGCCACTTCTAAGACCGGGTAGGACCAGTCATGATTGACTACCACTCGTAGAAATCCTCAGTTGAGCTGAGCCCAACAGAAAACAAATTCCCCACTGCAGGAAGCGGGGTGAGGCCACTGCAAGGCCTGCCAGAGCGTGCAGGCTCGCTCTGGGCAACTGCACTGGATTTGGATTCTGTTCCTGCTGCTACAGTTGGTGATGGGCCTACTCTGACAGAACTTCAAAAGGTGAGGGAAGGGTAGAAGCTGGGAAGGGATTCTTCAGGTTAAAGAAGCCCCCGGAGGATGTAGGAAAAGAGAGAAGCCAGGAAGGGATCTGGAGAGAGAGGAATCAAGAAGCCAAGAAGGCCTGGGAAAGGGCCATGGGGTGGGCACAGGAGAGAGATGGGTCAAAAGGAGGGAGGGCACAAGAGAAGGAGGGTACATGGGGGTGCACTAGAGAGAGAAAAAAGGCCCATATGGAGGGCAGGGGATGGGCACTGACGGGAGAAAGGCCATATGGGAGAGGGCAAGAGAGAGACAGAGGTCATAGGGGGGAGGAGTAGGCAGGAAAGGGCCACGGGATATTCAGCAGCCATGGGGGTGGGCAGTAAGAGAGCTCAGGAAGGGGCTGTGGGGAGAGGGTGGGAAGAGGAGGGAGGGGACCCAGGATTAGGGCCCCCTCCCATGTATTTTCGGTGCTTCTTCCCTGCTTTCTGCCTCCCAGTCTCACTCCCAGCTGAATAAGCTGAGGCTGCCATTCTCAACCACAGCTAAGTCCCAGTGTCAGACATCACAGACAGCAGCACAGCTAGCCACAGAGCTGAGAAAGAGCTGCTCTGCTCGGGGGGGGGTATCAGAGATTGGCAAGGAGGGGAGAAGTGGGGTCCGGGTCAATAGGGATACAAGGACTGGGGGAGAAGTGAGGATTCAGGGATTGGGGGGAGCAGGGTCTCCAGGAAACAATGGGAACTCAGGAAAGGTGGGGGTGCTCCATAGGAGAGTGGGAACGTGGGGATTGATAGGAGAGTAGGGACCTGGATTGAGGGGGCTTTGAGGCAGGGACTCAGAGGGAGAGTGGGCCCTCAGGAACTGGGGAAATTCAGGGGGATGAAATGTTCCTTGTATACCGGAGTCCATCAATTTAGAGTTTATTTTATTACTTAACATTGTGATATAGTTCCATTTTTTAATCCTTAAAACATTTTTTATTGTAACGCCATCCCTGGGTGCAGACTGCACTCCAGTGGGGCCATAAAAGAATGTATAAGTGCTCTCCCACCTCCCTTCCTTCCCAGGGTGTAGGCTCTTTCGACTCTGGGATGAAAGGAGCCCTCTCGGCTCCCAGTGCGGGGTGACCGGCTCTCCTTTTGGAATTCCCTGGTTTGGGGAAACTCTGGTACTCTGCGTGCTGCTGCACACTGTGTGCCCCAGAAATGAAAAGAGCCACTATGTTAGTGTCCAAGGAAAACTTTACTGTTGCAAAAGGGCTGTGAAGTAGCACAATACTGGTCCACAGCACCGTAAGTGCGTTCTTTACAGGTTTTACCTCAGTCTGTGCAGGAATGTCTGATGGCAGAGCCAGGCTTGGAAAAATAAGAGTCCCCGGGTGGGCAGAACACCCTTTCCACATGGCCAGGATACCCCTACAAATGTTACAACATGCGGCAGCGAGACTCATTGCAAACTCACGCAAATATGATCACATCGCCCCCATCCTCAGAGACTTACACTGGCTCCCCATTACATCACGCATTATCTACAAAACACTCACCATAATTCATAAAGCAATCCACACTCACAACTCCAACTGGTTAGACTTCCCTTTTACAACTCCTAAGTCCAATCGACCCACCAGAATGGCAAATTCTGGCACCCTACTGGTGCCCTCCTTGAAATCAGCCCATCTCTCCTCCACACGCGAGCGTGCCCTCTCGATTGCCGGTCCCACTCACTGGAACACACTACCGCCTGACATACGCCTCGAACCCTGTATGAACAACTTCAAAAAGAAATTGAAAACATGGTTGTTCAGCCAAGCTTTCCCAGAATAAAAAAGCCACAATCCGTGCCAAAGTAGACCACATTACGTCTACCCCTTTTCCTCATATTGAGGAGCTATGTTTTGTTATGCTCCCTCTCCTCACTTCGAGGAACCTCGTTTTGTTATCCTGTCTTTTCTCAGCTGCCTGTCGTTATCCCCTCTCCCAGTTTTGACTTCCCTGTTTAAAATGTAATTTTCCAAACTTAACCTGTTTACTATAAACCGACATGATGTCCACAACTAATGCCGGTATATAAAAATGTTTAAATAAATAAATAAATAAGCTGCTGCACGGAGCAGCTTATTTATTTATCTCTCTCTTTCCCCAGGGTTCGCTGAAGCACCGGACGGGTAACTCCACGGACATTAGGCTTTGCCTTTACTCACTCTTACATGAATTAAGCCTTCTCTGTTCTTATTCAGTCCTTGTTCTTTGAATCCCTGATGGGAGGGATCCCTTTGGAACAGGACTCTCAGTGCTCCCAGCAGGAAGGAAGGGCAGTCAGAACTTCCAACCTGGATCTTGAGATAAGCATTGTCAAGTTAAGTGTAAAACATTGATAAAACAAGCCAAGTGGCCCCACCACCGTTACCTCTCTCACCAAATCCTGTGTTCCACTAAGAATTAAATCTAAAATAGCTCCCTCTCTTGTTGATTCCTGAACCAATTGCGCCATGAAACAATCATTTATTACATCCAGGAACTTTATTATCTCTAGCAAGTCCTGATGTTGCATTTACCCAGTCAATATTGGGGTAATTGAAATCTCCCATTATTACTGCACTGCCAAATTGGTTTGCTTCCCTGATTTCTCTTAGCATTTCATCATCTGTCTGACCATTTTGTCTCCTTATTCCTGAGTCTCCATGTGTTCCTGCATTCTTCCTCAGGTAGTACCTTACAAACTGATCTCTGGTACTGACCTCTGCCTGCCTGACCATTCTCTTGTCTGCTGCCTGGAACTGGCCTCCTGGTGGCAGGCGCTCTCTGGGTCTGACCGGAGGGCCGTACCAATCCTGCACCAAGCCAAGGGTCCACCTCCAGCGCAACAAGCACATGAAAAACGTGAGCTGGGGATCTCTGGGTACTATGGCTGCCAACTCCGAGGGGGAAAATATACTCTCTACATGCACATGTTTTCTTATTGTCACCCTCTCCCCATCCTTCTTGCCTTACACCCTTCCCCCTGGCCTCAAGCATTCAATCCTCTTGATCAATCTCCGAGCATTCACCCCTCCTCATGCTCCTGGCCAGCTCTCTCTGCTTCCTTGCAACTCATCACATCTGCCCTGCATTCACCTCTTTGGCAGTCAGTCCTTCATACTCATTCCCCCAGCATTCATCTCCAGCTTTCATTCCCTCATCATGATTTGTCGCACACTCCCCACTCTACCCCACCCCTGCCATTGCATTTACTCGCTCCTCTCCATCATTCACCCCTTCACTTGTCTGGTGTCCTCCTCTTCCTCCTCCTCAACCAGCAGGATGGAGCCGGGATTTCAGGGGGGAAAAAGAGAGTCGTGGCCGTGTCTGCAGCTCCTCCCCCTTCTGTCCCTGTGTCAACGCGAAGCTCATGGGGGAACAGGAGGGAAGGGGAGCTGGAAAGAAGATGGCGGCTTTTGCTTCCTTCTACATCCCTTCAGGGCTGCTGCAGGCCAGCTGCCTGCTGGCTCCGTGTTCTTTGGCACAGCCGGCCAGCAGCCCTATGGAGCAGTTTAAAGCAGCTTTTGTACTGCCGGCTTTGAACTTGTGCCTGCAGCTGGCCTGGCCAGATAATAACTGGGCAGGCTGGCTGAATACCGGAAACCCTACTGGTACTATAACCATTTTTGGCACAGATCTGATTGGAATAGGCAAAGCAATTCCAAGGAACAGACAGACACACAGACACTATGATCTTATAAGGACACAGTTTCCTTATAGGAAAGTAGGGTAAACATGAGACTATAAACTAATAGACAAAACTTTAGCTAAACTCTGACAGAAGCAGAATTAAGCAAAACCAATATAGCAGGGCTTTCCAAACCTGTCCTGGGAACCCCGCACCCAGTCGGGTTTTCAGGATATCCACAATGAATATGCATGAGATAAATTTGCAATCATTGGAAGCTTAGGCTATGCAAATTTATCTCATGCAAATTTTTTGTGAGAATCCTGAAAACCTGACTGACTGTGGGGTGCAGAGGAACGGTTTGGGAAGCCCTGCTATATAGAGTTGAGATGGGCAGATAGTGCCTGCATGGGGTTAATAGATGACTCCAGGTCATCAGGGACAGGCTGAGCCAGTCCCGGTTTTACATTTAAGGGAGTATAGCAACATAGTAAATGATGGCAGATAAAGACCAAAAAGCCCCATCTAGTCTCCTCAGCAGCAATTTTATGAATGTGAATGTGTAAGTTGTGCTGAACTAATTGGATTCTTAGAATTTGAGGTTGAAATAAATACAATAATAAATAAATGAATATATCTACCTGAAACAGATCTAATTCCCACATGGAATGCAACCCCCAGTCCCTTTGTGTCCCCTTTAAGGTTGCAAGGTCTGCACCGTGCAGGTTACCCCCGTGCCATCCAGGAAGCACAATGCAGCCAAATCACTGTTGCCTTGGGCTGCAACCATTGCTCCATGAAGGCTGCTCCGTGCTTCTTTATCATTCTTTTACCACTAGGGACAGGCCCGGCGCGACTAGGTGTGTATACGGTGCATTTGCACAGGGCAGCACATCTGGGGGGAGGCGGTGAGCTGGCTGCAGCAGGAGAGACCGCGGGGCCGCTGGCAGCCGAAGAAAAAGAAAGGCTGCAAGCCGCTGGCGGCCGGTGGAGAGGCCCATTTTCCAGTTGCATGTGCGCATGCACACAGCTTCCACTCTCTCTCCCCAAACAGGAAGGCCCGCAGGGCCAGCCTGAAGACATCAGGAGACTATGTGTGTATGTGTGAGTGATTGAGAGCATGTGTGTGTCAGAGCCTGTGTGTTTGTGCATGTGTGTGTGTGTGTGTCTCTGTGAGAGCCTATGTGTGTGTGTGTATGTGTTTGTGTGAGAGCCTATGTGTGTGTGTCTATATAAGAGTCTGTGTACATGTGAATATGTCTGAGAGCCTGTGTGTATGTTTGTGTGCCTGTGAGAGCCCATGTGTCACAGGCACACCCACACACATACACACACACACACACACACATAATGTATCTGTGAGGGAGAGGGAGCCAGTGTATGTTAGAGAGAAGGAGTGTGTGAGAGAATGACTGTTTATTGTGAGTGTGTGTTAGAGAGAAGATAAAATTTGGGCATCCCTATCTCCCCCAATCCATGACAATCTCAAGGTGACTAGAAATCAGAAGATCACAGGATGGAGAGCAGGAGATGTACTATTGGTTATAACTTGATAAGTCTGCTCTTTCAAAAAATTTAATTTTGTGGGGGGAATAGACCATTTTTTAATTATTGGATTTTTTATTATTCAGATATTTTTAAATATTTTCTTGGTGTTTGGGAAATTTTGTATATTCTATTCATTAACTGTTTGAAATACTGTTTATGAATATGATTTTATTATGATTGTTTTATATTTCTTGATTTTATTATTTAATGTTCTTATGAAGAATGGTCATATTTCTGTTTTTCCATTGTTGCTCTGCATATAGAGGCTGGCTTGTTGTGGGTTCCAGTTCAGTTCTTCTCAGCAGGTTTCTGTTTATACTTTCTGATCTCTTTATTCTGTACTTGGTGAGGGTCTGTCTGAGTTCTGCATATGTGACTGAGGTGAAGTATTTTGCTAGCATGTAATTTCTGTGTTGGGATCTATAGGAGCCTGGTTTCCTAATAAGAGCTTTTATTGGTGTTCTAGGGCCTGTGTAATATGTGCAGTGTTGCCTTTTCATATATAAGGTTGTTAGGGCTCTTTTGGTATGGGAGATTTACTAAATTGTAGTGGAAATTCTGCTTGTTCATGGCTTTCTGAGGTTCAAGCTCACATCCAATATGCATTACAAAATATCTAATTCCATAGGAGCTCCAAGTGTCTTTTTTTTGCAGACTTTTCTGGTTGGCACCACTGGAGTGCATGTAAATATAATATAATATACATGTTGTAAGTGTTATTTTTGCCACAGCAGACTGTATTCCTGAATGTTATTTTTCATGTAAAATTTATTATAAATGCAGAATTTAATTGTGCGTGTCTGTAAAGTGTGTGGGGTGTGTGGGGTGGTGTGTGCAAGGCTGTAAGGTTTCCCTAGGGTAACTAACTAAAACCCTTCCCTATCCTTGGGTTCTGGGGTGGCGGGCATGTCAGTTTTAAAAAATATAGATTGCAGGAGGCACAATTTTTTGTATGGACCCAAGACAGACACTGAATGAATCGGTGGAGTAATTTTTTGCACAGTAATTTTTTGCATAGTAATTTTTTGCACAGGGCAGCAAAAAAGCTAGCACTGGCCCTGACTAGGAACCCTGTGAACTTATCCCATGCAAGTTTTTAAAGTCTCTCACTGTCCTTGTCATCGCCACCTCCTCTGAGAGGACATTCCAGGCATCCACCGCCCTCTCTGTGAAAAGAAATTCCTCCTTACATTGTTTCTGAATCTATCACCTTGGAGTTTCATATTGTGACCTCTAACTCTACAGCTTTCTTTCCATTGAAAAAGGTTGGTTACTTATGCATTAATACCTTTCAGGTATTTAAATGTCTGTAATCATATTCCTCCGTCTTGCCTCTCTTCTAGAGTATACATATTAAGTTCCTTCAGCCTTGTCTTATAGGGCTTTTGGTTCAAACCCTGCACCATTTTGGTTGCCCTTCTCTGGACCGTCTCCGGGATCTGTATATCCACACAAATAAAACTGGAAGTGAGGTAATCCTCAATCGATTTTTGGACAGTGGTTTGTGAGGAGCAAACTAAACTTAAAGAGGCCAATATTCAACAGACCATTTAGAGGATAAGTTATCCGGCCAAAGGTAGCTGGACAATTTGACCCATGTATTCAGTGGGATAAACATCCCGCTGAATATACAAGCTTAACAAACAAAAAAAACCTACCCGGCTATATTTGAAAATAGCCGGGTAGGTTTTTATTATGCAGCCTTGTGTGGCCGGATAACATGCTACTTAACCAAATATCTTTAAAGATGTAAATACACATGTAAATAAATGGGCTAGTAGGCCAATTCCTTTCCCCCTGAAAATAATATCTTATAAAGGCCTTGTTGGGCCATGCCCTCCTCATCCCTCGGTTCATAGCTATAAAATCTAAAAAGAAAAGTACATAAATGAGCTAAGTTCCTTTCAATCCATGACTTTGGGTTTAAGTGGATAGAACGTTTACGTTATGTTTTATTGAACCAGCAGATAAATGATCTTAAAGGTGCTCCATCTGACACTGTCTATAGCCCATTGTGTGGCAAGAGACAGGTTATTGATATCCATATCACAGTTTGTCTGATGCTGTGCTCATTGAAAGTTATCATTTTCATGTTCTATTGAGAACGATTGTGTACTTCTTCTATTGGATGTGGCTGGAATTAGGAGAAGAAGCTTCTGCTGTTTATTTTTACGGAGCACTAACTGTTTACATACAAAAACAAGCTGCTGCCCCCATGCAAAGGAAGCCCCCAGCGTACACACCCACACCTCCCACACTGATTGGGCAGTCCGGAAAGGGAGAAAGGGGGAACCAGTACTGGATCAGCCTGTCCTTGATGATCTGGAGGCATCTAGTTAGGGTGGCCACCTGGCTCCTTATCATATGGATGAGGGTAATCTAGCCCTAGCATTATTCCAATGCACGCATGTCTGTCTAACATAGACACATAGAAACATAGAAATGACGGCAGAAGAAGACCAAACGGCCCATCCAGTCTGCCCAGCAAGCTACGCACTTTATCCATTTTTTTCCCCTTTTTTTCTCTCCCACCTGTTACTATTGGCTTCCAGTACCCTCCAGCCCTAATTCCCCTCCACCCCACCACCAATTTAGAGAGCAGTGCCGTATCTGCATCCAAGTGAATGTCCAGCTCAATTAGGGGTAGCAACTGCTGTAACAAGCAGGCCACACCTTTACCCCATACTCTTACCCACCCCTGTTTTTATTTTTTTATTTTTTGAGATAGCAGCCCTCCATCCTTCCGCCCCGTGAAGGTGGAACACCAACTACTGGCCACTGGCATCCCGCTCCGTGAATGCCTCTATGGCTACTGCCGCTCCGTGCAGTGTTTGAATGCCTCTGTGGCTACTGCCGCTCCGTGCAGTGTTTGAATGCCTCCTCTTTATTCACGCCCTCTAGACTTGATGGATCCACAGTGTTTATCCCATGCCCCTTTGAAGTCGTTCACAGTTTTAGACTTCACCACTTCCTCCGGAAGGACATTCCAGGCATCCACCACCCTTTCCGTGAAGAAATACTTCCTGACATTGGTTCTTAGTCTTCCTCCCTGGAGCCTCAGCTCGTGACCTCTGGTTCTGCTGATTTTTTTCCGACGGAAAAGGTTTGTCGTTGTCTTTGGATCATTAAAGTTTTTCAAGTATCTGAAAGTCTGAGTCATATCACCCCTGCTCCTCCTTTCCTCCAGGGAGTACATATTTAGATTGTTCAATCTCTCCTCGTATGTCATCCGATGAAGACCCTCCACCTTCCTGGTCGCCCTTCTCTGTACCGCTTCATTCTTGTCCTTGTCTCTTTGTAGGTACAGTCTCCAGAACTGAACACAGTACTCCAGGTGAGGCCTCACCAAGGACCTGTACAAGGGGATAATCACTTCCCTTTTCTTACTCGATATTCCTCTCTCTATGAAGCCCAGCATTCTTCTGGCTTTTGCTATCGCCTTGTCGCATTGTTTCTCAGACTTCATATCATTAGACACTATCACCCCAAGGTCTCTCTCCTGCTCCGTGCACATCAGCCCTTCTCCCCCCAGCGAATATAGTTCATTCGGATTTCCACTCCCCATATGCATGACTCTGCACTTCTTGGCATTGAATCTCAGCTGCCATATCTTCGACCACTCTTCCAGCTTCCTTAAATCCCGTCTCATTCTCTCCACTCCTTCCAGCGTGTCCACTCTGTTGCAGATCTTAGTGTCATCCGCAAAAAGACAAACCTTATCTTCTATCCCGTCCGCAATGTTGCTCACAAATATATTGAACAGGACCGGTCCCAACACCGATCCTTGTGGTACACCACTTAAAACCTCCCTCTCTTCAGTGAGAGCTCCATTTACCATCACACATTGTCTTCTGTCCGTCAACCAGTTTGCAATCCAGGTCACCACCTCGGCACTCACTCCTAAGCTTCTCATTTTATTCACCAGTCTCCTGTGCGGGACTGTATCAAAAGCTTTGCTGAAATCCAAGTAGATGACATCGAGCGCTCTTCCTTGATCCAATTCCTTGGTTACCCAGTCAAAAAAGTCAATCAGATTTGTCTGACAGGATCTTCCCCTGGTGAATCCATGCTGCCTCTGGTCCAGCAATTCTCCCGACTGTAGATAGTTCACTATTCTCTCAACAGTGTCTCCATTACTTTTCCCACCACCGAAGTGAGGCTAACCGGTCTGTGGTTACCAGCCTCCTCTTTGTTCCCACTCTTGTGAAGCGGAACCACAACAGCTCTTCTCCAATCACTCGGCACCACTCCCGTTTCTAGGGATCTATTGAACAGGTCACACAGCGGACCCGCCAGCACATCTCTGAGCTCCCTCAGTATCCTGGGATGAACCTCATCAGGTCCCATGGCTTTGTCTACTTTCAGTTTCCCCAGCTCTTCCCATACATTTTCTACTGTAAATGGAGTTACATCTACTCCACTCCCCTCCAGTATCTTGTTAACTAGGGACGGTCCTTCTCCAGGGTCCTCCTTCATGAACACAGAACAGAAGTATTCGTTTAATATTTCTGCCATTTTTTCGTCTCTCTCCACACATTGATCCTTTCCACCTTTCAATTTCACTATACTACTTTGAACTTTTCTCTTTTCACTGATGTATCTGAAAAATGTTTTGTCACCTCTCTTTACCTCCTTGGCAATCCTCTCTTCTGCTTGACTTTTTGCTCTCTTGATTAATTTCTTCGTCTCCCTCAGTTCTACCAGATATTCTTCTTTGTGCTCCTCTCTTTGGGATCTTTTGTATTTCTTGAACGCTGTTCTTTTAGCCTTTATTTTGTCAGCCACCTCCTTTGAGAACCAGATAGGTTTCTTTTGTCTTTTGCTTTTCTTTACTTTTCTAACATATAGATTAGTTGACTTGGCAATTGCTCCTTTTAGATTGGTCCACTGTTGATCCACATCTCTCACATTCTCCCAGCCTTTTAGTTCTTCCTCCAGGTACTTCCCCATTTCATCAAAGTTTGTGTTTTTGAACTGCAGAACTCGGGTTTGGAGGCTGTTGCATCAGTGGGGGGCCACATGGTTGAAAAAAGAAGGCCGATGCTACCTGAACCCTGTATGTTCATTGCAGATAGAGAGAGAGAGAGAATGACTATGCCTGTGTGAGAGATGTTGTATAGGCCAAAGAAGCAAGCTTCTGTTATTAGTATGTTCCAGAGAAAGAGAGAGAGCAAGTGTTTGTGTGTTTGTGTGTGTGTGTGTGTGTGTGTGTGTGTATGTGTGCGTGCACATGTGTGCGAGAGAGAGCATATATATGTGAGATGGAGGATGTATGTATGTGTGAGACTTACACGATAGACCCCTAATGTCGTCCTCTAACTTTTAATTTGAGGAGGGAACCAGTATACCTATGTGAATGAGACTAAATCCCCACTCCACTAGATGTAAACCATTATTTGCGCATTCCTAATAGACCATCATAATAGGCGTCATTGTGTGGCAATCCATGCCTGTCAATCACTCTGCCTTATATTTAATCATAGGTCAGTCCATATACTTTTTTTAAGGATTTTTTGGTGCTATAATTCTGCGTGTGAAAATTACTTAAAATGTCCTCTGTACCATTGACACCTTTAACCAAGCATATTATCTTCTTAGTATTTGATACTCTAATACTTAGCTTTGGGTTGTAAGATCACAACTCCTGCCCTCAGTTCTCCAATCGGATCATCCAGTAATGTGAACAATACCACATTACTGCGTTAAAGCCCAACGCTGTACAGGTTTCGGACGGTGTCGTCCTTCCTCAAGGGCAAAATCTGCGCCACAAAAGAAACATCAATCAATGCGATAAACTGCTATTATTTCTCAGACACAACAGTGTATCGGCTACTCACTCGTTACTGCATTAACATGGCTCTCGGCGTTTTTTTTCTTGCTTCTCTTCCGGTTTAAATTTCCCGCCTCCGTTTTAAAGCCCTTATACGTTACGTGCCATCTACGTCACTTCTGGTGGCGGAATCCCCATTAACTAGCAACGTTAGCATCACATTCTCAAAGCCCCCTGTAAATCCCTCACATGCTGTCTAAAATTACAAGGAATACCAATCGATGATGCCATTGAGTCCTAAAGGCGTGACTGTGCTCATGCGGAAGATCCATTGTTGTTCCCTTAAATTTAATAAAAAATTAGGATCACCCCCTCGCATGTTGTCTGCAATCACATCTAATACTCGCCACTTGAGTTGTTGAAAAGTGTGATGTTGTGCTGAACAATGAGCCACCATCGGGGCTAGCATTTTGCCTGTGTTGATGCAACTACGATGTTCAATTAATCTAACTCGTATTTGCCGCTTCGTGCGTCCAATATAATACAAGTTGCAAGGGCACACAACAATGTATATTACCCTCGAGGTGTCACATGATGAATGATGTCGTGATTTATGCACTAGTCCATTTTTATCTAGCCATTTATCACCTTCAATGGCCTGACTGCACATAGAGCAATGTTTACAAGCCCAGTGTCCTTTCTGTTGGATAATATGACTTGATGTAACTGGTGACATAAATGAATGCATGACCAAATCTCCCACATTTTTCCCTCTACGATATGTGATCAAGGGGGACATTCTAAAGATGCTATGTGTTTTCAACACAGACCAATGTTGATATAATATCTTGGAAATTGCACTGCTCTGATTCGAGTACGGTAATGTACACACTATGCGATAATCCTCGCTGTCCTTCGGGGTGTCAAGTAACAGCCACTGCCGTTCTGCATTATATGCTCTCTTGTATGCTTTCTTGATGTATTTAACTGGATACCCCCGTTCCAACAATCGTAACTTAAGCGCTGCCGCTTGTGATACGTATTCAATTTTACTGCTACAAATTCTACGAAGCCTCAAAAATTGGCCCATCGGTAGATTTTGCCGTAAATGATGTGGATGAAAGCTGGAATAATGGAGGAGAGTGTTTCTCTCGCACTCCTTGCGGTATAGTGTGGTAATAAAACTACCATTATCATGCTTGATAGCTATATCCAAAAAACTGATATCAGCACGGTCAAAAATTATAGTGAACTGTAAGTGCTCATCTAATGTATTTAACCACCGAAAAAAACTCCTGGAGACTCGTTTCATCTGCATGCCAAATGCAGAATACATCGTCGATGTATCTTGTCCAATGCGATATAGGACTGAACTCTGGATGATGGTATAATTTGTCTTCCTCAAATTGCCGCACGTAAAGATTGGCCAAACTTGGAGCCATAGTAGCGCCCATAGCGGTCCCACTGATTTGTTTATACCACTGATTCTGAAAAACAAAATAATTTTCACATAGGGCTAAACGCGCTATGGCCA
The DNA here is from genome assembly GCF_901001135.1 of Rhinatrema bivittatum. Classification (NCBI taxonomy): domain Eukaryota; kingdom Metazoa; phylum Chordata; class Amphibia; order Gymnophiona; family Rhinatrematidae; genus Rhinatrema; species Rhinatrema bivittatum. The sequence continues at coordinate 562,000,904 of NC_042617.1, read as the reverse complement.
TTAAAAAAGATGTCGGAATACGATGCGGACGTTCTCTCCCTTCCAGATACTTCTCCAGGATCTTTAAGGTATCTTCTTGAGGTATTGACGTGTATAGAGATTTAATGTCCAAAGTTACTAAAAGCACTGAATCTTCAATCTGGAGGTCTTGTAATTTAGACAACATATGTTTAGTGTCCTTACAATAAGATGTCGCACTCTTCACCATGGGATTAATAATTACATCAATAAATGAGGACAATGGCTCTAAAAGGGAACCAATAGTAGTGACGATTGGGCGGCCTGGTGGATTATACAAATTTTTATGCACCTTGGGCACCATATACAAAGTTGGAAAACATGGATGTTTCACCCGTAAAAATTTCACTTCTTTGATCGTCAGAAAACTTTCAGCGAACGCATCTTCAATTAATATATCAATCTGTGTTTGTAAAGATTGCGTGGGATCTTGTGCCAGTGGTGCATAAATCTGTAAGTCCTGTATGTGTTCTAAAACCATAGTTTCATACTTCACACGACTCATGATCACCACTGCCCCGCCTTTGTCTGCTTTTTTGATAACAATCCTGTCATCGTTTTGTAATTCATGTAAAGCAGCAAATTGCTCACGAGTTAAATTATAATATGGAGGAAACTTAACTCTTTCTAATTGTTCTACATCCCACAGCACAAGATCTATATAAGTTTTTATTGCCGGATCCATGGTGCCCGAAGGCAACCATGTAGATTTAGGAAAAACCAATGAACAATCAATTTTGTTTTCAATTTTCGAAAAAAAACAACCGAAGTTGTAGTTTCCTAAAAAATTTATACAAAAATCTACGGCAAGTGAACGGATCATAAAATTGATATGGCACAAAAGATAAACCTTTAGCTAGCACCTGTGATTGATGAACAGATAAATGAATATCCGACAAATTCAGGACGTTGGATTCCTGGTTTGAGACCTCGTCCACGGTCGTGTTTCTATGTCCGGTGCCGCTGGTTGACGTGTTGTCCGAAAAAACCGTCTATTATTTGGACGATAAGCAGAGCGATAATTACTTCTGCCTCGTTGTGGATATTGATAACCGGCTGAAGATGTATTAGCGGTGTGTGATATGTACTCTCGTCAGATGAAGATGAAGAATCTTCCGAAGAGCCCGCAAAGGCTACTTTTCTAGGTGGAACATGCTTTTTTCGTTGCCAGATATATATTTGGCCTGTAGCATAATCTTTTTCATCTCGTTTAAACTTCTCGATCTTGCTTAACTTTAATTCTGAACGAAATTTATCTAAAGCTTGATTGGTCTCATGTAGATGTTGTTCATATATCTCTAAGGATTCAGCTCGTTGTAAACCTTGTTGGATAACGTCCACATCACTGCGTACTGTTGCGGCAATTTTATCTGTGGTTTCCACTAACAGTAACATGATATCCAATGAACATTTGTTAAGAATTTGTATCCACCGATTAACAAATTCTGTGTCTTCTGCATAGATCGAGGGAGATATGCTCATTCTCAAGCCCCGTGGAATCATTTCGGTTTTAACATATTGTAACAATGTCGCGGAATGTAATTCTAACCTAGTTTGTCGCTTTTTCTCCGCCAAAAACTGATCCCAAGTCGATATTTCGCTGGCAACTTCATTGTCTTCCAACAATGTATGTCCCTGGAGAGCTTGTGTAATTTGCTGGTCTGAGTAACTGTACACGTTGGTCCACATTATTGAGGTCGATCACTAGACGTTATTGTATGCACGATAGACCCCTAATGTCGTCCTCTAACTTTTAATTTGAGGAGGGAACCAGTATACCTATGTGAATGAGACTAAATCCCCACTCCACTAGATGTAAACCATTATTTGCGCATTCCTAATAGACCATCATAATAGGCGTCATTGTGTGGCAATCCATGCCTGTCAATCACTCTGCCTTATATTTAATCATAGGTCAGTCCATATACTTTTTTTAAGGATTTTTTGGTGCTATAATTCTGCGTGTGAAAATTACTTAAAATGTCCTCTGTACCATTGACACCTTTAACCAAGCATATTATCTTCTTAGTATTTGATACTCTAATACTTAGCTTTGGGTTGTAAGATCACAACTCCTGCCCTCAGTTCTCCAATCGGATCATCCAGTAATGTGAACAATACCACATTACTGCGTTAAAGCCCAACGCTGTACAGGTTTCGGACGGTGTCGTCCTTCCTCAAGGGCAAAATCTGCGCCACAAAAGAAACATCAATCAATGCGATAAACTGCTATTATTTCTCAGACACAACAGTGTATCGGCTACTCACTCGTTACTGCATTAACATGGCTCTCGGCGTTTTTTTTTCTTGCTTCTCTTCCGGTTTAAATTTCCCGCCTCCGTTTTAAAGCCCTTATACGTTACGTGCCATCTACGTCACTTCTGGTGGCGGAATCCCCATTAACTAGCAACGTTAGCATCACATTCTCAAAGCCCCCTGTAAATCCCTCACATGCTGTCTAAAATTACAAGGAATACCAATCGATGATGCCATTGAGTCCTAAAGGCGTGACTGTGCTCATGCGGAAGATCCATTGTTGTTCCCTTAAATTTAATAAAAAATTAGGATCACCCCCTCGCATGTTGTCTGCAATCACATCTAATACTCGCCACTTGAGTTGTTGAAAAGTGTGATGTTGTGCTGAACAATGAGCCACCATCGGGGCTAGCATTTTGCCTGTGTTGATGCAACTACGATGTTCAATTAATCTAACTCGTATTTGCCGCTTCGTGCGTCCAATATAATACAAGTTGCAAGGGCACACAACAATGTATATTACCCTCGAGGTGTCACATGATGAATGATGTCGTGATTTATGCACTAGTCCATTTTTATCTAGCCATTTATCACCTTCAATGGCCTGACTGCACATAGAGCAATGTTTACAAGCCCAGTGTCCTTTCTGTTGGATAATATGACTTGATGTAACTGGTGACATAAATGAATGCATGACCAAATCTCCCACATTTTTCCCTCTACGATATGTGATCAAGGGGGACATTCTAAAGATGCTATGTGTTTTCAACACAGACCAATGTTGATATAATATCTTGGAAATTGCACTGCTCTGATTCGAGTACGGTAATGTACACACTATGCGATAATCCTCGCTGTCCTTCGGGGTGTCAAGTAACAGCCACTGCCGTTCTGCATTATATGCTCTCTTGTATGCTTTCTTGATGTATTTAACTGGATACCCCCGTTCCAACAATCGTAACTTAAGCGCTGCCGCTTGTGATACGTATTCAATTTTACTGCTACAAATTCTACGAAGCCTCAAAAATTGGCCCATCGGTAGATTTTGCCGTAAATGATGTGGATGAAAGCTGGAATAATGGAGGAGAGTGTTTCTCTCGCACTCCTTGCGGTATAGTGTGGTAATAAAACTACCATTATCATGCTTGATAGCTATATCCAAAAAACTGATATCAGCACGGTCAAAAATTATAGTGAACTGTAAGTGCTCATCTAATGTATTTAACCACCGAAAAAACTCCTGGAGACTCGTTTCATCTGCATGCCAAATGCAGAATACATCGTCGATGTATCTTGTCCAATGCGATATAGGACTGAACTCTGGATGATGGTATAATTTGTCTTCCTCAAATTGCCGCACGTAAAGATTGGCCAAACTTGGAGCCATAGTAGCGCCCATAGCGGTCCCACTGATTTGTTTATACCACTGATTCTGAAAAACAAAATAATTTTCACATAGGGCTAAACGCGCTATGGCCATTAAAAAAGATGTCGGAATACGATGCGGACGTTCTCTCCCTTCCAGATACTTCTCCAGGATCTTTAAGGTATCTTCTTGAGGTATTGACGTGTATAGAGATTTAATGTCCAAAGTTACTAAAAGCACTGAATCTTCAATCTGGAGGTCTTGTAATTTAGACAACATATGTTTAGTGTCCTTACAATAAGATGTCGCACTCTTCACCATGGGATTAATAATTACATCAATAAATGAGGACAATGGCTCTAAAGGGAACCAATAGTAGTGACGATTGGGCGGCCTGGTGGATTATACAAATTTTTATGCACCTTGGGCACCATATACAAAGTTGGAAAACATGGATGTTTCACCCGTAAAAATTTCACTTCTTTGATCGTCAGAAAACTTTCAGCGAACGCATCTTCAATTAATATATCAATCTGTGTTTGTAAAGATTGCGTGGGATCTTGTGCCAGTGGTGCATAAATCTGTAAGTCCTGTATGTGTTCTAAAACCATAGTTTCATACTTCACACGACTCATGATCACCACTGCCCCGCCTTTGTCTGCTTTTTTGATAACAATCCTGTCATCGTTTTGTAATTCATGTAAAGCAGCAAATTGCTCACGAGTTAAATTATAATATGGAGGAAACTTAACTCTTTCTAATTGTTCTACATCCCACAGCACAAGATCTATATAAGTTTTTATTGCCGGATCCATGGTGCCCGAAGGCAACCATGTAGATTTAGGAAAAACCAATGAACAATCAATTTTGTTTTCAATTTTCGAAAAAAACAACCGAAGTTGTAGTTTCCTAAAAAATTTATACAAAAATCTACGGCAAGTGAACGGATCATAAAATTGATATGGCACAAAAGATAAACCTTTAGCTAGCACCTGTGATTGATGAACAGATAAATGAATATCCGACAAATTCAGGACGTTGGATTCCTGGTTTGAGACCTCGTCCACGGTCGTGTTTCTATGTCCGGTGCCGCTGGTTGACGTGTTGTCCGAAAAAACCGTCTATTATTTGGACGATAAGCAGAGCGATAATTACTTCTGCCTCGTTGTGGATATTGATAACCGGCTGAAGATGTATTAGCGGTGTGATATGTACTCTCGTCAGATGAAGATGAAGAATCTTCCGAAGAGCCCGCAAAGGCTACTTTTCTAGGTGGAACATGCTTTTTTCGTTGCCAGATATATATTTGGCCTGTAGCATAATCTTTTTCATCTCGTTTAAACTTCTCGATCTTGCTTAACTTTAATTCTGAACGAAATTTATCTAAAGCTTGATTGGTCTCATGTAGATGTTGTTCATATATCTCTAAGGATTCAGCTCGTTGTAAACCTTGTTGGATAACGTCCACATCACTGCGTACTGTTGCGGCAATTTTATCTGTGGTTTCCACTAACAGTAACATGATATCCAATGAACATTTGTTAAGAATTTGTATCCACCGATTAACAAATTCTGTGTCTTCTGCATAGATCGAGGGAGATATGCTCATTCTCAAGCCCCGTGGAATCATTTCGGTTTTAACATATTGTAACAATGTCGCGGAATGTAATTCTAACCTAGTTTGTCGCTTTTTTCTCCGCCAAAAACTGATCCCAAGTCGATATTTCGCTGGCAACTTCATTGTCTTCCAACAATGTATGTCCCTGGAGAGCTTGTGTAATTTGCTGGTCTGAGTAAACTGTACACGTTGGTCCACATTATTGAGGTCGATCACTAGACGTTATTGTATGCACGATAGACCCCTAATGTCGTCCTCTAACTTTTAATTTGAGGAGGGAACCAGTATACCTATGTGAATGAGACTAAATCCCCACTCCACTAGATGTAAACCATTATTTGCGCATTCCTAATAGACCATCATAATAGGCGTCATTGTGTGGCAATCCATGCCTGTCAATCACTCTGCCTTATATTTAATCATAGGTCAGTCCATATACTTTTTTTAAGGATTTTTTGGTGCTATAATTCTGCGTGTGAAAATTACTTAAAATGTCCTCTGTACCATTGACACCTTTAACCAAGCATATTATCTTCTTAGTATTTGATACTCTAATACTTAGCTTTGGGTTGTAAGATCACAACTCCTGCCCTCAGTTCTCCAATCGGATCATCCAGTAATGTGAACAATACCACATTACTGCGTTAAAGCCCAACGCTGTACAGGTTTCGGACGGTGTCGTCCTTCCTCAAGGGCAAAATCTGCGCCACAAAAGAAACATCAATCAATGCGATAAACTGCTATTATTTCTCAGACACAACAGTGTATCGGCTACTCACTCGTTACTGCATTAACATGGCTCTCGGCGTTTTTTTTTCTTGCTTCTCTTCCGGTTTAAATTTCCCGCCTCCGTTTTAAAGCCCTTATACGTTACGTGCCATCTACGTCACTTCTGGTGGCGGAATCCCCATTAACTAGCAACGTTAGCATCACATTCTCAAAGCCCCCTGTAAATCCCTCACATGCTGTCTAAAATTACAAGGAATACCAATCGATGATGCCATTGAGTCCTAAAGGCGTGACTGTGCTCATGCGGAAGATCCATTGTTGTTCCCTTAAATTTAATAAAAAATTAGGATCACCCCCTCGCATGTTGTCTGCAATCACATCTAATACTCGCCACTTGAGTTGTTGAAAAGTGTGATGTTGTGCTGAACAATGAGCCACCATCGGGGCTAGCATTTTGCCTGTGTTGATGCAACTACGATGTTCAATTAATCTAACTCGTATTTGCCGCTTCGTGCGTCCAATATAATACAAGTTGCAAGGGCACACAACAATGTATATTACCCTCGAGGTGTCACATGATGAATGATGTCGTGATTTATGCACTAGTCCATTTTTATCTAGCCATTTATCACCTTCAATGGCCTGACTGCACATAGAGCAATGTTTACAAGCCCAGTGTCCTTTCTGTTGGATAATATGACTTGATGTAACTGGTGACATAAATGAATGCATGACCAAATCTCCCACATTTTTCCCTCTACGATATGTGATCAAGGGGGACATTCTAAAGATGCTATGTGTTTTCAACACAGACCAATGTTGATATAATATCTTGGAAATTGCACTGCTCTGATTCGAGTACGGTAATGTACACACTATGCGATAATCCTCGCTGTCCTTCGGGGTGTCAAGTAACAGCCACTGCCGTTCTGCATTATATGCTCTCTTGTATGCTTTCTTGATGTATTTAACTGGATACCCCCGTTCCAACAATCGTAACTTAAGCGCTGCCGCTTGTGATACGTATTCAATTTTACTGCTACAAATTCTACGAAGCCTCAAAAATTGGCCCATCGGTAGATTTTGCCGTAAATGATGTGGATGAAAGCTGGAATAATGGAGGAGAGTGTTTCTCTCGCACTCCTTGCGGTATAGTGTGGTAATAAAACTACCATTATCATGCTTGATAGCTATATCCAAAAAACTGATATCAGCACGGTCAAAAATTATAGTGAACTGTAAGTGCTCATCTAATGTATTTAACCACCGAAAAAACTCCTGGAGACTCGTTTCATCTGCATGCCAAATGCAGAATACATCGTCGATGTATCTTGTCCAATGCGATATAGGACTGAACTCTGGATGATGGTATAATTTGTCTTCCTCAAATTGCCGCACGTAAAGATTGGCCAAACTTGGAGCCATAGTAGCGCCCATAGCGGTCCCACTGATTTGTTTATACCACTGATTCTGAAAAACAAAATAATTTTCACATAGGGCTAAACGCGCTATGGCCATTAAAAAGATGTCGGAATACGATGCGGACGTTCTCTCCCTTCCAGATACTTCTCCAGGATCTTTAAGGTATCTTCTTGAGGTATTGACGTGTATAGAGATTTAATGTCCAAAGTTACTAAAAGCACTGAATCTTCAATCTGGAGGTCTTGTAATTTAGACAACATATGTTTAGTGTCCTTACAATAAGATGTCGCACTCTTCACCATGGGATTAATAATTACATCAATAAATGAGGACAATGGCTCTAAAAGGGAACCAATAGTAGTGACGATTGGGCGGCCTGGTGGATTATACAAATTTTTATGCACCTTGGGCACCATATACAAAGTTGGAAAACATGGATGTTTCACCCGTAAAAATTTCACTTCTTTGATCGTCAGAAAACCTTCAGCGAACGCATCTTCAATTAATATATCAATCTGTGTTTGTAAAGATTGCGTGGGATCTTGTGCCAGTGGTGCATAAAACTGTAAGTCCTGTATGTGTTCTAAAACCATAGTTTCATACTTCACACGACTCATGATCACCACTGCCCCGCCTTTGTCTGCTTTTTTGATAACAATCCTGTCATCGTTTTGTAATTCATGTAAAGCAGCAAATTGCTCACGAGTTAAATTATAATATGGAGGAAACTTAACTCTTTCTAATTGTTCTACATCCCACAGCACAAGATCTATATAAGTTTTTATTGCCGGATCCATGGTGCCCGAAGGCAACCATGTAGATTTAGGAAAAACCAATGAACAATCAATTTTGTTTTCAATTTTCGAAAAAAACAACCGAAGTTGTAGTTTCCTAAAAAATTTATACAAAAATCTACGGCAAGTGAACGGATCATAAAATTGATATGGCACAAAAGATAAACCTTTAGCTAGCACCTGTGATTGATGAACAGATAAATGAATATCCGACAAATTCAGGACGTTGGATTCCTGGTTTGAGACCTCGTCCACGGTCGTGTTTCTATGTCCGGTGCCGCTGGTTGACGTGTTGTCCGAAAAAACCGTCTATTATTTGGACGATAAGCAGAGCGATAATTACTTCTGCCTCGTTGTGGATATTGATAACCGGCTGAAGATGTATTAGCGGTGTGATATGTACTCTCGTCAGATGAAGATGAAGAATCTTCCGAAGAGCCCGCAAAGGCTACTTTTCTAGGTGGAACATGCTTTTTTCGTTGCCAGATATATATTTGGCCTGTAGCATAATCTTTTTCATCTCGTTTAAACTTCTCGATCTTGCTTAACTTTAATTCTGAACGAAATTTATCTAAAGCTTGATTGGTCTCATGTAGATGTTGTTCATATATCTCTAAGGATTCAGCTCGTTGTAAACCTTGTTGGATAACGTCCACATCACTGCGTACTGTTGCGGCAATTTTATCTGTGGTTTCCACTAACAGTAACATGATATCCAATGAACATTTGTTAAGAATTTGTATCCACCGATTAACAAATTCTGTGTCTTCTGCATAGATCGAGGGAGATATGCTCATTCTCAAGCCCCGTGGAATCATTTCGGTTTTAACATATTGTAACAATGTCGCGGAATGTAATTCTAACCTAGTTTGTCGCTTTTTCTCCGCCAAAAACTGATCCCAAGTCGATATTTCGCTGGCAACTTCATTGTCTTCCAACAATGTATGTCCCTGGAGAGCTTGTGTAATTTGCTGGTCTGAGTAACTGTACACGTTGGTCCACATTATTGAGGTCGATCACTAGACGTTATTGTATGCACGATAGACCCCTAATGTCGTCCTCTAACTTTTAATTTGAGGAGGGAACCAGTATACCTATGTGAATGAGACTAAATCCCCACTCCACTAGATGTAAACCATTATTTGCGCATTCCTAATAGACCATCATAATAGGCGTCATTGTGTGGCAATCCATGCCTGTCAATCACTCTGCCTTATATTTAATCATAGGTCAGTCCATATACTTTTTTTAAGGATTTTTTGGTGCTATAATTCTGCGTGTGAAAATTACTTAAAATGTCCTCTGTACCATTGACACCTTTAACCAAGCATATTATCTTCTTAGTATTTGATACTCTAATACTTAGCTTTGGGTTGTAAGATCACAACTCCTGCCCTCAGTTCTCCAATCGGATCATCCAGTAATGTGAACAATACCACATTACTGCGTTAAAGCCCAACGCTGTACAGGTTTCGGACGGTGTCGTCCTTCCTCAAGGGCAAAATCTGCGCCACAAAAGAAACATCAATCAATGCGATAAACTGCTATTATTTCTCAGACACAACAGTGTATCGGCTACTCACTCGTTACTGCATTAACATGGCTCTCGGCGTTTTTTTTCTTGCTTCTCTTCCGGTTTAAATTTCCCGCCTCCGTTTTAAAGCCCTTATACGTTACGTGCCATCTACGTCACTTCTGGTGGCGGAATCCCCATTAACTAGCAACGTTAGCATCACATTCTCAAAGCCCCCTGTAAATCCCTCACATGCTGTCTAAAATTACAAGGAATACCAATCGATGATGCCATTGAGTCCTAAAGGCGTGACTGTGCTCATGCGGAAGATCCATTGTTGTTCCCTTAAATTTAATAAAAAATTAGGATCACCCCCTCGCATGTTGTCTGCAATCACATCTAATACTCGCCACTTGAGTTGTTGAAAAGTGTGATGTTGTGCTGAACAATGAGCCACCATCGGGGCTAGCATTTTGCCTGTGTTGATGCAACTACGATGTTCAATTAATCTAACTCGTATTTGCCGCTTCGTGCGTCCAATATAATACAAGTTGCAAGGGCACACAACAATGTATATTACCCTCGAGGTGTCACATGATGAATGATGTCGTGATTTATGCACTAGTCCATTTTTATCTAGCCATTTATCACCTTCAATGGCCTGACTGCACATAGAGCAATGTTTACAAGCCCAGTGTCCTTTCTGTTGGATAATATGACTTGATGTAACTGGTGACATAAATGAATGCATGACCAAATCTCCCACATTTTTCCCTCTACGATATGTGATCAAGGGGGACATTCTAAAGATGCTATGTGTTTTCAACACAGACCAATGTTGATATAATATCTTGGAAATTGCACTGCTCTGATTCGAGTACGGTAATGTACACACTATGCGATAATCCTCGCTGTCCTTCGGGGTGTCAAGTAACAGCCACTGCCGTTCTGCATTATATGCTCTCTTGTATGCTTTCTTGATGTATTTAACTGGATACCCCCGTTCCAACAATCGTAACTTAAGCGCTGCCGCTTGTGATACGTATTCAATTTTACTGCTACAAATTCTACGAAGCCTCAAAAATTGGCCCATCGGTAGATTTTGCCGTAAATGATGTGGATGAAAGCTGGAATAATGGAGGAGAGTGTTTCTCTCGCACTCCTTGCGGTATAGTGTGGTAATAAAACTACCATTATCATGCTTGATAGCTATATCCAAAAAACTGATATCAGCACGGTGTATCAGCACGGTGTATAAAGCCCTTATACACGTAACGTATAAGGGCTTTAAAACGGAGGCGGGAAATTTAAACCGGAAGAGAAGCAAGAAAAAAAACGCCGAGAGCCATGTTAATGCAGTAACGAGTGAGTAGCCGATACACTGTTGTGTCTGAGAAATAATAGCAGTTTATCGCATTGATTGATGTTTCTTTTGTGGCGCAGATTTTGCCCTTGAGGAAGGACGACACCGTCCGAAACCTGTACAGCGTTGGGCTTTAACGCAGTAATGTGGTATTGTTCACATTACTGGATGATCCGATTGGAGAACTGAGGGCAGGAGTTGTGATCTTACAACCCAAAGCTAAGTATTAGAGTATCAAATACTAAGAAGATAATATGCTTGGTTAAAGGTGTCAATGGTACAGAGGACATTTTAAGTAATTTTCACACGCAGAATTATAGCACCAAAAAATCCTTAAAAAAAGTATATGGACTGACCTATGATTAAATATAAGGCAGAGTGATTGACAGGCATGGATTGCCACACAATGACGCCTATTATGATGGTCTATTAGGAATGCGCAAATAATGGTTTACATCTAGTGGAGTGGGGATTTAGTCTCATTCACATGTGTGAGACTTACACCAGCCTCTTCACCTTAGACATATGGCCCGGCTGACACAAACTAGCCGCATGTTAGAATGAAACTGGGGTCGTGGCTGAGCAGGACAGTGACTGTGCATGCATCTTAAACTAAGGTTTGACTTTTAAGAAAGAGAAAAGGCAAATCAATATTTAAAAAAAGAGTGATAAAAACCCAAGAAGAATGTATGGAGAAGAATCACAGTGAAAACCAAAAATAAACGAGCAAAGGAGATAAACATGGCTGTATGGTAAATAGATGAGTCAGAATACAAAGCTTGGAGAAACTTAATTCTAAAATGATTATGGCAGGTTCCACGCTTTAAGGGTTTATGTACCTATGTCTGGGATGCTGTCTGATTGGCTTCATGGCTCTAGCACTGGGTGTGGCACTCAAATATTTCACAAAACCAGTAGGACGATTCTCTGGCTGAAGTACACCTTTGATCTGAAGTTGTCTGAACTGTTTGTTTTTCTTTCACAAGCTACTCAGAAAATGCCCATCATAGTGTCTGAATTATGCTAGACCCTGAACCAATTCTAATTCTGTAACAAGTGTAGTTTATTGAATGGGCCACTGAGGTGTATCAGTACTGCAGCTGTGAGATTTAAAGGGAGATGGAAGGCAAGGAAAAGACTACATCTGTTTTCTATATCTTCCTCTCCTGTGCTGCTGGATACGCACATTGTTAGAACCGGCTGATCCGGACTGAGGGAACACCGGCATCTTGGGAGTGCCACAAGACGGCAGGTCAAAGCTAGGGCCGGTCTTCTGCCTAGCCAGCCCCCTCCTAAGCAGGTTGAGCCTTTAGGATCTGGGGGCCTTGCCTGCACCAGCTCCTGCTCTCACCAGCACTCACCGGTATATCATGGACACTGTTGGAAACAGGATGCCGGGCTTGATGGACCCTTGGTCTGATCCAGTATGGCATGTTCTTATGTTCTTATGTAAGGCTGGACTATGGTGCAGAACAAGGGTGGAACAGGCAAAGCTGGAGTGGACTGCAGGGCTGGAACAGGAACTTGAGGAAGGCAAGGACTGGAACTGAAGTTTGAGTGCAGCAAGGACTGGAACTGAGGCTTGGAACAAGCAAGGACTGGAACTAGAGCTTGACTAAGACAGGACAAGGTGAGACAAGGACAACACAGAATATGGAACAAAAAGGCCCAAAGGCAGTGTTAGGCATGAAAGGTCCCAAGGGGCAAGCAAGGAGAGACCTATATAGGCCAGATGGCAGGGAAAAGGCAAGAAGGTCCAAAGAGCACAAGGCAAGGCAAGGGTCAGAATGCCCAGAGGCCACGAGGCAATAGAGGCCAGGGCAAGGATCCAAGACAAACTTGATGCTAAGGCCTTGAAGCAGGGAACAGACAGGGTTACATAGGGCTGAGGCTTTGGGGTTGTGAAGGCACGGAGTAGGAGCTTGGCAAGGCTGGGGAGCAGGCATACTGAGGGCTCCTGGTGGTTAGGAGGCTGCACCACCGGTTGAGCAGTGAGGAGCTGAGTGGATAGCACATTGGAAAGGAGCTCCAAGGAGGCCTCTGCTGGTGGGGAGGCATCGTGGTCAGGGTACGATGAGGCTGCATAGCAGCTGAAATCATAACACACATGAAATCCATCTGCATTGCAGCTGAAAAAAGGGTTCCTGTACTAAAGCAGATGAGCCATCTTTTTTAAAGATTCCACTATTGTTTTCTTTTTTAACGAAAAAATTAATTAAATAAAGCCCAAGCACATAGCACTTCCAATGTTCACATTCCTTCATTTCCACCTTCCTGTAGTTCAGATTAGTAATTTACGGTTTTTTTTAGTTCTGCTTAGAACTCCAGTGTCATAACAGCTAAAGCCAGAAGGGAGCAGCAGTACCTTGCTATTTGTACATAGGGGCTACGCTAAGCTGAATAAAGTATGGACAGAATGCAGAAAACTTGTCCATGTTCACTGCTTTCAGATATAAAATGATCACATAACATTTGTTTTTAGATGGCTTTCTTCAGATGTACAGAAACAACTTCTTAAGGCATTTCCATAGACTTTGAATGTGCCGCCTTGTGCGTGCGATATGAGCCTACGAGAGTCCAAAGCAAAACACAAAAACACAACATGCAACATTTCTGATGCGGGCTCTTTGGCCACAGCTGTACAGTACTTGGTACTTACAGGTTCTTACTTTCCATGTTACTATGCTGGCATGCAAATCTGCACGATGAGGACAGTTCTGAACTGAATTTGCCTGGGTAACTAAAGAGCTCACCCTGGCAAATCCCATCTGCTAAAAATTGCTCCTCCCCTCAGCAGTAAAACTGTGCGCCCCCAGGGAAAAGGGGCTGAGCCAGCAGTTAAGGTGAGTAAAAGGATTTCATTATAAACTTTTCATGCGTATTTTACTGCGGGTATTTTGCAAAAGAGTTTCCCTTTGAACATGAGCTAGCAGGGCCGAAGGCTACAAGGTTCCCGCAGACCTGCAGGATCCCAGACCAGTTTCAAAATTGCTGTGACTGCTTTCTCTAATCTGCCGTACAAAGCAGCTGCAACATATCTGTAACTGTGATTATTGAATGCTAACAGTAGCTTACCTTTTTAGGTCAGCTATTTAATTGTGTAAATGCCGCGTATAATCTGCTAGTAATAGCACTTCTGCAGTTGACCCCATTTTTAATTACAGTGTGTCCGATGCTGCAGTAATAATTTGGATTTGGATCCGCAAAGACGTCGGTCTTCATGTGTGCTGTTTCCAGGGTAAGGGGACACTGAGGGGAAAACCCCTAACCTTTCCCTTTGGTTTCCCATAACTGGCAATATGTTAGCATGTTAAAAGGAACAGCAAGACAAACGTGGAGCTGACTGTGTTTATTGCCCCACTGGCCCTGTAAAATTTATATTTTTTATCAATAAAGTTCATTTTGCACCATCCATGTTACTCCAAGCTGGATTGGGTGGGGATAGTGCCACCTGCTGGGGGTAAAACCAGCATTTTGGCTCCTGCTTGATTGCTTCCTTTACTTCTGTTATCACTGGCTCCTCAATGCCATAGCGCTGCTGGCCTGCTGGGGAGTAAGTAGCAAGATCCTTCCATGGAACACAGTGGGGCAAGTGTTGAAATTAAAAACAAAAACAAAAAAAGCTTTCTAGCATTGGCAGCTCACTTTGCTGTCCTACATTGCGGGAGAACCAGCTGTACAACCTGTTGGACCACATTAAAAGGAGACACTTGCTGCAGCTGTGCGACTGAGCATGTGGTGCTGGGTTGGGTCTCTCTGCTGCCGTGGCATCCAAAGATTGTCCTTTTGTTATGATACTGTTCAAATGCAATTCTGTTCTTATGAATGTATACATTGTACTGTGCCCTGTAGATGGGTAGATAAGAAATTCTATGTCTATGGTTTGGGCTCTGTGGCTCCCCAGTCTTCTCTGTGGCCCTAGGGAGGGAGGGAGTGAATGAGTGAGTGTGTGACTGTGTGACATAGAGTTTGTCCCTGGAGCCTCTACAGACCATGTCTGTAATGTTCTATATCAGAGCCTCCCAAGCCTGCCTGTCTTGGAGACCTCACAGCCAGTTGGGTTTCCAGGATTTCCACAATGAATATGCATGAGATTCATGTGCATGTAATAAGTCTCCACGATATGCAAATTCATCTCATGCATATTCATTGCGGCTATCCTGAAAACCCGACTGGCTGTAGGGTCCCCAGAACAGGTTTGGGAAGCCCCGTTCTAGATGGTTATGTGCTGGATATGTGGGTATAACTAGGCCCCATCACAAAAAGCTTGGCTACACAGTCTGAACAGGACTGGATGTGATACCACTCTTTCTACGGATGCTTTCATCCAAAATTTGGATAAACATTGATCTCATGGATATTCGGAATTGCTTTCAGCCGCTTTTTTTAACATTTTGCTGAAATTGTTGCCACTTGCATTTTGAGGCAGCTCTATTTGGGTGAAACATGCTGCATGTTAGATTTTTACACTGCTGATACTCACTGGTTTTAGATTCGTTGGCTGTACAGCTGTTGTTGATGATTGTCTCATACTACCTGTGGCTGGATCTTTAGTCAGCCGCTAATTGTCCCTAGCTCCCAGCCTTAGGATTTATATCAGCTCAAGTGGAGTCAGCATTCCTGGATAAGCCCTCCCCCAGAGGCTGCCTATGGATGATGAATTCCTAGGCCACAAGGGCAGGTGAGTCCTTGTGAGTGGGTGGCAGTGTAGATTTATGGATGATGAACTCCTAGGCCAAAGGGCAGGTGAGTCCTTGTGAGTGGGTGGCAGTGTAGATTTGATTTCAAGGGAGAAGGAGTGTTTTTCAGTGTACTTTCAAGTTAGGCCCTCAGCTTAGCACAGAGAGGGGTTTTTTTGCAGTTTTTCTGAAGTTTTTTTCACAGCTTTGCCCTGAGCCTTCTGAGGCAGAATCCCCTGCTCAGCGGCTCAGAAGGGAGCTGTGTGCCTCTTTGCCCAGTCCAAGAGGAGGCCGCAATGACCGTGCGGAGAGAAGAGAAGTGTCTTGATCAGAGATTTAGTTTTTTCACCAAGAGGGAAGGAAGCTGTTTTCTGCCATCCTTTTTGCCCTACGCTGGTAGCTGTAAGGACTGCTTTTAGTGGTTGGCCTTTCCTCCGGGAGGGCTGCATCTGCATCATGAAGAGGACATCTGGAGACCCCCCTCCCCCCACAGAGTTTCCACCCCGGGACACAGGACACTGCCAGGTTGGAATTTGGGATTCTTCATGGATCACAGGGACTGGGTAGAGTATCCATCACGGTTAGGATACCCTCAGCCTACTTGGAGGGAAATAAACTTTAATTTAAACACCCATCCAGAGAGTCCAGCCTGGTTTGTAAGTGTCCCTGTCCTGAACAGCAAGGGTAACACGCACCTAGACGATACTGCATAACCCTGCCTGGGCCAAGAAGATTTTCCTTCATCCCTACTGAAAGGACCCACCACTTGGAAAAAGAATGTGGGGCATCTTCCAAGAAAGGGTTATATACACATAAGATGTTTTCTCTAAGACAGTATGATTGTTGTATGTTTGTAAGTAAAGATTAAGAATAATCTTTTTTAAGGGGGTATTTTTCAGGTACATAATGATTAATAAGTTCTGTCTTTGGTCTCAATTTATGACTTCCAGCGTACAAACGTACTTTTTCACTTGCTTTCTTCACAAAAAGGTCTTTCAAAAATATCTGTGGCTATTAAAATTTGTTGATATATTTTTGGATCTTTATTTTCATGTAACAGCTCTAAGGGTTGGCAACTAGATGTCACTAGATCCCTGTGCAGAACTGTAATATCATAGGCCTTCCATCCCCATCAGTCCCTCCTACCTGGAGGGCTGTGATTGGATGCCTCAACTCTATTTAGCTCAGTCATTTTAGAATTCCATGTGATCAGATTCAGAGAGCCTCCAAACAGTGAGGGTGTTTAGATTTTATTCTCTTTTGAGGCCTCCCAGCCTCACCTTGCAGTTTCAGTTTGAAGTGATACCTCATCACGCACTTCCAGCCAGAGGGTCCTTCTCTTACTCATTTACTCATTTATTTATTTATTTATTTTAAATCTTTTCTATATCGTCGTTTGGAGGAGACCGTCACAACGGTCTATCTCCTCAGAGAGATAGATTTTTACACTTCTATTTTGGGGCGAAAGGGCTCTCATCCAGAGGACTAAAGACCTGTGAGCCTCATCTAAACCCTAGGTGAGGCAAGAACCAGTGACAGATCCTGCTGAGAGAGACATTAATGGCTGAAGATATATCCGGCCTTACCTTTAGAGTATGTTTTGGACATTTGCAATGTGGGGAGGTTTTTTTCTAGCTCTCTTTGTACCTGAGTTACCATCATATATCTGGGACTCTTACGAGATGATCATTTGTTTTGGACAACATACAAGTTGATACCTCTGACATTTCTGGTCACGTTAGATATGAAAACCCTATTCATGAATATACCCCAATAAGAGACGATTCTAATAGCAACACAATTTTTTGAATGTCACCCACGTCCACAAAGAATACCGTCTGATTTTTAAAATAAACTTTTGGAGATTGCTCTTACCAAAAATTATTTTGCCTTTGACAGGAGATATTGTAAACAAGTTTGTGGGACGGCCATGGGGGCCAAAATGGCCCCTGATTTGGCAAACCTTTATTTGAGGGCTTTTGAGGAACAATGGCTAACTGATCATCCATATTGCTCACAGGTATTTATATGGAAATGTTATATAGATGACGTGTTTGTACTATGGAGAGAGACGAGTTCTTCCTTTGATAGTTTTCTCATATGGCTGAATTCCTTGAATAGTCATCTATGGCAGACTTCCAAGAACATCAAATCCCTTTCTTGGATATCCTTATTTGTAAAACTGAGAGTGGGTTTGCCACTTTTTTGCTTCATAAGTCTGTGAGCCCTAATACATTATTGTACTTTACTAGCTCATATCCTCAAGCCCTCAAAGAAAGCCTGCTGGTAAGTCAATTCTTTCAGACTTCGAAGACTATGTTCTTTGAATTTTCAATAGCAGCTCCAAGTAAAAACATTTATGAAAAGATTTTATGCATGAGGGCATCCCAAAGTTTGTGTGTGATGGCCATATCTCCAAGCGAAATATATTCACCAAGATTGGCTATTTTTGCCCCGATCACGACATGACAGCTCACCGAGAATTACCTGCGATCTTCCCTTCTCAGGTTTTGTTCAAGAGAGTCAGGCATCTATGCTAAAGAACTGGCATATATTACAACTACACAATGTTTTCAAAGATCCACCCCGCATTCCATATACATTTATTTTATTTATTTATTAGCTTTTATATATCGATGGGGAGTGAATCTGTGAGACTCCTTGGTACATTCAGATTTTTGTGTAGGACAACCTCAATTGCACAGTGCTGCAAGTGGTTTTCATCAACCTTGCAGTAAATGCACAATTTGTCATGTTTCTATGTGAATATCTGCAGTGTTTATATCATCTGCCAATCTGACAGTATCTCTTCTTTCCAATACCACTTGCTTGTTCTTTAGAGTTATATATGGTGTAACCTGCCCATGTGATAAATGTTATATTGAGAAAACTAAAAGAACATCGCTCCAGCATATCTCTGCGTTGTCCCAATGGTGCATTACACATTGTGAAGAAGTTGGCAACAGCTTTGATGAGCTTTATTTTTGTATTTTGGAACAACTAACGCCAAATTGGCGAGGGGTGACTTTGATCGAGTCTTTTACACCTGGAACAGCGCTGGATCTATAAGTTAAATATTGTGATCCCAAATGGTTTGAATTTGGAATTAGATCTCAGGGTTTTCCTGGACTGATTCACCATTTCATAAGATATTTAGTTCTTCTGTTAATAAAAAATAAATTTTGGTATGAGATTTCTGGATATGAGTTTTTCAATATTTTGTGATAACATTGACAGATTTGTTTTTGTATTTATTTATTTATTTATTTATTTAGAGCTTCTATACCTATAAGGGTAGATTTTAAAAAAATGAGCGTTCGCGTACTTTTGTTGGCGCACCAGTCGCAAACAAAAGTACGCTGGATTTTAGTAGATACGTGCGTAGCCGCGCGTATCTGCTAAAATCCAGGATCGGCGCGCGCAAGGCTGCCGATTTTGGGCAGCCGGTGCGCGCCGAGCCGCGCAGCCTGCCTCCATTCCCTCCGAGGCCGCTCCGATTTCGGAGCGGCCTCGGAGGGAACTCTCTTTCGCCCTCCCCTCACCTTCCCCTCCCTTCCTCTACCTAACCCACCCCCCCCGGCCCTATCTAAACCCCCCCCCTACCTTTGTCCAAGGATTTACGCCTCCCGGAGGGAGACGTAAATCCACGCACGCCAGCGGGCCGCTGGCGCACCGAGACTCAACCCAGGGGCGGTTCCGGAGGGCGCGGCCACGCCCCTGGACTGCCCCGGGCCGAAACCACGCCCCCCGGGACCGCCCCCGAAACGCCGTGTCCCGCCCCAAAACGCCGCATCGATTGGCCCCGCCCCCAACACGCCCCCGACACGCCCCCGACAAAAAACCCCGGGACTTACGCGAGTCCCGGGGCTCTGCGCGTGCCGGCAGGCCTATGGAAAATAGGCGCGCTGGCGCGCAAGGCCCTGCTCACATAAATCTGGGCGGATTTACGCGAGCAGGGCTTTTAAAATCCGCCCCATAGCCGTTTGCATATCGTATCGGTTTACATACAACTAAGAACTTTTGGGCATGGCCCTTACATAGAACAATAACAATTGTATGAATAGGAAACAGTAAAATATCTATAAGGTGAAAAAGAGGAACTATATAAAACGGGATATTTTAGGGAGGTACAAGTAAAATAACTATATGTTAATAAGAGGAATTATATAATACAGGGTATCATGCTAGAATACTGCATTACAAAATACAAAATACAGGAAACTATAATACAAGGTATAGAGAGTGTTGAATGCGGTAAAAGTAGGGGAAGTATAGATGATTTGTGGTTTATCTAGCCACATTGGGGCCAATGTAATAAGACCCGCGGTAAAACAGGAACTCATTATGAGCGCTTCATGCCCCTGGAGTTAACTCCATGCCCCTGGAGTTAAGGTTACAAAGAGAAAACAAAACATTTAGGAAAAATCTAAAAACCTGGCTGTTTAAACAAGCTTTTCAAAAAGAGAAGGGAGAATAGAAACCAGGGAAGCGCAAGGAACACCCATACACACAACAGTAATCACCAAGGGGTGGATTTTAAAAGCCCTGCTCGCTTAAATCCGCCCGGATTTACGCGAGCAGGGCCTTGCGCGCCGGCGCGCCTATTTTCCATAGGCCGCCGGCGCGCGCAGAGCCCCAGGACGCGCGTAGGTCCCGGGGTTTTATGAAGGGGGCGTGTCGGGGGCGGGACCGGATGACGCAGCGTTTCGGGGGCGGGGCGTGGTGTTTCGGGGGCGGGACCGGGGGCATGGCGCCGGCCCAGGGGCATGGTCCAGGCCTCCGGACCAGCCCCTGGGTTGGAAGACGGCGCGCCAGCAGTCCGCTGGCGCGCGTAGATTTACGTCTGCTTCTCGCAGGCGTAAATCTAGGGACAAAGGTAAGGGGAGGTTATAGATAGGGCGGGGGGGGGGGGGTTAGGTAGGGGAAGGGAGGGGAAGGTGAGGGGAGGGAACGGAGGCAGGCTGCGCGGCTTGGCGCACGTAGGCTGCCCAAAATCGGCAGCCTTCCGCGCGCCGATCCAGGATTTTAGAGGATACACATGGCTATGCGCATGTAGTTTTTTTGTTTTTTGTTTTAATAGAGAACGCATAACTAAAGGATAAGTTACAATTATAAAACGAGTCTTGTACTCAAAACTGCCTTAGAATTGACCTGGACATGATGTTTTTCACATTTATCAATTTACATTTATTAAAAACTATGCTACCGAACCTTATGGCACCTATGTAAACTGAAAGATTTTAATTGCATTACTTTATGTGCCTTACTGTAAACTGTTGTGACGGTACCCACCTTAACGACGGAATAGAAAAGATTTTAAATAAATAAAAAAATGTAAAAAAATAAATTATGCAAATGACTTGTGCGCAGAACCTAAGCATGGTAATGGCCTATGTAATAAGTGGCCGCATCCATACTCAAAACCCGTGCCGATAATCCGCGCATAAAAGCGAGCGAGCGAACGGGGCTCCCTATTAAATGAAAGTATGACTCAGGAAAGTATTTCATATTTCAAATAACTGTGCTGCAGGAAACATTGGCAAATATTTTCATGGATGCCAATTCACAACAATCTTGCCGCTCTTCTGGCCGTGTATCTGTCCGCCCAGGGAAGCGCCTACCTCGGACGCCATGAAAAGTGCTTTGCTAAGCTGGCCACTCTGAAGCCGAGATAGGTGCTCAGTTAGGTGTTTATCAGGCTGCTCATGCTCTGTTTGTGGCAGAAAAATCTTATATGAATAGGCACCCAGAAAGGCGCCTAGCTAATCTTGCTGCTCAGGCACTGAGCTAGGCGCTCTTCTGCCCGTGTATCTGGGCGCTGGTACTCTGAGCTAGACGCTCAGCTGGTCGCAAATCTGGCTGCTCAGATGTTGAGAAAATGGCCAGAAAAGCGCCTCGGGAAGCACCTACCTAAAGGCCTCATTCACTAAACATTTTTCCCATAGACATAGAATGGGCAAAAAGCCTTAATAAATCAGGCCCTAAGCTGGCTGTTCCGACACATAGAAAAGCACCTAGCTAAGCTGGCCCCATGGATGCCAAGATAGGCGCTAAGCTAGGTGGTTTTCAGGATGCTCGGCCGCCGACATAGGGCTCCCGAGTTGGCGCTGACACTTAACTTGTGCCCTGACTATGGCGGTAAAAACCCCACACTAGCATTAGTGCAGCTCTCTGCATTGCCTATGATTAGCTAATCGCCTTCTTTGCATGCTTTTAGCATGCATTCATGCAGGAAAAACCACAGGTCGGTAAGCGTGTTCCTATGTGCTTTTTTTCCCGCGCACAAAACCCTTATTACATCCCCGTATAGGGCTTTGCGCGGGAAAATGCACGTACAAACACACGACATCCGCGCACAAACCCGCGGCAGCTTCAGCGCACCTTATTACATCGGCCCCATTATGAGGACCCCATGATGACATCATCACGTGGCTTATGATGTAGGGCTACTATTTCAAAAACCTGGTCTTCCCCCTGTGATCCTGCTCATCAAGAGGCGGTGAGGCATTTTGCTTGAGAAGTCAGTGGTACAAGTCTGCTCAAGGTAAGCATTTATTTTCATTTTTTGACATGGGATCGGATATTTAATTTGGTTTTATTTTAACAGACAATGGTCCACCGAAAAGTGCAACTTTAGAGGTTTATTGTAAATCATAGAAATAGCTCCTGAGGAAGCATTGGTGAAACAGCGGCCATTGTTGGGCTTTTTGCTGATGACCAGTGGACTTTGTTAATGACGTTTTCTGAAGAGATTGTTTTAATTGCTATAAAAAATACTTCAAAAATTTTTTTCTTGCATTTAATGTCCCAGCACATGAGAGAGTAGACCGAGTGGCCCGTACAATGAAGGGCACACTGACTGGCTTGCTGAGATTTATGGGACTTTCTTAAAAATAGTGGATTTTCATTTTTCAATTACATTTTTTGGGCTGGAAATTTTGTTTAATAAAAATTTGGTTTTGGTTCCTTTGTTGCTGCATGTTGTTATTGGGACCCAACCGGCATTTCTTGTGTTATCAGTTGAGGTTTTTCCTGATCCACCCCTTCCCACAGGGATGCATTGTTCGCACAGCCTGAACCCTTTCGGACTTTCCCCCCAAGAGGATGGAAGAGAAGATCGGGAGACCCCAGTTGGATCTTCCAGGAATGATATGGACTGGTAGGACTGTTTTGCTGTGAAGTTGGGAACCCCTCCAATAGAAATCCAGGTTAGCCACTGGGTAAGCTTTGCACAATTAAAATCAGCATGGGAGCTCTATCCAGATGCCTGAAATAAAAGGACACCTACCTATAGGGAAATGTACATGTACCTACAGTCAGATGTAACTTCAACATTGTGGAGTAATGGACTTTAATTTGATTATTGCTAATCGGTAAAACGTATTTTAACACCCAGAATCTGGTGCTGTTTGATTTAACCCAGCATCTCACCCCATGGGATGCACCTACTATGTATAGACACTGAAAGCAAGACACCATAGGCCATAAGTGAGAGCTTCCCCCCATAAAAATAATCCATCATGGGATAGAGAGTCAAGCATGGGAGTTAATTGGCAGCCAGAGCATCTCCGAATAAAATAAATAGTTTGTATGCCCTTGGGATCTAAACCCCCCCCCCCCCCCCCCAGTAAGGGTTACATTCATCCTTATCCAAAACTGATAACTTGTGCCTCTCTTTTTAAATTTTTTCAAGTTCACTCATCTTGCGCTAAAGTATCTCAGGGGCTGGTCATGCCAGAAGAGAGTCCTCAAAAGGCATTATGAATGTGGTCAGCTTGGCACTCTTCCCATCTAACGGGATCTTCCCAAATCCGCTGGCCGCATCAGGTTTGGAGAACAGAGCTCCTTCAGCCAGCCTGCATTTTTCCCTTTTGATAATGTTAATGAGCTTTGTCATATCCACATATGGGCAGATGTTTCCATTTCATTTTGCCACTGGAACCATAGGTGTACACCACTCAGTTGGTTCAGTGACTTTTTTAATCTTGCCAGCTACTTCCAGATGTTTCAGTTCCACAATGATACCATGGGATCAGAATACGACAGGAGATGGCTATGCTGTAAGATTCTGCTTCTGGTTTTAAGATTAGTTTGACTGGCTTCCCCTTTTAGAGCCCCATATTATCAAAGACTATTATGGCCTTGACTCGATGAATGATTCCTGTTGCCACCCCTACTCCTTTACTCAGTAGATTTCCATGTGCTGAATCTACCACCAATAGCTGAAAGAAGTATTCCCAAGTCCATCACAAGTGACCTCTTCTGGGTGTCATACCCCCTTGGGCTCATGGAGTCATGTTAACTGGTTTTAGAAGAGTTTTCATACAAAACCATTCATAAGCAGTTGCAGTTATAGGAGAGCGGTGACTACTCAGAGCCGTTCTTTGGGATGGATGAACTGTTTGGTCACTTGGGTACTGTGAGCTGATGGGTGTCCTAAGCACTACCAGCATCGCCCAGCCCATGGTAATGGAGGAAAGGCCTGGTGGCGGAGATCCACAATGGACCCCATCCCACTGCAGCACCGGCGGCAACAGTGCTGCGGTAGACCCCATTCTGCTGCAGTCTGAAGAGAGGCCTGGTGGCATTATCAAGGCCACAGCAGACCCCATCCTGCCATGGCCCAGAGAGGGGGAGGCCCTGAGAGTATATCGGTGAGTGAGAGAATGCCTGGGTGTGAATCTGTATGTTTTAGAGTCTGTGTATTTAGGGAGTGAGAGAGAGGGAGTGTGTGTAAGAGCATGGATATGTGTATAAGAGAGAGTGTATGAGAGAATGAACATGTATGTGTGTGTGAGAGAGCCTGTGTGTATGTGATAATGTGTGTGTTTGAGAGAGAGGTTCTGGATGCATGTGTGTGAGAGAGAGCCTGAGTATGTGTGTGAGGGAGTGTGTGAAAGAATGAATATGTGTGTGTATGTGAAAGGGAGTGAGAGCTTGTGTGGGTCAGAGAATCTATGTGTGACATATAGGCTTTCAGAGATACACACAGGTTCTCATTTTCTCACATACACACTTATACAAGTAGGGGTGAGAGTGCCAGCAACCATTTTTGATCAGGGCAACATTTGCCCTAGTGCCATCCCTTTGTCTGCTCTGGTACCAAATTTGAATTTCAGTGGAGCATCTGCAATTTACAGTCTTGTACCATGCTGGCTCCTAATCTGATGCTAACTTCTTCGCAATCATCTTGCCATTGGCTCTCTTGTGTTACAAAGATTAGAAACCAAGGTGACTCGCTTTCTCGTGTGACTACTTCTTCAGCCTTTGTAGTATGGCACACTGCTGCAAAGTAGCCAATTCCTTGATGGATAGATAATCTCCCCCACACCTTCCACATTTTGAAAACAAATCAAACAAATAAATAATTCACATTTTTCTCTGGGACGAAGGTCTCTGACTTCCTGTTTGGTATTGAAGGTTGCTCCAGCTTTGCTTCCCAATCTGAGGTTTATTTTTGTCACATATAACACTCCTTTACGCTCTGTGTTCTTGGTGCCTGGTTGTGTGCTTTAAGCAGTGCAGAGTGCCTCGTCATCTCTGTGGCTCTGGGCAGTATCAGGTCTTTCTGCATTTTCAGCTTCAGTGACATAACGTCATCCTGAATTCCAGTCGCCAGCCTGTACCAGATACACTCTTTTTTAGCAACTCCGAAGTCACAACATTCAGCCAGCTTATACAGCTGCACAAATGAAAGCTTTCACAGCTTCCCCTCTTGAACCCAGATCTCTGGTATGCCCTCTCCAGGCACAGCGGCCATTTGCCGCTGTGCCCAGGATCGCGGGCCGGCTGTTGGCCAGTGCGCGTAAGTTACGCCCACCGGGAGCGGCCTCGGAGGGAACGGAGGCAGGCTGCGCGGCTCGGCGAGTGCAAGTTGCACAATTGTGCACCCCCTTGCGCGCGCCGACCCTGGATTTTATAACATGTGCGCGGCTGCGTGCACATGTTATAAAATCGGGTGTAGATTTGTTTGCGCTGGGTTGCACGAACAAATCTGCGCCTGCACGCAGGTTTTAAAATCTGCCCCAAAGCGTGCACGCTAAAAGCATGTGTGTGTGTTACACCTGCTCTTATACGTGGGTGATGGGGGGGTGGGTGGGAAATAGCGCACACACACATATGTTACTGTCCCGTGTGTGCATTATAAATCTTCCGACTTAAACACACCTCTGTGAACGCCTCTTCGGAGCCCGGATTAAAACCCGGCTATGGGAAGGCCCCGCACGCATCATCACACAGTACCAGCACTTCTAGCCACTTCTTTAGGGAAGTTTTCCCGGGACATGTTTCAGACAGGAGTTGGGAAACAACCAACATGCGTTTAATTTTCCAAACCCCGGGCCCCCCCCCCAAAAAAAGAAGGCGCCAAGTCCTTAAGCCCCTTTGCACCAGGGATGCTCTTCAAAGGAAAACATGCACATTCCTTCCCTTTGAAAACTAGGGACCAGGCGGACGGTTTGAAGATTCCTCCCTAGAGGGCAATTCTCAAAGCCCCATTTACCCGGGGAGATTGGCCTCCCTCCTCTGCTCGGCTAAATGCATGCACGGGCTTCCGTAACCTGCTGACTTTCAGCCATGTTATCGAGCTGCGTTCCTGGAGAGGAAGGTGAGCGGGACACTCTTTAGGTTGGGGGGATTAAAACTGTGCTTGTGGAGGGGATTTCCAAAATAAAAGGGCTCTTGTACCCCCCACCCCCTTGGCTGCCTGCACAAACAGCTGGTGCAAAGTTTGTGGAGCTTTCAGCACGCATACTTTACGTTGCCCAGGTAGGTTTCTCGTTCAAAATTACCTGCAAGCACATGTGGGGAAAAGTCCCCCATACTTCCAACTGCCGTGCTCCGGTATTGACTATAGTGAAAACTACACCAACCCTAAAACCTTTTTATTTTTTGCAATGGGGAGCTTCCTAGGCGGCAGCCAGCATAAGCCAGCTATTATAAAACGTCTTCCTTGCCTTTGGGGTTCCATCCATTAGTCAGATTGTCAGTCAGCGCACACACCTAGAGACTAGTAACAAAGAAATAATGTGCAAAACGACAGTGCCAGCAAACCGCGAGGGCAGGAACCGAGCCACGATTATGGGGGTAGCAAAGTTTGCAAAATCTTAAAGCAGATTGTTTAAAAGAACACCGTATCTGCTTCCAGTTCTGCTGCATCCTCTACTGGTCTTTAAAGAAGCAGGAAGGGCTTTAAGACAGGCAAAGGATCAGAGAAGCCACCTGTGCTGGGTATTCACACTAGGAGGAGAGGGTTATGGGCCAGAGGCAAAAAACAAGGACATTAAAGAATGGGTTTTGGGGCCTGATGAGGTGCATCCCAGAATGCTAAAGGAGGTGCTGACTGTACCCCTCTTAGCTCCGTACAAATTATCACCTGAAACAGGAAAGGTTCCAGGAGACTGGGGAAGATCAGATGTAGTAGCATGCAGCAAGTGTGGGAACAAGAAGGAAGCGGAAAACTACAGACCTGTTAGCTCAACATTAGTGGTGGGTAAGGTAATGGAAACATAGCTGAAAGAGGGATTAGCGCAGTACCATGAAGCCAATGGGATACAAGATCAGAGGGAACATGGGGTCACAAAGTGGAGATCTTGCCACACAACTTTGATTGATTACTTTGATGAAGTTACTAGAGTGGTAGCTCAGGAGGGTGCAGATGTGATTATCTGGATTTCACTTTGTTCCATATAAAAGGCTGGTGAGCAAGCTAGCCAGTCAGGAAGTTACAAAAATAGACACACAGATGTCTGCAGAAAAGGACCATTTGGTCCACCTAGACTGCCCAGTTGTCCCTGCCTGCTGTGTTGTCACATGTCTTACTTTCTTCTACCTCTCTCTGCCGCTAAGGTTCCTTTGTATCTATCCTAAGCATGTTTGGATTCTGTCTCTCTTTTGGCTTGTATAACCTCTGCTGGAAGTCTGTTCCAGGTGTCCGCTACTTTCTCAGAAAAAAAAGTATTTTCTCACATTTTTGTTCAGCTTCAAATTTCATATGGTGACCTCTTGTCCATGAACTTTTTATTCAAAGGAATATACTTCCTTCTGGTAAATTAGACACTACTGGGAACTTTTGTTTTCTTTTGTAATTTAATCTTTATTAACATTTAGAACTTACAGCATAAAAATCATCAAAAGTCAAAATGTATTATTAAATGGTAACATGAAGCAAGAAAAAAAAATCTTAGACATAATAACTCAAATTTTACATAATCTAGTCCACATTAACAATCTGGCCCTATATGCATAAGTTATGCGCTGCCTGGAGCAGGTGTAACTTTTTGTGAGGTAGTTTGTGCACGTACTTAGCCAATTGCCCAAAGGTTTGCTTTGAAAATACTCGACAGAGTTTACATGTACAATATACCTGCATATTCCTATTCAGGCTGTTATAAATGTAATTTATAAGCATTTAATATTCCACCTTTTTTCCAAGAGTGGTCTCAAGGCAGATTATAACCAATTTATATCAACAGAGGCATTCAAACAACTTTCAGTCAGGACCTGAATTTACAGTTAGGGTAGCAATAGGAAGTAGC
The DNA here is from genome assembly GCF_901001135.1 of Rhinatrema bivittatum. Classification (NCBI taxonomy): domain Eukaryota; kingdom Metazoa; phylum Chordata; class Amphibia; order Gymnophiona; family Rhinatrematidae; genus Rhinatrema; species Rhinatrema bivittatum. The sequence goes on along the minus strand of NC_042617.1, from coordinate 561,972,610 downwards.
AGCGAGTTCAGGAAGTCAGGTTGGAAAACTGAGGGGTCTCTATGGGGTAGGCCAGGCTGAAGATCCATGCCTTGGCTTTTTCTTAAACTTAAGGTAGCATTGGTTCAAGGCTTAAGGCTAATGGCTCTTTGTTCCAAATGCTTGGAGTGTTACAGCTGAAACCTCAAAGTCTTGTGCAGGACAATCTGGCAGAGGTGGGTGAAGAAAGAAGAGCCATTTGAGAAGATCAGAGTTCTCTTGTGGGCCATGTACAAGGGGAAGAGCTGAGAGAGGCCTGCTTGTTCAAGCACTTGGAGACAATGCAGAGAGTTTGCAATTTTATCCTGCTTTCAGCCGGGAGCCAGTGCAGTTGCTGTAGAATCAGTCTGATGCAGTCAGTTGTTTTGGCACCCACCGGGATTCTAGCGGCAGCACTTTCTAGGATTTGGAGTTGTTTTGTACTGTTCTGTGAAATGCCATTCAATAGGGAATTGCAGTAGCCATTTCAGCTAGGGATTAATGCATGGGTTACTATAGCTCGATTGCATTTAACAAGAAAATTGCAGAGTTGGCAGATCTGACATTGACGCATGAAGAAGTGATGAGTTTCAATTGAGTTGAACCCCTAGACTTCGTCTAAATCAGGAAGGATGCCTCTGGGGTTACAGAGAGCAGCTATCAGGCTCTAAAAACAATGGGAACAATTTTCTCCTCTCCCTTTACTTTTAATCTCATGGGAAAAATTGTATTTTGTATTAATCTTTAACTTGATTTATGCATTTCTTGGATTAACATTATAGCAGCCTGCAGCCTAGCAGCTTCCTTAAACATCAGTTGTCCATTTATACGATAGTGTAGCCCTTCACATTCATAGAAATAATACACAGTGCATTTATTTATTTAAAAGCTTTTCCACACCGCCTATGCAAAATGCATTCTAAGCGGTTTACAAAATTTGATGTACATAATCAAAGTGCAAGTGTCATCTTTTCTCCAAGCTTGTCTGCACTTATTACTTAGCCAAACCAGCCTGTCTTGGTTTGTCCACTCCAAATGTACCCCAACTGTGACTAGAAGTAACCCTAGAGCCAAATATAAATCATTCTCTTTCTTTGAACTAATCCCAAACATATCCCATCCTAGATTGCTACTCCTCCCTCTACCCTGTCCCCAGTAATCTCTATCTGCACCAACATACATCTTGCAGAACTAACTCCATAGCAGTGGCATAGCCATAGGTGGGCCTGGGTGGCCTGTGGCCCATCTACTTTGGGCTCAAGCCCACACAATCAAAGCTGCCCGACAGCAAAAGAGGACTGAAGAATGGCCACCACAGACTCCAGAAGGACGGCCGCCACAGGAGCCCATTCTCGTGGCAGTGAAGAAGATGGCCCTGCCAAAGCAAGGCCGTCACGGGAGCCCATCCCCATGGCAGTGAAGAAGGCGGCCTGTCAATGTAAGGCCACGGCAAAAGCCCATCCCCGAGGCAGTGAAAGAGAGGGCCCACTGAAGCAGTGCGCGCATGTTAAAAAATCGGGTGTACATTTGTGCGCGCCGGGTAATACGCACAAATGTACCCTCCCGCGCGTAATTTTAAAAATCTGCCCCTTTGTGAAGTAACACAAACCCCTGCAAAAAAAAAAAAGAAAAGGTGCCTAGAACCTTGCCATACCATACAAACACAGCACTGACCCTCAGGACTCAAATAACAGCAACCTTATGAAGAAGCAGCAATGCAAATACTACACCAGGCCCTAGAACATTAATACATCACCTACGGGAATAACAGAACAAGCCAGACTGCTACAAATCCCTACAGAGAAACTACACGCTAGCAGAAATACTGCATCTTAGTCACACACAGGCAGAACATTGGACCGACCCTTACCTAATATAGAAATAAGGGACTATAAATTAAAAATAGAAACATGCAAAGAAAATCTAAACAGCCTGAGAAACCAGACTCTGAACAGTGGAACTTAAAGAACAAAATACAAAAATATAAGAAATGCACATACCCAATGATGGCATATTCCAATCGCTAAAAACTCAAAATCTATATTATTATTATTTATTATTATTATTTACTATTTATTTATTATTTTTTTTACCTTTGTTCAATGATCTTTTTATTTTTTTAATCAGTTGGATCAGGTCTCTTTTTCACTTTCCCTTTATCAGTCTTTTCCCAGTTCTTTCTCCAGGGTCACTCTTCTATTTCTTCTCTCTCCTATCTTCTTCCCTTCCTCTCTCACAGTCACACATAGGCTCATGCATTCTCTCACAGACTCCCTTACACAAACAGGCTTTCACTCTCATATGCTCTACCACACATACAAGCTCACTCTCATTCACACACCCAGGCCCCCATTTTGTCACACACAAAACACCCTGCCTCCTATACTCACACACGCAAACACCCAGGCTCCCATTCTTACATATACACACACACAAAACCCAGGCTCCCATTCTTACCCACACATACACACACTCAGGCTACTATTCTCACACATACTCACAAGTTCCCATTCTTACACACATAAAACATCCAAGTTCCTACTATAGCACACACAAACAACCCAGACTCCCATTTTTATATACACAGGCTCCCATTCTCACATACAAACACCCAGGATCCCATTCTCCCACACACACATACACCCAAGCTCCCATTCTCACACACAAATACCCACACTCGGGCTCCCATTCTCACCCCCCCCCCCGCAGTGGTCCCAAACTCACACCCCCCCACAGGGGTCCTCATCGCCAAACCCCTTCTTCTGCCACATGGGGATGGGCTCCATGGCATCTTTACTCCAGTGGGCCTTCTTCTTTACCGTTGTGGGGATAGGCTCCCATGCAAAATAGGCTCGGCGCGTGCGTAACCCTTTTAAACTCCCGCCCCAAAATGTTTAGCAGTGGAGGGAGTCTTTTTTTTTTGCTGAGGTGACTCCAGACTTTGAATATCGTTTTGTACATGTTGGGTTGCAATGTGATCTCCCATAGTTTTGCTTTGCACCCATTCTTATGATTATTGCTATTCTATTATGTTATGCCTTTCTGGAAAGAGAATTCAAGAAGGAATACATTGATATTTGTTTTATGACATGATTGAGTGGATCTAATGTTTGTGTTCTTTGCCTTTACATGATATTCTTGTGTATTTATAAAATGCAATAAATATAAAATAGATTAATATAGATTAGTAAGGAATGTTTAATATTGGTATTTGCAATAATTGATTCTAAAACATTTCACGCATGATGGCTGTTGTAGGCTATTTAGAAACCCATTGTGGGGGTGCATGCTAAGGCATTATTTATCAATAAGCAAACAACTAGTAAGGCCCAGACCTGTATGCATACAGCCCATCCATATTAACCTTGGGCCCACCCAAAAAATCAGTTCTGTCTACAGCACTGCTCCACTGAGGAATGAAGACCCCCCAACTGAATGAACTGTCATCATTTCACTAAACAGTCCAGGAAAAGGAGACCAAAAGGATGAAAAGTAAAAGAAGGTAAAAATGATTTTTTTCTTCTCACTGATCTATCTCCAGAGTCTATGGTGATCCTCATCTCTTCTTCTCATGCACACGTAAGTTAATAGGGACAGGGCGGCTCATGGAAAAGTAGCCCGCCTCAAGTACCAGTGCCACGCAGGCAGGCTACTTTTCCATGGGCCACCCTGTATAACAGATATAAAAACCATCTACTACAAGCTATACAATTTCGCTAAAAGAGACGTATAACCCTCAGTTATCAGCAGAGAATTACAACAGTTTCAGTGAAGGTAGAACTTGTGTCCAGCTTTCTCTGATGAATCTCTTTCTAATGGCATCTTGCCACGTTGGTCTTTCAGATTATTTTCATTTCTTTTCTCGTCCTTGGAGATCTGTTGCCAACAGGAGAAGTCCTTGGGGATCTTTTGCAGACACTGTTACTTCTTCCAGATTCACTTTCTTCATGGCCTCCTATGCTTCATCAGCCATTTTTCCATGCAAAATGACACCACTGTTTGTGAATAAAAGGCCAAATGGATACAGCTATTTGTATCTGATCGTCTCCATCCTTAGTATCTGATTCAGTAAGGGTTTTCCCCATAGACACAAAACGGGAGAAAAGCCTTAATAATCTGGCCCTCAGTTTGGTAGTAACTTCTTTCATTTCTTTTCATTTTTTTTAAATTGTTTTTGAGACATCGTTACATATCTGTATTTTATGGTCTTCATGGCTGTATCTAATATGCTGTCCTTGACTAGAAAACTATGCTCCATATTCAGGGGTCTTGGGTAGTCCTCTCATCCAGAGATTATTTTGCCTAGCTTCTCACAAAGCTCATATTTGTCCATAGATAATCCCCAGCCAGGGTTCACTAGAAAGGGTCTATTCAGTAAAATGTGGAACTTTCCAGTGCTGGGAAGTTCAGGGAGGTGTGTGGAAGATAGCGATTGATTAGAGCAAGGGTGACCAACTCCAGTCCTCAAGAACCACAAACAGGCCTTATTTTCAGGATATCCGCAATAAATATGCATGACATACATTTGCATGCGCTCTTTCAATGCATTGCATTTATTTGCACTTAAGCCTACATATATGTTGCAGGGTAGCAATATGCATATTTTTAAAATGTGCATATATCATATGTGTGGGTTATAAAATATTAGAGTTTCTGTATATATGCCGCCATGCGCATTTGTTTGAAAGTTATCCTCCCTACATTTACTTTCAAAGGGGGCTTTCCTGGGAGGCTTTCCTGGGGGGCGTATCACAGCGGCGTGTCATCCGGGGCGGGGCCGCGGGCGTGGTTCTGGCCGGGGGCATGGTCGAGGCCTCCAAAACTGCTTCCGGGCCGGGGAATTGCATGCTGACGGATGGCCGGCGCGCACAAGTTATGCCTGCCTTGGGCAGGCATAGCTTTTATAATAAAGGTAGGGGAGTTTTAGATAGGGCTGGGGGGTGGGTAAGGTGGGGGGAGGCAGAAGGAAAGTTCCCTCCGAGGCCGCTCCGATTTCGGAGCGGCCTCGGAGGGAACGGGCAGCGCGCACAGGGCTCGTATATCTGCCTTTCTGCACAGTTTGATGTACAATGCATAGTGCAATGTCAACTTCGGATACCCAGGACCATCACAGATGTATACTATTGACCATTACAAAAACTGCACATTTTTCTAAAAAATTAGGGTACATCGAGTAGGTGGTTTAATATAATCCCATAGCGTTTCCTATGGCTATCCACAGATTGTCTATAAATTGCTTGAGAGGGATTTACAGTGGCTTAGTGGTCTGTCATGTAGAAGGCTTTACATTGTTCTTAGAATATTCTAAAGTGGTGAATGGAGATGAAGCCCCTTCAGAAGTGGATAACATCAGAGAAACACGGTCTCTGTCAGAAGATACTGATGAAATATTAATAACACAGAGGACTTAATTCAATAAGGAGGTAATTTTCAAAGAAGTTACACATGTAAATGTAGCATACTATTGTAGCAATTTTCAAAAGCCCATTTGTGCGCATAAAAAGTTTCTCTCACACTCACAGGATAATAAAACCTTTTTTGAATAAGACCCAAAATGATTATTCACTAAGGGGTAGATTTTAAAAGGAGCGCGTGTGCATCCATGTGCATGCGGTTCCCGGCGTGCGCACACATGGACGCGCTGATTTTATAACATTGCGCCGATGCGCGCATGTTATAAAATCTGACCGCTTTGCGCCGGGGGGGGGGGGCGAATTTTCCATGAATACGTGCAGTGACACAACCGGGGTTCCCCCAGTTCCCTTCCAGCCCGCTCTAATTAAGGAGCGGGCCGGGAGGAAACTTCCCTACCCATCTACCTAAATTTCCTCCCTCTTCCCCTCTCCTCTCCATCCTCTAAACACCTTTCCTATCTACTATTTTTTTTTTGTTGTTTTATATCTTACTGCTCCTCTGGAGCAGAAGTAATCTGCGCATGCTGGCTGGCTGCCGGCGTGTGCTTCCCCGGGACAGCGTAGAATGGCGCTGTCCCGGCTCGTCCCTGCTCCTCCCTGCCCAGACTCTGCCCCCCCCCCCCCCCCCCGGCCTGCCCCTTCGGAGAGGCCCAGCACTTGTACAGGTAAATCCCGGTTTTTACATGCACAGGCCTTTTAAAATCCGGCCTTAAGAATTAAAAGGTTGAATCTTAAATTGTCAGTGGAAAAAAAAAGATCAATTTGGTCAGAATCTGAACTCTGCACTTGCTAATAATAATAATAATAATACATAATTTGTTGACCGAGAAAGCCAAATTAAGTCAAATATCTTTTCAAATGAGTCCCAGTGGCACAAGTTGATAAAGTAATTACCCCAAGATCACAGAGTCTGTGGCAAAGGCAAGCCTTGAATGAATGTTCCAGCACCTCTCCATTACTGACCTATGTAGTCCATAGACTGTCAGATCCTGATTGGACTATCACATTGTACGGCTGGTTTTCTTTTACAATAAACCGTGCCTTTGATACTTTGGAGGTTGACCTTTATCCTTTCCTACTAGGAATGAGCATTTGTATTCTTTCACAAAAAGACTCCACTGACTCGCATAGCACGATTTAGTTATGGACTTGTATTTTTCTGCTGATAGGAATATTCAGCAGGCCTGGAAATCTTTTTATTACTCTAGATAAAAGCACATGTTTTTTTTTAAGAATGTATTTTTTCACATTTAACTTTTGCATCCTCTCTGACTAACAATTTGAACTTGAAACACGGACAGTATGCATACAGGGGGTAATTTTCAAAAGATGTTACACACATAAATGTAACTACTATTGTAGCACTTTTCAAAAGCCATTTACTCAAATAACATGCACTTAATGCAAGTAAATCCTATGGATAATTCAATGGCATATATTGCAGCAATTTTCAAAAGCCCACTTACTCGAGTAAAATCAGGCCCACAGAGTTGGACTGGAAATTATTCACTTCATCAGTGGAAATCACTTACCCCTGGATTCATCTTTCTGCTATATTTATATTCTGATAAATTTATAGCAGAACGATGTGTCGTGTAAAAAAAGGGGCGGGGGATGATAGTGGGCAACCGGCCGAATCGCGGGGGTGCGGTTTCACCTGCCGTGGTGTGGCCGCACCACACACTATCGCCCCCCCCATGGTGCCACGGGAAAAGGGGTAGTTATTTCCCGCGGTGCTACCAGCGATAATGTGCTGCTGGGAGATAACTCCACCCAAACCCCGCCCACACTCCTCCCCTTCCCCTAATTTTAATAATACCGCTGTGGTACCGGCAGATCGTACAATAAAGAATGACCCTAATAATGTGGTTATTTAAAAATTTCACCCAACTTCAAGTTAGATTTTATATTAGTGCTTATCCTTAAGGATTTTGTGCCTGTTTATTTTATTTTGCTATTGGTAACAGCAGTTAAGTAAAATAACTTTTGTTTAATATTTATATAATTACAAATATTTTAAAAAATTAAATAGCATTTATCCATCATATTAAGTCAAATAATGATTCATTTTGCTTATTATATATTTTTATTTAAAAAATATATAGGCTGCTATATCCAGAGTTCTATGCAGCTTACAATAAAAATACACATAATAAAATAAACATAAAATGAATACAGCTATTCATTGAAATTCAGTGGTAAAAAGCAAATAAAAGACATAAATAATAAGCATATTGCCTGGTATATTAAGCAAATTGTCACATTTTATAATAAGCCTCTCTAAACAAGTGAGCCTTTAGTTGTTTCCTGAATATTTTGCAACATCCTTCTTTCCCCAGGGCAACTGCTAGCTGATTCCACAATTTCGGGCCTGCAACTCAGAAAAGCCTTTCCTTTACTTCAACAAGTCTGATAATCTGGTGACCAGTAACAATAAGCAGACATTGTCCCTCAGATCATAGATTTTGTAAAGGGCAGTAGGTTTCCAGATACGAGCTAATTCAGGCTGGAGTTTCATTACTTAGAGCTTTGCGAATTAATGACAAAACCTTGAACTGCACACTCTTTGCTCGACTGGTAGCCAGTGTAGATTATTTGGTATGGGAGGAATGTCATCAAATTTAGAGGTTTTGGTAAGAAATGAGGCTGCAAAGTTTTGGATTACTTGAAGAGCTTTTAAAGAACACCGAGGTAAGCCTAAATAAATGGAATTACACGAGTCAGAGTATCAGAGGTTAGGGGTGCGGCAGCCTAGATCTTCCAATAGCCCTGCTTAGATGTGGTTTTTCAAGCAGTCATCCTTCAATAAGCGACACAGGTACTCTCCCAAACATGTAAGCACTTTCATTCCCTGCTCCCAGCCACACGCTGCCCCAGATGCCTTCATCCCTGCACACCGGGTCTGGGAGGGAGGGATCTGCCTCCCGAAGTCCCACGGAGATGCAGAGGCTATCAGCAGTGGGTAATCCACTTTGTTTCATCTACAATTGGAGGCACTCACTGCCCCAGCCAAGAAAACAAATATGCAGTCTCTCAGAAACAGCCGGCAGGCAAGCAACTAACTGGAATTAAAGTGAGACGTGATGAAAGCAACTAAGTTCATGCTCCCCAACACTGCTCCGCCTCCCAGCTTCTTTCTTCTGGCCCCACGGCGCCAATCACTGATGCTGCTCTGCCTCCCGAAGCCTGCTTCTTTCTTCCAGACTCCAGCGGGGCCAAGGAGCAGGAAGCATCCGTGATTGGCAGAAAGAAGCAGGCACGTGTAAGCCTGAAGGAAAAGGAGCGCTGTTGGCCGGGCCCCCATGGCTGAAGAGAGGAGGAGGAGCAGCATCTGCCCTACAAACTGGAGAGGAGGAGAGCCTGAGGAGGAGTCTGCTGCTACTGAGAGAGAGAGCATGCATTGTGTATTTGTGAGTGAGAGAATGTGTGAAACAGTGTGTGTGTGAGAGCGTGTGAGAAAAAGAATTTGCCACCAAGAATATGTATGTGTGTAGGAGAGTGCATGTGACTGCGTGTGATAGGAGTAAGATGCCATGATTTTTTGGAGGGTACGGTTGATAAATAATTTTAAATAATTAAATGTGTGAGAGAGCACAGGCATGTGTTTGTGTGTAAGTAGGGGAGAGAGAAGGGGCGTGTGTTTGTATATGTGAGGGAAAGAAAGAGTGAGCATGTGTGTGTGTATGTGTAGGGACGAGAGAGTGCAAACATGTGGGTATATATATGTGGGGCGAGAGAGAGGGCATGTATTTATATATATGGGTGAGAGAGAGTGAGAGCAGGCATGTGTGAGTGTGTATATATGCAGGATAGAGAGAGTGGGCATGTGTGTATATATGGGGGAGAGAGAGAACCGGCATGCATGTGTATATGGGAGAGAGCGAGCGGGTATGTATCTGTATATGTGGGAGAGTGTCTGTGAAAGCATGTAGGAGAGACAGTGGGCATGTGTGTGTATGTGGATGTGGGAGAGAGAGAGCATGTGTATGTGGGCAAGAGAGTGTATTTGTGTATGTGTGTGTTTATGTGGGGAAGAGCGAGAGAGCATGTGTGCGTGTGTGTGTTGGAGAGAGAGAATGGAGAAAGTTTGTGTTCCCCTTCCCCCAACCCCACTAATCTATGACAATCTCAGGGTGACTGGAAATCAAAGGTTCCCAGGTATGGAGAGCAAGGGATATTTATTTTTTATCCTTAGTTTTAATTATTGGATGTTTGACGTGTCTATTGTTTTGAAATATTTTATTTGGTGTTTTGGAAAAATGTTTAAAAATTGTATGTGAGATTTTAATTATTGGAGGTTATTCTCTTCATCGGTTATTTTGAAATATTTATTCCTTTTAATTGTATGGTTTTACTAGTATGACTGATGTTTTATATTTATTGATTGTATTGTTTTTTTTAATGAGGAATGGCAATAATTCAATTTTCCATTGTTGCACTGCTTACAGAGTCTGGCTTGTTATGGTTTCCACTTCAGTTTTTGTGTGCACGTTTCTATTCAAACCTTATAGTCTTGGAATGATAAGTCAGATTCAAAAATCACTCCTAGGTTTCTTGCCTGATTAACAATTGGAAAAGTGTGACCCTAGAATGGAATATTAGTTGAAACAGTGGCCCACGGATATTTTTAGTAAGTAAAAGACAAACTTAAAAATTGCTATGTAAATTAACTGAATTATACCTGATGCCAGATTTTTCCAGAGTCTTACCATCCAAACTATAATAAAAACATTTACCTTGATTTTAAAATACATTTATCCTCAATCCTATGTGCTCTGGTTCTACCATTTCCATCAGTACTCTCACATAAATTAATGGATAGTCATCTTATTTATACAATATTATATATCCTCCTCAATTTACCCTTTGTCAACCAGTTTAATTTATGGCATCCTTTCAATGTAAATCACACTATGTATAGTCAATATTGTGTAGACGAACTGGAAATATACATCAACCAAACGTAACTGCAGTGTAGTTTAAATTAAAGAAGACCCTAACGCGAAAAAATTAGGCATCCAATAAAAGTGGTCCCAACATTCACAGAGGGTGGTATGAAGGTCCGTTTAAAGTAGTCTTAAACATTCATTTTTCAATTTTCTCTCTGAACATTAATGATTTAAACTACACTGCAGTTACGTTTGGTTAATGCATGCATCCTGAGGTGATGATGTATGGTGAACAGATGACATGATGCAGACTGGGATAATTTTATTAGGTCCAATTTAAAATTAATTCTTCAAAGTATTCTAGACTTCTGTAGGTCTCCTTTCTTCTAGTAAGAGAATGTCTACAAAACTCAGAATGCTGTGAAATGAGAATAAAAACAACCTAGACATGACAACTATATCCTGATCACCATTCACTTCTGCAGTGCTTCTCAATCTAGTCCTCGGGGCACACCTATCTAGTCAGGTTTTGTGAGACCCGCAATGAATATGCATGAGATAGATTTGCATGCACTGCTTCTATCATATGCAAATCTTATCTCATGCATATTAATTGTGGATAACCTGACTGGCTAAGTGTGCCCAGAGGACTGGATTGAGAAGCACTGCACTATTGTACCAAATTTATGAAATTGCAATACATTTTTCCTATTCTTCCATTTGAACATGCAGCTCCCATTGATCTTTGAACTGCTTTAGATATAAATCATCATCAATATCATCATCATCTTCTGGTTGTTCCTCAGACATTTGCTGTTTGTACAGTTTGGATAAAAGCCCTTCTTCTTCTTCATTATGGTGCCTTTGTGTGCAGGCTTCGTCTTCATCTCTGACACTTATAAAATAAGAAAGATTGGGTATAGTCAATCGCTTAGTCTGAGGATCCCAATCTACTACTACCGTGCTGCATTCCTCCTCTTCTGCTTCAGTTTGTTCTTGCTGTATATCGTTAAGAGTCAAACATGGACTTTGTTCCACCGTTCTTAGCTGGAGGCATGGTGCTTGTTCTAGTTTTGCAAAGCAAGCATTCATTAAAGGATTATGAGAGTTATATACAGATGGGCTCCTTCCAACAGACATTTCCTCCAGATAAAGTTCTCTTTGTTCCTGTGCTGGAGAAAAATCTGTTGCCCTCATAACAAGTCCATATTCAACAGATTCCTCTATATCATTCAAAACTGAAGTGCACTGAAATCCTTGTGGAGCCCGTAATGGCTTCAGCTCTTGCTGCAAATCACATGTTGAATCTTCCTGAACCTGGACTGCGTAGCCTAAATGTTTTACATCTGACCCATCTCCTTGCAATGTCTTTTCATTGTTGCTTTCATCTGGTGAGACAGCAAAGTCCTGCGAAGCGCCATCTTGCAAATTACAATGCACGCTCTTTTGGATACTCAGCGGCCTATCCGCAGCATTCATGTTAATGAAGTTAATTACAACTTGCTCATGAGGGATGAACAGTTCGCCATTGTATCCTTTTCTGCAATGTAATATCTGAAAAAGAAAGATAAGGTATTTATTTATTTTTATTTATTTAAAAACTTTTCTATACCGTTGCTAAGTTAAATACCATCGCAACGGTTTACATGTAGGCACATATTTAATGTAAGTAAAAGTGTACTATAGTACATTCTAACAGGTGCCGTCAAAGGTTCGGTTACAATATATCATTAGACATAGTCATTTCGCGAAGTAGTTTATGACCAGTTGTACCAAGGTACTTACACGGGTGGTTTTATCACACATAGTAGTATAGTTATGTTTGTTGTGGTGTAGAGTTCATAGACTAATCTACTGTATAGTCCTAAGGACTGTATGTCGGTGCCTTTCTGTCTTTTCCTGAAATATTTCTCTCTATTCTCCTGTCTCTTTGTAAAATGCTTGTTTAAAAAGCCATGTTTTTAGGTTTTTCTTGAATGTCTTGAGATCACTTTGTAGCCTGATCTCTGGAGGCATTGTGTTCCAGATTATGGGTCCTGCTAATGATAAGGCCCTTTCCCTCACTTGGGTTAGTCTTGCTGTTTTAACTGAAGGGATGGTTAGGAGTGCTTTATTTGCTGATCGGAGATTCCTGTGTGGAGTGTGTACCCGTAATGCTGTGTTCAACCAGTCTGATTTCTCATCATAAATTAGTTTGTGAATGATACAAAACCCTATGTATTTAATTCTGTGCTCAATTGGTAGCCAATGTAACTCTGCTAGGGTTTCAGTTATATGGTCCCTCCTTCTTTTTCCAGTTAGTATTCTAACTGCTGTGTTCTGAAGTATTTGCAGTGGTCTTAATGTTGTATTAGGTAGTCCTAACATAAGGGCATTGCAGTAATCTGTGCTGGAGAAGATTAGAGCCTGTAGTATTGTTTGGAAGTCATTTTGAGTTAGCAGTGGTTTAAGTTTTCTGAGTACAAGGTAAAATACAATTTATAAATAAAAAAAGACTTATCTGTAATACTCTCACAGTGAACTTATTTTTCAGGTATGAAAATTCAGTATGTCAAGAAACATCAATTTCTACACTTATCTGCATCAGTAATATGAGAGATAGCATATATATACATTTATCACATCACATCTATTCCATGTTACTGTAAGATAACAATGAATTATGTTATAAACATCTGTTTAAATATGGTGCAGAAGCAGGTGAAATGTTTCAGTTATGTGATCTGTCCACTAAAATAACCAATGCTACCTTGAAAGTTTTCACTATAATAGGAGATCTGATCCATTGAACCAAAGAAACAGGGCTTCAAGAAATGTTGATTGTATCTGGTAAATTCAGTGAAACAGAGGTCACTATGACACATTATCACTCAATCTACACAGTGACACATTATCACACAATCTACACAGTGTACTCAGTCTACAGTGTGATTCAGGATTGTGATCACGGGCTCAGTTAAAAGCCTATTATTGGAAGTTAAAAAAGACATTCCAGCTACTTAAAATTGTAAGAATCCTAATGTTTGTAAAAGCTAAAATACAATTTTGTTCTAATAGGTTAACTTTTCAAGAAAAAAAAAGTGATCTTGAAAGTCAGTTCTTTCCATATTTTTAATTTTTTAGTTCTTTTAAAAGCAAAAATTAAGTTGTGCTTAACTGAAATCCTGATGTACTATAAGGATGGTGAAATTTAAACTTAACTTGCTAATTTCCTTTCCTTTAATCTTGTCAGATCAATCCAGACGAGAGGATTATGTCTCGCTGCCAGCAGGTGGAGAGAGAAAAAGAGCTCAAAGTTGACTTTGTTCCCCTTAAAAGGGTCTGGCACAGCCTTCAGTATTCTACGGCAAAGCTATGACAAACAAAGGCAATTGTTTTATTTTCATTTCCATACCACCCCACAACCAAAATTCATGCAGCCAAAAAACTTCACTCCATGGTTATTAACCCAGGAATAAGATAATCTCTACACCAAGGGCACAATTAGGCCAACTACTTTCAGAGGTGGCAATGATGTACCCACTGCTAGTTTTAGAGTTTGTCAGACTGAAAACTATTGATCAATATGACTTTCTTGGGTCTGGCAAGACTAAAGGAAAGGAAATTAACAGCTAAGTTTACATTTTACCTTCTTTATTTTCCATACTAGACTAGTCCAGATGAATGGGATGTATCCAAGTTCCACCCAGACCAGGAGGCAGGAAGATACAATAGCTCTGAGGCCTCCTGCGTCCAAGACATATTCTCTTCTGACATGCTCACACATGCTGAGGTGCTTAGAGCAGGGATTATGACTCTGCCTACTCCTGCTCCCTTCTTGAGTGGGCTCACTGGACCTCTGGGACCTGAAAACTCTTGCTAGGACAGGCCGAGTGCTCCTCTCCTTGAGTCCCTATGAAATCAATGCCTTACGAACCGCTGTGCTTTCATAGAAAATATCAATAGACTAAAGAGCTATCTGAAATTCAGAAGGAATTGGTCGCCTATAAACATCTGAAAGTGATCTGCTACAAACTTGAGAATGGTCACATCGTCTGACTTTCTCACCATCATAAGTGAGAATAGCCTGATTCCAAAAGACGTGAAACACTACTCTCAGAAGAGGGAGAGTATTGAGCACAGAGATACTCCCTTTCCTTTAAAATTACCAGAGGTCAACAAGAAGACCAGTTTCCAGAGCAAGACTTAAAGAGATACTACCCTATGAGGCCTGAGAGGAAGCTAGACCCCTTTAATATGAAGTTTAGATTCTAAGTTGAGGAGACCTCCCTTAGTGAAGGACTTGTGTATGCGAATCCCCGGAAAAAAATATTTCAACTGAGAGAATAGCAAGAAAGCTTCCATGGCTGTGTCTCTTGTAGCAAGCTAGAGCCAGTATCAGATTCTGTGAAAGATGCAAGTTATACCTTCATCCCAATTTCCACTGGTAGAAGGATAAAATCAAAGAAATAGATCCCTCAAAGAGAAATATTATCTTCTTTATAAACTGAAATCATAAGAGACTCCAAACTCTAACCCAGGTCTGCTATGAATTCTATTTATACCACAATAAAAGGAACTGACCCATTTGCACTGCGCCAGAATACTCAAGAAATAGAGAATAGTCAACTATCTACAGTCTGGAGAATTGATGGACCAGAGGCAGCATGGATTCACCAGGGGAAGATCCTGTCAGACAAATTTGATTGACTTTTTTGACTGGGTAACCAAGGAATTGGATCAAGGAAGAGCACTAGATGTCATCTACTTGGATTTCAGCAAAGCTTTTGATACGGTTCCGCACAGGAGACTGGTGAATAAAACGAGAAGCTTGGGAGTGAGTGCCGATGTGGTGACCTGGATTGCAATTGGTTGACGGACAGAAAACAATGTGTGATGGTAAATGGAGCCTTCTCTGAAGAGAGAGCGGTTTTAAGTGGTGTGCCGCAAGGATCGGTGTTGGGACCGGTCCTGTTCAATATCTTTGTGAGCGACATTGCAGACGGGATAGAAGGTAAGGTTTGTCTTTTTGCGGATGACACTAAGATCTGCAACAGAGTGGACACGCCGGAAGGAGTGGAGAGAATGAGACGGGATCTAAGGAAACTGGAAGAGTGGTCGAAGATATGGCAGCTGAGATTCAATGCCAAGAAGTGCAAAGTCATGCATATGGGGAGTGGAAATCCGAATGAACTGTACTCGATGGGGGGGGAAAGGCTGATGAGCACGGAGCAGGAGAGGGACCTTGGGGTGATAGTGTCTAATGATGTGAAGACAGCGAAACAATGCGACAAGGCGATAGCAAAAGCCAGAAGAATGCTGGGCTGCATAGAGAGAGGAATATCGAGTAAGAAAAGGGAAGTGATTATTCCCTTGTACAGGTCCTTGGTGAGGCCTCACCTGGAGTACTGTGTTCAGTTCTGGAGACCGTATCTACAAAAAGACAAAGACAAGATGGAAGCGGTACAGAGAAGGGCGACCAGGAAGGTGGAGGATCTTCATAGGATGACGTACGAGGAGAGATTGAAGAATCTAAATATGTACACCCTGGAGGAGAGGAGGAGCAGAGGTGATATGATACAGACTTTCAGATACTTGAAAGGTTTTAATGATCCAAAAACAACGACAAACCTCTTCCGTAGGAAAATAATCAGCAGAACCAGGGGTCACGATTTGAGGCTCCAGGGAGGAAGATTCAGAACCAATGTCAGGAAGTATTTCTTCACGGAGAGGGTGGTGGATGCCTGGAATGCCCTTCCGGAGGAAGTGGTGAAGACCAGAACTGTGAAAGACTTCAAAGGGGCGTGGGATAAACACTGCGGATCCATAAAGTCAAGAGGCCACCAATGAAGAGTGGGTGACTCGCCAGAATGATGGCTATTGACACAATACCCTTACTAAATAAACATACACATGCTTACTGTGACTCCTACATCGCTCTAAGCTTCAACAGCAAGAGGTAATGGAAAAAAGGATTTGCACTCATAAAGAGGGGAGTAGCTGGCTTGTTACGGCGGTTACTACCCCAAACCAAATATGCCTGATACTTCACTTTCAATGCATATACAGCATAGCTCTCTGCTTCAATGACAGGGGAGAAGAATAACTGATACTTCACACATCCAGCAGAGCTCTCTGCTACAACGGCAAAGGAGAAGAAAAAGGGTTCGCACTCAAAACGCGGGGAGTAGCTGGCTTGTTACGGCAGTTACTACACCAAACCAAATGTGCCTGATACTTCACTTTCCATGCATGTCCAGCATGGTTCTCTCCTGCATCGGCATGGGAGAAAGACTGATGCATCACGCATTTCCAGCGTAGCTCTCTGCTTCAAGGGCAGGGGGAAAAAAAAAACAAAAAAAAACCAAAAACCTGATGCTTCACGCATATCCTGCATAGCTTCAACGACAGGGGTGAAGAAAAAAAAGGATTCGCAATCACAAAGCGAGGAGTAGCTGGCTTGTTACGGCGGTTACTACCCCAACCAAATGTGCCTGATACTTCACTTTCAATGCATATCCAGCATGGCTCTCTGCTTCTACAGCAGGGGAGAAGAAAAAAAAAAAACCCAACAAGAGCTGTACAACATAGTCTAGGTAAAACAAATAAGCATGGGTGTAGCTTGCTTATCGTGGCGGTTACTGCCCCTACTACCCCTGACTAATCAGGCTAGATATTTCACTTGCATGCAGCTCCATCACTGCTCTCTGCATTGATGGTGGGGGTGGAAGGGGAATAGAACAAGGAGCTAAGAGTAACAGATAAGAATGAGAGAAAAAATGTGTGAGGCTTGCTGGGCAGACTGGATGGGCCATTCGGTCTTCTTCTGCCGTCATTTCTATGTTTCTATGTAAATACTTTACTGATATAACTGTAATAATTGTAACCTTTCTGCCTATCCACATATTTTCTGAAACTACCCCTTGCTAGTAACAGGAATCTAAAAAAAAAAACCCAATTTGCATGATAAATCTTGTTACACAAAAAAAAAAAAAAAAAAGGTAAAAAACCCACCATCAGACCATTTATAGTAATGAAACAGTAAGCATTCCATGCTGTTAGTCAAATTGTAAAAATGACAAATCAATCTCATCTCAATGTAATTCATTTTAATCTTCTGATCCATTAAAATGATTTCTTCATGAAACATTTGGATGCTTGCTAACACCTACAGTTCTTCACTGACTTCTAGACATGCATTTGGACAATGAAAAGTTCGTAATGGTAATTACCTCAGCTTTTGCTTATGGGAAAAACTTTCATTTAGAGCAGAGGGAAGATGAGAGAGAGCAAGATTTTGTAGGTTAACCTGTATTTTTTTTTTTTCAGGAAGACAGCAGGTTAGTTCATTTCAGCTGAATTGCAAATTTAAAAGGTTTCTGACCAAACATATTTTCACCCCTTAAAATCCGGTACGAGCTACCATTTATCAAGAACCTGTTATTAAATATGGATGCCGCTTGCTGGAAAATGACCACTCACCAGATTTGTCGGGGGCTTCTGCTTGCTGACGTGTATGTACTTGTACATGGCACAGCCCACTGCCAAGACGAAAAGTACGGCAACAGCGACGGGCAGAGAGTACCAGAATATGGCCTCCGTCATCAGCCATGCGGTGCGGTCTGGTAATATGAAAACAAGACATCGCAGCTTTACATCACCATCCACAGAATGGGAACAAACTTATCAACAGGCCTAAAGCATCTGCAGCTCAGCTGTCAGCAGTTGTTGGGCTCGGTGCAGATTCTGCAACCAGGCTTACTAATTCCTTTTGCCAAAGTCTACAGCCTCATACAGAGCGGACTATGGTGTGTTAGGGCACTGAACAGATCACCTCAGGTGCATTTGAAAACCAAATTGGAACACATTTCAAATGTATTGGAGATTAAGTTAAACAACTTATTTAGAATCCTTTGTGGTCTTTAGTTAGCTCACATGTGTACATTTTGTTATTTGATGATTGTGGATATTTTTGCTTTGTTTTTGTATCCCGGCTTCTTAAAATTAGCGGTTGCTCGCACGCGGCCCACATACACGTGTGTATGGGGCCGTTTTTGCACGAGCAATGCTTTTAAAATGCACCTGGAAAGGTAGCAAGAGTGACTCAGAGCAGCAGTGGCGCTGGCAATTAAGATCACAAACAGTAAGTGCGGAGCAATACAGAAAGTAAGAGTGGCAGCAAGGCCCCAAGATATGGAGTGAAGTCAGAGGCAAAAGAAGAATGGCATCAAGGGCCAAGCAATACAGGAGTGGGCATGACAGACCCATGAGTGATGCAGTGAGCGTGCAAAGCATCGGATTGCCAGAGGAAGATCAAGAGTCGGCAAACGCCAGGGAACCCAGCCACAATAAATACGGCTGGTCAAATTTTGATGCTCTAGATTTTAGGCTAATTTTCAGCTGAAAACCTAGTTGGCTGGTTTCGGCTGAAAATTTGCCTAACCGAAGGCTTTCTGGATATTGGCCTAAATGTCTCTACAGTCTGTGCAGAATCCAGAAATTAATATATTACCAACAAGGGAAAAGAGATTCCTTTAACTTGCTTTGTATTTGCACTACGGCTGAAAGCTTTAACTGAGCTCTCCCTCTGCTTTACCCTGTAGTCTCTTACCTTCCAAGGTGTTTGTGCATACAAGCTGGGAAGGCTCGCTCAGTTTATATGGTACAGGAACAAAGGTTCTCGTGGTAACACAGTAGGTGGTATTAGGACTTAACTTGTTTATATCCAGCGAATTATTTTGTATGTGAAACTTCCACTACAACAGAAAGGAAAACAGTAGCTGTCATTTCAGAATATAAATGTATCATTTTGAACTCAGAGATTTACAAATAAATATATATACAACTAAAAGAATTGTAAGATGATTTCAGAATCAGTGTTTATTCATCAACTCAGGTTCTTAAACACTGTGTGTAAATTTTAAACACCGTGGGGAGCTTTCAGTTCCATAGGTAAAATGCATGCTTATTTGCAAAGGGAAACCCCAAATAGGGTTTCCTTTGAAAATCCAGCTAATGACATACAGCAGATCCAAAGGTATCCCCTTTAAAATTTACACGGTTTACCTTTAGGTAGCAACAGACTCATCCCAGATAGGGTTGTCAACTGCTTCCATTTTTTTCAGATCAGGTTGATCCAGTCCTGGTTTTACCTCCTCACTCTCACTGCATGCAGGGACTTGTAGTATTGATTTCCCTAAGACGAGCAGAACTACAAGTCCAGGCATGCAGTGGGCCAAAAGTCAGATTGCAATCACACCATAAACACCAAATCTAACTGATCATTCTCTGGCATCCGGGCTCCCATCACTTCAAATTTTGAAGCATTTTCATGATTTTCTAAGTGAAAATAATGCATAAATAGAACAGCATATTTCATACAATTGTTTTTTAATATCTATGTAAAGCTATCCTTCCCGCAGGTGATAATCAAACTGACTTTCATGCAAAGTTATCTAAATGTCTGCAGGCTGTGATAACTTGGGCAACTCAGAATAAACTAACATTAAATGCACAAAAAAACTGAAATAGTCATGGTCTGGATTCTGGTTTAATTCTTAATGGGATGCCATTACCCAGTGATTCAAAGGTAAGAAACTAGGGATGGCATTCATTTTGAACGAATGCACAATCCGCAACGTTTAGGTCCTTATTCGTTGCATTCGTGGGTCCACGAAATATATGGCGAACCCCCACGAATGCAACATATCATTAACAAAAAAAAACCCCACCCTCCTGACCCCCCCCCCCAAGACTTGCCAAAAGTCCCTGGTGGTCCAGCGGGGGTCCTGGAGCGATCTCCTGCACGCTTGCCGTCGGCATTCAAAATGGCACCGATAGCCTTTGCCCTTACTATGTTACAGGGGCTACCGGTGCCATTGGTCAGCCCCTGTCACATGATAGGAGCACAAGATGGCGCCGGCCATCTATTGCTCCTACCATATGACAGGGGCTGACCAATGGCACCAGTGGCCCCTGTGACATAGTAAGGGCAAAGGCTATCGGCGCCATTTTGAAAACCGGCAGCCAACAGCCCGAGTGCAGGAGATCACCCCAGATCCCCCACTGGACCACCAGGGACTTTTGGCAAGTCTTGGGGGGGGGGGGGGGGGGGGGTTGTGTGTCAGGAGGGTAGGGAGTTGTAGTTAATTAAATTTAAAGGGTTGGGATGGGTTTTTTTGTTTTTGTTTTTCCAACTTTAATGGAAAATGAATACCGAATGCAACTAATGGACGAATCGGGTTTCCCCCTATGAAAACAGATGCAATGGATTTGGGTCCTGGCGCAACGAATACCAAATAGCAACGTGTCTTTTCCCTCTGCACATCCCTATAAGAAACCTCGTTGTCCATGGAAGCCCAAGTTGCAAAATACAAAAATTGTCTTTTTTTTAGTAATTGTTATTCACATTCTTATTTTTTCTAGGCATGAGTTCTTATTTTTTCTAGGCAATCCCCTTGAAATTGGGTTTCCGTTGAGAACTACAAGGAGACTGCAATTGATGCAGAATACATTTGCCAGGATCCTTACCAACATACCATCCCATAATGCTGGTTTTAAAAAGTTTACATTGGCTCCCCATAACATTTAAAGCTAAATTTAAAATGTTGGCACTTTCTTTTAAGTTACTAGTCAAAATTGGTCCAGTCTATCTGAGGGACTGTCCCCAAATATTACTAAGATCTGCATATTAGTGTTGTTAAAAATCCCTCCTCATCATGAAGTTAGGCTTGCTAGAACCCTTACGGAAGCTTTTTCAATAGTGACCCCTACTTTGTGAAACTCTTTTCTGCCAGAGATTCATCTTGAGAAGATCTAACTTTTCACAAAGGTGATAAAGATGTGACTTTTCCAACGAGCCTTTACACTGACCTGATAATCTAGTCCTTGGCAAGGTCTTTATGGATTGGAACAACTACATTTTTGTGTACTGTTGGGATGCTTTTAATTATTTTTTTTAACGTTTTATTTATACAGTTTAAATATACAAAGCATCAGCTATCTTTGTACAATCAAAATTAGGGAAGACAATTACATTAGAAAGAAAAATATGGCAAATACTTTAAAGTCCTTAATTTGTTCAAGGCAAAGAAAACAAACATGAAGTAACAGTCATATCAATAATATCTTCTCCTTGAAAAAAGAAACATAAGAAGAGGAGGGGATGAAATACAAGGAAGAAAATACGGAAAAAATATTAGGAAAGGCTTATAGCTAGTAAAGACACCCCATATAAATAACTAACGACTCAAATAACTAAGGATCAAGTGGGACTGGAGAAGAAGTAATCATTTTCCTAGCATTAAGGAAAGACCGCAGCTGTTCAGGAGCAAAGAAAACGAAACTTAACAATGAATTTACAGGGATATCGCACCACAAAGGAAACTCCGAAATCCAAAGTATCTTTCCTAAGAGCTATAAAGCCTTTCCTCCTAAGCTGAGTAGACCTGAAATATCAGGAAAAATACATAAGTTTTGCCCACGGAAAGAGGAGTTTAACTTTTTAAAATATAATGACATAACTTTGGAAAGATCAGATTCAGATACAAAAGAAACAAGCAAATTAGCTTGGTCTAATACTTCCTGATCAGAAGACTCAAGAAATTCGGTAAGATTCAAAGGAGGGAATTGATTCCCAGAGGGTGGATTTGCAGAGACAGATGATGGCAAGAACGTTAACTTATTTATGGAGGGACGTTCTTCTTGTAGAATACCCAAGATTGAAGTGAAAGATCTTCTTAAGGGAAACAATGGAAGTTCACCCTGAACCTAGGGAAAATTCAAAATTCTAAGATTCAAATGGTGGGAAACATTTTCCATCAGTTCTAGCTGATGTGAGAGAACCCCCCCCCCCCCCCATATCTCAAATTGTAGTGGATTGAACTGCCTGGATTTTGCAATATCTTGTTCAATATCAGCATGTTGCCTGGAATGATCTTGAATTGTGCTTTCATGCTGCCTCAACCAGGGGATCCAATTTAGAGAGAACTAAATCCACTTTGGAAACAGAAAAAGACACGATATTAGCAAAGTTCTCCATTAATTCCCATAATGAATCCAAGGTTCTTACCGCAGGCTTAACTGGTGGCTGAAGAGAATTCTGCAGAAGAGGAGCCACCGAAGCAGCAGGTGCACATGGAGAAGAAACCTGGTCTTGATCTGAAGAAGGCAAAGAAGGTGAAGCTCTCAGGAGGAACCATGGAAGATGTTAAAGCAGGCAGAGCGGCGTCTTCGGCTCCCATCCGTGCCAAATCCAGCGGCAGAACATCGACCGTCGCAGCGGCAGAATGCGCGTGTGGCAGAGCCGGCGGAAGAGCCTGCTCTCGGGGGGCTGAGGGAAATCTCGTCTCCAGGCAGCACCGACGCTCCCTCGCTGAGTGCCGCATCGAGGTAACACACCTCCGGAGCCTATCCCAGGTTCCAAGATAGACGCGAAGGTGAGAATAGTCTGCTGGCCAGAGAGGGTAAGGGAGGGTCGGTGGGAAAGCGCCACACTTTCCACTTCCTCTTCGGTGGCATAATAAACACAGGAGAACAGAAATGTGAGGGAAAAGGAGAAGGGCTCAGCAGCACAGCGTGTAACGACTCGTGGCCATCTTGTCCCCCCCGCCCCCTGTGTTATTTTTTTATTATTTTATTATTGTGGATTTATTTAATGTTTTACTTTTGCTAATTTTTTAATTTTATCTTTAACTTTCAAATTGATAGTTTGTTTATTTTATGATGTTCTCTGCTTTGAGCTACGTAGAAATGGAATACAAATACATATGCTATTGTAATGACCCACTGGGATTCATTACCAGTAGTGTCCTTAAGTTTAACTCTTCTAGCTAGGGACAGAAAGGTGGAGATTGTGGGGAGGTATCGTTCGGTGCAGCCCCTCCCCTTGAGAGTCCTGGGATGGCCGTCCCCTTGTGAGGAAATAAAAGCCGCCGTCTCCTGAGAGCACTGGATGCAGTGCAGTTTGGTTTTGGAGTTAGGAGGAACTGCAGGAGCTTAGCCTCCATTGATTTTGGGGTCTACCCATGGACTCAGGTACCATCTGCCTGCAGTTCCTGGGCAAAGTCGAAGAAGCTGCCTTGGCAGTCCACACCTTGGCTTCTGGGTATTCATCCGGGTTGTTTTTTGGAATTTTCAAAGGTTTTTTTTTGTTAGATAGCCTATGAGACCCCTGGGCGTTTCTTGGGTTGAAGGCACGGGGAAACCTTTCCCTGGGGTGGGGTCCCAGGATAGTGAAGACCTGCCCCTCTGCATCCTCCTGGAGGACAGAGGAATGGTGGATACTCTGGGCAGCGTGTTTGGATTCAATTTTTGGGGAAGAGACTTTGGTTTTTTTTTTAGAAGATCTGAGAGGAAGGTTTTGTGCCTCCTTCTTACCCCAAGGCAGAAAGAGCTGCATGGATCCCTTTCATCCAAGGATTCAAGGAGAGAGAAAGAGAGAAAACTTGGACATTTGGAGAATTGTGAGTAAGAAAAAAAATGAATTCAAATTTGAGGATCCCCACTTGGAGTTCTTCACCCCTGAGGAGGAGGTACATTGGGACTCTGTGTTACCTTTTGTTTACCAGCTTTGGAGGGGACTTTCCTGCTCGCACAAGGCTACCCCTGACCACTTGGGAACCTCATTTTCTCCATGCCCTGGAGGATGAGTGTTTTCCTGGCCCTGGTAGAAAGAGACCCTCGCTCAGATAGAGACTGAGAACTGTAAAAACCACTGTGGGGAGGAAAAACAGCACATGTGACCTCTGCCACCAGCAGCAAAGTTTAATTCTGGACGATTCACCCAAGCTTCCTGTGCGGGTTTTGGGGAGCCACATCAGTGGCAGTGGCAGAAAGAAGGTAAATCCCTCCCCAGGGAAGAGCATCCCTACCTCTTAGGGCCTTGAAGGAGAAATTCATTTTCCCCTATCCAGTAAAAGAATCCAGCCCTGAGGCGAAAGAGACGTGTAAGAGTATAAAATAAATCTGAGCCAGCCCCAGGACAAAGAGATTCTCTTACGGCCCCTTTGGAGTTCTGCATATCCTTTAAAAAGGGGATGCATTACGTTATGTATATTCCATTCCTAAAAGCACCATTGATGGATGCCCCATAATATTGGAATATTACAGTAAGGGGAGAGAAAGACTCCCAGTCTTACAGCCAGAGGGCACCTGCCTGTAACAGGAGTTGTGGGGGAGTCCTCTAGGGTCAGGCAGAGAAAGGAGCAGAATCTTTCCCAGACAAGGGAAATAGATCTGGCCAAAAGGTGGAGAACCAAAGAATTGGAGTTACCCCAGATGGGTGGGAGACAGCTCCTGCTTACGGAGTCTCCAAGGATAGGAAAGATCCTGTCCCCGAAAGCAGAGAATTCTGTGAGCGTGTGCAGAAGGGCTCTGCTAACCTAGCGGAGGTCTGCTGCGACCTTAAAGTGAAGAGGAGTACACGGATTTGGTAAAACCCCCGTGCCAGCATGGCGACACCCAGAGAGAGAGAGGAAAGAAGCGCAGTCTTGCCTGCAGAGATGCAGCGTGGTGAAACTGGATTTCCAGATACCAGGACATCTGAAGAGGGTAAAAGGAATTCCCTTAAACAGAGCCAGTAGGATTCACTGCCGTAGAAAGCTTTAAGAAGTGCTCACCGATTGAGTGCTGTGACCGTGCAAATGGTCTGTAGAGATTCTTCATCTCAGAAATACGCTGTCAAATTGTCATTAATGAAAACATTTTATTTGCAATAAAGTCTTTATTGGAACACAATCTTTTGTGTGTGAAGAATGTTTGAGGGACTAGAAGTGCAGCTTCCCACCCGTTCAGAAATGAACCACTCCCAGTGCCTCCTTATCCATGGCAAAAAAAGCAGGTTACATGCATATTACCTTTTAATTGCACTAAATTAATACATTTCCGACTAGCTTTTGATAGCTGTGCTCCATGAAGTCAACACAAAATGAGCTAAGCATGAGGTTATCCGAACATACAAGCCATCTTCAGGCTGCATTACAATGGTGGCGGTTATCTTTCAAACAGGCCGATTCAGTACGGTGCGCTCAGGCTGAGCGCACTGTTAGCCCCCGTTTGGACGCACGTTTTTGATGTGCTCAACATGCAAATGCATGTTGATGAGCCTATTAGTTAGTCCCGCTCGATACAGAAAGTAAAATGTGCAGCCAAGCCACACATTTTACTCTCAGAAATTAACTCCTGCCAAAGGCAGGAGTTAATTTCGGCTGACACCAGGAAAGTGCTTTTCTGTTCACCCTCCGACTTAATATCATAGCGATATTAAGTTGGAGGCCCGCGGGTTGGAAAACAGACGCTCAATTTTTCCAGCATCCGTGTTCTGAACTCGTGGCTGTCAGCGGGTTCGACAACAGACACCGGTAAAATTAAGCGTAGGCTGTTAAACCCGCTGACAGCCACCTCTTCCGCCAATAAGGAGGCGCTAGGGACGCGCTAGTGTTCCTACCGCCTCCTTATTAGCGCAGGCCCTCATTTGCATACTGAATCATGCGCCCAGGAGAGTCGTGCACCCAGGTAGCGAGTCCATCAAGCTAGGTTGAAAGAACATTGCACAAATCTCATTTTTGAGTGAGTTTCCTCACTCTGAAGGTCATCAAATCTTCACAAGAAAGCACTGTTCTGTTCATACGTCTCACTTTGAATGTCAAGGTGGCCCCTAACCCCCTACGCTACTACCTAAACCTCACCTCGAATTACTAGGTGGGCCTCCCATAGAGATATAAATATCTATCTAGGGTGAAGGCATTACAGCTAGTCTCTCTCTCTCTCAAAAATCTACTAATACTAGCCTTTGAGAACACATCATCATAACACTACTGAAAAATTGCCCCTAACTCCTCCTCTTTTTCAGATTTGCAAAGCACCATACGTTATGGTATTATCGCAAGCGATAAGCCTTTAACGCATGCGAAAACGCCTTATAGCATTTTGATAAATGACACTATTAATGATGAATTACTATGAAATGACAAGAAACATTTTGTGAGAGTCAACACCCAATTTCTTCTAACATCAATACTAACTATATATTGTGGCGTTATACTAGACATGCCCGGTATCACATTATCTTCATTGCCTTATAATGAATCATAGGACAAATTCCATTTTTTAAAGTTTTGTTTTTACAATTAAAAACCATTTCCTGTACATACCCAGCTCAGTCCAGACCAGTGAGTTATGCACTCCCACCAGCAGATGGAGTCAGAGAGCAAAGCTTCGAGGCACTAGAATCCCAAGTGTTCCACTTGTAGCTCATCGGTATTTATCGATACCCAAGCAAAGTATAATTGACAAAAAACCATTTAAATCCCGAAACAAGGGTGAACAGGAAAAAACTCCCTGAAGAGTCCGAAACAAACGACCCCAATACCTGAAATTCAGGTTTGAACCACGGTTCATAACAAAAATCAAAATAGAATCATTCTGATAGATTCCCTATTTACAGCAGCTAACCGTTAGGTAAGTCAGGCTTTCAGCAGTAGCACCCGGGTGGGATCCTGGACTGGTAAGAACCAATTTTCCTTTATCTTGTGTTTGTGTTAGAAAATCCATTCCCTAATACGGGACAGTGTTTCAGATGGCTTCTTCATCACTTAAATATCACTGCGTTTATCGTTTCATGCATTTACTTTTTTTTCACCATGGCTTGTTTTTAATTATAAGGCAATGAAGGTAGTGTGATACCAGGCCTGTCTAGTATGAGGCCACAATAGATGGTTAGTATTGATGTTAGAAGGAATTGGGTGTTATACTCACATTATAATTTTCCTTTAGATTTTGCATAATTTGTTGTGTTGTCGAAAGAAACATTTTGTATCATGTCATGATTTGGCAAAAAGAAAATAAAGTTATTCCACATAAAAAAAAAATTAATCAGTTAATCAGCATACAGCAGGATGAACTGAAGTAAAAGTGCCTATTTTTTATTTACAGATTCTTATATTTATTTATTTAGGATTTTTATATACCGGCCTTCTCAATACAAGTATCAAATCAGGTCGGTTTCCAAAGAACAAAACTGTCGCGGTTAAGGCGTTACAATAAACAGAGTTTCTGAACATAGGAACATCAATAAATATTACATAGGCGTTACAATAAACAGAGTTTCTGAACATAGGAACATCAATAAATATTACATAGACAACAGTAACTCGTCAAAATAACATGGATAAATATAGGGAATGGCTAAATATGGGTAGTGTAACTTGGAATATACAGTTAATGGAAAAATGTGTAGATGGGCGCAAACATGGGTAGTGCAAGAGCTCGAAGAACTAATGCATCAACAGAAGAGTGTTTTCAATATAGGTGGGCTGTCCAGATCATGGGCAGTTGAGGAGCTAATGGTGGACTATTTTGCTCTTTGACCGGTGTCAGAATGTTCCTGTGATTCTGGATAGGCTTGCCGGAAGATTGGAGTTCCTATCATGGCTGTCTCCTGCATTGCTCCCACTTCCCCTTAAACTTACCCACTGGTGTGTTTTTTTGTTGAGTATTGAGACTTCATATTCCAACCGAGAGTAAATTTCATGAAATGAAACTATATCATTAGGGTTTGCGTTCCATTTCACAGGACCAGTCAGATTAATTGAAATGGATCTTTCACTACTGTACACATTGACTGTAGGTGGACCAATTTTGGCTAGAAAAAAAACCAAACGTGCATGTTAAGATTCAAAACACAAATTTAATAAACCCATCAATTCAGATTAATAGGCCACATCATTCCAGTAGGGGTCTTTGTAGGTTGTAATAGCATTTGAACGAGCAACACAAAAAGTTATTTTATTACATGAGCTTTTCAAGACCACATAGGCTCCTACTTCAGATATGGATCTCATAAATCTAATCTATTACAATATCTTTTTTGTTGCTCCTGTAACAAGGCATCATAGCCTACTAAGGCTCCAGTTTCTTTCAAGACCAATATGGCTGTTAAAATTGCTACAACAGCAGATTTCCTAGATAAATGTCATAATCAAACTTCTTGTAAACACACTACAAATCAGTGCAACCAGCATATACAAATTTTTGTATATTGCTTATCCAATAATGGTTCCAAGCTGGTGAACAATACATACAAGTTAAAAAATAAAATACAATATATATATAATAAAAGAAATATAATACACAAAAAAGAAAAAATAAAGATAAAATAACAAACAATTCTATAACAAAATCAATCATTAAATAAAACAGTAAAATCCTACTTAAATCAAAATCTGCAAAGTTAAAAAAACAACGTTTGTTTTACTTATGTACAGTAATATAGTCAGATATCAGTGAAATCTCTTTAGATTCTGATTTCCAAAAAGAAGGGCCCAAATAATAAAAAGCCTTCTTATGAGTTTCCATAAGTTTCACTTATTTAGGAGATGGAGCATCTAAGAAATACACAGATATGTGCATAAGTTTAAGCACCCCCATCAAACTGAATCAAGGGTCTCCGGCCCCCAGGGGCCAATACATTTGTGTTGCTGCCCCTGCCGCTTTCCCCTTTCCACTACCACCATCCTCCATGTAGAAATGCTTAAGGTCTCAGAAACAGCAGACATTTCAAACAACACCCACTTCTCATCTTCTACCTGAGTGCAGCTGAAAAAAAAATACAAAAAGAGGACTCCGGGAGCCCCTTACAGTCCGGCACTGGGGGCTTTGAACCCCCCCCAGCCCACCCCATACACCTCTAGGTGAACAAAATCAGAGCCGGCTGCCTGCCCACACTTTCTCCCTTATCCTGCAGTTGTACAGGGAGGGAGTTGGTCCATTGTGATTCATTTAAATGTGTCTTAGCTCCTCTTCCTATGTTGTTGTTTTTTTTATATGGAAGACAGACAGATGGGATTTACAGTGCTTTCCTAGGTCTTCTTTGGGTCATCTGAGTCCTCTCTATGCCCTGTGCTTGAAAAGGTTGGAAAACACTGCGCCACTGTACATCCTGAGAGATTCAGGAGAATCGGCATCTCAGTTAGCAAAAATCCAATTTGATGACAAAAACATCTCTTTATAGGACAGTAAGTTGCTTAACTAGATCAAAGGGTCTACAGCTAGCATATTAAGTTAACCCCCGACATGATCTGTGTCTTACAGCAAGTTGTCTCATAGGGGATCATAAATGTTTGAAAAAATAGGACAAAAATTCATATTAAACCTGCATACAGACAATAAAATAAGGCTCAACAGCACATAGCAAAACAGCACAATTCAAATTTATGGCTATATATTGCACTCTTCAGATACATATCAAACAAATCAGGAGGATAAATAGCTTAAATACAGTGCCAAAAAGTCACATGGGAGAAAACTACTAATAGGAGGGGCAGATGAGAAAGATAATCCAACCAATGAAAAAAAGCAAGATTTAGCCCTCCGGGGGACCAAAGGATACCAGATTCAGCTGTAAACCCAGCATATACACACACAGTCTTGTATAGCTTGAACATACAGCACAAACAGAGAAAACAAAGGGCTCACTCAGTAGTTCGATGGAACAGAGAAACAGAACGCAACAAAACTGAAATCAAAATGAGTAAGATAAATCAAAGGAAAAATGCCCACTGATTTCTTGAAGGCCAGCAGGCTGCAAAGTGTCCAAATAAAAAAATCCAGTGCTGTTCACAACAAATCAAGTGCAGTGCAAAATTGCCACTCTGGGTGAACCGCATTCGATAACACCAAACCGAATGGGGTTTCCCTGACTAATGAGAGAGGAGAGCAGCCCTCTGACTGAGCAGGCCTAATATTGCAACAATGCTCAAAAGGTCTTGTTTAAATCATACATGATGTTTTAGCAATGTACAAAAGAGGGCAGGGACACACAATAGCATAAATGACCCCTGCAGTGCTAAGATAGAAAATAAAGGGGAAACTGCTTCAGCGAGATAGGCTGTAGAAAGACTAAGAGAGTGATAGTGACACAATGCTTACAAGGGTTGTGGCCCAAGCCAGATGGTAAGATATCATGCATCAAGGGGACACAAATTCGAGGAAGCCAAGATATCCCACAAATTATGGTCATGGTGTAAGACAAACCGTGGGACCATGTGAAAAGCTAAATGAGGGGCTAGAACTGGCCAGTGCTGCCAGGTAATGATAAAAATAGCATTTATAGTAGTAACATAGTAACATAGTGATGATGACAGATAAAAACCTAGTGGTCCATCCAGACTGCCCAGCATAAGAACATAAGAACATGCCATACTGGGTCAGACCAAGGGTCCATCAAGCCCAGCATCCTGTTTTCAACAGTGGCCAATCCAGGCCATAAGAACCTGGCAAGTACCCAAAAACTAAGTCCATTCCATGTAACCATTGCTAATGGCAGTGGCTATTCTCTAAGGGCTGGATTTTAAATGCCCTGCGCGCCGGTGGCCTATTTTGCATAGGCCACCGGCGCGTGCACAGCCCTGGGACATGTGTAAGTCCCAGGGCTTTGTAAAAGGGGCGGGGGAGGGGGGCGTGTCCGGGGGCGGGACCGGGGGTCAGGGGGGCGGTTTGGGGCGGGACCGGGGGCATGGTGCCGGCCCATGGGCGTGGTCGAGGCCTCCGGACCAGCTCCCGGGTCGGGTGATGGCGTGCCAGCAGCCCACTAGCGCACGCAGATTTACGCCTGCTTTCAGGAGGCGTAAATCTGGCAACAAAGGTAGGGGGGCTTTTAGATAGGGCCGGGGGGGTGGGTTAGGTAGGGGAAGGTGGGGGAAGGGCGAAGGAAAGTTCCCTCCGAGGTCGCTCCGATTTCGGAGCGGCCTCGGAGGGAACAGGCAACGCCCGCCGGGCTCGGCGCGTGCAGGTTGCACAAATGTGCACCCCCTTGCGTGCGCCGACCCCAAATTTTATAAGATACGCGCGGCTACGCGCGTATCTTATAAAATCCAGCATACTTTTGTTCGCGCCTGGTGCGCGAACAAACGTACGCCCTCGCACAAATTTATAAAATCTACCCCTAAGTGAACTTAATAGCAGGTAATGGACTTCTCCTCCAAGAACTTATCCAATCCTTTTTTAAACACAGCTATACTAACTGCACTAACCACATCCTCTGGCAACAAATTCAGAGCTGCTCATCATAGTAACTGCTGCTGTGTGCAAGTTATCCCTATGCCTTCCATTAAGGGTAATAACTGCCACTCCATGCAGGTTACCTCCATGCACCCCTTTCTTCATTTCCAACACCTAGCTTCTAGGGATCCATAGTGTTTATCCCATGCTCTTTTGACTGCAGTTACTGTTTTTGTCCTCGCCACTTTTCTGGGAGAGCATTCCAGGCATCTACCACCTTCTTCTTGAAGGAATATTTACTGATGTTGGTTCTGAGTGATCCTCCTGGAGTTTCATATTATGACCCCTAGTTCTACCGTCTTTTTCCAACAGAAAATGTTTAAAATTTCAAAGGAAATCTTTCATGTATCTGAAGGTCCGTATCATGTTTGCCCCTTCTCCTCTCCTCCAGGGTATACTGTACATATTTAGATCTTTCAGACTCTCCTCATAGGTCTTCTGATACCCACTGTATCTTCTGATACCCACTGTATCTTTTTTGAGATACAGTCTCCAGAACTGACACAGTACTGAAGATAAGTCCTCACCAAGGACCTGTACAAGGGCATTATCACCTTCTTTTTCTTATTGGTTATTCCTTTCTTTATGCAGCCCAGCATCCTTCTGGCTTTAGTTATTGCTTTGTCACATTGCTTTGCCACCTTCAATTCGCCGGATACTATTACCCCAAGATTCTTCTCGTGGTCGGTGCACATTAGTCTTCCCCCCCCCCCCCCCCATCACACCCAACTCTTGGATTATTGCACCCCAAATGCATGACTCTGCACTTCTTGGCATTGAATCCTAACTGCCAAATCTTTGAACATAAGAACATAAGAAAATGCCATACTGGGTCAGAGCAAGGGTCCATCAAGCCCAGCATCCTGTTTCCAACAGTGGCCAATCCAGGCCATAAGAACCTGGCAAGTACCCAAAAACTAAGTCTATTCCATGTAACCATTGCTAATGGCAGTGGCTATTCTCTAAGTGAACTTAACTCTTCAAGCTTTCTTAAATCACTTTTCAATCTTTCTATTTCTTCAGGCATGTCCACTCTGTTGCAGATCTTACTATCATCCACAAAAAGTCAAACTTTATCTTCTATCCCCTCTGCAATGTAGCTCACAAAGATACTGAATAGGATCCATCTCAAAACCAATCCTTGAGGCACTCCACTTGACACCATTCTGTTTTCAGAGTAGGTTCCATTTACCATTACACGCTGTCTCCTGTCAGTCAACCAGTTTGAAATCCATGATATAACCTTGGTGCCTATTCCCAAGCTTCTTATTTTATTCATAAGCCTCCTATGTGGGACTATATCTAAAGCTTTGCTGAGGTCCGAGTAGAGCACATCAAGCTTCCTTCCCTGATCCAGTTCTCTAGTCACCCAATCAAACAAATCAATCAGGTTTGTCTGACAAGACCTTCCCCTAGTGAATCCATGCTGCCTTGGGTCCAGCAACGCGCTGGATTGTAGGTAGCTCATTATTCTTTCTTTCAACAGTCTCCCCATTACTTTTCCCACCACAGACATGAGGCTATCTAGCCTGTAGTTTTCAGTCTCTTCTCTCCTACTGCTCTTCTGAAACGAGACCACAACTGCTCTTCTCCAATCATGCAGTTCCACTCCCAATTCCAGGGATCTACTGAACAGGTCTTTCAGTGGACCTGCCAGCACATCTCTGAGCCTCCTTAGTATCCTGGGATATACCTCATTTGGCCCCATAGCCTTGTTTACTTTCAGTTCTCCTAGCTCTTCCCATACATTCTCTTTTATGAATGGGGTTGCATCTACCTCACTCCCATCCATGGTCTTGTCAAACAGCAATGGTCTTTCTCCAGGATCATCTTTAGTGAACACCAAAATGAAGTATTTGTTTAATATTTCTGCTATTTCTTCATCTCTTAGTGACCTTTCACTTTTACTATACCACCCTCCTCTTTTCTCTGATATATCCTTTCTTCCGCTTGATCTTTTCCTTTCCTGATTCCTTTCCTTGCCTCTCTCAGCTTCACCAGGTATTCTTCCTTGTGTTCCTCTGTTTGGGATCATTTCTACTTCTTGAATGCTGTTCTCTTTACCTTTATTTTTTCAGCCACCTCCTTTGAGAACCTAATCGGTTTCTTTATCCTCTGACTTTTGTTTACTTTTCTAAAATATAGATTTGTTGCTTTTGTAATAGCTTCCTTTAATTTGGCCCACTCTTGTTCCACCTCACCCATTTTCTCCCAGTCTTCTAGTTCTTCCTCCAGTTGCATCCCCATTTTATCAAAGTCCTTATTTTTGAAATTCAAAACTTGTAGTTTCTTGTGACTTCCCTCTAGCCTGGCTGCGATATTGAACCATACTATCAGATGATCACTGGTACTCAAGTGAGCTCCTACATAGACATGAGAGACATTATCCCCGTTTGTGAACACTAAGTTGAGTGTCACTCCTTCCTTCATAGGTTCCATTACCATATGTTTGAGTAGAGCCCATTGAAGGGCATCCACTAGCTCTCTACTTCTTGCAGATTCTGCAGTAGGTATTCTCCAATTCACATCTGGCAGATTTAAATCTCCAGTGAACAACACTTCTTTCTTGCCCACCTTTTGGATGCCTTTGATCAAATTTCTGTCCAGTTCTTCTGTCTGAGTCAGAGACCTGTAGATCACACTAGTGTAAATGGAAGCATCATTTTCTTCTTTTTTTAAGACAGCCCATAAAGCCTCTTCCCTAACCCATGTCCCTTGCATTTCAGATGATTGGATATTGTTTTTGACATAAAGAGCTAATCCTCCCCCTCTCCTGTCCTCTCTTAACATATTATAGCTCAGGATTGCCATTTCCCAATCATGAGATTCATTGAACCATGTCTCTGTAATAGTGATAATGTCCAAATTAATCTCCACCATTAGGGCCTGCAGGTCTGGAATTTTTTTGCTCAGACTACGAGCATTTCTGGTCATAGCTTGCCAACATTTCTCCCTTGGTTTGCTGCTCTTCCTAGTCACTTTTTCTGCTCCTTTGCTTAAGTGTGGAATATTGAATTGGTTGATTTTATTTTCTCCTCTCGCCTCCTGCATTCCTTGGGGGTGACATTCCAATTTCATCGGACCACCTTCTGCCACCCCCAACTTGTAGTTTAAATGTCTGATGCTGTATGACTTGAATTTCTCGCTGAGGATCTTATGCAGCTGAGTAAGAGAGAACCCAGGTCAATGTATCAGAATCATTGACGGGATATTGGGTAAACAACATTTAAGGGCTATTTTCATCACGTCGTGAATACCCACATTGCAATAAGCTGCCATCTGTTTAGCCTGCATAAAAAACAAATGCATCAAAGAGAACATAATTGTCACAATCTAAAAATCTTTTGATCTGGTTAAGCGACTTGCCAGCCTATAAAGAAATGATTTTGTCATCAAATCAAATTCATCTCAGGATGATTTTGTCATCATAGAATGTAGAACAGCTTATACCTTCTTTAAAATATTTTTCTATTAAAAACTGATATCCAAAATTTCTAATTGTATTTGTGAGCAGTATTAGTTATTTCCACCTACTTTTTTTTCCTAAGACTTCGCATTGCGGGTTGGTAGTGTCATTACGTCTGTAGCTTGATTTTTTTTTTTTTTTTAATGAAATAAAACATCTTCTCGCAAATTTTAATGCATAATTACTATTATTTGCAGTTTTTTACAGATTCAAAATAAGAAAACAAAGGCTAATATTCAGTAAGCTGGCCAGCAGTAAAGTTATTTGTGCAAAGTTATCTGGGTAACTTTGCCCTTGGCCTGCTTACTTTTTATTGTTTTTTTTTTTTTTTTAAAATAAGCAATATCACCTAGCGGCAACTGAGCCCTTTCCCCTTCCTTTGTAACGAAAGTGGAACATTCTCCAAAATTAGTATAGGAGGGTCATA
Source organism: Rhinatrema bivittatum (assembly GCF_901001135.1). Taxonomy (NCBI): domain Eukaryota; kingdom Metazoa; phylum Chordata; class Amphibia; order Gymnophiona; family Rhinatrematidae; genus Rhinatrema; species Rhinatrema bivittatum. Next base: position 561,937,381 of record NC_042617.1, on the reverse strand, counting down.
GAGCAGAGATGATCTTTTTTTTTTTACCCAAAAAGGGGATTGACTTTTGTACAGACACCCCCACCCCCCTCGAGTCTCTGGATTCCTGGAATAGCTGGTAAGCAGCTCCTTCAGCCCTACCAAGGCAGAAGTGTCATCTCTCTAACTCTCAGCTGCCCGGAAGATTCAAAAACTCCAAACATGCTTTTTTTTTTTTCTGGGCTCCAGTCATTGGTGCAAAGGTTTGACAGCTCCATTGACTCCTGGGGGTCAGCAGACTCCTTGTGTCCCCGCCCAGCTTCCCCCCTCCCATCCAACTCATTTCTTTTCCTGTTAACACCTTGGGGTGGGTTCTGTTGGCAGCAGCTCAAAAGATATAAAATGTTTTAGCTCCAGTCGTTTTTTTTTCAAACTCCTTGATTCGTTTTCCCTGGTGCCAGGGGGAAATCAGAGATCCCAGGCTAAGCAAAGCAAGTCTGAAAGACCATTTGAAAAGGTGGGGGGGGGGGGGGGGACGGGACTCCAGTTTGGCTTCCAGTCCCAGTTCCTCATCCTCGTACAGCATCAGCTCAGGGAGGCACGGAGGCAACTTTTTGAAAACCGGGTTACACTAGGACTGCCCTCTGACAGTCCTACAGTTAACTGGATAAATTATCCAGATTAACTCTGAATATTGGAGGTAGCCACACAACTTATCTGGCTAACTTAACTCTGCCCTGGAACATCCCCAAGTTATCTGGGTAAGCTTTGTCCGGCTACCTACTTAGCGGGATAATTTGGAAGCTGTCAAGAGCACAGGTATTTTTGAAAACCCATGATTTGTCTAGCCAAGTCTAAAACCTATCCACACAAACTATTTGAATATTGACCCCAGAGTATTTTGATATTTGTCACACTAATTGCAATGTGAAAATCAAGTCGTCCTCATGCTTTACTCACTGTCTGTTTTGGGGAAAAATCGATCTGTTTCTGCCCATTTTGAGCAGGTGGCGTAGTTTGAGCTGGCCTTCACTTTAGCATAGTAATGCTCTTCATAGTCAGAGGTTTCATTTGAAAGGTCACACCAGGTCTTGCTGATATTCTTGCATTCAAACTTGCAGTGATATTCTTTCGTACCATACCTGTTTAGAAAGGAAGAGAGTAGGAAATTAATGAGGATTTCAGAAAGGTCACTTACCAGACTGCTTTAAAAAAGCAAAAGTAGAACCAACTCTAAAGAAACTCAACCTGGACAATAATGAGCTTAACAATTACTGCCCAGTCTCAAATCTAACATGTTTATTGTTATGTGTTATGGATGTTATTGTTATTTTATTGTTTCATTGTGTATATCATCATGATTGTTGTAATTCACCTTGGGGTAGCAAGGAAAGGCAAATAATCAAATCTAAATAAATAAAATAATTACAATTTTTAGGTAAGATCACTGAAAAAGCTATACTAGTACAACTATCTGACTTTCTGTTGACCACAAAGGGCCTGAACCAATTCCAATCAGGCTTCAGGCCACATTTCAGCACAGAAACTGTACTGGTGAGCCTACTTGATGAAATACCACTATACATGGACCTTGGACAGACAGCCTTGCTGGTACTCTCTGCATTATTCGCCACTGTTGACTATAATGTCCTAATCACCTGTTTAAAAGACCTGGGACTAGCAGGCCCGGCACTAACCTGGATCGACTCCTTCCTCCACAATCACTCCCAACTGTTTGACAGCATCATCCTACCCTCACTCTCTCTCCTAAGGAGTACCACAGGGATCTATCCTATCACCAACACTGTTCATCCACTCTGTTGTAGATATTAGTATCATCTGAAAAAAAGACAAATCTTCCCTACCAGCCTCTCTGCATTATCAGTTATGAAAATACTGAACAGAACAGGATCTAGGTTTGATCTCAGAAACACTTCACCGGTAACTTCCCTTTCCATGGAGAGAACTATTTACATAGTAACATAGAAACATGACTGCAGAAAACTACCATTTGGCCTATCTAGTCTACCCATCAACACTATTGCTCAGCTCTATAATCTCTACCGCTTTCTTACAGATCCCCTGTGCTTGTCCAATGCTTTTATGAATTCAGATATGGTCTTTATCTCCACCACTTCCACTGGAAGGTTGTTCCATGTATCTGCCACCCTTTCTGAAACAAAACGCTTCCTTCGATTACTCTTCAGTTTGCCCCCTTTCACCCTCAATCCATGACCCTTCATTCCAGAGCTTCCTTTCTGTTGAAAGAGACCCCACCGTATACTTCTGAGGTATTTAAATGTCAAAGTGGGGGATTGGGAAAGGAGTTTGCATAAAGGGGGGACAAATTGTGAAAAAGTTTGCAATTGTATTTGTTCATTTGGCCTGTGTATATATGGAACAAATGTGCATTGGATTTTGTATGTATTGATACTTCACTTAAATAAAAAAAGATTTAAACTAAATGTCTCTTATCAAATCTCCCTCGCTCTCCATTTCTCTAGAATATGCATGTTTGAATCTTTACGCCTGTTCCTATATGCTTGACAGCAAAGATCACTGATCATTTTAGTAGCCGCCCTCTGGACTATCTTGTTTATACCCTTTTGAAGCTGCGGTCTCTAGAACAGTATTCCAAAGGACTTCTTACTATTGACTTATACAGGATCAATATCACTTCATTTTTTTTGCTAACCATTCCTCTCCCTATGCACTCAAGCATCTTTCTGGCTTTTGCTGTCAACTTATCCACTTCTTTGGCCATTTTGATATCATTAGCACTGTTCCCTCTAAGGTGTGTACATGAATGCGCACATCCAGAGGTTGTGAACACCGCACACACAGCAAAACAAAATGCAAACAAGAAAAGTTGCACAAAAAGAAAATTCTTGCACACGCAGTCTTTCAAAAATTTGAGGGGATATTGGTCATCAGATATGATTGCTTCCAGATCCTGCTCTTGCTTCGTGTATAGAATTTCACCCCCTACACAGCAAAAATGTATGACTCTGCATTTTTTAGCATTAAATCTTAGCTGCCAGATTAGACCATTCCTCAGGTTTCACTAGATCCCTTTTTTTGTCTATTACTCCACTATGTTTATCACTTTATGACTACCCTCCTTGATGGCTCAGCTTATTGATGAGCATCCTGTGGGGAACTGTGGCAAAAGCCTTACTGAAATCTAAGTACATCACGTCCAGCATTGTTACCCAGTCAATAAATTGATCAGGTCTGTTTGACATGACTTCCCATTGGTAAATCCATGCTGTTGCCTTGGATCTTGTAATCCCTTGGATTCAAGATACCTTATCATTTCATTTATTTATGTAGTTATTGATTTATACAGTGGCTTTCCCATAAAAAAGAATGATAGATCAGGCCCTATGTCTCTTATGAGTTGGTGTCTCCACATGGGTTTTCTGAAAAGCTGATCAATTGCTGTATATCCTGCCTGGCCAAATCTATCCCTTGAAGTACAACTACAGTTGAAGATTCTGCAGGTTGTCTCATTTTAGAATTTTGCAAGGCGGGATTTCCTAATATAAATAAGAGCAATGGTAACACATTCAGAGGCTAAAGGTCAATATTCACAAGATAGCCAGCTGAATGTCAACTTCTGAATATTTTGGGTACTTATCTTACTAAATTATAGACAGATAACTCATTATCGGTATAAAATTTAGCAGGATAACGTAAGGGTGTACCGGACGTTATCCAGCTAACTCTGATCATGCCAAAGAGTTGCCCTAAAATTAGATGGATAAAGTTATCTGGTTAACTTTGCAATCTGGTCAGTGACTGGATATTACCCACATAAAGCATATGAAACATACATTTTGTACTTCACCGTATAGAGGACACCATCACCTAATCCTTCTGGTGGTAGCCAATGCAAGACATTCTTCATGTTAACAGAGGAGAAGTGGACATCACGGGGCTTGGGTAAAATACAGTCATGCTGCTTTACTGAAACATGCAAAATAAAAGGGAAAACAAAGTCAAGAACCATGAAAACAAGCTTGATTCACTATCACTGCATTACATTTGCATGAATCATTTCATGTGTAGCATCCCAGAACAACATCTTAGGTTGGCCCCCAATTCCAATCCCAAACATATGACACTATTCCTAGCTCAACATCCTCAACAGCAATAATTTCTATGTTTCTGAAAATCATCTCTTGCAATTTTCTAATGATGTTTTAGGATTATAATTATTTATCTTTCCCTGCAGAAGCTTTATGTTTACGCCTTATATGGTTATAATCAGAAAGTCAGGAACAACCTCTAGTATTTTCGCATACTTCACAGATATCTACTCCCAAGTGCTGCAGTGACCTTCTGTGCTCATGAGTCAGGCTGCTGCTCCTTTCTGAGTTATTTCTGCTACCTGTTACTACCACATGGTTTGTCCTTTGCTCTCCATCCTTGTCGGGATGGAGCAGTAAAAGGCAATATGGAAAGGATGGCCTACGTTTGTCAGTAGCAGGAAAGAGGATGTTATCTGAGAAATTCAGGCATTTAGACTAAAGAATGGGGGTGGCAGGAGACGGCCAATAAAAGAGACATATCACCCCCAAGCAATAAAAGCTATAAAAGATAAGAACATAAGAACATAAGAAAATGCCATACTGGGTCAGACCAAGGGTCCATCAAGCCCAGCATCCTGTTTCCAACAGTGGCCAATCCAGGCCATAAGAACCTGGCAAGTACCCAAAAACTAAGTCTATTCCATGTAACCATTGCTAATGGCAGTGGCTATTCTCTAAGTGAACTTAATAGCAGGTAATGGACTTCTCCTCCAAGAACTTATCCAATCCTTTTTTAAACACAGCTATACTAACTGCACGAACCACATTCTCTGGCAACAAATTCCAGAGTTTAATTGTGCGTTGAGTAAAAAAGAACTTTCTCCGATTAGTTTTAAATGTGCCCCATGCTAACTTCATGGAGTGCCCCCTAGTCTTTCTACTATCCGAAAGAGTAAATAACCGATTCACATCTACCCGTTCTAGACCTCTCATGATTTTAAACACCTCTATCATATCCCCCCTCAGTCGTCTCTTCTCCAAGCTAAAAAGTCCTAACCTCTTTAGTCTTTCCTCATAGGGGAGTTGTTCCATTCCCCTTATCATTTTGGTAGCCCTTCTCTGTACCTTCTCCATCGCAATTATATCTTTTTTGAGATGTGGCGACCAGAATTGTACACAGTATTCAAGGTGCGGTCTCACCATGGAGTGATACAGAGGCATTATGACATTTTCCGTTTTATTCATCATTCCTTTCCTAATAATTCCCAACATTCTGTTTGCTTTTTTGACTGCCGCAGCACACTGCACCGACGATTTCAATGTGTTATCCACTATGACACCTAGATCTCTTTCTTGGGTTGTAGCACCTAATATGAAACCCAACATTGTGTAATTATAGCATGGGTTATTTTTTCCTATATGCATCACCTTGCACTTATCCACATTAAATTTCATCTGCCATTTGGATGCCCAATTTTCCAGTCTCATAAGGTCTTCCTGCAATTTATCACAATCTGCTTGTGATTTAACTACTCTGAACAATTTTGTGTCATCTGCAAATTTGATTATCTCACTCGTCGTATTTCTTTCCAGATCATTTATAAATATATTGAACAGTAAGGGAGGAGAAAACACAGAATCAATCAGCTCAAAAAAGCAGAATGGGTTTTTAAGAAGCAAAACAAATCAAGGGAAAGCAAATGAAAAGCTATGACTACAAATACCCGTAGTTTGGTAAATAAAATCCCAGACCTGCAGGCCCTAATGGTGGAGACGGATTTGGACATTGTTGCTGTTATGGAGAGATGGTTCACTGAGTCTCACGATTGGGATGCGGCCATCCCAGGCTATAACTTGTTAAGGAAGGACAGAGGGGACAGAAAAGGGGGAGGAGCAGCTCTTTATATCAAAAACAATATCCAAGCAACTGAACTCAAGGAATGTGGAGTAGAGAAGACGCATTATGGGCCGTCCTAAAAAAGGATGATGGTGCATCCATTTTTACTGCAGTGGTTTGCAGGCTTCTGACTCAAGAGGAAGAACTGGACAGAGATCTGGTTGAAGACATCCAAAAAGTGGGAAAAAAGGGAGAAATATTGATTGCTGGAGATTTTAACCTGCCGGATGTAGACTGGAGAATCCCTTCTGTGTAATCTACCAGAAGAGGTAGAGATAGTGGATGCCCTGCAAGGGGCTCTCTTCAAACAAATGGTATTGGAATCTACGAGGGATGGAGTTATATTCAACCTAGTGCTCACTAATGGGGATAATGTCTCTAATGTCCAGGTGGGTGCCCACCTCAGAACCAGTGATCATCATGACAAATAAGATACACACGAAGAACCAAGTTTTGAATTTCAAAAATATGAACTTTGTTGAAATTTGGAAGTACCTGGAAGCAGAACTAGAAGACTGGGAGGAAATGAGAGAGGTGGAACAACAGTGGGCCAAACTAAAAGGAATGGACCCAAAAACCAACAAGGAGTTGATCTATCAAAGCCATAAGGTATCAGGAAGAAAATGAGATAGATCCAAAGTCCTTCAATTGATCTTTATTAATATATATACAACTCTATTAACCAAAGCCAGGCTTAGCCTGAGTTTCGCCCGAAGGGCTGCTTCAGGGGCTGTAAAGAATCGCATAGAAGTAAATTAAAATCGTTTTGAAATATTGAATTCATTTTGATGTGAGATCCTAATAATGGGTTAAGACAAAATTATCTAACTCAATGAAGCTCCGCTTTGAGCCTTGCATCATTACATTCAAGAAAAAGCTAAAGACCTGGCTTTTCAAACAGGCTTACCCAGACTAGGTCCATGCTCATTAATTCATTACTACAAACTTATGCCTCTAAGTTATTAATTTTTTATGTTTTTATGTTAACATGTTATCTCTCCAGTTTTTTCTTTTTTCCTGTTCCCCTAGTTTCCTCTAGTTGTTGCACTATGTTGTCCTCTCCCCCTCTTCCCTGTTCTTTGTACTTTCCATCTACTGTTTGATGTAAACAGATATGATGTACCCACTAATGTCGGTATAAAAAAAAAAAAAAAAGCCTCTAAATAAATAAATAAATAGATAGATAGATAGATAGATAGAGTTGTGTGTGTGTATATATATATATATACAAATCTGTCTTATCTATACCCCCCCTGGTCTACTAGACAAAGACCCTTCCCCCCTCATCGAATTCCTCACTATCTCCCTATCTCCCGACATCCCCACTATACTCCTTGGTGACTTTAACCTTCATGTCGATTCCGTTCCGCAATCCCCAGCATGCGAAGCCTTCATCTCCTCTTTAGACGCTATGGGCCTCACCCAACTCATCCACTCCCCTACCCACAGAGCTGGTCATACCCTCGACCTCATCTTCACCAACGCTCTCATCAATGTCATCCATTCCCCTACATGCCTCCCTGTACCCTGGTCCGACCACTCCATCATCAACACAACCCTCGCTCTACAAACCCCATCCATATCCGCTCCCTCTCAGCCTAGATCCTTTCAATTTCGTAAAGCATGCCCCCTAGACACACTTGCCACGGCTTGCTCCAACATACCAAGTCACATTGACCTGGAGACAGCTGATAGTGCCATATCCTCCTGGACAGAAACTACCCAAAAAATCGCTAACAAGTTATGCCCAGTCATTCGGAAAACAATCACACAAACCAAAGCATCCAAAAAACCCTGGTACACCCAGACACTGAAAACCCAAAAAACCCAGCTCAGAGCTGCAGAAAGACACTGGCGCAAACACCCCACTCCAGCCTCGAAAACCATCTATTACCAACTCATGCATACTTACAGAAATGCCATTCAAAAAACTAAAAAAGAATACTATGCCAAAAAAATTCACCACCTCCAATTCAACCCTAAGGCACTATTCACCCTAGTCTCTAATCTCACCAAACCCAACCTGCCTTCACTCCAAATCCCCCCTTCACAGACACGATGCAATGAAATTGCCCTCTTCTTCAAGAACAAAATATCCAACATCACTGCCAAGTTTAACCCTAACTCCAAAAATTCCCCCAACACCAATAGTATAACCCCCTCCACCCCACGTACTCCCTCCTATCTCTCTTCATTCGATCCCTCCTCTACCCTAGAAATAGAAAACATTTTAAAAAAGATGAGACCCTCGTCCCACCCCTCAGAAACTATCCCCACTAAGCTCCTACTCGCTATTCCAAAAACAATAGCCACCTCACTTTCCAAAATCGTGAACTGTTCCCTGGAACACGGCATGGTCTCTACCTCCCTGAAACAAGCCGTGGTCAAACCCATCCTAAAAAAACCCTCCCTCGATCCCGCCAACCTAGCTAACCTACGCCCCATTTCCAATCTCCCATTCCTCTCCAAAATCATTGAAAAATTAGTTAACTCCCGCCTCTCCGACCACCTTGAACAATCTAACATACTCCCACCAACACAATATGGTTTCCGAAAACACCTCAGTACGGAATCCCTACTCCTCTCACTTACAGACACTATCATCAAAGGCATGGACGCCGGCAACTCCTACCTCATTGCCATGCTAGATATCTCCGCCGCATTCGATACAGTAAATCATAACATCCTCATCAACACTCTCATTAGCATAGGAATCACAGGTACCGCCCTCTCTTGGATAAAGTCCTTTCTCCAAAACCGTACATACACAGTCCTCACTGACAACTTCTCATCCCCCCCCGTTAATCTCGACTGTGGCGTCCCTCAAGGATCCTCTCTCTCATCCACCCTATTCAACATTTATATGCTCCCCCTCACAAACCTCCTCTCCAACCTTGGTATTACACACTTCATCTACGCAGATGATGTGCAAATCCTCATACCGTTCACTAATTCTGTACTCACTGCTCTCCAAAAATGGAACACCATCCTCACCTCCATAAACCAACTCCTCACCGATATGCACCTAGCCCTTAACCCGCAAAAAACTGAACTCCTCCTCATCTCCTCCAAACATGCTTCCATACCCTTTCCCTCCACCCTCCACCCCCCTAACTGTCTCTCTGACAAAAGAAACCTGGGGGTCATACTTGACAACCAACTAACATTCAAACCATATATCAAATCTATCCTTAGCAGCTGCTACTTCAAACTACAAACCCTCAAAAAACTCAAACCCCTTCTCTACTTCTCTGATTTCCGCACAGTACTTCAATCTATAATTTTCTCAAAGATTGATTACTGTAATGCACTCCTACTTGGTCTCCCTGCTACCCACATCAAACCTCTACAACTCCTTCAAAACGCTACTGCACGCATTCTTACTAATGCCAACAAAAAAGACCACATCACTCCCACCCTCTTCAACCTCCACTGGCTTCCCATCCGCTCTCGTATAATTTACAAAACCCTTACCCTCATACACAAAAGCATTACTAACGAACATTACAACTGGCTAAACCCACCTTTCTCCCCTCGCACCTCTACAAGACCCACCCGCTCCTCTCTCCGTGGAACCCTTATTCCCCCCTCCATAAAATCCACTAAACTCATCTCCACCACCAATAGGGCCCTCTCCCTCGCAGGCCCCTCCCTCTGGAATTCCATGCCCCTCGACCTACGCACAGAAACCTCTACACCCACTTTCAAAAAGAAACTCAAAACCTGGCTCTTCCTCCAAGCTTACCCCCAATCATCATCATTTCCTTCTAACCCCATAACCCACACACCATCTCTCGCCAACACCCCACCACAGGACCTACACCCTACACCCTCCCCCCCTAAGGAACTACAAACCTAAAAAACTGCCACTCAGCACATCCGCTTACATCTTCCCTCTTCAACTATTGTCATCCTGCGCTTATACAATTTTGTATATAACCGGTGTACACATCAATTGTTCCTTGTACCCCTGTATATAACCTGTGTACACATAAATTGTTCCTGGTACCCCTGTACATAACTTCTCCTTATGTATCCACCCACCATTCCCCCTCCCCTTATCCTTTGTCTCGTCCACCCCTATCCCTCCCCTCCTTTATCTACTCATTTATTGTATTTTACCTTTATAGTTATTTACTATGTTACTTTGTTTATGTTACTCAATGTTCCATGTAAAGGCTTTGCCTATATATCCTTGGTTGTAAGTTATCTGCAAACCGGCACGATGTGCAAACGGTTGCCGGTATATAAAACAAAATAAATAAATAAAATAAATAAAGATCAATTAAAGGACTTTGGATCTATCTCGTATTCTTCCTGTTACCAAATTTAAAGGAGCAATTACAAGAGCAACAAATCTATATGTTAGAAAAGTAAACAAAGGTAAGAAAAATAAGAAACCAATCTGGTTCTCAAAGGAGGTGGCTGATAAAATAAAAGCAAAAAGAACAGCTCTCAAGAAATATAAACGATCCCAAAAAGAGAAACACAAGGAAGAATATCTGGTGGAACTGAGGGAGATGAAAAAAGAAATCAAGAAAGCAAAAAGTCAGGTGGAAGAAAGGATTGCCAAAGAGGTAATTGACAAAACATTTTTCAGATATATCAGAGGAAGGAGAAAGGTCCGAAGTGGTATAATGAAATTAAAAGGAGACAAAGATCAATGGGGGGAGAGCGACAAAGAAATGGCCAAAATATTAAACAATTACTTCAGTTCGGTGTTCACTAAAGAAGACCCTGGAGAAGGACAGATGCTAATTGACAAGACTGTGGTTGGGGGAGGAGTAGACAAAACTCCATTTACAGAAGAAAATGTATGGGAAGAGCTAGGAAAACTGAATGTGGACAAGGCCTTGGGGCTGGATGAGGTACATCCCAGGATCTTAAATGAGCTCAGAGATGTGCTGGCAGGTCCGTTGAAGGACTTGTGTAACAGATCCCTGGAAAAAGGTGTGGTGCCGCAAGATTGGAGAAGAGAGGTGGTGGTCCTATTTCACAAGAGTGGGAGTAGAGGGGAGGCTGGAAACTACAGGCTGGTTAGCATTACCTCAGTGGTTCGAAAATTAATGGAGACTCTGCTGAAAGAAAGGGGAGTGAACTATCTACAATCCAGTGGGTTGCTGGACCAGAGGCAGCATGGATTCACCAGTGGAGGTCCTGTCAGACAAATCAGATTGATTTTTTTGATTGGGTGACTAAAGAATTGGATCAAGAGCGCTCGATGTGATCTACTTGGATTTCAGCAAAGCTTTTGATACCGTCCCACACAGGAGCCTTATGAATAAAATGAGAAGCTTGGAAGTGAGCACCAAGGTGTTAGAGTGGATTACAAACTGGTTGACAGATAGAAGGCAGCGTGTGATGGTAAATAGTACCTACTCTGAAGAGAGAATGCTGTTAAGCAGAGTGCCACAAGGATCACTGTTGGGACCGGCTCTGTTCAATATCTTTGTGAGTGACATTGTGGAAAGGATAGAAGGTAAAGTTTGTTTATTTGCGGATGATACTAAGATCTGCAACAGAGTGGACACATCAGAAGGAGTACAGAGAATGAGCCGTGATTTAAGGAAGCTTGAACAGTGGTTGAAGATATCGCTGCTGGGATTCAATGCCAAGAAGTGCAGAGTCATGCATCTGGGGTATGGTAATCCAAAAGAACTGTATGTGATGGGGGTGAAGGGCTGCTGTGCACGGAGGAAGAGAGGGACCTTGGGGTGAAAGTGTCTAGCGATCTGAAGACGGTGAAGCAATGTGACAAGACAATAGCTAAAGCCAGAAGAATTGTGACAGGGTCTATGTCCCAACCCAGAGATATAGGCTAAAAAGCCCTGAACCAAAAGTCCTAGAAAAGGGGGGGAAGGAAAACACAGCTCACAACTAAACCAAGCAATCATTCAGTTTTTTACCTAGTTGTGAAGAACTGGATATTTTCTTCTGCAAAATAGTTTTAAAAGTTTATTCACAATTTACAGAGGAGGATAGCAATTTGGCGATATCTGTGGCAGGCAATCCATATGCGATTGAAAAGTGGAGCACTTTTAGCCATGTTTTTACTAGTGAAATAAAATCTGTAATAGGTAATCTTAAATCCCCTTTTTCTTGGACACTTGTCCATTTGATATTGTAAAAGGTCTTAAAGATCAAACATATGATATTATAAAATTACTAGTAAATTACATCAGCATTCAATATCACAATACCATGAGTTGCTGATTGCTCTTTTGAAATAGGTTGGATTTGGTGGGATGGTACTTGCTTGGTTTAGATCCTTTTTATGTATTAAGAAGCAGCAAGTCTTTGTCTGAGATAAGTGCTAGAACTGGGTTGAGTTAAAATGTGGAATTCCCCAGGGATTGGTTTTATCAGCCATTTTATTTAATATTTACCACTTTTAGGCAGGATTTTTAAAACATTAGGAGGTCAATATTTTAAAGCTAGCCGTTTATCTAAGTTAGCCAGATAGACAGATCCAACTAATTTATGCCTGGATTTATCAAATTGCACTAAATATTGCATGCGATAGGAAAAGGGGTGTGTTTTATGGTAATAGGCAGTTTATTGCAAAGTGTGCTATGCATAGTTATTAGCACAAACTGTGATAACTTTTTTGCACTTTGTGATAAGTGCCATTTTAAGCTGCTGGAGATCCAGCCTAGCTATCAGAGCTCTTCTACAGCTACAAGGGGGGGGGGGGGGGTGAGAAAGAGAGAGAGAGACTATCCATGATGCCCTCACCCTAGATAGGTATTTATATCTCTATGGGAGGCCCACCAAGTAACTCAAGGTGAGGTTTAGGTATTAGTGTAGGGGGTTAGGGGCCACTTTGACATTCAAAGTGAGACGTACGAACAGAACAGTGGTCTCTTGTGAAGATTTGATGACCTTCGGAGTGAGGAAACTCACCCAAAGATGAGATTTGTGCAGTGTTCTCTCAACCTAGCTTGATGTTACCCAGGTAGAGTCCATCAAGCTAGGTTGAGAGAACACTGCACAAATCTCATCTTTGGGTGAGTTTCCTCACACTGAAGGTCATCAAATCTTCACAAGAGAGCACTGTTCTGTTCGTATGTCTCACTTTGAATGTCAAAGTGGCCCCTAACCCCTACACTAATACCTAAACCTCACCTCGAGTGACTAGGTAGGCCTCATATAGAGGTATAAATACCTACCTAGTATGAGGGTATTATGGCTAGGCTCTCTTTCTCTCTGACCCCCCCCCCCCCCTCCCAGTGGTTATAGAAGGGCTCCAATAGCTAGGCTGGATCTCCAGGAGCTTAAAAACAGATAAGACTTATCCATCCAAGCAGCAACTTCTATGGGGATATTTAGCAGCATAGCCAGCTAAGAGGGGGTGGGTCATTTATCAAAGTGCTATATGATGAATTCAGCACACTTGGCCCCAAACTCCTCCCCTTTTTCTAATTTGCATCACACTATGCATTATGGCATTTTCACATGCATTAAAGGTGTTTTTGCATGCGTTAAAAGCATTTTTTCATGTGAAAATGCCTTAACGCATGTGAAAAAGCCATATAGCACTTTGATAAATGACCCCCCTTAGATGGCTATGCTGCTGAATATCCCCATAGAAATTGCTACTTGGATGGATAAGTCTTATCCGTCTAAGTTTAGACCTGCTATTGACAGGTCTAACTTAGCTAGGTAAGTTATCCTTCTAAGGCTGCATATTGCTACTTATCCAGTTAACTTATCTAGCTAAGTAGCGCCCCTGATCCATCTATTGTCTGCCCACAACTTATCTGGCTAACTAGATAGCCGGCTAAGTGACTTATGCATCCGGCGGGCGCTGAAAATAACTGGATACTCAGTGGCTGCTAATAACCAGATAAGTCCTACTTATTTGGCTAACTAGCATCTGAATATCGACCTCCCTGTTTATTGTATTTTATATATATATATATTTTTTTTTTTTTCTTTTAATGATTGCTTTCCTAATGGTGCTTTCCCCATTTCATTATTCCAAAGTAGTATGAATTTGATTAACAATTGGTTAAATCAAAATGCAGTAGCCTTGAATATTTCTAAGGCAACGTTACTGTGGATAGAAAAAAATAACCCACTGAATAGTTTAGGCACATTATGTGTTATGAGAATATACATTTGAAAACTGTATTTGAGGCCCACAATCTGTGAGTGATTTTAGACTCCAAACTGACATTAAATGCTCATCTAAAGAATGTAGTTAAGGTAGCTTTTCATAAACTTAAGCTATTAAGGCCTTTTGACACAAGATTATGTTAGGTCATATTACACTCTATTTACTATTTGGGCAACTTGACAACTGTATGTGGGACTACCTAAGACACATGCTAGAGTTCTTCGGTTAATCCAAAGCGCAGCTGCATGATTGTTGATGGGTGTTTTTCTGCTTTTGTGATATATTTAAACGTGTATGTATATATGTTTCTTTATTACACTGCCGCCTGTATCAATTTATGACATGTTGTAGAGCTAACCCTCTTTACTGTTTATTGTTTAATTGTTGCTGAGCTTCTGATTGGATCTGTTCCTATTTGCTCCCCCCTATGTATGTGCTCTCCTGCTTCTCCTATGGTCTTTTGCCCCTTGGAATCCCCTGGGAGCCCTTACTTCCTGCTGAAAGTTGTTTGGAGATGGCTCTTGACAAGTTTGCAGCTCTCGGGGATCTTTTGCAGGCTCTTGGAAGCATCACTTTCAAGTTACTTCCTTACTTTCCTTCTCATCTATTTCCCACCAGCTGCTGATTTCCACTATTTACTGGTAGCTACAGTTTCCTGTGCGGCTGCAGTCCTTTGCCTATGACTGAGCTCTCAGAGTTTCTTATCACAGCTGTGTCAGGTCTGCTGTCTGTGCAGCTAACTTCAGTACCATCTCATTCCCAGTGAGTGTCAAACTGTTTATTTTTTATTTATTTATTTAAGAGTTTTTTTTATATACCGGGGCACGTTAAAAACATCACCCCGGTTCACAATGTAACGTAACGTAGCAACAGGCTTTACAATAATTTAGAGTAGATAAGCATAGATAAACAATATTTAGCTTTACTATAAATTAGAATAGATAAACAATATGACAGCTGTTCAACTTGGGATAGGTGGTTTATCAGGTGATTACTTGATAAACTCTTAAGGAGAGTAGAAGGGAAAAGGGGAAAGGGGAAAGGGGGGGTAAGAGGAGGTAATTCTTGTGCGGGTAGAAGGAAAGTAGGTTCTTTAACTATTCACAATATGTTCTTTAACTATTCACAAGGTGATGGGTAAGAGGGCGGATATGGAGGGGTAGGAGGAGGGGGGGGCTGATGAGGTGGGAGTAGGAGGAGGGGGCATGGTTGCTAGGTTCAGAGGGAAGTGTCAGTCGGTTGTCAAGTTCAAAAGGGGGTGTCAGTCGGAAGGTTTATTTATTTATTAGGCTTTTTTATACCGAACGTTTGGAGCAAGCTATCACAACGGTTTACAGACAATTTAAAATAATACATAGAAATCAATAAATTATAAAATAATAGCAGATGATAAAATCATAGGAATCAGTAAGAAAAAATACAGGTCTTCAACAATTAATAAAAACGAATAAATTACGGATAATAAAATAAAAAACAAAATATTCTAATGATTAAACAAATAATAATTCATATGAATAACTTAAGCTTGAGAACTGTAAAATAGAGAAGATAGACATGGTCTAAAAACAATCCAAAAAGAAATTAAAAAAACAGATTGTGCAAAGTAAAAATGGGGATAATTTAACCAATGCCTTCTTTGAATGCCTGTTCGAATAACCAGGTTTTAAGATTTTTTTCTGAACAACTTAAGATCGGCCTGTAACCTCAGATTTACTAGAAGGGTATTCCATAACCTGGGACCTGCGAGTGAAATGGCTCTCTCTAACTGTGGTAAGTCTAGCTGAAGAGACTGACGGTATTTATTTATTTATGTATTTATTTATTTAACATTTTTCTATACCGAACTTCATGACAAGCTTCATATCAGGCCGGTTTACATCAAACTTGGGGGTTAACTTAACAAAGAACCATATAACAAGAAGGCCGAAGCGCAGATACAAATAACAGGGGGAATGAACTTGGAGGTATTGACAAAAAACCTTTGTTGGCTGATCTAAGTTTCCGCTGAGGGGGTATGAAACTGGACAACTGCATTTAACCATTCTACTTGTTCCCCATAGATCGCTTTGTGTAAAATACAAAGTATTATGTATTGGATACGTTTTTCGACAGAAAGCCAATGCAGCGATTTCAATATGTGTTCCTTCTTTTTGCAACCTGCAATATTCTGGCAGCTGAGTTCAGAAGGATCTGCAGAGCCTGAATCGTGGATTGTGGCAGGCCTAGCAGAAGAGAGTTGCAGTAATCTATGCCTGTAAAGATTAATGACTGTAGAACTGTTCTGAAGTCATTAGGATTTAAAAGTGGTTTCAGATGTCTTAGCACTAATAGTTTACTGTATCCCTCTCTTTAATTTTGATTGATATGTGTTTTTTGAAGTTGAGCTCGGGGTCAATCCAGATACCGAGATCTCGAACTTTGTCACCTAGCTTAATTGATACATTTTTGTACTGCATTGTGCTATTTTGATTGGATATGGACATTTTCCTTTCAAGCAGAATGATTTCAGTTTTTTCAATGTTAAGGCTAAGTTAATCTGGATTTCGTCAGCATAAATATAGTAGGTTAAACCTACTCTAGACAGAAGGTGGCCGAGTGGGAGCATATATATATTGAAGAGGGTAGCTGAGAGGGAGGAGCCTTGCGGTACTCCTGTGTCTAACATTATTGTATCGGATGTTCATGTTTACCTGAAATGATCTATTGCTCAGACAGGAAATGAACATTTGCAATGTTTTGCCTTTGAGCCCGATTTCAGAGAGTCTTCGGATAAGACTTTTGTGGTTGACTGTGTCGAATGCTGCTGAGAGATCAAGTAGTATGAGTTTACCATTCAATAAATGTTTTGGTATTAAGATCTGAGTTCTCTCTGACTCTGGAAGCTAAAAAAGAAAGAGGTTTAATTTTCTGTATAGGCTCCCAAGCTAGGACATTGGGAGCTGAGGACAGAACAGGTGTTAAACACATTAATTGGCCTTCACTTGTTACCAATGTGCTGGCATTTGCAATCCAAGTTATTTGTTATTATTCAAAAGCTTTTGTATGTGATAAAATACATGGACTATGTCATAACCTGAAAAAGTATGAGCCTACCCATCAGGTGCAATCTTCAGGTGGACATTTATTTACTGCCTCCACGAGACTGTAAATTACAGGTAACTCATGTGTGAGCCTTTTCATGTGCAGGTCCCACTTTGTTGACTTAGCTTCTAGTTGAATTGCATGGAGAAAAATAACTACAACTTTTCAGAAAGAAAGCTAAGGCTTTGTTTTTTAAGGAGGCTTTTTAATACTGGGGTAGATTTATTGGCCTTCAATATCAGCTAATTTTGTCTTTTAATTTATTGAATTGTTGTGTTACATTTTATGTTGTATATTTTTAATTTATGGATATGTATGCTGTAATATGCTCTGAACTTTGATTTTGGAAATACCAGATATAAGAATGAATAAATAAACAAAACTATGGAACCCATTGCCAGATGACATGGCAACCTAACATAGCGGGGTTCAAATGAGGGATGGACAAGTTCCTGAAGGAAAATTCTATAACTAAACTAATAATAACTGTTATTAGCCAAATAGACTTGGGAAAGTCAATGCTTATCCCTGGGTGAGAGATACAAGAAATAGAGCAATTATTGGGGATCTGCCAGGTACTTGTGATTTGGACTGGCCACTATCAGAGACAGAAGGCTATGCTCAGTGAATCTTGGTCTGACCCAGGATGACACTTCTTATGTTCTTACAGTACATCTAGCCTGAATTTTCAAAGCAGAATTATATGCATAAACAGGGCCAGCGGAAGCATTAGGCAGGGTAGGCAGTGGCCTAGGGCACCAGAAGTGGGCAGGGCGGCGAAGAAAGAACAGACGAGATGAGAAGTGATGCAGGTGAGGCACAGAGCTGGAGGGCATTTTCCGTTTTGGGGTATGTATTTCTTTGAGGAGCTGGGGGTTGTTTGTCGTGTGCAATTTGAGAGAGAGAGAGAGAGAGAGAGAGAGAGAGAGATATCACGTGACAACATCACCGCCTATGGTGGCTGGACACCCTTCCACCGGCACTGTGCATGTCCAGTCTAATGGATGTGAGCGGAAAGCAGCGCATCATATGTGCCTACGTTTGCACCTGCTGGTTAGCAAGTGAAAATGTTGACATCTAGATTGACAACGTGTAACAGACACCTGGTTCTGTTACTATTAAAGCCCGGGTGAACTCTTATTCAGAACAGTATAGGTTAATGAATGGGGGAAGTTACCATTCAAATGCAGCCCCTCCGTCTGCAAGATCTTTTTAAGCAGTACCCTCCAGAGAATCTATGGGCGGTCCCTTCTGGTTTGCTTGGAGTTAGGAGGTAGTGAGGAGCTTTTTCTGCATTGGATTTTTCAGGCCCAATCAGAGAAGCCAGTGAGATATTTGTGGTGTAGAGAATTGTTTTAACATTGTCATTTCACAACTAAATTGCCCATTCAGTAAAGACTTTTATTTGGACACTAACCCAGTGAGTCCTGCTTCATGTTTTTGGGCTTGATACTGCACACACGTTTGAGAAGAGAGACGCCACTCCCTAGGGGTAAAAAGAAATGTGCCTCCAAGTCACCCTTAGCACTCAGGGTTCTGGAAGAGATTAAAGGATCCAGGCCCTAGGGGGAAAGAGACCAGGAGAGAAGTAGCCTGAGGTTCCAGCCCCAAATACTTTTATGACCCCATCAGAGTGCAGCCTGCCTCCCAGGATGGGGGTTACACACGCATCCTTTCAAAAATCAGAAGCGAGCGTGTAAATGGTTTCCCTGCATCAACTCCGCCCCCTAAATCACTTCATTCTAGTGAATGTAAGGGTAGATGCGGACTCTCTTCTGTGCATTCTTTTACACGCCACCAATCCGGGCAATTTTCTAAAGTCCATTCACGTACATGGCAGTGGGTATTATAACCATTAAGACCTATGGAAAATTCAGCCCAATGTTGAGTAACTTAACCAGTGATATGTATTAGTTCAAGATGCCACCTTATCATTATGCATTTATTTTAGATTTAGTTCACATCTTTTCAGTGGGAGTTCAAGGTGAGTTACATTCATGTTCTGTAGTTATTCCCCTGTTCCCACTTTTTACCTGAGGCAATGGAAAATGAAGCGACTTCTCCCAAGGTCACAAAAGTATCCTAGGATTTGAAGCCTGGCTTCCTTCGTCCTCAGCCTGTTTGTTGCTCTCACCACCAGACTACTCCTATTCTTTTTTTCCCCTATTATTTACTGATACTTAAAATATAAATTATTCTGAATTGCTGAGCCTGAACAGGCTCATAGCCCAGGCTGCTCACGACATCTGAAAACCATGATCACGTTATTATGCCCAAAATAAAACCAAGGGGTCACGGGAGGTAATTCCGATCCAGTTTAACTGGAAAATCATAACCGGAAGGTTCCTCTTATCTTTGACCTTTGGCATAACTACTAGATTTCTGAGGTCTGATTTGGACTTTGGATGTGAACAGGGAGTGTTCAGAGAATGTGAAAGCGAAGGAGGAGGTGAACCTGCTCTCATGCATGGCTTACATTCACAGAAAACACGCCTCTGGAGGAACAGGTAAGAAGACAAAGCAGCATGGGAGAGCCTCAGCAGAAGGAGAAAGCAAAACTAATTATGTAAGAATGAATATTGGAACTGTGGCCGAACATTACTGCAGGGCAGGACGCCGGCGTGGCACTGCAGGATGGAGTTTCTGCAGGACTTGCTCTACTCCACATTTCCCTCAGTAACTACTGCAAAAAAAACCCCAAAACCCCCTCTGGCTTTTGAAGTTTTTAGACTTCAGTTGATTACGTAACCGTGTTAAAGCATCCAGAAAGTTTTAAGCTGGTCAGTAATGCCAAGGGAAGTTAAATGTAAACACTAGCATGGCAAAACCAACATGCCCAGTGCTGGGTTTTCAGAAAGGGGGAAAAAAGGAGAGAATTTCCTTACAGGACTATTTGAAAGGAGGGACATAAATTACTCCTGTAATGCAAAGATGTCAAAATGCTTATAAAATGAATCACCTGAAAACCTATTAGCATACGGGCTTTTATTACTGGAGGGAGAACATTATTTCCTAGAGTTAAGCATGCCAATTTTTTGTATTCACAATACTCATCAGCTGAATGACCAAGGCTTTCCATGACATTACACTCCTGTGGAACACAGAGCAAATATTAATATCCTATTCTATTAATTCTCTCCAACCTCACTAAAATTACCCTTCATAAACAGCTCTTTGCAGCACTGGTCACTAGTAAATGCTCTTATAAAAGGGAAGGGTTTATTGATGAATTACAAATTCTAACTAAGTAAATTTGTAGAGCAGGGATGTCAAACATGTACCCCCCGACTGATGCCTCTTTCACTGGCCCACTGACTCAGATCTCCCTCCCCCCCCAGCGTTCATCACCACCAAACGATCGAGCGGCCACCCTCTGCAGTCCCAGTTCTCTCCCCGCCCACCCCCCATGAGCCGTCTCAGGAAGCCCACAGTGGCAGTAGGACAGGAAGGAGCATGGGGCCAAGGACTCCTCAACCCTGCCACCCATATGGAAGGGTAGGGGGGGGGGAGCTGAGGGGATGAGTGGGGGGCTCAGTAGCACGTGTGAACTCAGGCCTCAAGTTTGCGGGCTTCGACAAAAAAAATAAATGGCTGCTACTGCTGCGGGCAGGACCAGAACTGGCCCCGCTTTGGAAGGAGAAGGTCCGCGCCAGATGGGGATAAGGGGAAGAGAGAAAGTCCAGGGGGAAGGAACGCGGCTCAGCAAATGCAGAGGAGAATTTTGAAAGCCATTTGAGCGTGCGAATCGGCCGTCAGAAAATCTCCCTCCCTCGATGCGGCTAAACATGAAAACGCACTTTCGCCCACACAGGGGAGGGCAATTTTCAAAGCCCCTGTCCTCAGCGCTTTTACTTGTGCAAAGGGGCTTTTAGGAAATTACCTTCTCTGTGTGCAGGGCGCCACTACACATCCGTCGATAATAAATAAATACGCGGGTAACTTCCCCTGCACTGTGAAGAGAGGCGCTCTCAGGGCAGGGAAGGCGCGTGGGATGGTTTTTTTTTTCCCTGGGAAAACTACCCACACAAATTAGCAGGCCTCAATGTGTGTGTGGGGAGTGTGGGACAGTTTTCCTGGGATACATTTTCAGAGGGAACGTGCGTGCAATGCTTTCCCTTAGAAAAACTGCAGGTAAAAGGTTCCCAAAGTGGGGAGTTAGAAACGGAATTGACCCCCGAAGAGCGGGCATTACCAGGCTGGGGAGGGGAAGGAAACCAACGTGCGTAGACAGTATTTTTGATTCACGCTCGTTGTTTTCCATGACAAAGGTGCTAGCAGAAAAGCAGGCCCAAGCGTCCACGGGCACTCTGCGCTCATGACAAGCTTCAAAGCATTTGTTTACTTTGAAAATTGGGGCAAAATCCACCGGTGAAAAGAAACCACTTTGAAAATTGCCTGCCCACCTCATGTTTTGATTTACATAGCCACACACACACACACACACAAAAACATTTATACTCGTGGCTCTTCTCTTAGGGGAAAGAACACATCTGTTAGGCCCTTTGAGGAAGCGGGACAATATGCACACAAAATCCCAATAGAAGCCTTTTTACAAATAACCGCCCACAGTGCACAGTTACGCGAATTCCCAAAATAAAAAACAGTCTCTTGCCTGAAAAATATTGAAAGCAAGGAAATTAGTTACAGCTGCCATTCAATTATTTTCCTCTGTTTCTGTTGACACAAAGCGGGAGAATATTACAGATATTGTGCAGGCAGAACTCCCTTTGAAAATTACCCTCTTAAAAGAATGTAAAAATGTGAAAACCTTTACGGAAGACAAAGTTCAAGATAATAGCGAGAAGAAGAGTGGGCGATCTCCCTTCCTGTCAGTATTGCCAGTGGGGGGGAAGAATATATTTTATGTTCCTCCGCCCACTTTCCTATCACTCTGATTCCATTGGAAGGAAATGTACCCGAAAAAAATCTTAGGAAAGAGAAGAAAAAAAATGTCCTGCTTTGCAGTCCTTTCTCACTGCATTTAAAGAAAGAGTACTGTGTGACCAGTGCAGCACCTGTCCCAGTATTGGTCTGGAAGGAACGGGGAGGAGCAGACATCCTACGCTCATGTGTCACAATTAACAGCTGGTTTCATAAAAGGGGTACACAGTGAGTGGTGCTTTCCTTTCCACTTGGTTTTACTAGGATGGATGTGTATTTGAGGTAAACCACAGTGGCTCTATAGGAGTGCGTGAGGGAGTATATAAGAAACTCCCTCAGAACACCTTAAAAGACCGGCCGCAGCTATCTGTACTGGCCCTCCTTAAATGCCAACCCAGCAAGGGATTCTGGGCTAGAGTGGATCCCTACAGACCAGGATAAGAGACCAGTGCCCAGAGTGAGAAACCCACTGAATAGAAGTTAAATTGCTACATTTGTTTTGTGAAGCTGCTTAGAGGAGCAAAAACATTTGCTGTTAAGTTCTACAAATATATTTCTAAAAGATCTTTCCAGAGTCCAGCCTGACGTCTGTTCTCCGGCTACCTTCTGATTTTTCGGTGCCCCATATGGTGCCAGTAGCGGGATCCCTGTTCTAAGCAGGAGCACACACAGAGAAAGAAAAGAAAAATATTATTTCCCCCCTGGAGCCTGGCTGCAGGGACTGCCTGGGAACAATTTATAGCAGGCCCAGAGGGCTATACCTGCCTGAAGCAGTTAGGGAATACCCAGTTAGTAAGGACTGGACAGGCCAGAAACTTATTTTTTGTTTTCTTTTATCCTATCTTGGAGACTCTCCAAGCTTGCGGCTTAGGTAGGTGGAAGAACAAAGAACATGGAGCAAATGATACAAGTTCTGGCGGAAGTCCAGCAGCAGTTCCAGAAAGTCATTAAACATTTACAGGAACAGTTCTTCTAACAGTTTGCCCAGCTACAGGGGAGTATTGGTACGGGTTGCTCAAGGCAAGCAAGCTGCCACAACCCGGATGAATTTGCCACCTCCTATCCTGTTCAAAATAAAGGCAGGGGAGGACCCGGAGATCATCTTGAGAAACTCTGAAAGGGCCGCCTACATGGTGGATTGGCCAGAAGCTAACCGGAATATGTACCTAAACAATTTACTCATGGGCAAAAACCAAGCAGCTTTTCAAGCAGCTCACGGGCAAAAACCAAGCAGCTTTTCAAGCGGCTAATCCAGATGGAAGAGCCACCCATGCAGAAGTCAAGACCACCATTCTAGAAAGAGCTGGGAATAACTAAGAAACTTACCAGCAATAGTTCCGGCAGGGTGTCCTACAGCCCAAGGAAAACCCCCAAAACTGCTCCATTGCCTGAAAGATGCTGACTGGAAGTGGCTGCAACCAGAGGCAAAGACCAGCCTCAAGATAGCCAAACAGGTGCTTCTGGAACTTGACGGACTTGACCGGCCCAAGTGGAATTGGGTCTGTTGCCACCTAGGGCTCAGGTTGGAAAAAGCACTAGAATTGGGAGATACTTTCCACCAGGCATAATTAATGCCCGACATG
The DNA here is from genome assembly GCF_901001135.1 of Rhinatrema bivittatum. Classification (NCBI taxonomy): domain Eukaryota; kingdom Metazoa; phylum Chordata; class Amphibia; order Gymnophiona; family Rhinatrematidae; genus Rhinatrema; species Rhinatrema bivittatum. The sequence goes on along the minus strand of NC_042617.1, from coordinate 561,913,828 downwards.
GTACAGAGGCTAGAAAGACAGCCCGACCAGCTTCCCTGGCACAGCAATGAGCGTGGAGGACCCCAGCAGTGTCCCTCCGAGGCGGAGGGCTTGTCTTCTCCTCCCAGAACCCAGGCCACAGTCTCTTCCACATGCTTTAACTGGGGTCAAAGAGGTCATTTGGCAAGGGACTGCCGATTTGAGAGACTTGAAGTTATGGATGTTAACTTAGTGACCCACTAACCATAACAAAAAGACCCACAATGTACTTCTCCTAACAAAACGTATAATTTTTTAATCTTAAAAATTGTTTTTAATAAAGTTAATTTTACATGTCCCACAAAGAATACAAACATGCAAAGACTTTCTAAACAAACAAAATAATACACATACAAAGACAATAGACAGCAACATGGAAACACAGAAATGATGGCAGAAAAGGACCAAATGGTCCATCCAGTCTGCCCAGAAATCTCATGGTAGTACCAGCCGGGCTCCCAGAAAGATATCAGCAGGGGGTGGTACTGGCATGCGTAAGCAGGTTTCCCCTCATAAAGATATCATCTGGGGGTGGCATCTACCTTGCAAGTTACCGCCCATACTTATTTTCCCAAACCGTTAAAGTCAGGACCTTTGCTGGTTTCTGTCTGAGTCCAATTCCCCTTTATCTCTTGCTGTTGAAGAAGAGAGCACATATACACATAAATTACTGATTACTATTCAGTGTAGTGCACATTGCCCATACAAATACAACCAAAACAAACAAAGTATAAATATGAAAAATTATCACACTACATAAAAACTATTGTTGACTCTAAATTTCAATAAATCTTACAAATCCCTAAGCTAATCACTGTTACAACTCTAAATTTTCAATATATCTAAAATCCTCCAGCTAATGGCTGTCACAACTCGGGATGTGCATTCGTTTAAAATAAAAATGTAAAACGCGATTAATAAGGCTAATTAATTTCATTTGGGGGGCCCCCGAATCGAATCGGGGTTCCCCCAAATGAAACAAACCTTATTCGTTGGTTTTGTTTTAAACAAAAACCACTGAGCCCAGGTCTAGGCCTAAAGCTGGGGCCTCACCTAGAGCATAGGTTGTGGCCCCTGCTTTGGGTTTCAGCCTATGCCCTAGGCTAGGTCCAGGCTTCAGGACCGAGGTGCCGGTGTCGCACTCAGGCACAGGCCGAGACCCAAAGTAGGGACCGGGACCTAGACCCATGAGAACCCTGAAAAACAAAAAAACCCCAAAACTTACCTGATCCGTCAGGTATCTGTTGAAGGCTAGGTCCTGATGCCTGGGCCTCTGTCTAGTCCAGGGCCGAAGCCCAGGCCTGATGCCATAACCTGACCCAAAAGCCAGGTCCCAATGCCAGGGCCTCAGCCCGGACCCAGGCCCGATGCCGCAACCAGACACGAAGGCCAGGTCCCAATGCCTAGGCCTCAGCTTCGGCTGGGGCCTGAGCCCAGACCTGACACCGGGGCCTCGGCAAGGATCCAGGCCCGATACCGCAACCCAGCCCAGAGGTCGGGTCCTGATGCCGGGGCCTGAGCCCAAGCCCTATGCTGCGACCCGACCCGGAGGATGGATCCCAACACCATGTCCTGACCCGGAAGCCAGGTCCCAACACCGGAGCCTAGGCCTGGATCCAGGATTGATACTGGGACCTTGGCCAGGAAGCTGGATCCCAACCACTGGGCCTTGGCCCTGGTCAGACTCAGACCTTGGTGTCCAGGCTTAGGAGCTCCAAAGGCCTGGACCTGGCCCTATGCCAAGGCCCTGGCATCAGGACCCGGCTTCTGGCCTGGATCTGGGTTGAAGCCCCAGTGTCTGAATAAGGCCTCAGGGTTGGGTTGTGGTGTTGGCCCAGGCCTAGGTGTCAGGATCCAGCCTCCAGGCCAGATCGCAATGTCAGGCCTGAGTACAGGCCTAAGACCCGTGGGATGCAGCCTCCAGGTCTGGTCATGGTGTTGTGTCTGAGCTTGGGCCCCAGCCTAGGCCAAAGCCCAAGTATCAGGACTTGGCCTGGGTCCTGGCCAAGGCCTCGGGTCGGGTTGTGTCATCGGGCCAGGGTTCGGGGGCTGGCCTAAGCCGAGGCCCCGGTGTAGGGACCTGGTCTCCATGCTGTGCAATGGCATCAGGCCTGGTTTCAGACCAAAGGCCCGGTGTCAGGTCCCGGCCTCATGGTTGGGTTGCAGCATTGGGCCTATGTTCAGATCCTGGCCCAAGCATCAGGACCCAACTTGGTGTGGGCCAAGGACCTGGTGTCAGGACCTAGCCTCTAGGTCGGGTTGCAGTGTCAGGCCTGGGTCTGGATCGAGGCCCTAGCGCTGAGACCCACCTCCGGGTCAGTTTGCGGTATCGGGCCTGGGGCCAGGCCCTTGCCTAGGCTGAGGCCATGGTGTTGGGACCTAGTCTCTGTGCCAGGCCACAGTAATGAGCCTGAGTTCAGGCTCTGACCTAGGCATCGGTCTTGAATAGGCTGAGGCCATGGAGACCTACTGTGGTCTTGGACCGATGAAACAGGAGGGTAGGCTATCTAAGAAAGCCGTGAGGGCGACAAAATAGGTTAGACGCCAAAGGGTTGTCCGATTAGAAACTTTAATTGAATGGAGACGTATTCTTTATATATTGTGCCCAAAAATATAAAGAATATATATAAAGAATACGACTCCATTCAATTAAAGTTTCTAATCGGACAACCCTTTGGCGTCTAACCTATGTTGTTGCCCTACTGTGGTCTTGGCCTATGCAAATCCAAGGCTTTGGCCTAGCTGCAGGGCCAGGGGGATCCTAGCCTTGGGATTTTTCAGGGGGGGGGGGGGGGGGGGGGGGGGGGGGGAGTCCTTGTTTTCATTTTTTGGCTGTTTTTTTTAATTACTTGATTTGCTTTTTCACACGAATCAAACGAATCAAGCAAACCAAAATTTGTGAGAAAAAAAATCTCCCAAAAATGAACCAAATAATGAAAACAAATTGTTTTCCCTGCAATGCCCTACTTACAACTCTAATTTTCATTATGCTTATAGAATAGAATATGATATGTTCCTAATCTTACTCACTAGTAATAAACCAAAGAATCAGTTTTAAACCATTATACTCAATATAATAAGGGCCAGTGTATATCCATATGTCCAATCACACTTCTAATACCCTACACAGGGCTCATGTTTCGCTGTAAAGAATGGCTTCTTCGGGGATTCTTCTTATATTTCTCTTCAATTAATGACCCAGCCAATACTAGAAAGTAAAATTCCTGGGGTTAAAGGAAAAACTCCAAAGCAGGAAAGATCCTCACCCTGAAAGAAGAAAGGTACCACAGAGAGTTCAAACCACCCCAGGAATGAAACTATGAATAATTTTTCTTTCTGTTCCCTCTGTTTGGGGAATGGCCATCAGGAGGACTGTTGCCCATTTGGAAAGGTCGAAAAGGAAGAGCCTTTAAAGGGAACAGTTAAATCCAAAGAAGAACCCACCTCGCGGGCCTAATCTATTTGTAAGACAGTGGAACATCCTGACGAAGAAATGGTTAGAAGAAATGGAGTAGGAACACAAGCTGGAGGAACAGTAGAATAAAGAGCAGGGGCGAGTGGCAGAGCCCCAGAATGAGAACGATAAATGAGATCAGGATTGGGTGAACACGTTCGCAAAACTTCAGCACTTCAGCTAAGTGGATGTTCCTCATTGGCTTTGTAAGTAATTCATGATTCAGATGGAACTAGACGAAGTTCCCACCCAAGCTTTGGTGGATTCAGGATCTGGCAAGACACTCATTCTTGAGGACCTGCTCCAAAAAGAGCATATCAGTTACATGAGAAAAGAGATACTTACCTGTGTACATGGGGACAAACAGGAATACCAAACCAGTTGGGTCCAGCTGATGATCCCGGCAGGGGAAGCCATTATGGAAGCAGGAGTCCTGCCTGAGATCCCGTACCCGGTTATTTTGGGATGCGATTGTCCCTAGTTTGTGGCCCTGTGAGACCAGCTCACATAGAATCAGGGCAACCCACCAAGGGGTGGGACATATTGAGGAGGAGCCAGGAATTAGCCTGTGTGTGGCTGGATGCCCGGCTTGACAAGGCCGAGCTGAGGGGAACGGTATGTGAAAGACTATATAAGAACACCTTAAAGAACCAGCCGCAGCTCTCTGTACCGGTCCTCTTTAAGCACCAACCCAGCAAGGAATTCTGGGTGGATCCCCGCAGACTGGGATAAGAGACCAGGGCCCAGAGGGATTAGGAGGGCCCCAGGAAAAAGAAGGAAGCCTCGAGAAAGATAGAAAAATCCTCTGAGTTGTATGTTAAATTGCTACTTTTGGGGGAAATTTAAGATGGTGGTGTGAATGGACGCTTTTCTGCTGTTCTCACACTTACCTGTTGTTTGCTTTTTATTTTACCTTGAACAATGCCACATAAGAGGAAGGGGACAGTGATAATTTTTCCCTCTGAACCCTCACTCCTGTTGGATCAACATTCAATCGTAGAATTTGCTGTCCCTATCCCAGATTTACAGGCTTCAAGCCCCGTAGGTGAAACAGAGAGAAAAGCCCTGGTGTCACCCAGGGAAGTGTCCTTCAGCCCACTGGACCTAAGATCTCTGCTGCTTGCATTCACACAGCGAGAGCGATGATTTAGCTGGGGTGCAGGATGATGACTTCATCGCCTTGGCCCACATGGAGGGAGATGTTAGCGACCCGACTGGCAGGGGGATGAGTTCTGCTGTGCCTCCTCATTTTGGTTATGCTGCGGAGGAAGGTGCTGTTGGTGGTGTCTCTTCGCTGGAGTTACCAGGGGGGTAGTTTGTCTGCTGCTGGGACCATATTTGATCCTCAGATCCCCCCTCAGGATTCTTAAACCAACAGTGGTTACCTTGCAGTCTCTTTGGGATTTGCTAGTGAATTTATCCCACACATTTAGTGATCAGTCCTTGTGGTTGGAGGCTGTCTCCCAGAAGTTAGATTCTGTTGCTCGTGATCATCAGGTAATTTTTCAGGAGCATTCGACCTCTATTCAGTCTTTGGGGAATGATGTTAAAGACTTACAGTCTGTTAAAGCCTCAATTATTTGTGAGCGTTTTTCTCTTACTAGAAGGCTAGAAATCATGGGAAATCAACTAAGCCATTTAAACTTGAGATTTACAAACTTTCCTAAAGTTCTTGGTGAATTGTTTTGTGTGACGCTTAGGAAATACTTTGTTGAAGTTGAGAAAATTCCTGCTTAACAAAGTCCTGTTTCTTTCCTATAAACAGAGTTCTAATCAAATGGGTTCCCCTCAAAATGCTGAAGCTCTTTCAAATCTATCAGCATATTTGGAAAATTCTGCTGTTGAAGTGACTGAGAGATCTGCAATGTTGGTTTCTTTTCATTACGAGCAAGAGCTAAGTCTTATTTAAAAAATGTAAATGTTTCCTTTTTGGGTGGTTTAGCCATGATATATCCTGACTTAGTCAAAGTAACACAAGAACGATGCAAAGCATTGTTGGCTAGGCGCCCTGAAGTTCAGGCTCTCGGCGCAAATTTTCTTCTACGTTGTCCAAATAAATGTATTATTAAATTGATTGCTAACACATTTATTTTCTTTATCCCAGAACAACCGCGGGACTTCCTAAGTGCCAGAGAAGTTAATTCTGTATCTAACCCAGAGGCTCCTTAAGGCTTATCTGTTAAGAGTGATTATGGGTAATATGTTCTCATGCCGTCTTTCATTTATGATGCATTTTTATGTTTGTTTCCAGTCTTCGCCTCAATTTCTGATTCCCCCCTAATTGTTTTTTTAGTCCTGATAGAGTACGATTTTGTATATTTAGATGATTTTTATTGTTGTAATGTCATTTTGATTTAGTTTCCTTTTTATAACTCTCTCAATTACTGTGCAAAGTTTATTCTTTGTATACTTGAAAAATTAATAAATAGAAAGTTGAAAAAAATTGCTACATTTGTTTTGTGAAACTGCATAGAGTAGCAAAGACTTGCTGTTAAGTTCTACGAATAAATAGATTTCTAGCCTGGTCTGCCCGCTCTGTACCACAGAAGGCATCTACACTTTTATGCATATTGCAGAAGACACCAAGTCTCTTACAGCAGAACATGCCCAGCAGCACTCTTGATGGTTAAGTATTTTCTGTAGTTTTAATGAGCCATTTGGTCTTTCAGATTTCACAAGCTTCTTCATTAATTCTCTGCAGAATTGGCATTTCATGTTCCAGAAGACGCCAAGATCTATTGGCTGAATATGGAAGGTAAAGCTGTGTGGCAAAAATATTGTGTCACCAAGTTTTCGGCAGCTAGATGAATGAAACCATTGTCCAGCGGCAACTCAATCTTGCAGCTTTCCAGGAGCCTTTGCCTAAAATGCTCCTTAGTTTCAGGCACAAAATATTCAGTCACTGGTGATTTCTTGTATGATCCATGCTCGCCTGTTGGAATGGTAAATAACAGAGAATACTTTCACATTTCTGAAAGCTTGTGGATCAGCATATTCACCAATGACAAGCAGTTTGACCTTGTGTGTGCCAGCTGCACTACAATGCAGTCAAGGCTTGCCCTGTGATGACATAATTTTTTTTTTTAAAAGCAGGAAAAAAATTGCAATCCTGGAGATGTGATCCATTAGCCAGAATTTGTGCGACACTCAGATATCATAAGCCAGTACCTCTTTCATCCCACAGGTGGATTGCTTGTCACTGCAGATAAGGGTGCTATGTGGCAAAGAATTGCAGAACAATTCTGTTTCTTGTTTTTTGTTTGTTTGTTTTTTAACTCTTTATTCATTTTCAAATTTATAATGCAAGCAAATTTTAACAATAGCTTTTTCAGAAATTGAGGCAATCCAGGAACAAAAAACGCTCATCTTATAACCACAAAAAGGGGAAGAAACCAATGGAGCAAGCCTCAAAAAGAACAAAAAAAAAAAAAGAAGAAAAGACTGCTATTATATTTTAAACTTCCACTACACAGCAAATCAAGAAAGCACTGGAACTGATGCAGGAATCAAACCTAACCTACTATTAAGTAGTACTTTTAAATCAGCTGGCTCCAAAAAGGAATAATTGTTACCATCCAATTTAATCAAACATTTGGAAGGATACCGAAGAAAGAACATACCCCCTAAACTCAACACTATTTCTCTCAATTGGAGGAAAGCCTTCGTCCTATTTTGTCTCTGCCGACAAACATCAAGAAAAATCTGGATTTGGTAGCCTATGAAAAGGGCATCTTTGGTCTGGATTTATCAAAATGCGGTAAGTACCGCATGCGATAGCAAAAGGGGCGTGTTTTATGCTAATATAGCATTTATCGCAATTTGTGCTAATTACCTGTGCGAAGAGCTAAGTTAGCGCAAATTGCGATACCATTTTCAGATTCTGTGATAAGTGTCAGACCTGTTGTATTTCCTGCATTCAACCACTGGGGGACCATTGTTAATGGAGAGGGAGAGGGAGAGAGAGAGAGAGAGACTGGCCATAATGTCATTCCCATAGGTAGGTATTTGTATCCCTATGGTAGGCCCACCTAGTAACTCGAGGTGGGGTTTAGGTAAGAGTGTAGGGGGTTAGGGGCCACTTTGACATTCTACGTGACACCTACGAACAGAACAGTGGTCTCGTGAAGATTTGATGACCTTTGGAGTGAGGAAACTCACTCCAAGATGAGATTTGGGCAATGTTCTCTCAACCTGAGAGAACATTGCCCAAATCTCATCTTGGAGTGAGGTCATCAAATCTTCACGAGACCACTGTTCTGTTCGTAGGTGTCACGTAGAATGTCAAAGTGGCCCCTAACCCCCTACACTCTTACCTAAACCCCACCTCGAGTTACTAGGTGGGCCTACCATAGGGATACAAATACGTACCTAAGGGAATGACATTATGGCCAGGCTCGCTTGCTCTCTCTCTCCCTCTCCCCAAGGCTCTGGGCCCTTCAATTCACCTCAAATAGGCCTTACAGGAGACATCACAAAGGGCAAAGAAACCTTACTGCATGGTCATGGCAGCTATCGCACAGCCTAACACAATTCAAAGAGGTGTTGTTAAAATCAGTGTTACAGCTGTGCAATAGCTCTTTGCAGACAGGCTAACCCATACAATATGGTGCTATCGCATGTGTTAAACATGTTTTTGCATGCGGTAAGGGCGTATTGCATGTGTTAACAGGGCTTTTCGCATGCGAAAACACCTTATCGCATTTTGATAAATGACCCCCTTTATTAGCAAAATATAACCTCACAATTAAATTTGTTTCACTAATAGAGAAAGTTGAAACTAACCAATTACCCTGGTCATGAACTACATCATCTGACTAATCTAAGAAATTAGTCAAATTAAGGAGGTCATTTATTAAAATGCACTAAGGTGTTTTCGCATGCGTTAAGGGCTTATCGCATGTGAAAACGCCTTTAACGCATGCGATAACGCCATATTGTATGGTGCGACGCAAATCCAAAAAAGAGGAGGAGTTAGGGATGGGAGTGAGCTGGGTTTGTCAGTTTGTGAAGTGCTATTGCATAGACTTAATGCTGATTTTAACTAACACCTTTTTCAGTAGTGTTAAGCTGTGTGATAGCTTGTGTTATGGTGTTAGTGCATTTTGTGATGTCTCCTGAAAGGCCTATTTGAGTATGTTTGAGAGAGAGAGACTAGCCATAATGTCCTCTCCCTAGATAAGTATTTGTATCCCTATAAGAGGCCCACCTAGTAACTCGAGGTGAGGTTTAGGTATTAGTGTAGGGAGTTAGGGGCCACTTTGACATTCAAAGTGAGACGTACGAACAGAACAATGATCTCTTGTGAAGATTTGATGACCTACGGAGAGAGGAAACTCATCCAAAGATGAGATTTGTGCAATGTTCTCTCCACCTAGCTTGATGTTACCCAGATAGAGTGTCCATCAAGCTAGGTTGAGAGAACCTTGCACAAATATCATCTTGGAGTGAGTTTCCTCACTCTGAAGGTCATCAAATCTTCACAAGAGACCACTGTTCTGTTCATATGTTTCACTTTGAATGTCAAAGTGGCCCCTAACCCCCTACACTAATACCTAAACCTCTCCTCAAGTTGCTAGGTGGGCCTCCCATAGGGATACAAATACCTATCTAGGGAGAGGACATTATGGTTAGTTTCTCTCTCTCTCTTTCTTCTCCCCCCCCCCACCCCCCCAGTGGTTGTATGCAGGAAATACAACAGGTCTGGCACTTATCACAAAGTATGAAAACATTATTGCAATATGTGCTAACTTAGCTCTTCGCATAGGTAATTGGCATAAACCACACCCCTTTTGCTATCGCATGCGATACTTATCACATTTTGATAAATCCAGGCCTAAAAGAGGAAGATGGAATTTGGGACAAGTTTGTATTTGTCCCAAATTCCATGTTAAGGGGAACAGTCTCTTTTCCCCTTAACGGGAATATAAAATATCTTAGTAAAGGTAGGCAATTGATCTTCTGAAATACAAAGTACCTCTTTCATTTACTTAAGAATAAGTTCATTTGGACCAATGAAAGATGAACAAGAAAAATTTAAAAAATGCAAGTTAAGTAATCTCCACCTGTTTTCAGATAATTCAAGATGCTTGTAAATAACAGAAATGTCTTTAACCACAGTAGATTTGAACACTTGCCTACCAGGATCTTGAGATTCAAGAAGCTTAATCCTCGTGTCTTGATTCGAGAAAACAGATTGGATAACAGACACTTGATTGAATTCAACAAAAATGAAAAAATGTCAATTTTACTACTCACAAGTTTTTCAGGAAGAACTAAAGCCCACCAAACATCCTCCATCCTATATTTTCTGGCCTTTGCAAGATAGATCCGGTTGAAGGTTCACCTGCCAAACCAGTTGCCAAACTTACAGTGTCATTCATCATTTTGCGATAGGCCGTTATTGCGCGCGTTACAGCATTATTTCACGCGATAATGCCGAACCGCGCAAGATAACGGCCTGTCGCAAATTGCGTATGCTAATTAAAAATGTATTATTAAAACAGGGAAAAGTCTGGGTGGTGTTTAGGGAGATTAGGTGCTGCCTGCGCTATGTGCGATAAACTATATCGCATACTAGCAGGGCAATTTCGTGGGAAGTAACTACATCTTTTCCCCAAGGTGACAATGACTAGCGCGACCGATATCGCAGTGCTGCGTGTGTTACCATACGCTGTGATGCGGCTGACTGCTCATTTGCCTCCCCACATTCCTTTTTCTATTGCGGGCGATCATTTTGCTATACTTATAGCGAAATGATGAATTTAGGTTTAAATGAGGGGAGATCACCTCCATTTTCATCAGTCACAGTTTCACTGGAAGACAGAGAAAGCCTTCTGGGGTCTGGAACAGGGGAAGTTATATGGAGCTTGGGACTTAGAGATGTTTCTGACTCATGTTTCCAATGTTACTCCACTTATATCATCAGCAGCGAGGATACCACCCAAGCTTAAATGTTCATCAACCCCTGACAGCATTTGAGGAATTGCACACTGGCCAGAGAGGGTGGGAGCACAAGAAACTTGAACCAGTCCCTTCCTCTTACGCATGAACAAAGAAAATGCTCCAAGGGAGAGAAGAAAACAGTCTAAGTTGACCTGACCCTGAAGCAGGAACTATGGGGCGTGCCCCTCTGGTGCAGGACTTCGGCTGGCGCACCGGTGGGGGCGCACCACAGGGTGCCTTCTTTTAAATGTGCTCTGGGTGCTTGTTGATGGTGTCAGTGCTGCACTTCAGGAGCTGACTCTCATGATATTCTGACCATCAGCAGGTTTAGCAGAAAGTAGGAGAGGAAGCTTACTGCTCTACAGACATTGCAGGGCGCATCCTTTTAAAGGTGTTCCAGGAGTTTGTCAGTGACGTCAGCGCTGTGCCTCAGGCTCTCGTGATGTTCCGACCATCAGCGGGAAGTAGGAAAGGAACCATACTGCCCAACAATTCTGTTTCTTCTGCACTGTAGATGTGCTCTGTCAGGGGCAGTCTCTCCAATGGGTTAGTTTTACATACACCTCAACAGGAATGAACCTCCTTTCTAAGCCAGGGTATGTTGGAAATAATCTCGATCTCTCAAATTTAAAATGCAGATGCGTTCTACCCTGAGATTATTTTTGTGTACCAGCCAAGCAAAATGTTCTACACGCTTTTTGATCTGCCGACAGCTTTTCACCAGTGGTTCTGAGGCAATGAATACCTTGGTTACTTTCTTAAACCTATGAAGCTGACCAGTGGAACACTCATATTCCCTTTGAATCTTTCATTTGTGCATGGAAAAAACTTGGCACACCTTCCCTGTTGGAACCATTTGTACAGTATGCTGCCCACAGATCTGAAGCCCTTGTAGGGGAGCTGATTTACTGGAGAGAGAGAGAGATTGATTCTTGATAAGGCTCTCATATGTCAACTATTTATATCACTGTAGGAGGTTCAACTAGTAACTTGAGGTGAGGATTCAGTGGTGATCTAGGGTTTTGGAGCCAGTTTTACATTGACAGTGATATGTACGAACAGCACAGTACACATTACTGAACATTTGATATGATTTGGATTTAAAGAAAGCTGCACAAAAATGAGATTTCTGCAATGTACTCTCCCCTAGCTTGATGGACTCTCTACAAAGGTGCTATCAAGCTAGGGCAAGAGTAAATTTTAGAAATCTCATCTTTGTGTATTTTTCCTCATTCCATATCACATAGCTTAATGTCAGGAAAAAAGGTGTAGTTATTTCCGGCGTTATAATGTGCGTTATGCTATCGCACGCAACATTAAACATCCATCATTTTCATAACCCCTCCAAACTCCTCCCCTTTGACTAAAATTTAAAAATTTGCATACGCATCTCGCGATGTGATAAATTACACAGGCGTTATGGTATTATTATGGCGAAAGGCCCTAATGCCTACGATAACGACAACTCATTTTGATGAATGACCCTGTCAGTGCTTAAGGATCTTTTGGTCCTTATTCTGCCAATCTCACTGCTGCCAAAAATACTGTACCCAGAAGATCAAGGTTGCTGACCAGTCCTGGATGCAAATGGCTGAGAATGAGGCTGAGGTAGTAGCTTATGATGTCTCACAAAGCCCACATTTTGAATAATGGATCACGGCCCTGGGACTGCGATTTTTTTTTTTTTTTTTTACAGATAATGGATTTTCGGATAAAAGGTGAGCTATTGTAGATGTAAAATCATGAGGAAAAGCACGGGAATAATGTTATCATATGCCTCTTGCTCTACCCCCTCTGCCTTTTGCTTTACACTCATCTGATTGCATTCTGGATCTTGAGTCATACTATAGCCTGTTTCATGAGGTTTTCACTTTCCTTTGTAATGTCTGATATTTTTCTTTTTCAATGGTATCTTCAGGTTCAGGAGGTAAATAGCAAGAGAGGCGCATAAGTTTTCCTCAGACCACAGGAAGCAGTTGGGTGAGCAGTATGGCCAAACACTCCCTCAGCCAAAGGAATACAATAGCATTTTGTAATACATTATTGCATTGCACGTTTTTTGTTCGGTCCCACAGAGTCCACAGAGATATATGTATGTACGCATTAATCCATTTTATAATGGAATATTAGCTACTATTCACAAGGGTACTGTTGGTCCCCTCCCTCCTCCAATGACGTCACCTATGGCCATCTTGGAGAAAAGAACCACCCAGGAAGGAAATATCATTTTCAGGGAGCAGCTGAGACTGGGGGAAAGGGGGAGCTACATTCATTGAGCCCCCCCCCCCCACCTGCCATATAGTGTTCCTAGACTGGTTTAGGGTCTTTGCCACCATGCGCTGATGTTCTGGTGCTGTTGATGACCCATCCCTTCTGTGACGTCACCCTTGGCTGTCTTGAAGAAGAGGACTGACCTTGGGTCACACCCAGGTAGGTTGCTCCTGAAGGGGCAAGAAAACTGGTTGCAAATGGTAGTGTTGGGGTGGGATTTAGCTGGGTTGGGATATGTGAGTTTTCCTCCTGCCCTCTTAGGGAAGGGGAGTGGGGGGGTTTTTGACTAGTTTATTTTTGTATGAGGTAATATTTAATGGTATTATTTCTCTTGTTTGATTATTATATTGTTGGGAAGGAGTGGGCTTTTTGGTTGGTTTTTTTTAGCTGTGTGATTCAGCCTATCAATCTTCCTAGTAGGAGCAGGGGATGGGATAGGCCAGTATCAGGGCTTTTGAATTAGTATAAAACATTATCTTGATGTATTGTAATGTATTTATGATAAATGATGTAAACCACTTTGTGTCCTCAATCAAGGAATAAGGCAGTGTAGAAATAGAAGGGTTGATGAAAACGTATAGTTGATAATGAACTTATTGAGTTTGGTTTATATGTTATAGTAGATTCTACAGCTGTGAATATAATATGTGCCTGAGAAAGACTTTTGATGGCTTGTTAAACTGTACATCACATACAGTTCTGGATGTTGTACATAGTAGGGTTTGTATTAGCTAAAGTGTTAAGCATACATGTGTCCTTTAAATGCTTCAGTACTTATGAGTACATGAGGTATTTCACACAGGTTAACGATGTGCTGGGTGCAAGCTGGAATGTGTGAAGTGTTATTAAATGAATTTGTAACACAGACTGTGCTTAATTGTGGAAGGAAAAAGTTTCAAAACAGGATAAGAAGTGGCGTAAATGTTGTGTAGGCTAATATAAGGATTAGGACAAGGCCAGTTTCTAAAAAGTGAGCAGGATACATATTGTCCTTTAAAAATGGCTTTTGTATAGGAAAATTTGGCTAGTGTTTCAAAAACAAGAACAATTTCAAATGTTTCTTGAAGTGTTAGAAAGTAAGAAGGCAGTTTTTTGAAGCTAGCATTCCTATTTTCCCCCAAGCAACACATTTTAAAACATATTTCAAAATCGCTCCCATAGGAAGCTGTGGAAGTTGAGCAGCTGTGGCAGTGCTCTGGCCCAGACGTACATCAGCTTCAAGCAGGAACACACACGTTCACGTCTAAGGGCTGCTGCTGGAAATACATGGGGAATTTATATTCGAGTGAATAGCTATTTGTAGAAACGTCTTTAGGTAGCGTGGAGAGCATTAATGGAATACAAATAAAATGTCTCCTTCTCTTGCATGATCCAAACATGTTTTTTGAGGCAATGCTGAATACTTCTTTCAGAAGAAACCTGCTTTTACAACAGTGTCAGTTACTATTAAGCAAAACCCAAATATTCCTGGGTATCAGCCCTCCACAGACCAATAAGAATTTGGGTGAATCGAGCCCAGACAGCAGCAATGGCAGAAGATATTCTTGAAGCCATGTGCCAAAATTTCTACTGAATCATAATCCATCGCTTGAACCGCTAGGCTGCTGGAGAATTGTAGAGACAAATCTTAAATGGCATTTACGACTGGATATAGGATACACAACACTACCTTCCATGCATACAGCACTGATGAAAAATTTCACAATGCACAGAAGGCAAGGCTTTCTTTTAAGCATGTTTACACAGGAAATTGCACCCAACACTGTTCGTCTGTGGCACTTTAGTTAACCACATGAAAGGGAGCTACATAAACTAGCACTTGCTTTTTCAACTACTCTATGAGCTCTTCAGAGGTAAAGAAAAAAAAAAAATATATATATAGTCCCTCAACAACAAAAAATTTCAAGGTCTCATTGTTTCCGTTAATCTTAAAATTATATTTTACAACCAAGTTTGATTCACCCAAATTCAAGACAGAGATTTTTTTATATAGTAAAACAGTATTTGTTGAGTAGTGAATACAAATCATTATATCCTATGCTTTAAAAAAAGTGACTCTAAGTCACTGTGTACTTTGGAAAAGACTCCACAAACTCCCTTTGCACAGCTTTTAGAGTGGCCCCACTCTGACTGGCACAGTGCGATATTAACCTTCATTTCTATATTTACAAGTTTCATTATCCCTTGTGGGACATGCAGAGAGACCTTCAAAAGCAGTTAACACATCAGATTCATAGAAATTAATGGGGAAAAGGAAATTAAAAACAGAAATAGCAATCAGTATTGTATGGTGAGCAAAAGAATAGTGTGCATAATTGTGAAAAGGTTCACATATGTAGAAGTTAAAAAAAAAAAAAAATACCCTCATCTTCATTGCACACGTAGCCTTGCCCTCACTCTCTTATCAACAGCATTGCACATCAAGGAGGAACAATCTCTTCTCTAATAACATCTCCCTCATGTTCAAAACTCTGGAGTTTCGTGATCCATTTCACTCCTCCTAGGACAGGAATGCACGAACATTTTAAAACTGCACTGCACAGAGCAACCTACCACAGGAAGAGTGGAAGGTGAGGCAAGGAATGCTCATCTGCTTGGCCTAACAGAGGCATCCTGAGCCTTAAATATGCCATGACCTGAATCATTCATACATATTCCATCTCTCGCCCACATTGGTTGAGTATAGCATTTTCACTGTATACAACCAGCCTTCAAGGACTGAACAGAATTTTTGACTTATTGTGCAGTCTCTCTGAGATGCAGTCAAACAGTCAAAACGTTCCAACTGATCATAAGAACATAAGAAATTGCCATGCTGGGTCAGACCAAGGGTCCATCAAGCCCAGCATCCTGTTTCCAACAGAGGCCAAACCAGGCCACGAGAACCTGGCAATTACCCAAACACTAAGAAGATCCCATGCTACTGATGCAATTAATAACAGTGACTATTCCCTAAGTAAACTTCATTAATAACAGTTAATGGACTTCTCCAAGAACTTATCCAAACCTTTTTTGAACCCAGCTACACTAACTGCACTAACCACATCCTCAGGCAACAAATTCCAGAGCTTAATTATGCATTGAGTGAAAAAGAGTTTTCTCCGATTAGTCTTAAATGTGCTACTTGCTAACTTCATGGAATGCCCCCCTAGTCCTTCTATTATTCGAAAGTGTTCCTCTACTTTCTAGTGATTCCACATCTAAGTTACCACCAATTCTTCTCTGGCCATGGCATAAGATGGTGGACACACATGTTATGAAGACTGCAGCACACCACAAACTTTTCACACCTTGCAGTCAGGGGCAGAAGTAGCATTTCTCTTCTTTTGCGGCCTCACGCTGACACACTCCATCTCCAACTGGCGTGGACAAAGTGCCCCCTCACCATGCCACAGCAGCAGTGGCTACCAGAACTGGAAGGGGTCTTGCCACAGTCCACCGCACAACCCTACTATAAAGCCTACTGTAAAGTAATCAAAACTTTTTTTTTCAAGTTTGGTTTTTCAGATTTTTTTAAGAGCAAATCTTTTCTATTTGCCACCCCCCTCCCATATCCTTGCGCCAATGAGGGGGTCATTACAGAGCTACTGGTATCCAGTGCAACTCAGTGCAGCTCCTAGGTTCATTCCAATCTGGGGACAAGAACTCTCTTTAAGGCTCTTAGACTTGTGATCTGGTAAACAGTCCAAAATAATCACTCACACAGGGGTCAAATTTCAAAGAAGTGTTCAGGCGTCCATGTGCGCGTGGTTCCCCACGCGCACATGGCCGCGTGTACATGCTTGCCAGATTTTAAAATCCGCACGTGCGGGTGGCGCGAGTTGGGGGGGACAGAGTTTTCCGTTGATATGTGCAGCGACGCAATCAGGCCCCCCTCAGTTCCCTAGCCCCCTGCCTAACCTTCCTTCCCCTCTCCACCTCAACTTCAAATACCTACTTAGCCCCAATTTTTTTTTCTACTTACTGCTCCTCCGCTGTCCCGTCTGCCCCCTATCCTGACCCCTGGAGAGGCCTGGCCCTTGTGCGCGTAGCGGGGTTTACGTGCCTGGCCGGGCTCGTTTTAAAATGTGCGCGGCACGCATAAGGCCCGGCCAGGCACGTAAACCCTGTATTTTACTGGTGGCCTTTGAAAATTTGGGCTAAAGTGACTGGTGTTCCAACAACGAAGTACATTTACTGCACAGAAAACAATGTTTCTGCGCATAAATCATATTTTCTGCTTGGGATTTAAGCACAGAAAACATGACTTAGATGCAGAAAAATTTTGCGTGCGGAATAATCATAATTTTATACATGAAAAACATGATTTGTGCAAAAATCCTGAGTCCAGGACCCCTGCACCACAAACTCCAGGTTCAGCCCCATAGACTAACACTAGCCCCAGGAACTTCACCTCTGACCGGTTCAACTTGAGCATTAACAAAACATGGGTTAGGCCTATGCACCTCTCTGCATTGGGAAGGGGAGGAGGTTAATAGCGAATGCCTTCATTAGCATTGGATGTACACGTGAGGGTGCTAACCAAAACATAGTTTCATGCATACAGATTTTGTGTGCAAAGCTCCTTGCTGCCTCGGGAGTTGAGTACGCGCACCAAAAAACGTGCACACAAGTGCAGGTAAAACTGTGCTCTGCTAAGTATACCTTATTATATCAGGCCCTCTGGTAGCAAGCCAGAGAACCACCTGCTGGGGCGGAGAAACAGATTCTAGCATGGCCCTTATTCAAGAACATTTTTTTTTCCAGAGACACAGAATGTGCAAAAATCCTTTTTAATTATCAAGGTGCTATAGAGGCAACATTCTTGAAATAAAAAGCTTTTTTTTATGTACAGCGGTATATAAGAACCGGTATCTGAAGTGTTTAAACTTAATTAATTTTCTGGCTGACCATGCCGAAATGCTTTAACTGAAATGGCATTTCATTCTCAAAGCAGCTCCTTAAAATAGTATCCCTTTTGGGGCCACTAGCATGTTGTTCATTTCTTAAAAATGTAGTGCTCATACCTTTATCAACCAGACACGCCCTCTCTGCATAGTTTTGCCACGGGAGAGATAGTACTTAAATAATTTGTACACCCAACATGATGCAAGACCAGGTGTCACGGCACTACTTATCCTGACTTCAGATACAGAACCACAGAGGTCTATCTTATGAAAACGTTGCCCCTTAAATCATCATACCACGGATCTATCGGCACATTATTAGGCTTCTCAAAACTGGGTTATCACAACCCCAAACCCCGAAGATGTAAACTTTTGAAGGCAGGCGATTGGTCATTTCTGGTATCCCCATCTGGGGCAGTGTGATACTCACAGGGCTAATGGCAAATGGAAGAAGAAGGGAGTGCAATGAGCCATCTGCCATGGGACTCAAGTTAAAAACAAAACAGGGCAGTGACACTGACTGGCCAGTTAAAGAAGAGTGCTGGAAGTAATTCACTCTTAACTAGGGTTCTATGTAGGCTAAATAATTTGTTTTGTGGTTTTTGGGGTTTTTTGCTCACTTTCGGGCTGATATAGTAAAAGTTGCGGGAAAGCGGGCGAATGCCCGCTCTCCCGGAGCACGCACAGGCCACTCTCCTGTGTGCGCGATTCTGTATTCAAATGAAGGCCCGCGGCAAAAAGAGGCGCTAGGGACACTAGCGCGTCCCTAGCGCCTCTTTTTGGACAGGAGCGGCGGCTGTCAGCGGGTTTGACAGCCGATGCTCAATTTTGCCGGAGTCGGTTCTCAAACCCGC
Source organism: Rhinatrema bivittatum (assembly GCF_901001135.1). Taxonomy (NCBI): domain Eukaryota; kingdom Metazoa; phylum Chordata; class Amphibia; order Gymnophiona; family Rhinatrematidae; genus Rhinatrema; species Rhinatrema bivittatum. Next base: position 561,895,403 of record NC_042617.1, on the reverse strand, counting down.
TGACAGCCACGGGTTTGGAAACCGGACGCCGACAAAATTGAGTGTCCGGTTTTCAACCCGCGAGCAGATTTCAAATTTTTTTTTTTAACTTTTTTTTTTAACTTTCTGTGCACTTTCCCGGTGCCCGGAGAAATTAACGCCTACCTTTGAGTAGGTGCTAATTTCTGAAAGTAAAATGTGCGGCTTGGCTGCACATTTTGCTTTCTGAATCGTGCGGGAATACCTAATAGGGCCATCAACATGCATTTGCATATTGCGGGCGCTATTAGGTTCGGGGGAGTTGGACGCGTGTTTTCAAAGCGCTATTACCCCTTACTGAATAAGGGCAACATCCTGACAACATTGAACACCAACTCCCCCTTACTGAATAAGGGGTAAAGCTAGCGCGTCGAAAACGCGCATCCAATTGCGGGTTAACAGTGCGCTCCACCGAAGTGCACTGTACTGTATTGGCCTGTTTGTTCTTAGCTTGTTTTCATTTTGTTCAGCTTCATTTTATAATAATTTTGTTTTTAAATATGACTGTCTTTTTTTAGTGCGCACTAACTCAAACAGTGCACACTAAAACAAATTAGTGTGCACTAATTTGAAATAATGTGCACTATTTGAGTTTTTGCATGCTAAAAATTAAATAAATAACATTTTGTGGATATTTTTGTCATTTCTTTTTATCAATAATATGAAAACACATCCCTAGTTCTATGCACTATTTGGCCTACATATGGGAAATAATGAGAGAAATCAAGGTATATATCAGACTGATTGTTGTCTTATTTGGGATACATATGGGAAAAAACCTTGCAAAATATAAAACAAGGGAGTTCTGTGCTCAAAATGCCTAGGTTACATTTATGTACAAAGATATGTCTTTTTCTTGACTAACAATCAACATTATAGTATCACATGAAAAAAATCAGTTTGAAGTTCTAACTATTATGACTTGTCTTCCAAACTCATGCTTCAAAAAATCTGTAAGTCTCTGTGTCGTGTTTGCTACTATCCATGGAAGGCAATGAATTCAGATGCATGAGGTTGAAATCCATCAATTTTATGAAAAATCTCCTTCCTACCTAAATGCAAACAGCATATTATCGCTAAAGGATTAAAAAAAAAATCCACATCACACAAACTATAGCAAGCTATTGAGTACTTCCTTGGAAAGTGTGAGGAACAATCACCTGATCAGTATCTTTTACTACAGACAGAATAAAATAATGAAAGAACTCTCAGACCTGGAACCATACATAAAGAACCAAGTCACCACTGAAACCCAAGACTGGGCATGATATCTCCAAAACAAGATATGTCATCTAGCACAAATATGTCATCACTCTAAGAAGAAGAAGAAAAATGCCATTCTGTCCAACCTCCCATGTGCCATTCTGGCCCACATAATGGACACTCTGAACTCCTCCACCAGCACTGTCAATCTGTCCAACTACACACAGCCAGGCAGAGGAATCTATCCGTACATGGGAACACTCTGCCCCCATCAAATCCACATGGACAATGCAATTCTGTGGTGACCTTCAAGCCTACTTCTGCCATCTACAACTCAAGGAAACTTCTGTACCAACCCGTGCACCAACACACTTACTCAACACAATTCTGACATCACTTTCAAAGAAATCAACAAAGAAGGAGCTACAGTTGTCACAAACAGTTTGAACTACTCAGATGGAGCAGAGAGGCAACTCTGCATCACCATATTCTACAAGCTTCCCATCATCAAACTCCACTGAAGAATGATAGAAGGAATTATAAAACCTCCTGAAAGGATTTCCTACTAGTGTGCAGGAACAAATTGCATGGTCACACCCCAGGAACCTCAACCAGGTATCTCCTATCTACAACCCAAATTATACAAACCAGGAAACCCTGGGTGTTCCACTGTTTCTTGACACTATCACAGTAGAAATGTCTCACTATATGGCGTTCATCCTCAAAAACTATGGCACCAGCACCCTAAACTATTTATGGGACGTCCTGAGGAAACTACAACCCATTTACAACCTCCCAGGAACACTATCCTGGCAACACTGAATACCAACGTCCCCTGTAAAGATGGACTACAAGCTATCTGAAATATCATCCAACATGCTGCTACAGCTGATCTGGCCATCAAACTTTGCAAATGTGTCCTCATGTTTCTAATTAATTAGACGTCCTCACAAGCTTATCTCTCAATAGTCTATAAGGTGCCTCCAGCTTCAGTGTCAGTTTTGCTACTACAGATTTATACAGCTATCCCTCCGGAAGTTTAAAAACTATCATGAAGAGCTTAATAAGAATACGTATGGGAGTAAGGAGAGGACCTGTCTTCTGAACACACCCCACTGCTGAGTCTTAGCAGCCATAATGGTGGTTAGGGGGCTCAAGCTAAGACAGGGCAAGTGAAACAGCAAAAGTCTGCCCACTGGATTGCTGCTAACCTAAGAATGAAGCTGTACCACGTTTTCTTTTGCGGGGGGTGGGGGGAAGGCATGGATCTTTCCCCAGTACCCACACTACTCACCTGTCACTAGCACCGACATAGAGAGCCTGCTTCTCATCCGGCATCAAGCTTCTCTTCCCCCCAGCATCACCAATGGGAAGGGGATGTCTGCTTCTTTCCCCATGCCATCCGCATAGGGTAGAGGCACAGTGTGAAGAGGTTATGGAGAAAAAGGAAAGTGAAGATGAAGGGCGAGAGGCTAAGAACAGGAAGGAGGAGTGACAGCGGAGCAGATGGAGAGGGAAAGGCTGAAAAAGAGGAAGAGTGGGAAAATAGAGGGTGAGAGGCTGGGAAGAGGAGAGGGGGCAGTCGAAGGTGAGAGGCTTGGAAGGGAGAGGGAGATGCTGGATGAGATACTGGGGGGAATGAAAAGAAAGAGGCTCTGAAAAGGAAAGTGAGTGTGACAGAGAGAGGAGATGAGAGGGTAGGACGAAGAAAGGAGTGGGAAAAAGGAGAAAGGGGAAATGGGAAGGCCAAGAGGGCAGCAATAAGCGAGAGATTGGAAAGTGAAAATAAGATAAAGGGGGCTAGAAGGGGTGGTATGGGATGAGAGGTGGAGGAATAAGAGGCAGATGAAGAACATGGAGGAGGGAAAAAAGTGAAGAAGGGAAGAGGAAAAAGAGAGAGATGTGACATGGATCAAAAAAAGAAGAGGAAATCAGGAGGGGACACAAAAGATAAAAAGTAGAGGAGAGACTGAGAACAATGTCGGGAAAAGTTTAGACAGCAAAAAAAAGGGAGAAAGTGTATTTACAAATTGGATATTGGATTCTGTGGCTGACAGTTTTAAATTGGATTTTCTCTGTAGCTTCTTTTAAAAAGGTATATGTGTGCAATAATTAACATGCAGCAGTGTTCTGTGGTGCTGGTCCCAGCTGAGCCACCCTGGCAGTGCCCCTACCCGTCTGGCCTCTCTACCCTGGGTGCCAGGAGCTCAGTCAGACTCTGCAAAGGGAAGAGGGAGAAGGGGGGGGGGGGGGGGGCTGAGGACTCCGAAAGTTACTGTGGGACCCAATAAATCCTGTAACTGCCACCATGCACACCTGCAATAAAAACTTGTTTATTCAGACTTTTTGGTTAAGCTCTCTTTAAGGGTGTATATATAGTAAGGCAAAATACAGATTTATTTGCTTCAAAAATAAGTGTACAAGCGCCACTCTCCCTCACTTAGAGCGAATAGATTAAAAAATATATTTAGAACATTACACATTCCAAGCACACACCCTTAATGACCTATGTACGCATTATTTTACTGTCAACAACTCATTTTTTGGGGCTGGCCCAGCCACTCAGTGGCCAATGCTGCCAAGTGTCAGAACAGGATTCCATTCTGGTTCAGCTACCTAAATCTTCTGCTACTCCGGGCTGGAGTGTTCCTTGAAAAGCTCGTGGTGAACGTTTTCACGAGCAAAAATGCACGTTTTTCACTTGCTTGTGCTCCTGTCTGCCACGCCCATCATGAAACCTTGCTTTTCTAGAGCTCTAGGGAGAAAGTTTCGTCCAGGGACGTGCCCCCTAGGCATGTCCCCGGCTGGAAATATTTACAGTTGGAGCCCAGAGCAGAACTGGAAACACAGGCATTTGGTTTCCAAAGAGACAAATATTCTGGATGCACTTGCAGGTGAATCTAGCAGCAGCAGCAAAGGAAGAACCTGCTGCTCCCTCAGCGGCAGAGAGTTGAAGGGTACAAGGAAGTAATAAATGATTTACCTGTGGAAGCAACTTATTAGGAGAAAACAGGGTTTGTTAAAAAAATAAAGTAACTAAGGCACCCCACTGGGTTCATTAAAAAGGGGATTTTGTTTCTCATCTTGTGCCTGTGGAAAAAGTCTTTATTGAATAAAGGCCCACATGAATTCCGTATGTTCACTTTCCTGCTGTGCCGAGTCCCTTTGCTAAACCTATCGGGCATTTCGTTCATGCAGAATAAGAGGGAAGTTGGGCTTCCAGCACCCAAATGTAAGCACCAATGTATGGCAAGACAATTTAGCATTACAGGAGGGAACATTTTTCAGCAAGGAAGTGCCTCTTTAAAGCAGCAGCTTGCTGCTAGCCGTGCATAACGTTACTGTACGGCGCCGCACACTTAGTCTAGATAAAAATCCAGCTTTGCGGGAGAGAGCTGCTGAATGCTGCCGAGTGCATCGAAGGCTGAACCTGACTGCCTTCTTGCCAGGACTCCCCTGCCCTTGCCCCGAGTGCTGCTTCAGTAGTGGCCCCGATGATCACATTAGCCTCTCTCCCTCCCTTCGTCATAAGAGGCCCAACTGGTTTAAACATAAGTTTAAAAAAAAAAAAAGGGGCAATCCAAAAGGCTTACCCCTTTGTGAACCCCCCCATTGGTAGCGACAAGGGTGCGGCATACTTTAGTCGTTTTTTTAGTTTTATTTTTTTCCAATTGAGGACGCTACACAAACCACATTGGGCAGGTATCACCCGCCTGCTGCTCCTGGATGCACGAGCGAGGTTCTATTACTTGGGGTGGGGGGGGAGGGAGAGCAAGGACAATGGGAACAGTCTAGTAATAGACACCCCCCCCCCCCCCCCATGCCAGTGGTAATAGATGCAAGCGCAGCATTGGTAAATTCTATCTCAGCAACCCTGGAGAGCCCCCTCTAGCTCTGAGATTCAACTTCAGGGAAACAACCAAGGAGAAATGACTTCCCGTGAGCCTTAGGTACCTCCACAAATGTGGTGCAAGAGTTTATTGGATCTTAGCAGTGCTTTTTTGTCCCCCCTAGAAAGATAGGTGCCAGATGCAGGGCTATCTTGGGTTGGCGAGAAGGTCAAGGGAAATCAGAACAATTATCCAGTGCCCCTCCCCCCTCCAAGGTTTCTCAGCTCCTTGCAACTGGCTGCAGGGTTCAGTCCCACAGCATGATCCTACCCCCCCCCCCCCTTCCCATCCTCCCTCCCACGAGGAGCAGGCATAAGGGAGCAGCGTTTCCCCCCTCCCCCTCCCGGCACGTCTTCTCTGCCACCTTCATGGCATTGGAAAAGCACCAGTGGAGGAAGGACATTGAAGGAAAAAGAGGCATTACTGGCGCTTTTCTCAGATTTAGAGCAGGAAGCTTTGGCGTGACAAAATGTGTACATGTGTTGCTAAAGTAAATCATAAAGAGGTGAATTTTAAGAGAGTTTCTGGGGTAAAAAGGCCCATATATGCGAGCATATGGGCCTAGCACGAGCACCTCTTATTGTAAAAGCTGCAAATTACGTGGATATCTGCACGTGCGTGCAGGCAACAAAACATGCGTAGAAAAGGGGCGGATTTGGGGTGGGGCGAGGCATTCTAGTGCAGAGCCAACATTTACATGCATAAATCCTGATTTTAAAACAGGCAGACACAGCATGTGTAGGCATTAGGATTCCGCTTGCTACGCAGCCTCATCCTACTCTGCTGCCTTCTGCAATGATGCCTCCACACCAGCAGAGACCTCTAGCGAGCTTGGCAAGCTTCTCTCGGCCTGCACCATACTCAGCCTTGTTATAATTTCCTTGCCTGCTCATGGAGTTACCTTCAGCTCCTTGACCTGACCGCTGTTACTCTCACTCCTTACCTTGCTGCCTCCAGGCCTTCTAGTCCCTCTTACCTTGTGGCCTATCCAGGCCTTCTAGCCTCTTGCCTTGTGGCCTATCTAGGCCTAACTCTTGTCTTGTAGCCACTGGCCCTTTTGCTTCTCGCCTCGCAGTCTATCTTGGCCTAACCTTGCTTTGTGGCCTTGCCTGGCCTTTCTTCTGCCTTGTGGCCTTCGGGTCTCCTGCTTTTCTGTGTTCTATATTGTCGTGCCCATTCCTTGTCCTGTTTAGTCTTGTCCATGTCTAGCCCAATCCTGTCACCATTCAGTCACGTCCTGTCTCTGTCTACCCCATCAGCAATCTTTACTTATTCCATTATCCAGTCCTTTGTATCTAGTTGTCTCTGTCTACAGCACTGCCTAGTCCAGCATGTTCAAGCCTCATCTGATCCAGCCCGTGCACAGCCTGTCCTCAGCCACGCTTGGTCCAGCCTGTCCTCAGCCACGCACTGGAATCCTATTGGACCCAGAACCCAAAGGTCCAACCTGCGAGGGAGGGGGGCTGGCTAGGCAGAATACCGGTCCTTGTCCTGTTCAGCATCCTGCCTTGCTCCTGGGGTAGTGTACCCTGGGTCCAGCCCAGGATCATATAACAGCAGGGCTGTTACCTGAGCATATTTACTTCTGCTCTTTATCAGGTGTAAGTCTGAATACAACTCGTTATAGTCAAAAATCTACTTAGGGGTCTGGGTAAACTGGGGGGAAGTGCAGGCTGAAGAACCAGAGGGGTCTTGATGACCTAGAAATAGACTGGGCAAACTGGTGGACCAAGTGGTCCTTCATGCGTGCTTGTTTTAAAATGTACTCACTTGAACGTGTAAAAGCTGACAAGACCTAAGGAAACATGCGAATAATGTTTCCTTGTGTAACTTGTTAAGATCAGAAGCACTCATACGTGCGCTGGGTGTATTTTATATAATGAGTGCGCACTTGCGCAGATGATTTAAAATGTCAGCGTCTGAGTGCTCGCGCCCATACACCCAGGTATACGGGCGCACGCATGCTCATTTTGAAGTTACTGTCAGCGTGCTTAAAAGGAGAAAAAAGAAGAAATATATATAATAGTGCTAATAACAGTAACTTAAAATTACAGGATGGTTAAGAGTATGGACAATTACCAGCTTCCGGTGCTGTTCTATAATATCCTTGGTCATGGCATACAGGGCCTGCAGAGAACACCCTGGAGGAGACCTTCTCTGCTCCCTAATCCAGCCTCTCCCCTCCTGTCATTTCCCACGAGCCAATGTAGAGGGAAAAAATGGTGCTGGCACTCAAGTACCACCAGAAGAAAAACTCGGGATCTAGAATAGAGTCTTTCTGCAAATCTCCCAAGTTGATAACGCAGAGAATAGAACCAGCGCCTCTGGAGGGACAGAATTACAGGCTAAAGTGGTCCCTTCTATTATTATTAATTAATCAAATAGCTAATGGAAATTATGACACTTTCTCAATACCTAGACCACAATGCAGAGGAGGTGGGCTTATGCTTATAGCAAAAAAAGATTATGCTATGAAACTACTATCTAGGAATATTCCACAGAATTATGAAATTGCATTGCTTTCTTCAGCGAACCTGCAAATATGTTTACTTTACTGCCCTCCAGGTCTGTTAGATCATAACATTTCACCAATCACAGAATTCATTGTCGTCAATTTGAACCTGACTAAACCATCAGTAATTCTTGGTGATTTTAATCTTCATATGGATGTTAACCTGTTCCCGACCACTTGTAGCACTCTAATAGGATCACTTGCAGCACTCTTGTTATGAATTAATCACATCAGGTCCGACTCAAAGCAGGACACTCCCTCGATTTAATTTTCACAAATTCAAAAGATGTTGTTGACTCATCATCAAATTATACCCAAGTCCCCTGGTCAGACCACTTTTTAATCAATACTAACCTGACATTCAGATCTAAGCCGATCATAGATACTGCACACCCGATTTCATTTAGTTTTCGCACTCCATTCAGAAGTGAATGTCTTCAAAAGGAGTTTGATATAAACATTTCTAACACTGATCTATCAAATGTTACCTATGTCACACTTTCTTGGTTTGAAACTACAAATACTATTGCAGACAAAATTAATCCAAAAAAAATTAAAACCCTCAAGCCTACAAAGAAACATAACCCTTGGTATAATAAGCGAATTTATGATGCCAAAAAAATTCTTAGAAACAAGGAAAAAGCTTGGAGAAGAAAGAAATCTATCGAAACTTTGAGTAACTATCATACCTTTCTTGCCAGGTACAAAAAAACTTATAAATAAAACAAAAAAGGAAATTTTTTGCAATAAGATTCAAAGGTTCTCTTATAATCCTAAAACACTTTTTTTAATATAGTCAAAAACCTAATAAAACCTCCGAATCATAATAGTACAAATCTTCCTGAAAACAAATGTAATGATATTGCTTATTTTTTTTAAAGATAAAATATCAAACCTAATAGCCAACTTTGATGCTACACCAAGGCAAGAAATAAATATGCAAAAAAAAAAGGTCAATAAATGGTCAAATTTTAGAAGCATATCAAAGGATGAAACTGAAAAACGTATAAAGACTGAATCCTGCAAGTCATTCTCTAGATGCAGTTTCAACAATGTCATTAAAAATGATAGCAAATATTATTGCTCTTTTAGTGGCATCCATAGTCAATCTTTCCCTACGCGAAAGGCACTTCCCAGAAATATTAAAATGCGCCATAATCAGACCAATTTTAAGAAAACAAAATCTTGACCCAACCGTACTGAGTAACTATCGATCCATAGCAAACCTTTCATTCTTATCTAAATTAATAGAAAAGGTGGTGCAGAAACAACTAACAGAGCATCTCGAAGAGAATAATATCCTCTACTCTTCCCAGTTTGGATTCAGGAAATACTTTAATATGGAAACTTTACTACTAGCATTAAGAGATACAGTACTGAGAGGCTTTGACAGGGGGCAAAGTTACCTCTTAATTTTGCTCGATCTTTTGGCAGCCTTTGATTCGATAAATCATTCAATACTTCTTGGCTGAGATAGGATTAAAAGAAACCACCCTACAATGGTTCTCATCCTATCAAGTGCAAGATAACAGGGTAACATCAGATAGAATAACCCTTGATATCGGTATTCCACAAGGCTCTAGGTAGTCGGCGACATTATTTTATATATATATATATATATATATATATATATATATATATATATATATATATATATATATATGTTGCCTTTATGTCACCTTTTATCTGGGCTAGGTCTTATGTACTTTTTATATGCAGACCATATTCCAATTTTAATCCCGATACAAGACACAATTGAAAAGACATACAAACTAACAACAATGTATCTAACAGTAATTAAATAACTGCTAACACACAAGAAATTGGTGTTAAATATTGATAAAAAAATGAAATTATATTGTTAGAAAGGAAACCCAGAAATGTAAGACAACAAATCTATCTCTTCAAGACAATATCATAATTAAACCAACTGACAAGTGCCAGAGACCTAGGAATAATCATTGATATCAAACTTACCTTCAAAAAGCACATATCAAATAAAGTAAGAGAGGGTTACAGTAAACTATTGACTCTCAGACGACTAAAGCCACTACTAATTCAAAGTGACTTTAGAACAGTTCTTCATTCACTAATCTTTTCTAGCACTGATTACTGCAATTCACTATTACTCGGCCTACCATCTTCAACACTCCGTCTGTTACAAGTATTGCAAAATGCAGCGGCTAGAGTCCTAACAGGAAGCAAGAAAAGTGATCACATAAGCCTGCATTGGCTCCCAATTAAATACCGAATTCAATTCAAAGTACTTTGTATAATACACAAACTGATCTATGATGACCAAACAGATTGGTTAAACGCAGCAATCCGGTTGTATAAACCAGAAAGAAGTTTAAGATCTACAAACAAAGGCCTACTGGCCATTCCATCTGTAAATTCTGCCCATTTGAGCCAAGTAAGGGAAAGAACTAATCTCTTTAGCTGGACCCAAGCTAAATCTCTCTATAGATTTAAGATGGCAATTAGATATCAAAGCTTTTAAAAAGGACCTAAAAGCATGGCTATTCGGAATCGCCTACAAGGATAAAGAATGAGAGCAGCTTAACAGATAATTTTATTCACCACTACACCTGGATATGTTTATTTTACTTTGTTTATTTTATACTAATTTTAGAGTGACAAATATTTATTTTGTATATTTTTATTTAAATGCCAGTTTCAGATTGATATTTTAGTTATATGTATTACACTTGTTATTTTAGATTTAATATGCATTTTATTAATATCGTAATACTGTTATTTTATAAGATAGCAATGTTACTGTTTTGATGTGAAGCTTGTAAACCATTGTGAAGGCCTGTCTAAATAATGGTATAAAAAAAAAACAATAAATAAATTACTATGGAGACAGTGTGATGAAAACTTTACCTCCTGAATTCCAAGCCCTAAAAGCCTGTCTTAGAAGATAAAGTGTACACTCAACAAAAGGATATTAATGCTATTCATGGTTTTTTTTTTAATTGTACATCGCTCTGTTTTACAAATTTAATAAGATGTGATTAATCAAGAAAATGAATAAATATAAACAGGCTCTAGGAAAAATGATGCCCTGGGTAAAAATTGGCTTCCCGCCAGTTCTTCAGCATAGGTGGTGATGCCCAGGTGCTTCTCGGCTCCCGGATGTGTACGTTTACTCTGACCCCAGCTGGTCTACCAGGGACTTTAGGCAAGTTTTGGGGGGGGAGGAGGTTTGGGGGGGGGGGGGGATTATAAATAATTTGATCTCAAATTTTTCTCACAAATTTTGTGGGGTTTTCCTATCCAACCCACCCCAACCCACCCCAACCCTTGAGATCTAATTATTTATAATCCCCCCCCCCAAACCTCCTCCCCCCCCAAACTTGCCTAAAGTCCCTGGTAGACCAGCTGGGGTCCCAGGAGCAATCTCCTGCTCTCGGGCCGTCGGCTGCCAGAAAACAAAATGGTGCCGGTGGCCCTTTGCCCTTACCATGTGACAGGGGCTATTGGTGCCATTGGCCGGCCCCTGTCACATGGTAGGAGCAATGGATGGCCCACATCATTTTTTAAGATAGCAGTGGCCATTCCCTAAATAAACTTGATTAACAGCAGCTAATGGACTTCTCCAAGAACTTATCCAAACCTTTTTTAAACCCAGCTACATTAACTCATGATTTTAAAGACCTCTATCATATCTCCTCTCAGCCGTGTCTTCTCCAAGCTGAATAGCTCTAACCTCTTCAGCCTTAGAGGAAAAATCCATAAACTGCTATTATGGTGATATCATTTTCAGGGACCCCCAATACATGACGAATTATGAAATATCGTACGATATTTTAATTCATCATAAAAACAATGCACATCCCTAGTTATCAAGTGTGTTAAAGTCATAATGCATTTTGATGAATGGCCCAGTAAGTTAGATGGTTGGACTACACAGAATAACCTGACATTGGTTGGCAGAGAAACATAAGCAAGTAATTTTGATTAATACAGTCATCTGGGAAAACAGATACAAAAACATTTTATAAACTAAAATTGTGTATAATTGTATCTATTAATGACCTTAGACAAATACATGTGAAATTAACTCTAACCAAAATTAAAAGAAATAGCTAGGTCTATTAGAAATCATAGGTAAACAGATTTAAGCCCATAGGATAGATCTACCAGGAAGAGAAGGGACAGCAAGTGATTTAGGTCATTTTGTGTCATCTGCTAATAGAGCTAATTAAGTACATTTCTTGGAAGCTTGATTGGTAGCATCATATTTGATGTTTGTGGTAATAATTGCTAGATATTCTGGTTTGCTTTTATACCCTGAGCAACAAGAGACGTCAAAGTGAGCAATACAAAACTATACATCTCATAGATTTATAAATGCATATTGTAATCTAGAAGAATAAGAAAAGATACTTCATAGTTTCAAGCAAACAGCACTATGTGCAGGGATTCTGAGTGTGGAGGTGGAAGATAAATGTCACAGGCTAGCTAACTTTATGTGCAGGACAGCTGAGGAAAAAGCAGAGATTTTGGTAGGTCTCTCTCATTTCTTTCTATAGATCCCAAAAGTTCTTAACAGCTGAAGGATGCCCAGGAAACATCATATCACCAAAACTGTTACCACTTCTATTGCTGTCCTGATCCACAGTGAGGAATCAATTCAGTATGATGGATGTCTGCAGATCAACTCTCTCAGGAAACAGGTGATGGAACTCACAGAGGAGGTAGTGAGACTGGGAAGCATCTGGGAGAATGAAGCCTGCATTGATGAAATGTTTATTGAGGCATCAAAGATGGATAACTCAAGCTGAGGGGAAGGTGAAACTGGACTACAAGATGACAGCTTGACCTAGATTACTACAGCCACTAGATCCCAAATCCCAACTTCAGTTTCTCTTGAGCTGGAGAACCGGTATGCAGCCCTGGAAGTGGAGGCAGGGAAACCATTCCAGGATGAGTGCTCAACAACCACTTCACCTAGGAGGCGGAGGGCAGTAATGGCTGGTGAATTGCTTTTGACAGACAGAGAGGAATCCATCTGACAGCCAGACTTGTTGTCCTGGAAAGTGTGCTGTATGCCAGTTGCCAAAATCCAAGACATTACAGACAGTGTTCCAAAAATCCTCAAGCCTACTGACCACTATATGATGCTGCTCATTCATGGTGGTATGGATGATACTGCTAGGTACCACATAGATTGCATCATAAGTGACTTCATGGCTCTGGGAGAGAGAGATGCACAGGAGGTATTCTCCTCCATCTTCCCAATCAAGGATAAAGTCCCGGGAAGGGAAGCTCGCATTCAAGAGATGAATGAATGGCTGCACTGATGATGTTGACAAGAGCATTTTGGTTTTGTGGACCGGGTTGCGGTGTCGGGCCTGGGTCTGAGCTCCAACCTAGGCCGAGGCCCAAGTGTCAGGACACGGCCTCCGGGCCGGGTTGCAACATCAGGCCTGGGTCTGGGCTCCGGCCTAGACACAGATTTTGTGACCTAAGGCTCACCCTTGCCATCAGATACCCCTGACAGATCAGATAAGAGACCTCGGCATCGCACTTGGGCTTAGGCCATGGCCTCTAGTTTGGGCCTTGGCTTGTGCCATAGGTGAGGCCCCGGCTTAGGGCCTAGGCCAAGGTTAAGATGTTGTGCTAGGATGTAGGCTGTGGCCCCTACTTTGGGCCTTGGCCTACTCTTTAGGTGAGGCCCTGGCTTTGGGTCTAGACTTAGGCCCAATCCATTAATTTCAAATGAATGCAATGAATAAGGTTTGTTTCATTCGGTGGGCCCCCAATTTGTTTCGTGCCCCCAAATGAAACAAATTGCCCTTATTTGACGTGTTTTAAAAATTTTTTTGAAACAAATGCACATCCTTACTGAGGAAGGCTTTAACCCATCATCAGGAATGGATGAGCAAAACCCTATGGGAAGTAAAACATTAAATACTTGTATAGAAATTGGAAAAAAAAGGTAACATTGGTAAAGATATGTACACAAATGCACACAGTTGGGAAATAAAGTCCTAGATTTAGAGGCAGTCATGGTAAAAGCTAACTTGGATGTAGTGGCTGTCACAGAAACATGGTACACGCAAAACAATGACTGGGATATAGTACCAGGTACAATCTATTTAGAAAGGACTGGCTAGGAAGGAATAGAATGGGGGGGGGGGGGGGCATGGCACTATATATAAAAATTATATTAAAGCAACAGAATTAAGAACATAAGAAATTGCCATACTGGGTCAGACCAAGGGTCCATCAAGCCCAGCATCCTGTTTCCAACAGTGGCCAAACCAGGTCACAAGAACCTGGCAATTACCCAAACACTAAGTCTATCCCATGCTACTGTTGCTAGTAATAGCAGTGGCTATTTTCTAAGTCAACTTAATAGCAGGTAATGGACTTCTCCTCCAAGAACTTATCCAATCCTTTTTTAAACCCGGCTACACTAACTGCACTAACCACATCCTCTGGCAACAAATTCCAGAGTTTAATTGTGCGTTGAGTGAAAAAGAACTTTCTCCGATTAGTTTTAAATGTGTCCCATGCTAACTTCATGGAGTGCCCCCTAGTCTTTCTACTATCCAAAAGAGTAAATAACCGATCCCGTTCTAGACCTGTCATGATTTTAAATACCTCTATCATATCCCCCCCTCAGCCATCTCTTCTCCAAGCTGAAAAGTCCTGACCTCTTTAGTCTTTCCTCATAGGGGAGCTGTTCCATCCCCTTTATCATTTTGGTTGCCCTTCTCTGTACCTTCTCCATCGCAATTATATCTTTTTTGAGATGCGGCAACCAGAATTGTACACAGTATTCAAGGTGCGGTCTCACCATGGAGCGATACAGAGGCATTATGACATTTTTCATTTTATTAACCATTCCCTTCCTAATAATTCCCAACATTCTGTTTGCTTTTTTGACTGCAGGGCTTATGAGGGAAGGAGGAGGCACTGTTGGTTAGTATGAAAAGAGGAAACGAAACATCTGTTTATATTGACAGACAGAAGAAATAGATAGAGATTAATGGAGGATATTCACAAAATCGCTATGAAAGTGGAGGAGCTATTGCTAGGGACATCTGACAGATGTTGATTGGGACATCCGGGCTGCAGTGTCTTCTAGAAGCAGGGAGATCATGGATCTTCTCTTGCAAGTGGAACTGTTCCGTCAACTGGTAACAGAAGCCATACTGGTAGGGGCAATGCTGGACCTGGTTCTCAGCAGCAGGGACAATGTTTCTGTTGTTGCAGTGGACGATGATCTGGGATCCAATGATCACCGGATGGTGTGGTTTATATTAGGGGTGCCGGAGATGAAGGCTCAATTAAAGGTGAGTCCTAGACTTCAGGAAACACTAGCTTAGTTAAAATGAGGAGGTATTTCAAAAGTATCATTAGCTGGATAGGAAAATCTAGGGGGAAAGTAGAGCAGTGGGCAAAGCTAAATGAAAATACTGTAAGGGAAAGAGGAAAAAGAGGTTGCTTTGGTTTTGTAAAGAAGTAGCCGAAAAGGTAAGGGAGAAAAGGTTAGCGTTCATAAAACTACAAGAGATCACAGAAAAAGAGGAAGACAGGCGACAGTATCTGGAAAAGCTAAGAGAAGCCGGAAAAGTAGCCAGGAATGCAAAGATTCAAATGGAAGAAAAAAAATAGCAAAATGGGGAGTGACAAGACTTTTTTCAGATACGTTAGTGACAGGAGGAAGTGCAAAAGTGGCATTGTCAGACTAAAGAGGAGAAGGGGAAGAATATGTAGGGGCTGACAAGGAGAAAACCAAAATTGCTTAACAAATATTTCTGTTCGGTGCTCACTGTGGAAGGGCCTGGAGCAGGATCACATAAAACAAATACAAATAAGACTAGAAGTGAGGTAACCCTCAATCGATTATCAGAAATGTGTGTTCATGAGGAGCTATCTAAACTTAGGGCTGGATTTACTAATACTGCCGGGTTCTTTCAATCCCGCGGTAACGGGAGGTGGGGGTAAAAGGTGTAGTTATTCAGCGCAAAACCGGCAGCGAAAAAGACGCGTACCTTTCGCTGTCAGCAAAGTCTTTGTGGCATCAGCCCCGGTGCTGCCCCGACTCCTCCTCTTCCGGGGCTGACGCCGCCCCAACTCCGCCCCGATCTTGGTATCGCACGCGATAAGGGACTTTTCGCGTGCGATCCGCTTGGAAAATGACCCCCTTTAATGTAGATAAAATGAATGCACCCGAGGCCATTAGAGAAGTTCTGGCAGTTCTGCTGGCTGACGTTTTCCAAGCTTTTTTAGAGTCGGCAGCAGTTCCGAAGGACTGGAGATGAGTGAATGTGGTTCCTATTTACCAAAGTGAAAGTAAGTGGGAGGAGGCTGGAAATTGATGGAATTGCTGCTAGAACAGATGGTGGTTCGGTTTCTAGAATCCAGTGGATTGCAAGATCCAAGGCAACATGGTCTCAGCAGAGGTAAATCTTGTCAGCTGAATCTGATCAATTTCTTTCATTGGGTGACTGGAGGGTTGGATCAGGAGAGAGCCCTAGATGTACTGTACTTGGATTTCAGTAAGGCCATTGACGTGGCTTGCATAGGCAACTTATAAATAAATTGAGCACCCCTGATATGGGTCTTAAGATGACTGAGTGGGTTAGAAACTGGATGAACGGGAAGCAAGGAAGGCTAGTGGTAAATGGAGTTCACTCCAAGGAAAGGGGGGGGCCTCTGTTAGCAGTGGGCTGCAACAGTTTCGTGAATGGCATTGCAGAAGGATGCCTTTTTGCGGATAACACCAAAATCTGCAACAAACAACCAAGAATGTGTGGAAAACATGAGAAGAGATTTGGCAAAGCTTGAAGAACGGTCTAGGGACTGGCAGCTAAGATTCAGTGCTAAAATATGCAGAGTTATGCATTTAGGATGCCAAAACCCAAAGGAGAGATACAATCTAGGGGGCAAATTTCTTCTAAACACGAAAGGAGAGAGGGATCATATCTGATGACCTTAAGGTGGCAAAATAGGTGGATAAAGGCAACAGCAAAAGCAGAAGGATGCTTGGCTTTATAGGGAGAGGAATGGGCAGCAGAAAAAATGAGGTGATATTGCCCTTAAGTAGGTCCCTGGTGATACCTCATTTGAAATGATGGCAGACCGCATCTTCAAAATGATATAAGCTGGGTGGTCAGTCCAGAGGGTGGCTACTAAAATGATCAGCTGTCTTTGCTCTACAGCATATGGGGACAGACTTAAAGATCCACATACATGTAATCATGTTTAGGACAGATATGCTAGAGAAATGTAAATACCTTTAAGATTTCCATGCACAGGAGGTGGGCTTCCTTCAACAGAAAGGAGGCGCTAGAATGAGGGGTCATGGGAAAAGGGTGAAAGGAGCAATCTAAGGAAATATTTCTTTACAGAGAGGGTGGCGGATGCATGGAACAGCCTTCCTGTGGCAGTGGTGGAGACAATAACTGTATCTGAACTCAAAAAATTCTGAGAATCTCTGAAGGAGTGGTTGGAATTATAAAGCTGAATTAGTTGATGTGGATGGGCAAACTAGGTGTATTTCTCTTTGAACCTGCATACTGGAATAGATGGTGGGCAATTTTCAAATAGCTAATTTTCGGGCCGATACAGTAAAATCGCGGGAGAGCGCCCGCTCTCCTGTGCGTGCGATACAGTATTTTAATTTATTAAAATTAGGGCCGGCGGTAAAAAGAGGCGCTAGGGACACTAGCGCGCCCCTAGCACCTCTTTTCGGACAGGAGCGGCAGCTGTCAGCGGGTTTGATAGCCGACGATCAATTTTGCTGGCGTCGGTTCTCGAGCCTGCTGACAGCCACGGGTTCGGAAACCGGACGCCGGGAAATTGAGCGTCCGGTTTTCGACCCGCGAGCCAATTTTAAATTTTTTTTTTTTTACTTTTTTTAACTTTCGGGACCTCCGATTTAATATCGCCATGATATTAAGTCGGAGGGTGCACAGAAAAGCAGTTTTTACTGCTTTTCTGTGCACTTTCCTGGTGCCCGGAGAAATTAGTGCCTACCTTTGGGTATGCGCTAATTTTTGAAAGTAAAATGTGTGGCTTGGCTGCACATTTTACTTACTGTATCGCGCGGGAATACCTAATAGGGCCATCAACATGCATTTGCATGTTGCGGGCGCTATTAGGTTTGGGGGGGTTGGACGCACGTTTTGGATGCACTATTACCCCTTACTGAATAAGGGGTAAAGCTAGCGCATCGAAAATGCGCGTCCAAATGCCGGCTAACAGTGCGCTCAATGCAGTACAGTGCGCTCCGTCGGAGCGCACTGTACTGCATTGAGTGCACTGGAAAAAAACCTACAAAATTCTTTTTAGTTTAGGTTTCTGTTTTTGGATGCGTAATTTGTAAATTGTGCATGCAAAATAAACTTTGTATGCATTTGTTGCATTTTGTGTATACTGCCATTCTTACACTCTACAACCATTACATTAAGATTAATTTTCTCCCCTACAAGAAACTCTTACCCAGTTATTGGAATGGGGCAAAAATGTGTCTTTTACTTACATTGGAGGCAGTGTACTGTCTTTTTAAAAGGGACTGAGCGTTGCAGCACGCTCCCAGGCTGTGCCTCAGTGAACGGTTCATCTGCTGTGCTGGGAGGAGTGGGGCCAGCAGCGAGAGAGGCTAATCCACTGTCCAGTGCACAGGCAGGGGAACCTCGCTTCAGCTCCCAGCGCCATGCATGACCTGTGCCTGGAAAGGGACATTTCTGAGACTGCCTGAAGTCCTGACTCTTTGAAAGCTGTGCACAGAATGCAAATATGGGGCAAAGACAGGTGGCTCGGGGCGGTGACAGGACAGTGAAAGGGAGCTGTTTCTCGTGTGTGTGTGCGCATAGCTATACAAGGTACAGCTGAGTGGGGAGAAGTGAGGGAGAGGTAGGCAGTGTGTGTGTGTGTGTGAGGGGGGAGTCCTGTTTTGTTTGGGGAGAGACATCTAGCATGCGACACCTGTGGGAAAGTTGGCGAGTAAATTAAAAGTACTAGGAAAGTGCTGTTAGTGTTGCCTGACCGAAATCAAAAACCTCGGGGAAGTTGTCAGGCTTTGGTTTGAGTTCAAGAGGGCAAGGATTTATGAACTCCAGTGATCCGCGTTTAAACAAACAAAACCAACCTGAGCAAAGCTGTTGGCTACGGAGAGGCATCTGAAGAGTGCGGTAACAAAACGGCTGCTGCAAAGGGGGGGAGGGGGGTACTGCCACGCTTATTAATAGCGAGGTATCTTTACAAGGAGGCTGCAAAACACTGAGCTGAATCCCCCCCCCCCCCCAGTAAGTCTTATCGGCCAAAACGAACCCTGCCCATAACACATTCACCAGGCTGCCAGCCCGTCAGTGGCAGCGACTCCACGGCTTGTGTGTGTGAAAACCGCAAAAATATTCCATCGCATGCCGAGCCCTCCTCACAGGACTGTTAAAAAAATAAAGTTGTAACGCTCAGAGCGTGTCCTTCACGTCCCTAATGCGATCTGAGCGCGTTTTCATTTCCAATTCCTCTTGACAAAGGGGGGTTTGACAGTGCCCCCGCCGCAGCAGCAGCAGCAGCAGCAGCAGCAGCAGCAGCTCTCCCCCCCCCCCCTTCTCCTTCCCCTCCCCCATTACCTGACTCCGCCGGACAGGCGAGGACCCGCAGGAGCAGCACCAGCACTCCGGCCGCTTCCACCCGGAGCCCCGGAGCCCTGGGGGCCGGCATGGCTCCGAAATCACATACTTGGGGTGGGGGGCCGGATGGCCCGCGAGCCGCCCCCGCCCCCCCTCGGGCTCTCCGGCGCGGCTGCCGCTCGCACCGTGCGGCCGCAGCGGGCTGGGAAGCGAAAGCGCGCGCGCGCGCGCCGCCGGGGGAAGTATCGGTTTCAGCGAGAGCTGCGCCCAGCCCTCCTCTCGTCACTGCAGGAGCGGCCCGGAGCGGGGGAAAAAAAGGGCTTCCCCCGGCGATCGCTCCGAGCCGCTGATTCACACGGGAGGAGGGGGGATTCGGGGCGAGTTCTTTGGGAAGAGGAAGGCGCAAATAAACCACTGCCTGGCGGGAGCCGGGGGACCTTGTGGAACTTGGAAGAGTTTGTGTAAGGAGAGAGAGACGGGGAAGGATGAGGAAGGGTCCCCCTAGCTGATGTCAAGTGAAGCGTCTGTAATGCCCTGAGAGGGAGGGAGGGAGCAGCGCGCCAGGTGCTGCTCACCGGCGCTTTCATGGCAGGGAGGGGGAGATCTCAAGAGTCCCTCCCTCAACCTGCACCACTGCTCTTCCCCCACTCCAACATACCCCTCCCCCATTAAATATTGGGATATCTGTTGTTTCGAATTCAAACTTAATTCCAACATACCCTAAACACATTAAGTCTAATCGTCAAACAGAATCAAAACAGTGTAACACATAAGCCACAGCTTTAAATAATAGTCCTATTCTTATGACCCAACGTACAGCCTGAAAAGGAGAAACAGACACAATATGAAAATTCAGCTGTAAAAAGAAAAAGTGCACATACTAGTCATTGAATTTTTACAGTGTCTGCACTGTATGTAGCCCCGTTTGGTGCACAACAAGTGTTCCCACAACCTATGATTAGACAAGCCCAGATTATTATGGGCTTCACAATATAAGCCACAAGCGTTCTGAGGCTATTTATGATGGTTGTGCCATACACTTTTTAAAGAGTTTCTTTTTACAGCTGAATTTTCATATTGTGACAGTTTTAAATAAAGCATTGCCTAAGAAACCCCCAATACTGCTGGCTAATGCAGCACTCACTGCAGAGGAGACTTCTCTTTTGTTATGGATATCTCTCTTTGTCATCAATATTTATTTATTTACACCCACCCTTTTTTTGCCCCTCATTCATCCACACTGGGCAAGATGTTCGGGGAATAGGGCAGCCATGCTGCGCTGTCCCTACCATGTATTATTTTTATTATTAATTCATCACATCTCAACCCCATATATTCTCAATTATTCCTTATGTCAAGTTATGAATGCTTAGATACATTAAGCCGTTTCTCAACCCAGGAGATTTCAGAGCAGTTCTACAGGCCTTCATCTTCCCATCTTTCGATTATTGTAATTCCCTGTTTCCTGGTCTAGCACAAAACTCCCTACGTGCTTTACAAATCATCCAAAATTCAGCAGCAAGACTACTAACCGGAGTTGGAAATAGAGAACACATCCCATCCGTCCTTTTCTCCTTCCACTGGTTGCCCGCACATTGGCGAATTCTGTACAAATTATCTTTACTGGTTCATAATCTTTGTTTACAATATAAATTCTCTATGGATTAAAGCAATCCTAAAAGTACATATAATGTGTCGCACCCTACGCTCTTCTGGACAGGAACTCTTAGATGTTCCTTCACCCCGTAAAGTTCGTCTTGAATGCACCAGAAAAAGAGCATTTTCCCTACCAGCTCCTTCCTTTTGGAACACGCTGCCCTACAAATCTGAAGCGCTGCAGACACTATGGAATTTTTAAAAATCTCTTATAATCTTGTTCAGTCGTTCAAAGATCTTCTAGACCAGGTGTGTTAGCCTTGATATTTATCAAGAAATGTTTTACTTTAAATTAAGTTTTATGTTTCTATGTAACCTGCCCTGAACCTTGGACAGTGTGGATAGAAAGTAATTTTAAATAAATAAATAAAATAAATAAATCACCAGACCAGCTGGATCCCAGCCTGAGTTATGGATTATTGTTTTATATTGTATTTAACTACTTGGGGGCTGTTTGAAATGATCTTACACTAATACTGTAAGGGGCGGATTTTAAAAGCCCTGCGCGCGCCCGCGCGCCTATTTTGCATAGGCCGCTGGCGCGCATAAAGCCCCGGGACGCGCGTAAGTCCCGGGGCTTTCGAAAAGGGGCGGGAGGGGGCGTGTCTGGGGGGCGTTCCCGAAACGACTCGGGGCGTGCCGCGGCATTTCGGGGGCGTGGTGCCGGCCCGGGGGCGTGGTCAAGGCCTCCGGACCAGCCCCCGGGACCGGAGGACGGAGCGGGGCTGCCGGCGACGCTTTCAGCAGGCGTAACTTTGCCGACAAAGGTGGGGGGGGGGGGTTTTAGATAGGGCCGGGGGGGTGGGTTAGGTAGGGGAAGGTGGGGGGAGGATGAAGGAAAGTTCCCTCCGAGGCCGCTCCGACAAAGGTGGGGGGGGGGGGGGTTTAGATAGGGCCGGGGGGGTGGGTTAGGTAGGGGAAGGTGGGGGGAGGATGAAGGAAAGTTCCCTCCGAGGCCGCTCCGAAATCGAAGCGGCCTCGGAGGGAACAGGCAGCGCGCGCTGGGCTCGGCGCGCGCAGGTTGCACAAATGTGCACCCCCTCGCGCGCGCCGACCCCGGATTTTATAAGATACGCGCGGCTTCGCGCGTATCTTATAAAATCCAGCGTACTTTTGTTCGCGCCTGGTGCGCGAACAAAAGTACGCGTTCGCGCAAGTATTTAAAATCTACCCCTAAGGTTTTAGCTCCCATATACCAGACACAAGACTCAGAGAAAATTTAGTAATTTAGAAAAATGTTAATTATAGTAAATGAATAATTGCCAATTACAGTATGTGTCTGGGAAGGAGGAATGCATAAGATCCCTATGTAACAATCTTCCAAGGCTTATATACATTTTGCCTAGTTTCCTTTGCCAAGTATTGATCATTTCTAAATACGTCACTGTGGCCTGGCTTACCCTCCCTAAACCACCTGCACCCAACATCTGTTCTCCTTCTTCCTTTCTTTCTTTCATGTCCAACTTTCCATCTCCCTGCAATACTTTGTAGAAAAACATAGATCATCTCTTATCAGTCTCTGTTCTCCTTTGCAGTTGAATCTCATATGGCCCATGCACACGTGTCCTACGAGGTGTCCTTCACTGCTTGCTGACCTAGGCCCACATTCTGTAGTTGCAATTAACTGTATTCCTCTCAGCAAACAGCATAGCAGGTATTTGACATGTGCTGGCATAGGCTTAGCAAGGCCTAGTACATCAGTCCAGCAGACAGAATTGTACAGTATTCACCACCAGCCCAGGTGCCCCTACTTAATAATGGCACCTGAGTGACTCCATTTTATCATCTTTCTTTTTGGCTGGTGAGCTGCTGCCACAGGAGGGACCCCAGGGCCACATTTAAGCTATCTGCAGCATCTATAGACAATGGAAGGGGTTGTCAACCTGCCCATCCACTTTCGCTTGCAGGGCAGGAGACAATTCCTCTCTCTGTCTCCCTGATCAAATGCAATTCCTGCCCCTCCAACTCACTTCTATATTGCAGTGTCGGCCGGTGGTGTACCGAGGGTCTCTGGCACCGGGGGCCAATGCATTTGTGAGCCTCTCCAGCACCCCCTTCCCCATCCTTCTTGTACTAATGCTTAAGGTCACAGAAAATCAGTGGCGTCTCTAGGCAGAAGAATTGGGGGGGGGGGGGGGGGAGCCAAAATGATATTTCCTCATATCACACCCACCTTCAAATTGGCTATAAAAATAGTCTAAATAAGAAAGTCCAAAGGGTCTTCTGCGTAATTTTAAAAAAGCTGGCTAACTTCACACTTCTAGTAAAACTACTATTAAAATTATTTGATAGCCTCATTCAACTAATTCTATATGGCTATGAGAGTGAAGTCTGGAATATATAGGAAGGGACAGAATATCATAAATCCTGTACCTCCAGTTCTATAATTCTGTGCATCCACTGAAATTCCCCCAAACCATGGAGCTTGGATGTTTCTCTTTCAGCTCATCAGACAAAAAATATTTTCAAATTCTGGTGTCGCCTCACAGTAGTAGCAGCACAAATACCTTCCACTGCCAGACATGGTGTGAACTAACACAAAACCCCGCAAAAAAGACAGTAGTAACACCAAGGACAGTAGTAACACCAAGGACTCAAACAACAATAACCCTACCAGTGAATAAGCAAGGGTAAATATTACACTGGGTCCCAGAATACCAATACACCACCTACTGAGGAAACAAAACAAACCAATTGCTATAGATCACTACACAGACACTACATGCTAGCAGAATCTCTCATCATGGTCACACACACAGGGGCGGATTTTAAAAGGCGCGCGAATAGCCTACTTTTGTTTGCGCTCCAGGCGCAAACAAAAGTACGCTGGATTTTAGTAGATACGCGTGGAGCCGCGCGTATCTGCTAAAAACCTGGATCGGCGCGCGCAAGGCTATCGATTTTGTATAGCCGGCGCGCGCCGAGCCGCGCAGCCTACCCCCGTTCCCTCCAAGGCCGCTCCGAAATCGGAGCGGCCTTGGAGGGAATCCTCTAATGCCCTCCCCTCACCTTCCCCTCCCTTCCTCTATTTAACCCACCCCCCCGGCCCTGTCTACACCCCCCCCTTACCTGTCTCCGGGGATTTACGCCTCCCGGAGGGAGAAGTAAATCCCCGCGCGCGAGCGGGCCTCCTGCGCGCCGGGCCGCGACCTGGGGGTGGGTACGGAGGGCGTGGCCATGCCCCCGGACCGCCCCGGGCCGTAGCCACGCCCCCGTACCCGCCCCCAAAACGCTGCCGACACGCCCCCGACACGCCCCCCACGGAGAACCCCGGGACTTACGCGAGTCCCGGGGCTCTGCGCGCGCCGGGAGGCCTATGTAAAATAGGCTTCCCGGCGCGCAGGGCCCTGCTCGCGTAAATCCGCCCGGTTTTGGGCGGATTTACGCGAGCAGGGCTCTGAAAATCCGCCCCACAGAGCAGAGACAGACCCTCACCAAATACAGAATAAAGGATCACAAATTAGAACCAGCAATATGCAGACAAAACTGAAATGGAAACCCCAAGAAGCCAGACTCTGTGTAACAATGGAAAAGAGAACCACCATTCCTCATAAAACAAATAAAATCAAGAAGCATAAAGCATCAATTATAATAGTAAAACCATACCAATAAAAGAATATTTTAAAGTTGCTGACAAATAGAAAAACTGCTATTAACTACAATTATACATTTTATAAATATTTCCCAAGCCCCAATAAAATATTTCAAAACAGTACACATATCAAATAACACCCAATAATTAAAACAAATAAGGATTTTAAAAAAGCCCCTGCTGTCAATACCTGGGAACTCTTGATTTCCAGTCACCCTGAGGATGTCGAGGATTAGGGGGATGGGGAGGGGCACACAAACTTTATCCACATACACTGTCACATACACACACATAGAAACATAGAAATGACGGCAGAAGAAGACCATTCGGCCCATCCAGTCTGCCCAGCAAGCTTTCACACCTATTTGTTTTCATACTTATCTGTTACTCTGACCGCTGAGGTCAGGGCCCTTATTGGTAACTTGTTAGTTCCAATTCCCTTCCACCCCCACCATCGATGCAGACAGCAGTGCTGGAGCTGCATCTAAGTGAAGTATCTAGCTAATTGTTTTGGGGTAGTAACCGCCGTAATAAGCAAGCTACTCCCGTTTATTTACCCTGCATGTGCAATTCAGCCATTGTTGGTTGTCTGAATAAAAATCCTCTTTACTTAATTCCCTCTGTTGCTGAAGCAGTGAGCTGCGCTGGATTCCAAATCAAGTATCAGGCTTAATTGATTTGGGGTAGTAGTCACCGTAACAAGCAAGCTACACCCATGCTTATTTGTTTACCCAGACTATGTAATTCCGTCCTTGTTGGTTGATGCTGATATAAAACATAGAGAGAAAAGCCTCATTTAGGAGTCTAAGAACAATAACACTGCAGGACAACATTACATTCACATTAGCAGGAGTTATCATTGACCCAGGATTGTGCTTTAAGAAACATGGGGAGGTAGATCTTTAAAACATATGCGATCATGTACTTTTGTTGGCGCACCAGGCGCAAACAAAAGTACGCTGGATTTTATAAGATACGCGTGTAGCCACGCATATCCAATAAAAAAAGTTCCCTCCGAGGCCGCTCCGAAATCGGAGCGGCCTCGGAGGGAACTTTCTTTTCGCCTGTCCTCCCCTTCCCCTCCCTTCCCCTCCCTTCCCCTCCCTTCCCCTGCCTAACCCACCCCCCCGGCCCTATCTAAACCCCCCCCCCACCTTTATTTCGTGATTTACGCCTGCCCAAAGCAGACGTAAATCAACGCGCGCCAGCGGACTGCTGGCGCGCCATCATCTGACCCGGGGGCTGGTCCGGAGGCCTTGACCACGCCCCCGGGCCAGCACCACGCCCCCGGGCCCGCCCCCCAAATGCCGCGTCACGCCCCCGAAACGGTGGGTCATTCTAGACGCGCCCCTGACATGCCCCTTTTCGAAATCCCCGGGACTTACGCGAGTCCCGGGGCTCTGCGCGCACCGGTGGCCTATGCAAAATAGGCCGCCGGTGCAGGGTTTTTAAAATCCGCCCCATAATGATTAAAGTACGGGAAGGCTATGCCAAACTAATGATGCTTAAATGACTAAAACCTTTATTATCACAAAACGATTTTAGAACAGTCCTGCAATCACTGATTTTTGCGAGTACAGACTATTGTAGCTCATTACTCTTAGGCCTCCCTTGCATTATGCGGTGGCAAGAATCTTAACTGGCAGTAGAAAAAGGGACCACATCACTCCTATTCTGATAGCTCTGCATTGGTTACCCATTGAATCCAGCATCCAGTTCAAAACTCTTTGTACCCTATGCAAACTAATATACGGAGAACGAGTGGACTGGCTTTAACGCTGCTATTAGGCTTCAAGTGTCCCAAAGAAATTTAAGGACCGCCAACAAAGGCCTACTTTCAATACCCGCTGCACACTCCGCACATCTGAACCAAGTGACAGAAAGAGCTCTGTCGCTTGCGGGGCCAAAATTAAGGAATGCGCTACCCATGAATGTGAGATTACAAGCTGATTTTAAAAAGTTCAGACAGGAGCTTAAAACTTGGCTGTTTGAAAAGGCATATATGGCTGGAAAATGAGATAGCACATAAATCTTTTCTGTCAGTATTTCTTTTAATCCTTTTACTTGTTTTATTTCTTTTTTCTTTTTATAAGAATTGCTGTTTTATTCTTACTGTTATTGTTAGCCTAGGTTTCAACTCTTTATTAACTTTGTATGTTTTATCCTATGTATTTTACAATTTGTAAACCGTTGTGATGGCTCGTCTTAACGACGGTATAGAAAATCCAATAAATAAATAAGTGTTCTTATTCACATCCAAAACCTCTCTCTCTCACAGACACAGATACACTCTCAGGCTCTAAGACCCTCTCTCTCAACCTCCAGGCAGGCTCCCTTCATTCTCACACTGCTCCTTCCCACCCCCCAGGCATGCACATATTCATTCTCACACACACAAACCTCCAGGCAGGCACCAGTTCGTTCTCTCTCTCACACACCCAGGCAGGCACCCATTTTCACACAGACAGACCCAGGAAGGAACCCATTCATTCTCATTCACAGACCCTTCTCAGGCAGACTCCCATTCATACACTTGCACACACTGAAGGCAGACCCCTTCTCTCTCTTTTGCCAGCAACCTCGGAGCCTCTCTCGTTCCTCTGCTGCCGCTGTCACAGCTGCTGCATGGATATTAGGGACGTGCCAGTCGCTTCTACTGGAACTGAATGAAGCCTGTTCTGCTGCCTCCTCTGTGCAGGCCCTGTGGTATAAAAAATTTGTAGGGCTTCTAGTTCCTCCGTGCTGATCTCGTACGATGCCCGGAGGCCATGAGGCAAGACAAGGATAGGCCTGGGTAAGCTGCAAGGCAAGAGTGGCTAGGGAAAGGAGCCAAGGGCAACTCAGCACAGAAGCATCTTGGGGACTGACAAGGCAGGGTTATGTAGGGCTGGAATATGGGTGTGATGCAGGCAAGAAGGGGGAGCTTTGCCAGCCTGGAGGCGCTGCTCTTCGAGGTTGCCTGGTGGAGGAGAGGCTGCAAGGCAGGTTGAGTCATGAGACCCAGGGATGAGATGGTGAGAACAGTTCAGAGCAGAGCTCACTGAAGGCCTCCTCTGGTAGGGAGGTGTCCTCGTCAGGGTAGGGCGAGGCTGCATGGCAGCTGAAATCGTAACAAGAACATCCCCTTCTGCTAGCGCTGGGCCATGAGTTGTTCCTGGTTTCCTGCATTGCCTCACTAATCTTAAATAAACCCAAAGAACCAGATCACCCCCAGCATTGTCTGGGTAAATGTATTTTATATAACATTTCCCCCATCTCAGAGCCTTCTCCAGGCCACTTCATCACAACCTGAGTAAACAATTGATAGAACTGTGCTGCTTCTGATGATAAGATTATGATTCTGATGCCATGTTCACAAGTGACATTGTGGAAGGATGTAACAGAATAAACAGCCAGAAAATCTGTGTAGAAAACATGAGGATGGATCTAGTGAAGCTTGTTGAATGATCTAGGTAGGGTCTGGCAGCTAAGATTTAATGCTACAAACTGTATAGTTATGCATGTGGGCAGCAAAACCCCAAGGAAGTGGTATATTATGGCACAAATTATCTGTTTTGTTAAGAGAAGAAAGATTTGCCGAAGTTCCAGAAAGATTTGAAAACCTGGTTAATGAGTGTCAGACATTAAGGACAGGGTTAGTTGTTAAGCAGTAAAACGGTGACTGTAGATTAAAGGTAGAAAAGGCAGGAGCAGAATTATTTTTTTTGTTGTTATGTTTTGTTTTTAATTGGTTTAATGTTATATATGAAAAACTAAGTGGGATGTATTATGTGTATATCTTGCACATTGCTTTGAGCGATTTTTAATCAGCAAATCATAAAATATTTTAAAATAAATACAAATTATAGGGAGTGAAATTCTTCTAAGCATGAAATAAGAGCGGGATCTGGGGGTGATTGTATCTGACGATCTTAAGATGGCCAGGCAGATGGATAAAGCAATGGTAAAAGCCAGAAAGATGCTTGGCTGTATAGGGAGAGAAATGGTCAGCAGAGGTGACATTGCCCCTGCATAGGTCCCTGGTGAGACTCATTTGGAATACTGTGTACAGTTCTGGAGACCACAGCTTCCAAAAGATATAAACCTGTTGGAGTTGGTTTAGAGGGTGGTTACAAAAGTGATCAGTGATCTTTGTTCTAAAGTGTATGGGGAAGGACATAAAGATCTAAACATGTACACCCTAGAAGAAAGGCAAGGTTGGGGAGATGTAATAGAGACATTTAAATATCTCCAAGTTTTCTATGCAGAGGAGGCAGGCCTCATTCAACAGAAAGGAGGCTCTAGAACAATGAATCATAGGATAAGGGAGAAAGGGGATAGACTCAGGAATAATCTAAAAAAATATTTATTTGCAGAGAGGGTAGTAGATGCATGGAACAGCCTACCTGTATAGGTAGTAGAGGCAAGGACAGTATCTGAATTCAAGAAAGCATGTGGTAAATACAGAGGATCTCTGAAAAAGTGGTGGGGATTGGAAAGCTGAATAGTTGGTGAGGATGGGCAGACTAGGTAGGCCTTAATGGTCTTTATCTACTATCACATTTCTCTGTCGGCTTTCTGACACTTGTTTTTATACAATTGCAGCATAATACGGCGTGCAGATTGGCGCAATTTTCACCAGTGTTGCTCAAGCCACCAAGCTGCTACCTTAGCAACAGCAAGCTCTTTAGAGTATCGTGAAGCACAGCGGCACGATAAATGAGAGGACGCTATTCTGGTGGGTGCAGCAGCATCTAATATTTGGAATAGAGTTTGATTCCAAGAGTCAGCAAGGGATGCAACATTATTAGCAAAACCTCGGTATCTGGTTCCAGTGCAATGAGATACTAACTAGATCTATAGGGCCCGCTGCAGGTCTAGGTTCATTATGAGGGACAGGATATGCTATCCCTAAAGCTGACCTTCATCAAGCAGTGGTCAGACAATGAAACCGGCTCAGTATGGAACCCATAAAATCAAATCGCTGCTATTCACCGAATTTAGTGAAAGACATACGTCCAAGTAACAATAAATAGTTTTTAAGTATTTGAAAACAGGAATAAAAAGCATGTTTTGTTTTTTTTAAAAAGAGAGGCAGATGTCAGCCTGGCTGTCGTTCTTTCCTGGTTTTATCCTCTTCCATGCTTGGGCCCTCTTCATCTGGGTAAGGTGTATGGGCGGGGTGTGGGAGCTCAACGTTGCTGCCTGGATTGAGCTCTTTTTTTCTTTGCTTGCTCCTTGAATTTGGATTTCTCTTGTGTCTTGTTCCT
The DNA here is from genome assembly GCF_901001135.1 of Rhinatrema bivittatum. Lineage (NCBI taxonomy): Eukaryota > Metazoa > Chordata > Amphibia > Gymnophiona > Rhinatrematidae > Rhinatrema > Rhinatrema bivittatum. The sequence continues at coordinate 561,865,683 of NC_042617.1, read as the reverse complement.
TGGTGGTTATAACCCTTTTATTTATTTGCTGCTTTATGGTTGATTTATGTTATTTTTTTTTATTTTTTTATTTTGCCTTCTCTCTCCTCCCCCCTCTTTTGCTCTGATTCCCCTTTTTGCTTCTCTTTGCTTGGAGGACTGCCCTAATCGCCTTACCTGGAGAGGTAGGAGGCCAGCACAGTTTTGAATAAATCTTCCCCCCGCCTCCCTTTTTTTTTCCTTTTTGTATTTTGATCCTTTTTTTTTGGGGGGGGGGGGAGAGCTTTTTGTTTCCCATCTGCACACCCTTGGTTTGTTTTAGCCAAATCAAGGAGTCTCTCTCCACCCCATCCCACCCCTGGTTTTTTTTTTTCCTTTTTATAAGGCAGCTTCACTCGCATTCTCCTTTGCCTGTACCTCCTCAGCCTAAAACAGCCCAGGCAGGTAAAGCGTGATAGGCAACAGTGAAGAAGCGCCCTCGAGCAGGCAGAGGAAGCGCGGACCCCAATTTTACCGTGAGGTGGGATTGCCTCCAGTGGAACGCCAATGCTCCTAAAAAATGCAGCAGTTCCATGTGTTGAGGCTGTGCCCCCAATAGCTGCAACCCCTGGAGCCAGCAGCTTCCATCCTGGCAGCGGTTACTCCTGAGGTCACCGCAGCTGCTGCCGGTAATGCTGCTTCTGCCCCAGTTCTTCCTAATGCTTGGGCAGAGGGCCCTCTTTTTGGGGCTTCACACTCCCATATGGCAATTCTCGCTGGCATAGCCAAGGGCAGCTCTTTGGGAAGCCAGGACTATGAACTGGGTCTTCCACTCTCTGGGTTTGCTGGGGATGCTGTGAAGGCAGTGTTCACAGCCCCTAGACGAGAGAGAAAAGGAGGAAGTTGTGATCATTGCTTAAGGGTGATGCCTAGTGCCTGGATTCAGGCAAATTAGTTGTGCCTTCTGGAACTCTGGTGCATGGCCCCTGACCCAGGACTCACTGCAATGATCAGGCTAGGAATACTGGGGTGGGGATGGGGGGAATATAAAATAAAGGGAAAAAATTCTTGTTGAACTTAAAGGTTCATGGTGCCAGATCCCGGGAGGAGGAAACTGCCAGGTCAAAAAATAAATCTATTCTGCATGGATATAATATGTGTCCTCTCTCTCTCTCTCATAAGAACATAGGAAATTGCCATGCTGGGTCAGACCAAGGGTCCATCAAGCCCAGCATCCTGTTTCCAACCGAGGCCAAAATCTCTCTCTCTCTCTATATATATATATATGTGTGTGTGTGTGTGTGTGTATCCTGAAGGAGAAATATGGAGTCAAAGTACAACAGCATCGAAAGTCTGCCACAGACCACATTTCGGCAGAATGCGCCCTTGTCAGGGTTGTTCTGTAGTCTGTCTTGTCAGTCAGAGTAGAAAAATACAAAAGCTACTGTGCTATGCTGAAACCTTGAAAGTTGTTATACAGGAAAAGATGTTGCAGGAGGTTTAAATATCCATTTTCTCCTGCATGTTATATGCCACATGCCTCAGCGGGCATGGATGTAAATGGGCATAACCACAGAGTGACTGTAGAGCTGGGCAGAGAATCGAGAATGCATTCAAAATGAATTTGTGCAGAGTAAAAATTAAATAAATATGTTCCCCTTTCCTTTCAAACAGGGATTAACTAGGAAGATAAGTTTTCTTTTAAAGCAAAGTAATTTTATTATGAGCCGTTTCTTTGTCAATACAGAAAAAAAAAGGTCAAGCTACAGGTACAGAGAAAGCAAAAGCAGCTGTTGCTGGCAAGCAAGCTTTCAGTGTTAAACTTAGATGACGTCTGATTCGATAGAGCCAATGTAACCCCAATCTTTAAAAAGGATTCCAGGAGTGATCTAGGAAACTATAGACCAGTGCTGGAAAAAAAATCATGTAAACCATTCTAAACAACAAAATCAAAGAACATATAGATAGACATGGTTTAATGGAACAAAGTCAGCATGGATTTACACAAGAGAATCCTGAGAAAATAAAAAAAATAATGGGATAGGAGGCGATGTCCTATTCTGCATTGCAAACTGGTTAAAAGATAGGAAACAGAAAGTAGGACTAAGGGCCTCATTTTCTAAAGTATCACTACAGTCAACATGGATTTACCCACGGGAAGTCTTGCTTCACAAATCTGCTTCATTTTTTTGAAGGGGTTAATAAACATGTGGACAAAGGTGAACCGGTAGATGTAGTGTATTTGGATTTTCAGAAGCTGTTTGACAAATTCCCTCATGAGGGGCTTCTAAGAAAACTAAAAAGTCATGGGATAGGAGGCGATGTCCTTTCATGGATTACAAACTAGTTAAAAGACAGGAAACAGAGAGTAGGATTAAATGGTAAATTTTCTCAGTGGAAAAGAGTAAACAGTGGAGTGCCTCAGGGATCTGTACTTGGACCTTTGCTTTTCAATATATTTATAAATGATCTGAAAGGAATACGATGAGTAAGGTTATCACATTTGCAGATGAAAAAAAATTATTCAGAGTAGTTAAATTACAAGCAGATAGTTATAAATTGCAGGAGAACCTTGTGAGACTGGAAGATTGGACATCAAATGGCACATGAAATTTAATGTGGACAAGTGCAAGGTGTTGCATATAGGGAGAAATAACCCATGCAGAAGTTACACAATGTTAGGTTCCATATTAGGAGCTACCACCCAGGAAAAAGATTTAGGCATCATAGTGGATAGTACATTGAAATCGTCAGCTTAATGTGCTGCAGCAGTTAAAAAAGCAAACAGAATGCTAGGAATTATTAGGCAGGGAATGCTGAATAAAACTGAAAATGTCATAATGCCTCTGTATCGCTCCATGATGAGACCGCATCTTGAGTATTGTGTATAGTTCCGGTCTCCGCATCTCAAAAAATATATAGTTGCATTGGAGAAGGAGAAGGGTGACCAAAATGATAAATGGAATGGAACAGTTCCCTTATTAGGAAAGGCTAAAGAGGTTAGGGCTGTTCAGCTTGGAGAAGAGATGGCTGAGGGGGAATATGATAGAGGTCTTTAAAATCATGAGAGGCTTAGAACGGGTAGATGTAAATTGGTTATATACACTTTTGGATACTAGAAGGGCTAGAGGGCACTCCTTGAAGTTAGCAAGTAGCACTTTTAAAACTAATCAGAGAAAATTCTTTTTCACTCAATGCACAAGTAAGCTCTGGAATTTGTTGCCAGAGGATATGGTTCGTGCAGTTAGTATAGCTGGGTTTAAAAAAGGTTTGGATAAATTCTTGGAGAAGTCCATTAACAGCTATTAAGTAAGTTGACATAGGGAATGGCCTCTGCTACTACTGGCATCAGTAGCATAAGATCTTCTTAGTGTTTGGATACTTGCCAGGTTCTTGTATCCTGGTTTGACCACTGTTGGAAACAGAATGTTGGGCTTGATGGTCCTTTGGTCTGATCCAGTATGGCAATTTCTTATGTTTTTAAGCTGCACTTCCTCCATGTGAGATGGGTATTATTAAAATATGTAAAGGTCACCAACCCCTTCAGAAAAACAGGAGGTTCAAGGAAGGGTGAAATGGCCTCCAAGGCTTCATTGGCCAGATGAATTAAGGAGGTGATTGTATCAGCATACCTGCTTAACGGCTCATGATGACAGCTATGTTTTGGGTGTATTCTACTAGGCAGCATCATGGGCAAAGGCATCAGCAGTAAATTCAGATGAGACTTGCAGAGGGGTCACTTGGTCAACCTTGTGCTCCTTCACAAGATTCTATAGATTGGATGTAAGCCAAGGCAGGCGCAGGAATCCTTAAGGCAGCTCTGTCTTCCTCCCACATATCATACGTACAGCTTGGGCACATTCCATTGGTAGAGACTGTTCTAGCAGGAAGAGAAGGAATGTGAAATTAGGTCTTACCTGATAATTTCCTTTCCTTGAGTCCTGGTAGACCAGTACATAACCTGCCCAGGAAGACAGTGGCAGCCAGTGGATCTTAACTTCTTGCCAAGGTAGGCAATATATTATCTCTTTTCATGTTTTATCCTACTTTGCTTTGTCTGTCTTCTTTTCTCCCTATGTATTTAGGAGAGGTTATCATTTGAGTACCACCTGATGTCTCAAAATAAAAAAAAAAGAAGAAGAATATAGAAATTAGAACCATCATAACCTTACATAACCTTAGGAGGCAGCAGGGTGGATGTAATGGGGAGTTCCTCCCCACCTCTATTTCTATTGCATTTTTAAAAAAAAAGTATGGGGACAGTTCCAAAGTGAATTTGATTTCAAATTGTTAAGCAAATGCAAATCTAATCCTACGTTCAGGTTGTTGCTTGACTCACTGATATGTCAAGTAGGGTACTGGCAACTGTCCCAGGGACATACCTTCCAAATACCAAGGAGTGATTTCATGGGTGTGAAAAGAATGTAGGTGTGTTCTCTGTCTCCGGCAGCTGTAGAGTGGAGATATCCCATTGGTAGAGATTGGTCTCTCAGGACTCAAGGAAAGGAAATTATCAGGTAAGACCTAATTTCACATTTATAATTCCAAACTAATAACCCAAGATCCAAGGGACAGGAAAAAGGGAACCAGGGAAAAAAGAATGGTCTTAACCAGTTTCCTAAAGTTCATGATTTCAGTGGCTAGCCAGGCCTCAAGAGGCGAGTTGCTAACACTTATAGGGGGCAATTCATTGAAAAAACACATCTCCTAGTATAGCTTAGCTGAGCCATTTTTAGGAAAGATTCTTCTTTGAGCACACCCTGTGATGTAGGTGCTGAGTGCTATAGGGCATAAGCTGCATTTTTAAATAAACTGCACCCAAGACATGTAAAACTAAAAGTGAAACAGACATATGAGAAATGCTGCTTTCCTCTGCTTATCCAGCAGGACAGAATGAACAAGGAACTTTTATCCCAGCTATGCCAAAGAGGCTTAAAAACCTTACATTTTCCTAGGTAAGGGTGTATAGCTAAACAGGATCTGTTCTGTATCTTTATAAGGAACCCCCAGACCAGTGAGAGGTGAGAATTGAAGTTACAGCTATCTTTCCTTTTCTGTGGGTTCACATCCTTTCCACTAGAGATGTGCTTCGGGTAAAAATTTTGTGTCGGGCTTCGTTTCAGGGGCTCCCCATGGAAATTTCATTTTTCCTGCGGTTCGGGGTTTTTTTTTTTCGGGGGCCCTGATTTTCAGGTTAGTGTGCACTAACTTGGCAAAGTTAGTGCGCACTAATGGGAGTTAGCACACACTAACTCCTGTTAGTGCGCACTAACTAAAAAATTAATTTTATTGCCAAAATTTCAGAAAAAATTCAATCATTTTTCGGTTCTCCCAAACCATTCCAAATTAGGCAATTTCGTTGACATTGCCTAATTCGGGAAAAACAATTGCACATCCCTACTTTCCACTGCTTGCTGTTTCTCACCTGTGTGCAGATTAACCTCAGCAAGAGAGGCAAGGTGACAGATCATGGCTCATGTATGTATTGAGCTCTCCTGCCATCGTAGAGTAACTTTCTGCAGGTCTGCACAGTTATGCCCCATCACAACCCTATACAGAAAATTTGGTCAATCTGGATCACAAAAGCAAGGATTCCTGCACATCTTTCACTGCCACCGTCCCCATAGTCAGTCACAAAACATACGAGGTTACCTCCTACAGTTTCCCCACTACAATGGCTACAGGAAGCTGCCTGCTAGCCTTCACCTAAACCTGGGCCCCGCCTTCACGATGCTCGTATGGCAGGCATGTCACTGGACTTTTGCTATGCAGCTCTGACTATGGAAATCCAAATCCTTTTCAGAATTTATTAACATACATCGGAGATAGAGCAGCCAGATAGTAGTTCTCTGCACAATCAAGAGAAATGGAGATACAACACATACAAGGGGATGTCTGGCTGACTGATACAAAAGAAAAGGTCTCATCGAGTCTTACTACTACTATATTAATACTGTCAACATCTCCTTTGGTCAGTTCTGGTTCAGTGTTAATCTGCTTTAGACTATTTAACAGTTACTGAACCTGCATACATAATTATGTTTGGAACAGGAAGAAAGAGGGAAAAATCAATCTATCAAGGTCAGCCACTAAATTATGCTCAATGGAGCAAGGTCTCTTCTAGGGATGTGCATTTGTTTAAAACAAATAAGGAATCCAAACCAAATAAGGCATATTCATTTTGGCGTGTGGAAAATTAAAAAACAAATGGCCAGTGCTCCAAAAATAATGCAAATTTTTATTTGTGTTTATTTTCAGCTCCCATTACAGTCCATGGGACAAGCAAAACTGCAGGGTTTGGTTTTTTTTTTTCTCTTCACAGCAAGCCAATAACCAGTGATATTGCTGTGCCCACAGACTGACTGTAGTTGGGATGGGAAGGGGCAGGGAAGAAGCCAGGAAGCAGGACCAATCAAGGTTAAGCATTTTTTTCAAGCAGCTTATCGCAGCTGACATCTGCGATAAGCTGGATTGATATTGATTTCCTTTTTTTCTTTTTTTTTCAAGATGAAAGAAAGTTTGAGCCAGGCACCATTTCAGCTCCCTTGTTTCTGGGCTGCAGGAGAGAGAGCTCTGAGAGCTGAAGAAAAATTTACAAAACAGAGTGAGAAAGGATTAGAAAAATTGAAAAGTGGGGTGGGCTGGGCTCTGTTTGCTGTTTCCTTTTCTGAAACACTGTGTTTACAAAATGTTTTGTCTGTTATTCAGTGTTACATAGTTAACACTGGGTAGTCCCATTACTGTATCCTGAAGAAAGCAAAATTGAGAGTGAGTCAGAGAGCTCTGTGTTGGGTGCATTGGGTGCAGTTTTATTCAGTGCAACATGGAGAAATTTATTTAAACTTTAGAAATGAAGTGTTTGGAAATTGGACTATATATAAAACATACTGACTACAACTAAAGCACAGGAATTGGAGCCAGACTTGAATTTTTGGTTCTTTGAGTTTCTTCTTGGATTGGAAAAACTATTTGCACACTCACACTGTAGATACAGTCGTTGTATGGGGTATGCTGTTTTTCCATAAATCGTGCCATCACTTCTGTAAAAAAAATAATACCAGGAAGAGGCAGATATTCACTAAGCAGGCACTGGCAGTGCAGCAAAGTGTCTCACTTTCAAACAAAACAATATGTGCCAATATCCACTGCAAACTCTGCCTTTGTGTGTGCGTAAGAAAGACCCTTTAGTTTCCGCACTGATGTGTGTGTAAGAGTGCGGAATAAGTGGAGTACATACACTAAGGGGTAGATTTTAGAAAAGTACACCCGCACGTACTTTTGTTCGCTTACCAGGTGCAAACAAAAGTACGCTGGATTTTATAAGATTATGCGTGTAACCCTTTTAAAATCTACCCCTAAGAAAAGAAAAAAAGCTCTTTATCATAGACACACCTAGTGACTGTGTCAAACTTCCATTAAGCCACAGGGATTGGATCAAAAGGAAGGTGCTCTACTACTCTCAACAAAGGTAAAGGAAAAGCTTTGGGGTAGATTTTAAAAGGGTTACACGCATAAGTTATGTGCGTAACCCTTTTAAAAAAAACCCTGTGCATGCCGAGCCTATTTTGCATAGGCTCGGCGGCGCGCGCAAGCCCCGGGACGCGCGTAAGTCCCGGGGCTTTGCTAGGGGGGCGTGTCGGGGGGGGGGGGGGTCGGGGGCGGCGTGACGTTTGGGGCATTCCAGGGGGCGTGGTTCCAGCCCGGGGGTGTTTCGGGGGCATGGCCGAGGCCTCTGAAATCTCTCCCGGGCCGGGGAATCGCATGGCGACGGCCAACCGGCGCAGGCGTAACTTTCACGATAAAGGTAGGGGGTGTAGATAGGGTTCGGGGGGTGGGTTAGGTAGGTGAAGGGAGGGGAAGGTGGGGGGAGGCTGAAGGAAAGTTTGGAGCGGCCTCGGAGGGAACAGGCAGCGCGCGCAGGGCTTGGCGCGCGCAAGGTTGCACAAATGTGCACCCCCTTGCACGCGCCGATCCCGGATTTTATAAGATACGCGCGGCTACGTGCGTATCTTATAAAATTCGGCGTACTTTTGTTTGCACCTGGTGCGCGAACAAAAGTACGTGTGGGCGTACTTTTCTAAAATATACCCCTTTGTCTCCTGAAATTACAGAGGCACTGCCACCTACTAAGATAACCCAAGTACTTCTGGTGGCACTCTCCCAAACAAGCTTAAGAGATAATTTTGCAGCAAAGATAAATCACAGACAGCCCTGGATTTGTCAGTAGGCACCCATTATGCCTGTGCCTAGGGCGGCAAACATTTAGGGACACCTTCAAACCCTTACAGGAGAGAGGTGTGTCCGAGCATATATACTTTTATTGTCTGTTTTTAAATTTTAAGACTTTTTGTAATCCACGCCAAACTATTGTATGGAGGCAGCGGAATAAAATAATTTTAAATGCATAAATAAGACATTTTTTGTAGCAGGCCCTCAATGCTGGGCTAGAATGAGCTCCCTGATGAGATAAGGGCGAATGAATGTTTTTTGGCCATTTAGGAAGCAGGTGAAAGTCTATTGTTTTTAAGCAAGCATAAGGCCCTAACTAAGAAAATTGTGAAAAAAAAACCTACCAGTGGATAGAGTAGGTCATCAGCAATAGCTATCCAATAGGGTGGAATAAGCTTAGCCGGTTAAGATAGGTTAATGGAGGTGATGCTGGTTTATTGATGAATGTATTATATTTATTTTAGTATGTATGTTTACTTGTCACCCACTGAGTACATTAGATTGAGCAGGATACAACTTGTTTCAAATAAATAAATAAAATGCAGCCAGGGCAAAGAGCACCCCACCCCCACTCCCCAGGAAGAGGACGTAATGGATGGCTTGAGTGATGATCCTGGTCATTTGCTTTTAGGGCTGCCCTCAACCCCAACCCTAGCAGCAGCAGCAGCAGCAGCCAAGCCTGCAGAAAGGGAGAGGATGTCCTGGAAACAATTTGAGAAATGGAAGGCCTTCACAGTAAAGGAGCACCGGTGTTTCGCAGTGTGCATTCACTGTTGCAAGTCCACCAGTAAAGGAAAATTGCTGGGGCATCTTATAAGGACTGGCCTACAGCGTCATATAAAAAGAGAAGACCCGTTAGCATGGTCTTCAGGGGAGGGCACCAGTACTCGCCTGGGGACCCCATCTGCCAGTCAAAGAAGCAGCAGCAGTAGCAGGAAAGTGCTAGAACAGGGGAAATCAGCCTCCCAAGCCACCCCCCCCCCCCATCCTTTTCCTCCAGTGAGGTGACGGGCAAGCAGCCCCTAACCCCACGTCAACGGCAAACCACCATAAAGAAGGTGGGGGTGTTTTACCACATCACTGTCCCATAGCCAGGAGGCAGGCAGCATCGAAGGCGGTCACACGCTGCATCAGAAAAACAATTGCCCCGAATGACCAGCCCTTACAGGTGGTAGGAGAACGTGGGGGATTTAAGTGGCTGCCGCGGCTGGTAACCCCCAGTTACAGAGTGTCCTCCCAGACAACATTCAGTAGATATCCCTGGCCTGTACCCGCTGTGCCATGTTCCCATGCAGGCACAGCAAGCCAAGGCAGAAAGGGTCTGCGTCCACATCACTAGCAATGTCTGGACCAGCCAGCATGCTACACAATACATGCCCGTCTTTCTCTGACGGCACGGCGGTGGCAGCTGGCTAAGGCGAGTGCAGGTAGCAGCTCTAGCAGGAGGATACAGGTGGGCTGGGCTGCACACCCAGGTGATGGACAAGAGCCATACCCTAGTAGTGAATATCTTATCAGCGACAAGGAAAATGATGGAGAACTAGCAGCGAAAACAAGAATACTCTTCCTGGTTGTTTTCGTGACAGGTGGTGGTGCAAATATGAAAAAGGCAATGGAAGATAGGTGCTCTGAGGGGATCTGTTGCTTTGCACATTTGCTGCAACTGGCAGTAAAGGATACTGGATACTGCCAGTTGCAGTTGCAGTTGCAGAGGGCCAAGGAGCAACACGGCAGCGTAGTCCTCAGAGATGCAGCAAAATAGTAGGGCATTTTCATCAGCGTATGAAGAGTGGGCAACAACGACATGAGACGTAGGAAGCAATGGGAGTGCCTCTGCACCAGCTGACTTAGGCACCAGAGGGAATTTCACTTATCTAATGCTGCAGAGGTCAATGGATCGACGGACAGTTCATGATTTGACTCTGGAAGGCAAGCTAGGTGCGCATCCCCTCCTGGGGCATCATGATTGGCTACACATAACAGAGCTGATATGAGTCCTGAAGCCCTTCAAGGAGGCTATGGAGAATCTCAGTTCTGTGGGTGAGGTGATCCTGCAGAATAAAGTTAGAGGGTTTCCAGCAGGGACAGGGACTACCACCAGAGGTGTTGGTGTTTGTGAACTCCTTGCAGCAGCTGAAATCTCTCATCCAGAAGGACACTTGTATGCTAGCCATGTTCTGTGACCCACGAGTATCTGCCTCTGGTCTGTCTTTAATTCAATGGAAGGAGATGTTGTTGGCTAACGTGCACAGAAGCATCAGAGGCAGAGGGAGACTGGGGATGTATTAGAGGAAAGAGTGGGCACCCTGCAGAGTAGTGTCAGCATGTGCCATATCATTGCTATATTTGGACATTTCTGTGGTATTATTGCAAGTCTAATATTAACTACATTAGGGGGAAATTCATTTCAAACACTAACTTGGAAAGAGACGTCTAATTGAGATGTAGACTGAAATGTCGAAATGTCTGAAAACAAGAAACTATTAGATTTGAGCATGAGAGGAGAAATAGTTTAACTCCAAATAAATATGCAATACCCTGATAACATTAAAAGTTAATGTATAGCTCTAATGCAGTGAATGAGGCTGCTAACATTGCGATTCCTATATAAAATGGCTGGATGGGTAGCACCACCTTGTGGAGATATTAAATTCTTGCATATAGTGATAAGAGAGGCTGTGTGGAGAGTTGCTGAGGATTGAAAGAATTCATGCTGAATTTGTGAGATATTTAACTTGCTCCAATTTTATTTTGGTTTGCTTTTTTTCATGTGTATCTTTTACGGTAAGCACCTATTAAAACGTTTGGATGGCAATAAGCTAACCATCAACTCTACTATCTCATGCTGCTTGCAGAGGGGGTCCCTTGTATATGGCTGCAGGCATTTCTTAGTGCACTATGCAGGAAAACAATTATGAAGGAATTAAGGTGATATAGAAACAATTCATCTTAGGCCTGTCAGCCAAAATGAAGCAAACACATTGTAAAATAAACAGGGATATGTTTCAAAAGGCTGCAGTGGTGGTTTAGCTAGTGATGTTATAGCTGGCTAAAATAAGTGCGTAAACAGCTTCAACTGAGCCAGCTACACTGCAGTCAAAAAGTGGCCTACTGTGTATAGAATAGGTATAAGTTACATAACCTAGGCCTGGATTTATCAAAATGCGTGTGTTTTATGGTAATAGCCTGCTTTTTGGTAAGGAGAGAGAGAGAGAGAGAGAGAGAGAGAGAGAGAGAGAGAGAGAGAGTGAGAGACTAGCTATAAGGCCCTTATAGTACATAAGTATTTATACCTCTATATAAGGCCAACCTAGTACCTCGAGGTGAGGTTTAGGTAGTAGTGTAGGAGTTAGGGGCCCCTTTGACATGCAGAGTGAGACGTATGAACAGAACAGTGCTCTCTTGTGAAGATTTGGTGACCTTCGGAGTGAGGAAACTCACCCAAAGATGAGATTTGTACAATGTTCTCTTAACCTAGCTTGATGGACCCTCTACCTGGGTAATAAGCACTTGAAGGGAGTCAAGTCAAAGCAGAGGAAGGGAACAGCAGTAATCTGTTGGCTGTCTCCCTGAAAAGGACAGGAAGGAAAAAATTTATTTTTTCTGAATAGGAGGACAGGATGCAATTCTTCTTGTTATAGAAAATTTTGAGAAAAGCTGCAACACTAGTCATAAGAATATAAGAACATAAGAAATTGCCATGCTGGGTCAGACCAAGGGTCCATCAAGACCAGCATCCTGTTTCCAACAGAGGCCAAACCAGGCTACAAGAACCTGGCAAGTACCCAAACACTAAGAAGATTCCATACAACTGATGCCAGTAGTAGCGAGGCCGTTCCCTAAGTCATCTTGATTAATTGCAGTTAATGGACTTCTCCTCCAAGAACTATTGCGTCAACAGTATCAAGGCTTATTGGTTAAGGGTAGTAACTGCTGCACCAGCAAGTTACCCCAATGCATTCTTTTCTTCATTTCCATGCTCTAGCCTTTAGGTATCAACAGGGGACCCGGTACGTGCACATGGATGCTACTACCCTTAACCAATAAGCCTTGATACTGTTGACACAACTCCATCATTGCTCTCTGCTTCCACGGTAAGGAGTAGAGGGGAATGAATTCCAGCAGCAACCAACGAGGACCCTGACTTTTATAGGCTGGAAAACTGATAAACATGTGGGTAACCTGCACGGCAGATACTACCATAAGCTTACTGGGCAGATTGGATGGACTATTTGGTCCTTTTTTGCCGTCATGTCTCTGTTTCTTTGTTTGATATTTATGAGTTATTGAGCACTTTAGGACCCAGATCCTCAGCTGCTGCTGGTTTGAGGAGAGGTGCCTTTCCATTTTTAAAGACTGGGAGATGAAAAGGTGTCATCAAGGATGGATGGACTCACATCCATCTCCAGGGTAAAGACGTTGTGGTGTGGAATAAGGACTTTGTATGAACTCAGGTAGAATAAATAGAGAAGAGAAGTGTGCTAAGGTGTCCATTTGCTGCCACAAAACCGACAGTGGAGAAAAAATGAAAAACTGCAGGGAAAGGTTATGAGAACTGAGACTGTTGTTGCTTGTAAAACATGTGTGTAAATGTCCTTTCCATTCCCATGGAGAGGATCTGAGGGTTAAGAAGTAAAATGTGTATGAGCTGAGAACTCAAGTGGTAGAGAGAAGAGGAGTAATTAAAGAGACAAATTACTCAAGGAATTGGCTGGAAGAATTGGAGGGACAGTTTCTGGAAGAGCTGGTCACAAATTTATTGAGTTTCAGGATGTAGAAATCCATTAAACGGATTACACTTTTGAGTTTGGAAAGAAACCAATTCACTTTTGCAAACTATCAGTGAAATTGAGTTGGAACCCACACAGTTTCCAGCTTGGTTCTTGCTGCTACTGAGTGAGGAAATTATCAATGCTGTTTGCAGGGTGTGTGAAGAAAGACTGGGACGTGCACAAGGCCAAAGGGCCTTGAAGATGAGCTTCCCCCCACCAGGGGATCCTGGACTCTCAGAGTGGTGTATTGGTTTGTGAGAACTGAGCAATTAGGGTCCATACTTTGAGATGTAAGCCTTTGGGTTAGATAAAAAGGTTTTCCCACCCAGGGGTTACCTATATTTTGTAACACTAATTGTTTTCTAACATAATTTTGGGGGAATAAGAAAAAGATTTTACACAGGTGAAAAGCATGTTTACTCTTGTAAAAACACAGTTGGATTATTGCCCACAGCCCTATATGCAAGTAAAAGTACACATGTAATGAAACAAACGTTCATAGTATGCTTGTTAATGCAGTTGTTCTTAAAATAATATGGTGTGTGAGATTTTAGTCCAAAAACTAGAAGTTTACCAGATCCACACAAAATCTATCTCAAAACACAAATATCACAAATACCTTTATCCTGTATGTAGCGTCTCTTACCTTGCTCTTTGTGCCTTTTACAGAAGAGCAGCTGGAACACTAATAATAATTTAATGCTTCTGAGGCCTTCGCAGACCTCCCTAACATGCCTGCCATTGAATCATGTGACTGCACTGTGCTCTTCAGACACATGACTGTAAGAGCCAATGAGCCCAGGAGAATGATTTTCAACTCTGCCTGGGTTTGTGAAAAGAGCAGTTGGAGAGAGAGTAAGAGAGAGAATGTGCTGACTCTGCTCAAATAGGTCTGCAGCTATTTTCATAGGGGTAGATTTTCAAAGGGATACGCGCATAACCCCCGATAATCTACCCCTGCGCGCGCTGAGCCTATTTTGCATAGGCTCGGTGGCGCGCGCAAGCCCCAGGACGCACGTACATCCTGGGGCTTCGAAAAAGGGGCGGTTCGGGGCGGGGCCATGGGCATGGCGGCAGTCCATGGGCGGGGCTGAGTGCTCCGGCACAGTGACCTGTGCCGGGGCATGGCGCACCGGCAGCCGGCTAGCGCGTGCAAGTTACGCCTGCTTCAGGCAGGCGTAACTTTTGGAACAAAGGTAGGGGGGGATTTAGTTAAGGCTGGGGTGTGGGCTTTCCCCGTTCCCTCCAAGGTCAATTTCGGAGCGGCCTTGGAGGGAATGGGGAAAGCCATCGGGGCTCCCCTCGGGCTCGGCGCGTGCAGGGTGCACATTTGTGCACCCCCTTGCGCGCGCTGACCCCGGATTTTATAACATGTGTGCGCTGCCGCGCACGCATGTTATAAAATTGGGTGTAGATTAGTGCACGCCTGGTAGCGTGCACAAGTGTACCCTGCGCGCGCTCTTCTAAAAATCTGCCCCATAGTGAGTATTCTGTTTAGCTGGGTAGTGAAAGATAAACAGACTTTTGGGAAACACTGTGCAAGGGGTTGTAGTGTTTCTGCTGTGATGCTGTGTTTGCTAAATCTCATACTGAACTGTTACATTTTTGTGATAGGAGAGCTATTTGTTATAGATAAAGGCTTCAGGAGTGAAGATAAGAACACTGCCCAGTAGTCCTTGGTGGTATGAATATTTCAAAAAATTGATGAATAAGACATCTAATAATTATAAACTCATATGCTCTTCATACCTGGTAACGATGCCAGACACTCTAAGATTATTGTGGGTTAGTAGAGATATTTGTCATGCACAAACTTTCTCCTCTCTCTCTCTCTCTCTCTCATATACACACACACATGCTAACTTACATTCACACAAAGCTCCCTTTCTCTCACACATGCTCACTCATACACACATGCTCTCACTCACATGCTCTCTCTCACACATACAGAGCTCTCTCACTTGTTCACATGCTCAATTGCACACATACTCTCGCACACGAACTCAATCAAACATATCAGGGGCAGTTCTATCACTAGGCACGGTGAGGCAGTCACTTTGGGTGGCAAAGATTTGGGGCAGCAGCAAGTGCCCCTCAAAATACCCCTGCAACTATCGTCTCAGTCCCAGTGCCAATGGTGCTCCCACATCCCCTGGCAAGCTAGCACCACTAGGCCACATGATTTATTGACAAGCTGGTGGGATTCCCACCCCACCAATAGAAAGATGGTGGGAAGACCCTGCGACCCACCCAGGAAGACAGCAGCTAGTGAGAAGGCCAGGCCTCACCAGTTGAAGAAGAGCTAGGGCCCTACCTGGAAAGACACTGGCTGGCGGAGAGGCCAGCCAAGCCCCACCAACTGAGGAACAGCCAGGGCCCTGCCCAGGAAGACAGTGACTTTTGGGAAGACCAGTCTTCTACCAATGATCCTGTGGCCGGTGAGGAGACCAGACCTCACCAGCTGAATAAGAGCTGGAGTCCCACCCAGGATCCTGTGGCTGGTGAGGAGACCAGACCTCACCAGCTGAATAAAAGCCGTAGTCCCACCCAAGATACTGTGGCCGGTGAGGAGACCAGACCTCATTAGAAGAGCCAGGAAATACAGGATTTGGTTTGTTGTGGTTTCCAGTTCAGATTTTGTTGCAGGGGTATGGTCTCTCTGATCTATATTTGGTGAGGGTCTGAGTGTCTATGTTCTACATATGTGACCAAGGTAAGGTATTCTGCTAGTATGTAGTTTCTGTGTAGGGATCTACAGCAGCTTGGCTTGTTCTATTTTCCTACTAGGAGATGTTTTGGTGTTTGCAGTATTGCCTTTCATAAGTAGGGTTGTTACAGTTTGAGCACTGGTAGTTAGTGCTGTTTTGGTATGGGAGGTTTATTATATTGTAATTGTAGTTCAGTTTACGTGAAACTTTCTGAGATCCAAGTCCACATCCAATACTTGTTTTAATAAGCCTAATACCATATTGGTTCCAAGTAGCTTTTTGCAGGGTTTTCTGGTTGGTACCACCACAGCAGTGTATGCAAATATAATATGTATGTTATAAATTATATTTTTACCTCAGAAGACTGTTCCTTGAATTAGGGGTGTGCAGTGTATTTTTTATTTTTTTGGGGGGGGGGGGGGTCATTTTTGTTTCGTGTCATTTTTTGCTTGAATTTGTTTTTTAAATTGTTTTGGGTTTTTTTTTTTTGCTTTTTCCTAATTTCATGTTTAGTACATAGTGAGTTCAGTTTGTGCACACTAACTGGGCTTAGTGCATGCTAACCATGAAGCAAAAAACCCCCTGACATTTCAACATTAGTCGAGGTGAGGTTTAGGGGATAGGGGCCACTTTTACATGCAGAGTGAGACGTACAAACAGAACAGTGCACTCTTGTGAACATTTGATGTCCTTCGGAGTGAGGAAACTCAACCAAAGATGAGATTTGTACAATGTTCTCTCAACCTAGCTTGATGTTACCCAGGTAGAGAGTCCATCAAGCTAGGATTTGCTCCCTTGGTGCTCTAATCTCCTTCCATGGCTTTCGGTATCAGTACCGTCTACATACTGATGACTCCCTGACCTACCTCTCTACACCAGAAGTGTCACCAGGAATCCAGTCTCAAATCTGTCTCTTTCTTTGACTTCACCATCTCATTGTCCCACTGCCACCCTACATTTAATATGGCCAAGACAGAATTTATTATCATTTCTGTAACCTCAGCCTGCAACTTTAGGGTCATCTTTCCCTCCCCTCTCTCTTTATGCACATCTAAAACACTGCAAATACGTGTTTCTTTATGTATATCATCACAAAATCCATCCCTTCCTTTCTGAATCCAATACCAAAACCTTTACCAACATTCTCGTTACCTCCCACTTAGACTACTGCACCCTGCTCCTCACAGGTCTCCCACTGAACCATCTCCCTCCACTACAGTCTATTCAAAATTCAGCTGCGCGACTCATCTTCTGTCAATGTCTCTACACCCACATAACCCCTTTTTTAACATTGGCTTCCTATCCATTTCCACATACAGTTCAAGCTTCTCTTACCTCCAAACTGCATTCATTCTGCAGCTGCTCACTACTTCTTCTCTCTTCCTAACTGCCTCCTCATGAGCTCTGCTCTTCGGGCATGTTACTCTTATCACTGTTCTGCCCCATCGTCACCAGCGCTATCTTAACCCTTGCTCTTCTGATCATATCCTTGTTGGGTTTAACCATTTTCCATATTTGTCCTGTTTCTCTGTTTTGAATAGATTGTTAGCTCTACAAATCAGGGACTGTCTGTTATGTGTAATTGTACAGTGCTGTGTGTTTGTACAGTGCTGTGTATGTCTACTAGCTCTAAAGAAATAAGAAGTAGTAGCGTTTTGCTTTTCTCCATCTTTATAAAATAAGAAACATTTAACTGGATGGAAAAACATTTTGACCCATGTGTGGCACTGTACACGGTCTGTGGCTGGCCAAAGAATAGACCCAGGCTAGACTCTGGCTTGTCTTTCATAAAATTTTATTAATAAACAACACTACATGTGTTAAAGGCACTGTGCTAACAATGTAGCAGGCCTTTTTGCACATATATTGGTATATTTTACAACAGTTATGGTAACACTTCATAATATCTGCCAGAAAATATTGCAGGCATACTTGGCTTTTCACCAGCGCATTTGGTTTTTCAAAAGAGTGTCTTTGAAGAGAGATAAGCTTCAGTGGGTTGGAAAACAGGCAATACATTTACAGCTTATGGCAAAGTTAAAAGTTGCCACACGTAGTAAAACAAAACCTTCCTATAATAAAGAAATGGAATCACTACAATTTCATATGGAAGGCAGGCAGGAATGGAGTGGAGGACTTGTAAAAATAATTGTGTGGGATTGTGTAGGAAGTTATAGAGAGTTGCATATTGCATAGGCTAAATTGTAATAGGATCCAGATCAGTGAGTGCATCACAGTGGAGCTGATGGGCACCAGTGAGTGTCATGGGCCTTCCATCAAATGGGACTATTACTGGAAGTTGCTGAAAGGCCTGTGGAAGAATAGGAACATAAGAACATAAGATATGCCACACTGGGTCAGACCAAGGGTCCATCAAGCCCAGTATCCTGTTTCTAACAGTGGTCAAACCAGGCCATAAAAACCTGGCAAGTACCCAAACATTAGATAGATCACAAGCTACTATTGCTTATTAATTACTGTATTAGCAGTTTATGGATTTATCCTCTAGGAAATTATCCAAACCTTTTTTAAACCAGTTACACTAACTGCTGTAACCACATCCTCTGGCAATGAATTCCAGAGGTTAACTATGCGCTGAGTGAAAAAGAATTTTCTTCAATTTGTTTTAAATGAGCTACTTGCTAACTTCATAGACTGACCCCTGGTCCTTCTATTATCTGAGAGAGTAAATAACCAATTTACATTAACTTGTTTAAGTCCTTTCATGATTTTGTAGACTTCTATCATATCCCCCTCAGTCGTCTCTTCTCCAAACTGAACAGCCCTAACTTCTTTAGCCTTTCCTCACAGGGCAGCCGTTCCATGCTCCTTATCATTTTGGTTGCCCTTCTTTGCACTTTCCCCAGTACAGCTATATCCTTTTTGAGATGCGGTGACCAGAATTGTACACAGTATTCAAGGTGCGGTCTCACCATGGAGTAATACAGAGGCATTATGGCATCCTCAGTTTTATTTTCCATTCCCTTCTTAATAATTCCTAACATTCTGTTTGCTTTTTTGACTGCTGCAGCACACTGAGCCGACGATTTCAATGTATTAGCCACTATGATGCCTAGATCTTTTTCCAGGGTGGTAACTCCTAAGATAAAACCTAACATTTGTATTTATTTATTTAATAATTTTTATATACCGACTTTTCATGCGAGCATATCAAATCGGTTTACAGTAGTTAGCAAATATTCGTTTAAAAATATTTGCATTTCCAATAGAAGAAAGGAAGTCGATATATTGTTTCATAATGTAAATAATAAAACAGTAAACTAAAATAGCAGGCTAAATAATCTTAAAATTTAAACAATTAGAGTGGCAGTATAGAAAGAGTAGACATAATATTGTGTGATGATACCTTTATGGGGGAGACCTGTATGATGCGGCTGGTGCTACCATGAGCTTGATAGTGGAGGTACTGCCATCTCAGGAAACTTGAGGATTTCCAAGAGATATTTCCTGAACATATCCTTTGCTGAGAATTGTGGGAGTTTAGGAAAGTTTATAAAACAAAGATTTTCCCCACATATTACATTTTCCAGTTCTCAAGTTTGTTGTGAAGCAGTTGGTTCTCTTTTATCAACAGATCCTGAGTGTGCTTCAAACTTTGCATATCTTTTTTCACTTCCTCTGTTTCTTTTTGAACGGAAACTTCTGATTTTTGCAATCATTGCACTATTTTCTATGGTGTTTACTCTATTAATGACAGGATTAAATTACAAAGAAGTTCCAAAATTCACTATAACCTCCCAAATAGAGTCAAGAGTAATCAGTGTAGGTCTTATCAGGGCAGGTACAGGAACATTACTCAGAGGGCTTGTAGCGGGGTGGAGACAGTGTCAGCCTGGATCTGAGAGCCTCCCTCCATTGGTGAACCAGCACTACCCATACCGGGGCCATCTCCAGCATCTCCTCCAGCCCTTGGGCTAAGCTAAAGCCCAGTCCCAGGCCCAATGCTGCAGTCTGGCCCGAAGGCTGGGTCCCAATGCCAGGGCCTCACCCAGACTCAAGCCCGACACTGAGGTGTGGTCCAGAAGCCGGGTCCCAGTGCCTGGGCCTCAGCCTAGGCCAGATGCCAGACCCAGCCTCAATGCCACTGCTCAACCTGGAGGCCTGGTCCTGATGCCGCAGTTCGACCCCAGGCCCGATACCAGGGCCTGGTCTGGAGGTTGGGTCCCAATGCCTGAGCCTAAGCGTAAGGTCAGGCCCAGGCCTGTAGCCTAGGCCTTGCAGCTCCATGGTCACCGTCTTCTTTGTTTTCTTTCTTCTTTCTTCAGATACCATGCATCAAAATAACGCCATCCACAGAGGTGAATGCACTGGAATTAATTCACTCCGGAACAACCACAGTGTACAACGCTTGATGAAAGAAGAAAGAAGACGAAGAAAATTGCAGCTGCAGAGCAGCGAGGCCTGGGCTTGACCCTAGGCTGAGACCCAGGCATCAGGACTTGGGCTCCAGCATTGAGCCTGGGTCTAGGCTGAAGCCCTAGAGTCGGGACCCGGCCTCCAGGCATGGGTCCAAGCTCCGGCCTAGGCCGAAGGCCAGACATCAGGACCCGGCATTTGGGCTGGGCTGCGACATTGGGCCTGGGTCCAAGCTCTGGCCTAGGCTGAGGTTGTGGTGAACTACTGCAGCCTCAGTCTACACAAGGATGAGGGCTTGGATTGGGCTTGGACTTACCGGTGGATCTCCCTGGACTGGATAAGTGAGTGCCGGGGGGGGGGGGGGGGGGGGGGGGTGGGGTGTGGATCTTTTTCCAGGTGTGTGGGAGGCTCCATTTTTGTTTTTTATGGCTGTTGTGGGGATTTTGTTCTAATTTTTGATTCATTTCTTTCACACATGAATCAAACATTCCATGAACTGAAATTCATGGGAAAAAAATCTCCCGAAAACGAACTGAAAACCAAATTTTTTTTCCCTGCACATCCCTATTCACTGGCAATGCATGTCCAATAATATTCTACAGTTTTTCCTAAAGGAAACTTTGGGGATCCTCCATCCAAAATCTCTTCAGAGCCACAGTTCAAGATATGGAACCAATTTAGGGGGCCTGTCCACACACGTTTCTCTGAATGAGGCAGTTTATCACTTCATTCCTTCTGCAGAACTGACCAGGCAGGAGGTTGGAGGAGAAGGACTTTCATTTTATTACCTGTAGCAGCTGCCTTGCACCCGGGGGTAAGAATTTCTGCCCCGACGGATTGCTATTACATCAACAGCTGATTTCCTTCGCGCCGGAGGGGCATGTTTCAGACCAGAACCGGAAGTGACTGTATTTAACCACCGCTGCTTGCGGCGTTTCTTTGGAGGTTGGAGGAGAAGGACTTTCATTTTATTACCTGTAGCAGCTGCCTTGCACCCGGGGGTAAGAATTTCTGCCCCGACGGATTGCTATTACATCAACAGCTGATTTCCTTCGCGCCGGAGGGGCATGTTTCAGACCAGAACCGGAAATGACTGTTTTTAACCACCGCTGCTTGTGGCGCGCAGTCAACGCCGGTGCACTGCTTAAGCTGCGCGCGCTCAAGGGGCGTGCGGTTGAGCAGGGCTTAGCCGGGCTTTGCCAGGATTTTGCCGGATTTTGTTCTAATACTTGGACCAGTTCTCCTAACCACCTCTTCATTAAAAAAAACGGACTGAGAAATAACACCCCCAGGTAGGATTAAGTTAGAGTCAGATCTTCGTCTGGCCTCTCAAAGTGGAATCTTTATTTTAAGAATATATAATCTACCATTGAATACTTCTCTTGTCCCTGGTGATTTGTACATATTTTGCCTTTAATATGCCACACACTAAAAGAAAGGCCAGAATACGGCCTTCTAGTGAAGTGGCAATTTCTGAAATAGGTCAAAAGACAGTATTGGAATGGCTTGACCCACAGAATTCCCCACAGGTGTTAGTCACTGGGGGAAATGCACAGGAATGAAGTGCTTCCTCCTTGACTACTGAAATATCTTTGAGCCCTGGGGAGCTGGCTCCTCCATCACCGCCCGGAAGAGGAGGGGGTTTGTCCCCAATTAAACCGAGTGGTAAGTCAGAGGGATCTTTAAATCCAATGGATTCTAGAGAGGAACTAGAAAAAGTTAATGGGAATTTGGACTTTAATGAACTGAAACAGCAAGTAAGACTGGGAATTTTGGAAAATCCTACTTTAGAGCTGATAGAAACTAGTACCCCTGGAAATGCTGATTCCGTTAGAAGCAAAATTGATAATACAGATGTAATAAAAACAAACAAGATATGGTCAAAACCTGTAAATGTAACTATGGATAGCTTATGGTCTTATATGGAAAAATTAGATACCTCTATAGGTAAATTAACTGAAGTAGTATTAAAGACTTCTAATTCTTTACATCAAAACTCTAATGAACTGGGAAAACAAAAAGAGGATATAAACAAGATAGATAAGCGGGTACTCCAGATTGAAAAGATTCAGAGTCATCAGATTGTTAAAGAAGAAGAAATAAATAAGAGACTAGAAAATTTGGAAAATACTGTAAGATCATTAAATTTAAGAATTAATAATTTTCCAATTATTAAAAAAATGGATCCCATTGAATTATTTAGGAGTTATGCATCTCAAGTCTTAAAAATTCCTGAAAAGTGTATGTCGGTAGTAGTAAAAGCTTATTAAGTGGAAAGAAAAAAAGGTCTGAATTAGAACAAGAAATAAAGAATAGTGATGGAAAAGAATCAGAAGTAAATTCCATAGACTTATCAGACCTATTACAAAAATCACAAGAGGAAATTGAAATAAAAATAAGAGACACTTTATTAATTCAATTTGCTTTCTCTACAGATAGAGACAACATATTGAGGTCCTTTTTTCGAAATAGATTAACTACCTTTTATGGTCAAAAAGTATGGATTTTTCCTGATCTCATTAAGGATACTCAGATTCGAAGAAGAAATTTCCTACAATATAGGAAAACATTAGTAGATAAAGGAGGAACTTTTACTTTAAAATATCCGTGTAAATGTTCCATTAAATTAGAAGGAAATAACTATATATTCTCGGATCCAAAGGGTTTGAAAGATCTTCTTGAGACTAAAGACCGGCAATTAGGAAATGGAAAATAGGTCAAGATATGATGTATATTTTTCCTTATAAATTTATTTTCTTCATAAAATTCGTTCAATGATAAGATTTCACTTGTATTGCCGTATATTGAATAATGTCAGTAAGGGGAAACTTAATATAATATAAATGTGGAATGAGGTTTATTTAATACCTGTATTTTTTGTTTTAGGCTTTCTCAAGACTGACATTAGTTCTATTTCAGTGTAATTTGTTTATTGTAATTAAGCATGTAAACAATAAATAAAGAATTGAAAAAAAAAAAAAAAGAACTGACCAGGCAGGCCCTGCTGCAGATGTTCCATGCAGCTGCAACCCCCTCCACTCCGCAGCTCAGAGACGGTCAGCCCTCTGTGTCCAACTCAGCAGGTAAATGGACTCCACTAGCTTGTGTTCTTCCAGATCCAGATGCTTCCACAGGAACATTTGAGGGCAGTAGGGCTTCTGTAGAAATCCCGGAGTCTATTTCCTGTTTAATATTTAACTATGAACCTCCTGCCAGGAAGCCTCCTTTTAACTGGTGGTGCTGCTGCATTTTAGCATGATCATTCACCTCACGTGCATCAGGAAAGAGCACTTGTTGAATAATCACCATCTTCAGTTATACCCAAAAATTTCATAGCATCCTCTGGAGATAAAAATATAGATCAGAGACCATTGATCTGAATTTTCAGTTTTGTGGCTTAGGGCAACTGGAAACAGATTTTTAAAGTATGCAGCTTCCTGTGAACAGCCTCATGTGCTGCTGATCATTTGTGTGTGTTTGGTATGTGTATGAGAGAGCTGTAAACTGAATAAAAGAAAACAGGTTGACTTTTGAGGTGCAACTCACCAGTTCTCTTGCACTGTGTAAAGCCCATCCTTTTCCAAAATTAGTGGCACTTGATCAGCAGAGCCAAGGCTGTCTCGTAGGGATGTGCAGAGCAAAATTTTATGTTCATATTTTTTATGTCCGAAAGGGGGTCCCACTTGCGGCCAATATGGACATAAAAAAAATCCAATGAGTTGGGTATATGTACATATGTGCAAAAAAAAAATTAAACCCCCTCACCCTCCTTAATCCCCCCCCCAGACTTACCACAACTCCCTGGTGATCGAGCGAGGAGTGAGGACGTCATTTCTGCAATCCTTGGCGAGAAGCATGTGACGTCGGTGGCACGTCGAGTGACGCGGCGTCACGTGATTCCCGGCTCGTTCGCGCCGGACGGCTCGTTCGGCCCAAAAAGAACTTTTGGCCAGCTTGGGGGGGCCTCCTGACCCCCCCAAGCTGGCCAAAAGTTCTTTTTGGGCCGAACGAGCCGTCCGGCTGCGAACGAGCCGGGAATCACGTGGCGCCGCGTCACTCAGACGCGACGTCACGTGATTCCCGGCAAGTTCGCGCCGGACGGCTCGTTCGGCCCAAAAAGAACTTTTGGCCAGCTTGGGGGGGTCAGGAGGCCCCCCCAAGCTGGCCAAAAGTTCTTTTTGGGCCGAACGAGCCATCCGGCGCGAACGAGCCGGGAATCACGTGACGCCGGCGTCACTCGACGTGCCGCCGACGTCACATGCTTCTCGCCAAGGATTGCAGAAATGGCATCCTCACTCCTCGCTCCATCACCAGGGAGTTGTGGTAAGTCGGGGGGGGGGATTAAGGAGGGTGAGGGGGTTTATATTTTTATTTTGGCTCAACAATCGCGATTTCCCACATATCGAACATATCTATGTTCGATATGTGGGAAATCCGATCGTTTATGTCGAATCAATTTTTTAAGTAAAAAAAAAATATGAGTTGCGTTTTACTAATGCGGTCAATCCGAATGCACACCCCTACTGTCTCGCATCCTCTAAGCACATCCCTTCTGTTCTATGTTATCCTTAGATTGGAGAACCATCTCCTGCCCTCAGGACCTTTCTCAGTCATCAGCGAACAAATGAAATGCTGTCAGAATTTTTTGCTCACTTCGGCACCACTACTAAGCATACATGTTTGCTTATAAGAGTGTTCCTCCAATTACCTTATTCAACAGAAATGCAACTTTTTTCGTAGATGCTGGCAACAATATTAGCCATGACAATCCTCCAGTCTTCTATTCCACGCAGTCTCTGCTCCATGATTCATGGCTGCAACAAGTCATGATTCCCAGTTAAGCTCCCTATGGAGTCTTTAAGAGGTCCATGTTCAAAAGCATTTAGACGGATAACTGAGAAGTTATACAGCTCTATGAAAATGTAGATTCTTATTCGGAATTTAGCTGGATAAATTAGGGTCGGTCCAAGGGCATAACTGGGAGGAATTGAGAGAGCCAGATAAGTTATCCAATATTCAGAGTCAGCCAGATGACTTATAGACATGTCCTAAAGTTAGCTGGATAAATGTTTCTGGCTAACTTTAAGATAGCTGGGTATATTCGGCGGTGAGGGATCAGAGAGCCTTGATCTCATTAATGATTTACCCAGCTTGATCTTTTTAGTTTCTGTAGCCAAAGTGAGCTGAGCAGGCCGAAAGCCAGGGAGCCAGCCTGCAATATATTGTTCTCTCTTCTCCTTCACACAATCTTTACACTAGGCAGTAATCTGCCCCATGTTTACACAAATTACCCTAATGCAAAGATGTTTTTAGATCATGAGTGTGCAAAGAATACAGTTACTAATGCCTCAGATAAAGATGACTTTTCGGATGAACCATAATTGCAGCCCTCTTGTGACTCTGCTTAAGTTAGAAACAGTTTATAAGAAGCTCTCCATTATCTTTATCTGTAGAACATAAATCATGCATTAAGTGCTTGTTTAAACTCAGATAATGTTACTTTATCTGTGAAGGTAAACAGCTGTTATTGAAACTCTTGTTTAATCTACTTGAAATAACATCATTCTGAATTATGTTTCCTGCCTGCGTTGATATTAATATGTGCGTCGATTAGCTCTTTGAGGCTTTTCACTTCTCCAGACTGAAAGTGGAACCTTTTTTCTTTATGCGGGAAATGATGAGATGCACGTTTTTTATTTGCCTTTTAGGGGACGGTTTTCAAACTGTGCATTTTGGGACAAAGTTTCAAAGTTAAAGTAAGCGCATACTTGCCATGGATCCCGGGTATTCCTGAGGGTTTGCACTTGTCTCTTTGCGCGAATAGAATTTTGTACATATTTTTCCTTCCCTGCACCTAAATAGGGCTCCCAGGAAAACCCCCTCTCAAGGTGGCTGGAAGTAAGTAGGCGCCTACTTTTAGCTGCACTGGGAGAATGCAATTTTCAGACAGTTGATCTATGAGACTAAATAAAAATTGATCTCAGAGAGGATAATCTTATAACTGGGTGTGCAGGGGTGAAATCTGTGTGTACCATTTTTTTCCCAGACTTTACACTTAATTTTCACTCATGCGCATAACTTCCCTTTGAAACTTCCCACACGAGTGGGCTGGAAAGCTCACCGGCACAGAGTTAAGACTACTTTATCGACGACGTAACTTGTGCCGTTGAACTTATACCAGGGTTTCCCCAAACTGGGAAGAGGGGGGGGGGGGGGAGGGATCAGAAAAAGCTTCAGTTGGGGGTCACAAGTTCCTCAAATGGTTCTTCTTTTCAGGCAGCAGCAGCAGAGGCATTAGCAGTGGGAGTCAGACTGGGGCCTGTGCTCACAGGCCGTGCAGTGCCACTGCCCTTGCATGGGTTTCTGCAGTAACAGGAAGCCCCCTTGCTTGAGGAGAGATTCGGGGCTGTTGTAGGGCCTGGGAGCTTGCAGTAGCTCTTAGGCTCCAGGCTGATTTTCATTAGTAATGGGACTGCCCCTTTGCAGATCATTGTGAGGGATGGGGGGAGCCGAGTGTACAGGGGCCAGTGGAGATTTCCACGGCTCCTCTCTCCCCATCCACCACTGAACCCACCTAAAAGAAAAAGGTTGCCCCCCTGTCAACCTGCCCCCCCCCCTCTTCCCCACCACTTTTCATCCACCTTTGCCTTGGGACCCAAAGGAAAACGTTGCAGATGATCCCGGCCAGGGGTTTGTTTGGGGGAGGGGCTGTTTGAAGGGAGGGATCAAATGCAGGAGGAACTTGAGGGTTGAATCGGGCGGAGAGGACCTGGGTATGAAGGGGGAGAGAGGGAGAATGACAGAAGATCAAGTGGGAGATGTAAGAGAGGAACTGGAGGTGAGAGGGGATCAGTTAAGAGGGGATGTGAAAGAAGGGTTGGAGGGGAGGCAGTGAGGCTGAGAACTGAGAAATAGGGGACGGGGATGACAGTGAGGAGGGAATGGGTGGCTGGGGTGAGAGGGAGAGGGTGACAGAGGATCAGGAAGGGGATTATAAGAAGGGTTTAAGTGAGAGAGGATCATCTTGGGGGATGCAAAGAGGGCTGGAGGAGGGGGTAAGAGAGAGAGAGGATGGGAGATGTAAGAGGCGTCGGCAGGAGGGGCAGAGGTTGAAAGGGGAGGTCCTCTGGAGGGGATTGTGGTTGAGAGAGGATTGACTGGAGAGGGTGAAGTTGAGAGAGAGAGATTAGCTGGAGTGTGGGGAAGGGTGGAGAGGTGTGATTGTCGGAGGGGGAGGGGTACCCTGCTAATTTGTTTTTAACATCCTCTGAGGTCATAATCATTTTTGAGTATTAAAATGGGGCCACACTGTCTAAAAGTCTGGGAATCCTTAACTTACACACATACTTTTTAAAATACAAAAATATGCTCAGAAACCCAACTTGTGTGTCCCCCCCCCCTCCCCCCGAACACCTCTCCCCAGAGCACATAAAAGTATGCGGAAAATTGGGAGCCACGCATACTTTTCCATGCATCACGTCTCGGGCAATTTTTATGGCAGTCATTTGTGTGCCTAAAAGCACGCTTTGTCTGCAGAAACGACTTGGAAAATTCAGCCCTTAGTGTATGTGCAATTGTTTTGCAAAATTCTTGGCAATTTGTGGACATCTTTCAAATTAATAAAGTTTTTTTTTTAAAAGTTCTGTTCCAAAATATGAAAGCAAGCAAATTCATTTTGTCCTTATGTGGGGACTTCTTCCTGCAATTCTGTGGTGCAGCAGTGAGTAAGTCAATCATTCTGTGTAGCAAAGAGGCAGAGGATCACTCCCAACCAGTGTGCCAGATCAGGTGTGCCACAGCTCCAGACCAGCACCCGGGCTCTGCTCTCAGCACCTCAGAGCATCAAGAGACACCAGCCGTGGTTCTTAAACACGCAGGAGCTCCTTTCTTAGAACATGTATAGTCACGCTTGCCTCTCCTTCCTAGCTACAGTACGAGCCCTGGACTATGGGAATTAATAAGCACCATAGCGACGAGTATGGATAGCTGAGCCTCGCTTTGTTGTTCGGCACACGTATCCTCCCCCCTTCCGAGCTTCCTCCTTTGAGTGCTTCCAGCCCTCCGTCTTATCTCCAGGCTGAGTGAGACGGGGAGAGCGTGCAGAGAGCATCAGGTGCGACTCACTCCGAGTGTCGGGAGCAGCAGGAGCACTGGAGGAGCTCCGGCAGCCACGTGCAGCAGCCAAGGTAACTGACTGAGCCAGCTGCCTGTGCCACTGGGACTTCTCCTTTCTCTTGCACTTCTGTGTAGAGAGAGAACTAGCCCAGGGTGATGGGATCATGTGTGTCTTGCCCCTCCCCCCTCCCTCATTTATTGTAAAATTTCAATGCGAGACTGGCAGGTCTTTCAGTGCTTCCCTGGCTCTTCTTCTGGCCTTATGAATCCTCTTCCATGTCTGCACTGCCTGCTCCATGGTATGCCACTCAAAACTTTTGTTAAAATAGGTGTACCTTGGGCTTGAAAAAGTTGGGAAACGCTGTCTAGAGGTCACATTTTAGAACTGCAATAGCTTAGCCACTGGATGTCACTGCTGTGCTACGTTTCTGTAGTGTCGGAGCTTTCATTTTTTTGAATCTGTGTTGTCGTTCAGTGATAATCTACCAATTTCTCTTCAAGGGTCTCTCATCAGCCGTGCTTCGGTCTTTTTTTTTTGCCATAAAACAAGTTCCTATTAGATAGCCCAAGACAACAGTACTGCTAAATACATCTCAACAACGTGCTGCACACAATAATAAGGGGTCAGGAAATAACGTTGGGGTAGAGGTGGTGATGGAGGGTGTGTGCGACAGAAAGCTGGCAGCTGGGATATATCCTTAGCAGGGTGGACCAGAATGACTGCAGACTGGTTGGGCCCATTGGCCTTTTCCTGCCATCCTCTACTATATTACAATCACTATCACAGTTTCCTTTTTCATATAAAATAAATCTGTAAGGACACGCAGATATTTTTATTCATACTAGTGCACAATATTAACTTTCAAAAGTTAGCTATGGCGGTGGGGGAAGGGAGGGTGCAAGGCTGAAGGTTTCTCTAGGGCCCTGTTTCCCTTGCACCGGCCCTGAAGCTCAGGAGCAGATGCCTTCTTGGTTTGCCCTTTCTTACAGGTATGGACCATTTACTTATATTTCTTTGACATGATGACGATTAAATTATAGGATGTGTTCTTGTGCAGTCATCTTGCAGTGATCAGTTTTCCTTAATCTCTGAAAATACAAAGACTTCCTCTTCCATCTTTACCATCTCTCCTTTCTGCTCTAGTCTGTGGCGGTGCCTTAATGAGTATTTGCTGGGTCAGCTGCATCCCTAATAAATTCTCCTTGCACACCATGCCAGCTCTCTCTATTTGCCCATCTGTCAGCCCTGTGGCCGCCAAAAAATTCCATTTGCTTGTGGCTACCAGTGTAACATTCCTAAAGACCGCTGTGGATAGAAATCCGAAATCCCTTAACGTGGCAAGCGAAAAGCATAACCTGATGCAACATGAATTTGAATACACATTCAGGAAAAGGAAAAGAGGCTTGCTTACTGGGGCAGACTGCGTTTCAGACCCACTGTTAGCCCATGCCTGAAGGAAAAAGCGACGTTATCAGCGCCGAAAGAGAAGAGCATGGGGCACTTTGGTGTACGCGGAGAGACAGGGGACATGAGACAGCATATTTCTTCCTCTAAGCTGGACCTGTAAATGTATTTATTTCTTCATCCTCTCGTGCGAGCTGCCGCTGTCTAATGTCTGCTGAGCCCAGTCTCTCTTTCCCTGCCTCCACGCGCCAAAAACATCCTGCGTTCTTTTTCTCTCTCTGAGCTCTGATGATGGTGCTTTCTTTTTTTCCACCTAGGGGCTAACAGAACGCCTCTGAATATGCTCCCCGAGGTAACTCCTGGCTGCTGCTGCTTCCCTCAGAACCCAGTATGTTATGCCAGGTGAAGCTTGGTGTAGGGAGCTATTTACTGCGAGGCCCGCTTCTGCTGCTGATGCTTCTCTGCCCACCCCCATAGCCCCCTGAAAGCTGCTGAATCGCAGCCTGGGAACCGTTACAAACGGAAGTGTTTCTCATAAAGGGACAGCCTTCCTCCCTCAGCACTGTGATCTGGCAAACAAGTATTGATGTACCATCGTTTAGACAAATATGTTTGGCTGAAACGCCTGAAAGAAAGTTTTCCGTACTAGGCCCATATCTTTGTAATGCTCTGCGTTCTGCCTTCCTAGTATATACCTGTTTCCCCGAAAATAAGACATCCCCCAAAAATAAGACCTAGTAGAGGTTTTGCTGAATTGCTAAATATAAGACCTCCCCCGAAAGTAAGACCTAGCAAAGTTTTTATTTGGGAGCATGCCCGTCGCACAGAACACCAGAGCATGCAGCTGTGATTTTTTTTTACCCTGCAGGATTCACAGTTAGTTGTCATCACAAACCAGCATAACCAGACAACCAGAATATGATAAATGTTCATTTTTTTGTTCAACAATATATGTGAATTCTTCTTCATGGAAAAATAAGACATCCCCTGAAAATAAGGCCTAGTGCATCTTTGGTAGCAAAAATTAATATAAGACACTGTCTTATTTTCGGGGAAACACGGTATTTAAATATAAGTATATATTTTCCCTTGCTTTGCTGCCACCTTATGTTATCTCGTTGATATTGCAGTTTGGGTTCTCTACATGTTGTAGAGTTCTCCCTCCTGTTCTTTGGAATGATTCTGAGCTCTTTATTGGATATTTCCTGTTTTGCTTCTCTCTCTCTCTCTCTAGATTCCTTTCTCCTCTTCCTATTTGTCTCTTGCCACTAGGAATTCCTGGGACAGTTTGTCTCCTGTAATTTTCTTCAGTTAGAAGTAGGCTCCCTGAAGGCCAACAGCTCCTTCTTTTTTTATTTTTATTTTTTATTTTTGCAAATTTCCATTAATACATTTATTCAATATAATGTTTAAGAAGTAAAACAGGATATACATAATTATTTTAATCTCCCATAATTAATACCTTAAGAAAAAGACCACAAAAATTTTTAGAATTAAATCCAATATCTTTCCAATAATAGTGTTATCCATTATTCCTGAATACAAAACAATTGCTAAGGGGAGATCCAAAAGTAAAGTAGAGCAATAATTGCCAAAAAGAAATATATACCATATACAGTGAGAGGTAGCAGAACTAATATATTTTAAACCAACTATTCGGAAGTTGTTGTTCCTTGCACTGTTCCCTGAATACGTCGGGCTTCCAGGAATTTCTCTAGTTGCTCTGGGTCAAAATAAAGATATTTTATGCCATCTACACGCATAACGCACATGCAGGGAAACCTGATCGTTATTTGTATCCCAAAAGTTCTAGCTTGATTTGCCAATGCCAAATATTTTTCCGTCTTATCTGGGTTTCCTTGGAGACATCGGGATAGATCCATAATTTTTGACCCAAGTAAGGAGAGGTACGATTATGCAAATACAATTTTAACAAATTATCTCTATCCGAAGATAGTTTACATTTTACCAACAAAGTACCTCTTCTTTCAACCTGGGCGCTGTAAGAAGTCTCGATTAAATCAGTTACATTTAATGACTCTCCTTCTGCTGGCTGATTTTCTGTTTCTCCATCACTTTTCCACGATAGAAAGCAAGCAGATATTATTGATGGTAAAGCTTCAGTAGATATTTGTAACACATCCTGAAAATAGTTCTTCAGTTGTTCTTTTGGAAAAACTAGCCTGCACTTAGGAAAATTAATAATTCTAAGATTATTGTATCTTAGTGAATTTTCCAGATTTTCCACTTTCTTACTTAGAAAAGTTTTTCCTTTTATAACTGAGGATTGTACCTTCTTAATTTGATTTATTTCTATGTCGAATTTCTCCAAGGTCTCAGTATGTTGGGATATAACAGGATTAGCATTAAAAAATGCAGTTTGCAGTTCTCTTATAGATGTAGTTAAATTTACCACATTATTTTGCAATGCTGTTATTGCTTGCCACAATACGTCCATTGTAACAGTCTTTGGTTTCTCAGATATTAAATGAGGTAATATAGTTACCGGCTGAAATGAAGTTATTCCCTGGAAGTCCTGGGTCCTCTGGAGCTTCACCGCTGCAGAATCAACTTTCCTTGATTTCACCTTCCATCAAAGGCGAGGAAATCATCAGTCCTCGTGCTGTTTTTATCACCGGAGATTCTCCCACTGCTCCCTCCTTGATCGGGCTCACCTCTAGCGATGCCATCCGTTGCTGAGATCGACCTGGGTCAGTGATTTCTGCGGTGTTTGGTGGTTGGGGAATAGTTGGAGCCCCAGGACTGAATGAGACTTCTCCCATGAGCGTTGGTGTCTGCTCCTCACCTATCGCTCTCGCGGGACTCTCCGGGGTCAAATTTTCTGCTTGTGGGTAGAAACCAGCTATCATGGTTTGAATAAGCGAGGGTCTCAAGGGGGTCGAGGCATCCTCTCTGACCCTACCTTTACGTTTTGTATGAGGCATAGTAGTCCACTGTGCCCCAAAAATGAAGAAAAGAAGTTTTACAAAAAGCACGAATCAAGAGCTCCTTCCACCACTCCTCTCACGGCAGCGCCATCTTGGAACTCCCCCAACAGCTCCTTCTAATACTCTCTCAAGCTCCACAGAAGCATTGCTTTTCACCATTCAGATCCTACAGATTCTATCTCAACTTCAGTTGCCTCCTTCGGACTACTACTACTACTACAGAACTTATCACAGCTGTGACAGTCTCTTCTATCTGTAGAGCTACTCTTGATGCCTTCTCACTCCATGAGAGTTGAGCTGTTCATTTTCTCTGGTATTTGAAGCTGGGAATAAGGTTTAACTGACACTGCCATTAGCAATGGTAACATGGGATAGACTTAGTTTTTGGGTAATTGCCAGGTTCTTATGGCCTGGATTGGCCACTGTTGGAAACAGGATGCTGGGCTTGATGGACCCTTGGTCTGACCCAGTATGGCATTTTCTTATGTTCTTATGTTCTTATGACTGCACAGGCATTCAAGCTAAGGAATGAAAGTTGAGGGCAATACTGTCTGCCTGAGGAATTAAAATCAGAACCATGTACAAGGACTTTTTGAAAGAAGCTTAAAATGCTATTTTTTAAACAAACTTCTGGGGATGAGATACAGTGTAAGATTT
Organism: Rhinatrema bivittatum; assembly: GCF_901001135.1. Classification (NCBI taxonomy): domain Eukaryota; kingdom Metazoa; phylum Chordata; class Amphibia; order Gymnophiona; family Rhinatrematidae; genus Rhinatrema; species Rhinatrema bivittatum. The sequence goes on along the minus strand of NC_042617.1, from coordinate 561,832,514 downwards.
TCCAAGATAAAGATGAATAAGGAAACTGGAAGATAAAGGCTCTTGAAGGTGGCAGCTTGCAGGTTTGGTTCAGACATTTTAGTTTAAGTCATGGGCATCAGTGGAAGAATCCCTGGTTTATATCATTACTTGGAGTAAGAAAATGAGTGATGAATGAAAACTGGCATTTACAGAAAGGTTAAGATGTCTTTGTTTTAATGTTTTGTTAAATATTTATTTATGAAAGATTATTTGTATACTACCGAGAACTCTCTACTGGGCTTGTTGCACTCTCTACCTTGCTGCAATCAAGCTAGGTAGAGAATACATTATACAAATGAACTTCTCTTTACTTTCATCACTCCAAATGACAGAAAATCTTCACTGATGGCACCTTTGCTGTTCAGACCTCTGACTGTGTATGTAAAACTGCACCCCAAAATCTACCCCACCACCCAAACCTCACCCCAAAGTAATAGTGCCCCCTCTTACAGTGTGCTATTTACTACATGCATTATAGCATTATCGCATGCGTTAAGGCCCTAACGCAAAATGATAAATGACCCTGCAAGTTTGTAATGGCAAGGCAGCAGCGACTGGAAGAGCCAATGGTGACTGGAATCTTGATACCAAAATTCAAAGGACATGATGGCTGCAATATGCAGTCCACTAGCGGTTGAGTCTATGTCACATGTTGCAAGTATTGTAATAATTATATGTCCTAGTGGAAATTCAGGCAGTCACATAGCCAAGTCTGCCTGACAAACCATGCAGAAGGCCTAGGAGGCCAGAAGTTTGGCCAACAATCACTCTAGTGTAGCTGGCTGTTTTCATTATTGCACAGCTTTGTAGTTTGATATGTAGAGACCCTCTGTGTCCACTAGATAGCCCTAGTCTAAGCCTTGAGCTTAGAGAGGTAGGAGAAGAGCATGCCATTCTTAACAGGCTTGCTGGATTTGTGAGCTCCTGTTTGTATAAGGGAGGTGCATATAGGGAGTAGTGACATCTCAGGGGTGCCAGAATCCCTGGTGGAGGATGAACTATTGGACCAGTTGCTGTCCCCTGAAATTAGGGTGTGGTACCCTCCAGTTGGTGCGAGGGCTTTCCGAGCAGAGCAAATAGTCAGGAGGAAAGGTGCAAGCTCTGTTTGGGCTACATTACCCGTACGTCCCTATAAATGTAATGAACTTTGTGGAAGAACAGCAGAATGCGTGGATTGCAGATTATGCGCTGCAGACAAGTGAGCAGTTAAAGATGCCTCAGACCCTCAGTTTGTGTGGGTGCATCCTGACTTTCAGAGAGAAATGGTCAGGAAAGATTGTTGACCTAATGCTGGAAAGAAACATTCGCACAAGCACGCCGTTACCAACTGAGGAAATATCAAAAGAAATATCAGATGGACTCTCTCCTTCCTAATGAGATAACAGTAAAAAAAACCTAGACTAGAACACCATGAACCTGCTCTAGTTAAGAAGGAAGAGGAAGATCAGACCCACAAAAATGACTGAGTGAAGTTCCTACGTAGTTCCTGAAATCCAGAGGCAGGAAGTGAACTGTGTCGTTTTGTTGACGCTGTTATTCTTTTTTTGTGTTTCAGAATTTGTTCCTGATAATTTTGAGATACAGAGAGCTTGAATTGTAAAAACTGATCATCTATCAAGCAGATGACCTGGCCTGACAAGAGGCCTCAAAGACTGGAAGACCACAAAAGATTTTGATTTAAATGGTTGATAAGAGTATGAGCTATTGTTCTTCCCTATGGAAGGAGGGTGATTAAAAATTGCTCTGTTGAAGAAAATAGTTTAATTGTGAGGAAAAAAGGGAAACCCCTTCTACAAAAGGTATAAAATATTGAAAAAAAACCCAAGAAAAAGTGGCATTCCTTAGTTGTATTTTACTAATGAATTTCTTAAATAATTGCTTTTTGGTTCTCTTAGATGGGAGTCCTCACGATCGGAATCCCAAACTTGCTGCTAACTTATTTTTTCCTCTTCAGTTCCTGGAGTGCACTTGTTCTTCTGTCCCTCTTGAGGAGAACTTTTCTTTCCTTATGGCAGATGAGAATGAGTAAAAAGAGCGCAGAGATCTCTAACCCAGAGATTCCAGGAGATTAGTGGTGTGCGAGATGCCGTACTGCGTCTCTGAAGGGGAAACAACAAAACTGAGATGTGCTTGACTTTTATGGCAACAGTGTTTCATGTAAACGGGATATAAAAGCACATACTCATTTGGAGCCAGACACCCCACTTTTGGTTATGTTATTCCCATGTTTTGATGTTGCAGTATGACACTTTCTACGTTTGCACTAGATGGCCCCTAGTCTAGGGTTAGAGAGAAAGGGAAAAGGTGCAATATTCTGGACAGCCTCTCCTCTGAGGTACTGTTCAAAATAGCGGGGTGAGTAGAGGGAGGAGTAGTGTGGTATTTTTGGTTAGCTTTCTGTCTCTTGTTTTAGGACTCACAGCCTAACACTGTTAAGAGAGTGAGGTGTTTCCCTGCCTAGTGCACTCCATTCCTCAAAGGGATTGCTTCAGGTTTTTGAATACATTGAACTGTTTTTGGAAATCCATTCTGGAAGTTTGGGAATTTTTTTTTCTTTTTTTAAATCACTGGCCTTGGTCGCAGCAGGGAACTGGTCCTGCCATGAGAGACCTGCTGTGCTCCTCTCACTATCAGTGGAGGGACTGTGGAAATTTACCTTTAACTTTATCTTTAATAAAATTTGTTAATTGCCAAAGCACTAGTAGGCAATATACAGTTTCAACATTCATAATTTAAAGTTAACGTAAACAGAAAACAATCCTGCAGCAATATATGATTTTACAATAAAACTATCAGTGCTGCCATTAAATTTGTGCCCTGAGGACAAGTTTAAATCATCAAGCAAAGGCTAATCCAAACAAAATTGTTTTGAACAGTATTTTAAATATCTTCCAAAACTCTGCGCGACGCAGCGTGACGCAGCGTTCAGTCAAGGAGTTCAATGTTGGCGTAGCTATTGAGAAAGCACAGTTTCTGGTAGATGCAAGGCATGCCAGCTGCACGGACGGACAGTCTAATAAATGTCTCTCTGAGAGAACGTCAGAGAATGCGTAGCTTGGTACAATCTCACAAATCACAATTGATTAAGTTTGTGAACCATGGTACAGATTTTAAATTCAATCCTTTCGTGCACTATTATTAACCAGGGCAGGTCAATTAACGTGGGACGTTAATCCTCTTAATCCCCCTTGAAGGGTTCCAGGGTCTGCTGGTTCCCCCCTTCACTGGATCTCTCATAATTGTAAATGCTGCCGCTGGACCCGTCCCCATATCCCCCCCTAGTATCAATTTATCTTGCCACATCCAACCACACCACAGACCCTCCCCCCCCCCCCCCCCCCATCTCCCTAATCCCTAAAAGTCCATGCTGGGAGCGAGCTATGAATTTACCTGCTCCCAGCGAGCCTCAGCAGGGCTTCTCTTATAAACTGCACTGGAAGCGCAGACTACGCTTCCGGTGCTAGCAGTAAGTACCCTTTTAGTGCTAGAAATGTAAATTGTGTGCAGTTCACGCGTCCAGTGCAGTTGATGAGAGAAGCTGGGCTGGAGCTCGCAGTGAGTGGGTAAATTCATCTCCTGACATGAACTGATAGGGTTTGGGGGATGGGGGAGGGTCCGGAGGGGAGGGGTGGCACCGTATATGGAACCTGGGAGCTGGGGTGGGACGGAGGGCCTGGCGGCAGTGGTTGCGATTATGAGAGAGCCGAGGAAGAGGATGGGGGATCACTGGAAGACCTCAGAACCCTTTGCTAACATTTCAAAAGGGAATGAGGAGTGGGGGTTCCATGGCCTGACAGGGCATCTATAGAAGTTTGGAGGGGAACATAGAAAACTGGGCCCTAGGCCATTCCTTTTAGTGCTATTAACTGGATATCTTTTGAAAATATCTGGTTTGGTAGGAAGTTAACCGGCCACACAGCCAGGTAACTCTAGACTGGCTCTGAAGCAGGTCTAAAGTTATCTGGCTAGCTTAGGCAGTTATAATAAAAAATTGGCTGTTTGGGCCTTATTTTCTATATCGCACGCTTGCGCTACCAGCGCAAGCGTGCGATAGCTGGAAAGCTTAGCGCAGGTCTGCACTAGCCGCATTGGGGCGGAGTCGGCTCTGGAAGAGGAGGAGTCGGGGCGTCACCGGGACCAACTCCGCGAAGACGGCGCCGACAGCGAAAAGGTAAGGAGCCTTTTCGCTGCCTATTTCGCATCAAATAACTACATCTTTTATGGTGTAGTTAATCGGCGTGACGTGGCGGTGCGATCACTGCTGACTAGTGTAGGACCGCCCCCCCGTTAGCGCCGGGATTCACTAAGCCTTGTGGCATTAGTGAATCCAGGCCTTAAGCCGGATAACTCCTCTTAAAATGCCCCCGGAATGCCTCTTTTATAATCCGGCTAAAATCAAGCCATATAAATGGCTCAATATTCCAAAACTTACCATTTAGATGGATAACTTTCAAGTTACAGTACCTGTCTCAATGACTTTGAATATAGACCTGAGTGCCTAAATTTAAGCATTTCCAAATTAAGTTTATCCAGGGATCCCAACCGCATTAAATCTAGCTGGCCACATTTTGACTATCTAGGTTTAGGAAATATTTAGCTGAAAACCTAGCTGGTTAGGTTCAGGTGAAAATTGTCCTAAAGATAAGCAAATAGAATTATCCGGATACCTTACCTACTCCATGAGTCTTTGAATATGAACCTCACAATCGGGCCGATACAGTAAAAGTCGTGGGAGAGCGGGCTCTCCCAGCGCGCACACAGTCCACTCTCCTGTTCGCGTGATACAGTAAATAAATTTATTTAAATTAGGCCTGGCGGTAAAAAGAAGCACTAGCGCCTCTTTTCGGACAGGCGGCTGTCAGCGGGTTTGACAGCCAATGCTCAATTTTGCCAGTGTCGGTTCTCGAGCCCACTGACAGCCACGGGTTCGGAAACCGGACGCCGGCAAAATTCAGCATCCGGTTTTCAACCCGCGAGCCACGGGCCTATTTCAAATTTTTTTTACTTTTTTAAACTTTCGGGACCTCCGACTTAATATTGCCATGATATTAAGTCGCACTGGCGAAATGTGCGGCTTGGCTGCACATTTTACTTACTGAATTGCGTGGGAATACCTAATAGGGCCATCAACATGCATTTGCATGTTGCGGGCACTATTAGGTTCGGGGGGATTGGACGCGCTATTACTCCTTACTGAATAAGGGGTAAAGCTAGCGCGTCGAAAACGCGAGTCCAAATGCCGGCTCCATCAGAGCACACTGTACTGTATTGGTCTGAATGTCTTTAAAAGTTTCAGCTCATTGGCATAACGAAAACATAGCTATATTCCAATATAAGAAGAAGCGTTGACATTGTGGAAAATAGTTATTATTTCATGGAATATTTATGTTGCTGTTATCTAAAGCCAGCTATGCATACACCTCACTTCCCTGATAATTGAGAATATTCATCATTTTAATATTGGAGAAAATGAATCACATTTTCTTTTCAATGTCCTCACTATAAATCTAATCTGTAGCTGATTTATTTATTTATTTATTTATTTAAGTTTTTTTATATACCAACATTCAGGACGATAGTCCCATCATGCTGGTTCACAAGAAACAGGGGTGCAATAATAATAAAACTTTACAATTTGAACAATAGTGCAGAAAAAGCAGTTACATATAACAAGGAAATCAATAACTTGGAGTGAGAAGGAAGATGAAGATCAGATAATTATATATAAGTATAGATAGCATTGAATAAATAACATTTATTAACGTTATTACTAGCGAAGCGTGTTGATTGATGGGAGATTAAATAATGTTGGAGTTAGGAAATGCCTGCGAGAACAGCCACGTCTTGAGTTTTTTCTTGAATGTTGAGATGCTGGGTTCCATTCTAAGATCCGGGGGAATGGAGTTCCATAAAGTTGGACCGGCTGTGGAGAATGCCCGATCTCTAAGCGTGATGTGTCTGGTAGTTTTGGCTGGAGGTACTTGAAGTGAACCTTTGTAAGCATCTCTTGTTGGTCTTGTAGAGTGGTGTAATCGGAGGGGGATATGGAGATCGATTGGAGCTAATTGATGGATGTTTTTGAAAATGGTGAGAATGGCCTTGTAGATTATTCTGAAGTGTATGGGCAGCCAATGAAGGTCCATCAGGATAGGGGTTATGTGTTCTCTTCTCCTGGTGTTAGTGAGTATACGGGCGGAGGCATTTTGGACCATTTGCAATGGTTTGGTGTGTGATGAGGGGAAACCTAGCATGATGGTGTTACAATAGTCCAGCTTTGCGAAAATGATTGATTGTAGAATCGTTCTAAAGTCATGTGTGTGGAAGAGAGGTCGTATTCTTTTCAGCACTTGGAGCTTATAAAAGCAGTCTCTGGTGGTTTTGTTGATGTTGGCTTTCAGGTTTAGGTGATTGTCAATTAGAACTCCTAGGTCTCTTACTTGTGTAGTATTTGGTACGGTAGGATGGGTGAGTGTGAGGGAGCTGTTTTCTGGTGTGATGAGTAGAAGTTCCGTTTTTGATGAATTTAGTATCAGGTTGAGACTTGTGAGAAGCTGTTTGATATTTTGGAGGCAGGTTTCCCAGTGAGACAGAGTTTTTGCGAGTGACTCTTCGATGGGGATCAAGACCTGGATATCGTCTGCATAGAGGAAGTGTTTGAGATTGAGGTCGGTGAGAAGTTTACATAAGGGTAACAGATAAATGTTGAACAAGGTAGGAGACAGGGATGAGCCCTGAGGGACTCCTACTGACGCGGGGTGAAGAGAGGATTCTTTATTATGAATCTTAACCTTATATCCTCTGTTGCTGAGGAAGGTTCTGAACCATGATAGGGCAGTGCCTGAGATACCTATGGCTGTTAGTTGATTGATGAGAAGGGAGTGATTAACCGTATCAAATGCAGACGAAAGGTCGAGTAGTATCAGAAGGAAGGCTTGTCCTTTGTCTAAGCCTAGGATGATGTGGTCAGTCATAGAGATGAGGAGGGCTTCTGTGTTTAAGGTTTTACGGAATCCGTATTGTGATGGGAATAGAAGGTTATTATCTTCAATGTAGTTTGAGAGTCGTGAGTTTACCAATTTTTCCATTATCTTGGCTATGAATGGGAGGTTGGCTATCGGTCTAAAGTTGTTAGAATCGTTTGGGTCGAGATTTGGTTTTTTGAGCAGGGGTTTGAGTGAGGCAAGTTTGAGGTTGTCAGGGTAGAATCCTTGTGTAAGGGAGCAATTTATGATATCTGCCAAGGTTTTGGAGATAGATTCTGGAATTGATAGTAGTAGTTTGGCTGGGATGTGATCTGAAGGGTGAGAGGAAGGTTTCATTTTCCTAAGAATTCCTTGGATCTCAATGGATGAAGTTGTGTCAAGTTCTTCTAACCGAGTGTAGTTGATTGAGGGTTGAGGAGTGGTTAGTGGAACAGTGGGGTTCGTGGGGAGCTGTGATAGAAGAGTATTGATTTTGTTGCTGAAGAATAGAGCTAATTCTTCCGCTTTCGATTGAGCTTGGTCATGAGCAATCTCTGGTTGGTTTAATTGTGTGAGGTTGGCTACATAGCTGAAGAGGGCTTTGGCATCGAATACAAGGTTGTGTATCTTCGAGGCGTAGTAGTCCCTCTTGGATCTTAAGGTGCTTGATTTGTATTGCTGCAGAGATAATTTGTAGATTGAAAGGGTGTTGGTTCCTGGGTTTTTGCGCCATTTAGCCTCATTTTGTCTTAGTTGGAGTTTGAGCTTTCTTAGTTCTGAAGAGAACCATGGCTGTCTTTTGGAGGAATTCTGGTGTGGTTTTTTTGTAATAGGGGGTCATAGCTTGCATTTGCTCTTCAATGATATCATTGTACCTTATTTTGACTACATTTCATTGACTAAATTTACAAACAATGACAAGTAATTAGATAAATTGTATATGGAAGGGTGACTCAAAAGTGTATATTAGTAGATGCATCTGTTAAAATACATTATAATGCAGAATTTGCTCTTCGCATGTCCATCTTTTCCATTAGTGGGCTTGCCTATGGACCTATAGGTATGTTAGAACTAGAACATATCTTAAACCTTTCACTCCAGAGTTGAGGAGAGTCCTGCATATGAAACAGATGTAGCACAATATGATTCCTGAAGCTCATCTCCCCCCTGTAGACACAATCCCCATTTTCCCTGGAAGGGATCTTCTACTATACTGCAGTTTGCATACGATTCGTTCTTGTTAATGCATGGGAGTCGAAGATGATGCGGTTGAGTAGGTTTATTCAGATTTGCATACACCACTGCATTCTTCGGCTTTGCCAGTGATTGCAAGAGACTTTCCTCCAGCTCTTGCATGCTTGGCGATGAGGTACCTTGAGTTGGTAATACGGAAGTATGGTTGCTTTCATCAAAGCATTTTATATAGGTGGGATTATGTAACTCTATGTTGCCAGCTGTCATGTTGTAGTCTTCATTTATATACTCCTCTTTCAGCTGGATTTTTGAAACATATCTGTTGTCCCACATCTCGTTGCTGCAGTTGTTCAGCTTCACTTCCAGGATATATTTAACGGTCTCCAATTTTTCATAGATGAATGGAACAACTATCTTTTTCTCTTTAAAGCAACTTTCTTTCTTTGGCTTTTCACCAGGTAGATTCTAAAAAAAAAAAAAAAGGGGGGAGAAAAAAATCACCCATGTTAAAATATAAACAAATGGAAGGGTGCTTGTATACATTTTATGGGAAGAGAAACAGAGATGGAACTTAGAACTGCTTAAATATTCAAAGCCATTTACCCTGGTAAATTATCTGTTTGAAAACTGCCCTCCCTCAATCTAGTTAAAAGTTCACGTGGGGATCTGTAGGATTCATACTTTTAGAGGAGGCATTCCCGGGGATAAGATTGAGGCAGGGTTGGAAAGCAACAAGCATAGCATGGATTTTCTAGCAAAAGCCTGCCAGGAGAAAAAGCAAATGCAAAGTCCATGAGCCCTTTGCTCTTGTGGGCAAATTTCAAAAGGAAACTGTGCACCTGGAGAACAGAAGCCTGGCCTAGGAAGGGCATGAAATCCAAGCCCCTAGCACAGCAGTGTGCAGCAATTGCCAGTGGGCCACCAGACTGGTCCAGGATGAACCTCTCGTGGTAATTTCAACCTGCGAAGTGAAACCCAAATGTCTTCTGAAAGACATGCAGTTGGGTCATGTGAAGCCCTGCTAAGAAGATCAAAAGTGAAACTGAGGACAGACAGGCTGCAGATCATTAAATTAGATTTTATGGCAAATACTGCTATCGTTGGTCTTTAAGAATGGCAAGCAAGTCTGCTTTGGAGGTTCTTCACAGTAAGTATTCACATAGAAACATAGAAATGACGACAGAAGAAGACCAAATGGCCCATCCAGTCTGCCCAGCAAGTTTTGCTTTTTTTTTTTTTTTCTCATACTTATTTCACGAACTACATTTGAGTATCCTGGGTGAAATTAAAACAAGAATGTAAGTGATTTCCATGATTTTAGTGTCCTAAAATCCAGACTTGTTTGCAAATGAAGGATTAGAGAGAGCCATTCCTGTGCAGGAGTTAGATTGTGGTATGGCAAACCAGGATTTCTGGATTCAAGTCTCAACATTGCTTCTGGGCTTCTGTGTGACCCTTAGGGAAGCCAATTTATTTCCCTTCAGCTGTTATTGGGGAATAATATTCCTATTACTATGGTTCAAAGTGCTTTGAAGTCCTGTTTAGCTGTTATGTAGGTCCATAATTGTCCTTGTAATTATAATTTCTTTGATTATGACAAATAAAATCAAAAAAATTGCGAGACGTAGAACAACAGATCCTGTGAGAACAGAATCCAGGACTTAAACTGCTAAATGTTTTAGTGCTCTGTTTCCTGACTGTTCTCTGCACGGCATCTGCTTCTTCACGCTGATAACCTCTTTAACTCCCAAGAATAGTCTAGTGCAGGAGAGGCTAACTCCAGTCCTCAAGACTCTTTAACAGGTCTGCTTTTCAGGGATATTCACAATGAATATACATGAGATATACTGTACAAGGTGAAATCTGTAAATAAAGTGAATTTAAGCATAGCATCATAACAGTTTAAATTCACCTTATTTATTGACCCACCCTCCTGTTTGTATGCACTGCCTCCACTACATACAAATAGATGTCATGCATATTCTTTGTGGATATCATGTAAAGCAGACCTGTCTGTGGCTTTTGAGGACTGGAGTTGGCCACCATTGGTCTGGTGGTTAGAGAAGCAAACCGAATTGGAAGAACTCATGGACTCTATAGTTTCCTATCCAGTTCCCAGCAAAACCTAATGCAAGTCACATTGGGGGAAAATGCAGGGCTGGTGCAAGCATATTTGGCACCCTAAGCAAACCTTAGGTCATTCTCTCACCCCACCCCCAACTTAACTACTGGCAGTAGTGGCTCCACCACAGCACTCCCTTCTTTGACAGTACTGGCAGTGTGCAGTACAGCACCTCCTCTAGATATCACACTGGCAGGATTTTGCTGTCCCCAAAATCTTGGTGCTCTAGGCGACCGCCTAGTTTGCCTAATGGAAGCTCCGGGCCTGGGAATATGTACTAAAGTGTGATAAGCTGTTTATTGCATGGTAAATGTCTTGTGCTGTGTACTAACCACTTACTGTCTCTGTTAAGAGACAATAAATAGTGTTATCGCAGTCTTCTACTTAAATATGGTAATAGCCATGCTAATGAAGAAGAATGAGTTGGCATTCTGCCAGTATAGACTAAAGTCTAAGAGCTGCGGTACTACTTACCATGGGAATTTTTTTTTTCTATGTTTACTTACTGAGGCAGTGCATCTTAATACAATTATCAGACTAAACAGTAAAACAAATAGCTTGCAATTAATTGTCACTTTTAACGTTGATGGAAAATCAAATGTGTACTATGAGATCAATTTCAGATCCATTTTATTACATGCATACTCTAGTGTGAAGCTATCATATCCATCAATGGTTTACCTTGTCTGTGTCCTCCCCCCAATCCCCTCCAACAGATAATAGACGACTAAAATAGCTGTGGGAACAGGTAGAAGGGCTCGGCCTTTCTGGTTTACAGTCTTATATAATGAACCTATCTCAAAATGGTTAAGTTGCATCATGAACCTGGCATCGTATAACAACAGTTAGCATTTGCTGAATTGCTAAACTTTTTTTTTTTTGAATCATAACTCATGCTTACCAGTGCAGAAGGAAGTTGTATTTGGGGGTGAGATGCATATTTGTTAAGCTTACAATAGATTCTGGAAAGACAGGCCAGGAACAGAATTGCAACGGCTGGTACAACTGATCCCAGTATTATTTCCTTTGTTTTTACACCTGCAACAAATAATAACAGACTAATAATATATTAGTATACATAAGGGTTTTATTATATACAGGGATTCTGATTTTAGGTGTTTATAAATTGTAAATGTAGGCGTTTATTTTCCAGCTAATTAGGAGGTCTTTTGGAGTATCCAAATCTATATTCATCGGTGTTTTCATGGAGCAGGTACGATTTTTGGGTGCCTTTTTTTGGTTGAATCAAATACATACATTTGTGCAGCTGAGGAGTCGTTAGCATGGAAAAGGCATAAAAGCAAAGGGGAGGCTTCAGGGCAGGGAAAGGAAGGGTGAGAATATTAGGAGAAGTGGTGTTTTTCTGGTGTTTAATACACATCTGTTTTCAAATATCTAAGAGAATTTTCGATATTTTCCATTTTCCTCAGTTGAGTCATATCAGATTTAATCAATGTATCTTGAACCTTTTGTGAAGTGGTAACTTGTTGACTTAAATCCTCCAGTCTATGAGAATGAGAGTCAATTGTAGTTTCAATTATTTGAAAACGATTGGAAAAAGTAGAAGTGACATCGACCAGTGAAAAAATAGACTTTTCAAGAGTAACTAAAGCTGACCAAATAGAGTCCAGAGTTATCACAGAGGGTTTAGGCAAAAGAGGTAGAACAAGATGAAAATCATCTGAACCTTCACCCCCTTTGAATAGCCATTGCCTCTGACAGATTACTCACATTTTCCCCTAGAGTAGAAGTAATTAAACACATTCTGTCCGCAGGATTCTCTTCACTTTCAGAGTCCCCGACTTGCTCCGAGGACACTTAGAAATTCTCCAAAATATCAGCAGATATTATTGTGGCTCAGGAAGTGCATACTTTGAATCACTCAGTCTTGTTTCATTTTTAACAGCACATGGTAATTGGTAAAAGTGTATTTTGATTCTGCCAATTATGTGGGTGTATTTTATTTTGCTAATTTGACCCTTGAGTGCAGATTATATTAAGGGGGGCCATGGTTGTCTGCTTCTTTGCTTTGGGTGAAATGAAGAGACAATATAGCTCTTTGTTCTTTTGAGAGATATTAGTTAATACTTTTTCAAGATTTCAAATGAATCATTCTATTAATAATCGGGATTGATTTGATTTAGTGTCAGTCTTGGGAGGTACTAGTTTGCAAGGAATAGCATTAGTGTATAGGCTCTGTAGTATGCAACAAAATAGCAGTGTGGTCTTACACTAACTGCTGCAGTGATGTGTCATTAATCTGACAGTCTGCTTTGCCCTTAGTTTGAGATTTTAATATTGTAGGCTTTTGTTTGTCCTTTGTCTTGTGGCCTCTGCCCACTGACCTGAATGAGTGTTCCAGTTTATATTAATATCTGGTAGTGGGTTCAGACAGCTGCACACTTCACAGTGTCAGTTCTCATTTCAAAATTATAAATTTAAATGCAGCACTCCTTCCACATTTATTTTATTTATTTTATTTATTTATTAACTTTTATTTACCGACATTCGTGAAGCACATCATGCCGGTTTACAAAGAACTCAATTGGAAGATACAGTACAACGATATAACAAATATGACATTGAAAACAATAAGATGTTGCTAAACGAGAAGCAGCAAACAGAGAAACCAAAAAACAAAAATCACCAACATAAACAATATTAATGAAACCAAGGAGTGGAAATTTAGAAGGAGGGTAGGTGAGGGAGGGGGGGGGAGGGTAAGAGGTAGAAAGGTAGGAGGGGGTGGGAAAAGGGGATAAGGAAGGGAAGGGGCGAAGGGCATAATTTGAGGAAAAAAGGGGGGGAGAAAGGGGATAAGGAAGGGAGGGGGAGAAAGGCATAAATTTGAAAGAAATGAGGGGGGAGGAAAGGATAACGATGGGAGGGGGAGAAAGGCATAGTTTGAAGAAATAAGGGGAGAGAAAGGCAGAAAAGAGGGATACTATGTACAGATGACTAATGTACAGGATTCACTTAACTAAGTAGGATTATGGAAGAGTTGAAACAGACGGTATTCTTTGGGATAAAAAATGTCTTCAGGGGTATAAAAGGGAGAGTGGAGGGAAAACGTGCACATGCACCAGATAGTGTAGCAGTGGTGCACTTGTGGCACTGGGCAGGCAGAAAGTTAGTACTGAAAATTAAATTTTCTTGGTGTATGATTTGCTGTCATTGATTTATCACTGGAGGGGGTATGACACTATCTTTGCTATCTAAAGTGTGTGTGTTTGTCCTGCATCATGTGGCCTGGTGGGAGACAGAGAAATTAGAGTGGGGTTTGACTGGTGAAAGATAGGAACAGGTGTGTGGGTGGGGAGCTGATTGGTGAGAGAGTAAGAAACTGGAGTAGAGGGTGACTGGTGAAAGAGAGGGACTGGTGTGGGAGGTGACTGTGAGAGAGTGAGATTCTGGTATGAGGGATGACTGGTGAGAGTGAAAGAAACAGGTGTGTGGGGTGACAAGTGAGAGAGAGAAATTGGTTGATAGTGATTGCTAAGAGAGATGCTGTTGTGGAGGGGAATTGGTGAAAGAGAAGAGAGAGACTGGTTGGGGTGGCTGGTGAGCACAGAGCATCAGAGAGAGAGACTGTGGTGGTGGTGGGTGACTGCTGAGGGAGAAGGACTGGGTATAGCGTGACAGATGAGAGAGTAAGGGACTGGTGTGAGAGGTGACTGGTGAGAGAGAGACTGGTTGAGGGTTGACTGGTGAGAGAGTGAGAGAGTGAGAGAATGGTGCATGGTGTGACAGATGAGAGAGAAAGACAATTTGGGGGTGATTGGTGAGAGGGACAGGAGTAGGGGTGACTGGTGAGAGAGTGACGACTGCTGTGAGGTGTGACTGAGAGTGAGAGAGGCTGGTTGGAGGTTACTGGTGAGTGAGAGAGAGATTGGAATGAGGGTGACTGTGTGAGAGATAATGGTTGGGACAGGGGATGACTGGTGAGATAAAGACTGGAGTGGTGAATGACTAGTGAGAGAGAGACTGGTGTGTGTGTGTGGGGGGTGACTGTTGACAGAGTTAGAGACTGGTGTGGGGAGTGACTGGTTAGAGAAACTGGTGTGAAGGAGGACTGATAACAGAGAAGAGAGAGTGGTTGGGGTGATTGTGAAAGAGACAGGAGGATTGGGGGTAGCTGATGAGCAGAGAGAGAGACTGTGGTGGTGGTGGTGGTGGGTGACTTGTGAGGGAGAGGGACTGGTAAGAAGGTGACTGGTGAGATGGTGAGAAAAGTGACTGGTGAGAGTGAAAGAGACTGGTTAGGGGTGACTGGTGAGAGAGAGCCTGGTTGGGGTGGAAGTTACTGGAGAGAGAGATGTGTGGAGAGGGACTGATGAGAGAGAAAGATAGACTGGTTGAGAGAGAATGTGAGAAAGAGACTTGTGTTGGGATGTCTAATGAGAGAGAGAGAGACTGGTGTGGGGGTAACTAGTGACAGAGAGAGACTGGTGTGGGGGCTGGTGAGAGAGTGAGAGACTGGAGTGAGGGGGAGTGACTGGTGAGAGAGAGACTGTGTGGGGACTGGTGAGAGAGTAAGAGACTGGAGTGAGGGGGAGTGACTGGAGAGAGAGAGAGAGAGAGAGAGAGAAAGACTGTGTGGGGACTGGTGAGAGACTTGAGTGGGGGTGACTGGTGAGAGAAAAAGAAAGACTGGTTTGGAAGTTACTAGAACAACTTACTTAATTTAAAAAAAGGCTAAAGGGAGGTAACGAGTGCTGTACCAATGTACATGATCATAGCCAGTAAGCACTAACCATAAAATTAGGGGGGAAATGGAAGAAAAACCCTCCAACGAACTATTTTAAAAATAAAATTGAGCAAAAAATGACATGAAATGAAAATGACACACAAAAAAAGACCCTGCCTAACCCTATTAATTTTATTTTTATTTTACATTTACATTCATTTTTCATCCTTTTTTGTGTGTATGTACAATTGATTGTGTTCTTTTCTGGAATCTTTGGGTAGAGAAAAGGGATTTCGGGTATTGGTGCAGTGGAAGAAGGGGGTTCAGCACAGAAAGGGGATCTTGGGGGAGAAGAGGAAAAGGAAGAGGAAATCTCAAAGATGGCGAAAGAGAGAGGAAGGTAGAAAGGACTGGAGATGGGGGGGGGGGGAAGGGGAAGGAAAGAAGATCAGGAATTGGGAGAGAAGAAGGAGAGGGAGAGATAGAACTGGAGATGGGGGAGTGAGGGACAGAAGATCAGGGATGGGGAGAGAAGGAGAGGGAGAGATAGAACTGGAGATGGGGGAGGTGAGGGAGAGATCAGGGATGGGGAGAGAAGGAGAGGGAAAGATAGAACTGGAGATGGGGGAGGTGAGGGAGAGAAGATCAGGGATGGGGAAAGAAGAAGGAGAGGAAAAGATAGAACTGGAGATGGGGGAGGTGAGGGACAGAAGATCAGGGATGGGGCTAAGGAGGGGAGATTTAAGAATGGGAAAAAGTTGAGAGAGGGAGGGATGCTCCAATATTGGGGGAGGCTGGGGGAGAGAAGGAGATTCTAGATTGGTGGGGAATGAAGTGTCCTTCCTTGGCTCCAGTTCTGCTCCTTCTAACATCTCTAATCTTTCTTTTCCCTTTCCTCTCCCATTTCCTCTTTCCCTCCCTTCTATCTTCATCCCTGGTCCTCCCACCTTCCCATTCCTGGTGCCCTCTCACACACATATATATATCCTTGGTACTAACCCCCCTCTCTGTCTCTCTCTCTCTCTCTCTCACACACACACAAACACACATTCTTGTCACAGATTCTCTCTCTTCTTCTCTCTTCCATCCCTTCAGCCAACTCCCCAACTTTTATCTCCCCATCCCCTCTCTAAACCCCAGCTGATTTCTGTCTCCCCCCCACCACCTGAGCCTCTCTCTCACCTCACTTCAGATAATCCCCTCTTGCTTAACCCCTCAGACAGTCCTCTCTCTCTAGTCCGTCAGCCTCTCCTTCTAAACACAAATAGAACACGTAAAGCCAAGGGTCACTAATTTGGTGATTAGTGAGTTTTTTCACTCTAGAATATTTATATTTCATTGTTACCCTCCTCACAGCTGGCTGCGAAAGCTTACCTTCTAGTGTAATACATTGTTCCTTACTGGGATGACTTGTTTTGTTGATGTGTACAACTTCTATTTTTGCAGAAATGCAGTAGCACGTTCCAGGCGTTAAATTGGTTATGTTCCACATATTTTCATCGGTCACATATGTCTTCTGCAGCTATACAAGGCAAAGAACTGAGCTTAGTTCTTAGCTACTTTTTCTCGATTTTAATATCGTAGCCAGTTTTATTTTCAGTCATTATACTCCATTCCCCACACCACCACTTCCAGTGTCTCTGCAACATGTGATGCTATCCTGCTGCTCAAAGCTGGCATGCTTGAAAGTGAGGCATGGGGAGAGGGCATTTTAAAGGATTTGACAACATTTTTCCTCATAAAATGAGAGAAAGCACCTTGTTAAATAAGTGGCTCATACTGAGCTGCAGACTATCCAGGTATGTTACCAGGATAAACTTGCCAGGGTTACTTACACCAAATATTCAGTGATGCAGCTGTGCTGCTGAATAAATCCGGGCAAAACTAAAGTTACCCTGGCACGTTTATGCATATACCTGTAGGACAGTCTCTCAGCATGACTAACGTTATCTGGATAACTTACCTGGATAACTTTCAGTATCTGAGCAATCTGGCTAAATGAGCTGGATAACTTCTACCTGCTCAGAAATGCCCTCTCTCATCGGGATAAATTTTACATGAGCGCTGACTTACCTGGGTAGAATGTATCTGGTTAGAGAGGCGGAAATAAAACATATTGGGGTTTCTCTGGATAACTCAAAAATTACCTGGACAAACCTTTGGAATATGGATCACTAAATGCCTAAGGAGTGAATTTCAAAAAAGAGTCACTGGCGTTAAAAAGCCCATATACGCGAGTATATGGGCCAAACATGAGCAACTTTCATTTTAAAACCGGCAAACTATGAGCGCATGCAATAGAACGCATGAAAAAAGGGGAGGAGCAGGGGACGTTCTGGGCGGGGCCAAGATTGATACGGATAAACCCCAATTTTAAATGCGGTGAATGCAGCGCTGATTGCACTGCTTCCTTCACATATTTACTTCTGCTCTTTTTCAGGTTTATGTCAGAATAAAACTTGTTATAGCCAAATACTGGCCGGGTGAGGGGTCTGGGTAAACTGGGGGGAGTGCAGGCTGAAGGATCAGAGGGAGTCTTGATGATCTAGAGATAGACTGGGCAAACTGGTGGACTAAGTGGTCAAACTGGTTATTTCCTTCATACGCGCATGTTTTAAAATGTGCTCACTAGCATGTAAAAGCCAACAAGTCCTAAGGAAAGATATGCTAATGACATTTCCTCGTGTAACCGCTTAAAATTAGAAGCACACATATGTACACTAGGCTTATTTTAAATTGTGCGTGCGTAGTTGAGTGGACGATTTAAAATTCCACTGTAGGTGTACTCGCACCCAGATACGCACTTATGTGGGCACACACTCACTCGTTTTAAAGTTACCGTCTAATTGTTTTCGTGCATTAATATATTGGTTGAAATCATGGAAATGGGTGACATCTGCAAGCTGAGAAAAAAATAATATGCAAAGCTACTTTCTACTTCCTTTTCAGCCAGAATATGTTTGTGACACCAACTAAGCTTCACTATATCTTATCACAGGTAATGTTCCAGCATGGGGAGATTCCCAAGGAGCAGGGTCACGTAGAGGTGACAAGGGGGTGGTCCATCCATCCCTGAAAGTCTGGGACAGTGAGGAGCAGTGTAAATGATGACTCCACAAGTCATTGGGAAGGATCTGAGGAGCTCTGGAGTTAAGTTATGAGGCAGTGAAGAGACCAGGGAGAGCAGGAGAGATGAGACATGAAGAAAAGGAGGCATCCAACAAGGATTCAAGGAGAGGACTGTCTTTTACAAGTAAGTGAGTAACCGAGAGTAAGAAAAGGGGATTCTGAAGAGTTCCTGTTGGGGCTGAGGTAGCTGAGCTAGAATAAAGGCCCTGTTAGGAAGACAGCAGGATCCTTGTGTTAGAAACGGAAAGTGACTTATAAGGAATTATATTCACTTTTTTAGTGATTTTTGCAACTTAAGAAGCTCTTTCCTAACTTGATTTTTGCATTCTGAACAGTCTTCATTTTTGTATCCTAACTTTTGGATTTTATTTTTTTTTTCTCAGTACACACACCTCCGTGAGTGTGGACTGGTTATATTCAAGAGTGATCCCTTTTAGGGCCCTACAAGTTTATCCTGTCCCCATCACAGAATCTGTGTTTCCCAGTCCTCCAACGAATGGGTCAGTGCTCAGCAGGGACTGGAATTGTGACCCTCTTCCCAGTGGGAGGGTGGGGACTGTAACATGCTTTTTGAACTCATCAGACGTGACTCTCTCTTCCTTGGTAAATGCTGCTAATAACAACTAGAGAAAAATAATGACAAGTCGCAGTGTGAAGGACTGAATCCATGTTCACGACAGTAGCATAAGCATGCTCATCTATCAAACTTACAAGAAGCTGAAGAGAGATTTTCATGGCAAGAGTCTGGATGGGTAAAGCCTTTTATCTCAACCATGAATTGTGCCAGTCCAGCATTAAACAAAACAACCTTCACAATTTGATCAAAATCAATAAACTTTGCCAATTCTTTTGAGGTTTATTTAGTGATCAAATTAAATAGAAGAAGAGATAGGAACCTACCTCGGTTATGGCAGAAACAATTATGATATACTGTATCTTCTTCTTTGATCCTTTCTTAGCTGATTGACTGATCCTAAACTTGGCTCTGAGCAGAGCTAATGGAGCAATAATGTTGATAGAGATTGAATGTTGCCTGGAAGTTAGCTCTACTGTTGGAGGATCAATATTTACTATAAAAAAAACCAAACAAAAAACAGCAACAACAAAAACCCTCACACAGTTATGGGAGAGATAAATGTGATCTTTCATAGGAGTGACTAGGCCCTACTACAGAGTAAAAAGTAAGAGCATTTCAGAAATGGGAGACTCAACAGGTGTGGTGATTTGTGTGCGTGATGCGAGGGTCCGTCTCCTAAAAGGTGGGTCAGAGGTCCAAAGCTATAAAAGATGACTCAAGCACTCCCCTGGGGAGAGGCAGCCGTGGGATCCTGGAAGGGAGAGGGCGGTTTTCTCTCTTTTCCTTCAGTAGGGAATCCAGCTGTAACCCGTCGCAGGAGGATTTCTTATTCCCAAGGCTGAAAGGATGGAGGAGGTTCCCAAGACTCCGAGTCACCAGGCTGAGGTGTGGGAGAAGCTTCCTGGGATTCCAAGGGTTTATAGGAGAGATCCCAAATGCCTGTTTAACTACTCAAGTGGGCTAAAAAGACCAATCGGGTATGGCTTCGGGTATCTATGACCAATATCTGTATTTCCTTGCATTTTCATGGACTGTGAACCTTTGCACCCTGTTTTTGTACATGCTGGATTTTATTTCCGGAAAATGTTAACACTTGTTTTGGAACTTAGCCCTGAGCATGAGGACTGTGATTTTTGTAAGAGATTAAGGGTGATTCCCTGGGCCTTATCGGTTAAATTTGTCCCCCCATAGAGCAAATTCAATTTTTTTTCCCAGACGCTGCAACAAGTTTTATCAGAAGTGGGGGAAACTTTGTTTGACTGGGGCCATGTTGCTGGTGCTCAACTGCGAGGAAGCGAACTTCCCTGGAGAATGGAAACAAAAATAAATAAGTCAAAGCACAGTGAGAGGGGCAAAGGACTGGGAGCACCAACGGAAGCAGGAACAGCAGGTTATATGACACAGACACTGATTTAATAAGAGTTGTTACTAACTGGATCACTATGGCCAAAGGGAGCATCCCTTCCTCATAAAAATACCTGCTGAACTTCCTCTTGCAACACAGAGATTCGGATTTTTCTCCTTCCATTAAAAGAGTACTGTTTTAAATACTTGATTCACGGGCACCTCCATCCAATTTGCACAAGGACAGGGATGGGAGCTCCTTCCTCTGATTGAAGCCTCCTCCATAAGCGCCTGCATGTGCATTCAACCTGGCTCCATTTAAAGTACCCATAGCGGGAAAAGGCCGCGGCACCTTAGATGACATCACCAGCTATTGTCCTACTTAAGGGCTCCCGGGTGCTTCTTTCTTGCCTCAGGCTTTACAACATCTGGAGCAGATATCCAGAATCCTCCCCTCCCCAACCCACCCTGCTGACATAGCGGAAACTCCGGGCCAGCAACCCCCACTTTCTCCCCCCCACAGTCCTCGCCTCACAACCTTTTCATCACGTCTCCCTTTCCATGCCAGTCCTGACCCAACAACTTCCCCCTCTCCCTCTCCTATTCCCACCCCTGTCCAGCAGCAGCCTCCCTCTTTCAATCCATACCAAATATTCTCCTCTCTATCTCTCCTCCCTACTACCCCACCCAACGCAGCAGCAATCCCTTCTCTCTTATCTCCACATGCCCTCCTCCCCCACGCACAACAGGAGCCTCCCTCTCTCCCACCCACCTCTGCCAAGCAACAGCCCCCCTCTCTTCCCCTGCTTACAAATCACTTCTTCTGTTCCCCTGCCCTGTGACGGTCCCCTTACTCTCCCCTGCCCAGCAACATCTCCATCTCCCCCCCCCCCCCCCCCCCCGCCTAGCAATAGTTTGTGTTTCTTCCCCATGAGCTGCAACAATCCTCTCTCTCTCTTCCACTCCCTGCCCAGCGACAGCCCTCTTTCTCTCTCTCTTTGCCTCTGCCCACCAACAGCCTCTCTCTCCCCCCCCCCCCACTCCCTGCTCAGCAACGGCCCCCTCTCCCCACTCAGCAACATCCCCCTCCCTCTACTCCACGCCTGCCCAGCAAGAACCCCCCCTTCTCTCTCCTCAGCCCTGCCCAGCAAGAGTCCCCACTTTGTCGTCCAGCCCCTGCCCAGCAACTGCTCCCCCCCAGTTCTTGCCCATCAACAGCCCACTCTCTCCCCCTGCCCAGAAATAGCCTCTCCCTTCCCTCACCCTCTGCCCAACAACAGCACCTACTGTCCCTTCCAGAAAACGTTCTCCTTCTTACTCTCCCCCACTCAGCAACAAACCTTCTTTCTCCCCCTACCCTCTGTCCAGCAACTGCCCTTCTTTTTCTTCCCCACCCCCTTCCTTGGCAACAGTCCCTCTCTCTCTCTCTCTCTCTCTTTCTCCTCCACCCAGTGCCCAGCTACAGCCCTCTTTCTCTCTCTCCCACATCTCTACAAAAAACAGCCCCTTCTCTCTGTCCCACCCAACAACTAGCATCTCCTCCCCCCCCCTTCTTCTAACCGACCCTTTGCTGATGCAATATCCACCCCTGGATAAGCTCTTCAGGCTGTAGCCTCAGCAGCAACAGGAGAACAGAAAAAAATCAGTGTGAGGCCTGTTAGCCTGCAAGAGCTCACAAACTCTACCATGGCTTCTCCCCTTTCTCCAGCATTGGCCTCCTCTTCCAAGAAAATTTGTGCAAGGACAGGAGGCTGCAGGGCCTGTGAGAGTTGCATGCGAACAGGCCCATGCTGATTTTCTTTTCTATTCTTACTGCAACTGCCATGGCCTGCAGGAACTATGACATCCTTTAGGCTGCAGTGCCTTGGGGCAGGCACCCCACTTGCCAAACCCCCATTTAAGAACAAAAGAACATGCCATACTGGGTCAGACCAAGGGTCCATCAAGCCCAGCATCCAACAGTGGCCAATCCAGGCCATAAGAACCTGGCAAGTACCCAAAAACTAAGTCTATTCCATGTTACTGTTGCTAGTAATAGCAGTGGCTATTTTCTAAGTCAACTTAATTAATAGCAGGTAATGGACTTCTCCTCCAAGAATTTATCCAATCCTTTTTTAAACACAGATATACTAATTGCACTAACCACATCCTCTGGCAACAAATTCCAGAGTTTAATTGTGTGCTGAATGAGAGAGAAGTTTCTCTGATTAGTTTTAAATGTGCCACATGCTAACTTCATGGAGTGCCCCCTAGTCTTTCTATTATCTGAAAGACTAAATAACCGATTCACATCTACCCGTTCTAGACCTCTCATGATTTTAAACACCTCTATCATATCCCCCCTCAGCCGTCTCTTCTCCAAGCTGAAAAGTCCTAACCTCTTTAGTCTTTCCTCATAGGGGAGTTGTTCCATTCCCCTTATCATTTTGGTAGCCCTTCTCTGTACCTTCTCCATCGCAATTATATCTTTTTTGAGATGCGGTGATCAGAATTGTACATAGTATTCAAGGTGGGGTCTCACCATGGAGCGATAGAGGCATTATGACATTTTCCGTTTTATTCACCATTCCCTTCCTAATAATTCCCAACATTATGTTTGCTTTTTTGACTGTCGCAGCACACTGAACCGACGATTTCAATATATTACCCACTATGATGCCTAGATCTCTTTCTTGGGTGGTAGCACCTAATATGGAACCTAACATTGTATAACTATAGCATGGGTTATTTTTCTAGCACTAAGATCAGGATGAAATGATAAAATTAACTAGTAGCTCGTCTGTGGCAGTCTGCATGTACAGTAACATCTAGAAGTCCAACCGGACTTTCAGGCACTCAAGTAGCCAGGTCTGTCTGGAAGGCTACATAGGGGGACCTATGAGGCCAGATGTTCAGGCAACAGCCATGCTGGTATTGGTAGCTATTCAATCTAGTTATTTATTTAATATATTTATAGCCCGCATCATCAAACCACATCTGAGTGGGTTACAAATAAACATCCATAAAATTAAACATAAATACAATTAAAACTACATAAAATAAATGATCTTTAAAACCAACAATCATTATAGAAGGAACAAGAGAAAAAAATACAGCAATTAAAACAAAGTAATAAAAATCATACAAACATATATACATATGAAACCTGCTTCCAATATGGTTTTCCAGGGCCCAATGTTATTACGTCTACTTGTCTAGTCTAACCAGTAGTAACAAGATCTTTCCTCAATCCAAAGATAGGATCAAAAATAGCACATTAGGCAGCAATGAATAAAAATGCAATATTTTGGCACATTAATCATCATCGTGCATTAATTAAGATGTTCCATGGCTGAGAATTATTATATCCCCTTGCCTAATCAAACCAACAAAAGGTCTTTGGTCTTTCATATAAGAGCTAAAAAAACAACAGAAGCAGTATGAAGCAGTAGCTAAAGCCTCCTCCATATTTGATTGAAATGGGATGAAAAACTGAATTTTGTTTAGGTATAGATGATATTTCACCCCTAAAATAACTAAAAGCTGGCAAAGTGGAAACATAGATATTGAACAGGGTGGCGAACAGCTCCGACCCCTGAAGAACTCCTGAAAGCAGTGGCATAGGAAATGAAGAAACAAACTAATTTTACAGTTTGAGAACAATTTATTAAATAAGATTTAAACCAGGCAAAAACTGTAGACTTAATACCAAATTCTTGTAACAGCCATAATAAAATAACATGATTTAGCATGCCCAATGCAATGTGGATTTGATAATGTGTCATTATGAAATCCACATCTAAACATATCAAGGCACTTTTATTATTATATTGTTCCCAACTACCATGTTAACTCCATTTGATTGTATGCTAATTGCATATTTTGTATGATAATTGCATATTTTGTAAACCGTTATGATGGCTCTATCAAATAACGGTATATAAAACTCTACAAATAAATAAATAAATAAATATTAAGTGTTTCATTGTTGTGAGCTTTCCTAAAATCAAACTAATACATGTCCAAAAGACTTTGGCCTTCAATGAAATTCTGCAATTGTAGCAATACTGTGGCCTCCATGATTTTGAATAAGAGGAGAGAAGAAATAGGTCGATAAGAAATGGGACAATAAATATTAAAAACAAATGGTTCTGAACCTATTCTCTTCAACATGGACGAATTGAAGTGATTTTCAAAGAAGACAGCATAAAGCCTTCAGTTAAAGATGCATTTACTAACTGTGCCACAAATTCATACAGTTCATTCCTATGAATTTTTCATTAGTGTGGTAGAATATTGATGCATAGGGCATAATGCATTATTGAGATGTAACATGATATCAGTAATGACTTGGTAAAACTATATCAAGAACCTCTCAAGCTCACGATTCACTAATTGGTGTGGGTGAAGAAGGATAAATAAAAGGTGGCAAATGCTTTACCAAATGTGCTACCTTATCTTTGAAATAACATGCTAGTTTCTCGCAGTTATCAGTTGTACTACAAAGTACTTTATAAGTAGGTTGATGAATCAATAATTTCGCATTATAGAATAATTCTTTAACATGATTGCCAGACTCACGAATTCGGTGAGCAAAAAGTTCTCTAACAGTATCAATCACAGATTTATAATCAATTAAGCTTAGTTTATAAATATTTAGTGCTTCAGGTGATTTAGTTTGATGCCAAATACTTTCAGCACTTCAGTTATCTAAGCTTTCTAGAATACCAAGCATTAGAATATTGGACTTACTAGATATGCATCTCAATGGAGCACATCGATGTAAAGTAGTGGTTAAGGATGACTGGCCATTCTTGTACTGCAGAATTTACATCATAAAGAATCAGATTATTTATTTAGTAAAGGTAACCATTTTTCACGCACACAATCATTTTCAATATGTGCATGCTTAAGTAGCGTTGGAGCAAAAGTAGATTTGATAGGTAAGATAAAAGGAATTTATAATTGTAGAAGAAAATGGTCTGATCAAAGAATTCCTGAATCAAAGACCAGATCTAATGGGGGTCCTAATTAGTGGGTTGGCAAATTAATTAATTGTACCCAGCAAGTCGGTAGTAATGAAACACGGTCCTCCTGCACATTTCAAATACAGCACTTTGAAAATATAGATAAAATATATCATATACATAACAGCATAGTAACAAAGTAAATGTTGGCAGAAAAAGACCAAGTGAAAATCCAGTCTGCCAACTGCCAGCTGTAGAGTGTGACCACCTGTAAGTTCTCTTTCCTTATCCAGGATAGATTTTGTCATCTTCCTTATTTGTAGTCAGCCATCTTAGGCACATGAGCATATAAAATTTCCCACTTAATATACGCTCACCACATTTTCCTTCTCGTGTCTATCCACAGCACTTCACTCGCTGTAAGTTGAACAGGTAATACATTTTAATAGCTGATTATGCAAAGATCTGGAAAATGGCTTATGTGAAGGTAGTGCAGCATAACGTCCACGCCTCACTGCTGCAGGAATTTATCGAGTCTCCATAAGATCACTCATGAAAATTCTTAGAACCAAAAAAGTCTGCAACATAAATTCTAGGCTACAAACTCTGTCACAAACTCATGCATGAAAGAGCAGGCTCCTTGGTTGCCCTCCTTTGTGCGCACGACTGAATTGCTGTGGATAGACATGATAAGGAAAGTGTTCTGTGTGTATATTAAGTAGTAAATTTTATATGCTCATGTGCCTAAGATGGCTGACTACAATTAAGGAAGATGACAAAATCTATCCTGGATAAGGAGCGAGAACTTACAGGTGGTCACACTCTACAGCTGGCAGTTGGCAGACTGGATTTTGTCTTTTTCTGCCGACATCTACTTTGTTACTATGCTGTTATGTATATGATTTATTTTATCTATATTTTCAAAGTGCAGTATTTGTAATTATGTGCCTCGCAGTGAGTGACACCCTCATGATTTGTCCATGAACCTGGTAGCCAGCTATCAAAGATGGGCAGGATGATGTTGATAAGTTCATTTGTGTATTGTCAACTAGGGCAAGGGTTTTTGGAACTGGCATAAATTTCACTATTAAATTCTAGACCCGCCTAGGAATAGAGGGGACGGTACTATCCAAAACCAGCCCATTTCCATGCATCATGCTTGATCACTTGATAATTAGAAGAACTCTGTGCTCAAGCTTCACAGTCACATGTTGAACTGCTTGGTGAAAGTAGCTTCCCAGTCAAACAAGTCCTAGACCCAAGCCAATGTAAGCTAGCTGACTGGAAGAGGCCCTTCACAGCAGGTGAGAGCATCTATGTTGTGCTTGCAATAGCAGAGCAAGCAGTGATATCACAAAGTTTCTTATTTCTCACGCTGGGGATGGCTATCACGTGCCACTTAGCTTCTGCCTCTATTGGCACAATATGGCTGCTTCCAGCAGCAGCAGAGAGTCCTCTACAAGACAAACAAGCTCGCAATCTGCTTGAGACCACAATTATACACTCAGTCTGAAGAGGTGCTTTTCTATACTTACTGTCAAAAATGGGATGAAATCCATCTGTTTCTGTCCATTTGGATGGACCACTTGCTGTCTCTGCTCGTACTCGGGCTATGTGATATTCATAGGCATTTTCAGGCTTGGACGTTTCAAGTGTGAGGTCACAGGATGTCTCAAATGTACCCCAGCAATCGGTTATATTTTGCCATTGATTGTCCCCAAGTCTGTTTTTGAAAAAAGAAAAGAAAAATAAAAAGAAATTATTTTCAAGATGTCTGCCCTGCTGTTTTTCAGGGAAACTAAAGCTGTTTCAATATCTCTATCCGTGGGGCAAAAGGTTATGCATTCTCAGGGAGGATACTGTTTAAAAACTAGTCAGAAACTGTGAGCACCCATGTAGGGATGATGAGTACATGCTTATAGTGGATTCTGATGAATCACTCACAAAAGTCCCAGCATACAATGATTTATTACAGGCAAATGCGACATGTGCCCTCAGCTTACGTGGAATGTAGTTTATTTACAGCCTGGTTGGTCAGAATGAGAGAATCACAGGCTTGGAAATCAGGAATCTTTGACTGTATGACACATTGCAATTGCTTCCTTCATTAGTTGTTAGCCTAAAGCAAGGAAGATTGCTGCCACTATCTTTCTAAGGTTATTAGAACTCATGTTGGCCAATAAAGATATTAATTTAATGCCCTATCAAATCAAAGCATGCAGTATACCTAAGGGGTTCTCAACCCAGTCACTGGGACACACTGAGCCAGTCATGTTTTCAGGATATCCACAATGAATATGCAGGAGAGAGAGATATGCAAACAACGGATGCAGAGCATTCAAATTGGTCTCATGCATATTTATTGTGGGTATCCTGAAAAACTGTCGGGCTCAGTGTGTCCCAGGGACTGAGTTGCGAACCCCTGGTATACCTTAATAATGCCATTATATAACCCAGGGGTGGCCAACTCTGGTCCTCGAGAACCACAAACAAGCCTGGTTTTCAGGATATCCACATGAGATAGATCTGCATACAATGGAGGTAGTGCATGCAAATCCATCTCATGCATATTCATTGTGGAGATCCTGAAAACTAGGACCAGATTTGGCCACCCCTGATAGAACATTTAATTTATTCTTCTGTGTAAAAACATAAAGGTCAGTAAACATACATAACAATAAAGCTGTGCAAGTTAAATCAGTTTTGGTTCATTTAAGGTCTATTGTGGTTTGTTTTGTTTATTGAACCGAAATAAACATTAAATTAAAAAAAAAAACCCATAAGAAAAAAACAAAAGTAAATGGGCTTCAGGGCCGGCTGGGGTCCCTTTTCAAACCAGGAGCTAGGAGGGTCTGAGAAACCAGGGGTCAGTCCTGGCCCTTTCTACATCGGAGAAACCTGTGGAAGGGGTAAGTGGTTCAGGGATGGAGGGGATGGAGAGGCTTAGGGGATGGAGCAAAGGAGAGGCGGGAAATGGAATTGTGGGTCTCTTAGGGGTTTTTTTTTTTACTTTCTCAAATGAAAGTCAACAAAACCCCCTAATTTGAAAGGGGAGGGAGGGGGGTTTGATTTGTTTTTAAGTGAAATATAAGTTTTGCGTCACATTTTTCAGTTTGTTAAAAACAAATGCACATTCCTAGAAATCATTGCCTTCCTATGGGACTAACTTCACACTTTTCATGACGAGCTTCTGGGAGTTAGCCCTCTCTTCTGTCAAGAAACATATGACGTTAGCCCAATAAAAAGGGATCACCTGATGGTTTGTTTTTTTTTTGTTCCTTGACCTTTATTTCTACACATTCAAATGAACTAACACAGCAGCCACACAGCTTTACTTCCATGAATGCTAGAACAGTGCAAAGAAACTACATTTTTATTTTCACTATAATGTGTGTAGCATTTTTTTTTTGGTTTTTTTATTATTTTATTATTTTTTTATTAATAATAAAAATATTAATTATTTTTTTATTATTATCTTTCAAAGAAAAACCCCAGCACCCGAGTCTGCGGTTGCACTCATATAAAGCGGTTGCACTCATATAAAGCGCATGTCTCATTCTAATTAGTGACCGTCAGGGTAAGAAATCCCATACATACATTTTATATTGCACAAAGTAAGCAGCTGCTGATCCGTAGACAGGATCCCACCGCAGGACGGTCCTGAGATTAACAGAGTACAATTTCACATTTTTAATTTCTGTCAGCAAACGGATTTCTGAAGTGCCTGGGAAAAAAACCAACAAAACAAAACAAGATTTAGGAAAGTAAATCCCAGCTTTTCTGAGTTTCTTTTCGTTTGAACATTTTATATAAAAGCACAAGCCTGCTGAAGGCCCTTTGTACATTTAGAAGGGAATTCTCAAAGGCACTGTCACAGGTAAAGCAGTGCTGTACCTGCAGAAATGGCCTTTTAGAAACCGGCCTACCCGGTATGTGGGTGCGGTCTGTGCGCCTGTAAGTTCATCCAGACTGAGCAGAGGAATTCCCAGGGACAGGGATGAGGAGGGAGGTTTGTATTCGTGTGCATACTTTTCGCCTTTCCAAAAGCATCTGGGGAAAAATCTGGGCACATATTAGCAGGTGTAATTGTGCACGGGTAGTTTGGAGGGGATAATTTACCCAGGTAAGTATGCTTTAAAAATCAGTGGAGCTTATGCATACATTTGATTTAAAATTTAGGTGGGCTGTTAAAAAAAAAGCCTCTCTCTTAAGGGTGCGGTTTGCTAAAGCTTCTCTCTCATTCTGTGTCTATGGAGAAAAAGCAGCTATTTGTCTCAGTACATCGAGTGCGGTTTTCAGATATTAATTAATGACACGCTGAAATAATTGCTCAGTTAATCTTATGGGACTTTGCAAAATTTCCTCCTATCAAAGTTTGCAACAGGCCACATTAAACAACTGAAGTAAAAAATAATTTTTTAATTGGTGTGATGGTTTCCAAAATCATTTCTCCAGGAAGCCACTGATGCTTTTTATTACAAGAACAATGAATGCCTGATATAAACACAAAAAAATTGTGGGCAGTATAACTTTGTTTCTAGGTATATACAGGACAGGTCATAAATTCAAATGACTCAGAGAGCTTGCAGGCAAGAAGAAAACATAATGCTAATGTGAATAATAAGAGAAACCCAA
Source organism: Rhinatrema bivittatum (assembly GCF_901001135.1). Taxonomy (NCBI): domain Eukaryota; kingdom Metazoa; phylum Chordata; class Amphibia; order Gymnophiona; family Rhinatrematidae; genus Rhinatrema; species Rhinatrema bivittatum. The sequence continues at coordinate 561,802,897 of NC_042617.1, read as the reverse complement.
CTTACCTCAACTTGTTGTAGGGATCTGCATGCCTGAGTCTGGTAAATTGCTTGCATATTCTGAAATGCACACCCCATTATCATATTTATATTGATAACATTTGGCTTGCATTCAAGAATGCAATTCCAAGCTAAAACAGGATGCACCAAAGACAAGGCAATCTAGATTGCCCACCCAGGTTATAATAAGTCCAGCAGTTCCATGCAAGTCACCTAATATAGCAACTATGTAAAATATGCAGATGTAGAGGCTTACCTAAAATATTTGGCACCTGGGGCAGATGCTTCCTTTGGCACCTCTACCATATAATTTTAAAATTTCTTAAACATCGATAAAATATTTCAAAACAGCAGACATATCAAATAACACCAATAATTAAAATAAGGATTTTAAAAATCTCCCGCTCTCCACATGTCATCCTAAGATTGTCGTAGACTGGGGGCATGCATGCGCACAAACAATATGTGCCCTGTCTCTCTCTCTCTCTCTCTCACACACACACACATACACACACACATAAATACATACATGCTTGGTGAGAGACAGAAGGAGCGTGTGTGAGAAATAGAGATAGAGGATGTGTGTGTGTGCGCGTGCATGAGACACACATACAAACACTTCTTCTGTGACTTCCCCACAACACAAACATGCTTCCTCTATCTCTCACCCACACACATGCTTCCTCTCTCTCTGTCACACACTAACACAAACAGACTTATACACAAATATGCAGAAAAATACTGAACTGGAAACCACAACAAGCCAGATTGGAAAATAATGGAAAAGCAGAACATCACTATTCCTCAAAACAATACAATCAAGAAATATAAATCAATCAGAATAATAAAACCATACTAAAAAATTATACATATCAAAATGGATGATGAATAGAATTACCAAACATTAATAAAATATTTCAAAATTACTGACACATCACATCTAATAATTAAAACTAACAAGGATAAATATAATCTCTCACTGCCGATACCTGGGAACTTTAGATTTCTAATCATCCTGAGATTGTTGTGGATTGGAGAAGAGTGTACAAACTTTAACCCCTCTCATACACATAAATACAGGTACATATGCACAGGCATGCTCTCTCCCAGAAACTCACACAAACACTCACACATACTCACAGACACCCTCTCATACACACATTCATAGACACCTTCTCATACACCCCACCCCCACCCTTTCATATACTCATATACACACACACACACACCCTCTCATTCACAGGCACTCACTCTCACAGGGCCAAGCTCTCACTCTCTCACACACATTTTGGACCTCTTCTTCTGCTGCCAGCCCCAGGGAAAGGCCAGTGGCACTGCAAGGCTTCGCTTTTGCTGGCGGGGAGTAGGAACCCCGCCTGCGCGATACTTCTCCACCCTGCCATGCGACCATGGCAATGGCAACCCTCTCCCTGTTATCACTCGGGGCGGACCACTCCCTCCCTTAGCACACCTCTGTGCAGATGAAATATCAACAACTGTGAAAATAAGGTAAAGATGACATCTTAATGCTAATTAACCTAATTAACCTAGATCCGGAAAACAGCCAAAATTATAGACCCATATCAAATCTACCTTTCTTTGCAAAAATCATAGAAATAAAATCGTCCACATCCAACTATCAGAATACTTAGAGATGAACAACATACTTCACCCCGCACAATTTGGTTTCAGAAAAAACCTAAGCACAGAAACATTACTCCTTTCTCTTAATGACACAGTTCTTCGAGGATTCGACAAAGGACAAAGTTACATTCTACTACTTCTAGATTTGTCAGCTGCCTTTGACACAGTAAACCACTCCATCCTACTCGACAGACTTTCTGAAATAGGGTTATCTGGCACTGCCCTAAAATGGTTTACCTCCTATTTATCTAAAAGACGTTTCCAAGTGATATTCAACAACAACCTTTCAAATAAAGTGAACTTAATTACAGGAGTCCCACAAGGATCTGCACTGTCAGCAACACTATTTAACATCTATCTCATACCCATCTGTCACACACTGGATCATCTAGGTTTGACCCACTTCCTTTACGCTGATGATATTCAAATATTAGTCCCAATTCAAAATACCCTCGAAGAAACCTACAAGAAAATAAACTTCTATCTCTCAAAAAATCAAACAATGTCTATCAAACCTAAAACTCATAATTAACATCGAGAAAACTGAATTAATTATCTTTGACAAAAAAACCAATGAGTCAACCAGACAACCTCTTAAAACAGAAAACCCTGAAACAATAATCTCTCCTGTTGACCACGTCAGAAACTTTGGAATTACAATTGATAAAGAATTATCCTTCAAAACCCATATAACAAATAAAATAAAAGAAGGTTATCACAAGTTACTGACACTCAGATGCCTCAAACCCTTCCTCACACAAAATGATTTTAGAACAGTCCTGCAACTACTACTTTTTGCAAACCTAAAACTACTGTAATTCTCCTCTCCTTGGCCTTCCTTTTACCACAATCCGTCCACTTCAAATATTGCAGAACGCAGCCGTCAGGATTCTCACAGGAGCTAAGAAATAAGAACACATCACACCAACTCTCATCTCCTTACACTGGCTTCCAATTAAATACAGAATAGACTACAAAGTTCTATCAATCCTTCACAAAATTATTACAGGACAACAAAACTACTGGTTAACAGAACATATCCAGGTACACGCTCCAAATAAGAACCTTCGCTCAGTGAACAAGGCCTCCTCAAAATTCCTCCTGCAAAAATCACCCATCTAGCATCAACCCGAGAGAGAGCCATATCCATCGCCAGCCCATCTTTATGGAACTCTTTACCCCTCAATCTAAGACTTCCATTTGACACCAAAACTTTCAAAAAAGAATTAAAAACCTGGCTATTCACCAGAGCATTCTCAGATGCACTTAATCACTAACACCACCAGACCCACAACCAGACAACACCAAGAAATCAGAGACACCACCATAACAACCCTTGAATACTCATCAAAACCACGAATCCTACAATAGACTGACAAGAACTTTTTCTTTTCTATTTAATCCAACCTTGCTATTTCCTTCTTCAATGTTCCAAACGGTTATATATGAAATTCTCCATGTTAAAACCCTAATGTTATTTTATCATATTGTAAACTGTTATGATGGCAAAACCGAATACACGGTATACAAAACATGTTAAATAAATTAAAAAAATAAAATCAATAAATAATAAAATCAATAAACAGAAATTCTCTTCAAATACACAAGAGAATGAAAGGTAACAGGTAAAAAACAAAAAAGGAATGGAAAGATAGATGTAATGGAATTCAATACTTATTTTGATTGTATTAATTGTTCCAAATAAATACAGTGCAACCTACTCAAATGAATTTGGAACAGTTAGAAGAATGGAAATGAATTCTTTCAAGGCATTGTGCAAGGGTTTTGTTTTCTGAAAGCAGACAAGATGATACCTGCAGGAACAGATGAAAGGGATCTCTTTCCTCAAATGCAGCAAATATGTAACTTTCCTATACTCAGCAATAATGCGTAAACTAAAGGGAGATTATGACTCATGCACATTTTTTGGGGGGGGGGGGGGGGGGAGAAGGGGGAAGAATTGTCTCCCAGATTTGAGACCATCATTTTGGGCTCAATTCACCCAGATTATTTCTGGAAGGTGAATGTCAGAGAAATGCTGATACCAGCTTTGTAAAAGCGGATACTTGGGAGATATTTGGCCAAACATTCAGAAATACATGATTAACTGTATTTGGGCTGCAGAGAAGAAGCCACCGTAGCCTCTGCTGCATTAATGTCCTTCATTCTGTCCACAGAACTGCTTCAGAGGGCTGATTGATCACCCAGTTTTGACCATCATCCAAATGTATCTTTACTCTATGAACTTCCCCTTTCTATCTACCCTAATGATTTGCTTAGCTTTTCAGCCTTCAGTATCTAAACACATTACCCCTCAATCTCCTAAATGAACTGAAATTCTATTGTAACCCTCTTTTAGCTGTATCCCCATTGTAATCCCCTTTAACCTGAGGTCAGTGACCTCTAGCCTGATTGTAATTCGCTTTGAAGTGGCTGTCTAGTCAAGAAAGGCAGAATAGAAATAGAAAATTACATTTATGAATTATGCATGTGCCTTTTATTTATCTCTAGCAAACCTCAGAGCCAAATATTTATTTTCTCTGGCGTGATGCAGAAGTAACTTTGGGCTGGTATAAGCATGCAGGACTCAGTCATGTCAATGAATTTTGATATTCTAAAAACATTTTCTAGCTTGTGGAAAATTAGGAAATCCTGCTCTTTCAAACCCTCATCGTTAACTGAATCCATAAATACATTCATGTTTTTTCTCACATTCAGACCTGCTCAGTTTTCCCGTGCCGTGGGAGCTGATGTGCTACCAGGACACCAGTTAAAATTTAGAAGATATGTCAGACTGGAGGAGACTCTATCTCCTCAGGCCAAGCCCAGTACTCTTGTTACTCCCCAGCCTGATCTCATCACACACACTGTGCCCCGTCCCTAGCCCAACCCCAGCACTCTCTTCCCCCGTCCAACCGAGCATACCCCATATCCCTGCCTATTACTTCCACCCTAGCTATTTGCCCCCCCCCCAGCCTGAACTCAACACTATCAACCCTTCTTCTTTTCCCTCTGCTCTACCTGATCCAAACAATCTTGCTTTTTCCCCTTCCTACCCGTCGACTTCCCTCTAGCCTATTGGCCTTCTTTTACAGGATGCCCATCACTCTGGCTCTCTCTGATTCCAAAACTTTGGTCTAGTCTTGGCCTTGTTCTTTGACTCTGGTCCTCAGCCCTAATTTTAGGCCTTTTATTGGCCCTACTCTTGGCCACGTATTTTACGTCTTTGCTTTGCTCCTGTTTTGTCTGATTCTAGTTTTGTTTTGTGTTTTCTTATTCTTGTTTTGTTTAATGAGCACCTGGTCCTGCAGCAGCTCAGCCTTGCCCTGATGGGTACCTTTTATTTCCTGGTGTGTATGTTCTCTGTCTAAGTCTTGCTGGCCACCAGCACTTGAAGGCTCAGCCCAAGGTAAAATAGGCAAAAGACTCCAGTATCTGTCCCTGCTCCAACCTGACCCATTGGCATCTAACCTGCTCCTGCTTCTGGGGGTTGCCCCGACAGTGAGATTCCAAGGAAGCAGACCCAGGTAACATTCCTCCATAAAAAGGGCAGTGGACACATAGAATGACCCAACCCCCCACCTCCCCAGAGAAGGCGGTGGAGACAAAAACAGTGACAGAATTCAAGAAAACATAGAACAAGCACAGAGGACTTCCTGGTTGTGAAAAGGTGAAGGATCTATGGCAGTGTGCCAAAAAATGCGCCATAGGAGTCTCCTTAAAACTGTTAACCAACACCAGCAACAAAGCCAACTCCTGAGGACACCACACCCAAGATTCTTCAGTTCTGAAAGAGCACCCCTCGCAAATATTGAGAAAGCCTGATCAGTGAAGAAGGCAATCCAATCCAACACCTTATTGCAAATCCCCACCTCCTACGTCTCTCCAATAATAGAAAGTGATCAACCAAGTCAAATGCACAACTTAGGACTAAGTAGACTGCCTTATCCTCATCCTGATGATACAGAACTTTATTCATGACTGATGCTAGGATAGGTCCCGTGCTATATCCAAAACAGAAATTGGTCTGGCACTGGTAAAACCCAGATGACTCATCCAAAAAGAAGTCACCTGATCTGTTATCCCCTTTGCTATGACCTTTGCCACAAAAGATAGATTCAGTATTGGTGATAACTAAGAGGTCTAGATCTTCCTTTTGTAGAATTGGTGGAATGATAAATCCTTTCAAAGAGGATAATAACTTACCAAACTCATTGCTATCCCTGAGAGTAAGTAACAAGAAATAGATCTACTTTTTTGGTATTTGCTGGGACCCGGATCAACCACTGTCAGAGAAAGGATGCTGGGCTTGATGGACCTTAGTCTGACTCAGTATAGCATTTCTTATGTACTTATCTTGCAATGCAATGTTACAATCCCAGTCAGCCAGGCAATGAGATCATCAGAAAAATCTTTCACCAAGTTACTGGGACTTGGATCATAGAGGCCGGTGAAATTTCTTCCAGAATCTTGAACAGCCAGTCTACCTCTTCTAAAATACCAAGCCTTCCCTCCATCTTCTACACAATACTTCTCTGCAGATTCTGGATTTTATCTAAAAAGAAATTAGGAAAGGCCTCACAGTCTGGACCTTCTGTAACATTCCGAGACCTCATACCTGATTTTCTTAGGAATCTATGTGCACTATTCTCAGCTGCAACATTGAAAATGGTGTAAAATTGCTTCTTTGCTGCTAGCATCAAAGCATAGTATTTATTTGCAGCTATTTTCCATTTTACCTTATCTAATCTGTTATGAGATTTTTCCCATCTTCCCAACTTTTAACTTCTGTAACTTATCATTAAACCATGGCAAATGAATATTGATTTTGCAAGTCTGCACGTTCCATGGTGCAACCAGAACTAGTACATGAAAAATCTACTTGTCCCAGTGATCCATGGTCTGAGTTCTCAATTTCCTATGGTACTCTTGGGCCAAAAATTGAAAGAAGGCCTCACCATTTATTTTTCCCCTTGATTTTCACAAACATTCTTCCCCAGTCTTATCCAGCAACACTGATGAGACCTCAAATACAAATTTAAGAATACAGTGACCTGACCATGGGACCTCCCAAACGTCCATCAATCTCAACCTGCCTAATCACAGAGGAACCCCATAACATATCTCTGTGAGTAGGGCAATCTTCTAACTGATCCAGGCCCCTTGCTAAGACAGACATAATATTTTGAGCAGCATTAGGAAAAGGATCATAAATATGGAAATTGAAATCTCCAGTCACAATAAGAGAACTTCAGTGATAACTCCATTATAAATTCCAATAAGGAAATTCATTCATTCATCACATTCACTCCCTGCTCTAGGAGGGACGTAAACTGTCAAAAGCCAAGTACTATTAGTAGAACTCAGTCTAAGTAAAAGAAACTCACATCCCTGAATCCCAACTGAATGCAAATGCGCAATGGGTAAATCCTTCTTGAAAATTAGTCATACCTTCTAGTCTGTTGAAAGAATTGATATCCTGGTGGGCATAATTGAGAAATAGTAACCCCACACCCCCACCCTAAAGCCATATTTCTGTAATAAATACTAAATATGATTTCTTATTCCTCAGCAAATCAAGGATGAATATTCTGTACAGATCATGCATTCAATAGTAAACATGATACATATTTAGAAAAAGTATCCAAATTAATCTGCTTATCCAGTATAGAAGTACAATTAAGCTTTACTATCACCCTGTCTCAGCTTATAAGTTTGGGCCTAACCAATCTACCTCTCCCAGTTGCCTGTACCTCCTCCTACCCTCTATCTATAGAATAGTATGGTCTAGGGAATGCCTAGAAACCTCTTTTCAACACATGACAGCAGCCGCAGCTTAGCCCAAACCCAAAAATGTTCCCCCAAAGAGGCAGCTAAGGGTCAATCCCCTTGGACTGGCCCTTCCACAGGTTACAAGTGGCAAAGCTTCTTGGCAGTGATTAGGGACTTAGACAAGCCCCATGGGCTGATGTGGTGGGTTTGGTGTCTCAATACGGGTGTCAGGACTACAGAACTGAAATGTCCATGAGCTCCCTCAGGCAACAGTTCTTGTTGCTTGGATTTGTTGCCAGTAGTAGCAGGCAGCTCCAGAAGGCCCCACCTCTCCCTTCCTTCATATTTTAGCCCCTGCAAAGTGCTATGGGAGACCCCTGGGTTAGAGCTTCCTGCATTATAGTCTAGATGTGAGTGTGTCCGAAGGAGGTCAAAGGCAGAACAAAGAGAGAGAATTGAAGCAACAGGATTGAAGCAGCCAGCATGGAACGAGTGATCCTATCCAGTTCCCTAATTGGGCCATACAGTGCTGCTTGGGAGGTTCATTATGAACAGCCGTGTATGATTCCCCATCTTTGGAAGATTGTTTTGGTGTTTTTTCTTAGACAGGGAGACTCAAATGTTGGCTTCCTTCAGATCATGGCTAATTTGGACCCTATATCTGACCCCTAGGTGGAGCGATGATTGTGAACACTTCTTCTGCAGCTCCAGGGCCTACGAATTAAACCCAGAGCTTACATATGGCAGTGCACAGTACTTGCCTTTAAGCCACAAGGTTAACCAGTGTTTGCAATTTTAATGCTATCATTCATGCTCAGGAAATGATTCCCTTATACCCTGTTTAAGTGATACACATATTATCATGAGACAATTGCTAAAGCTGATAGATGAGCTGGTCTAATAGCTCAGAGGCATTGTAAATTGCCAGGCAAGAGTTCTGAGTTCAAATTCCAAGACCCAACTTCTGCTCCTTGGGGCTAGGGCTGGTGCAGAGTCAGCAGTTACCGCCTCTTGGAAAAAGAGTTCTAGCCAATGCCTAACAGTGACACCTAGTGGTCAAACTCAGGATGCACATATATCTGTTTCCAGTGACAGCTGCTGCCTGTTACCCCTGCCTGAGGACTCTCTCTCTCTGTAATGGCACAAATAGAAAGGAGGAGGAAAAATGGGGAAACGCCCCGATAGCTGTGAGTGAAGTGGAAACCTAAAGGAGGAGAAGAAAAATGACATAAAAAATAAAATAAATAAATAGAAAAAAAATATGCATATACTCAAGTAAAGCTCTGTTACGCTGCATTATTTGTTCTATGGAAACCGATGTGATGTTCCCAACTATATATAAAAAATGTTAAATAAATAAATATGTTTGTATGAAGATGTTCTAAGTTGAAGGCAAAATCATCTAATAATGCAGTAAGGTAATTACCTCTTAAATCCCTTTGCCAGGGATACCATTGGGTTTAAAAAATAGAAAATTCAAAATCCATTGAATATTAGTTTGAATATTTGTTTTTGTTTAATTGTTTTTAACTACATTAGTGGCAGATTGAGTAGGATATTACTATCAGCTAATGGCTGCTGAATTTTGGGGGTGATTGGGCAGCTTGAATATTCCATCTTGAAATGACTTAAAAAAAATGTTTTCAACTTTATAAATGAAACTAACAAAGGTGCACAGCATTTCTTAGCAGCACTGAAAATATCTTTTATATGCTCAGGTTGGCAGTAAAATACATTGATGGGCATGCATTTCTTTTGTAAATATAGATTTTCTGTTTGGAACTAAGAATTATTAACAAATGAATGAAAAGCAAATGTTTGACACAGTGCTATAAATCCAGATCGGGTGTAAAGTTCCTTAGGTAGGGCTGAAAATCCTACAGTCTGCATAACAAAAAGCAGAACGCAGTGTCCTCGGCCAGCTCTAAACCGCACCCTTTCTTTTAATTCTGAAATATATAAGTTCCCTTTCTGCTTTGAAACACAAGCATTTTACAAAGTACCGTAATTCCAGGAGCACAAACAGATCAATATAAATAAAAACTCTTAATTATTATGTACAGAATGCACTTTTTTTAAAAAAAATGCAATGCCAATAAAGCGACCGGCGAGGCTGACAGCTACGCCACTGGCAATACACCGTGGAAACCAGTAGGACCAACTTAAAGTGAACCTAAGGAAACAGATTCCAGGTCCTGTAGATGCAGTGAGAAATGCAGAAATCTTGCTAGATATCCCAGAGCCCCCTTTCACCCCTGAATCTGAAGAACAGCAGATAAAGATGTGATTGTGAACTTACTGCCACGCTTGCAGAGATTCAGCAGTAGAAGTGCAAAGATCATCTTGCCAGCTGAAGGACCGGATTATGGTTGTCATAAAAGTCAGGGGTTGTTTTCAATTCTTTTTTTTCAAGCCTCTCAGATTTCTTCTGCTTTAATGCTTGGAGTTTGCATAAAAATTGAATGTTGGTTCTTCTTTTTGTTTTGTTTTGTTTTGAACAGTTCCGTGCACTTGTTTACCTGTGCTATGAACTAACCTGCTAACATCCTCATTTTTTATACTGTTAAAAAAAAGCTAAATATAGAAGGAAGTAGAAAGGGGAAAATGGTTGCTTTCATTAGTTACCCTCCTGTCCTTTGTATTTGAAGTTTCAGTACAGCAAATGCTTCTCTCTCTGTTCATCCATTCCTCCAGAGTGTGGTCTAGTGCTTAACAAGCGCTGGCGCTCCTGACATTAATGTACAAATCCTGCTCACACGCATGCTTTCTGTGAATTCAATCATCACTTCATCTCTCTGCGATGCAGTTTATTATTTGAGTAGTTATGACAATGTTCCTTCTTCCCCCCCCCCCTCCTTTGAAAGCTGACATGCAGATTAGCTGTAGTTTTCTTTTTGCAGTATTAAAGCTTGTATGAACTGTACTAAATAATGCATATTATTGGAAGCCACTCTACAATTCTGTTTACCCATTTTTCTTCTTTTCCACCTTTTCCCAACCTGAGATGGCATGTCATGCCCAGGTGACACTAAAACCTCACCAGCCATGAGGTCTGGAGATAGAGCAGCTTTTAAACTAGAACAAAGGGGAAAGCTGACAGTCGCTAAGCAGCGCATGGTTCGGAGAGAGGTATCTTCAAAGGATACTAATGATGCATTAGAATTAGGACATCCCAACAGTAAGGTTCCAATTATAAGAAAAATAGTCCAAGGGCCTGTAATTAAAAACTCACCTGAGCTAAAAGATTCCAATTTATCCCTATCAATTAGAAAACAGAATGAAAATACAAACAAAAAATACACTTTGAAATGTTTGTAAGCTAATGCCAGAAGTCTAAGAAAAAAGATGGGAGAATTAGAATGTATAGCAGTGAATGAAGACAAAGACTTAATTGGTATCTCAGAGACATAATGGAAGGAGGATAACCAATGGGACAGTGCTATACCGGGGTACAAATTATATCGCAATGACAGAGAGGAACATCTGCATGAGACTAAATGCACATTTGAATCTTTATGGATAGAAATCCCTTGTGTATTGGGGAAAAGTATAGTGATAGGAGTATACTACCGTCCACCTGGCCAAGATGGAGAAACAGACAGTGAAATGCTAGGAGAAATTAGGGAAGCTAACCAAATTGGTAGTGCAGTAATAATGGGAGATTTCAATTACCATAAATTAGTGACGTGGTGTCATACACTTTGGGGCGGATTTTAAAAGCCTTGCTCGTGTAAATCCGCCTGGATTTACGTGAGCAGGGCCTTGCGCGCCGGCGCGCCTATTTTCCATAGGCCGCTGGCACGTGCAGAACCCCGGGACGCATAGGTCCCGGGGTTTTTGGAAGGGGGTGTGTCGGGGGCTTGTCGGGGGTGTGTCCGAACAACGCGGCGTTTTGGGGGCGGGATGTGGCGTTTCGGGGGCGGGCCCGGGGCGTGGTTTCGGGCCGGGGCATTCCGGGGGCGTGGCCGCACCCTCCGGAACCGCCCCCGGGTCGGGTCTCGGCGCGCCAGCAGCCCGCTGGCGCTCGTGGATTTATGTCTCCCTCCTGGAGGCGTAAATCCATGGATAAAGGTAGGGGGGGGGGGTTTAGATAGGGCAGGGGGGGAGGGTTAGGTAGGGGAAGGGAGGGGATGGTGAGGGGAGGGCGAAAGAGAGTTCCCTCCGAGGCTGCTCTGATTTCGAAGTGGCCTCGGAGGGAACGGAGGCAGGCTGCGCGGCTCGGTGCGCGCCGGCTGCCCAAAATCGGCAGCCTTGCGCACGCCGATCCAGAATTTTAGAGGATACGCGTGGCTATGCGCGTATCTTATAAAATCCAGCGTACTTTTGTTTGCGCCTGCTGTGCAAACAAAAGTACGCGATCGCGCTTTTTTTTAAAATCTACCCCTTTTAGTTTACAAATGCTATGATAATTTTTACTCAATATAACAGTATCTTTGCCAAGTAACTTAATTCAAAAATATCTATATTGAATTAGGGACCATCATATCACCCGCTGTGCTTTCAAGTTAATACTTGTGTTTATGCTCTTTGCTGGGTCTTCTTTAATCATTGGTCCACAAAGTCCAGTATTTATACTTTTTGTTTTTTTAAATTTTTTTTACTTAAAATGTAGAAGATATAACTTCCCTTAAATTGATGTCGGAGTCAGTGGTCCGAAGCGTGCGTTTCGCGGTCCGCTGCTTCAGAGATGTAATTCAGCTGATTCTCGTAGTCCAACGCTCCCCGCATGACTCAGGAACGGGACATTAGTTGACTTTCTTAATCCGGTGCTCTTCACATCACCAAATACTGCTAAAGGCGACTAAATAGATTAAAGGTCCCTCACGATTTCTATGGAATTGAGACTCTTTGTGTTAGATCATCTTTATGGCATTTTTTAACATTTCTAGCATTTTTTAACGATGCATTTTCCACAGTTAGGACGACATTGCTTTGAAAGCACTTACCGGACCCGGCGCCATTTCTCTGTCTCAGCATTTAGCAGAGGAACGATCAAATTTGAATTAATGACTGGAAGAGGGACAGTATGTAAATCCACGTCTCTAGTGCTAAACTTATAAAAGGGAAACTTTGATAAAATGAGAAAAATTGTTAGAATAAAACTGAAAGGTGCAGCTACAAAGGTAAAAAGTGTGCAACAGGAGTGGACATTGTTAAAAAAATACCATCCTAGAAGCACAGACCAGATGTATTCCATGCATTAAGAAAGGTGGAAGGAAGGCAAAACGATTACCGGCATGGTTAAAAGGGGAGGTGAAAGAGGCTATTTTAGCCAAAAGATCTTCATTCAAAAATTGGAAGAAGAATCCTTCAGAAGAAAATAGGATAAAGCATAAGCATTGTCAAGTTAAATGTGTAAGACATTGATAAGACAGGATAAGAGAAAATTTAAAAAGAAGTTGTCCATAGAGGCAAAAACTAACAATAAAACTTTTTAAAATATGTCCAAAGCAGAAAGCCTGCAAGGGAGTTGGTTGGACCATTGGATGATCAAGGAATTAAAGAGGCACTTAGAGAAGATAAGGCCATCACAGAAAGATTAAACAATTTCTTTGCTTCAGTGTTTACTGAAGAGGATATTGGAGAGATACTTGTTCCAGAGAAGGTTTTCATAAGTGATGATTCAGATCAACTAAACCAAATCACGGTGAACCTGGAAGATGTGGTAGGCTTGATTGACAAACTGAAGAGTAGTAAATCACCTGGACTGGATGGTTCTGAAAGAACTAAAAAATGAAATTTCAGAATTATTATTAAAAATCTGTAACCTATCATTAAAATCATCTGATGTATCTGAAGACTGGAAGATGGTCAATATAACCCCTATATTTAAAAAGGAATCCAGGGGTGATCCACGAAACTATAGACGGTGAGCCTGACTTCAGTGCTGGGAAAAATCATGGAAACTGTTATAAAAAATAAAATCACAAAACATTTAGACATAATTTGATGGGACACAGCCAACTTGGATTTACCCAAGGGAAGTCTTGCCTCACAAATCTCCTACATTTTTTTCAAGGGGTGAATAAACATGTGGACAAAGCTGAACCGGTAGATGTGGTATATTTGGATTTTCAGACAGCATTTGGCAAAGTCCTGCATGAGAGGCTTCAAAGAAAACTAAAAAGTCATGGGATAGGAAGCAATGTCCTTTTTGGATTGCAAGTTGGTTAGAAGACAGGAAACAGAGTAGGATTAAATGATCAGTTTTCACAGTGGAAAAAGGTAAACAGCGGAGTGCCTCAGGGATCTGTACTTGGACTGGTACTTTTTAATATATTTATAAATGATCTGGAAAGGGGTATGACAAGTGAGGTGATCAAATTTGCAGACAACACAAAATTATGCAGAGTAGTTAAATCTCAAGCAGATTGTGATGAATTGCGGGAGAACCTTATGAGACTGGAAGATTGGGCTTCCAAATGGCAGATGAACTTTAACGTGGAGAAGTGCAAAGTGATGCAGCTAGGGAAAAATAATCCTTGCTGTAGTTACACAATGTTAGGTTCTAGCTTAGGAGTTACCACCCAGGAAAGAGATCTAGGCATCATAGTGGATAACACATTGAAATCATCAGCTCAGTATGCTGTAGCGATCATAAAAGCAAACGATGTTAGGAATTCTTAGGACGGGAATGGCAAATAGAGGATGTTATAATGCCTCTGTATTGGTCCATGGTGAGATCGCACCTTGAGTAATACTGTGTGCAATTCTGGTCACTGCATCTCAAAAAGGATAAAGCTGCACTGGAGAAAGTGCAGAGAAGGGTGACAAAAATGATATGGGGCATGGAACAGCTGCCCTATGAGGTAAGGCTGAAGAAGTTAGAGCTGTTCCGTTCGGAGTGAGGGGGGATATGATAGAAGTCAAGCAAGTGGCTTATTTAAAACAAATCGAAGAAAATTATTTTTCACTCAGCGCATAGTTAAACTCTGGAATTCATTGCCAGGGGATGTGGTTTCAGCAGTTAGTGTAACTGGGTTTAAAAAAGGTTTAGATAAGTTCCCAGAGGTTAAATCCATAAACAGCTATGATGGTAATTAATAAGCAATAGTAGCTTGTGATCTGAGTAATGTTTGGGTACTTACCAGGTACATGTGACTTGGACTGGCCACTTGATGGACCCTTGGTCTGATCCAGTATGGCACTTATTATGTTCTTATGTTCTAGAGGTGAGGAAACAGATTCTTCCTGTGTGTCTCTATGCCACTACAAAGAACTAACAAAGCTAGCCTATGATGGGATGAGGGGACAAAGAAGGGCAGAAGACTGATTAATAAACAGATGTGAGATAGTTGAGAAATGACTGGAGAAAGAGGAAAACAGATAAATGGGAAAGCAGTAAAGATAAGGAAGCATAGAAATATGCAATAATTTTCTACAACAAAAGTGAAATAGAGAAATTTTGTACAAAAAAATCACAAATCGTAACAGATCACTGAAAATTATAATAGTTCATTGCAGAAACTGATGCAGCATTTTCATGGTAGCTTTTCCTGCAATTTACAGCAGTTCATAAAGTGGTGAATTCAAAGTTGTTACACAAGTCCTAATATTAATGTATATTATTCAATAAATAGTTAATTATATTAAATAAATGGTGAATTCAGTTGAAAATTGCCAGAAATTTAGAGAAACTGATATCAGTGCAAAAATGTGAAAGCAAATTTGCAGATTTTGTAGAATATCTGCAAACTTATTCATGAATGGAACACATCATTAGCAGGGAGTGTGAGATAGAGAAATGTGAACTAAGAGGAAGGAAGGGGGATGGCAAGAGAATGAGGAAGATGTTGAGGGAGCGCTAGGGAGCGGTTCCAATTCCAGAGAGGTTAGTGTGCCCTTGGACCATGGCGTGACTGCAGAGGAGCTCCGAGGAAGCGACGAGGCAGGCAAGGCAAGTCCAAGCACGGATGGACAGGCTGAAGACCAGGAGCCCTGACCTCTGCCGAACCTGAACGCATCAGAATAGACCCAAAAACACAATGTTGGTCTCTGGGGTAGCCCTCCGGGCACTCAATAGCCCTTTCAGACCTGCCACCTGGAAACGGCAGATGCGACAGGATGGACAGAGGTCGAAGACAGGCAATGGTCCTGGAACAAGATGAAGACACTTGAAGACATGGTCGGGATGAAGGTACTTGGAGACATGGTTGGACGAAGGTATTTGGAGACATGGTTGGAATGAAGACACTTGGAGACATGGTCGGGACGAAGACACAATGCGAGTGGACAAGGCTAAGGCAAGGCTGAGACTTCAGGATGAAGAGAGGATCCAGGCAGCTCAGGAAGCAGAGTCCAGTCAGAGAAGGCCTCAGTAACCCAGCATGATCGACGCACCAGAGGGTAATACAGAAGAAGGCGAAACTTCAGACCCAGCGTGGACAACGTGCCAGAAGCAGGGTCCACTGGGAAGACTAGGGCTGGCCCCGGAACTTGAGGTAGCCAAAGAGAAGCCGGGGTGTACTAGGACATCTGGAGAAAGGACATCAAAGGAGAGGAACATTGATGAGAACACTTGATGAGTGGAAAACGACAGCAGGGTTAAAACTCAGCATGAAGAGGAATCTGGGCAACACTCAAAGCAGTATCCGACCTGAACAGAGACTTCAGTGATCCAGCGTGATCGACGCACCTGACAGGTCAACCAGAAAAAGATGAAACTTCAGACCCAGCGTGGAACATGCACCAGAAGGTCATCTTGAAGCAGGGTCTGCTGGGAAGACTAGGGCTGGCCCCGGAACATGAGGTAGCCGAAGAGAAGCTGGGGTGTGCTAGGACATCTAGAGAAAGGACATCAAAGGAGAGGAACATCGATGAGAACACTTGATGAAGGGAAAGACAACAGCAGGGTTAAAACTCAGCATGAAGAGGAATCCGGGCAACACTTGAAGCAGCATCCTACCTGAACAGAGACTTCAGTGACCCAGCATGATCAACGCATCTGATAGGTCAACCAAAAGAAGACCAAAAGAACACCACCAAAAGGTCATCTAGAAGCTGAACAGAGGACGGCAGGAAGCTAGGAGTCGAATCCGGAACCAGGACATCCGAGGACAAGGCTTCCAAGGAGAGGAGCCGGAAGGAGTGAACACCTGGAGGCAGAACATCTGAAGACAAAGATGTCAGGATCATCTGAAGATGAGGACATCAGGATCATCTGAAGACGAGGACATCTGAAGACATGGGATCCGATGAGAGACCAGGAACCATAGGTGTAGATGACAAGGGAATTCCCATGAAGAACGGAGTGCCTTGAAGAAGCTGGAGATGAAGAGAAGTCCAGGGGCGGACTGGACCCTTGCAAAGGCAGTGGAAGACTGGCGAAGGGCCCTTTTATAGGGCTGAAGTGGAGACACCCGGATGACATCATCAAATAGGGCTGCGGGGCCTTTCCTGCCGCAGGCCCTTTAAGAGGACAAAAGAGGTGCGGTCGCGCGCCTAAGGAAGGCAGGACCAGGGACAGTGGCGGCCATGCCGCGAAGAGGAGGCAGGAGTGGCACAGGGCTGCAAGGCAGGTTGTGGTGGTGGAGGCCCCCCTAGCCGCATGAAAGACGGTGGCGGCCTCCAGGCCACGTGGAAGCATGGCGGCACGGCCCACCATGCAGGAGGAAAGGCGTGGGCAGCCTCCGGGCCGTATGGGGGCCTGGACAATGGTGGCTCCCCGCTGCGGGCAGCGGTGATGATGGCAGCAGCCTCCTGGCTGCAGAGAAACATGGCGGCAGTGGCTGACCCGCCGCGGAGCAGGGTGATGGCTGCGGCCTCTGGAAGCAGAGGTGAGAGGCTGCTTGCTGCTAGGCTCGCAAGCAGCATAGTAAAGAAGAAGGTCAGCAGGAACGTTAGAGAGAGGCAAGCTAGAGCAAGGAAAGGTCATGAAATGAAAGGGAGTAAGAGAGTAAAACAATGGGAGAGAGCCGCAAGGGAGTGAATTGCGAGGGAAAAGGAGGAGAGGAAAGTGAGGGAAGATTGAGAGAGAGCCAAGGAGACAGAAACAAACAGAAGAGAACGGGAGTTATCATGGGGGAAGCCCTACAATACTACCAATAAAAATATGGCTTTTTGCTCATTTTTCCCTTTTACTAAGAAATTAATTCACAGAGCTATATATCTGTTTTCATGAATTCTTGGATTGCAAACCAATAAATCCTGTCCAACGGTGACTACCTGGGTATTCGGAGGGATATTCCAGTGGTATCAGCTCCGGACATACTTTATGATCTGAGGGGTTAGATCAATTGATGGTGCATAGATCTGATTTTATGCAGAAGCAAGCAGTAACTTATGCAACTCCACTACTTTGGAACTCACTTCCTAAGGTATTACGATTAGAGAAAGAACTGACAAACTAAGAAAGATTTAAAAACGTTCCTTTTTCAGAAAACAGATGCCTAAGTGAGCTGAAGTTACTGATGTAATTTTTAGTGTATTTTATGTATATTGTATGCTGTATGTGATCTAAATATTTAAATATTTGTTTAATGTGTTACCCACACCTATTTATTTTTAAACAAATAAATATTGACTTATAAACATGCAATTAAGCATCATTCCTGCTGTCAGTCTAAATTCTAGGATTTCAACTGAATTTATCTCCTGAGCCTATTCTTTGGAATGACACAAGGGCAAATTGTTAACATTTTTCCTCCATGAACAATATTCTGCACTAAAACTAGTGCCGCTCATGGCAATGCATGTTGAAGAGACAAAATTCTGTCCCGTGACACGACATCGCCTTTATGTTTTACTGTGCATTCTCAATGTTCCTCCTTGATTCAATCAATAGCTTGGAACATCTGCCCCAAGAGACATCATGTGGAGCAAAGAGGAACTCAGAGCAACAGCAGAGAGGAAGATGTGCTACCTAATTCCTGAGCACCAAAGTTCCTACAGACAATTAACACCAAGCCTGTTCCTGATTTAAACAGATAAGTGAGAGGTGAGGAACTAGATTTACCAGATGCCGGACCATATGACAAACAACAGCAACACGGGTGTTTATATAAAAAAAAACCTGGGCATTTCTGTGGTTCAGATGTCCATGCATAATGTTCTCATAATTTATTACTGTACAGCATCTGCTCTTTTGCTGTCATTCTCAGGTTTTCAGAAGGCCATAATTTTTCTATTTCAGGCCAAAGCAGTTTATAATTTTTATAAAAAATACAGTCACTATAAGGACATAGGAAATAAAATACAAAATCTGTAATACAGCTGACTACATCCTCAACTCTCATTAGGGGAATAGAAGGTGATATTGCAGAAAAAATAATTCTTCCCCCAAAATTAACTCTTTATATAAATGTTCTATTACTAACTGACCCACCCTCAGTCGGGAGTGGAAACAGGCTGCATTACAGATTGCAATACTGAACATATAAAAATTGCACTCCCAACCAATCCCAACATAATACCATAAACCATAAACCTGCCTGCTAAGGGACTGCCCTATTCCACCTGGGCTCCTCTGGATTTCCTGTTTCCAACTGGATTGTGTTTGCAAGGACATAAAAACATAAGAAATTGCCATGCTGGGTCAGACCAAGGGTCCATCAAGCCCAGCATCCTGTTTCCATCAGAGGCCAAACCAGGCCACAAGAACCTGGCAATTATCCAAACACTAAGAAGATCCCATGCTACTGATGCAATTAATAGCAGTGGCTATTCCCTAAGTAAACTTGATTAATAGCCGTTAATGGACTTCTCCTCCAAGAACTTATCCAACCAAGCTACACTAACTGCACTAACCACATCCTCTGGCAACAAATTCCAGAGCTTTATTGTGCGTTGAGTGAAAAAGAATTTTCTCCAATTAGTCTTAAATGTGCTACTTGCTAACTTCATGGAGTGCCCCCTAGTCCTTCTATTATTCAAAAGTGTAAATAACCGAGTCACATCTACTCGTTCAAGACCTCTCATGATCTTAAAGACCTCTATCATATCCCCCCTCAGCCGTCTCTTCTCCAAGCTGAACAGCCCTAACCTCTTCAGCCTTTCCTCATAGGGGAGTAGTTCCATCCCCTTTATCATTTTGGTTGCCCTTCTCTGTACCTTCTCCATCGCAACTATATCTTTTTTGAGATGCGGCGACCAGAATTGTACACAGTATTCAAGGTGCGGTCTCACCATGGAGCAATATAGAGGCATTATGACATTTTCCGTTTTATTAACCATTCCCTTCCTAATAATTGATCCTCCTACCATTCCCAGCTCAGCTTTTCTCATCGGTGAAGTCCCGCCCTCCACTCAATGTCATCAGAGGGTGTCAGGATATAACTGGACATAGGACATCAGAAGCGTCCACACCAGTGAGGTGTGTGCGTCTGTCATGCACATGAAGGAGCACAACAAAGGAACCTGCTCCTTTCTTTGTACGCCCCATGGTGCGCGCAATCACGAGTGAGAATATCCCCTGTTTGTGTGCCTTTCATATTCATCTGGTTCCCTTCTCTCTGCAAATTTTTACATCAAAGTTCAGCATGAACATCCCAACAATCATTGGACAAGGCCGATATAGTAGCCAGAAGGGCTACTCGTTTATATCACACAAGGTCAGATCTAATAACATCCCACTATTTCCACATAAACTCCTGACTGTATCCACAGCATTCACTGTACTCTTAGTCAACGCACAATCAGTCTCTAAGAAATCTGTGATAATACATGATCTTCTCACTTCTTCTAATGCGGATTACTTATATATAATTGAAATCTGGTTCACTAGCAATGACGTGCCCATTCTCAATCAATGCTGTCCTAAAGAATACACTTATTATTCCCAACCCAGAACATATAGGAGAAGGAGCAGGCTTGTAATCATTTTCAAAAAGCATTTAAAGTTCTCATTAATTACTATGACTATTCCAGCACTATTTGAAGTTCTGCTTGACATTTCCAATTTACTTAACATTTGTCTTGCACATTATTCCCTTGGACTTCTAAATCACACCATGTCACCTTTGTTCAAGTGCTTTACAGTACACCAATCAATCCTTCAAAAACTTTGCTTTTGGATGTCTTCAATGTGCATGTTAATATCATTGCACACTTCCCAGCGAGTGAAACAATCTTAAAACTGTTCACAGCTGGAGGTTAGGAGCAAATAATCACTGCTCCCACACATAGAGCAGGGAACACCCTTGACCTGATGTTTGTAAATAAAGATATGTTCACATGGGACCCCAATGAAATATCGTCAATAAGAGTCCCATGTCAAAACAGTCTTTTCTATCAAGACATGGCCAACAATTGTTTCAATTCATTACAAGCACTTACAGATCAATTGGTTCCTTTAAAGCCAGGCTTCATCAACCAAACCTCCAGCGCCCATTGGAACACACACTCTATAACTACTAAGAAACAAATTCTTCTTAGAGTGGAAGCAAAATGGAGAAGAGATCCTTCCCTGGACAACCACAACAATTACAAACTAGCTTTAAATCAATATAAAGAACTCACAAACTCTTCTTAGAAAGCTTACTTCAACGACCGAATCAAGATTTCAATTAATAAACCACAGGAATTATATCACATTGTGAAGACTCTCATCAGCCCTCCTTCAGCTGCTCCTTATAGTCTGGGCACTGTTTCGAACAAAAATATTCCAGTCGTTCACAAATTTCTTCTCTAACAAGATTGCCCACACTAATGTTTCCTGTCCTTCCTAAACTCCTCCTTTGAATGACAATTCTCTTGTACTCTGATCTACCTTTGAACCAACAATTCCACTCAAACTGTTGGATATTATTAGCAAACTCAGTTCTTCTACATCTCCATTAGACCCTTGCTCAACTCCACTTCTGAAAGTCTCAAAACATGAGCTTATATCCTCCATTGCAAAAAGATCACTAACTTCAGGCTTTTTACCTATAATTTTGAAAAGGGCCTCTATTCAATCTATACCAAAGAAACCCACAGAAAATCCTTCTGATCTACCTAATATTTGCCCAGTCTCTTCTCTTCCTTTTCTTACTAAAGCAATTGAAGCTGTCATTCTAAATTAGTTATGTACTTTTTTAGACTCCCACGCAGTACTTGGTCAATATCAATTCATTTTTAGGTACTTCCATAGCTCTGAATCTCTCCTACTGAGATAAGTGTATGAAAAATTTGTGCGACTCACTGGCTGGAAATCATGGGCTCCCACAAAGAGCCAATCACGATGTAAATTTCCAGAGCAACAGTAGCATCTTCCTCACTGAGCGCCAACCATATTGCATGTACTTTATTAAAATATTACTAGCAAGGTGTTGTGGCACATCTCTGCCCCTGCATGTAGCAAAACTTAAACCATGGGGGTAAGCAAAGCAAGCCTCCACAGTAGCATCCGTAAATGAGATGCCACCAAATAGCCAGTCTCCCAATGCTCATAAAGAACATGCTAAGTTGTAATAGTGTATATTAGAGAACTCCCACCCTTTCTCTAATTTGGGCACCATCAATCTTGCCATAGACACTCTAGCCTTATGTTCCCACCAAACAAATCTGGAACAAATTTGCAGGAAAGACTTAACATCCTTGTTGCCCAGAATTAATGGCAACTTTTATAGGGGGTATAACAATTTAGGGAGAAGAGACATTTTAACAACACTATTCTCCCTATTAAGGACAGGGGAAAGATCATCCACCCTTGTGTACGTAGTCGAAATTCTCAAAGAATTTTAGGGATATTCACCTGATACCACCCACTGGGATCCCTATGAATGTAAACTCCTAAATATTTAATTTGAACTTTCTCCCACCTCAAAGGCAAGGGACCACAATCAGCACTAAGATGACCCAAAATGTCCAGTACCTTGGATTTCTCCAAATTCAACTTGAGACCTGAGAATAATTCATATTCTCTAAAAACATCCAATACATAGGATCATGTTCTAAGGTGCGATAATGCCCTATCACACGTGATAATGGGCTTATCGCGCCAGTAAAATTAAAATTAAGGGAAGGGGTGGAGTTAGGGAGGAGTTTGGGATGTGTTCAGGGAAATAGGGTGGCAGCACCACTGCTGGCGATAATGTTTTGGACATTATCGCCTGCAGTAGTGCGGGAAATAACACCACCTTTTAGCATGGCGCTATGGGGGCGATAGTGTGCGTCACGGCTGCACCGCGGCAGGAGAAACTGCACCGCCATGATGCAGCCGACTGCACACTAGCGCCTCCCACCTCTTTTTTCACTCCCCGCCCCCTTTACCACGGCAGCTCATCATTCTGCAGGGAATGATGAATATAGGCCACAGTCGGGAGTAAGCTCTTGTCTTGCGGTATAAAAAGAAGAATGTCATTGGCAAAAAGGGTCAAAAGAGGTACATCATGAAAACCAACATAATTCTGGAGAATGCTATTCAGCCTAGCGGTCAGGGGTTCCATAGTTAAAATTAACAATAATGGAGCAAAGGACACCCCTGTCTGGTCCTCCTAGTTAAATGGAATTGACCCGAGAGAGTTCCATTTACCCAAATTTTAGCCATGGAGTTACTGTGTAGCACTGCAATTGCCTGTGTTATGAAGTCTGAAAACCTAAATAGACCCAAGACACACTTAAGAAAGTCCTACAAGGCCCTATGAAAGGTCTTCTCCACATCAAAGCCTACCAGTACAGGATCCACAAAATGACCACGCTTGCAAAGTTCTAGCAGAAGTAGAATATGGCGAATATTTATACTAGAGCAGAGCCCTTTAATAAAACCTACTTGTCTCTTAGAAATCAAGAAAGGCATTATATCCAATAATCTATTGGCCAATAATTTCACATAAATTTTGATATCTGCATTCAACTATGAGATGGGATGATATAAATATGTCAGGTGGGGATCCCGCCCCAGTTTAGGGAGAGCAATAATATTTGCCATTCTTAAAGTCTGACATAGCACCCGCCCGAATCATTTCACCAAACAAGTTGACCAATCTATCTAACACATATGGGGTCAGTGCCTTGTAAAAATACGCTGATAGCCCATCAAGCCCTAGTGCTTTGAAATTTTGTAGATCCCAAATCACAGATGCAATTTCTGACCTCTCAATAGGTTTATTGAGGCCCTCCAACTGTGAAGGAGTCAAAGAAGGGACATTGATCTTACTCAAAAAATTGTTTCTAGCTAATAAGTCCCCCTCATCAGCTGTGTAGAGGGATTCATAAAATTCCCAAAAAATGTCACTAATTCCCTGAGTCGGAGTAACCAGATACCCCCTCCACGAACGTAGCCCAAAGACAAAAACAGATTTATGGTCAGCCCACATGAGATTTGCTAGCATTTTGCCCGAGTGATTGCTGAACAAACATAGTTTATGTTTCAAAGAAAGCAAGGAGGAGGTAGCTTTCTTGTGTAGACTGTCATTAAGCAGTTTACAGGTAAAGAGAAATTGACTCTTGATCTCCTCCGAAGGTTGAACATTCAAGTCCTGCTTTAACACATTCAACTGTTTTGTAAGTTCCAAAATGTCCCTATCTAACTCCCATTTCTTAGCTATGACATAACTGATTATATCACCACGGAGAACTACCTTCACAATTTCCCAAAACAAAATAGGCTCCCTCTTATGTTGGGCATTATTTTGTTCAAGTTCTTGCCAATGAGAAATCAAGAATTGCTGAAAAGCTTTATCTTGAATAAGCCAATGAAGCATTTTCCAATTAATGTAAGCTCCTCCCACATTTGGCCCCTTAAAAACACAGGAGACCGGGCAGTGGTCCAAAATAACCAAAGCTTCAATCTCTGCCCCAGTCAACTACGAAAATAAAGACTTGGAAAGTAACACATAATCTAATCGAGATTTGGAATATAGTACTCTCCAGGCAAAGAAAGGGGATACCTTTAGAAGTATCGGATTGGCGGCCTACTCCCACTCGCTGTCTATCTAATTGTAGGTTTGCCTCGCAATTAAAATTCCCACCTAGAACTATTGGAGCACTCTCCAAGGCAAGAATATGAGAGACCAGTGCAGAAAAAAAAACATGATCATATTGATTATGTCCATAAATGGAACCCATAATCAATGGTTTCCCACATAATAAACCCCATACAATAACATAGCAACCAGTAGGATTTATGGATTAAAATAGCTACTCCATGGCTTTGGGAGGAGCCCAAAGCTGCAAAAATCTAATGAATTCCCTGATTTTAAGATGTTCCGCTTCTGACATATGGGTTTCCTGTAAAAACACACCAAATAATGAGAGAACAAAGTAACTCATGATAACTACTCTACAACCTTGTAAATCACTAAACAGATTCCCTATCCTACTAACCTTTTGTCCCCTTCCTGAGTTGGGACGTATAAAAACATCACCCCAGTTTCATAAGACCCTATAAAATTCTTCCAATGAATTTATCTTATCAAAATATGTACCTTACAAAGTATATTGTGATGTAGCGCAGCCCGGCCGCAGGCAGGAGCTGACAGGCTACCATAAGAGCAATGGGAATACCAGAGTCAGACAGCAGGGGGCGCAGGGGAAGAGGAGAAGAACTACGCATCCCAGGTTCCCTGAAACACCACCAGACCTGGGAGGAGAGCCTGAAGGCAAACAGGTGGCAGACATAGAGGGTAATGAGGTAGACACCGGTGAGTCCATGGAAGTGGAGGAAGAGGGCGTGCCCCCTTGGTGGAACTGGCCACAAAAGCCCAGCTCTTCGGAGTCAGAGGAGGAAGAGATGGAGGTAGGTTCAGAGGGAGAGGAGTCCTCCAGTGCGTATATGGATACGGAGTAATCTATGTGGGGTGTATAATCCTTATCCTAAAGGGGAAGCCCGGGAGGAGGGCTCTAACGGGGCCTGTTTTGTTGGGTCTGGTAATAGCACTGAGCAGAAAAGGTGAAAGGTTACTCTGTAATAGCACCGCTTGTAAGGGAACCGGAGTGCTGGAGGGGGAGGGGTAGCCCCCATGTAATGTATCCAGTTATTACTTTATAAACTGCTTTGAAGGAACTAGCTCTCCCCCTGTGTTGTCTTTGGGGATTGGGGGGGGGGGCTGCTTACCCCCCAACCCAGCCTGAAGGGAACCTAGCAGCCCAGCAAAACCAGGGCCAGAGGAGGCGCGGACCCAGGGAGTTACGTGAGCCTGTCGAACTCCAGGGACCTTGGCAACTGGTGGCGGCTCAGGACTGAAGACAGAAGAGCGGCGCCCGAGGCCTCACGGACGGTGAGCCATCACAATATATAATACCAAAATTTATTTTACTATAGTATGTGTAAGACCAATATTTTATACCATAATGTAAGGACCTAAAGGACAAATGTTATTTTTGTAAACTGTTGAGATCTTCACTTGGAACGACGAGATATAAAATAACTAAGTAAATAAAATAAATAAACATAATAGAAACTTTTAGTCTATTTAAATGAGAGATCACGTTCTCCTGTTTAACTGGGGTGTCCAATCCCGCTACGTTCCATGTGATAAACCTAACCGAATTCCCCATACTTTCCTGCTATCTGAACTGTAACCATCATAACCCACACATCAAAAGACTTAGCGAGCCCCCCCTGGATAGGCCTCTAGCCCCAGAATACTCCAAATAAAAGCTGCAGCCAAAGATAAGGATTGGATAAGTTCTTGGAGGAGAAGTTCATTACCTGCTATTAATCAAGTTGACTTGGAAAATAGCCACTGCTATTACTAGCAACAGTAGCATGGAATAGACTTAGTTTTTTGGGTAATTGCCAGGTTCTTGTAGCCTGGATTGGCCACTGTTGGAAACAGGATGCTGGCCTTGATGGACCCTGCATGGCAATTTCTTATGTTTCTTATAAAGAGAACAGCTGATACATCTGCCAAACATACTATGAGAATTACTACTCCTAGTACCCTTCCCCTGGCCTAACCTCCCCCCAACCCCCTCCCATACCCCCTCCACCCCCCCATCCCCACCCTAATATCACCCTCTCCGATACTAAACTAGCATCCAATTACTCTCCACCATCAGAGAGCTTGAAGCACATAGATGCATTTGGGTGCCTTCCCTCAAAAAAGAAAAACAGAGAAGAAACAGCTCCTAGTTCCCCAACATAAACAATATGATTAAGAGCACGACAAGTGGCGAGCAGGGAAAGCCTCAAACTGGAAATGAAGTGACAATGCAGGACCATCAATCCAACCTAAGTAATGCAACAGTACAAACTATGCAAACCAGGCGTGAATTATACACAGAAAGGCAAAGTCCAAGCAACGAAAATCAAGGTTCCTTCCTGCTCACATGCGATACAGCTGCAGCATGGCGTGGCACAGGGAAGGTTCCCCCAGAAACTCAGCAGCTTTCAGGTCTGTCCAAGGCAGACAAAGACAAAAAAAATTAATTAACCAATGTCCCCGGTGCATCAGCGAGCTCAGTCCATTCCACCAAGAAGAATCTGTTCTCCACTGAGAGTGATTTACACTCTAAAGGCATGCAGGATCCATGCTCAAATCATTTTCAAGTTGCAGTCACAGCAACAGCTGGCAGTGATAACGACTGTAAGAAAAGTTTGGCTGCTTGCACCGACTTGCACCAATGGATCCCCTGAACAGTCCAAATCTTCAATTTAGCTGAGTAAATCACATTTGCTATTTCTCAAGATCAGAACAAATCTTGAAAAATTAGTATACACCGGCCATCATAATAAATCTCCTTGTGCTTGCGATATTCCTGGAGAATACGGACCTTATGGGCAAAGTTCAAGATTTTAGCAAGGACTATTCCCGGCTTTGCCTTGTCGACCGATACAGATCCCACATGATGCACGAGCTCAATCCGCAGACAATCTCCTAGATCAGCTAGGCCCAGTTCCAACGGCAGCCATTGTTCCAAAATATCATGTAGCTTACCAGCTAAAATGTCAGCAAAACCCACAAAGTCCAAATTAAAGCGACATGAGTGACCTTCAAGATAGTCAGTCTTGGTTTCTTGGGAGCCAATCAATTTTTCTCAAGCTTTTCCACCTTTGCAGTCAGCGCAAGTGTGTCATCCTCAACCGGGCCTACTCAGCCCTCAATAGTTTCAAACCACATGTGAAAATCTGATAGGGTGTTTTTGATTTCCACAGTTTGTGCTGAGAAATTATCAAATCTGGTTGCCAGAGCTGCTACTACTACTGCAGTCAAATCGGCCACAGCAGATTCATTAAGCACTACTGTCAGAGCAGGTTCTTTAGCGGCGGCCATTTCCCCCTCCAGTGTACTCATTTCCTCCTTTTCCATCAAATGGTTGGCAATGCCACAGTGGAGAGTCACAGACACCTTCTAAAGTGAAGTGGGACCACCACCGAAAAACAAATACAGGTAAAAAGAGATGCTTTGATCCAGATGGTATTAGATCTTGTGGGAAGGCACCCAAAGCCTTAGGAAACATGGCTTCTCTAGTCCACCGCATCACATGACCCCTTCATCAGCACTTTTTAACATCATTTAACCCCTCTCTGTTGTCTTCTCTCCACCTTAGGCCTGTCTTACAAGTTGTATGCAGATGACATACAGGGTCAGATATTCAAAAACGCTGAGCTCCGAAATTTTCGGCCCTTAAATTAGATTCCTAAGTTAGGCACCTATTTTCAGCCAAACTTAGGTTCCTAAGTTTTCAACTGAAAGTTCACATAAATTAAGTTCCTAAAAGTTATTCACCTAAATTTAGGACTGCTATTTATTTACTTAGATTTACGCTCCTAAATTAGGTGCCTAGTTCGGAAAATCAGTGCTAAGCTTCTAACTTTCAGGGTCATTTTTCAAAAGACTATGGGCCATTATCATATGCATTAGGGCCTTATCGCATGCGATAATGCTCTAATGCATGCGATAACGATTGCATTGCAACAATAAAATTTAAATGAGGGAAAGGGGAGTGGTTTGGTCGGAGTTTGGATGGGATTTAAAAAATTTTGGGAATAGTTGCGCTGCGGGCAATGATGTTTTACACATTATTGCCAGCAGTAGCGCCGGAAATAACTACACATTTTGCAGGGGCGCTATGGGAGTGACAGTGTGTCCTGTGGCTGCACCCATGGCAGGCGAAAAAGCACCACCATGATGTGGCCGGGTGCAATTATCGCCCCCGCCCCTTTTTTGACGGTGGCTCTTCATTCCACCATATTTATAGCGAAATGAAAAATCTAAGCCTTTGTTTCCCTGCCCTAACTCCATAAGAACATGCCAAACTGGGTCAGACCAAGGGTCCATCAAGCCCAGCATCCTGTTTCCAACAGTGGCCAATCCAGGCCATAAGAACCTGGCAAGTACCCAAAAACTAAGTACATCACATGTACTGATGGCAGTAATGGCAGTGGCTATTTTCTAAGTCAATTTGATTAATAGCAGGTAATGCACTTCTCTTCCAAGACCTTATCCAAACCTTTTTTAAACACAGCTACATTAACTGCACTAACCACATCCCCTGGCAACAAATTCCAGAGTTTAATTGTGCATTGAGTGAAAAAGAATTTTCTCCGATTAGTTTTAAATGTGCTACTTGCTAACTTCATGGACTGCCCCCTAGTCCATCTATTATCCGAAAAAGTAAATAACCGATTCATATTTACCCATTCTAGACCTCTCATGATTTTAATAACCTCAGCCAACTCTTCTCCAAGCTGAACAGCCCTAACCTCTTCAGCCTTTCCTCATAGGGGAGCTGTTCCATCCCCTTTATCATTTTGGTTGCCCTTCTCTGTACCTTCTCTATCACAACTATAACCTTTTTGAGATGCGGCGACCAGAATTGTATACAGTATTCAAGATGCGGTCTCATCATGGAGTGATACAAAGGCATTATGACATCCTCCGTTTTATTCACCATTCCCTTCCTAATAATTCCTAACATTCTGTTTGCTTTTTTGACTGTCACAGCACACTGAGCCGACGATTTCAAAGTATTATCCACTATGATACCTAGATCTCTTTCCTGGGCAGTAGCTCCTAATATGGAACCTAACATTGTGTAACTATAGCATGGGTTATTTTTTCCTATATGCAACACCTTGCACTTATCCACATTAAATTTCATCTGCCATTTGGATGCCCGATTTTTCCAATCTCACAAGGTCCTCCTGCAATTTATCACAATTGCTTGTGATTTAACTACTCTGAATAATTTTGTATCATCTGCAAATTTGATTACTTCACTTGTCATATTTCTTTCCAGATCATTTATAAATATATTGCAAAGTAAGGGTCCCAATACAGATCCCTGATGCACTCCACTGCCCACTCCCTTCCACTGAGAAAATTGTCCATTTAATCCTACTCTCTGTTTCCTGTCTTTTAGCCAGTTTGTAAGCCACTCTCCTCAGACAAATGGAAGCCACAAGGAAGCGGGCAATAATGATGCTAGTAATTAGAAATGTAAAAAATGTTTCTGATGTCCAGGTATATCAGGACAAAAGAAGATGTGGCTGGCTTTGAACTGGGGTGTGACTGGCTTTCAATTAGCAATCCAAAAAGGGCTTTGCTTTCAGCTTCAACTAGGCGCTTGCAGCCCTGCTCCTCAGGATCTAAATTGGTCCACAGAGGTCCAGAAACGATTGCTGGGAACACCACAGTGTTCTGGCAACTTGATTGCTAGAGGGCCGAGATGAGCTGAGCCAATGGGTCATAGGAAGGACCCCTGAGGGCTCGTACCTATGAATCTGTGCACCTGTTCCTGTTACGTCGAAGAGTATTGTGGAAGTCTTGTTTAAAGTATTGTGAAGTTTCTCTATGTTAAATAGGTAAAGTATTGAAATAACTGGATTAACTGACCTGAAATGGATGTTGGATTGTGTTTGCATTTTTCTTAAGTTGCATAGTCTTTACCCTGCAGAAATATAAATCAGGTAGATGTTTGGGTACTGCTTAAATGCCTTTGAATATACCCCTGCGCATTCTTGGAAATGGAGATGACTTATTTTCTGCAGTTGAGAGCTGCAGCTCTAGTGATCAGATGGTATGAGTTAATGTAAGAGCAAAGTAAACAGGCGTCATATACATATTATTAAAGTCCTGGTTTTCAGGAGTACCAATGTTAAAATGGGGGAGTGCCTCCTCGGGGAGCGGCGGGCGGGATCAGAAGCTATTTGTGACGTGCAAAAAACTATGGGCTAGTCAAAAGGGAACTATAATAACAACAACAAATCTTCATGCCAGGAAAGGAAACAAAAGCAAGAGGAAATAGAGAAGGGTACAGCCCTCCAAAGAAGAAGGGGAAAAAAGAGTAACATTGAAAAAGTACAAGGGATCTCATGAAGAGGAGCACGGGGGGGGGGGGGGGGAATAGTTGGTAAAGCTAAAGTAAGCAGGGAAGGTAATCAGAATGGTGAAGTCAAGAGTAAAATAAAAAGATAGCTAAGGCAGTAAAGCAAGGTGGGGTCTGCGGTGAGGGTGAGCCAGGAATGAAGCCTTTGCGTATGACTAACGAGCTTCATTGTTCAGGGTCTTAGTCTTGCTGACATGTGTTGAAGGGGATTGTGAGTTGCTAATGCAATGAGAGCAATGTAATCTCAAAACTTTTAAGAAAAATCTAAAAACATGGCTCTTTAAAAAAGCCTTCACTAAAGAGTGTGGAGGGTAGAGAATGAAAGTACAGGGTAATGCAGATGAGAATGAATTTACTCAATCCTACATTTAAGAAGTAATATTTCAAAGCGATAGTAACTCAATAATATACCTGGACTTGACCAACATTACTCAAATAATGATTTTATTTATGAAATTGTAACCAAACTTTATTGGCACCTGTTAGAATGTATGATATCCTACATTTACTTACCTTAGTCTATGTGCCTATTTGTAAACCGTTGCGATGGTATAAAACTTAGCGACGGTATAGAAAAGTTTTTAAATAAATAAATAAATAAATAAATAAATAAATAAATGTAAGGTTGAGGGCCACATGATGTGCTTGGTCAGAGTCCTGTGAATACTTTCCCTTCATGGACTGTGCAGCTGTGAGGGAAGGATGGAGAATTAAGAATGGTGGAGGTGGTAACGTGTTCAGTACATTTAGATGCATGTTGACCTTGCATGCCAGGAGTTCCTCATGCACTGGCTTTTTTTTTGCTTTTTTTTTAAGTGTAGTAAGCAGTTTAGTATGGAGCTTAGCTGAATAAGTGTTTCAGAGAGCATACAAATAAGACAACATGGAAATTGAGGTGGGGTTGGGCGTTTTTTTAACTTCTTTCCCTCAGTTCATGCGTGTTCACCACAGTTTCCCACCTTTTTTCTAAAGGGAACCGGGGTCAACAGATAGACTTTGCGTTGCATGATGTTCATGCATAGTGTAATGATGCTGATATTGCACGCCACTGTTTGGAGCTGGTTGGGTACTAAATTCTTCACTATAATCTTTATACTGCACAATTTGCTTGTCTTTGGCTTCCCTCACAGCCTCTGCTCAAGCTGTGAATAGAAATATTTTAAATTCTGCAGCCTTCCAACCTAGCTATTCACCTCAACCTCGTTTCCGGCCTCAGGTTGGATGAGACTAGGCTATTGTTATCAATGTGCTAGAGGTATCTCCAAGTTTTTCACTTTGAAATGTAGTATATGAGCAGATAAAATCAGCCACAAGGATATTATGCAAACCAGATGAGTAGAATACAATGTACAATGTTGTAGAAATACAGAGAAATAGTGAGAGAACATTCTACTTTTTGTGAACAAAAGAGACTTTATATAGTCTAAATTGAAGAAGCACCTGAAGGTTCTGCTTTCACTAACTCTGATGAACAGGTGAGGAAGTTATGGCTGGTTACAGAACTAGCCCTTACTGCCAAAACTTATTTCATTGCTAATTTAAAAAAAACCAAAAACTCTTAAATTTCATATTGAAAAGGTTTTGCCCAACTAACTTTGGGACTTTGCTGGACAAATCTGGGAATTAAGGGGATAATATTCAAAGCCATTTGTGAGTATAAAATCCAGTTTTATACATGGAAAAGTAGTGGGTATATATATAAAAGCATGCATGGAACATCATCTGCACGCACTTTTACGTGTATACTAAATAAGCATTCTGGGGGGTGGGGGCGGACTTGGGGCAGATTTGCAACTTACATGCACACTTTTTGATTTTCGGAGGTATGAGTGAGCGTAAGCTACACCTACACCAGTTACATCCTGCTTGGAGCAGGCATACGTTTGTGCCTCGTTATCTGTGCACACACTCAGCTGATTGCCTGCGTAGATTCAAAGCGAACATACGTGCGCAGGTTCACTTTGGAAACACTTAGTATAATCTGCAGATTTTACTTCTTCGAAGGCGGTTTGAAAATTGCCTTCCCAATGTCTCCTCCCCTGATTTCGAATGTTTTAGTTGGGTAAGTTGTTATCTGGCTAAAACTTCTCTGGGATAAAAAAGAAGTGGTGTGAGGATGTTCCAAGGGTGGGGCTTCAACGGAGTCGGCTAACGCTGAATATCAGTGGGTAAGCCTGGTCGTGTTCAGAGCAGGTCTAAAGTTATCTAGATACATTTAGCCGTAGAGCAGGTTAAATTAAAAAATATAAACAACACGACCCTATAAGTCCTCTCTATAATCTACTCCTTATCAACCAGATAAGATGCACGGCGTTATGCAAGAGAACAAGATATCATAAATCTCTCCGAGTCCCTGAGGAAGATGGGATCGTCGAAACCCTGCCAGTGTCGGGCAGACGGCTCCATTTTTGTGGCAAAAAGATGTATGCAATATGAGAAGATGGCATCCTACAGAAAAACTAGATAAGTGAACAGAATTATCAGCATACCCAATTTAGGGTGACCATGTAGTAATCGAAAAATTATAAAAAATTATAAAATATATCACGGAAATTATAAATTAAAAATATAAGCATTGAGGAAACTTGCTTGATGCAGCAGTTACTACCCTTAACCATTAAGCCTTATGCTCACCTTTGATGCAACTCCAAATAAATTACTCTCTGCATCAATGGCAGGGGGTGGCAGGAAATTTGAATCAAACAAAGGCCCTGAACTTGGTGGTTGGTGAAACAGATAAGTTTGGGAAAATAAGTGTGGGAGCTTGCTGGGCAGACTGAAACATATAGAAACATAGAAACATAGAAATGACGGCAGAAGAAGACCAAATGGCCCATCCAGTCTGCCCAGCAAGCTTCACACATTTTTTTCTCTCATACTTATCTGTTTCTCTTAGCTCTTGGTTCTATTTCCCTTCCACCCCCACCTTTAATGAAGAGAGCAGTGATGGAGCTGCATCCAAGTGAAATATCTAGCTTGATTAGTTAGGGGTAGTAGCCGCCGCAATAAGCAAGCTACACCCATGCTTATTTGTTTTACCCAGACTATGTTATACAGCCCTTATTGGTTGTTTTTCTTCTCCCATGCTGTTGAAGCAGGGAGCTATGCTGGATATGTGTGACGTATAAGTCTTCTCCCATGCCGTTGAAGCATAGAGCCATGCTGGATGTGCATCGAAAGTGAAGTATCAGGCACATTTGGTTTGGGGTAGTAACCGCCGTAACAAGCCAGCTACTCCCTGCTTTGTGAGTGCGAACCCTCTTTTCTTCTCCCCTGCCGTTGAAGCAGAGAGCTCTGCTGGATGTGTGAAGTATCAGTTATTCTTCTCCCATGCCGTTGAAGCAGAGAACTATGCTGTATATGCATTGAAAGTGAAGTATCAGGCTTATTTGATTTGGGGTAGTAACCGCCGTAACAAGCCAGCTTCTCCCCTTTGTGAGTGTGAATCCTTTTTTCCACATTTCCTCTTGTTGTTGAAGCTTAGAGCGATGTTGGAGTCACAGTAAGCATGTGTATGTTTATTTAATAAGGGTATTGTTTATTTAATAAGGGTATTGTCTCCAGGCAGTAGCCATCATTCTGGCGAGTCACCCACTCTTCATTGGCGGCCTCTTGACTTTATGGATCCACAGTGTTTATCCCACGCCCCTTTGAAGTCCTTCACAGTTCTGGTCTTCACCACATCCTCCGGAAGGGCATTCCAGGCATCCACCACCCTCTCCGTGAAGAAATACTTCCTGACATTGGTTCTGAATCTTCCTCGATTGGTCTTTTTCTGCCGTCATTTCTATGTTTCTACCGGACATCAGTGTACATAAAGTTTTATAATCCTCTGTTGGTTGATAAGGAGTAAATTAAAAAATAACCTGCTAGGCCAGCAGTGGCCTGATTCCTCCTCTCCCCCCCCCCCCCCCCCCCACTCCTGGGGGATGAACAAGCATTATTTTACATTATTAAGCAGCTACGTGTTGAATATATTTTAAAAGACCAACTCGCGTAAATCAAAGACCTGGCCATGTGCGTAAAGCCCCAAGACGTGTGTAAGTCCTGGGGCTTCGGGAAAGGGGCAGGGAGGGGGGCGGGGTGGGGGCGGCGTGCGCAACTTGCTCCTGCCCCGAGGCAGAAGCAAACGGCAAGACAACGATTTGGGGGGGGTGTTAGGATAGGGCTAGGGGGCGGGAAGATTGGGGAAAGGGGTAGGCAGGTAAGGGGAAGGGGTAGGGAATTTCCCTCCCAAGCCACAATTAAATTGAAGCGGACTGGGAGGGAACTGGGGAAGGCCGCGGGCGTCGGCGCACACAGGTTGCACAAGTGTGCACCCCCATGCGCGCGCCGACCCCCGATTTAATAACATGCGCACCGGGCAGTGCGCACACATCGATGCGTGCATGCTAGTTTTGAAAATCTACCCCAAAAGAAACAAACCAAAACAAACATTTCGACCAAGCACATCACTTATATTTGATTTAATTGCCTTAAATTGAATGTCTTATACCTTGATGTTTTACTAAAGTTTGGGAAATAATTGTGATTTCTTTTAATCTCCTGGAAGGCTTACTGTTTTCAGAGATGTGCATTTAGGATAAATGAAATAGGAAATAACAACAAAATTTTCTGACAAAATTTCATTGTTTTTCACATTTTTTGTTTTGACCCCCCTCCCTCCAAAAAAGTTACTCCTCAGGCCTGAGGCTGAGGCCTTGCATAGGCAATAGCCTGAGGCACAAAACAAGGGCCTCGGCTTGTGCCTGAGCGTGACACCTGTACCTTGGCCTAGGATTATGCCCAAGTGCTACAACGGGATCTCAGCCTAGGCCTGGGCCCAATGCTGGGGCCTAGGCCAAGACCCAAGTAAAGGCACAGGCCCCAAAAATTTTGCTTGGGTTGGGAAACTTCCTAGCTACCACTTACCTGATCTAATGTCCTGGCCCAGGCAAGGGCCCGATGCCAGGACCCATTCTGGAGACCAGGTCCTGACACCTGGACCTCAGTTCAGGCCCAGGCCTGATGCCAGAACTCAGCCTAGAGGGTCCTGAAACATGGGCCTTGGCCTAGACTAAGACTCGACACCAGGGCCCAACTCGAAGTCTGGGTCCCTATGCCTGGGTCTCAGCCAAGTGCAAGGCCTGAGCCCAGGTCCTGATGCCTGGGCCTTGGGCCGGACCCAGACCCAACACGGGGCCCTACCCAGGGGCCTGATCCGAATGCCTGGGCCTCAGCCTGGGCCCTGGGCCCAGACCTGACATCAAGGCCTGGTCTGAAGGCTGGATCCTGATGCCAGGGCCTCAGCCTAGGCTAACACCAGAGCCCAGGCCAGTTGCCTGGGCCTGGTTCAGAGGTCAGGTCCTGATGCTGGGGCCTCAGACTAGGCTTGGCCCAGGCCCAGGTCTAGAGGCTGGAGCCCAGGCCTCCGATGCATCATCCTGTCCATTCTTTTTTACAATGGCGGCATCTGTTGGGGGTCTCACTAGAGTTAGCTCTGGTGCCTCCCTCCTCAACGGAGGCTGCCATTTTGTTGTATGGCAGTTTTAGGGAGGCACTGGAGTTAATTAACTCAGGTGTGTCCCCAGCATATGCCATCATTGTAAAGAAGAAAGATGAGGACTACACGTTAGAGACCTGGGCTCCAGCCTCCAAGTCTGGGCTGAGGCCATGGCCCCAGCTTCAGGCTCCGGCCAGGGCCTTGGTCTAGGCTGAGGCCCAGGTGTTGGGACCCAGTCTCCAGGACGGGCCCTGGCATTGGACTCTGGCCCAATCTGAGGCCCCGGCATCAAGATCTGTCCTCCAGACCAGGCTCTGGTGTTGGGCCTAGGATGAGGTGTTGGGACCAGGCCTTAAAACCTGGGCTTTGCATAGACTCTATGCCAAAGTCACAGCAAACTACTGCAGCTTAAACCTATGCATTTTTCTTATTAATATGAGTTTTCTTTATGTTCAAGTCTGTTCATGAACTTCCATGGAAAGAGCGCACCCACTGAACTTGCCAATCCCGTTTTGAAAGAGGTAAGGTTTTTTTTTATATAAATCATTTTATTTTTCCTTTTAAGATAGTTGCTTTCTTCATACATTTTTAAATTAATTAATCAATTTTTTTTATTAGATATGACCGAGTGAAAAGCACATCTTAAAAGTGACAATCTGTTGCTTTCAGGTAATACAAGTAATTCTGTATATGCCTTGGCCTAGCTGTAATTTTCCTTCCTCGTCTCCTTTTTTCAGAACGTTTGTACCACTCTGTATTTGCAAACTTTTTAATTGATTTCTATTTTATTAATTAGCCTACATGACTGTATTTCTTTGTATGCTCAACAGCCTATGTTAAGTCATTTTTGCATCTCTGTGTTTTTTAATTTAAATTATTTATTTTATTATAGCCCCTGAAGCAGCCCCCCCGATGGGCGAAACTCAAGCCTAGAGTTGGGCAACCATTTATTTAATAAACAGATTTTATAAGGACTTTCGGCTATTCCTTGTTTAAGAACATAAGAAATTGCCATACTGGGTCAGACCAAGGGTCCATCAAGCCCAGCATCCCGTCTCCAACAGTGGCCAATCCAGGCCACAAGAACCTGGCAATTACCCAAACACTAAGAAGATCCCATGCTACTGATGCAATTAATAGCAGTGGCAATTCCCTAAGTATAATTGATTAATAGCCATTAATGGACTTCTCCTCCAAGAACTTATCCAAACCTTTTTTGAACCCAGCTACACTAACTGCACTAACCACATCCTCTGGCAACAAATTCCAGAGCTTTATTGTACGTTGAGTGAAAAAGAATTTTCTCCGATTAGTCTTAAATGTGCTACTTGCTAACTTCATGGAATGCCCCCTAGTCCTTCTATTATTCAAAAGTGAAAATAACTGAGTCACATCTGCTCATTTAATTCCTCATGGCTTTTTTAGACCGTCTTCCTCCTTGTTTTTCAGGTTTCTTCAGAGCAATTTTTGTTGCTAAGGCCTGCTCAGTTTACATTAGAATCCATTTGGGAGGCTATTGAAGGTCTTGGCCTTTTTACTACTGCACAGTTGAATCCCATGGCTTCAAAATTTATAGAGATCGAGAGTTGTGTACAATCTTTGGAACTCTCTAAAAATAATATGGGACAACAAATTAAAAGCTTAATCAAATGTTGCATATGTTAACTCTTTACAAGACTCTTTAATGAAAGAAAATTTGTTTATGTCTTCTAAATTGGAAAATCTGGAGAATTCTGTGAGATGGCGGAATCTCAGATTTATTAATTTCCCTAAGTTACCTTTAACATTACCTAATGATTTTTTTAAACGATACCTATTGGAAGTATTGACGCTACATGAACAATCTGTCCCCCCAGACTCCAAGGTGTTTTATCTGCCTGCACCCAAGAAGGAAAATAATGTGGATACGGAAACTCAAGTATTGATACTAACTCCATCAAATAATTTGAATATCTCTACTTTTCTTGAGACTTCAGATAGTGAATTAGTAAGTTTGTTTCCTTTTTTTTCTTGAGACAGGATTTTATAGTTAAATCTTTTTATTAAGTTTTGCAGAAGAACAAGCATAATGAAAATGCAAAATGCTCAACTCAGGGCACAGGTGGCCTCAAGACTGGATTTTGAAGATTTTTTTCCGTCATCATACTGAGCTTTTTTTTGGGTTGTAGTGTTAAAGATTTTCTTGATGTGTCGAGACAAATACAAAGAAAGAGGAAGCAGTTTCGTATCATGCAGCCCAGAGTTTTCAACTAGGGGCATTCATTATTTCTAAAATATCCATGTAAATGTTATATAAAATACCAAGATGTATCTTATATTTTCTTTCAGCCTTCTCAGCTGACTCATTTTCTTAGTGATAAAAATTTACATGGAGATATTTCTGCTGTTCCCACAGTTTCATGACATTCTTCATTAGCAGGAATTTGTTTTGTATTACATAGTTTTGATCTCTCAGCTGGGTTTTTTTGTTTGTTTTTTTTTTTGGGGGGGGGGGTTGTTTATAATTATTATTCCTCATTTAGGGTTAGGATCTCTTCTTTTTGAGGACTTGAAATTGAATTGGATATGTTTAAATTTCTTCTACTTTTTCTTTCTTATGTTACATCTATTTTCTGGTTTTTCTTTAAAGTGTATGCTTGAAATTTGTATTATGAAATGCATAAATAAAATGTTTAAAAAAAAAACTTGTATGGTTTACCTATGAAAACAGAATTGTATACGTGCACATAAACTACCAAACTCAGATAACTTTACTTAGTGCAAATGGATGTTTTTATATTTAGCTCATGCTTTTTATTTCAGTAGCTCACGGAGATTTACATTCAGATACAGCAGGTATTTTTCAGTCCCTAGAGCGTTTACAGCCTGCGAGGCCTATGTACTAAGCTGTGGTATTTTCCCCAGAGTCATAAACACCATGGGATTCATTAAGCTGCGGTAATCAGAGCCCCTCAGAAAATGTATGATGGTGGCCCGGGGCTGTGGGGGGCTGCCATGATTTAAAGGGACTGATCAGCCCAAAATAACTTCCTCCCCAAGTGTGCCTAAACCCCAGGAGTTTGGTGAGATCCCCTGCCTGCTCCCTCCACCCCCCACTTTTCCATCATCCTTTGAGGTGGCAAAGTCACAAAAATAAAAGTTTTACAAACGAAAAGTATGACGTTTTCCCCACCTCCAAGCCCCCAACCCCTCCCCCTTTTTCCCCAAATCTCCCGGATCCTGCCCCTTTCCAGGCCTCAGCTGAGTAGCTCTGGTAGTCTAATGGAGGCCTAGTGTGTTCCATAAGCTCTGGATATGGCACTGCCATTTTCCAAAATGGCACGGGCAGGCCAATATCCTGCCCCTTGTCCCTATCATGCAGTTGGTGCCTGTTTGGAAAATGATCCTGCTGGGTCCACAGCCTAGTAGGTACTCCAGGCCCGCACTAGACTATCAAGGCTACTTAGGGGAGGCTTGGGAGAGTGAGGATGGTGGGCTAGGGTAGGAGGTAGGGGGCTGGGGTCCGTGGATGGGTTTTGGAAAAAGGGGAGGGGTTTAGGAGTTTGGGGGTGGGGCCAGCATCGCACCTACCATTTCTAAAAATCTTATTTTTGAGACTTTATCTGTCTCAAGGAGCAGCAGGTTGGAACAGGGGGGTCTCGGGGATTCGGGCACACTTGAAGAAGGAGTTATTTTGAGCCGATTGGCCCCTATAATCGATAACCACAGGTACATCGGGACACACATTGCAGCTAACTGATAATCAAATAATGCGACTTTCAGTTTTTGCGATAAGCTTCATTATTTGATTTACATCAAATGGCCTAGTAATTAACTGATTTGCATGTACTGTATTTGAATGCAAATCAGCTTATTGCCCTACCTGTGGTACCCAGAAAAGATAATGTGTGGTATTTGAAATCCAAGGCATTATTGCTGCGTTAATCTATTTCCTGTGTGATAAACACCTAATGCAGCTTAGTAAATTCCTCCTTAAGATCGTAACCGAGGCAAGGGAGGGGTGAAGTGACTTCTCCAAGGTTTTCAACCTTGGCTTCCCTGTTTCTCAGCCTGCTGCTCTAACCACTAGGTTAGTCCTCCACGCCAATAAAAATAACGTTATAATTTAATTAACTAACATTTTAACCACTTTTAAGGGATGTTTATTTAAATGTATGAATAGATTACTTTGCTAGGCAGAAAACGCCATGGTTTAACACTTACAGCAAAGAATGAAGGGTAATGAAATAGAGAGGACAAAACTGTGCATGTGACAAAATGATTCTGGTTGTTCAAAGATTTGTTTTTGCATAATTTACAAAATGATATAAAAATGCACATAAGTATATTGTAAAATAGACACATTACTCAGTGGAATGGGTGATATATGCTATCATTAGGGTTTTTTTTTTAGTACATGTGAATGCTGCAAACACTGAATCGGCTGAGCCATATCACAGCTGTGTAAACTAGAAATAACATTCTGGGTAATTGGCATGCAAATGAGTCCCACTTTACTTCCTTCATGTCTATGTCTTGTTGCTATCTAGTATAACAAATATTAACTTCTGAAACTAGGAAATTCTGTACTCAGGCAAGACAACCAAGAACACAAGCTTTGCTTAGTTGTACAGGTTTGGAGCATTGATATTTTAGGTGCTTGAGTAACATTTCCATCTGAATCCCCAATCATTTATTTGCTAAGGGTACTAGGAAAAGGGAAAAGGGACTGTCTGGAAGGGTTTTGTTTTGTTTGTTTTGGTTTTTTTTTTCATATACTGTATTAGGAGCAATAAGGATTATGGCAACTTAGAAACTAAAGGGTCAAGGCACCCAATTAGAGACTAGAAGGGAAGTTGTAATGAATACATAGCTATTTGGGAAAACTGGGTAAATTTGCAAAGAATTGTGACTCAGCACTGGAGCAGAGGCTGTGAAGGAGGCTGAATTGTGCCAGATTTGGTAATATGAGAACATAACGAGGCATTTTGGGGCCCACTTGCCTCCGAGTCTCGAAATGTATTATCAGCCTCGTTTAATAATAAAGACCCTCATTTTCCCTTTTTTGCTATGCAAAGTTGCTTTAATGACTGTCGCCCATCAAAAAAGACAGGAAAACCTCAGTAAACATGCATAGGTCATGACGTTAACACAAACTAAGGGGAAGAAGCCA
Source organism: Rhinatrema bivittatum (assembly GCF_901001135.1). NCBI lineage: Eukaryota > Metazoa > Chordata > Amphibia > Gymnophiona > Rhinatrematidae > Rhinatrema > Rhinatrema bivittatum. The sequence continues at coordinate 561,761,655 of NC_042617.1, read as the reverse complement.
AAGGCAGGTCAAGTCCATACTTTATTCTCTGTACCAGCTCATTTGCATAATCTCTGCAACAATTGCTCACCCCAGCTCTAGAGTATTCAATGCACAAAATCCCAGCCTTTAAGCACACAACTGCCATTCACCATCTGATGGTCTTCCTCCTGCTGCTCCTCCAGGACTGCAACTAGGGTGAGAAGGACTATTCCTGGTGGGTCCTTCTCCCAAATTTGGTAAGGCAGGCTTATCTGGTCTTCTGTTTTTCTGTGCGAGAAGGGTAAGATCCTTAATGATGAGCACCAACGGTGAAGAGAATTACAAATATTCCTCTTTACCATTATTGCTTACTACTGGAAGAGCTCCTGGAGTGAGCCCTGTTCTAGCCTGCTACTGAATCCTTCAGTGCTTCCAGCTGCCAGCCCCTAGTGGCCCCATCCCCTCGCTGATGATAACATTTTGGGGGCCATTTAAGCAACTCAAATTGCAGGATTCGGCTGCTTCTAAAGGGGCAAACTGTAAAAGAGTTGCCCTTTTGGAAGTGCCTTTGGGAAAGACCAGGGTTTTGGGCTAGATCACCGTGGAGGGTAGGATGATGGGTCACATGAAACATGATGCTATGGGGTGGATTATTTATTGATTGATTGCTATTGTTTTTTGAATTGTATTTAGATTCTGATTTTATTTTTGTTGCCTTTGTATTTATTATTGTAATCTGCCTTATCCTTTAGAAAGCATAGGGGATAGGATTATGATTAGGCTTGTATGATATTGATTGTTAATTTATGTTTATGTATTTTTTTTGCAATATAAGCATTGCATTTATTGAGAGTAATATTCAAACAGTCCATGCCGGTCTTTATCAAAATGTGTGGTAATATGCACATGCTACCACACACAGACTAATGCCTACTCCAAGCAGGGCATAACTTCTGCATGGTAATCTATGTGTTACAGCTCTGGCTGCTATGCAGCCGCCTCACCACCAGAGGTCCCCCACGAGCATGTTCTTCTGGCTGGCCCACTCCTTCCTTCCTGTCTACTCTATACCCCAGGCTTTCCTTTATAACCCTGTCTAGCAGTTCCATCGGTGCTTCAGCATCGAGCTCACCTGGGCTCCCTGCTCTAGCCTTCCTTGCTTTGTTACGTGTGGCTTTTGAGCCTTCTACCCTGCGTTGCCTTGCCTACTCTGTGTATGGCCTTCGGGCCTTCTACCTTGCGTTGCCTTGCCTTTCCTTGCTTACTCTGTGTTTGGCCTTCGGGCCTTCTACCCTGCATTGCCTTGCCTTGCTTACTCTGTGTGTGGCCTACGGGCCTTCTGCCTGCTGTGTGTGGCCTACGGGCCCTCTGCCTGCTGTGTGTGGTCTACGGGCCTTCTACCTGCTGTCTGTGGCCTACGGGCCCTTTGCTTTCTGTGTGTGGCCTACGAGTCCTCTGCCTAGCACTGTGTGCGTGTGGCCTTCGGGCCCTCAGCCCTGCCGTCTGTGTGTGGCTTTCGGGCCCTCAGTCCTGCCGTGTGTGTGTGGCCTTCGGGCCCTCAGTTCTGCCGTGTGTGTGTGGCCTACGGGCCTTTGTGTTGCGGTGTGTGTGTGTGTGGCCTTAGGGTCTCTGCCTTGTCTGGCCTTGTGTTAGACCTTTGGGTCCCCTTCTTGCCTTGTTGTCTTCAGGCTTATGTGTTTCATGTCCAGTGTAGGGTTGTCTGTCTGTCTTGTCTCCTTAGGTTCCCTCAGTCTAATCACATATACCTCCAGTCAGTTTCACCCTTACCTGCACGCTTTCAGTATTCAGCCTTACCAGCACCCAGTTCCAGTTCCTGTTCACTTTTACCTGCAGTCACTCTCATACATACCTTCATGCTGATCCAGTACTAAAGCTCACCCATACTTCCATGCATCTAGTATCAGATTTTGCCAGCCTGTGTTATACTCCATCTGTCTACTCCACCTTCAGAATTACCATAGGGTTTTCTCATTCCTGCCTGCACCAGCCAGTGCTAGACACTACTGTCTCTCTCCACCCCGAGACACTCCTCATAGTGGTGTTCACAACATGAGACCTGTGCCCAGTCGTAACACTATGCACATACTTTTTGAGGGTATTTTTCAACAGTGTGAGCAAGTCAGCACGTACAGTATATAAGTGTGCGGACACTAAGTTATTCCCTTATTTTATAATCTGTGTGAGGGGAACCGCACAGTTTATAAAATACCAAGTATCTCTGCTCCAAAAGCACATGTGTATCTTTCAGAGCATTTTGATTTTAAAGCAGGGAGCTGCATACTTTCTATACCTATTTTACAAAAGTAATACACACATACTTTATGCACAAAATAATTGTAACATGAGTAAGTGTAACCCATCCCCAGGTGTGGATTGCTCTCCAATGAGCCCATAGAATATTTGTATAATTCTTCGTGGTGGGTACCTTCCCAGGCTAGCTTGGCACAGTCTCTTCTTTTCAGGGCCTGGATTCTTTTTCGAGTGTGTGTGTGTGTGTTTATGTTGGGGGGGGGGGGTGTTACTCCCAAGGCCCCATGTGGTAACAGTGACCCTGTGTGACCTTTGTCCTTGTCCCTGGGAAAAGGGATAGTTGTGGATCTCAGTGTGTGCTGGAATTGCCAAATAAAGTCAATGGAGCCACTATGTAGGTGTCCAAATAAATCTTTACTGTTGCAAATGAGTGACTACGGCACTGCACTGATCCACAGTAGAATCTTTCCTGTTACCGTCTCCCCCTCAATCTGTGCAGGGGGAACTTCTACCCTCCAGGACTTGGAAAAACAGAGTCCCCAGGGGGGCAAGTTGTCCTTTGAATGGCTAGAACGCCCCTTCCAACTGGCAAAGATTAGAAAGGCACTGTCTCTGCACAGAGGAATAAGGTCTCTGGAGGTTGGAAGCAGCAGATGGGTGTCTTCAACGATGTACGGCTTGGCCTTTTACTCACAGTTAGTCAATTTCAATATGTCTCTGTTTCTGGTGCAGTCCTTGTTCTTTTCTCTTGCGATCCCTGAAGCAGGACTTTCTTTGCTCCCGGCCGTCCATTGCTCCTAACCATGTGACAGGGGCCGGCCAATGGCACCGATAGCCCCTCTAACACGGTAAGGGCAAAGAGCCATCGGCGCCATTTTGATTACTGGCAGCCGACGGCCCGAGAGTGGGAAGATCGCTCCCGGGACTCCCACTGGACCACCAGGGAATTTCGGCAAGTTTGGGGGGGGGGGGGGTCATGAGGGTGGGAGGGTTGCAATTAATTAAATTTGAATGATTGGGGTGGGTTTGGGGTTGTTGTTTGTTTTTTTTTACAATCCCCCATTATAATTAATTAAATTTGAAGGGTCAGGGCGGGTTTCGGGTTTTGTTTAGGGGGGAAGCCGAAATAAAATCGGCCAGAACCACGGGAAAACGAATCACATCTCTAGAAGATAACACCAGAGTGTATCCTTACAGCAGATCACTGACACCCCCCTTCCTCATGAAGGGGGGGGAGGGGGCAGGTCTTCCTTAACCTGCACAGCTCCAGACCCAGGCTTCTCCATTTCTTGGACCCAGGATCTGAGCAGGCTCCAGTAAGGCTCCTACCACCTAAAAGTTAAATCCAAAAAATGTACCCAGAGGGAAAATCCAAAGCAGCCACTGAATGGAGTGGAAAACCCCCTCCCAACCCTGGTCAGGACCACCAAACAGGGTTTGTTTGGCTCCTCTGACTGAGCCTGCAAAATTAACAAAAGATACAAGTTCCTGTCTACCGCTGGTCAACCTCAAAGGACTGCCTCCCAAGCCGCAGCAAGGGAGCGGTTATGGATCCTATCCAGGGGGACGGCCGTTCCAGAGCCCGCAGAAGGAGGGGGCTGCATTTGAATGGAACCTCCCCATCAACCATCCTGCATTAACTAGCTGATCTCTAACCCCCAGGATCTGCTGGTAGAGTGACCGTAGGGTCCGCTGAATACTGGTAAGTATTTATTACAGTTTATGCATGAAGGCAGATACTTTATAAAGTGCATACTCTGCTTATGAAAATATTTATTGTATGTGTCCTTTTAATTTTCAGTTCATCCACACTTCCACCAGTTCACCCACACTTCCACCCGTTCACCTAGACCCTGCACCACTTAACCCAGACCTCCCACCCGAAAACTCAGAGAAAAGAAAAGTCTGATTTCATTTCCGTGACTCAATCAGCAGGTGTAAAAGTTTGATAATGTATGTGTTTAGACTGCTTACAAAATACTAACTTGTGTGCGAATTACCGAATCCTGACCCAGAATACCCATAAACCACTCCATTTTTCCATTTCCATTACATTTGGAAAACTGGCCATTTACTCCTACTCTGTTTCCTGTCTTTTAACCAGTTAGCAAGCCATAACAGGACACTCCCTCCTATCCCATGACTTTTTCGTTTCCTGAGGAGTCTGTCACTGAGGACTCAGTCAAATGCCTTTCGAAAATCCAAATACATTAAATCAACCTGCTCACCTTGTTTATTTATATTTTCAAAGTGGTGGATGCCTGGAATGCCCTTCCGGAAGAGGCGGTGAAGACGAAAACATTAAACAAATTCAAAAGGCATGAGATAAACACTGCGCATCCCTAAAGGCTAGAGGTGAAAATGAAGAAAAGGGTGCATGGGGTAATCTGCATGGAGCGGCAGCTACTGCCCCTAACAGAAAGCATGGGGATTATTGCCCTTAACCAATTAGCTTTCATGAGTTTCACACAACTGCAGCATTGCTCTCCGTTTCAATAGCAAGGGGGGAGTTGGGGCCCTGACTTTTACCATCTGGAGGACTGATATGCAGACATTAGGGAAAAAGAACAGGACTGCTCCTAAGGCTAAGCCCAAAAGCAAAGCACATTAAAGCAGCATTGCCTGAATTATCAAGAAGGCTGCTCACCCTGTAAAAATGTTGACAGCAGTAATTTTGATATGGGTTTGACAGTGCTTGGTTTTCGTTGAAAATATTGCTACCCATTGTTGCGAGAGCGGAGGTGCGGTCGCTTGCTCTAGAGGGATTGTGAGTCCTTGGGCCATGGTGCGGCTCAGGGAGGAGCCCCAAGACACACACCGTGGGAGGTGAGAGTGTTCAAGCATGGGCAGGAGCCGGAACAAGGCTGGACCAGGATCAAGACGTGGAACGTCGAGGAACTGGAACAAGGCAGGCTTGGACCTCCACTGGTCCTGCCCGCACAGGTGAGACCCAGCAACGCAATGCTGGTCTCAAGAGAAGCCCTCTGGCCGCTTGGAAACGATTGTGTGAGGCCAGATGGAGGCTGAGGGCAGGAACAAGATGAGACATGGAACTCAGGAACTTGGAAGACTCAGACGAAGACTCGAGGAACTTGGAAGACTCAGACAAGGATTCAGGAACTTGGAAGACTTAGACGACGATTCAGGATTCAGGCACTAGTACAGGGTGAATACTGCACTGCAGTGCACCCTACATAGCCACCTATGGCTGGTCATGGACCACGCCAGAAATGAAGCAGACACCAGACGAGAAGGTGAAGACTATATGCGCCTATATGCGTTTGTATGGGTGCATAGGCGCTCGTTTTAATATTACCGTTCATATGTTTTGGTGACCTATTGTATACTGGTTTTGATTTTGGGGATTTTAGCCTGGATACTTTTCCTTGTTGCAGTAAACTGATTATTTTGAACATCAACTTTGGACTTCATTTGGGGTTTTTTTTTTTCTTTTTCTTACTCAATGCATTGACTGAATGGATGGACACTGGTTTGAGTCTTGTTTTCTATCCCTTTTGCTGATCCTGGCTTCCTTGCTCCTATTCTGGACAGTTTTGCACCTCTTGGAGATTCTTGGGCTAGAGTGTGAATCCGTGACTGTGATAGTGACTAACTGCCAAAGGGCTTGAAAGATCATTCTTTCTCCCCATCTGGACCCGGACCTGTAGCACCCTTGGTTGCAGCTAAACCCCCAAATGGGGGACTGGCTAAAAAAACCCAATATTAAAGCAACAGCATTACTAGGCTTACAAGATAAGGAGGCGGCACTGTGGGTTAATCTGGAGAGAGGGAATAGAACATCTGTTTTAAACTGGTGTAAGATACAGACCTCCATCACAGACAAGAAATGGATAGGTATGTAATGGAGGATATTCACAGGATTGCTGTGAAAGGGGAGGTGCTATTGCTAAGGGATTTCAATCTGCCAATGCTGATTGGGACATCCTGGCTGCAAATGTCTTCTAGAACAGAGCTTTCCAAAATGTCTGTCAGGACCCCAAATTGGGTCACAAAACCTTCATTTGCGGTCACAAGTGTCTCAAACAGCAGGGCTCTTCAGGTGCCAGCAGCAGCAGCATTAGTAGTGAAAGTCAGCATGGGGCCTGTGAGCCAGTACACGCTATTAGGCCTTGTGGTGGCCCTGCCCTTGCATGAGTTTCTGTTGTACCAGGAAACCCTGCATATGATCAGTGGCATATGAGTGAGCTCTTATTGCTGTGGCATAGTTGATGCAATCTTGTAAGCAAACTTACAAGGTCTATGCCTATAACAGCTGTAGTAGGACAGGCTGGACCTTCACCTATAACATCTGCCTCCCCATCAGGTTGAGCCTTTGGGTTCTGGCAACCAGCAGGACATAGGTAGGTCGCTAGGGTGACAGAGAGCAAAAGTCCAATGGCACGCTGGGGTCAGGGCAGACAGCAAGCTGGAGTAACCGGAACAAGCCAAGAGTCGGAGCAGGCAGCAAGCAAGCATGGTCAGGTCCAAAGCTAAAGATCAGGTCCAGGCGGCAGGCAAACGTGATCCAGAACAAAGCTAGCGGTCAGTATCAGGATATCAGGCCAAGGATGGATGAAACCACACAAGAAACACTGGATGAGACAGCTGGACAGGGTAGGGTTGGATGAGTCAAGGTTGGACAAGGAAGGAAGGCAGGAACAATCAGGAACCAGGAACGCAGGAGCAACATGCACTGCTGAAATGCAGGTGACCCCTTGCTAAGGCGATTTCTGCTCCTTGGAAGGAGCCTTTAATAGAAGGAAGCCAGTGACTCATCTGAGGGCCCCACGACTGAGTTCCCACCAGGGGCCCTTTAAGAACTGCGCTGTTAGGCATGCATGTGTGCTTAAGGGAGGCCAGTTGATGGCATCTTGGGCCAAATTGGGTGACGTTTGTGGACAGAGGCTGCATGGCAGCTGCAAGATGGGTCTGGCAGCATTGAGGGTGAGTGAGGCAATTCGTGGGGCAGTCCCACAGGCTGCTGAAGGTAACACTGCATGAGGAGATATTGGGACTACTGCAGGGCTTCTGAACATGTATTGGCTCACAGGCCTCACATGCTGACTTTCATTATTACTGCTGCTGCTGCTGCTGCTGCTTATAGATTATTATTGTGCTAGGGTCCAGCCATGAGGGGAGGAGAGGAAACTGCTCAATATGCATCGGTTTATAGAGATTATTATTACTATTTTCTCCTCACCCACCACTGACACTTCCCAAGAGAAAAATGTTGCCCCTGTTAGCCTGCCCTCTCTTCGCACCAGTTGTCATCCACTTTTGGCCCAGGCCCCACAGAAAAATGATGTTGCTGACCCTGGCCAGGGGAAAGGTTGGAGGAGAGGCTGTTTGAAGGGAGGGATCAGAAGGAGAGGGATTGGCTGTGGAGGGTGAGTGAAGGTGAATGACAGAAGATCAACTAGGGGACATAAGAAATGAGCTGGTAGGTGAGAGAAGGGTTGGAGAGGAGAACACGAGGCTGGGAGGTGAGGGTGATGGGGATGACAGTGAAAGTGAGGAGGATGGAGGAAGGAGTGATGGGATGACAGAGGCTCTTGTTGGGAGTTATAAGAACAGTTTGGCAGTGACAAAGGATATGCTGGTGAGATGCGAAAAGGGCTGGAGGTGAGAGAGGGAGAATGGGATGAGGAGGTGAGAGGAGTTTGGAGAGGTAAGGGGATCAGCTGGAGGGGCAGAGATTGAGAGAGGGGGTCCGCTAGATGGAAGGAAGTTAAGAAAGGAGGTTCTATGGAAGGGGTGGAAGTTGGCAGAAAAAATTGACTGGAGATGGCGTTTGAGAGGGGATCACAGCAGGAATGCAGGAGGGAAAAACTGGACTGATTGTTGAAAGGGTTCCACATCCCTGCTAATTTGTTTTGGTTATCCTCTGGGGCCATGTGAGCTTTCAAGTGCTAAAATGGGGTCCCATTGGCGAAAAGTTTGGGAAGACGTGTTCTAGAAGCAGGGAGATCCTGGATTCTCTGAATGGAGAACTCTTCTGTCAACTGGTAACAGAACCCACATGGGATGGGGCAATACTGGACCTGGTGCTTACCAAAGGGGGTCAGTATTTCTGGTGTTGTACTTGATGATTATCTGGGATTCAGTGATCACAGGATGGTGCAAATCAGTCTTAGGGAGCAAGAGATGGTCCTAGACGACAGGAAAACTAACTTTCTTAAAATGGGGGAGTACCTCAAGGAGTCATTAGTTAGATGGGAAAATCTAGGGGAAGCAGAAGGGTAGTGGGCAAAACTAAAAGGAGATATGTTAAGAGAAACTAATCTTTGTGTTAGGAAAATAAATAAAGGAAAGAGGATAAAGAATCCGCTATGGCTTTCTAAGGAAGAAACTGAAAAGGTAAGGGAGAAAAGGTTAGCATTCATAAAACTACAAGAGGTCACAGAAAGAGGAAGTCAGGCGACAGTATCTGGAAAAATTAAGAGAAGCTGGGAAAGTAGTCAGGAATGCAAAAATTCAACTAGAATTAAAAATAGCAAATACAGTAAACAGGGGGGACAAGACCTTTTTTTTTTTTTAGATATGCTAACAATTGAAGGATGTAAAAGTGGCATTGTGAGACTCAGAGGTGAAGGGGGAGGAATATCTAGAGGAAAAAGCAAAATTATTTAATTAACAAATATTTCTGTTCAGTGTTCACTGTGGAAGGGCCTGGAGCAGAACCACATAAAACAAACACAAATAAGATTAGAAATGAGGTACAATCAGAGTGTTCAGAACAGTGTGTTCATGAATTGCTAACTAAACTTAAAGTGGATGGAGCCGGATGGCATGTTGATGGCCCTATTAGGTCTTCCCTCGCGATTCAGAAAGCAAAATGTGCAGCCAAGCCGCACATTTTACTTTCAGAAAGTAGCGCCTACCCAAAGGTAGGCGCTAATTTCTCCGGGCACCAGGAAAGTGCACAGAAAAGCAGTAAAAGCTGCTTTTCTGTGCACCCTCTGACTTAATATCATGGCGATATTAAGTCGGAGGTCCCGAAAGTTTAAAAAAGTAAAAAATTTTAAAAAAAAATTTTAAATGGGCCCACGGCTGTCGGGTCAAAAACTTGTCACTCAATTTTGCCGGCGTCCGGTTTCCGAGCCTGTGGCTGTCAGCGGGCTCGAGAACAGACGCCGGCAAAATCGAGCGTCGGTTGTCAAACCCGCTTCCGTCAAAAAAGAGGCGCTAGGGACGCGCTAGTGTCCCTAGTGCCTCTTTTTACTGCCGGGACTAATTTAAATAAATTAAGATACTGTATCAGGCGCACAGGAGAGTGGCCTGTGCGTGCGCGTGATTTTACTGTATCGGCCCGTATGTTCTTTTATTAAACAGTTTTTGAGAACCACCAGAGGTGGCAGTAGTGATCTGGAATAGCCCGGCTGGGCTGTAGTCCCTCAGGCAGGGAACAGCGATCCCAGGAAGGCTGAGCTGTAGAGAAACTGAGATAGTGAGCAGGCAGAGTATGCAGAGATCAGGAACATAAACTTGATGGTAACACTCACACTGTAGTCTCTTAGAATAGTCCAAGAGCTGGAATGAAGTAGGCCCTCGAGGAGCGAGTACCTGGTTCCAGGGAAAGCTCTGAGAGAGAGATGGTAACTCACTGGTGTTGTAGGCAGCGGTGACTTCCTGGCAGAAGTTATATTCAGTAGCAGGTCCGGGAACGTGGGCCCTCGAGGAGCGAGTACCGGTTCCAGACTGCGACCTGAAAAGTAAAAGAGAGAGCGAGGCCCCCGAGGAGTGGGTAACCCTGGTAAATTCCGAGGAGGCAGAGTAGCAAGGTATGCGGAGAGCCCGGAGGCAGGCGAAAATAATGCAACAAAGGTAGGGGGGATTTAGACAGGGCTGGGGGGGCGGGGCGGAAGGAAAGTTCCCTCCGAGGCCGGCCTCGGAGGGAATGGGGAAAGCCATTGGGGGTCCCCTGGGGCTCAGCACGTGCAAGGTGCACAAGTGTGCACCCCCTTGCGCACACCAACCCCGGATTTTATAACAAGCACGCGGCTGCGCGCGCATGTTATAAAATCAGGCGTAGATTTGTGTGTGCCGGGTTGCGTGCACAAATCTATGCCCGCGCGTAGTTTTTAAAATCTGGCCCAAAGGCTTTTAAAATCTACTTTTAAGAACATAAGTTATGCCATGCTGAGTCAGACCAAAGGTCAATCAAAGCCAGTATCCTGTTTAACAATGGCAGTGGCCAATCTGGTCACAAGTGAGAGACAGATCTCAAAGAATAGATGCATTCCTAGTTGCTCACTCTCAGGGCTTTGCCAAAACAGTAACAGAGGATCCAAAGGCTTCATGCACAGCATCTCTTCAAAACACCATCTTGGATCTTCTCCGCACCTTCTTCCAGCCTCAGCATATGAATTCAAATAACACTACCAAATTTCTTCAAAAACTGGAAATCAAACTGTTTGCTGCTGGAAGCCAGGGAACAAGTACCAAAGCTGATCCTTGCTATTGACCAACTACAGTCTACATGTGTACACAATAAAGCTTTTATATTTCTATTAGTCTTAGTGATGACAATGATTCTTGATGCATGCTATGAATGCTGTGATGGTTATTTCCCTCTGGGGATAGGGAAATACCTACAGTACCTGAATGTGATCCGCTTTGAAGTGCTGAAAAAAGTGTGAAAAGTGGAATATAAAAATCTAAATTAAATAAAATGTAAAAGTCTACATGTTTAATAGTGGTTTATGGATTTTTCCTGCAAAAACTTGTCCAAGCCTCTTTTAAAGCCCATTATGCTACATGCCCAGACACAACATGCATCAAGCTCAGTATCCAATTTCCAACAGTAGCCAATCCAGATCACAAGTATCTGGCAAGATCCCAAGAGGATGATATATTATATGCTTGTTTCAGGGATAAGCCCTGAGACAAGCATATAATATGAGACAAGTCCAAGTCCATATAATATGAGACAAGTCCAGGTCCATCTTATTAATGGTTTATGGACTTTTCATGCATGAACCTTTTTTAAACCTTTTTCAAAGACAGGTTCTCTAATTTTACCCCATCCTCTGGCAATGAGTTCCAGAATTTAATTAGGCATTGAGTAAAAAATAATATTTTCTCCTATTTGTTTTAAATGCTCTACTTAGTAACTTCATTTCATGTCCCCTAGTCTTTGTATTTTCTGAAAGCTCAAACAAGCAATTTAGGTTTACTTGTTCCACTCCCCTCATTATTTTATAGACCTCTTATCCTATCTCCCCTCAGCCGTCTCTTCTCCAAGCTAAAGAGTCCGAATCTCTATAGCCTTTCCTCATAGGGTGCTTGTTCCATGCCCTTTATCATTTTGGTCTCCCTTCTCTGTACTTTTTCTAATTCTGCTATTTCTTTTTTGAGATGTGGTGACCAGAACTGCACACAATCCTCATGATGGGGGTTGCACCATGGAGCGATACAGAGACATTATAATATTCTCTGCTTTATTCTCCATTCCTTTCCTAATAATCCCTAGCATTCTATTTGCCTTCTTGGCCGCTGCAGTACGCTGAGCAGAGAATTATCTTCTTTCACTTAGATTTGTAATATCAGGTGAAAAATAAGATATCACAATATACAGCAAGAACAGTAGAATCAGTTTTTACAATAACTTTTTCAAGTCTATAAATAGCATTTATTATGGTATTTATACTTTATTCACATAAAGACACATTTTAAAAGCCAAACCGGCTTTTAAAATGTGCGAGCCAAAACCTGGAGATATGTGAATATGTTGGGCCAGCATGCACCGAGCGAATTTTAAAAGCCACCTGCGTACACGCGTATCTCCTGCTGGGCGCACAAAATGTTTTTTTCTAAATAAGGGACAGGGAGTGGGTGTGGTCTGGTGGGGCATGGGTGTTCCTGGCTTTCTCAATGGAACCAACGCATAAATGCTTACACGCACAAGTGCCTGCCGGAGTCCCCTGCCGTGTCAATTTACTTCTGCTATGGATGGTGTGTAAGCAATAAAAAAAAATATTACGCAGATCAGCGGGGGTTTTAAGGGTCAGTGTTAAAAGGGGAAAAGGGAGACTATTAAACCAGGGGGTTTGGAAGTCCTACCCTGGCCTGAGGGCATATTAGGAACAAATTGGTGAAACTGGCAATGGCGTGGACGCCCGCTCCTTTTGAAATCCCCGCACTTACGCGGTGGAAGTGGGATTTGTGCGCATAAGCACGCGCCCTCTTAAAACTGCGCGCACACGTGCCCCTGCTCGGCCTGTTTTATAACATGTGCACGCATACGCACGTATGTTATAAAATGGCCACGTCCCTAGGTGCGAGCCGGCAAACGCGCGCCCCCGCGTGTCTGTTTCAAAGTTATCATCATAGGCTTTACGGTGAAGCTTTGAAAAAAAAAAAAAATTTATTTACAAATTACAAAATATATAGAAGCCATATATATCTTCACTCCAACATACAATGTGCAATACACGTATTCCTACATCCAGTCACACATCTAACAAATGTTATAAATAAACAATGAACATTCCGTATTCTTCAGACACAAGTAGAAACCCGCCTTCAAAGTCCTGCTTTCTTAGATTCACTTTCACTTTTATAGAATTGAAAGAGATATTGTACAAATTGATTCTACTGTGCTTGTTATATATTGCGATATTGTAGTTTTGGAATAGTTAGCGATTAGCGGGTGGTGCTATAGAAAAATAAGATATGACAGCATTCATATTTTTGGTGAAGTTTTACAATTAATATGCAAGACCAGACCTTTCAAATTCAGTGTAAAGCTGTGGTTTTATAATAACTAAACTAAAGTATCAAATAACTATGATAATTACAAACTGTATTTCAAGAATATGCTAAACGCATGTTCAAAGTAAATAAAAGGAAGCAGAGAAGGATGGAGAAAAAAAAAAAAAAAGAGAGACCAAGATCTTGAGAATGCTTTATTACAGTTGGTTTTATTCCATTTGACCATTCTGAGAAACATGTAGTGTTGTGTTGAAATGTAAATAATAATACAATCTGCGTTTATATCTTGGTTGCTTGCTGAAATTCAGATTTTCATCCTTCATGTTAACACAGTGGATCTTTTAGAGTTATAGCTCATTCTTGGCATCCTTTGGATTACTGCATCCTTTTAAACTGAGGAGAATCTCTATGATGAGCTAAAACATATATTTTTTTAAAAAAGTAAACAGGGAAAAACACATTAGACAAATTACTACTAATTTTTTTTATAAAATGATTCTTTTGCAAATGCAAATATTAAATGTTAAGATTAAGTCAGCGTGCTTATATATAACAACAAAGTGTGAGGCGGATCTACTACAAATGTATAGTTGCTTTCTCACTAAAAAATAAAGGTTTGTTTTATGCTTTTCGTATAATAAATGTCACAGAAACACAGCTTATAATGGCAGATAATCATTTGCATGGCATCTCTAGTTTGCTCAGCTTCCCTTAGCACTTCAGCAAGAAAGAAATTCAAACCCAAGTTTGAGCCTCATGAAAAAGAAATATAAGCAGGCAAAGTCTGACGTGTTCGGCGTCTGTTGAGAGAGGAGGATTTTTAAAATACCTTTAAAGCACTCAAAAGCACTGTTTGCTCGAGGAGAAGAAATGTTAAATTATGGAAAGTAATAAAATTCCTTTGGAAAGGGTTACAAGCGTACCCAACAGCAGAAGGGCTTCTAAAGCAAACTTACTATAGAAACAGGGCTGCTCAGATCTGTCCTGGGGACCCCACAGCTAGTGCAGTTTTCAGAATATCCGTAATGAACACGCATGAATGGAAGAACATATGGAAGAACCAAGGTCCATTGAGCCCAGCACCCTGTCTCCGACAGTGGCCAGTCCTGGCTACAAGTACCTGACAGATCTGACACTCCCAGGGATAGCAATAATCTACCTTTTTTCTGATAATATGTTATCGACTTTTCTTCCAGAAACTTGTCCAAACCTCTTTTACGCCCCGCTAGGCTAGTGGCCTTCACCACGTCCTCTGGCCACAGATTCCATTGCTTGATGGTGTGTGCTACGGGGAAAAGTACTTCCTACGATTTGCAGGTTGTTAGTTTCATGGAGTATACCCTTGCCTTAGTATTATAGGAAAGGGTAAATAACCCTCCTTTATTTACCTGTTCCAATCACTCATAATTTTATAAACTTCTATCATGTCCCCTCTCGCCTGTCTCTTTTCCAAGCTGAAGAGACATAGGGGTAGATTTTAAAAGCCCTGCGCGGGTAAATCCTGCCGGATTTACACGCGCAGGGCACTCGCGCACCGGCGCAGGCGTAACTCCATCGAACAAGGTAGGGGGGAGATTTAGGTAGGTCCGGAGGGGGGGGGGGGTGGGTTAGATAGGGGAAGGGAGGGAAAGGTGGGGGGGGACAAAAATAAAAGTTCCCTCCGAGGCCGCTCCGATTTCGGAGCGGCCTCGGAGGGAACGGAGGCAGGGTGCGTGGCTCGGCGCACGCAGGCTGCCGATTTTGCGCAGCCTTGAGCACGCAGACCCCGGATTTTAAAAGATATGCGTGGCTATGCGCATATCTTTTAAAATCTGGCGTACCTTTGCAAATACATGTTGATCAGGCTATTAACTATTCTCTCCTGATTAAAAAAAAATCTGTGCGCCCAGTGCACACATTTTTACTCTCAGAAATGAATACCTGCCCAAAGCAAAAAAATATTGCTTTTCTGTACTTCTTCTGACTTAATATCGTGGTGATATTGTCGGAGGAACAAAGGACAAGAATGTTTTAAAAAAAAAGTGTGCTGCGGTCAGATTAGGAAAAGGGACGCTCTTAAAATTGAGTGTCCATTTTCCTAAACCACTAACAGCCACCTTTCCTGGGCACCTGCAGCCAAGGAGGTGCTAGGGGCGCACATTTGTCCCTAGTGCTTCCTTTTTTAGTGCGACCCCTCATTTAAATATTCAATTGCGCGCCCAGGAGAGGTGGCTGGGCGTGCGTTAAGAAAGCAGGCTCTCAACTGTGAGCGCATGTTTTCCATGCAGATATATTAAATTGGCCTGAAGGTCATAAGAATATAAGAAATTGCCATGCTGGGTCAGACCAAGTGTCCATCAAACCCAGCATCCTATTTCCAACAGAGGACCAACCAGGCCACAAGCATCTGGCAAGTACCCTACCATTAAGAAGATCCCATTCTACTGTTGCCAGTAATAGCATCAGTAATCAGTAATAGCAGAGGCCATTCCCTAAATAAACTTGATTAATAGCAGTTAATGGACTTCTCCTCCAAGAACTTATCCAAACCTTTTTTAAACCCAGCTACACTAACTGTATTAACCATATCCTCTGGCAACAAATTCCAGAGCTTAATTGTGCATTAAGTGAAAAAGAATTTTCTCCGATTAGTCTTAAATGTGCTACTTGCTAACTTCATGGCGTGCCCCCTAGTCCTTCTATTATCCAAAAGTGTAAATAACCGATTTACAGCTACTCATTCAAGACCTCTCATGATTTTAAAAACCTCTATCATATCCCCCCTCAGCCATCTCTTCTCCAAGCTGAATAGCCCTAACCTCTTCAGCTTTTCCTCATAAGGGAGATGTTCCATCCCCTTTATCATTTTGGTCGCTCTTCTCTGTACCTTCTCCATTGCAACTATATATTTTTTTATATACGGTGACCAGAATTGTAAACAATTGTATACAGAATTGTATATCACCATGGAGTGATATAGAGGCATTATGACATTTTCCGTTTTATTAACTATTCCCTTCCTAATAATTCCTAACATTCTGTTTGCTTTTTTGACTGCTGCAGCACACTGAGCCGACAATTTCAAAGTATTATCCACTATGATGCCTAGATCTTTTTTCTGGGTGGTAGCTCCTAATATGGACTCTAAAATCATCTAACTACAGCAAGGGTTATTGTTCCCTGTATATAACACCTTGCATTTGTCCACATTAAATTTCATCTGCCATTTGGATGCCCAATCTTCTAGTCTCACAAAGTTCTCCTACAATGTATCACAATCCGTTTGTGATTTAACTACTCTGAATAATTTTGTATCATCTGCAAATTTTATAACCTCATTCGTCGTATTCTTTTCCAGATCATTTATAAATATATTGAAAAGCACCAGTCCAAGTACAGATCCCTGAGGCACTCCACTGTTTACCCTTTTCCACTGAGAAAATTGACCATTTAATCCTACTCTGTTTCCTGTCTTTTAACCAGTTTGTAATCCACGAAAGGACATCGCCTCCTATCCCATGACTTTTTATTTTTCTTAGAAGCCTCTCATGAGGGACTTTGTCAAATGCCTTCTGAAAATCCAAATACACTACATCTACCGGTTTACCTTTATCCACATGTTTATTAACCCCTTCAAAAAAATGAAGCAGATTTGTTAGGCAAGACTTCCCTTGGGTAAATCCATGTTGACTATGTTCCATTAAATCATGTCTTTCTTTATGCTCTGTGATTTTGATCTTTAGAATAGTTTCTACTATTTTTCCCGGCTCTGAAGTCAGGCTCACTGGTCTATAGTTTCCTGGATCACCCCTGGAGCCCTTTTTAAATATTGGGGTTACATTGGCCATCCTCCAGTCTTCAGGTACAATGGATGATTTTAATGATAGGTTACAAATTTTAATTAATAGATCTGAAATTTCATTTTTTGGTTCCTTCAGAACCCTAGGATGCATACTATCCAGTCCAGGTGGTTTGCTACTCCTTAGTTTGTCAATCTGGCATACTATATCTTCTAGGTTCACAGTGATTTGATTCAGTTCATCTGACTCATCACCCTTGAAAACCATCTTTCTGCAGTTTCTCACAATCCACTGCTGTTTTAACAACTTTGAATAATTTTATGTCATCTGAAAATTTCATCACCTCACTCGTCATTTTCTTTTCCAGATCATTTATAAATATGTTAAACAGCACAGGTCTCAGTACCAATCCCTGTGGCACTCCACTAACAACCTTTCTCCATTTGGAAAACTAAAAATTTAGTCCTACCCTCTGTTTCCAGCCTTTTAACCACTTACCAGTCCACAAATGGACACTGCCTCCTATCTCATGACTGTAATTTCCTGAGGCGTTTCTCATGGAACACTTTGTCAAATGCCTTCTGAAAGTCGAAATACACTAGAACAACTTTATCAACATGTTTATTTCCCCTTGTGAAAACCATGTTGACTCATCCTCATTAAGCCACATCTATCATAAGGCCATTGATTTTGTTTTTAAGATCAGCTTTTTATCATTTTGCCCAGCACCAACTTCAGGCTCATGGTCTATAGTTTCCCAGATCACCCCTGGAGCCCATTTTATAAAACTGGCATCACAATGGTTACCTTCTACTGAAGATTCAACATGCAAATTAAACATCTATATATTCATTCTGAAATGTCAACTGGAAGGGTTCCCCAGGAAGCTCTGTCTTAGAAAAGCTTTGTAAGAAGTGCCTAGTCATTAAGATCAGCCTCTTCATGGCATAAAGATGGGGATTGGGCCAAGACCTTGAAAAATTGCATATTTTTAACACTGAAGTCAAGTTCAGCAAATCTGCAGAAGAACCAGAAATGTCCAAATTTTAGAATAGCACCTCTGTACTTCACATTCAATGAAGTTACAGAAAGTGAACAGTACTCAGTATACAGATGCCCTTCCTGCCACTTTTATGCCCAACTGTTAGTGTTGCACAATTTTACACAAACTCAGGTCAGACATAAATCTGCGCTGGAAAGACAGAAGCTCTGTGTTTGAAGGAGTTGAATTAAGTTTCCTAGTGTATCTTGGAGGCACACTTAACCAGTCAGGTTTTCAGGATAGCCACAATGAATATGCATGAGATCAGGGGCATAGCATGCATAATATACAGAGGTGCACAGGCACCACCAACTTTAAATACTGTTTCCAGTCCCTGCATCCTCTCTCTCCCGTCTCATTCATCCCCTGCTCTTCCTCTAAGGCACCTCTAAGTCATCGCATTGCAGCTGAACTACGGACACTTCTCCCTCTTGCAGCCCTGTAGTAAAAACATCTGCTGTTAGAACTGTGCAGAGTTGGCCTTCTCCGGGCTTCCATTTTAGTTTTCACTTGCATTTTTTGTTCTTAATTTGTGATCCCTTATTTTGTATTAGCTATGGGTCACTCAGTTTGTGTTCTGTGTGTGTGAGAGACTGAGGTGAGGGATTCTACTGGCATGTAGTATGTGATTTGTACTGTTTTTCCCAGAAGAAGGTGTATTGGTGTTGTAGGGCCTATAGTAATATGTGTAGTGCTGCCTCTTCCCAGGTACATTTGCTGCTGTTTGAATCCTGGGAGTTTGTTGTGGCTTGGCAGGTTTTCTATCTAGGTTCAATGTGCCTTTTTTGAAGGGTTTTGTGTTACTTCACAAACTTCCTGGCAGTATAAGGGGTTTGTGTGGCTATTACTGAGATGACTCCAAAATTTGAATTATTTTTTTTTTTGGTAGGGTGAGTTAGTGAGCTCCTGTCTTTTGGAGAGTGCATCTATTTTGGGTACCTTAGTAGGGGTGGGAGCTATCTTATCCCATCCCTCACCTCGCACACCAGATTGCCTTGAGCCGTTCCAGCACCAGCTCTGCTGTGCTGTCAACACTCTGAACTACCTCCCATGGCCTGACATCATCATCATCATCATCAAAGGCTGGCTTAATGTTGCACGTGTTACCATATCAAAGGAGACATTTCGAACCTGGACTTGGTTGATGATGTCAGGCTAGGGAGGCAGATCAAAGGGTCAATCACATGGCAGCAGCAAATTTTCTGATGCACCACCAAGTTCAGCAGTCACCTTACGCCCCTGCCTGAGATGGATTTGCATACTACACAGGGTCTCCGATATGTGCAAACATAAGTCATGCATATTCATAATGAACATCCTGAAAACCCAAGGATTAGGTTTGCCTGCAGAATAAGAGGCAGAATGACTGGCCCAATTGGCTCTTGCCATTGTTGAGAGCATAGATATTCTGCCTTTCTGCTACATTTTTTCAGCTTCTGCTCTATGTATTACTCAGGTCCATGAATCTCCTCAATTTTATTGCCAAATGGATAGAGACAGGTCACATAAATACACAAACTCATCTGCATGCTTAAGTCCTTATTCTAGAACAATAATTTTCTTTAGGCAGTAAATGTGTTCCTGTTGAACAGCAAGCAAAACCGCTTTGCACAAAAAAGTGTAGATTTACGACGTCGCCTTCTGTGTCTCCTTACCTATTTTAGACCCATGCACCAATGCATGGACAGATTTCTTGATCATGGCTATAACTATTATTTACATAATTTGGGTATTGAAATGTAAGCTAAAAATTGAAGCTTTTTTTCCTTGTAAACAATGAAATCTGCCTGCATAACACCATTGTGCAACTAACTTCAATTTGCTGGGCAAGTACACTCAAGATCACTTTAAACAATCAGCTAGCTTGGAAATTTATTTTATTTTAGCAAGTTGTTTAAACCCTCCTGCATGGTCATGCCCTGAATGGGGCTGGGTGGCAGGGTTTTAAATCCCATACTGTACAAGTTTCTCAATCTCAGTCGTTGCTTAGACCCACCCTGTGCTTTAAAGTTACCACAAAGGGGCTAAGAAGTGATGCAGCAATTGCTGTGGTAAGTTTATAGTAAGTGACTCCCGTGAAATCAGTCAATCCACTCCCCGGCGTACCTGGGAGCGCCTGCTCACCCTGAGATTAGTGTGGGGGTGGGCTCAGACAGGCTGTGCAGACTTTCTCTCTTCCTCCCCGCCTCGCAGGGAATTACTGTCTTCTTAATTTATATTCTCTATCATATAATAAAATCGTTTCCCACCTTTGGAGTCTCTGGCTTAATTTTCTGACTTGGTGTCTTTTTTTCCTCCTTCTCTGTCCTCATCTCGTTTTCTGGCTCTCTCTGGTGTCCTGCTTCATTTATCTTTTCTGTTTCAGTTCTCTCTCGCCTTTCCTTCTTTATCGCTTCCCTTCAGCAGCAGGCACTTTAATACTTTCTCTTCCTTGTTTTTCTCTCCCTTCTCCTGCTTTTTCCCTCCTTTCTTCTAGCCTAACCTGCTCTGCTTTCACTGTTCTTTCCCCGTTTCCCCTGCACTCTCTCTCCTCCATTGCTCATCCTCTTCCTTCTATATTATCATCTTGGATTACTTCCCCCCCCCCCCAACCCAGGGTCCTCTTTCTCCATCACCCCACCCCTTTCTCTTCCTCATTCCCACCTTTTCTCCCCTCTCCCCTTGCTCTCATCTTCCCCTAGTTCTACCCTTTCTCCTCCTCGTTTTCACCTTCTCCCTCCCCCCCATTCTACCTCAACTCTTGGTTTCTCCTTTCTTTTCCCCCACACTCTTTCTGTCCCCTTCCCTCCCCTCCCTCTACCTCTTGCTGTCTCCTCTCACTCCCCCCCCATTCTTGTCCTTCCCCTTGCTTACTCTTCTCTCTTTTCCCATCTTTACTTCCCCTTCTGTCTCCCCCACAATCTTGCTGCTCCAACTTTTCTCTGTCACATACATATACCCCGTAAGCACTCTCTTGCTCTCACCTCACTGTTCCCTCCCAACACTTACTCTTTCCTCTCCCTGACTGCCCTCCTCTCCCAACCACACACACAGGTTCTCTTGTACTCGCCTCTGTCTCCCTCCTTCCACCCCCTTTGGATCTCTCACTCTCTTGCATCGCATGCACACTTTCTCTTGCCACCTCTCTATGGGGCCGATGTAATAAGACCCGCAGCAAAACAGGTGCTTGCTATGAGCGCGGGTTTTGATCGCCGCGCGCAGCTGAAGCTGCCGCTTCCGCAGGATGTAAAAAAAAAAAAAAAAAATTATGCAAATGATTTGCATGCAGAAATCCACTCACGTACACAAAAATGCGCACACCTAAGCGTGTTACAGGGCCTATGTAATAAGCAGTTGCATCCGCGTGCTCAAAACCCTCGCCGATTATCCGCACATAAAAGTGAGTGAGCGAGCGAATAGGTCTCCCTATTAAGTGAAACTATGACCCTGGAAAGTATTTTTAATATTTCCATTAACTGTGCTGCAGAAAACGTGGCAAATATTTTCATGGATGCTAATTCACAACAATCTTGCCGCTCTTCTGGCCGTGTATCTGTCCACCCAGGGAGGCGCCGACCTCGGATACTATAAAAAGCACTTTGCTCTGCTGGCCACTTTGAAGCCGAAATAGGCATTCAGCTAGGCGCCTATCAGGCCACTCGTACTCTGTTTGTGGCAGAAAAGTTTATATGATCAGGCACACAGAAAGGTGCCTAGCTAATCTTGATGCTCAGGTGCTCTTCTGGCCATATATCTGGCAGCTCGGGCACTGAGCTAGGTGCTCAGCTGGTTGCAAATCTGGCCACTCAGACGTCAAGAAAAGTTTCTAGGGAAGCACCAACCTAAGCTGGCCATTCCAATGCCCAGAAAAGCACCTAAGCTGGCCACTCAGACACTGAGATAAGCGCTCAGCAAGGTGGTTTTCAGGATGCTTGGGTGCTGACATAGGCCCCCCAAAGTCGGCGCTGACACTGAACTCATGCCCTGACCATGGTGGTAAAAAACCCGCATTAAAAAACCCACACTAGCACTAGCGCGGCTGCCTGCATTGCCTATGATTAGCTAATCGCCTCCTTTGCATACTGTTAGCATGCATTCACGCAGGAAAAACCGTGGGTCTGTAAGTGCGTTTGTACACGCTTTTTTCCTGTGCACAAATCCCCGTATAGGGCTTTGCACGGGAAAACACACGTACAAACACGTGTACATCCATGCACAAACCCACGGCAGCTTCAGCGCACTTTATTTCATCGGCCCCTATTTGTTTACCCTGATCCATGCAGGACTAGCAGTGCTTTCCCGCTTCTCACTGCTGATTGGTTCGTGGTGGCAGCAGCCAGAGGCAGAGGGAGAGAACTGGCAGCAGAGCTTCCTCCTGCTTCAGACTCCATCCTTCTGCCCCCCCCCCCCTGCCCTCAGCACAGACCATGGGAAAGAGGCTGCAGCTGAGAAGAGATGCTGATTGCTAGGACCTGGAGATTCTGAGTGCTCACTGTAGATTTAGAGTCTGATCTCTAAACCCTGCGTCTCCAGTTCAAATCCAGACTTCCCAGGTATGCTCACAGGTTGCTGGCCTGCCTGTTGCGAAAAGTGTATCAGATTGCTTTTGAATTAGGCAGAAAAGTAGTCACATAAAAAGATGAATCTAGTTCTACATTGAGCAAGATCCCCTTACCCTATGACTTTACTTTTAAAAACAGGGAGCAATGAATCTAATGTTCCTGACTTGACCTCCGGAAGTTATGAATGTATATCAGAATTTTGTATTGTACCTTTGCTGTTTATGTTCAGTTATATGAAATAAATAAATAAATAAATGTAAACCACCCCCCCCCCCAAAAAAAAAAAACAGGGAGCAACTGAAAGTGTGTGCGAGAGTAAAAAGCTGTGTGCAAAGTGAACTAACGTGCCCTTAAAAAATAGCACCTTGTGAGTGATGGGGTTCACAGCTGGCTCCTTGTTCTGATAATGGAACTATATACAGTTGAAAACAAATACAATATAACATTTACAAGGGTTCAATATATTTATTGCTTAAAATTTGCAATAAATATATTATTGAACTTAAGATGACCAGATCTGATCATACTGAGATAGATACTCAGTGGGCCGGTGAGTGAGAAAGCTACCAGGGTAACTTTACCTGGATATTCAGTAGCATTTTTCCAGATAATATGCAGCGGAATAAAGTTACCTGAGTAACTTTAGGACAGGTATTTTTCCAATCAGACTTACTGGCTAACTCTAGCCGGGTACTGGTACTTGTCGGCACTCATGGGCTCCATCACCGTTTCTTTTTACCCAGATACATGCATAAAATTTAGCCAGAGAGCGGGAGAATTTTTCAAATCTCAGATTTTGTCCAGGTAACTCTAAATGTTACCTGGACAAAATATTTGACTATTGATCTCATTCACAGTGTCCTCAGGTCACAGCTATCTCTGTGGAAGTCCTGCTCTCTTACCTCACAGTGGTGCTGTACACAGCACGCTGCTGTACTCACTGCTGCGATCTAGCACTGGCAAATATGTTTCAGCAACTACACAGCAGGTTGTTCCAGGAGTCAAGTTTTCTATCTTAATCATTTTTTTCCTTCCTTCATACATTTTATGTTTCTGCACCAATGGAAAAAAAGACAATTAGCAGAATGCTTTAACAGATGTATACCCCTACTACTACTACTACTAATCATGTTTATGGCACTTCAAGACATACTTAGTGCTATTCACATGCAAGTAAGAGATACTGCTTGTTCCATGGAGCTTAAAGTCTAGCCAAGACACACAAACAATGCCAAATAATTTTCAGGAAAATGTATTTATTCTAGAAAAACATGGTTAAAATCAACAAAGGTAAGATCAGGGAAAGTCAGAATCTAAGATTTAAACTAAACCTCAAGAATTTAGGTTTTTAGGTGGTATCTGAATACGACCAGAGAAGAGGCATGATGAGCTAACTCAAGATGGCGATTCCAGGCACATAGCACAGCAAGGTAGAAAGCATGGACCTGGGAGTTGGTAACAGATGAGGGCACGGATATGAGCAGCTTTCCTAATGAATGGAAGGGATGAGGAGGGGTATGAGAGAAATAAGAGAGGCGAGACAATGAGGATCTCCAGAATGAAAACACTTGTAGGTGAGTAGAAGCTTCTAGCTAGTTCTAGGGGTGTGCCAGGACATTTTTTTGAGTTAATTTTTGGGTCTTTTCATTTTGTTTCTTTATTTTACTTTATTTTTTTTAGTTTTAGCATGCATTAAAACCATTTAGTAAGTGTTACAAATCATTTAGTACATGCTAAAACTTTAGGAAGAAATTATAAAAGGAACTACATGTGTAAATGTAACATAACGTAGCAATTTAAAAATGCTATTTACATGCATAAAGTGCACTTTTGTGAATAAATCCTATGGACAATTCAATGGCATATATTGTAGCAGTTTTCAAAATCCCACTTACATGGGATGCTAGTTACATGCCAACTAGTTGGCAGTCCACAACAGGACATTGTCCCTATCCCATGACGTTTTAATTTCCTAAGCGATCTCTCATGAGGGACTTTGTCAAATGCTTTATGGAAATCCAGATACACTATATCAACTGGCTCACCTTTATCCACATGTTTGTTTACGCCCTCAAAACAATGTAGCAAATTTGTGAGGCAAGACTTCCGTTGGCTAAATCCATGTTGGCTTTGTCCCATTAAACTATGCCTATCTTTATGTTCGACAATTTTGTTCTTTATGATAGTGTCTACCATTTTGCCTGGCCCAGATGTCAGATTCACTGATCTGTAGGTTCCTGGATCACCCCTTGATCCCCTTTTAAAACTTGACATTCCATTTGGCAACCCTCCAGTCTTCAGGTACAATATAAGCAATAAAGAAAGAAAGAAAATAAGTAAACCAACTTAAAATAAATATAAAAGCATCAAAATCCAATGAACTAGATGATCAATACAGTAAAGATCACAGAAAAGAATAACAGAAAAATATAAAATCAGTTAAAAGCCTGCTCAAAAAGATACGTTTTGACCAATTTCTAAAAGACAAAGTAATCTGTGCATGTACATGTCTTCATGGGTAGCTGATTCCATAATTTTGGATCATTAGAAAAGAAGCCTTGTTTCTAGTGCTAACTAGGCAAGCCAGTTGAAGGAAAGGCTCATTTAACAAAAGACCAGAGAAGAAGCCTAGAAAAGAATCTGGTTATTGGGCAGAATATAAATTATTGAAATAAATATATAAGCTCCTAGGGATGTGCAGGAGAAAAACATTTGTTTTTGTTTTATTTTCAGGAGGTTTTTCTCCACGAATTTTGGTTCATGGATTGCTTAAATTAATTTCATTCATGTGAAAAAAAATGAATCAACCAATTAAAAAAAAAAAAAAAAAAAAAAGAACTGAAATGGCCAAAACAAAGAAAATGAGGACGCCCTCCCACCCTCCTGGAAAAATGTCGGGGCCAGGATTCTTCCCTGCCCTCACTTACCCAGTCCAGTGGGGATCCGCCAGCTAGGACTAGGCCGGAACCTTGGACTTGTGCAGGCCAAGGCAGGTCACTGTGGCCTTGGCCTACTCAAGGCCAACACCTCAGCTTAGGCCTGAGCCTGGAACAAATCCTGATGCTGTGACTTGACCCAGAGGCCGGATTCCAATGCCAGGACCTCGACCAGGACCCAGGCCTGTTGCTGCGATCTGATCCGGAGGCCAGGCCCTGATGCTATGACCTAAGCCACATCCAGGCCCGATTCTGTGACATGACCCAGAGGCCAGGTCCTGATGCCAGGGCCTCGGCCTAGGCCGGAGTCCAAGTGCAGGCCCAATGCCGCAACCCAACCAGGAAGCCAGTTCCTGATGCCGGGGCATCAACCTTGACCCAAGCCCAATGCCATGACCTGACCCGGAAGCTGGGTCCTGACACCTGGGCCTTGGCCTAGGACGGAGCCCAAGCCCAGGCCCAATGCGCTGTGCTTGGCCCTAGGCCATGGCCCCTGCTTTGGACCTCGGCCTATGCCCTACGCGAGGCCCTGGCTTTGGGCCTAGGCCAAAGCACTGGCATCACGTTCGAGGATAGGCCGCAGTTCCTGCTTTGGGCCTCGGCCTATGCCCTACGCGAGGCCCTGGCTTTGGGCCTAGGCCAAAGCACTGGCATCACGTTCGAGGATAGGCCGCAGTTCCTGCTTTGGGCCTCGGCCTATGCCCTAGGTAAGGCCCTGCTTTGAACCTATACCTATGCCTGATACATTAGTTGAAGATGAAACAAACAAATAAGGTTCGTTTCATTCATGGGGGCAAGCAGTTCATTTTGGAGACCCCTGAATGAAATGAATTAGCCTTATTTGTCGCGTTTTGCCCTTTTGTTTTAAACAAATGCACACCCTGAAAGCCCCAGTGCTCCTTGAAATCTGCAGGTCACAACCTGTTAGACATTCCTTCAATCTGAGAAGCGTACGTGAATGAAACCAGAAGGAGAATATTTTTATAGCTAGTCCAATGCTGTGGAATAACCTTCCAGATGAAATTCTCTCAATTGCATATTAATCCACATTCAGAAAGCAGGAGAAAGCATATTGTTTTAGACAGGCTTCTTAAATTTTTCTTGTTATGCTGTTTTACCATTTTATTATCTTATTTTAGTCTTTTAAAGTTATTTTAATGGGATTTTTAATTCTTTGTTATTACAGCATTTGATTTTTTAATCCTTTAAGGTTTAGTTTATTATCTTCCTATGTACTACTATAACCCACCCCCGGCCAGGTGTTAATTTTTTAGCTCATGCTATTTCCACAGAGCAGCAAATACCGGTAAGATAAATTGGGGATTGCTGATGGAGGAAATGAAGCTGCTAAGCAGGAAATGTTGGGAGAAGTGTGGAGGAGAAGATAGGGGAAAAAGGGAGGAGAGGGAGGAGAGCGAGAGAGCGAGAGAGAGTAGACCAGCAAAAAGGACACCAACATCCACTTGAGCACTGCCAAAACATTTTCACATTTATTTAGACATGAAAGAGGTCCATATTCAAAAGCCATTTTGACGGATAATGTGATAGTTATCCATCGAAGTGGCTTATCCAGCTATATTTAGCCCTTATCTGGCTAAATTCTAGCTAGGTAACTAGAATTTAGCCAAATAAGAAGGGGGCTTTCTGTGGGTGGGCAAGAGGTGTTCCGAGGAGGAGCACAATGAGCCGCCTAAGTTAAGCGTCTAACTCCTATACTTGGAGTTGGTCACTTAACTTAGGCGGTGACTCTGGTGGGGCCCTAGGGCTATCCTAAAGTTGGCCGGTTAGACATAACCGGCTAACTTTAAGATAGCCGAATATGTTTATCTAGCTACCTAGCCGAGCTGCACAGCAGCTGAACATGGACCTTGAAAATGTCTTTTGAAACCAAAGGTTCAACAAAGGCAACTGTTTTTCAAACATTGTATGCTGCACAGTGTATATGGCACAATTTTGTAACTAGTGCAAATAAAAACCCATCCTAAAAGTCACAATTGAACATTATAATTATGCAGAAACATTGCACCATTTACATCTCAAAGTGCATAACACAAACTTACTGACTTTAAATCTGCGACTCTGCAGTTCTTCCCAGAACGTACTTCTCAACCAGATAGATGGGAAAGAGGGGGCTTTTCATGGTTCCCCCCTTTGCTTAGGGGGCAGTTTGAAAGCTTTTGCCTTGAAGATCTCTATATTGGTAGGATTGTGGATCAAGTCCAATTCCCAGTTTACAACAACTTTGATTAGATGTTCTGGTATTAAAGTATCACACTTCTCTGGTTGCTTTCCCTCCTTGTTGTACCTAAAGGGCACTATTCAAACTCCTTTCCTGAATATCCATTGGATATCTGTAGTGGATCTATACCAGTGGGGTGCAGCTCTTCTCCTTTACTCCTCCTTTCATTCTCCTAGACACTGGATAGATGTCCAATCCTCCTTCTTACCTCCGATGGGTGAATTGAATCTCTCTGATGGAGAAGCTCAAAATAGTCCAACAGTACAAGACTGGTCAACCAAATCCAAAAGAGATGGAGGGATGGGTTGAAAACTTCCTTCAATTAATCCCAAAAAAAAGATTTTAATAATTTCTTCTTCAAAAATATCTGATCTGGACACCAAAGGGTAGGGTCTCTTTTTTCTTCAAACAAAATCAGAAAGAAAAGAAACAGGAACAAAAAGAAACACGACTGCCTTCTCCAAAATCAGAACGCACAATAAAGCTCTGGAATTTGTTGCCAGAGGATGTGGTTAGTGCAGTTAGGGCAGCTGGGTTCAAAAAAGGTTTGGATAAGTTCTTGGAGGAGAAGTTCATTAACGGCTATTAATCAAGTTTAGTTAGAGAATAGCCACTGCTATTAATTGCATCAGTTGCATGGGATCTTCTTGGTGTTTGGGTAATTGCCAGTTTCTTGTGGCCTGGTTTGGCCTCTGTGGAATCAGAATGCTGGGCTTGATGGAACCTTGGTCTGACCCAGCATGGCAATTTCTTATGTTCTTAAGAATCCACACTCTCACTAGGAGCCTCTGCCTTTTATAGGACAGGTAGCAACCTCTACAGCAGCCCACATGGAGGAGCTGAGGAATAAGTGGAATGGTTCTCCGACCTATACACTGCCTACCTGATCTTTGAAAAGAATAGAACTTAGTAGGGAGCTAGTGAGGCCCTACGTGCTCATGAGACAGCCTCTTCCCACCCTCTCTACCCTTTCCACCTCTGATCCAAGGCCCTCTACGGTAACCATTCCTGTGTGGCCTAGATCAGGCAGCTAAGATTTGCAATAAAACATACATAAAATTCAAAATAAAAAGTGTAGCACTTTAAATGAAACAAACGTGTTTAAACCATAAAATAAATGAATGAGTGAGACCCAGTAGTGTGGCTTATAGGCTGAAATAATGATGAAGAAGAATATATTCAGCCTAACTATGCTGCAGTACATCAGTCACTTAATTAAGACTGACTAAATCTCCTTTCTCTACACAAGTATTCCAAATCGACCATAATCCAGCAAATCGGGTAACTAAAGATTGAATGCTTGCTTAAAAATAAATAGGCTTTTAGTTGCTTCCTAAACTGGACTAGTGAGGATTCATTCTTAAGCTCCTCCAGGAGACCATACCAGAGGACAGGGTCAGCAACACTGAACTGTTTTGACTGAGGGAATGTCTAACAAATTTCAAAAAGATGAAGGGAATGTCCCAAAGGGGCAGTAGATTTTTTTTTTTTATGTATTTTAAAGTTGATTTTCTCTAACTAATACTTAACACAACAATAGCAAACAAAGCCTGAGTACAATAACTCTATGTAATAAAATCAGTGAAATACAGCAAGAAAATAAAGCTTTGCAAAACTCATTCTGACTTGTTATTTTATGCCCCCACACCAGCTCACTCCCCCTTCCTATTCCATACGCTTGATGGCTTGAGGTACATAGAAATACAAGCTTATACAGGTACCTAAGAAGAATGTATATGAGAGTAACAATACAGAGGGAAGATACATACTCCTCAGTAAGTAACTAATAGCGAAGATATAGACAGACCAGCTATATAGAAGTGCCAGAACAATAGGCATCCCAATATTGAGACCCTGGATATTAATAAAAAAGGCATGAGTATCAAGGTTACCACATTTAGAGACTATCCTCTTCCCGCACTGTCACCCAGATTAAACAGTACACAGTGAACCTAGATTTCCATCTTAGGTAGGTTACAAGATTTTTTCAAAGCTGGCCACCCGATCATTGCGTATAGCCATTAATTTCCCCAAATAGTGTACCCTATATAGTCTAGATTGCACGTCAGTTATTTATTTATTTATTTTATTTATTTATTTAAAAACTTTTATATACCGGTATTAGTATGCATACATCATACCGGTTTACAATGTAACTTTAAAGGTAGAAATTACAATGAACAGGGAGGGCGAACAAGGAGGAGTATACAAAGAGCAGGAGGTGGAGGAATTAAAGCAATAAATAAAAACTGCAACGGACTATTTACAGGAATATACAAGGCGTAGGCAAGATACTTGCAGAAGTCGGTGTACTTAATCAGGGTAGGCTTGTCGGAAGAGCCATGTTTTAAGTTTTTTTCTGAACTTGGCGTAACATGGCTCTAGCCTGAGAGTGGTAGGGAGGGTGTTCCATTGTTTAGGGCCTGCAATGGATAGTGCACGGTCCCTAGTAGAGGAGAGGTGGGCTTTTTTTCAAAGGGGGAATGGAGAGGGTGCCTTTGTTGACAGTGCGAGTGGGTCGTTCAGTGCGTATAGGACGAAAGGGTTCATCCAACCAATTGGAATTGTGCGAGTGGATGGACTTGTGCACTATGGTTAGAATTTTGAAGAGAATTCGGGATGCGATGGGGAGCCAGTGGAGTTCTTTGAGTATTGGGGTAATGTGATCAGCTTTCCTTGAGTTGGTGATGACCCTGGCGATGGCATTCTGGAGCATTTGTAAGGGCTTGGTGGTGGAGGAGGGTAGGCCAAGGAAGAGGGCATTACAGTAGTCCAGCTTTGAGGAAAGGGTGGCTTGGACGACGGTGCGGAAGTCATGATAGTGGAGGAGGGGTCTGAGTTTCTTCAGGATGTGAAGCTTGAAGAAACCTTCTTTGAGGATGGAGTTGATCTGTTTTTTGAGATTGAGTTGTTGATCTATGATAACCCCAAGGTCTCTTACTGTGGGTTGGGGTGTTATGACGTTGAAAGCTGGATCGTTGGAGATCGGTGGTTTGGGAGGGAGGTGAGGAGAGATAAGGAGCAGCTCTGTTTTGGAGGAGTTTAGAGCGAGCTGGATGTTGGTGAGGAAGTCATTGATGTTGGCAAGACATGTGTTCCAGAAGGCAAGGGCATCTGAGAGAGAGTTGTGAATGGGAATGATGATTTGAACGTCATCTGCATAGAGGTAGAATTTGAGGCCGAGGTCTGTGAGGAGCTGACATAGAGGTGTGAGATAAATGTTGAAAAGGGTGGAGGAGAGGGAGGAGCCTTGTGGGACACCTTGAGACAAGGGATAGAGTGTGGAGTTGGCGTTTCCTATCTTGACGGAGAACTTTCTGTTAGATAAGTAGGATTTAAACCATAGTAGGGCTAGGCCTGAGATGCCTATTTCGGATAGCCGGTTGATGAGGAGGTTATGGTTGATGGTATCAAAGGCAGCTGAGATGTCGAGTAGGGCGAGGAGGTAACAGTTGCCTCGGTCCATGCCTATGAGTAAGTGGTCCGTGAGGGAGAGCAGGAGGGTTTCTGTATTGAGGTATTTACGGAAGCCGTATTGGGCTGGATGCAGAATGTTGTTGCTTTCTAGATATTCTGTAAGTTGGATGTTTACAATCTTTTCCATAATTTTGGATAGGAAGGGCAGGTTAGAGATAGGGCGGAAGTTAGCGGGGTCTTTAGGGTCTAGTGTTGGTTTTTTTAGGAGGGGCTTGACAATAGCTTGTTTAAGAGCATCTGGGACAGAGCCTGAAGAGAGGGAGGAGTTTATGATGTCTGCGATGGGTTTGGATATAGTGTTCGGGAGTTAGGGATAGAACATCAGTTCTATCCCTAACATCAGTTAGGGATAGAACATCAGGTCTTTGCCACCAGTAAGCAATTTTGTATCTAGCAGCTGTGACTACTTGTTGCACCTTTAAGGACACCGACCCCACAACTGTTGGTATGTATAACAGGCAAACTTTGGGATACTTGGGCACTTTAATACCTTCCAAAGAACCAATGAAATCAAGCACGGCTTCCCATAGTTTTCCATCTGCTGGGCATTCCCACCACAAATGTAGAAAGGTACTCCTTGCTCCACAACCCTTCCAACATTTTTCATCTGAACCCTTGAACATCTTGCTCAGTCTCGCAGGGGTTAGGTACCACCTGTAGAGTACCTTATGTCCATTTTCTTTTATTGTAGAGGATACTGAGCACCTACTAACTGCAAAAAAGCATTGATACCATTTCTTTATCCTCAAAAATACCCCCCTAGATCTCGTTCCCAAGTGATTTGATACGCCATCTTCCTCTGGGGTTCTCTACTTAAAAGAGCATAAATCTTGGAAATAGGTTTAGTGAGCTTATCAGCTCGGATACAATAATGTTCAAAGAGGGATCTACCCTTTTTATGCTCCTGCCCAACCTTGGAGGAGATGAAAAAATGAATAATTTGATTATAAGCAAAATGTTATGATTCAGAGACCTGATACGTTTGTTGTAATTCGTTAAAGGTTAAACGTTTCTGGCCATCCCATAGTTGTTCCCATTTAAACAAACCCTTCCCCCTACAGCATTTGATCCCTTTTGGCTCTGTCCCCCAGGAGGGAAGGATCTGTCAAAAAGAAAGGAAGTCATAAGATAGGCATGCTTATCTCCCACCAATCTCAACTTCCACTTCCCCCAGATCTGATAAATTAGTCTAGAGAAGGGCGATAAACCAGAAAGACTGATCTCTCCCTGTTGCCAGGCTCTAATGTGTAATGGAAGGTCTCCAGCACCCTGCTCAGCTATACAAGCCCAAGGTTTCAGTTCCTCACTTTTATGCCAATGAATGAATGCACTCAGTTGAGACGCGGCATAATACCACTCCAAATGAGGAACATGCAACCCCCTTCGCAATTTATCTTGATAGAGAACTGATTTAGCAACTCTAGGTGGCCGACACTTCCAGATAAATCTGAGAAGCTTACACTGCCACAGGTAGTCCAGCACCTGTACAGGCAAAGTTTGGAAAAAATAACAAAGATGAGGCAACACATTCATTTTGACAATAGCGATTCTGCTGAACCATGAAAAGCCCCCTCTTTCCCATCTAAATCATTTTGTATACTAGAAAGCAAAGGAGTATAATTAAACCCAAACAAGTCCTTTGTCTCAGCCCAAATTTTTACCCCTAAGTATTTTACCCACCCCCAATGCATTCATAGAGGTCACTTGGTACAGAAATATTTAAGAGCTCCGATTTACCCTCATTAACTTTAAAACCAGAGACTTCACCAATCACTCTCATATCCTGTAGCAAGACCTGGGGAGAGGATTCCAGAATAGCCACTGTGAATAGTAGATCATAATGATGTGATCCCACCCGCACCCCCTGAAGTTATGAATTATGTCTCACCTTTTCTGCAAAAGGTTCTAAGGAGAGGGAAAATAGTAAAGGCTTCAGAGGGCAGCCCTGCCTGGTACCCATCTTTACCTCAAACGGTGGTGTGTATTCCCCATTAATTTTTAAGTAACTCCTAGGATTAACATATAGACACTGGATCCACCCAAGAAAATCAAGTCCCAGATTCATTTTCCCTAGCACTTTAAGCAGGTATGGCCAGTGGACCCTGTCAAAAGCCTTTTTGGCATCTACAGCCAGAAGAACTAAAGGGATATTACCATGCTGTGCCCTTCAGATTAGTTCCAGAACTCTCTGCATGTTATCAGAAACCAGTCTGCCTGGAACAAATCCGGACTGATCCTCATGGATAATGAAAGGAGCAACTTTTCCCAATCTGGTTGCCAATATCTTGGTGAAGATCTTTAGATCAATATTTATCAAGGATATTGGTCGATATGACCCACAAAGTGTGGAGTCTCTCCCACTTTTAGCCAATACAGTTTATCCCAGCTAGATTGGACTTAGAAGAAATCAAGCTCCCTGATCTTAGTGCAATAAACATTTCTACCATGGGCGGAATCACCCCTTGATGGAATACTTTATAGAACTTAGCCATGAACCCATCTAGACCTGGAGATTTCCCCCAGCTTCAGACCATGAATTGTTTGATAACCTCACTCTGGGTAATCTCTGCATTTAAAAACTCACGGGCTTCATCAGGTATAGATAGTAATTTCACTCCCTGAAAATAATATCACAGAATGATATGATCTATATATACCAATTCCAACCTTCATCCTGAACCCTAATACTTCTTTAATAAGATTATGCAAAATTAAACCTATATTGTCTCATTCTACATGTTATACTCTGCTTTTGCCGAGGTTATATATATATTTTCTCTTTGTATTGTGTTATAATTTATAACTGTTCATTGTATGAATTTGTTACACTGTAAACCGGAATGAAGGCACTCAGCTATATTTCGGTATAAAAAAAGAATATAAATAAATAAATAAATAAATAAAGGTCTATATCCTGTTCTTTCACAGTTACATCCAATCCATAGAGCTCCTTATAGAAACTAGTAAAGTGATTATTAATATCTCTTGATTTATATAAGAAGGCCCCTGTAGAGTCCTTAATTTTAGTAATGAGGAATTGTGCAGCTCTCTCCTTCAGTTTCCTGACAAGGATCCGCCCTTCCTTATCACCAAATTCAAATTAGTTTGTTTCAACAAATCTAATTGGTATACCATCTGTGCCAAATATAATGCCTAAAGTTTACTCCTGGCAGACTCTAATTCTGCCAATCTTCCAGGGTCTAAGATATTGTTTATGACTTAGAAACATAGAAACATAGAAATGACGGCAGAAGAAGACCGAATGGCCCATCCAGTCTGCCCAGCAAGCCTCACACATTTTTTCTCTCATTCTTATCTGTTACTCTTAGCTCCTTGTTCTATTCCCCTTCCACCCCCACCATTAATGTAGAGAGCAGTGATGGAGCTGCATGCAAGTGAAATATCTAGCTTGATTAGTTAGGGGTAGTAGGGGCAGTAACCGCCGCGATAAGCAAGCTACACCCATGCTTATTTGTTTTACCTAGACTATGTTGTACAGCTCTTGTTGGTTTTTTTTTTTTTTTTTTTCTTCTCCCCTGCTGTAGAAGCAGAGAGCCATGCTGGATATGCATTGAAAGTGAAGTATCAGGCACATTTGGTTGGGGTAGTAACCGCCGTAACAAGCCAGCTACTCCTCGCTTTGTGATTGCGAATCCTTTTTTTTCTTCACCCCTGTCGTTGAAGCTATGCAGGATATGCGTGAAGCATCAGGTTTTTTGTTTTTTTTTTTCCCCCTGCCCTTGAAGCAGAGAGCTATGCTGGAAATGCGTGATGTATCAGTCTTTCTCCCATGCCGATGCAGGAGAGAACCATGCTGGATATGCATGGAAAGTGAAGTATCAGGCACATTTGGTTTGGGGTAGTAACCGCCGTAACAAGCCAGCTACTCCCCGCGTTTTGAGTGCGAACCCTTTTTCTTCTCCTTTGCCGTTGTAGCAGAGAGCTCTGCTGGATGTGTGAAGTATCAGTTATTCTTCTCCCCTGTCATTGAAGCAGAGAGCTATGCTGTATATGCATTGAAAGTGAAGTATCAGGCATATTTGGTTTGGGGTAGTAACCGCCGTAACAAGCCAGCTACTCCCCTCTTTATGAGTGCAAATCCTTTTTTCCATTACCTCTTGCTGTTGAAGCTTAGAGCGATGTAGGAGTCACAGTAAGCATGTGTATGTTTATTTAGTAAGGGTATTGTGTCAATAGCCATCATTCTGGCGAGTCACCCACTCTTCATTGGTGGCCTCTTGACTTTATGGATCCGCAGTGTTTATCCCATGCCCCTTTGAAGTCTTTCACAGTTCTGGTCTTCACCACTTCCTCCGGAAGGGCATTCCAGGCATCCACCACCCTCTCCGTGAAGAAATACTTCCTGACATTGGTTCTGAATCTTCCTCCCTGGAGCCTCAAATCGTGACCCCTGGTTCTGCTGATTATTTTCCTACGGAAGAGGTTTGTCGTTGTTTTTGGATCATTAAAACCTTTCAAGTATCTGAAAGTCTGTATCATATCACCTCTGCTCCTCCTCTCCTCCAGGGTGTACATATTTAGATTCTTCAATCTCTCCTCGTACGTCATCCTATGAAGATCCTCCACCTTCCTGGTCGCCCTTCTCTGTACCGCTTCCATCTTGTCTTTGTCTTTTTGTAGATACGGTCTCCAGAACTGAACACAGTACTCCAGGTGAGGCCTCACCAAGGACCTGTACAAGGGAATAATCACTTCCCTTTTCTTACTTGATATTCCTCTCTCTATGCAGCCCAGCATTCTTCTGGCTTTTGCTATCGCCTTGTCGCATTGTTTCGCTGTCTTCACATCATTAGACACTATCACCCCAAGGTCCCTCTCCTGCTCCGTGCTCATCAGCCTTTCCCCCCCCATCGAGTACAGTTCATTTGGATTTCCACTCCCCATATGCATGACTTTGCACTTCTTGGCATTGAATCTCAGCTGCCATATCTTCGACCACTCTTCCAGTTTCCTTAGATCCTGTCTCATTCTCTCCACTCCTTCCGGCGTGTCCACTCTGTTGCAGATCTTAGTGTCATCCGCAAAAAGACAAACCTTACCTTCTATCCCGTCTGCAATGTCGCTCACAAAGATATTGAACAGGACAGGTCCCAACACCGATCCTTGCGGCACACCACTTAAAACCGCTCTCTCTTCAGAGAAGGCTCCATTTACCATCACACATTGTTTTCTGTCCGTCAACCAATTTGCAATCCAGGTCACCACATCGGCACTCACTCCCAAGCTTCTCGTTTTATTCACCAGTCTCCTGTGCGGAACCGTATCAAAAGCTTTGCTGAAATCCAAGTAGATGACATCTAGTGCTCTTCCTTGATCCAATTCCTTGGTTACCCAGTCAAAAAAGTCAATCAAATTTGTCTGACAGGATCTTCCCCTGGTGAATCCATGCTGCCTCTGGTCCATCAATTCTCCAGACTGTAGATAGTTGACTATTCTCTCTTTCAGCAGTGACTCCATTACTTTTCCCACCACCGAAGTGAGGCTAACTGGTCTGTAGTTGCCTGCCTCTTCCCTGTTCCCACTCTTGTGAAGCGGGACCACCACCGCTCTTCTCCAATCACTCGGCACCACTCCCGTTTCTAGGGATCTATTGAACAGGTCACACAGTGGACCCGCTAGAACATCTCTGAGCTCCCTCAATATCCTTGGATGAATCCCATCAGGCCCCATGGCTTTGTCCACTTTCAGGTTCTTTAGTTCTTCCCACACATTTTCTACTGTAAAAGGATTTTCATCTATTCCCCTTCCCTCCAGTTTCTTGTTGTTTAGAGATGGTCCTTCTCCAGGGTCTTCTTTAGTG
Organism: Rhinatrema bivittatum; assembly: GCF_901001135.1. Taxonomy (NCBI): domain Eukaryota; kingdom Metazoa; phylum Chordata; class Amphibia; order Gymnophiona; family Rhinatrematidae; genus Rhinatrema; species Rhinatrema bivittatum. The sequence continues at coordinate 561,724,875 of NC_042617.1, read as the reverse complement.
AACACAGAGCTGAAGTATTCGTTTAATATTTCTGCCATTTCTTCATCTCTCTCTACACATTGATCATTACCACCTTTCAATTTCACTATACCACTTTGGACCTTTCTCTTTTCGCTGATGTATCTGAAAAATGTTTTGTCACCATTTTTTATCTCCTTGGCAATCCTCTCTTCCGCTTGACTCTTTGCCAACTTGATTAATTTCTTTGTCTCCCTCAGTTGATACAAATATTCTTCTTTGTGCTCCTCCCTTTGGGATCCTTTATATTTCTTGAATGCTGTTCTTTTAGCTTTAATTTTGTCAGCCACCTCCATTGAGAACCAGATAGGTTTCAGTTTTCTTTTGCTTTTCTTTACATTTCTAACATATAGAGCAGTTGCCTTGGTGATTGCTCCTTTTAGATTGGTCCACTGCTGATCCACATCTCTCTCGTTCTCCCATCCTTTAAGTTCTTCCTCCAGGTAGTTCCCCATTTCCTCAAAGTCTGTGTTTTTGAACTGTAAAACTCGGGTCTTTGTGGTTCTTTTCCCTATTATTTTAGTGATATTAAACCATACCGTTTGATGATCACTGCTGCTGAGGTGGGCGCCCACCTGGACATCTGAGACATTATCTGCATTAGTGAGCACTAAGTCGAGTATAGCTCCTTCTCTCGTGGGTTCCAACACCATTTGTTTGAACAAAGATACTTGCATGGCATCCACTATCGCTCTACTATTTTTAGTTTCTGCAGATGGGATTTTCCAGTCTACATCTGGCATATTAAAGTCACCCACGATCACCACTTCTCCCTTCTTACCTATCTTATGGATGTCTTTAACCAGATCTCTGTCCAGCTCTTCCTTTTGGTTTGGAGGCCTGTAAACCACTCCAATATAAATGGATGCTCCGTCATCGTTTTTTAGGTCGACCCATAGAGCTTCTTCAATACCCCAACTTCCTTGTAGCTCAGTTGCTTGGATGTTGTTTCTGACATAAAGAGCCACACCTCCCCCTTTTCTATCCTCTCTGTCCTTCCTTAACAAGTTGTAGCCTGGTATTGTTGTATCCCATTCATGAGATTCTGTGAACCATGTTTCTGTGATAGCAACAATGTCCAATTCTGCCTCAGCCATTAGGGCCTGCAGATCTGGGATTTTATTTCCCAAACTATGAGCATTTGTGGTCATAGCCTTCCAGGTACTCTCTTTACGGTTATTGCATTTCCTGGACTCCTTGTGAGATAATTGTTGAGATTTGTTATTCACTTCACTATTTCTTTTTGCGGTAGTGCCACTGTTGACAGAGTTTTCCATCTCAATTAGATTTTTTTTTTGCTTATGGATCTTTAAATACTGCATGCATTGTGTTTTCTCTCTCTTTTCTGGTAATACTGCAATGCTTTTCTCAAGAACTTCTTCAGTTTTTATTTTAGAGAAGGCTTGTTGTTCTTTTTGCATTTGGTACATTGTGTGTCTCCTCATCACAGGACTAATTCTACCAGAGCCAACTGTATTCCTGGTTTTTAAAGACTTTCCTGATGACCTGTTTGAGTGGGGCGGTATACCTGTTGGCTGCTCTTCTGTCAAGAATGGGTGACTGTGGGTCCTACCTGAGCCTAATGGATCTCCTTTTCTTGACTCCTGGTTTGTTTGTGGTATTGGGGAATTATTTTCTGAGTAATGCAATGTGGGTGTAATTCTTTTAATTGAAGCTAATTGATCTTTAATCACAGTCAGCTCCATTTTCAAGGATGAGAGTTGTGCACAAATTGGGCAAGCTCTAAGTTTCCAGATGCTTTCCCTCAAAATAAAGGCTCCACAGCAGTTACATTGGATAGTCCTCATCTTGGTAATTTGTGGCTTTATTTCCTTGACTGTAACCAATGTACTAATTTATCTTGCTGCCAATGGTAATCTAGGCAGTCTTTATTAGGAACAAGCCCCAGGGGTGGGTGGGTAGAGGGGTAGGGTGGGAGGGAGTCAAACAGTTTAGCCTGGGACAAGCTGGGTAAAGCAGGGCACTACTGGACAGTTGTCTTTGCCTTTTGGTCAATTCTTTTTTTAAAAAAAACAGTCTTTATGCCCCAGTTTTTTAGTTGTGCCAGCTAACCCCAAACTAGAGAGATTTTCCCAGTTTAAAAGCTGATAGCTTTGCAGACAGGAAATAATCAACAGAAGCTTTCTACACAAGCTTCTACACAAAATGAAACAGACTAGAAAGAAGTTAAAACACAGGCAGTAATATCACAGAAGCTTTCTACACAAGGAATCACTTAAAGCCAAATTGGCAATACGTTACATTAATCCCAACTGCTTGACACTCCTTTATATTTTAAAAAAGGTAGCTCTGGAATTAAGCTTGTCCTTGACCACCACCTTAATCAGTCCCAGACCATGCCTGGTATAACCTCCCCTGAGTGGTTAATAGCCAAATATTCCTCAATGTCAACCATTAGAGAATCTACAAAAGTTTTATCTAATAAGCGATCATTTAGACGCCAGTAGCATCGACCAGTGGCCCGGCTATGTGACCGTATATCTAGCCAGACTTGGGCATGGTCGGACCAAGTTATGGTCCCCACATCAGACTCAGTTGTGAGGTCGACTAAAGACTTATCAATTAGAAAAAAAAAAAATCTATGTGAGAATAGGACTGGTGCGCATGGGAAAAGTACATATAGTTACGCTGAGTTGGATTCCTCAGTCGTCAGATATCCACTAATCCCCTTTCTGAGATCAAATGTTTCAGCACCTATCTATGGGATCATAACTCTCACCACCACCAGAACCAGAGTTAGCTAGATATGGGTATCTAGTTAGATTGAAGTCGCCCCCCAGTATTACCTAACCCTCAGCCCAATTCTCCACCAGAGAAGATATTCGTAGAAAGAAAGGGCCCTGTTCAACATTTGGGGCATATAAAAACAGGCCGATTCAGTAAAGTCCGCGGGAGAGCGGACGAACGCCCGCTCTCCTGGCGCACGCACAGGCCACTCGTCTGTGCGCGTGATTCTCTATTTAAATGAGGCCCAGCGGTAGAAACGGGCAAAAGGAGGCGCTAGGGACACTAGCGCGTCCCTAGCACCTCCTTTTAGCCTGGATCGGCAGCTGTCAGTAGGTTTGACAGCCGACGCTCAATTTTGCCGGTGTCGGTTCTCGAGCCCGCTGACAGCCACGGGCTCGGAAATCAGACGCCAGCAAAATTGAGCGTCCAGTTTTCGACCCGACAGCTGCCGGCCCATTTAAAATTTTTTTTTTACCCTTCGGGACCTCTAACTTAATATCGCCATGATATTAAGTCGGAGGGTGCACAGAAAAGCATTTTTTACTTGTTATGCTCAGGCTTGTGAACCCTTGGGCCAACGGGAGGATGGTATACCTTTGGAGAAGATCCGTAGGTTCTCCCGTCGGGAAGCGAGGCAGGAACAGAAGATGTGACCAGCTGACCCTCGGCACTGTAGACAGAGACGACTGAGGAGGCGAACGAAGAGTCATGACGTCAGGAACGGAAGTGTGTCTTCACCACTGGAAGTCCGCGTTCCCCCCAGGAGGAGCCCGTAGGGACCCGGACCGCTGGGAGTTAGGTGGACCTTTGAGAGGTCAAGGAAACGGACGTTCGGTGCAAGGGCTGACTGGAGCGTCACCCCTGGAAGCCCACGGTCCCCCTGGGAGGAGCCCGTAGGGACCCGGGCCGCTGGGACTTAGGTGGGCCCTTGGAGACGATGGTCAGGAAGAAGTCCAAGGTCAAGTGCCAGAGGGTCGTCGCTTGCCAGTCCGAAGTCACATGCCAGAGAATCACCGCTTGCCAATCCGAAGTCAATACCAAGAATCACTGCTAGCCAATCCGAAGTCAGGAATCAGGAACACCAAGACGAAACAGGAACAAGGAATCAAGACACTGGAACTCACCGAAGCAAGCAGTCCTGACCAACGTAGGACGTTGCTAAGTCAAGGAATGAGCAGAGGAAGCCTCCCTCTGCCCTGGATCATTGGAAGCAGGTGAGTATCATTAAAGAGATCAGGGCACTTTAAGTCAAGCCAGGGGGCATGGCCTCATGCCTAAAGATGGCGAAGGAAATCCAGCAGAATGCTGCAAGGGAGGAGCAGGAACGGCTCCCCACCCAGCGGCCAGACTGCGGACCGGCCCCGGAGAGACAGGCACCGGCCCAGGGGACCAGATCTCGCGTTGCCGCGGCGGGTCGCCACCGCGGTGGAGGTAGGGGGCTGTGCCCGAGGCCGTCCACAAGCACGAGACACAACATAACTGCTTTTCTGTACACTTTCCTGATACCGGCAGAAACTAGCGCCTACCTTTGGGTAGGCGCTAATTTCTTAAAGTGAAATGTGTGGCTTGGCTGCACATTTTACTTTCTGTATCATGCGGGAATACCTAATAGGGCCATCAACATGCAAATTGCTTTGTAAATTGCCCTCTAAATTTTTTTACCACACACATGCTGAAAAAAATGTAGCATACATTTTAGTGTATATAAATGTATATAATTGAATTTATGGAGACTTCTAATCATTTATAAACACCTTTTCCAAATAATCAATATAAACAAAGTGGTTTGTAATTATAAAAGATAGCAAAATAATGCAATATAAATAAAAATAAAATAGACAGATAAAAGTAAAACATCATAAATGCAAACTCCCCACATAAGAAAACTAATGTGGCATGTAATCTCCACAAAGGGACAAATATAGAAAATATCATTACATACTTACTCCAGGTACTGAATGATTTATGATAAATATTCGGTACAGTAGATCATGGTATTTTTTCATTGATATATTTCGTCCATTTTTCCCTTTATAAGGTGAACTTGGAGCTTTGATTTCAATCTCTATGGATCTGTTGCAAGGATTCATTTTTAACAATGGAGGTCCTACTTTGGCTGCATAAACAAATGCAATAAAAATGAATAATACATTCTTTAAAACCTGTAATTGCAAACAAAATAGAATTCCTCATTCATGGCTATCCAAGGTTTTTCATCACATTTGTACCTATTAATGAATGAGAAAGGACTTGGGGGAGAAAGGGTATAGCTAAAGAGAAAGAAAGCACAAGAGATGGACACACACAGATGTATATAAAAATGCCAATATACCCATTATAACAAGAACTTGTTATAATAGTGACATAATAACATAGTACATAATGGCAGACAAAGACCAAAATGGTCCATCCATTCTGTCCAGCAAAATGATTAGGATTGTAACTGCTGCTCCGAGCAGGTTCCCCTAAGGATAAGGAGGCCAATTCCTAGTTGTAAAATCAGTTGATGGCCCAACCTCCCCCTCCCAGCTTTATTTATTTATTCCTTTTTGCAGTGCACAAAGGGCCCCACTCCTGCCCAACTGCCTAGTGGTTAGAGCAGAACCACACCAAAAAAAGGAAACCAATATAGTGGAAAAATAGAAAATAGGTATTATCATGTGTCTTGTATGAACATTTCTATATTTATATATGAAAATTGATTGAAACCACATCAGCAAGCCAAACAAAGATCCTCATATTTCACAAGATCTTCCGGTCTTCTCAATCATTTGCAAGTTTCAGAAAATCAGATGGTAGATGTCTCAATGCTTACTATTAACATTTACTGTTTTTTAAAACAAGTACTCAAATTCAGCCCGACAACGGCCGGTGTTGTTACGAGCGCGCGCGGGCGCGGTCGTCGTAAGCGGGTGGTGGTGAGCCCTTGGGCCACGGCAGGACTCAAGGAGGAGCCCCAAGCCACACCGTGGGAGGTGAGCTGAGCAGGCATGGTGAGCCAGGCAGGCAGGAACAGAAGCAGGGAGTCCGACCCTCAGCCGGACCTGCATGCCCATGGTAGCCAACACGGGGAAGTTGACTAATGAACGGTCCTCCGACTGTTCCCGGCCCTTTCGGACCTGCTGCAGGGAACGGCAATGGGCAGCAGGCCGGACAGAGGCGAGGGCAGACAGAGTCCTTAAACAGAAGACATCAGACAGGGCAGAAGCAGGCTGAAGCAAGACGGAGACATCAGGACAAGGGCTGAAGCGAGACACAGGCAGGATCCAGGCGAGCAGGAACTCCGATGCTGGGATACTCACATCCGAAGCCCCCTCGGCTGGCAGAAGGTCAAGAGCCCGTGGGACGAATCCCTCCTGTTGGCCACTCCAGGGCCCAACAGGACAGAAGGCTCAGGAACCAGACGAGGACGTAGGTCAAGGCAGAGACAGGAAGACATCCGGGCAAGGGCTGAAGCAGACACTGTAGACAAGGCTGGACGGAAACATGGCACTGTCCATCAGGGCGCCCTACTCAGCCCACCCGTGGGACTGAGTCGCAGACCACCCTGTCCCAGACGCGCCCTACACAGCCCAGGAAGGCTGGTCGCGGACCACGCTGAGAAGGAGGGTGCAGGGAAACTCCAGGCGAACAGGAACTCCGATGCTGGGATACTCACATCCGAAGCCCTTACGGCTGGCAGGCACAGGAACAAACATCTAGGCAGAGACACTGGACAGGGATCCATCAAAGCATATGTGATCACGGAAGACCTGGATCAGCAAGTATACAGACAACTGTAGGACCTGATCCGAAGGCCCTTTGCAATTGAACAGAAAGTCCTTAAATACTGGAGGTAGAAGGCAACTCCCTGGGAGGAGCTTGCCAGGACCGCCCACCGCTGGGCCTATAAGTCAGGTGGAGAGCTGCGGGCCAGCCCCTAGGAGAAGGGCGTCGCCAAACAGGAAGTCCAAACGCTGGCAAGCAAGCCACAGGCACAGCTAGGCCTCTCAGGCCCTGGAGCAAGTCCCGGATGGAACGTAGGCGAGGCCCTGGCTTCAGAGCGGCCTCCGGAGGAAGGTAAGAGACCTCCTGTAGCGCAGCAGCAGGGGGGATCGCAACAGGTGTTTCACATGTATTAATGCTTCTTCAGGAGCCATAAATGAGTACTGAAGACAAATGTACTTTTATAGAAACAGTTCCGTCTAGCTGTTAAGCTTGTAAACATGGCTGGCTTGTAGCTATTGAACTTGTGAATGTAGCTGGAAAATTTTCAAAACAGTTCCGACTAGCTGTTAGGCTTATAAACACTGCAACAAAATAAACATTTTTGTCAAAAGAATGCATAAAAAGATTTTGAATATACTTAACTTCAAAGTTGACAATACCATCGAATATCAAAGTACCGAATGTCTCTGCATCTTTCTCGCCGGAACAGAAACCTCTCTTGTAGAAAAGGTTTAAATACTAGCTGAAAACGTCGCCGGGATTACCCCAATGACAATCAGCTGGAGATGCCATCAAAGACGTCAGCAAACATGATGACATCTGTTAAGATGTCATCTGTAAAGGAAGAAAAAATCTTTAATATTTACCAGTATACTTGGGTCAACCAAGAATTCTATACTGATAGATTCAGGCAGACAATAAAACTTTAAAAATTCCTTGCGTATATTACAGAAACACTTGTAATTCTAGTGCAGAATTGAGTCCAGCAGGGTGTGCAGTTCCTAAAAAATGAATCCAACGTCATTCAGCTCGAAGTAATCTTAAATTGAGGTCTACACCTCACCACTGAGGTGTAAGTTGTTCTAATACACAAATCTGTAGCTCATCAAATGTGTATTGTAAAGATACACAATGTGCTGCTAAAGGAGCTGTTAGTCGTTGGTTAGTGATTTTGGATCTGTGTTCAATAATCTTCACTTTTAATGCACATGTGTTTTCCCAATATATGATTTTCCTCATGGACATTGTATGATCCCTTTCTGCCATGGGCTTCAAGCAGATCTTTGACAAACCCACCCACAGAGCTGGCCACATACTGGACCTTATCTTCATAAATTCGGGGCTCATGCACTCATCCCACCTTGCATGCAAGCAGGTTCGTTGGTCAGACCATTCATTAATCTCTTCCACCTTCACGATGACAGAAACCCGCAACACACTCCCCTCTCAACCCTCATTTCTGTACAGAAAAGCCTGCTCCTCCGATGACCTCAGCAACCAGTTGGCTTCAAAATTCCCTCACATAGACCTCTCCAATCCCAACTCAGCCCTCCTCTCCTGGAGCAATATTACAGAGGAGGTAGTGAATAAACTTTGTCCTCTAACAACAAAAAAATTCAACCCAAACACCTGCAAAAGACAACTGTGGTTCACAAATGACCTTCAAAAACTAAAATAGAGTCTAAGACAGAACGAGAGTAAATGGCGCAAAGCCCCCTGCCCCAGCATGATCGCCGCCTATAAACTTGCACTTCACCACTACAAGAACTCCACTTTAAGAGCAAAAAGGGATCTTTACGCACATAAGATCCATGACCTCATCTTCGACGCTAAAGCCCTTTTTGCCTACGTATCCCAACTAACACAAATCAACACCCCCGGGATCCCCAGCATTCAAGCACAAGCCAAAGCCGACGAGTTGGCTTTTTTCTTTCAAAACAAGATTGCTAAACTCCGCACACAGCTGCCTACTAGCACCACCTCTCCTACCAGTGCATATCTTCCTCCCAACAAAGGTATCTCTCTGGACTCTTTCGACCCCATCACCGCCTCAGACATCAAATCAGTACTAAAGAAAATGAAACCTTCCTCCCATCCTTTTGACCAAGTCCCTACCAGACTTCTCCTGCTAATTCCCGACACCATCTCCAATACACTGGCCAACATCATAAACTGTTCTCTATCTCAGGGAATCTTCCCGGACGACTTAAAATTGGCCTCCCTCAAGCCTCTCCTAAAAAAACCAAATCTGGATCCTAAAGATCCTAACAACTTTCATCCGATTTCCAATCTCCCATTCATAGCCAAGTTCATGGAGAAATTAGTTAATGCACAACTGTCTGATTATATTGAAGATCATAAAATTCTGTTCCCTACCCAATACGGGTTCCGTAACGCATCAAGCACAGAAACCTTACTCATATCCCTGACAGACCACCTCATCATGGGCCTGGATAAAGGTCAATCTTTCCTATTGATTCTCCTTGACCTTTTGGCAGCATTTGACATCGTTAACCATTCCATCCTACTAAACCAGCTGTCGGACATTGGAATAACAGGAACTGCATTTGCATGGTTCAAAACATTCCTTAGCAACAGAGGTTACAAGGTTAGAATTCACAATAAAGAATCCATCCGCTATAACTCCCCTCTGGGAGTTCCCCAGGGTTCTTCCCTATCACCTACTCTCTTTAACATTTACCTTCTTCCACTGTGCCAGCTGAACCAAACTGAATCTAAAACACTTCCTATACGCCGACGATGTCCAGATCCTGATCCCCCTTAAAGAAACCATTGCTAAAATGCTCGAATATTGGGAAAACTGCCTTCGAGAAATCAACAGCCTCCTCGCTAGCTTAAACCTGATTCTAAACACTGCTAAGAGTGAACTCCTCCTTATATCCCTGGAAAACAGTAACATCACCTCGAGTCCGCCAGACAATCTTTTCATCACCCAAGCAAGAGACTTAGGAGTATTAATTGACAATCGTCTAAATTTAAAATCATTCAACCAAACAACAAAAGACTCCTTTTACAAATTACAGGTTCTGAAAAGAATAAAACCTCTCCTTCACTTCCAGGATTTCAGAACGGTTCTTCAAGCAATAATCTTTTCTAAGATTGATTATTGCAACTCTATCTTACTAGGTCTTTCATCATCCTCTACTAAACCGTTTCAGATGATCCAAAACAGTGTCGCCAGAATTCTGACAAACACGAGGAGAAGAGACCACATCACCCCCATCCTCAAAATCCTACACTGGCTGCCTATACACTTCAGGATTCTACATAAATCCATCACAATGATCTACAAAGCCATACATCATCATACTCATCTTAACCTACAAATCCCTCTCAAACAACACTCTTCTACCAGACCCATTAGAGCAGCCTACAGAGGATCACTTCATGTACCACATACCAAAACCACACAGCATCTAACACTCAGAGACCGGGCATTTTCTACAGCAGGACCAGCGATATGGAATTCCGTTCCACCGGATCTTCAACAGGAGCCATGCCTCCCAACATTCAGAAAAAGGCTTAAGACTTGGCTGTTTAAACAAGCCTTTCCAGACCGCAAACTGAACCATAATCCAATATCAACTTTAGTCAGCCATTTTCGATTTCTGTAAATAATTAAGCCTTTATTACGTTAAATTTTGCTCTATCCTCTCCTTCCTCTCCTAGTTTTGATCAGCCCTGTTTTATTGTAACTTCATTGTTCTTTCACCTGTTCCATGTTCATGTTCATACACACCCCTTGTTAAATGTAAACCAGCATGATGTGATTTGATCATGAATGCCGGTATAGAAAAACTCTAAATAAATAAATAAAATAAATGATGTAAATTACACCAGTCGACATACATGAAGTAATTGACCGCTTAATAGTCTTCCCGATGGCTGGAAAAATCAGAGATTCAGTTGTCATCATCACATGATGCATGAAACACGAGCCACAAGCTTCATGGTGGCCAGACTGGTGTAACACTGTTTTGATGGTAGAGTCAGATTGGACCAACTGATCTTTCAAACTCGCTCCCTTGGTGTATGGGAAGTGAGGTGGTCTATCAAATTCAGAATAACCTTGGAGAATAAACCAATTACACTGGATAACTGATTTAACCATGACTGCCATAGGAGAAAAGGGAACCACAATTGTAAGACGATCCTCACTGTCTTTCACCTGAGGAGAAACAACCATTTTTGATGAGAGTGTTTTGCTCATAAAAAAAAAGCTCTCCTAATGCAATGTTTGGGATAACCATTTGTTTCAAATCTCTGACCCATTGGATGACGGTATTCATCCAATGTTGTGCATAATCTCCTAATCTTAAAGAATTGACTCATGGCAAGTTTTCTTTAAGCGATCTCGGATGTGTGCTTGAAAAATGCAGCAAAGTGTTACTGCTGACTGCTTTACGAAATACTGAGGTAGTAAAGCCTTCTTTTTCTTTAGTGATGTTAATATCCAAAAAGGAAATAGTGTAAGATTGTATTGATTGTATATTAAAGGTAAACTTGATGTGTGGATTTCTTGAGTTTAACTATATACAAAATTCTTGAAAAACTTGTATGGAACCATCCCAAATGATAAAAACATAATCGATGTAACGTTTCCAAGAATGTAAATATTGGGAAAAAATGTGTGTATTGTATATCCAAAGCTTTTCAAAATGCCCCATATAAAGATTTGCGAGGTCTGGAGCCATGGAGGTGCCCATGGCAGTTCCACGGATTTTCTGGAAAAAGATTTGTTCTACTGTCAAGGCAATATTAAGCAGAAAGATGCAGAGACATTCGGTCCTGCGATATTCAATGGTATTGTCTACTTTGAAGTTAAGTATATTCAAAATCTTTTTATACATTCTTTTGACAAAAATGTTTGGTTTGTTGCAGTGTTTATAAGCCTAACAGCTAGTTGGAACTGCTTGGAACTGTTTTGAAAATTTTCCAGCTACATTCACAAGTTCAATAGCTACAAGCCAGCCATGTTTACAAGCTTAACAGCTAGACGGAACTGTTTCTATAAAAGTACACTTGTCTTCAGTACTCATTTATGGCCCCTGAAGAAGCATTGATACATGCGAAACACCGGCCGTTGTCGGGCTGAATTTGAGTAATTGTTTTAAAAAACAGTAAATGTTAATAGTAAGCATTGAGACATCTACCATCTGATTTTCTGAAACTTGCAAATGATTGAGAAGACCGGAAGATCTCGTGAAATATGAGGATCTTTGTGTGGCTTGCTGATGCAGTTTCAATCAATTTTCATATATAAATATAGACATTTTCATACAAGATACATGATAATTCCTATTTTCGCACTATGCTGGTTTCCTTTTTTTGGTGCTGTTGTTTCGTGTGGAAACTTCATAGGTTCTTTTTTTTTTGCAATTGTATACCAGGGAAGCCAAGGTTCAAAATTCTGCTAACATTCCTCGTGAACTTGAGCAAGTCACTTCACCCTTCATTGCCTCAGGTATATACTTGGGGATAGGGAAATACCTGAATGTAATCTGCTTTGACATGAAAGGAAGAATATAAATACAGAGAGCCTAAAGGATCTCTACTAAGAAAATGGTCCCATGGGAAGAGGGGGAACAGGAGCAGTGATATTGTGGGTTGTAGCTCTACCATGTAGGAGACCACACGGTAGAAGATGAAAAATAATTTCTGCTGAGATTAAAATAAAATGTTTATATTTAATATGGTTTAACTTCAATGTGTGTCAAATATCTGGAAAGGACAGCAAGAAATGTCGATTAACGTAATCATAGCTTCGGTAATGAATCTGAGCTGCTCTCAAGTAGGTTGCACCACTCAGGCAAGAGCCAGAGGCCTTTCAGCAGTGATTTTTTCACCCGGGAAAAGAACCCCGAGGAAACGCTGCTGGCTCCCAAGGCCAAACGTTCTGCCTAACTTCCCCCTTTATGTAGAGAACCAGAAGCGATGTCCTGAAAGTGCTTCCCTGTTACCCTGCAACTTCTCACACATCTTTCCCCCATTGTTTGAAAGAAGAAGAAATTTATGGGAGTCTCTCATACTGGGTGATTCGCCAACATACAGATGATAAGAAAATGAAGAACTACACAGGTTTAATTTTAATAAGAAGAAAATGAAGAAACAGACAGGTTAAAGTGGTAATAATGTAGAAATGACTTTATTGCACTGTAGAAATAATATTTACATAGCACATTTGAATGAACACAGATGGAAGTGCACTTTTTGAGTGCTTTTTAAGGGCATGTTATGATTACAGGCAAGATCTTGTTACAAGCACAAATGGACTGTGATTCGCTCATTGCTTGTATGTATGAACATACCCATTTTTCACTCAAAGGTTTTTTTTAACCAAACCATTTTTTTAATAGGATTATGGTTTTGAACCATCAGTGATAGAGTCATTAGTGATAGAATTGACTAATGGACATCATTTATATATTAGACTGATAGACTTGGATATACCAGCTAAGGAAACCACAAGAAAATGTTATGGACTCAGGTGTCAAGTTCCAGGAAAGCAATTCAAACTGCAAACAATGCTGGTAGTTCCAAAAGTGTCTGTTTATCTATAGAAGCAAAGTATTTACAAAGTCCACATCCATAAGTAATTCACAGTGAAGCTAGTACATTCCCTTGTACTAAGATATAGTAGCAAGGTACTTCTTCACATACTATCCTTAAAGGAGTGTATTCAAATGAAGAAAGACCCAGATCTCAGCAACTATTAGAGGATTTCACAGCCCAAGGGTAGAAGTCCCTATCACCTTGAGTACATTGGTAAATCTATTTCACTTTCCATTCTTCCTCTCATCAATTCACAATAAGTACCTTAGAGTTTTCAACTCAATCAGTCCTCCATGTACTGTATTTGCTGACACTTCCCAGAATGACCAGGAACAATTCTCAGAAATGATGTTCTTCATAATCCTCCTAGTGGCTTTTTGCAGTAGGCCAAAACCTAGGAGCTAGAAAGGTAGATTAAAATAATCCATGCTGGGAAAAATAGAAGCTCAGCAAACAGGTGTTCCCTCATCAGTTTCACCTATAGATCTTATCCAGGGGTGGTTCTTTAATAAGGCAGTGTGAGGTGGCCACCTTAGGTGGCATAATTTTGAGAGCAGTAGCAATGACGGATTTAGGGTTTGACTGCCCCTAGGCACGGATGGTGCTGTTGGGCCCATCAAGGTCAGACAACAGGGAGTATGTCGAAGGCACAGCCCCAGAGTTACTGCTGGGGTTCAGGGCTGGATTCCATGGCAAAAGAGTGAAAATTCTGAAGTATATTGACAAAACATTTCCATCTTTTCTATTACATTATAAAGCTTGCTTGTAGCCGTACAATGCATTCTTCTTTCATTGGGTGAGGAAAAGGGATCTCAAGCATCAGTACAGGGAGGAGATCTCGGGGATGGAGAAAGAAGGAGGGAGTAGGATAAGGAATGGGAAGAGGAGAGAGGACCGGATATAGGGAAGATGAGGGGAGAGAGAAAAAGAAATCTGTGATGGGAGAGGTGGGAGAGGGAAGAATGTTTTTGGATTGTGGAAGGGGAGCAGGGAGAAGTGTTGAGGGGGTAAGCTCCAGGACTTGGGGAGAAGGGAGAGGTAGGAAGGATAGGAGGTTCTTGAATCTTGGGGATAGAAGCCAAGATCAAAAGAGAGGGGGTTTGAATTGTGGTGAGGAGGGCAGGGCAGTGGAAGGAGTGAGGAGGAGGCAGGGGTCAGTACTGTGCTCTGGCCCTGCTCTCCCTTGCATCCTCTAACATCTCTCCCAATCTGACACAGACACCCAGCACCAATCCAATCTCTCTCACACACAAAATCACTGCCTCTCTCCCCCCATTCCCTTCTCTCTCCCCCACACAGGCATTCACCTTCCAGCTGATCCCCTGTCCTCTCCCAATGATCCCCGCTTTGCTTTGTCTGCTCCAGGCTCACCCCCTCCTCTCCTGCTCCCTGCAAGCTGCCTAGGAAGGGCCTGGATCAGGAAGGGGAGGGCTTTTCTCTGCTGTAAGGCCCCAAATCTTCAGCCGGCCTGCTGCTCTCCCCAGATTTTTGTCACCCTAGGCACAGGTCTAGTGTGTGTCTAATGACAAATCCAGGCCTGGAACCAGGTCTGGATGTACCCCGGTGAGGAAAAACCCTAAGAAGTCAAATTTAAAAAAAGTGTTGCTTGCACAAAAATACCTACATACATGAGTATGTAGATTTTAAAAGCTGCTGTTTCCATACAGTGCATGCCAATAATAAGAGAGCAGGAAAGGGGAATGACATGGGTGCTCCAGGTCAGGGCCAACTGTAATGCACACATCTCTGTATTTTAAAACAGAAAGCCATGCTGTGCGTAGGCTGGATATCCGCGTAACTTTACTGCTGCTCCTGAGGAGGAGCAAATCTGCAGATCTCACGTTTTAGGGCTTCTAGGACAGGGTGAGGGGTGCGGGTCAACTGGGGGGGGGGGGAGCTGTGCAGGATGAAGAACCAGAGGGGTCTGGAAGAGCTTGATATTGACTGGGCAAACTGCTGGACTAATTGGAGAAACTGGGAATGTCCCTCGTGCGAGCACGTTTTAAAATTTGCTTACATATGCGCATTAAAACCGGCAAAGTCCTACGGAAGATATACTACTTAGTAGGTTCGCTCAGATAACTTCTTAAAATTCTGAGGATACTTGCGAGTGGTAGGCATATTTTAAATCATCCACATGCAAGGGTGCGCGGGATTTAAAATTCCAGCGTATCTCCACCCGCACGCCGATATGCACGTGTCTGGGCGCACACGCGCTTGTTTTAAAATTAGCCTGTAAGGGTCTTGAGGAATTCATTCCCCCCCCCCGTGCTAGGCCAGGAGCCTGCCCGTGAGCCCAGGACACGTCCAGAACAGGGGTTATATATAACGTTCAGCAGGCAAGTACAGATCTGTGACAAATTCATCTATGCTGCCGACTCCTTCTCTATTTGCAAGCACAAACTAAACACTGCACGTTCACAAAGTACATTGCACCTCACAACGAGAAGCTTTTGAAAAAGGTTTCCCTTGCTTTGTCCTGTAATTTCACATTCTGCACACTTACAGTATGAAATGACTGCAGAGTGTGGCCTGCTCAGCCGCCCCCGCCTCCATTAAGTAGATCGGCGTATTGAGCTGCTCCTCCTTTGCTTTAATTTTGAATCCAGAAATGGTTTTCGCCTCTCTGTTTAGGCCACTTACCGGGGGCTGCAAAAGAGATGCCTCAATAGACATCTCTTCCCTGCCCTTTTCCTCTCGTCTCTGCTATTCTTGGAAGGACGTTTCATTCTCTGCACTGCTGTCCTCAGTCACCTGGCTGGATCCAGTCGAAAATCCACCCCTTAGCATCTAAAGAATGAAAATTCCACAGCAAGCATCAACTGGACTGATGTCCCTTAGGGAAAACAGATTTCTTACTGTGGAATTTTCATTTTTGATACTGTAGTCTCTCTCCCAATTTTAGGGTTTTTTTTTTTTTTACATGCACAGGTGTTTGTTTTTTTAATTGTGAAATAGATTTGTGCATAGGATTCGACTTCATTTCTTAACTTTATCTTTCCCATGGTCACTGACCATCTGGGAGACACCATTCTCTTAGATGTTGTTATTTATCTTAAATGTTTCCGGAACTCCTATTAGCCAAAATGTAGAGCTCACTTTAATGGAGAAGTCATTAGAGGTGGCAAATTAGAAAATAGTCTTCTGGCAAATCTAATTGTTGTATCTAATGAAACAATCCTGGAATCTACTTCACCTAATGCTACTAAAAGTAGCCCCCCTGAAATATATATTCGAGCGGTTTCAGAATGGACTTTGCTATTATACCATTGAGTGTGCATGCGTCAAAATCTGTGCTTCGTTTGCAAATCCAGAGGCTCGGCTAGGATTTTGCTCGGACTTGTGCTAGCTGGCTACGTTTCAAAGCTGGACTCTGGAGGAATTCTGTAGGCTTTGTTGTTGCCAAATAGCCTCCATATTTAATGTGCATGGCCACATACTCACTGTAAGGCAGCTACTGCCATCTGGTTCTCAAGGCGGCTACTTTGACATGTGCGCCAATAAGAAAGTGAAAGAGAGGGACAGAGGGAGAGAAACATAAAAGTTATTTGTTCTGGACTGGGTTGATTTAATGCTATATGTAAAACTATAAAACCACCGATCAGTACCATGTAGCTGGGGAGCACTCGTTTCCAACAAGTTAATTTTACACTGAAGAAAGAGACTTTTAAGAAACGCAATTTAGCATTGCAAGTCGGCCACAGTTTTCAGTGCCAAATTTCAAATATTTCTTTTGTGTTAGAATCTAGTTACTTCTTCTAATAAACATGTGACTCCTTTCAGGCCACTTTAAGTTTGTGTGTAAGTTTTAGGCAGGCATGGAGAAAGGATGTAAGAAAGCATGGAAAGTGGATATTTATTTAATGATTTATAGATTTTTAGGGGGTAATTTTAAATATAACTACTATTGTAGCAATTTTCAAAAGCCATTTACCTGTGTAAAGTGCACTTATGTGAGTAAATCCTATGGACAATTCAGTGGCATTTATTGTAGCAATTTTCAAGCCCACTTACATGGGTAAAGTGCATTCACACATGTAAAACACAATTGTATGAATGTAAATGCTTTTGAAATGAGGCCCATTATATTTCCTCAAATACGATAAAAGTTCTGCAGGAAACAAAATGCACCGTAAAATCCTTATGGATACAAATTCCATGTAAACTAGGGGATAAAACAGCATTAGGGGTATATTGCCATCCACCATGCAGACAATGAAATGCCAACAAAATTAGCAGCACAGTGATATTGGGAGGTTTCAATTACTCCAGTAGTGACTGGGAAAATGTCACATCAGGACATGCAGAGAAGGCGAAGTTCATAGATGAAATAAAAGCTGCTTCATGGAGCAGCTGGTATAGGACCTAAGAAGGGGGAAGGAGAAGCTATTTTAGACCTATTCCTTAGTGAAACACAGGATTTGGTGCGAGAGGTAATGGTTTTGGGGCCACTTGACAATAGTGATCATAACATGATCAAATTTGACTTAGTAACTGGAGGGAGGAGGACACTAAAGAAATCTATTGCGATAGTTTCCCTTTGGAAAGTTGAATGCTATGAGAAAATGAGAAAAATGGTTAGGAAAAAATTGAAAGAAACAGCTGCCAAGGTTTAAGGCATGGACGTTGTTTAAAAATACTATCTTGGAAGCCCAGACCAGATGTATTCCACGCATTACATAGTGAGAGAGGCTATTATAGCTAAAAGAACATTTTTCAAAAAACAGAAAAGGGATCCAAATGAAGAAAACACGAAACAGCATAAGCACTGGAAAGACAGATACAAAGCATTGATAAGAAAGGCAAGGGAAGAATTTGAAAAGAAGCTTGCCATGGAAGCAAAAACTCATAATAAAATCTTTTTAAGGTACATTCAAAGCAGAAAGCCCATGGAAGAGTCAGTTAGACCAGTAGTTCTCAACCTTTTTTCTGTCGGGACACACCTGACAGATGGTTCTCACATGCGTGACACACTGAATACATGATCATCATGGGGCTAAATGTAAACATATACTCTGTATCTATAGGATCTGACCTGACCCCTTAACAATGGCTACAGAACAGAACTAGGACATTTCCCATTCAATTTACCATACAAAAAAGATATTTCTGGTGTCATCTCAGTAACAGCACCATAAACACTCTCTCCTACCAGGTGCAATAGCCCTCCTTATGAAAAAAACAGTAATTTACCACCAATGTATGTTCTATTGAGAAAACACAGCAAATAATATTGATACAAATGCCTACATGCTAGTAAAATACTTCACCTCGGTCACACAAATAGAATCGACCTTCACCAAGTACAAAAAGACCACAAATTACAAATATGAAAACAGAAACTGGAATGGAAACCCAAAAAAGGCCCTCTGCATTCTGTGCAAAACAGAAATATAGCACCTAACAGACTTCCAGGATCTGCAATAATGTACACAAACTAATGCGCACAAAGTTACACCTGCATTATGGAACTCAAACATTATTAACCCTACCTATGAAAAGGCAGCACTGCAAAAATTACACCAGGCCGTAAACACCAATACACCTCCTATTAGGAAAACAGAACAGGCCATGTTGCTATAGATCCCTACCAAGAAACTACAAGCTTGCAGAACACCCTTAGCTGGGTCACACATGCAGAACACAGACAGACCCTCAGCAAATACAGAATAAAGTGACCATAAAGTTAATGTTTTTGTTTTTGCGTTGTTGCACTGCATACAGAGTTTGGCTTCTTGCTGTTTCCAGTTCAGTTTTTGTCTCTACATTTCTATTTATACATTCCTCGAGAAATATAAAATAATTCTAAAACTAGAATATAATGTTTCAAACCAACTGATAAATGGAACATCCAATCATTAAAAATTTTCAAAATTATTAAAGGTTCTCCAAACACCAATAGAATATTTCTAACAGCAGACACATCACATAATACCCAATAATTAAAATTGCAGTTAATCAAGAAAGATAAATTTAAAAAGCCACCTTTACTTACCCTCTCCAGTAACTCTCCTACTCCTTTCCCTTGTAGGCCAATAGCACATAAAGAAGCAGCAAGGGCTGCTGAAGCTCTGTCCTCACGTTCTTCTTCTTTAGGGCCCATGACTAGTCTATTTCACACACACACTTTCTCTCTCTCGCACACTAGTCACTTCCCTGACCAATCTCTCTTTCTCGCGCACACACACACACACCAGTCACCTCTCTGACCAATCTCTCTCTCTCTCACACGTCACCTCCTTGACCAATCTCTTTGTCTCACACACAAACATCACCTCCCTGACCAATCTATTTCTCTCTCACACACACACACACATCACCTCCCTGACCAATGTCTCTTGCTCACACACACACATACCAGTCATCTCCCTGACCAATATCTTTCTCTCCCTCAAACACACACAACAGTCACCTATCTGACTAATGTCTCTCTCGCACACGCACACACACACACACACACACATCAGCCACCTCCCTGAACAATTTTTCTCTCACACCACTCATGTCCCAAACCAATCTCTTTCTCTCACACACACCAGTGACTTTCCTGAGTAGTATCTTCTTGCTCTCACACTTTTTCTCTCTTACTTACACACAAACACATTCTCTCTTACACTTATACACGTGCTGGATCTCTCTGTCTCACTCACCCCCACCCCACATGGCAGCTATAGAACAACGTAGCCGTTATGCTGCTATTAAAAGCAGAGTCCTGACAGGCTAGAAACTGCAGCAGAAATGATCTCCCTGTCCCGCAGTGGTAAGAAGGCAGCACTCAGCTGATTGCTTGTGCTGCTATCACGGCACAGAGCAGTCAGCCTAGAATGTAATTCTATGCTTTTTCTTCTCCCCATCCCAGCTTTTTTTTTGCAGTTTGATTATTATTATTTTTATGTTTTCTTGCTGGTGTCGCACTGGTGAGAGAAGGGGAGGTCAGAGCCAGGCCAAGTGGGGGGGGGGGGGGGGGGGGGGGCAGCGGCACCGTACTCCTGCAGCCCCTAGCAAAGTGGCCAGCCAGCACCGATCTTCAGCTCCGGGTCCAGGCAGCTAATGGATGGCTTTCCCCCAACAATTACATGGCAGGAAATCCCGGCGGCCACATTCTCAGATGACTGCTCTGTGCCGCGATGATCGCAGCACAGGCAAACTGCTAAGAGTAGTGGGGCTGGGGAGAGTCCTTGGATGCAATTTCTGCCACAGCAGCATGCATGCATGGCCTTTTCTTCTTCCTGCGTGCCCTATAAACATCACTTCCTCTTCCGGGCCACAGGGGCGGGAAGAAGAAAAGGTCATGTTTCTGGTGCTGGATTCCACAAACACTGCTGCCATTCCCCTTGGGGCTTGAATGTGCTGGTATCCCGGGCAGGAATGGCAGCAGGGTTTGTCTAGCTGAGGTGAAAGGGGTGGTAAGAGCAGCGGGTGCACAACACACCTGCCAGTGCTTCGCATCACACTAGTGTGCCGCGACATACCGGTTGAGAACTGCTGAGTTAGACTACTAGACAATCAAGAGGTTAAAGGGGCACTTAGGGAAGACAAGGCTATAGCGGAGAGACTAAATGAATACTTTGCTTCAGTCATTACCGAGGAACATATAAGGGAGATACTCATGCCAGAAATTATATTTAAAGATGATGATTCAGGGGAACTAAAATAAATCTTAGGAAACCGGGAAGATATAAAAAGACAAATTGGCAAGCTAAAGAGTAGCAAATCACCTGGACCAAATGGTATACATCTCAGAGTGTTGAACTGAAAAATGAAATTGAAGTCATACTACTAGTAATTTGTAAACTAATTTTAGAATCATCAACAATACCTGAAGATTGCAGGGTTGCCAACATAAAGCCAAAGGTTCCAAGGGTGATCCAGGAAATTAAAGACTAGTGAGCCTGAAATCAGTGCCAGGCAAAATGGTAGAAACTATCATAATGATCAAAATTACTGAACATACAGACAGACATAGTTTAATGGGACAAAGCCAGCATGAATTTAGCCAAGAGAGGTCATACGTCACAAATTTGCTACATTTTGTTTGAAGGTGTAAATAAACTTGTGGATAAAGATGAGCCAGCTGATATAGTTGCTGCGTTCGGTGGTCCGTAGACTAACCCTGCAAACAACTGTCCTTACCTCTCAGGCTGGGCTCCAGCCACAGCAAGGCCCTCTCGTGGCAGGATGCTGATTCTCTCCTGCAGTTCCCATTCCTCTTCGCGGCAGTGTGCCGCCACCGACCCACGACCGGATGCCACCTATAGTCAATGCAGCAGGATGCCAATATATCTCCTGGCTCCACTCCTCCTAGTGCATGCGTGAGCCTGATGTCGCCTGTTTTAAAGGGCCTGTGGTGGGAAAGAGCTGGAGGCACCTCTTGATGACAACATTGCTCAGGCCGATAAAAGGCTCCTGCTGACACTCCATCAACGCCTCAGCAACAGGTCTCGCTACTCCAGCATCCTGTCTCCTGTTCCACATTCCTGTCTTTGGTTTCTGTGTCCTTGTCTTCAGTACTCCAAGCCCAGTGTCCGTGTTCTTAACTCTTCAGCATCTCCCTCGTTGCCCACCTGTTCTTCCCCTTGCCTTCCTGCACTGCTTATTCGTCCCGCCATTCCTTTCGGATGGATACCTGATATTGACCTGTGCCCACCACTGATCACTGCCTATTTCTGGATATGCTTGACCTCCACCTGCCACAGACTATTGTCTGTCCCTGGATATGCTAGACCACTGCCTGCGTCTGACTCCTGCCTGCCACCGGATACACTGACTATTGCCTACTCTGAGCCAACCATCTAAGTGGATCTCTCTACCACCAGCAGAGAACCCACCACCTAAGACCTGCCTTTCCTGGCACCCAAAAGGTTCAACCCAAGGGGCCGTGGGCTGGTAAAGGCAAAGCTCCAGTTAGGCCTCTGCTTCATCTGGGTCTGCCTGCTGACAAGTGAGGACCTGCAGGGAGGAGCCCTGCAGGTTGCATCTATCCTGTCTTGGCTGAAGAGTACACAAATGCAACAATAGTGAATCTGGACTTCCAGAAAGCGTTTGACAAAGTCCCTCATGAGAGACTTCTGAGGAAGCTGAAAAGTCTTGGGATAGAAGACAATGTCCTATTATGGACTGGGAACTGGTTGAAAGATAGAAAACAGAGAGTAGGGCTAAATGGTCAGTTTTCTCAATGGAGAAAGGTAATAGTGAAGTATCCAAGAGATCTGTTCTGGGACCACTGCGTTTTAGCATATGTATAAATGACCTGGAAATGAGAGCAACAAGTGAGCTGATCAAATTTGTAGATGACACAAAATTATTCAAAGCTGTTAATTCACAAGAGGGTTGTGAGAAATTGCAAGAGGTCGGACCTTGCAAGACTGGGAGACTGGGCACACAAATGGTAGATGATATGTAATATGGACAAGTGTAATGTGATGCACATAGGGAAGAGCAGTCCAAATTATAGCTACACTTTAAGAGTCACCAATCAGAAAAAGAATCTAGGTGCCATCATGGATAATACTGAAGTCTTCTGCTCAGTGTACAGCAGCAGCTAAGAAAGCAAATAAAATGCTAGGAATTGTTAGGAAAAGAATGGAGAATAGAACAGAGAATATCATATTGCCTCTCTGTTGCTCTATGGTGCAATCACATCTTGTGTATTGTGTGCAATTTTGATCACCGTATCTCAAAAAAAAGATATAGCAGAATTAGAAAAGGTTCTGAGAAGGACAACCAAAATGATACATATAAGAAATGGAATGATTTCCCTATGAGGAAAGGCTGAATAGGTTAGGGATCTTCAGTTTGGAAAAAAGGGGAGATATGATAGAGGTCTATAAAATAATAATGACTGGAATGAAACAGGTGAATGCAAATCGGTTGTTTACTCTTTCAAAAAGTATAAATGTAGTGGATCCCCCATTCTCAGTGCATTAGCCTTAACTTGGGGTGCTACAGGTCCTGGTTCAGTCCAGACAGGGAGGAAGAATAATCTTCCGGAGCCCCTGGTGATTCTATCCACTCTTCACTCGACGCTAACACTGGAGGTAGAGGACCTCCAACAGGTGCCAAACTGTCCAGAGAAGGAGCAATGAAGCCAATAACAGCAGCAAGGGTACATAAATAGATTCACACCAATATCCAGCCATACAGTTCAGTCAATAATCAAAGTAGGAGAATCTGAAAAAATACTCACTGGAGTCCAAAAGTGGTGTTCAAATAAAATAGGATTTACTGTAACTTAAAAAGAATAATTCAGGCTACAATGCCAAAAATCAAAAATAGCATCAGAAATAATAGCAATCATTATTATAATCAGTTTATCTATCTGGGCTGTTGGCACCCTTCTCACGTCCCTTGCACCATGATTCATGAAAAAGAAATTATCCCCTTGTAATGTGGGTTAGCTAAAATGGGGTTCCAGCATAATAGTGATTAAAAGGTAGAAAAATATCCCCAAACAAGAAAACTACAGGGAACAGTCCCCAAGTACCCAACATCCAAAAACTCCACTTTGGTCAACTCTTCATCTCTGGTATTAATAGGGAAATTCTCAGTAGGGGTTAATCCATTGAGTCCCTATGCCCAAAATATTAATTTCTTCTTATCCTTGCTTCTTCAGATCACTCAGGCAAGAAGATCCTTGCCCCAATCCCCTGGGATGCCGGGCTTAAGCCCTTCCCTTACGACTGGTCACGTTCAAAACTCAAAAAATCTTATTCAGAAGTCCCTCAAGGCCCGCTGCAAACATTGCTAAGCAAAGGCCCATCCAAACACTGGTCAATCTTATCTTGAGACTCAGAGAAAAGCCTCAACCTCTACTCCTCTTCATTAAGATACTAAAGGGATCAAAAAACTTCTCCAGTATAAGTTGAAATCCCAGTGGGATCTCCTACTTCTGCAATTTCTTTGTACGCCCAGGCTCCTTCAATCCTTCTCTCTTTTACTCAACACATAATTAACTTCTGGAATGTGGTGAAAGCTGTTAGCGTAGCTGAGTTTAAAAAGAAGTTTGAATACGTTCCCGGAGGAAGAGTCCATAACCCAAAGAGCAAGTCCAGAGTGATAGAATGCAAAACTAATGCAACTTCAAACACAAGAGGCTTCACAGGCATCCACTTATTACTTCTTTGCGATGTTGTTTATAACAGAAGAAATAAATGTGCTAATTGCTTGCGGAGCTTCCAGGGTTGCTGGGGAGCCATGCTGGAAGCATAAGCTCAGCATTGTAGCCTACGCTTCCAGCATAGCTTCTCTAGCAGTGGTAGAAGCACCCAGCCCAGGGCGAGCTAGGCTGCTACTGCTGTCCAGGCTGAAGAAGTACACTTTAAAGCTGTTGGGAGGGTTAGGATTGGAGTGGTGGGGTAGGGGGGAGAAGGAAGGAGAATTAGGGAGGCCCAGGATGGTTAATTTGGGCTGAATTTTGCCAGGACTGGGGAGCAACTGGGTGGAGGGGAGGGGAGAGGACAGCACCAGCCCTGTAAAATAAGGACATAAGAAATTGCCATGCTGGGTCAGACCAAGGGTCCATCAAGCCCAGCATCCTGTTTCCAACAGTGGCCAATCCAAGTCACAAGTACCTGCAAGTACCTAAGTACCAAAAAAGAAGCATTTTTAGATGTTGGAGGGGTTTTGGGGGCTGCAAGCATGGCCAAGTAGGGCCATATATGTATAGTTCAGGTGAGTAGTAAGTGATAGGGCTACTAGGCCCGCTACCTCCATTTTCTTTTAAACCCGCAGTTAGGCGCTTAATTGGCTATATTCATTTTTTTTTTTTTTTTTTAAATAGCCAATTCAGCTAAAGTTATACAGGAACATGTTCCTGTTTAACTTTAGACCTGCTCTCAGGCACCTCTAGAGATAGCCGAATAACTTGTTTGGCTAAACCAAAATAAGTTAGCCAGAGAAGTTGGTCAGCCCTTCCCCAGAACTCCTCTTATTTGGCTAACAGAATAAGCAAGGGAGATATTCAAAAGTTGTCATTTAGATGGGTAATTTGTGAGTTATCTGGAGTGCTTTTATAAATTACAGGTGCTCAAAAAACTTAAACCTCTACTATACCACCATGACTTTAGAACTGTTCTCCAAGCCATCCTTTTCTCCAAGGTCGACTATTGCAATTCTATTCTGCAAGGTCTGCCTGCTGCTACTACAAAACCCCTCCAATTGCTTCAAAATGCGGCAGCAAGAATACTAACACCAATCGGAGAGAGCACATCACACCTATATTAAAAGATCTACACTGGCTCCCAGTCAACTTTAGAATACTCCACAAATCACTCACAATTATTCACAAATGCATATACCATCAGACCCCTCTTGACCTGATACAACCGCTCAAACTACACACTACGTCCAGACCGATAAGAGACGTTTACAAGGGATCACTTTACGTCCCCCCGAATAAAATGGTACACAGATTAAACTTCAGAGAGCGGGCATTTTCAACAGCAGGTCCCTCCATCTGGAATGCCCTGCCCTCTGACCTCCGACAGGAAACCTGCCTTCTGACCTTTAAAAAGAAACTCAAAACATGGTTGTTCGGCCGAGCCTTTCCGTGCGCCTAGACCATATTTACATCACTGAACTTTAATGTACTGTTTCGTTACGCTTCACATAATCACTCATTAACTCACATAGATGTCATAATTTTCAGAAGTAACCTTAGAGATTGGCTATACTAGCCACCCTCACTCTCTGTATAAAGTATCCTATCGTTTGTATACTTTTGTTTTCCCCTTTTCTTTTCCTAATCCCCAGTTGCTCGCCCTTGTTAAAATGTAATTTTTGACTCTGCCAATATCTGCCTCATATTAATATGTTACTTGGCTATGTTATTGTTAAAACTTTTGTTCGATGTAAACAGAGTTGATTTGATCTGTATCAAGAAATTCGGTCTAGAAAAGCCTTAAATAAATAAAATAAAATAAATAAATGATTTTGAATATTGACTCCATCATGTTTAGGGCACCTTTTCTAGCTCTCTTCCCTTGTGAGGTGAGCAGAATGGACCCTGAAAAAGGATGCTCAGTCAAGGAAAGAACCGCTGAATTGCACTCCTGACGTTTCCAGGTTTTAGACAACCACCTTTATACCATTTCATGAAAAAGAGCTTCCAGAATTTATAATCGTGCTTTATCATCTCTAAATGGTCACCAAAGGACAAGAAGAAATATGTCAGAAAGCTGGTTTTTTGGGTTTTTTTATGAAACACTTATTATTGACTTCTTTTATTGTAAATAAGCCATTGCAGACCAGTTTCCGCCTGATTCTTGACAGAAGGGAACATTGATCCAATGACAAAGAAACCAAGATGAATGCAGATCACGTTCTGCTGTAGCTTTAATTTGCCTTTGCAGACATTGCGATCCAGGCACCCTCTTCTGGTCTGTGCAGGTTTATTATAGTGTCAACCTGCATTTGCCATATCATGTTGTGAAAGGATATTAGTATAGTACTGTATATAGGTGGTTTTTCAGATATGAAAGCATTGCTATCTGCTACCCCCACCACACCATGGAGGTAACTGCCACTGCTTTGTCTACAACTGCTTATTCATCAGAGTTGCCAATGCTTTTTTCACAAAAATCAAAATGAAGTCACATGTATATTATGATTCTTTTCAATAGGGTATACCCTCATTTATGGGCTGGTGCACACTTCCGCCTACCGGCGTTTTTTTAACTTTTAGGTACAACTGCCACTTTGGCTGCCCATTCAAAGTACGATCATAGGGTTACCCATTTTTTAAGAAAAGATCATATTTAACACCGCCGTTTGTTTTTAACAGAAACGGATAATTCATAGAATTTTCTTTTTCAAATTTTTCTTTTTTTTCTTTTTTTTCAAATTTTCTTATTTTTTGAAGATAGTTATGCACATTAGTCTCTTTTCCAACATTTTACTTAGAGAGAAAAGATCCACTTATCTCTTTTTAGTGGAAAAGCAGGAGTCCCCAAAGCTCAACTGCAGACCGCTTTGCTAGCTTGCCCCGCTCTGCTAGCTTGCCCGACACCATTGGTGTTTCGAAGTAAATTCTTCGTCAGGGGCTTAAATGCTGAAAAGATGGAATAGAACATATTAGACACAACTTTTAAAATGTTAGAATCCCTCTTCAAAAAAGCAGAGACTTACAAATGGGTAACCCTATGATCGTACTTTGAGTGGGCAGCCAAAGTGGCAGTTGTACCTAAAAGTTAAAAAAACGCCGGTAGGCGGAAGTGTGCACCAGCCCATAAATGAGGGTATACCCTATTGAAAAGAATCATAATATACATGTGACTTCATTTTGATTTTTGTGGATATCGTGTCACAGTCTGTCCAGTTTTTTCTTTTATAATGCTTTTTTCACAACATCATTCTCTGTAGGTCATTTCACTTTCTGCCAGCTGTGGACTTTCTGGTTAGCAATTCAGCTCTACCCCCAGCATCTGTGGGGAGAGATGGCAATGATTTAGAGTTTTTTTTAATAGGTACAGGAAGATTTTATTTATATATATATACACACAGTATGTGTGTGTGTGTGTGTGTGTGTGTATGTGTAGGAGAGAGAGAAAGAGAGAGAGAGAGAGAGAGAGAAATATATAGATATGATTATAAAACTCAGGTCACAAGAGCAAAGAAGAAACCCAGTCAAATGTAGATGCAGACTAATCAAAGAACTTACTTTCCCACCAGGGAATAAACCTCCAGCTTGTATTCCAGTCTGAATGGATGCAAGAAGAAACAGCTTTCACTCTACCATAGTAAGGTTCTCGAACATCGGACATCTCTTGTGTGAGATCACAGAAAAGTTCATCAATACCCCAGCAATCCATTTTGTTGGTCCACTCCTGTTGCCCATACCTTGAGGGAAAAGTAATGCAAATATTCATATATTCTGGATACATTTCTGAGGAAGGATCTAATGGGCCCGATATTCAAAACGCATTCAGCGCTCAATAGCCGGATAAGTAGGAATTATCTGACTATCTAGCAGCCACTGAATATCCAGTTACATTCAGTGGCCTCTAGATATCTGTATAAGTCACTTATCCAGTTATCTCTTAGCTGGTTAGATAGTGGCCGGAATAAAATGGCGCTTAGCCGGATCACTTATCTGGCTAAGTAGCAATATTTAGCCTTAGCTGGACTACTTATCCAGGTAAGATATACCTGCCAATGAGCAGGTTTAACTTAGCTGAATATAACTTTTCCAGCTAAATAGTGGCATGTACGCAGATATTCAGCGACCTAGTTGTGCAACTGAATATCCCTTGCAATTTAGCTGGATAAGTCATATATGGCTAAGTTACATATCTGGCCAGCTTTGAATATTGTATAATATTTTACAGCAGGAAGCCATAAATCTATTCTAAATTGTAGATCATTAGTATATTGCATGAGAATCACATCTACTAGGAATAGAGAAGTCTGATGTAACAATTGAAGGGAAAAAGAGAAAGACAGATAAAATCAGATAGAGAGGCAGAGATAAAAAGTGACAACAACCACAACCTCCCTCAATGAGACAATGTGGATATCGTTAGTGACTTTCATTTTCAGATTTTATTTTAGCCAGGAATTTATCAGTATTTATTACAACAAGAATAAAAATGGGAGAAATCAGTGGAAAAAATATACCTGTAAGTTTTCCCAAGTAAATATCATGTTTGTTCTTTTGTAATAAACACTAATAAATTCTGGGGAAAAATAAAATAAAAACTGATGATGGTCCCTAGATATAGTTCAGTTGTAAAGAAATCAAAATCAGACAAATCCAGATAGATGAGCTGCCAGCACGGTCTGCTGGAGTTCATTTTCTTAAAATCCAGAGGATGAAAAGGGATGGTAAAGTGCAATCTTTAAGTGCCACAAATAAAACTGATTTATAGACTAGTCAAATTAATAAGGTTCTTGGATTTAAAAAATTATGCATGTGGATTTCATGCATCTTCAGTGAAGAAATCCTGAAAGCCAGCATCTTTGTAGTACTTGATGACTGGAGTATACCATGCCCAAATTATTAGCTTTCTTTTTAGTTAATTAACTTAATTGGAGATCAATGATCCTGTATTATAGTCTTATGCACAGACTCATTTGCAAGGCAAGGGAAGCATGGCATTGGAAGGTCTCAAAACTACAAGTTCATACTTAACTTTTATGTTAGTCCTGCATCTTTAATTTGCAAAGCATTATTTTAACCTGATGGATTGTCATGTGGTTCTTGTGGCATCCAAACAGGTCTGGTTTTCAGGATAATGACAATGACATATATGACTTTAGATATCTGTTCTGAGCACCAGTTTAATTTGCATATTTTTGTTACCCTGAAAACCAGAACTAATTGAGAGACATGAGGAACACAATTGGTTAATCTCAAAGATGAATTCCCTCCACATCTTGGGAGTACCAGTGTACTTGTTTAGGGGACCTCAAATTTAGTATTTCATAAAAGATAATGTAATAGTGGCAGAAAGTAAGACTAGAATTATATTTGTTAGGCTCTTCCATTCTCATTTCCATTCCCTAATTCATTTAGATTTGCTTGGATTTACTGGTCAAACTATGTTCTGCATAGGTAGTCATCCATCACGTTTGTTTGATTTACAAGGTAGAAGCTAATCAGTCAAAGCCAAGTTAAATAATTACAGCAATGCGCACCTTCAAAGAGCATGCTAGCTATTTATTCTAAATATATAACTGAATGTGTCAACAAAAATGATTAAGAGGATGGAATAGCTCCTTATGAAGAAACAATTAAAAGGGGATATGATGGTGGTCCACAATATCATGAGTGGAGTGGAACAGGTAAATAGGGGGCAGTTATTTATCCTTTCAAACAACATTAGCAGTAGGGAACGTTCCTTGAAACTAACAGGTAGCAGATTTAAAACAAATTGGAGAAAGTACTTTTTCACTCAATGCATTATCAAGCTGTGGAATTTGTTGCCATGGGATGTGGTCAAGGCAACTAGCGTAGCTGGGTTTTAAAAAGATTTGGACGAGTTATTAAACAGGTGACTCAAGAAGACCCACCCCTTGTCACTGAGTGTGAGCATCAAGAAATTGGATCTACTTTTTGGGACTGGCCACTGCTGGAAAAAGGAAGCTGGGCTTGATGGATGTTTGATCTGACTCAGCATGGCACTTCTTATATTCTTAAGGAATCTTTTGCACATAGAGATTAGACTAATACCACTCATCCCTTACATAAGCTTTTTCTAGGGAGTTTGTATACTGCATGCCCTATTTTTCTATGCTACACAAAGGGTGATAAATAGAGAAATCAAAGGCATAAATAGATTTCTAGTAGGTTTTGCCAGGTATTGGGGTAGAGAAACGATACACAAAAAAATCTCTCGTGTAATACAGAAAAAGAATACAAAAAAAAAATTGGGAGACCCACCAACACATACCAAAAGAGAAGAGAAAAGTAGCAAATTAGGAAACAAATTACAAAACACAGGAAGAAGGAAAAAATATGTAAGGATTCTCATTTAAATTACTACTACTACTTATTTCTATAGGGCTACTAGTCGTATCCAATTGTCCTTTCTCCATAGAGACTATAGTCTATTCAAGACATACAAGACAAATAAGAGTCAAAGAATTTCATTTATTATAAAAAAAATAGTTAAAACCAACAAAAGTATGATCAGGGGAACTAGGGGTTAAAATTTAAAAGCAACCTTAAAAAGCAACCTCTGAATAAGTCAGAAAGTATGATGCATCAACTCAGGATGGCTATTCCAGGCATATGAAGTAGCACGGTGGAAAGCACAGAGTTGACAATTGGCAGTGGAGGAAAAGAAAATAGATGAGAGTGATTTCCTTGATCAACAGAGTGCACAAGGTGGAGTGTAGGTAGAGATAAGGGAAGAGATGTAGTGAGGTGCTGAAGAATGAATGCACTTAGTTTAGTTTAGTCTGTTTCTTTTGATATACCACCTTTCCACCAAAAATCAAAGTGATTTGCATAAAAATATAAATCATAAGCTACAAACATTCAAAATATTAGAACAATCATAACATAGTATAAGATAAAACAAAACTTGTAGATGAGTGGGAGGAGGAGGGAGGGAGGCTTTTGTGAAAAAGATAAGGAGCTCTGTCTTGGCCATGTTAAGTTTAAAGCAGCGGTGGGACATCCAGGCAGCAATGTCAGACAAACAGTCTGAGATTGGGACTGGATTCCAGAGAAGTAGCTTTGCAAGTCATCAGCGTAAAGATGGTACTGAAAGTCATGGGAGATCAGAGCACCAAGGGAATATGTATATAGAGAGAAGAGGTCCCAAATCAAAAACCCTGAGGCATACCAATTAACACTGGAATAGCATTGGAGGAGGATCCACCAGAGCATACAATAAAAGTTTGATGGGAAAGGTAAGAAGAGAATCTAGACAGAATAGAGTGCCAAAATCAGAGCGAGGATAGAATATCAAGGAGTAGGTGATCATCAACATTATCTAGAGCAGGGGATAGGTCAAAGATGATATGGATAAACCAAAAGACCCTTGGATTTGGCAAGGAACAGGTCACTGGAGACTTTAGCAAGGGCTGTTTTGGTGGAATGTAGAAGGCAAAAGCTAGAATGAAGTGGATTTAGAATGGTTTGAAATAAAAGAAAGTCAAAACAGTGGAGAAGGTGAATTGAACATTCAAGTAGTTGATGTGAAAGGGAGAAGGGAAATGGGAGGTTGGCAAGTCTGGTAAGGTCCAGAGAGGGTTATTTTGAGGAGTGGTGAATTCACAAAATTTTTGAAGGCAGCAGGAAGAGTGGAAACTAATAGGCTGAAGATGTGACAGATGAAGTGGATGGATGACAGGGGAGATAGAGCTGAGTGGGAATGGTGTCAGAGGAACAGGTAGTGGGATTTGGAAGTGGAGAGAAGATGTGTAGCTTTCTCCTCTATGATTTCAGAAAAGGTAGAAAAGGGTAGAAGGGGTGAAAGGAAGGAGACAGGAATGAAATGAGGGAAAGGGAGATGGAAGTGACTTGTGAATTTAAGATTAACCTTGTGAACCTCACCATGGAAGTAGCCAGTCATAATCTGAGCAGAAGTATGAAGGGATTGTTGGAAGCACAGATAGTTTGAAGATGGAGTTGAGTGAGGCAAAGAGACAGTGAGGATGTCATCCTAAAAAATATTTTTACAAGTGAAATGCCCTTTTCATTTTATAGACTGAATAAAGGGGCTGCACAGTTCCCAGGGCTATCTCGTCAAAGCCCCAGACTTCAAGTTCTTTCTGCCATTTCACTACAATAGTAGCCACTGGGTTGCCAGGGTTCTACTAGTGGGGGGGGGGAGGTATAAACATCTGGGGTCCTTAGTGTGGTGGGGGTATTCCTAAACACAGTTGATCATAGGAAATTGTCTCAATGAGTTGAATCACTTGGAGAAACTCAGCCAACAGTCTAATGGTGGTGTTCAACAAAAACAGGGTTACTTCAACTAAAAAAAACCAACCCAAAAAACCAGAATCCATTCTAAATGGAAAAAATTTCTGGGCATCTTATTAAAAACTGATGAAGATAAAATCTAGCTGGAGATGTTCCAGAATCGAAAAAGTATGGGAGTCTGCATTTTCTTTGGACTTTGATGACTCCCGGTAGTCTTTATTTTGGGGTAAATCCTTAAAGGTCTCCCAGTCTGCCTCTATTTCTCAGTCTTTATATTTTATTGTTCGTCAAGCTTTGTGAACCCCCACTTAAAGCTGGGAAACAGATTGGATGGGGACTGTCTTTGTTAGTCTAATAAGCTTGAAAAGGGTACATTGTCTCATCTATTGTTTTTCTGCTCAGATATGTATGAATACTGGTTAGCAATCTGTTCTCCCTATTCAAAGTCATCTGTCCTATCCTCTTATTGTTTGGAATTCCCTGGCTCTTCCTTCTTCTTTCTCTAAATGGGAATACATGTTATTTGATTTTTTTGGTTACTGTTACATTATACCAGATATTGTCTCATTGGAAAGATAATACAACCATGCACATGAATATGTGGTGGAACTTAGTACTGCAATAAACAAAGTATGAAATTGCTGCAACTGAATGTACTGGTCACCTTGGTTGGTCTAAGAAAATGCGGGCTTCCATGCATCGTTTTGTACATTTATCTTGAAGGCTGTGGGGGGGGGGGGGGGGGGTTTCTGTCTTCCACTGTTTTTTCTGGTTTTGATGTTCAATTTTTTTATTTTGTTTTCTTTTTTTTTTTTGATGCAAATCAATAAAAATATTTGAACACAAATGGAAAAAAAGCATAACATAAAAAGCAAAATAGCAATTCCAAGGGTTCCAGTTTCTTTGTCCATAGTGCTCCTTTTCTTAATTCCTCTCTTCTGATTTAAATCAAAGTCCAATAAGCTTCCCCTTGAAGTGTGGGAAAGTTCTCCTTTCTCACAATCATAAGCGGTAGATAAAAATGGAAAAAAAACCCTCCTTACTTCAAAATTGAGTACCAAAACGTCTTCTAAGCGAGTAGTCTCTGTCCCCACTGTTAGCTGGTTGTAGGGGTGAGGTAACTGGAAATCCAGCTCTTCCAACAAGGATGCACTGGCCCACCTGTTGGGAACTGGTCAGAACTTACAAGAAACTCCCAATCCATCTACAGAACAAAACCTCCAAAAACACCTCTCTCAGCTCCAATCACTCCACGTCTCAGTCAAGATGATCTCTCTTTGAGAGCTTGATCTGGTCATGCTCACCCAGTATATAAAGGGCAAGACCCATCCCAAAAAGGGGATGGCCAAAGATGGGGAAGGATTCAAATATACATAAATCCCCATAACTGCTGTAACTGAAAAATTTAGTGAGGGTTGCAAAGCCACCATCTCACATGGGTATAAGAACATAAGATATGCCATATTGTGTCAGACCAAGGGTCCATCAAGCCCAGTATCCTGTTTCCAACAGTGGCCAATTCAAGTCACAAGTACCTGGCAAGAACCCAAACATTAAATAGATCTCAAGCTACTAATCTTGGTAACAAGCAGTGACTATTCCTTATTGATTAATAGTTTATGGACATCTCCTCCAGGAACTTATCCAAACCATTTTTAAATCCAGATACACTAACTGCCTTAACCGCATCCTCTGGCAATGAATTCCAGAGCTTAATTGTGCATTGAGTGAAAAAGAATTTTATCAGATTTATTTTAAAAGTGCTACTTGCTAACTTCATGGAGTGCCCCCAAGTCCTTCTATTATCTTAAAGAGTAAATAACTGATTCACATTTACCTGTTCTAGTCCTTTCATGATTTTATAGAGCTCAATCATATCTTCCCTCAGCTGTCTCTTCTCCAAGCTGAACAGCCTTAACCTCTTTAGCCTTTCCTCATAGGGGAGCCTTTCAATGTCCTTTATCATTTTGGTCTCCCTTCTCTGTACTTCCTCGAGTGCAAATATATCTTTTTTAAGATGCATCAACCAGAATTGTACACAGTATTCAATATGCGGTCTCACCATGAAGCGATACAGAGGCATTATGATGTCCACTGTTATATTCGCTAATCTCTTTCTAATAATTCCTAACATTCTTTTTGCTTTTTTGACTGTCACAGCACACTGAGCCAATGATTTCAATGTATTATCCACTATGATGCCTAGATCTCTTTCCTGGGTGATAGCTCCTAATATGGAACCTAACATCATGTAACTAATGCAAGAGTTATTTTTCCCTATATGCAACACCTTGCACTTGTCCACAATACATTTAATCTTCCATTTGAATGTCCAATCTTCCAGACTCACAAGATCCTATTTCTCTTTAAGTCTAGAATCAAAGCAGCTAAAGCCAGAGACAGACCTCGGCGTATAGGGACTCCTGAAGAGAACATATAGTAGTCAACCCGATGAAATGTGCAAGCAGTCTGGCACGAGGCCTATGTTTTGGCACACCATGCTTACACCCAGCATGGAGTGCTTTCCTCCTAGTATAGGATAAAGTGCTCAAAGAGAGCACAAATCTTTGTAAGACAGTAAAGCGAGAAAGTTAGATGATGTGAATTTGTCCTTCTTCTGCAAGTGACTTTGGATGCATTGATTATCCCTCAAAGGAAAGTATGTTATATTAGTCTTTATTGAGTTATTTGAACAAATGAACACGTTTTGGATTCACAGGGGCTGATATTCAGTGTTGGAGTAGCTAGTTAAGTTAGTCAGATATAGCTATCTGGCTAACTTAACTGGGATATTCAGCGGCACTGCAGCACTGCTGAATATAACTGGCTATCTTAACGTTAGCTGGATAACCAGACCGGAGTTAGCCGCTTAAGTTATGCAGCTAAATTCCCTCCTCTCTGAAATGCCTCCCGCCCACCCCGAATTAAGAGGCTAAATTCTAGAATTTAGCCGCATACGGCATTTAATATTGCTAGTTAGCCATCTCAATGGATAACTTTTCAGTTATCCATCTAAATGGGTTTTGAATATCGGCCTCGCAGGTTTTATTTACCTTTGGGCAACATATATGTATAGGGAACCTTTGGTTTTCCTAACTAAAGGGAATTGTACCATCTAAATTGGGAGGTTCTGTGTAGAAAAATAGTGGGAGAGAGGCTTGGGTATTGCTTCCGCATGTGGAACCTCAGATGGTGTCTTCTAGTTGTTCATCATCCTAAAGTACCATCTATCCTCGTGCATTTTTAGTTCAGCTTTTGTTTAGATTGGTTGTGGAATTTTAGTTCGTCTTTCAAGGAAGCAGGATCTCTTTGCCTCCTGTCTTATTTTTTCCTACTTGATGGGAAAGGGATAAGGAAGGTTTCCATTTAGGGGTCAGCATCCTGTTGACCTATCTATCCTGCCTTTAAGCTTGCTTTGGACTCTTTTAACCCAATTTTTGGAGAATTCCAATGAGAGCCAATCCCCCTTGTTGCGGTAGATTGAGGCGTCCTGTGTTCAAGGCTGGATTTGGGGTAAGGAGAACCTGCAGTGTGCTATCTCTCCACCAGAGGAAAGACCTGACAGTAACCCGATGCAGAGGAGTTTTTTTTTTTTTAATAAGCTGTCTTTTGCACGCTCAACTATTTTGAGGCAAGGACATTTTATTCCATGCTTCCTGTCTTGTTCTTGATTTTTTTTTCCCCCCATTTTTTGGGACTCAATAACCAACCCATTGAGAGTGAGATGTCTTGCACACTAAAAAAAAACCTAAGGAGCTTGGAGGAATTCATTTGGAGGAGAGGATCCCTGCCGAAGGCATAACAGGGAAGAAAACTAGAAGATACAAAGCAAAGGTAATAAGAATTATGTTGCTGCTAACTCAGGGGAAATATAAAGGGAAGTAAAGTGCCCTTCAGGATTAAAGAGGATTTAGGAAGAGTAAAACATCTGGGACTGTATTCTGGCCACCTCCAGTGGGAAGAGCTAGAGATAGAGTTTGTGACTGAAGGAGGATGGAACAAATTTCAGTCTGATAAACTTGGAGAATATGGGAGGAAGAAGGAATTCAGGGTAAATAAAGTGCTTCCGTGAAAGCAGAGGCTTTGCTAAAGAAATGGAGTCACAAGTTTATTAAATCTTTCTGCTGTCTTATTATTTATTGCCTTTAACAAGAAACAAATTAAAGCTGTAAATGCTTTTCGGTCATCTAATCAGCTATCAGTAAAAATGTTGGAAACCACTATTCTTTTTGTGTGTGTTTATTGGATGAAGAGACAGTGTAAATTATCAGTGTTATGTACAGAGGATAGAGAAAGGACGGGTATTGCAAAAGGCAGGGTATAAGAATCCTGGTACTCTGAAAGTAAAGTTATCTGGAGGGGTGAAGGAGAAACTGAGACAGTGAAGGAGGGTTGTGCAGAAAGGGTCCATCTCTTTTCTTTTTTTTTTCCTGTGGGAGGAGGAATAGCCTAGTGGTTAGAGCACTGGGCTGCAAACCAGGAGACCAGGGTTCAAGTCCTGCTGTCACTCCTTGTGACCTTGGGCAAGTCACTTTACCCTGCATTGCCTCAGGTACAAAAACTTAGATTGTAAGCCCTCTGGGGATAGGGAAATACCTGAATGTAAACTGATGTAATATGTCAGATTGAATGTTGATAATAAATAAATGTGCCCCTAAATCAAATAAAAGGGTTCATTCCTGCCCAGGAGTTGCATATATTTAAAAAAAATTGGCATCTATGATAATAAATATCTTGAGAATTTTTTAACTCCTTACATTTATATAAGAATCTCTTGCACATTTTTTGCCATATCTTGTGTTTTCTATACTAGGGATGTGCATTTGTTTAAAATGAAACTTCAAAACGCGATGAATAAGATTAATTTGTTTCATTTGGGTGGGCTCCAAAATGAATCAGGGGCCCCCCTGAATGAAATGCATCTTATCCGTTCATTTTATTTTAAACTAAGGATTCGGGCTTAGGTCTAGTTTTGAAGCTGGAGCCTCTCCTAGAGCATAGGCCATGGTCCTAATCAGGGGCCATGGCCCAGGCCTAAGCATGATGCTGGGGTCTCAGCGGGTGCATGGGCCAACGCTGGGGCCTCAGCCGGGACCCCAAAAAATTAAACAACAAAACACTTACCTTTTCCGTCGAGTATCCGAAGGCCAGGTCCCGATGCCGAGGCCTCAGCTTGGACCCAGGCCTGATGCCGTGTCCCAACCCAGAGGCGACCCGGAGCCTGGGTCCTGACGCCAGGGCCTCGGCCTGGACACAGGTCCGATGCCGCAACCCAACTGGAGGCCGGGCCCTGACACAGGCCCAACACCGAGACCCGACCCAGAGGCTTGGTCCTGACGATGGGGACTTGGCTTGGACCCAGGCCTGATGCCGGGTCCCAACCCAGAGGCGACCCGGAGCCTGGGTCCTGACGCCAGGGCCTCGGCCTGGACACAGGTCCGATGCCGCAACCCAACTGGAGGCCGGGCCCTGACGCAGGCCCAACACCGAGACCCGACCCAGAGGCTTGGTCCTGACGATGGGGACTTGGCTTGGACCCAGGCCCAACGCCGCAACCTGGCCCAGAGGAAGGGTCCTGATGCTGGGGCCTTGGACCAGACCAAGGACCGATGCCAATAGCTGACCCGGAGGCTGGGTCGTGACACCAGGGCCTTGGCCGGACCCAGGCTCAATGCTGGGGCCTGAGCCGGGGGGCCAGGTCCTGATGCCTGGGCCTTGGCTCAGGGTCAGGCTCAGGGTCAGGCCCAGGCCTCGGAGCTTCTTCTTCATCCTTTTCTTTCTTAGGCACTTGAAAACCAAATGATGTCGTCCACTGCGGTCGCACTGAAGCCGGCGAATCCCCATCAGATAGGATAAGCGTGGCCGGGTGGATCCCGGCCCTGGCATCTTTTTGGGCAGGCGGGAGGCGCTGAGAGGCCTCGTTTTCATTTTTTGGCCATTTTTTGTTTTGTTTCTTTAAACTGTTTGATTTGTTTCTTCTCATGAATGAAAGTGAATCAAGCAATCCACGAAATGAAATTCGTGGGAAAAAAAATCTCCCGAAAACAAATTTTGTTCTCCTGCCCATCTCTGTTGTATGCGCTTTCTTTTCACCTTTCTCTCCTGCTGCAATACTGAAAGAATTACGAGAATGGGAGAGATAGGGCCAAGCCTTTGACTCAGCCGGTAACATACTGTGGTACAA
The DNA here is from genome assembly GCF_901001135.1 of Rhinatrema bivittatum. NCBI lineage: Eukaryota > Metazoa > Chordata > Amphibia > Gymnophiona > Rhinatrematidae > Rhinatrema > Rhinatrema bivittatum. The sequence goes on along the minus strand of NC_042617.1, from coordinate 561,686,272 downwards.
CGCAGGGAATCTGGGTTTGGATCAAGCCTGGGAAGGCAGGGGAAAGGGTTGTGCTATTGTGCCATTTCCCTCCAGTCCTGAGGTCACAAGGGGGTTTCCCTCTGTTGCCCCTGGAGAGGGACAGGATGGGGGTAACAGAAACTAGTGAAGGTATAAGGGCAAATGTTTTGGGGTTTTTTTTTAAAGAGATAAACATGGCAAATACTTCACACTATCAGAGTAACCACATTTTTGTGAGACAGTGTCAGATTTCCAACCAGTGTTTGAAATATCCTATGCTAAATGTCCTTGTCAGGATGTTTTAGCTAAGAAACTAAATATTCCAGCATATTTCTGAGAGTTGGTGTTTGACTTAAGCAAACTAAGCAATGGCCTAGGGCCTCAAGCAGCTCAAGAGCACTCCTGGATTCACCTTTTCTTAATTTTCCCTATGGACTTCTACATCTTCCCTCCTCTCTCTCCACCCCCCCCCCCCCATCTCCAATCCCAGTTAGGGCCCCAGTGGCCTCACACTTCTTCTGATGTTTTTCTTGCATGGCGTCACATCTTTCCTTGGTTTCCCCCCTTCCCAGAGGATGCCAACGTAAGGAGAACTCATGATTGGTGGAAACCTGAGCAGGAGCAGTGGATGGTCTTGGAGATCATTTTGCTGAAGGCTGACTGGAACCACCATGGTACTCGGCCCTGGACTGCCTTGCTGCCAACCTCAGTTACCCATCCAACCTACCACTGTCATCTGCTGGGAGGTCACCCCACTGGCGATTGTTCCACCACCAGTCCCAGTTGCCCACCACTGCTGTTTACATGTGGCTAAAGATGAGAGGAAACTCCCCCCCCCCCTTCCCCCTTTGTGCTGCTTTTGGCAACAATGGGCCCGTGCAGCCTGAACTTTGAGCCTAAACAGGAATCCAGTGTAATGGCAGTGGTGGAGCAGGAGGCAGAAAGAATGAGAACAAGGTGACTGTGGAAGAGGATAGAGCAAGGGAGTGGATGTGCTGTCAGAAAGGAGGGAGGGAGGTGAAAAGATGAGAGCTGGAAGACGTCAAGAAAAGAAAAATGTGAGAGGAAAAGAGGGGGTGTGAGGAAAGCTGATGGAAGATTAGAGAGCTTTATTTATTTATTTTTTGCTTTTATATACCGACATTCATTGGGGTATATCACATCGGTTTACATGTTAACACGGAGAATAGTAAGACTAAGATGTCTTATTATTATTACATTGTAACAGTAGTAACTCAACAATTAATAGAATATAATTACATTTTAACAGTGGACAACATTGTAATGGAAGTCACACAACAACTAAAATAATTACATTTTAACAGTAGGTAACAAACATTATACATAGTATAAATAAGAACATAGGGAGGGGAACAGTGTGGAGCTTAGTTGTGGTACGCGGGCGTATGATGGGACTGGATAGCATTGGGAGCATTGCGAAGTATCATAAGATTGTGGTTTAACATATGGGCTGGTAGGCTTTTAGGAATAAACAGGTTTTTAGATTCTTTTTGAACAACTGTGTGGAGGGTTCCAATCTGAGTTGTGCTGGAAGGGGCCAGCTATTGATATGGTGCGTTCTCTGGTTATGGTGAGGTGTGCTTGTTTTGCGGAGGGTATGTTTAGCAGGCCGGTGTTCTTGGATCTGAGGTTTCTTTGGGAGTCGTGGGGATGGAGGACGTCTTTTAGCCATTCCGTATTATCATCGCAGATGGATTTGTGTAAAAGGGTTAGGGCTTTGTATTGAATTCTGTGGGTTATAGGGAGCCAGTGAAGGTCTTTTCAGGATGGGTGTGATGTGGGAGGATCGACTGCTGTTCGTTAGGGATCTGGCTGCTGCATTTTGGAGTAGTTGAAGTGGTTTGAGGGAGGATGAAGGGAGGCTGAGGAGGAGGGAGTTACAGTAGTCCAGTTTTGAGAATGAGGGATTGGAGTACTGTCCTGTAGTCTTGATTGAAGAGGAGGGGCTTGCGTTTCTTGAGGACTTGTAGCTTGAAGAAGCCCTCTTTTATTGTTGCATTGATATGTTTTTTTAGGTTGAGTTCGGAGTCCAATGTAATACCTAGGTCTTTTGCTTTGGTGATGCAATGACTGATTGGTTGAGAGGGCGTGGGGTCTTGTGTGTTCTTTGTGAGGTGCTTGTTTGTTATGTATAGTATTTCTGTTTTTTTGTGTTTGAATGTGAGGAATAGTTGAGAAAGGAAGTTTTTTATTTGGGCTGAGTAGGATTCCCACTGATGTAGGGTGCATTGTATGTTTTCATTCATGGGGAGTAGAATCTGGACATCAACGGCATAGACGAAGTAGTGGAGATTGAGGCTGGAGAGGAGTTTGCAGAGGGGGAGCATGTATATATTGAATAGGGTGGAGGAGAGAAAAGAGCTTTGTGGAACGCCATGGGGGAGTGGGAAGTGTTTTGATTCACTGTTGTTTAGTCTACTTTATAGGATCTATTCGATAAGTAGGATTCAAACCATTTTATGGTGTTATCGCCTAGTCCGATTTCAGTTAGCCGGGTTAGTAAAGAGTTGTGGTTGATGGTATCGAAGGTGGCAGAGATGTCCAGTAGTATCAGGAAACAGGAATTTCCGGCATCGAGACCTCTCAGGGTGGTGTCTGACATGAGAGGGATGAATGGAAATAAGGAGTGAAAGAAATGAGATGAACTACAGACAGAAGGGCTGGAGAGACAGCAAGAAAGAATCATCCACTTTGGATCAGCCAACGCCATTTTGCCATTTAGAACTTGTGGAGCAGTGGCAACTGTGGATGAATCATGATCCCCTTTGTAGATCATAGTTGGAGTAAAATGTCAGGAGAAGTGAGGGTGGCCCACAGGGAAGAGGAGATGGAAAGAGAGCCTGAGATAGTTTGGGGATTTTTGTATGTGGCAGGGGAAGGACCTGAATCTTTAAAATAAAACCATATGAAATTTCATTATGTTTTTTGTTTTGCTTTAAAATGAAAGGAAACAAAACAGGAAATTTTCTTAAAATATTGTTTTGTTTCCAATGAAAGCACATCCCTAGTGACTGACTACCATATTTTGCTAGCATGTAGGGTCTGTGTAAGGATCTATAGCAATCCAACGGTTTTATTTTCCAAATTACATCTCCTGATAGAAGGTATATTGGTGTTTTAGTGTTGTGGGGTTTTCTATGCATATATTTCTCATGCAAATTCATTTTGAATATCCTGAAAACCAATCTGGCCAGATTGTCCTTGAGGGCAAAGTTGAGAACCACTGTTCCGGTGTCTATTGCAATGTTTGCAGTGCTGCCTTTGCAAACATAGAAAAGACCATATGTCCTGTCTAGTCTGCCCATCCATACCAACTACAATCCTTAGAGCCGTAGCCAAGCAATATGGCACCTATAGCCAACAAAAAAAAGGGTGCCCTCACCATGTACACAACTTAACTTACACTACTACATGCTGGTAAACTCTGTTAAATATTTTTTTGGGGGGGTTGGGTGGTAATTTAAACATAATGCTATTCTTATTTAAAAGCTATAAGTAGACAAAAGTGTAACACTGGTCCAAAGAATTTGGTCCTTAGTTCTGATTGAATGTGATCCTTAACCCCTATCAGAACTGACCCTTAACCTCTACCCAACTGATTAGCATTCTCTACCTTATTAAGCAGCAAGGGTGGAAAAAGGAATGTGTCTTAAGTCATGATGATGCCATCCCTTTTTTGCTTCTATTAAATATGATTTTTTTTTTTATTAAAATAACAGCCAAGCAAACCCCCTCCGCTATCAGGCACATTGTGATGCACCACAAAAACCCTGGCCAAAACACACTCAGAACATTGTAGAGAACCTGACATACCATAGCAGCACTAACACCCAGGACTCACACAGTAAAAGCCTTACAGCAGGACCCGTGGCTCCTGTTAGCTAAAGCCGTTTGCACAGCAGGCTCCTCTCCCCGCACACCTGGCTGACCCACGTGCCCACTTCCTGAACACTTTTCACTGCTTAGTCTCTCAACAGAAGTCTCGGTTTGTCATAAGTCCAATGCATCTTGTCAGCTGTGGCTTTTCTGCTTCCCAGCTGCTTAGTTTTTTGACCCAATGTCTTTTTTTCTCTCTCTCTTTATAAAATGCGATCAGCACTTATCCCCCTTTGGAGAACTCTGCCAGACCCGCTTACATTTCCAGTGCATGATGTTTATTTGCAGTCTAAAACAGTAAGCACTCCCTCCAGCCCCTTTCCCTACACAGTCTCCCCTCTGCAAATGCCGTACCTGGGAACTTTTGACTTGTGCTCTCTCTAGGGTTGCCAAATGTCCTGATTCTATTCTGGACTGCACAGATTTTTGGGGTACCGTACAGAAAAAAAAAAAGAGAGGAAGGGCTAAAATGTTCGGAAATTTCTTGGTTTTTAACGCTCCAGCCGCAGGTTGGAGAACACGGCATGGCGCCTACTCTACATTCAGTATGGGTTAGATGCATTAATTTTGTGTAACTTACATAAACTTCAATCCTTGAATCCATTGTGAAGGCCAGTACCAAACAGTATATTAAAAATATCCAAATAAAAAAAAAATAATTCAGGTGCCTAAAAACGTGTTAAACAGTAGTTTGGCCTATATGCTGGTAAAAGCAAACCTTTTACAGAGTAATGAAGTTTGAGAACTAGTGGTCATGATAGGAGACTCCAAAGGGGTAGAATCAGGAGAAACATCAGAACATGTTTCTTCACGGAAAGAGCAGTGGATGCGAGGAACATCCTCCCAGCGGTGGTGATGCAGGCAGAAACATCACAGTTCAAAAAAGCACCGGACAAGTACAGAGGATCAATTATTGCAAAGGAGTGGGGGGAAAGCCAGAAAGTTCAACAGGGGCTACAGCACTGTAGCAGGAAGTAAACTGGGCAGATGAACTGGATCCTTATCTGCTATTATATTCAATGTTTCTGTTTTCCTAATGGTGAAGAGTGATAATAAAAGTTGCATGTGCATAAACACAATCCGGGAAGATATTAAACAGCACCCCCAAATGTTCGGAAATCTGACGGTTCAAAGTTGGCAACCCTGGTGCTCACTCTGAGATTCAGTGTAGGTTGGGGGGAGGGTGCGCACATCAACCCTCTCTCACACGCATGTTCTCTTTCTATCTTCCCCCTCTCCAACACCCCAGCACTCTCCCTGTCTCTAAACAATAGGCACACAAGGATTCTACAAAAAATTCTCACTCTGCTTCCTGCTGCAGCCCCTCTCCTACCAGGCAGCCTGCAGGGTAATGGGAGAGGAGGGGCTGCGCGAGGCAGAGATTGGAGCAGACAGAGCAGAGATCCACTCTGCTCCCTACTCCAGTCCATCTCTTCCTGTCTTGAAGGAAACAGGAGGGGAGGATGAGCAAAGCAAAGAGCGACTCTGCTCCCTACAGCCCCTCCCTTCCTCTTGATTTCCTCCTTCTGGGCTGCAGGAGCAGGGAACCCCTTCTGGCAGTAGCATCTATGGCCCAGGTCATGTTGGCTGTAGGCTAGCTAAGGCTCTGACAAATCCCTATCACTCCCTCACAGATCCCCCCCCCCCCCCCCTATGTTTATCCCATGTTTTCTTGAATTCAGATTCTGTTTTTGTCTTCTCAGCTCCATTGGGAGGCTCTTCCATGCATCCACCACTCTCTCTGAACAGAAATATTTCCTTAGATTACTCCCGCGTCTATCCCCTCTCACGACTCCTCGTTCTAGAATCTCCTTTTTGTTGAAAGAGGCTCACCTCCTGTGCATGGAAACCTTGGAAGTATTTAAATTTCTCTATCATATCACCCTATCTCAATTTTCCTCTGGGATCTATATGTTTAGATCTTTAAGTCTTTCCTCATATACTTTGGAACGAGACCACTGATCATTTTAGTAGCTCCCTCTGGACCGTGTAGTGCTCTTGTGATAGGGTAGGTTTGCTACATGTGTGGGTTTGTAGTTTTTTGCAGGGTTTTGTATTACTTCACAAAGTGCCTGGCAGTGGAGTGGGTCTGTGTGTTGCTGTTAATAAAACAACACTAGAATTTAATACGGTAGATTACCTTTTTATCTAGATTTCTATTACCTGGAAGCTCCCACTAGCTGGCTCAGCCAATATTGTTTGCCCCTTCGCTGCTGTTCACAGCTGTTTGAAACATAGGGTGTTGCGCTGATGAAGGGAGCACCAGCCCTTCATCAGCCCACCCACCAAATTACACAGCAGGCAGGTAGAATCAGGCTTGGGGATGGGGGGAGGAGGCTTCAGTTCACGCCCCTGGGAGAACGTTTCAAATCAGGTCATCAGGGATTGAGGGGGGGGGGGGGGGGGAGAGAAGGATCTGGCAAAGAGAGTTTTATTATCTAAAAAAAAAAAAAATCCTTTATCTGGGATGACCTTGGTGAGGACCATTCTGGATAAAAATTATTCTATCGTTTTTTTTGTGTGGCGAGTACAAATGCAAAGCATCCCAGTGCTGCTCTATAGCCATTGTTGGGGAGAGCTTCTGCAGACACAAGAGTGTCTGTTTGCAGAACTAGAGCTACGGGTTTCTGTGGTGGTTCTGCCCCATCCTGCCTAGCAGTATTGCTCAAGCCGTCCTGCAGTAATCTGGTGTGCTGGGTATCCACAACAGAGGAAATGAATGCAATTCCATCTCATGCATATTTATTGTGGATATCTTATAAACTATACTGGTGGGGGCGGAGATTGGGAGGCGTTTCAGGATCAGCTTGAGTGACACTGCTGTTCAGTGTTGGCTTAATGATAGGCTGCAGCTTTCACTCCCCTATAAGAGAATTGATTGAATGGGGCGACTGAATCATTTTAATACTATGGTGGGTGGTAGGGGGGGAGATAAAAGTGGCCAGAGGTTTCTCAGACTCCACCACGCTAAGCACGCCTCTTCAGGATTAAAGTGGTTGCCATTTATCAGTACCTCTTAAGAATTCCTTAAAAGCAGTCAGCTTTTTCTGCGGTTTCTTACTTACACTTTGTACTGCACAAAATAGACAGTGTCATTGCGGATGTGTCTCCTAGGCTGCCATTGCAAAAGGCTGTTGAAATTAAGCGAGTTGAATTCTACCTTTTCAGGTTTTATTGAATCCTGGAGTTCCAGATTTTTTGAAACTGGATAGGGAGAAAAATATGTTAGAAAACTATACATCATGAACCTTAGTTTTTTTTTTCAGTGCTGGAAATTTTGACATCCGAGATATATTTTTTGCTATCTTTGTGGATAACACTGCCATTCTCTGAGCCTGCAAACTTGGGGTCACCTTTGACTTCTCTCTCTCTCTCCTTCTCTGCACCCATCCAAAACACTGCTGAAAAGTGTCATTTCCTTCTACATCACCACTAAAATCCATCCTTCTGAACACACTACTAAAACCCTCATCACCTCTCGCTTAGACTATGGTAACCTGCTAAACCATCTCTCCATTTAACATTTTGCCACCCCTAGGCATTCAAGGTGCTGTCACCCACCGCGCAGCTCTGGCAATGTTTTTTCTTCCGTGGCCGTGCAGGCAGGAATGAGCAGGAGCACCTGGATGTGACTTTTTCTTTGGGCCGTGGTGAGACGAGCTTCACCACAGCCCGGCCAGTCTTCCTGCTGTGCACGGCCAGGAAACAGCAACACAGTAATTCCCTGCTCAGCCACCGGGGCGATGAGGTCCCTCGGTACGAAACTGCCTCCTGCTTTTTCTAATGCCGGTGGGCCCGATCCCACTGCTGGCACCAGAGAGAGAGACAGCATGTAAACGACTATGTATGTATGAGAGAGAGCATTTGAGAATGAGAGCTGTGTGTGAGACAGCATGTGAAAATGAGAGCCTGAGTGTGTTTTTGAAGGAAGAGAAGAAGATAGGTGGATAGAGAAGAAACAGAAAAAAAAAGAGCCCCTATAAAAAGAACTGGCAAAAGACCAAGAAAGGAAAAATGGGAGAAAAAAAAAGCCTGTGACCAACAGCTTAGAAAACTAAGATCAGACAGGAAAGGTAAAAAAAAAAAAAAAAATCATTTTTGAATTTTTTGTGTTTGGCATATGTTATCTTTGGGAATGTGCAAGAGTGGCACTTTCTCGGTGCCAATCTCGCGATGTACAAGATCAGCATGGAGGAACTGGAAGCCCCACAAATGTTTAATACTGCGGGGCCTGCACAGAGGAGGCAGAAGAATAGGCTTCAGGGCTAATAGCTGTGATGGACTCTCTGCCTGGGTAACATCAAGTTAGGTTGAGAGAACATTTTACAAATCTCATAGTTGTGCGAGTTTCCTCATTCCGAAGGACATCAAATCTTCCCAAGAGTGCACTGTTCTGTTCGTACATCTCACTCTGCACGTAAAAGTGGCCCCTAACCCCTACACTACTACCTAAACCTCACCTCGAGTTACTAGGTGGGCCTCCTATACTAACATAAATAGCTGCTTACTATGGTACCTCCCCCAGAGGCTCTCTCTCTCCCCTCCCTCCTCTCAGGCCCTTCCCCCCACATCTCAGGCCTTTTCCTAGCCTAAAAATGCCCAAAATGGAATTTGCAAGAAAATCGAAAATTGCGTTATGGGCATATCACATGACATTGCACAGCTTAATGCTGTTGAAAAAGGTGTAGTTATTTTCAGTGTTAAAACTTTAGGATATCATGCGTTATGGCTTCATGAAGCCACCCCACTTTCACAAAATTCCTGCCCCAAACTCCTCCCCAATCTTTTAAAAATTTGCATAGCACCATGCATTATGGTGCTTTTAGTATGCGTTAAGGCATTTTCGCATGCGAAAAATGCCTTAACACATGCGAAAACACCATACGCGAGTTGATAAATGACCCTGATAGTTTGTAACATAAAAAATAATAAGTAAAACATATCAGGTACAATAAAACTCAAAAGTTAAATAACAAATTATAAGACCATAATAAAACATTATAAAAACCACAATAAAAACAATACTACATTAGATTAACCATCAAAGGCTTGCTTAAAGAGATAGGACTCTAGGGTTTGTTTTTTTTAAAAACTTGGGTTCTTTCAAGTTTTGGATCTCTTTTGGAAGTGAGTTCCAAAAAGTCAGAACTGCTATTGAGACTGTACTTTCTCTGGTTTTGTCCAAGTGGGTTATCTTTGGGGGAAGGAATATCCAGAAGGATTTGACTGGATAATCACAATGCTCTAGCAGGGGCTTATATTGTGGCATTAATCCATGGTGACTGTAAATTATTGATAAGGGAGTACACAATGGTCGCTAATTTATATTGTATATGAAAAGTTATTGGTAGTCAATAGAGTGATTGTAATACTGGAGTGATATGTTCACAAACTGGTGTATTGGTTAGTAAGTGAGCAGCAGAATTTTGAATAATCTGAAGTGGACGAATAGCGTAAATCAGCAGGCCTATGAGTAAAGAATTGCAGAAGTCAATGCCTGAAAAGAGAAGTGCCTGTAAGACAGTATGAAAGTCATCAACATCAAGAAAAGGTTTGAGATATCGTAACAGTCTGAGTTTCTAATGAGAAGTTTATATTAATGATTTGATATGAATATTCATGTTTAATGATGAACCAATTATAACACCAAGATTCTGGATGGAATCAGTAAGTGGAATGCATTGGTTTTTGAAATTGATCTTCTTTAGAGCACTGGAAGATCTAAATCTTGAAAGATACATAATTTCAGTTTTGTTAATATTCAGTGCTAGTTTGTTTTGATTTAACTACTTTTGAGTAACAAAAAGACTATGTATTACGAACTGTTCAATTTGTGCCCAAATTGTTTTAGTGGGAAAGAAAAACTGGATGTTATCAGCATAAATTTTATAATGTACCCCAAGGTCAGCTAGTATTCGTTAAACTGGGATCATATAGTTGTTGAATATTGCAGCTGATAGAGCAAATACAGAAGCCACAGTATGCCAAGATGATATAGAGGAATCAATCTTAACTTGTACAGACCTATTAGAGAGATATGATGTAAACCATGATAATACATGTCCAGAAAAACCCAATGAAACTAGACAAGCCAAGAGTATTTTATGATCAATTGTATCAAAGGCTGTTGAGACATCAAGTAAGACAAGGATATAAGATGTTCCATGGTCAAAGTCTCGTCTAATGCTGTCAAAGCTAGAAAGTAGAAACAGTTCAGAACTATGATGTCTACGGAAACCGAATTAATACTGATCCAGGACATTATTAGAATCAATTAAAATATTTAGTTGTTCCAAAATTGCAGTTTAAAGTATTTTAACTGGAAAGGATAACAAAGAAATTGGACGATAATTGGACAGTATGGTGGGATCAGCATTGGATTTTTTTGAGAGTGAGACAAACCGTAGTCCTTTTGAGGGAATCTGGAATAAAAAACTCTCTTTAAAGGATGTATTAATAAATCATGTAATGAAACTGGTGGTTTCAATATTTATTGATTTTAGTAATGTTGTGGTGCAGTGATTTAATAAACACAAAGATGAGTTAATATTGCTGATAATTTTGATTGCATCTGACTCAGATATTACTTGGAATTCATCCCAGGTCGTGTTATCAGGGCTGAAATCATCATCAATTTTGATAGCTGGGGCGAGAATAGAGTTTTTGACATTAGTTATTTTATCAATGAAAACTTTGCAAAAGTTTCAGCAATGTTCATTCCTTGAGAAGTAGATGGCAAGACTAGAGAGTTAGAGATAGGTTTAATGATCTGATTAATAGAATGATATAACTCATCAGGTTTGTTACTGCCATAGCTAGTTTTGAATAAATGTAAGCCTTCTTAACTTTTAGAATATCATCTTGGTATGTTTTTAAATATTATTTGTAGAGTGCTAGATTATAAACATTTGGTTGGCAATGCCATTTGCATTCTACTTTCCTTAAATTACATTTTTCTTTTTGTAGGGTGTTGGTGAACCAGGGAATAGTATGTTGCTGTTTCTTTTTAAATTCCTTGACCGGTATTAACTTATCAAAGTAGATAATAAAGCATTATCCCATATAGATAATAACTCATTTGGGGATTCCTTTGCATCATTCTCTAATAATGGCATAAGCTCAGTGGCAAAATCCTGAGGCTCAATAAATCCCCATTTTCTAATCAATGATTGATTATGAGAGACTGTCTCTGATGCTTGTCTAAAGTTAGAAGAGATTGAAACAGAGACAAGAAAATGATCACTTCATGGTACTGTTTTGGTTAAACATCAAAGTCAGGCACTGTGAAAATAGATTTTTTCACAAAACACAAATCAAGGGTGTGACCTCTTGTGTGAGTTGGAGATAATATAATCTGATCCCAAACACAAGATGAGAGAATATCGAGGAGCGTACACACACATATGAGTTGGTGGTATTACAATAACATGGAGGTTGACAGCTCCTAGAACTATAGTTTTGGATAAATCCAATTTAAGATTAACTATTGTTTCAATAATAGGAGAGGAGTTATAATTAAGAAGACTGGGAGAGCAGTAAATGAGGCAGATGTTAACAAAATCATATTTTAAACAAAGTAATTCATATTGGTTAGACATCAGGATATCATATTCTGTAAATTTTAAATGTCTTTTTTTTTTTTTTTTAATATTGCTAATTCCCAACCTCTATGCAGCTGTCTAGATTTAAATGCAGCGATTCAAAATTTGAGTATCATAATTTTTAAACCAAGTTTCAGTTATACAAAAGCAGTCAGGAGTGGAAGTTGAGAGAAGATCATGAATCATGGCATGTTTTTGACATTGATTGAACATTAACTAACAAAATAAAAAAATGCAGATGATACTATTAATACTGAAATATTTGATAACAAAACATTCTTCAATGCATAACAACTAGGAGTTGGTTGCCATGGACATAATATTTTAGGTGAATTGTACCGACCTTGACCCATGATAATGGGAATTTTGGACATCGCAGTAGGAAGGATTGAAATTTTAAGGATCTATAGCAGAATAGAAGAACGATGAAAGTGTTTGATGTCTGAGGAATGGCGATGGTTCTGTTTTTTCACTGTTGCACTGCATAGAGAGCCTGGCTCCTTGTGGTTTTCAGTTCAGTTTTTGTCTGCGCATTTGTATTTCTACTTTATGGGTGCTCTACTCTGCATTTGGTGAGGATCTGTTTATATTCTGCATGTGTGACTGAGGTAAGACATTCTCCTAATAGGAAGTGTATTAGTGTTTTAGGGCTTTTGGAGGGTCAATCACACCCCCAACACACATCACACTAGGCCTAATACCATATGGGTTCCAAGTGTCATTTTTGCAGGGATTTCTGGTTGGCGTCACAGCAGTGCATGTAAATATAATATAAGTGATATTTTTACCTCAGAATATTGTACTTTGATATTTTTCATGTAAAATATAAATACATAACTCTTAACTGAGTGTGTGGAATGAAGCGGAGGGCATTGTGCAAGACTATAAGATTCACCTGGGGCACCTACTACCCTTGCACCAGCCATGGGTTTGAGAGAGAGGGGAGAGGGGGGGATTGTATCAGTTTGTAAAATTTGTATCACTGAAGGGAGCTGGGCATTTTTTTGGGAGGCCCAAAACAGAGAATGAGTGAATGGCAGGGGGGCGGGGGAAGGAGCATAGTAATTGTTCGCACAGGGCAGTAAGAGAGCTAGCACCGGCCCTGGGGGACAGAGAAGGCAGCCAGAATCAATCAATCAATGCAGCACATTCTGCTCCATCTTCTTGAGAGGCAGGGTGAGGATGAAATTAACCCACACTCAAGCAGATTCAATAAAAGGTGTGGGAGAGCCGAGATGTCGAGTTGAGCGCCCACTCTCCCGCCGTCCACCCAGGTACCTCTCCTGAGCATGCAATTCTCAATTTAAAGGAGGCCGGGCACTAATGAGGATGCGCTAGGGACAATAGCGCGTTCCTAGCACCTCCTTACTAGCGGAAGAGGCAGCTGTCAGCGGGTCTGACAACCAACACTTAAATTTTACCAGCGCCGGTCTTCAAACCCGCTGACAGCCACGGGTTAGAAAAACGGATCCCGGCAACATTGAGCGCCCATTTTTCTAACCCACTGACCAGTGGGCAGATTTTTTTTTTTTTCTATTTTTGGTGCCTCCGACTTAATATCGTTAGGACTAAACGGTGTGCTCGGCTGAGCACATTGTTCTGTATGAGCCTGACTGTCTTTTCCACCCTGGTGCTGAATGTCCACTACAAGGTGCTTAAAAAGACCATTCAGAACCCTTTCAGCAGAAATTAAACCCTCCCCCCACCTATATTGCAGGGGCTGTTTTATTATCTTTTATGCCACTGCTTCTCCTCCATCACCGACTCTCATCTCTGCACTTTCCATTTTCATATATCATATTACCAGGATTTTTGCTTTCAGTTTTTATTTTATTTTTCACAGGAATGTATCCATATTTATTATAACAAGAACAAAAATGATATTTACCTGGAAAAATGAGTAATTTTTGTCTATTTTGTTCTTGTAACAAACACAAACTCCCAGGAAAAATAAAATAAAAACTAAAAATGAAGATCCCTTCCTATGGCTAAAAGATCCTTCTTGAGTTTTATTTATTTATTTTATTTATTTATTTAGCTATTTTCTATACCGGCTTTCACGACCAGGGGTCACATCAAACCGGTTTACATTTAACAGTTTGTGCATTAAAACATAGAACTGGAACAACTAACTGGTGCAGAAAATACAGTTACAATGAACAAGGAATTATACAACTGGGAGAGTGGGAAGAAGAAGAAGAAGAGAGTATAACAATTAATAAAAATGCATTTACAATGGATCTTTACAAAATATGTAACTTAAAGACCCAGACTGAGAGCAGTCCTGGTCTGGAGTAGGTGGTGGATGATTAAGACTTTATAGTGGGGTTATGAGATGATGCGAACTCTGAAAAAGTAATTAAGGGATAATATTAACATGGGTTAATCTAAGATCGGAAAGGCTTTTCTGAAAAGCCAGGTTTTTAGTCCACCATGGTTTTTAGTACACCATGGTTTAGTACACCAGGTTTTTAGTACACCATGGTTTTTAGTACATGGGTTAACATGGGTTAATCTAAGATCGGAAAGGCTTTTCTGAAAAGCCAGGTTTTTAGTACACCATGGTTTTTAGTACACCATGGTTTAGTACACCATGGTTTAGTACACCATGGTTTAGTACAACAGGTTTTTAGTACACCATGCTACCTCTCTGGCCGTATTCAAGTCCTCCTCCCTAAAAACCCATGGGGCCGATGCAATTATGTGTGCTGAAGGCAGGCGCTGAGCAATATTTATTTATTTATTTAAATTCTTTTGATATACCGATGCTCAAGACCAGGTCCTATCGTACCGGTTTACAATAAACTAGGGGGAACCAGTTAACAGAGCAAACAAAAGTTACATTATAACAGGGAATGTGGAACTAGGCTGTTAGAGAAAAGATAGTTTAAACAAATTCTAACTGGAGAGAAGGGCAAAAGCAGGAGAGGGTGCTTACAGGATAAGAATTATGTACAAATTTACATAGTGTATATGAATTAAGCAATGGCCAAGCAACATTTATGGCCAATTCATGGCAATATCTGATGAGACGCACATTTATCTTTTTGCATTCGGAGTGAATGAGTAATAGCCTCATTCACATGCATTTGCATATGATGAGCGCTATCTCATTCACTCCGCGTCGGACACACGTTAAATAGGCGCTAATCCCCCTATTGCATTAGGGGGTGGATTAGCGCCTATTTATCCTGTGTCTGACTGTGGGTTATACAGTGCGCTCGGCTGAGTGCACTGTATTGCATTGGCCCCCGTGTAAGGGATCCTCCCCCTAACAAAAAATGGTGACTTGTTTAGTGAGGAGCACAAGACATTCTGGATGGGGAGAGACTGCGGGATTCTCATTGTTCAGAGTTTTAATTTATGTTTTCAAATGTGGAAAATGTAATGCGGCTGAATGTGCACTGGCTGGCATTTGGTGCGAGGAGCAGCAATGAGATATTTAATATAGTGAAGGAAGGGTATGAGGACTCTATCCTCTTAAGAGTGGTGGACTGGTGTGAATCGTGGAAGATGGATCCTGGGGAAGTATAGATACTGGGCGGAGGAGGTGCAGGGGAGATAATATGCAGACCTTCAGGTACCTGAAAGGTTTTAATAATGCAAGAATTTCAGAACTTTTCCATTGGAAAAAAAACTGTAGAATTAGGGGCGTCACAAAATGAAACTCCAGGCTGAATGATTTAGAACCAACATCCGGCAATATTTCTTCACGGAAAAGGTGGTGGAGGCCTGGCATGTCATTTTGGAGAAAGTGGTGAACACAAAAAACAGTCAAAGGGGCATGGGATAAACACTGGGAGGACAGAAATGAAGAAAAGGGTGCATGGGGGTAACCTGCTCGGTGGCGGTTATTACCCTTAGCAGTATGCAAAGGGATTACTACCCTTAACAATAAGCCTTGATGCTGTCGACGCAACTACAACATCGCTCTCCAATTTGACGGCAGGAGGAGGGGAATTGTATTCAGATGATAACCAACACAGGCCCTGAATTTTACAATATGGGATACAGATACATAGAAATAAGGGGAAAAGCACAGGACTGCTTCTATGGCCAAGTCCAAAAGCAAAGCACGGCAGGCAGCATTGTCTACATTTTCAAGAAGGCTGATCCCCCTGGAAAAATGTTGCTATGGGGGTAACGTTGCTGGGCAGACAGGCTGCACCATTTGGGCTTTTTCTGCTGTCAGTTCCATGTTGCTATATATGTTAATGTGGGCTATTTGGCAGCAGTTTGCACTTTTTAAGTTGAAGCTGATGGAGAGAGGAATCTCCAGGATATAGGGAGCCTGGAGGGACCTGGGAACCCTTCTAAATAAGGAGAGGACCTTGCATGGGGCTTTTCCCCTCAAGGGGAAAGAACTGAGGCCATGGCATGAAGGATTTTCCTCCTCTCGAGGAAACGTGACACAAGTGTCTGAGGAAATTCCTCTACCTGCGGGAAAAGCCAGAGCGAGAAGGGATGATCCATAATGAGGGAGGGTCCCCACTGAGTTTCAGAGAGTGAAGGAGACCAGGGAGCCCTGCACGCAGCTGTAAAGATGAACTTAGGACGACAGGCGAGAGGACCATAGAGGCGTAAAGTTACGGGGTATAAAGAAAGAGGGGCCAGGAGTAAGGGATGTAGCCTTAAGGTCCTACATTGTGGTTTGGTATTTATAAGGAAGAGAAATCAGAGAGTGAGACTCCCTGTTCAATGGGAGAGTTGTGTGTGGGGAAAAATGGGATCTGTGGGATGAGGAACTGCAACATACAGGAAGATTTAGGGATGTAAACTCTATATTCTGCAAAAGGGTAAACTGCAGGGTCACGGAAGGTTGGTGGAAGAGAGGACTGGAATGAGGGGACAGAAGCTCTTTGCTTGCTCGTCTGAAGACTGCGGGACTGGTGCTCTGACTCTTTAGGTGCCGGAGAGGGTATAATCGCTGATGTGGTTATGAACGTGTATGTCCCATGAATTCTGAGTGTTTGGTACTGAAATGCCTCCCTGTGCTGAGATGTACCAAAGGGACTGACTGTAGAGGCAGAAATAAAGGGGAGTTTTTGGTTTTACCCGAGAGTGGTGAAACTCTAAGTTTCCAAGGCTTTATTTTGCCAGCACTAATGGATGCTAGGGACCGGGTTCATGGAGGGGAGAGGGGTGATCCTCTTCCTGACCACTCAAAAGAGAGTGAGTGAGCTAACCTTTACTGTTTCTATTAAAGTCCACTTCAAGATCTACATAACCCATAATTTAGATCCCACTAAATAAACGAGTGCCTTCTCTCTTTCAGTGACATTAACGCATCATTTTATGTACCCTAGAGTTAGGGTCAGGGCTGGCGCATTCTATTAGGCAAACTAGGCGGTGACGTTGGGTGCCAACCCTTAGGGGGCGCTGAAGAGCAGCCCACGTGAGGCTGCAAGCAGAGCCTACCCCGCTCACGGCAAAGAGGAGTAGAGATTCGGTGGGCCGCGAGCAATGCCCATCCTGCTCGTAGCCCAGATCAGCACACACTCGTCAGGCACAAATGTGGTAGGAGCTTGGAGATAAAACTGAGGGGCTGATGCAATGGGGGGGAAGGGGGACGGGAATGGCTGGCACAAAGTAGAAGGCTCACTTAGGGCACCTATTACCCCTTGCATCGACCCTGGTTAGGGGCTACCCCCTCCATTTTGAAGTTGTTTTTAAATCTTAAACCCTGGCTGTCCTTGATCATAGCCTTGCTGATTTTAGTCATGTTTTCTATAATAAATACATTTCTTAAAGCTTATTTGCCTGTACCTCTTGCCTTGATTGTAAGCTCCACAGAGTCTGTTCTGCTTAATTGCAGAGTACTGCATATGTCTTAGTAGCGCTATATAGCAATGAAAAAGTACGAGTAGTATTTTTTTTACTTAATTAAAATGAAAAATTCTGGGGAGGTACAGAGAGCAGTGAAGCAGAAGATTGAGTGTTGCTCTCCCATGTGAGAGAAGCAGACGGTGCTCTCAGAGCCTTTATAAATTGCTGCCACCATCTTAGATTTTAGTTGTGGATTTTCAGCTAAAAAAGCTTCTGGTAACCTTTAAAGGGGTGGCGTATCCAATCTGTACCACTTTGAGTATTTTCTGAGTCAGTCCCCGGGCTCTCTCTACATCAAGACTTGGGACAAAAAAGGGACACAGAGTGCCCTATCCCTGTACTTTTTGGCCATGTTTTGAGGGAGCTGTTTTAATTGCCAGAGGAGAAAGTTTTTTCTTTTTCCACTTTCCGGCCTCTTGTTGGGTTGGTTTTGTGAGTAACATTTTTTCTTGGTGTGTTAACGAGTACCTCAGGTCCCAGAACGTACCTTTCCTTTTAAAAGGATTGGGAGAAGAAGAGATGTCAGCAGGGAAGAATGGACTCATCCATTTCTAGTAATAAGAAGTTGAGATGTGGTGTAAGAATTCTGTATGAACTCAGGGATAAACAGAGAAGAGTGGTGTGTTAAAGTGTCCATCCCTTGCTACAAAGTGGAGAGTGAAGTTAGAGAGGACTATGGGAAAATTATGGTGGCCAAAGCCGGTAGGGGTGCCACAGATGTCACTACCCCTGTGGTATAACCCTCGCTGAAGGAGCCATCCATACCCTCACAGTCCCTCCCACCTAGATGCCTCAGTACTATTTAGCTCAACCATTTTATTACACTGTGGGATTCAGTTAGAGAGAGCTAGATATAGGTCACCCACAGGAGTTCCTTTTAGAAGTGACACCTCCCAGTGGACTCCCTGCCTGAGGTTCTTTCTCCTATTTTACAGAGAGATTTTACACCTGATCCCCCTTTTGGGGCAAAGAGCTCTCATCAGGGGACCACAGACCTGCAAGCCTATTCTAAACTCTAGGTGGGCAAGCACCAGTGATGGATCCTGCTGTGAGACACAGCCAGGGCAAAGAAGATATCCAGTTTAAGCTTTAAAGTATTTTTGGGACTTTAAGTGGGGAGGTTTTTGGATCTCCCTTCCCCACTGAGATTTCAGAGCGGAGAGTGTGCTTGATCCCACTGACTTCTCCCCTAAGAGAAGTCCCCAGGAAAAACAACAATCAAGGATGAAAGCAACTAAACTAAAGGAAGAACAAGAATCAGAAGATACCATCCAGATTTCCTCCCAAGGAACCAGGCAGGCTGAGTGTCCAAGGAGAAGATGATGTCTACAGGTAGGATTTTGCGATTTCTGGAAGTAACTTGGGATAACTTCTTCCCCATTCCCATGGGAGTTGAGGAATGAAACAAAGTGAGGAGAAGTAAAGAGTCAAATCACTCAAGGAATTGGCTGAAGAAATTGGAAAAAAAACGGTTGTCGGATAAAGTATGGTTACAAATTTATTAAGTTTCATTTGTGAAGAGTCCTAGGACCGTTTCAAATTACAACCTATCAGTAAAGTTGAACTGAAATCCACCCAGGCCCCAGTGTGATTATTGCTGGTGGCTATGTCAAGAGATTGAAAGTGCTGGACTCAAGACTTGGATAGGAAGACTTACAGAGGGGTTGGGGTGGACGTAATGTAAAAAGGGCCTTGAAGATGCGCTTCCTGGACTCTCAGAAAGCTGCGGTGAAAACTGTGCACTTATGGAGGGCGATATGACCCTTTGGATATAATATCAGGGTTTTCCCACCTTGGGGTTACACAGGCAAATATTGAACTGGAAACCTCAACAAGCCAGACTCTGTATGCAGTTTAACAATGGAAAAAACAAACAATATTCCTCATACATCAAACAATAAAATAAAGAAATATAAATCATTAATAGTAAAACCATTCTAATAAAAAGAATATTTAAAACAGCTAATAGAATATTCAGTTAAAAACATTTTAAAAAAGTTTCCCATACACTAAAAATATTTCAAAAGCACAGACACATTGAATAACACTTAATCACGTGGAGATTGTTGTGGAGTAGTGGGGGAATGTGAGTGCACAAACTTTCTCCTCTCTCTCGCACACACGCTCATTTTCTCTCCCTCTAACATGCACACACTCGCAGCTCATATTCTCGCACCAGCCACTTCTCCTTTTTAACCTAATTTTCTTCTGCTACTAGAAAAAGCCTCTCCTCTTTGGCTGCCACAAGGAAGGGGTGGAGATTATCTAAGCACAATATGGCCTCTCCACCTTTTTCAGCCACTGGCGAATTGGGCTCCGCCAGCAGCCTACAGCCTTTACTCTTCTTCAGCCACCAGCAGGTTGGATTCCACCAAAGGCCAGCAGAAGACATTGTGCAAGCCCTGCACTTGCACAGGGTGGCAGCTCAGAAGGGGCAATGGCCCAAGTTTAAGAAGAGGCAGAGTGCCAAGAAGAGGAAAGGCTGTGGCTTGCCGGCAGAGCCCAAACCGCTGCTGGCCAAAAAACAGAGGCTGTAGGGACACCGGTGGAGTCCAACCCACTGACAGCTGAAGAACAGAGGCCATGGATGAAAAAAACCCCTCTGGTGGTTGAAAAAGAACAGAGGCCATGAGGCCCAAAAGACTGGTGGCCGAAGAAAAGGTAAGGTCATATCCATTGTCTGAGCCGATCCTGCTGGTGGCCAAAGAATAGAGACCATGGGCTCAGGGCAATCCCAACCCACTGGTGGCCAAAGAAGAAGAAATGCTGTGGGCCACCAGTGGAACCTATCCTGCCAGCAGCTGAAAAAGTCAAAAGGCCATGTTAGCTAAGCTCAATCCTTCTCCTCCCCCCTCCAGTGGCCGAAGAGGAGAGGCCCCCTAGATGGCTGGAGAGGCTTCAGGGCCACCAACAGATACAAATCCATAAATGCACTGGGCATAGACCTAGCCCGATGCATTTATTTAAAATAAGGTTCATTTCATTTAGGGGGTCCCCTATTTGTTTCAAGGCCCCCCGAATGAAACAAATTAGCCTTATTCATCACGTTTTGCATTTTTTTTTTTTTAAATGAATGCACATCCCTATGTATTATTGCCACCAGGGATTGAGGACTGATAACCTCTGCCTATGTATTATGGGCAAGGTATACAATTACAATTTGTTTGACCCATCTTAAATCAGTCCAACTCTCTCTGTAGCTTGGGAGATAACTAGAGCTATTTGGGGGAGCTCAATGCAATTACTTCATAGTACTCCTTTACTTTTAAATTGCAGAATATAGACATATAGAAAGCTGCTAATGTGGGCCCTGGGTTTGGCAAAAGGTTGCCTCTCTGTGCTGAGGATTTGCCATGGGCATCCATGGCAAGCAATTATCATACCATTGCCACCTATTCATTGGATACCCCGATTGCTGGCAACTTCCTGTTACAATGAAAGCTTCCTATGTTAATCTCATCACACTGAAGCCCAGAAACCCTGGTTCAGTTTCCATCTCCACCACTATAAGTTTGGTTATGACTTGGTATGACCCCAACCCCATTATATTTATCTTGAACAGTGCAGAATATAGCACCAGTAGCATAGCACCAACTATTTTAACTAAGTGGATTCTTTCTGTTCCAGATTCAAAAATCTCCCTTCCCTGCTATTGCACACTTGTCAGTAATGCTGTCATTCTACATGCACGCTGCAGACAGTGAAAAATTAATCCAGAAATTAATGGAAGTTTGCTTAGTGGTTCTCAAGATGGTGAATCTGAAAGAGGCAGTCGAGGCTAGCCCGGAGGCAGGTGCTCATATCTCCAGAAGGAGGGCTTGGAGTCAGGTCTTAAGCCAGACTTCTGGTGCTGTGGAGGCACTGTTGAAACATCCTGGGAGAATTGGGAGGGAAGTCTGACCCATCACCCAATGACACCACCTAGTGGCCAGACCTTTGGGCCATGTTAGATGGGAGACAATGTGTGGCCTTGCCCAAGGGCTTTTTGCTATGATCAGTAGATGATGGGGATATAGAAATCGGGGAAGAAATCCCATGCACTTGCACATTGAAGGCTTATAACATCATAGAACAACAGAGGCCCATTCCAATTGAGCTGGAATCCCACAGGAGGAAGAGGAAACCACTGAGCCCATAACCCCCTCCCCCCAGACCATTGAAACAAGCCAAGTCTTTGCAAAACACATCCACAAAAAGAGCCTCTCCTCTAAACATGGCATGCAGAGTTCTAGCTTCCTCCTGTTTTGTACTTTTTAATGAACTCGGTTTTTTATAACTAGGACTTCTGAAAGCCAGGAAAACAAGGGCTCCAAGCCGTGGCAAATACTAATCCCCGCTCATCAGAAATACGGTTTTAAAGCAGCACGCTGAAGGACTCAAGTCAGCCAGTCGCCTCATCCTCTGCTTGATTAAAACAGCGAATCTCAGCTTCAAGCTTATAAACAGCTGGTGCATTAGCGGGCTGGCGAACAATCCCGCAGTGACTCCAATACGCCTTTAGGCTTCCTCCCCCAATAAACATTCTTTCATGGTATTACGCTATTGAAACTTGGTTAAGTCATGAAATGCATTCAATGTGAATCCCCAAACAACGTAAAGATTTGTAATCTATTTTTATTTTAAAAAAAAATAAATCCCTTTACAGGGTGAAGCCCAATGGAGATGCATCTTTTTAGTGTGACCCTGTGAGGTGCAGGGACCAAGACCAGATGGTGATTTGATGTTAAGTCTGTAAGAGATGTGAACATTATGCAGAGCATCAAGAATAAAAGAATAGTTATGTGCAGGCCCTTCTAATCTTGAATGCTATCCACTACTCATTTTTCCCTCTTTTTTTTTTAATATTTGTTGGCCATCATACTGTAGAGTTTAGTGTAATGAGGGACATTATCGAACAAGCAAATATCATGGAACATGAATTCCAGATTGTTTCCATTCCATTTTTACCTGAAACTCTTTAAAAACAGGAGCTTGGATGTAGAAAGGAAGCAAAGACCTAGAGAGTTAATATTTTGTATCTATTTAAATTCATTAAAACACCAAAAAATATATATATTATATATATACACACACACACACATGTATACGTGTGAATATACATATACATACATACGCACATATATAGACACATCACACACGTTAAATCAATCGGAGCAAAAAGCAAGCAAGTAAAAAAAACAACCCAAAACAAAAAAAAAAACTTACCGGTTATAACAGCCCTGAAGAAATGAATCAGAAGGCATAAAGAACAATGTTTGAGCAACATGACAGTAAAAATGAAAAATTTCTCCTGCTGCAAAGCGACCATAATTATAGGAAGTGATGAACATATTTGATGAAACACCTAGTTCCTTTTTTTTTTTTTTTTTTAAAGAAAAAAACAAACAAACACCTAGTGCCATGAGCCTTCCTTCATAATTACCTGCTGACTTTTCCCTTAATTTATATCCACTCCACCCCTAATGCAACCAGGGGCGGATACAAAACAGTGCACGCAGCGGAGCGCGCATTGTTTAACCCATGATTGGAAGTGAGTCCACAACCCCTATTGCTATAAGGGGATTAGCACATGCAAAATGTGCAT
Organism: Rhinatrema bivittatum; assembly: GCF_901001135.1. Classification (NCBI taxonomy): domain Eukaryota; kingdom Metazoa; phylum Chordata; class Amphibia; order Gymnophiona; family Rhinatrematidae; genus Rhinatrema; species Rhinatrema bivittatum. The sequence continues at coordinate 561,663,364 of NC_042617.1, read as the reverse complement.
CAATCCCTGTGAAACTAATAGTGCTCTTCACATGCAAATGCACGATGATGAGGCTATTAGCTATTCTCCCCCGATCTCCTCCCAAAAATGTGCGCCCAACCCGCACATTTTTAACGCTAAAAAATTAACACCTGCCCAGAGCAGGCGTTAATTTCTGAGAAGCCCAAAAAAAGTGAACAGAAAAGCAGAAAATACTGCTTTTCTGTTCACTTTCTCCAACTTAATATCATGGCGATATTAAGTCAGAAGAGCCAAAAGGTTAAAAAAAAAATATATATATATATATATGCCAGTGGTCACATTTTCCTAACCCAAGGTTGTGCACAGGTTAGGAAAACGGACACTCGTAAAATTGAGTGTTCATTTTCCTAATCCGCTGTCAGCCACCTCTCCTAGATGCCTGGCTGCCAAGGAGGCTCTAGGGGCACACATTTGTCCCTAGTGCCTCCTTGGCAGTGCGACCCCTCATTTAAATATTCACTCTCGGGCCCAGGAGAGGTGCTGGGCGTGCGTTCGGAAAGCGGGTACCTGTTTTCCTCACTGATTTTTATTGCATCAGCCCCCTAGTCTGGTCAGCACAGTGACAGTCCTTGGCTAGAACTCTAAATCCAGCCAGCAGGTGTCACTTTTTTTTGGGGGGGGGGGGGCTGTCTGTGAACACTGTCTCTGCAACACATCCAAAGCCCTGGCTAACAGGTGTGCGGGAAAAGTGGCCATAACTAAGAATGGGACAAAAAGGCAACTGTCCAACATTTTGAGGACAGAAAAATGGCTGAAATACAAGTTGAATAGCCAGGAAGAATGAGCTCTCCTCCTACCATCCAGGTTGAGGAAGTGGCATTATGAGAGTAGAGGAAGGGAGCTCAGAATAAGAGCATAGAGTGTAAACAACCCTTACTCACTCTGGACACAAACATACCTAGTTACAAGTTCTGGGTGGCATACCCAGCTTGGAGATTGAACAGGGGACTTCTGCATGGCAGTGCTGGCCTCAGTTCTTACATGCTATTTAAACAATATATACATAAGAGAGAAAGGGTAGTAGGCAATCATGTGGACAATAGGAACATTCTTCATATGCAGTGTTCCTTGTTTTCACAAAACGTTTCCGAAAAATGTTCATGCTTTATCTTCCAAACATAAAAACTTAGTTAAAATCAGGATCAAAAGCAAGGGGAAAAAAATCTGTTTAAGTTGGGGGAAAATAAGATTGTAATAAATATATACATGCTGACAATTAAGACATGTTTAGTTTCTGTATTTGCATTATTGCCAGAGAACTACTTGTACTCACCAGAAGTCCAATCACTGTACATCATCCGGTATCCATGAACAAGGATTTAAAAAAACATTTTAGAAAGTGTTGAATTTTGTCAAACAATGTTTTTAATTTAAAAATTCAGATGTGCATAAACTAATTTTGAATAAGTTTTGAATACATTTTTTTTTTTTAATACACAAAATTTTTTGTGAGGCATCAAAACTTAAGTTTTTCCAGAAATCCTGGTTTGCCTGGTCTTTCTGTGGGTACTCGACTCACATTGAGCCTCTTGCTCACGTGGATTGTGGTTCAGTTTTGAAAATAAGCATTCTGCATGCACTGATCTAATGGGATATTGAGCAGCTAAACTAAAATAAATGTCTTGGAGGTTGTGCCCCCTAAAAACAAAACAATCCCCCCACCCCCAAAAAAAAAAACACGGAGCTAGCATATCCAGCGTTACATTGTCAGGGATAGGCATGTTCACGTAGCGTATTCACTTTTGAGATGCAATATATCATCTTTGGTTGCTAACATTTTAAAAGTGGGGGTTTTTTTTTGGTTTTGGTTTTTTTTTGTTAGCAGCTCCATCATTGCTTCAAGTTCAGTGCTGCAATTAAAAAAAAAAAGTCTATCAGGACAGCATTTCATAAAAATAAATACTTGGTAAAATAATATAGAGTGAAGAGAAAAGGGGTGTAAATCATTAAAGCTGAAAAACATCATTTTAAAAAAAAAAATCGGGTAATTTATTGGTGAGCTTCAGTAAAAACTGAACATGCAGCACACTTCATGTGGCAGAGGTTTATTTCATAGCAGCAGGACATGTTTATCAAGCTACAAGAAAACACTCTCCTCCTCCCCTCCTTATTCAGACTAAACTTTACTCACTTTTTCTAGGCAGCTATTTCAGTTCCGCCACCTGAAAGGAAACCAGAATTAACTAATAACATTTCACGGGCTCCCACGTTTCTAGAAAGGGACATGCACAAGCTTCCACAAACTTGGAAAGTGTTGACAACTTTACTGCTCGTGGCCGCCAGCATTATTTTTCCCCTGCGCTCTGACCTGAGAAAGGCTGCCACTTTGCCCCAGCTCAGCTTGAACAAGTTGATCCAGTCCTGCCTTTACCCTTCTGAATGCATGGACTTGTACTTCCGATTGTCCTGGGGACAGGCCAAGTGTTGGGGTGTGCACGGAAAAGAATTTCATTTTTTTTCCAGTTGTTTTCCTTTACATTTAATTTGAATCAGAAGCTCATTTGCTTAAGTTATTTCTGATAAAAGTCCACGGGGGGATGTAATGCATCCTATTCTTTTTTGACTAACATTTAGTTTTCCCATCCAAGTTTTTATCAAACCTGTTGAGAGACATCAGCAGCAGAGGCGACAGAACTCCAAGAAACCAAGATGGTAACTTTGAAACACACGTGCACGCATTTGCCAGCTCACGTCCATTTTATAATATACACGTGTAAATGTGCGCATAATATAAAATAGCCTGGCTGCACGCGCATGTGCCACTTCTACTGCGTAAGCGGGGGATTTTATAAGGGACGCCTACCAATTCCATTCACCATTTTTTCCAGTTCATTCTGTTTGCCCAGTTAAGGGAAAGTGCTTCCAACCCCCCTATTTTAATAGCCACCCTATTTCCCTGTTAGATGTGACCCTTAAAACATCGCCGACTAGCCTAGATTTGTTTTATTACTTACACGCCATCTATAGTAGAAAAGTTACACAGCAAGGGACCCAGGCACACATGCCTGTGCACGTATTTACGCACACATCTCTTGGCCTTCTGACATGCCCCCTGCCCCACCTAGACCACGCCCCTTTTTTAGAATCTTTTCACTTGTGCGTGCAGTGGGGGATATGCGTGTCTATGGGCGGCTTATAAAGTCTGATCAGTGTGCACCAGCTCAACCTGTGTGCGTATCTCCCAGTTTTGGCGTACGCAGGGCTTTTAAAATTCACCTTCAAGGCTGTTATGAGAGGGGGATCACGTGATGTGATAGGCTGAGGAAGACGTGCTTTCTCGAGCTCTGAGCACCAGCCGCCTTCTCTCTGCTATCTTAGCCATCCTCAGCTCAATTGGCTGGATTCCCTTCAAAAATCAGCGGATCTTATGTCAATAGATAAGTATATGCATAAATCGCCCAGAATTATGGCTCTTAAAGGAGGATAAAAAGAAAGAAAAAAATGAGGTCTGCTCCAGAAAAGCATGCTGAGGACGGAGGGGATAGCACAGACACAGCCTCGTCGCAGGCCACCTTGGATGCGTTATCAGAAAAAGTCACGCTAGTTGTAGTTGCAGCACTGGATGCTAAGTTTGACAACCTTTCCTCCCAGATTTCTACGATTCAGAACTGGCTGGAAGAATTACATCCATGCCTGGAAAGTACTGGAGGGTCACATATCAACCCTAGAAGACGACTAATCCTTCAGTCAGGTAGCTAGCAACCCTGGAGACCCAAATTAAAGCATACAAGGAAAAGCTGGATGACCTGGAGAATAGATCCCGACGCAACAATTTGCATTTCACAGGTCTCCCAGAATCTGTCACAGAGGCTAATTTAGCCAGCGTTTTAGAGAAATGGCTACCGGAGGCCCTACAGATTCCGTCACACACTACCTCCTTACAGACAGAGCCCACAGACTGGGAAATCAAAAAACCTGAAGATTCTAGACCCAGAACCACTATTGCCACATTCCTGAATGGAGCTCACAAGCAAGAAATATTGAGAAGTTACAGACAACGTTGGGAGCTCAAGGACCAGGGTCCTCAGGTACGTCTTTTCCAAGACTACTCAGCAACTGTCTCCCAAAGCTGCAAGCTTTTTACTCCAATCTGCTCTGCTCTGGTGGCTAAACAGATTAAGTTCTCGCTCCAATTTCCTGCCAAACTGAAAATCTGACATGCTAATGCTATGCACCTTTTTGCGAAGTTAGCCAGGCACAGACATTTCTTGATGGCTTAGCTTAACCCTGGGAGCGGGCGCAGGAAACACACTGCAGAGATACATTCCTCCTCACATTTAGGGAACCAATTTGTCTCATTTGCAAAGTTTATATCGAATTGCGTTGTATTTAGTCTCTGACAGCAATTGTTAATTTGCATGTTCATATCGTTTTCAATAAAGTTTAAGGGCCATGAGTCACTCTGTTTCCTATCTTTTAACAAGTTTGCAATCCACAATAGGACATTGCCTGATATCCTATGACTTTTTAATTTTCTCAGTAGTTTCTCATGGGGCATTTTGTCAAATACCTTCTGAAAATCCAAACTAACTACATTAACTGGCTCACCCACAAGTTTATTAAATCCTTAAAAAAAAAAATGTAGTAGATTGGTAAGGCAAGATTTATTGTTTCCCGGATCACTCCTGAAGCCCTTTTTAAAGACTGGGGTTACATTGGCTACTCTCCAATCTTTGGGGTTAACGGCTTTTTTTAATGATAGACTACAAATTATTGTGATAGATCTGCAATTTTATTTTTTAGTTGTTTTAGAACTCTATGATGTATACCATTTGGTCCAGGCGATTTGATACTCTTCAGTTTGTCAAGCTGTCTTATTACATCTTCCAGCTTCACCGTGATTTATTTCAGTTCTTCTGAATCACCACCACTGAATACAGTTTCCAGCATGGGTATCTCCCCAACAAACTCTTCAGTAAACACTGAAGCAAAGAATTAAGGCCATCATAGAAAAACTAAGTTATCTAGTTTAAGTATCTTTTTAACCTCTCAATCATTTAATGGGCGAACCGACTCCCTCACATTTCCTGCTTTTTTTTTTTTTTTTTTTTTTTTAGGTTTTTGCCTCTACAGCTTGCTTCCTTTCAAATTTTCTTTTAGCCTGCCTTAATCTTATATCTAACTTGCCAATGCTTATGCTTTTCCTTATTTTTTCCAGATGGATTTTTTTTTTTGTTTTTTTTTACAAAAGTCTTTTGGCTAAAATAGCTTTTCATCTCACCTTTTAACCATGCCTGCAATTGTTTGGTCTTCCTTCCACTTTTTTTTTTTTAATGGGAGGAATATATCTGGACTGGGCTTCCAAGATTTTTTTTTTTTTTATTATATCTTTATTGAAATCTTAACATAATTCAAGATCTTGATTTAAGAAAATTAAAACACAAAAACAAAAACGTTAACACAATCATGTATAATCACCAATCTGGAAAATTTCTAATTATGGGATCAAAAAAGGTATAACTGGTTCCCTGGAGTTTAACAAGGCATTTGCAGGGGAACTAATAAAAAGGAAGCACCCAGAGCCAAAACTGTTTTTTTTAACCGTGAATAATCTGAGCTTGTGCCTCCTTGATTACATCCAGGAACACAGTAATCTTGTGACCAAAGGAGAAACTTTGAAACTTTTTTTTTTTCGTTTCAAAGTGCAATGTAGCATACTCATGAGCAAAAACTACAAATTGGGTAATTCTATCCTTGATGTCAGAATTAGATTCCTCCAAAAATTGTATTAAATTTAAGGAATCCTTTTAACCTTATTCTCTCCATCTTCACATTTGTGTTGACTACCAACTTTAGCTTCCAGAAGATAGCAAGCTTTATCTATCTTAGGAACAGCCTCTTTAGAGAGTTTTAGAAAATCTGTTAAGTTTTCTAATCTCCAAAGAAGGAATCAAATGAGGAAAGTTAAGAAATCTCAAATATCTTAGAATAATTATCCATACTTTCAATCTTTGTGTAAGAGATGGTATTGTTAAATAATACTTTATTTATTTATTTAAGGTTTTTAATATACCGGCATTCATGATAAAATCACATGGTTTACATTAAAACAGTGGTGCATAGAAAGAAAAAAACAAACTGGAACTGTAGTGCGGAAGAAAGCAGTTACAAAAAACAGGGATGCTTAAACTGGGAGAGGAAGGAAAAAGAAAAGGTTAATAGCATTTTAAATATTTACAAAGAACAGTTAAATGAGCTGGTTGTGATATAGAACTTGAAGTTGAAGGACATTAGCTGGAGTCCGGGAAAGCTTGTTTCTTCACAAAAATAACAAATCTCAGTGTGAAAAAACTAACAAAAATCACCATGGTGCTATTCAATGCTTGCTGAAAATAAGATGAGATTCATTACACTGGTCTACGGTCTAAATGCTTCCAAAATGAATGTTTACTAAATCTGGGTCACTGTGAATGAAAATGATACTTAAAATTGTTGATTAGCTTTAGTTTTCAAGATATGTTACTGGGTCAGTATATACAATCTTCGACTTGGGAAATGCAGAGGATAAGTGAGTTTAGAAGGGAAAGGATCTCAAACTAAACCAGAAATGACGAATATACATCTTTGACTGAATGACTAGGTTTGCCTGGCAAGGAAAAGATGGCATGGAAAGACTTCCAGTCAGTGCTAAATTTTCTCAGAAACAAGGCAGACAACTACAAGGAGTTGGTGGGGAAACCTCAAGGCAAACAAAAGCCTTGGCTGCAACATTTCACTAAAGACTTTTTTTTTTTTTTTTTTTTTTACACTTGCATCTAGATTTTTTCCACCAACTGTGGAGCTGTGAGTAATGAGCATGGCGAGCGATTTCGCCAGGACATTGCAGCTACTATGAGGGCAAATGGAGCCCATCACTGCTTCCAACTATTGCTGGACAGTGACAGGAGATGTTTATTTTATTTAAAAATATTTCTAACCCATTCCCTCCAGTGTTCAGGGTGGGGTACATTAAAACAAAAAAAAACAAAAACACACATCATAAAAGTACTTCAAACGCACACTAAGACAGTTTGGCCTGTGAGTAGGCCTTGGTAAAATGCTGTGTAGAGAGGACTGGGCAAAAGTAATCATGTGTTGGACTGGTCGTAGAGCACTTCTTTAAAGGCATTACTAAAGATCTTGAGCACCTTTCTGAATTCTTTAGTCATCAATGTTGCAAAGGTATACAGGCATGGAGTTCCATAGGGTGGGGCCTGCAATGGAGATTGTCCTTTCCCTTTTGGAGTCAAGTCAGGCATATCTTGGAGAGGGGATCTCTAGGAAATGTTGGCTAGAGGAGCGATGCAACCAGCTGGGGGTGTATAATTTTAGTGTGGCATTAGATGAGGGGGAGGTGATGATATAGAGCAAATTGTGAATATTGGAAGCTATATAATATACAGTCGCTTTGAACAGAAACTACTCGTACAGTCTCTGAAAATATATGGCATGGTCAGCATCCCTATACATATGATGATCATACATATATAATGAATCTTATTTTTAGCAAACCTTGAGTGGTCGTTTAAAATTCACCATGGATTCAAAGTCAAAAGTGGAAAGAACCAAAGACTTGCAAAAACAATCAAGTAGAAGAGGAGGCAAGGACAACTGTTGAAGCACATACATAATTTTAAGAAAAGACTTGAATGCTCATTTACTTGTCCACACCAACAGTTCTTTAATATCCAACGTAGCATAGTCTTAAGAGCTGTGTCCCCCGACACATATGTGTTTCGCAACAGGCTGCATTGGGAAGGACAGTACACTCATAAGTAGACAATTCATATAAATGTTACGATACACCTGATGTAAACAACCTTAGTAGCTGAACATTCAACTTTTTCTATTTTCCTCATTTTACCAGTCTTCCTTTTGAAAAATTAATGCTAGAGCTGTAGATTTACTTAATACCTTTCCTCATTTACAGTATTTGCATGACTGCTGCAACATGTTCAAGATCCAAATTGCACATAGCTTCAGTTTCCAAAGATGTTCCATATTGTAATCTGAGAGCTCATGCCTACTTCTTATATTCTAATATATCCTTCCACTCTTCTCTTCAATTTTAGAATGCAAATAGATTTTCACAGCTGTTAGTATTAGCATAGTTCTCTCACCATTATTTTGCATGTAATAGAAGGGTATACCAGGTCCAGTTCTACAGACTGAAGAATCAAAATAGACTATAAAAATGCTGATGTTAATAAAAAAAAAACAAACCACCATCAATATATTTGCTAAAACCACCAAGAACTATAGTTCTTGTGTGTACTAGACACTGCAAACCAACACACCTGTTTTACCAAAACGAGACATCTCTTCGAAAAGCCAACACACAACCTGGGTGGAAAGTTACAGTGACACTGTTCAGAGTGCATACAATATGTCCACTGTGATATGGATGGCCACCAGTGACTATTCAAGACATCCTGCTGAAAAGGTATAAGAAATGAAACAAGACATACAAAATTTGGAGCTGCCACCCATCATGAATTAAGCATGGGTACAGACTGATCATCTGACCTCCCCCATCCACCTGATCTACCAGAAGCAGTTTGGCCAATTGCCTCATTTGCTAGAATAATAAACAGCAGAGCTTTGCTTTCTGTTTACACATCCCATCTCTAAAGATCCCTAGTGAATACAAAATATCTACACTTTTTTACTCATATAAATTGATTAGTGATGTAATTTGTAGTCAGTATCCATGAATTACTTGGTTTCATTTGCAAGTCTGATTGCAAATTTTGGCACTACCACAGAGCTAATTCCCCTCACAAAACTGGTAAGAGGTAGAGGTTTTTTTTTTTGTAGCAACAGATCAATCACATTTGGCCTTTCCAAGTGTGGTCTACTGGTCAGGGCATCGGACTGTGATTCAGAAGAAGTCTTGGAACAAGAGTTCAAGCTTCATCTCTGCACCTGGAACCTCAACTGAAGACTTGGCAGTCATCTTAATCTGATTTTCATGGTAAACATATCAAATTATGTGCCATTGACAGATAAGTCATTGAATGTTACTCCATGACCTGCTTCCACTATTTATACATCTTCAGAAGTGCAACTTAATATCAGATGCTCTGTAAAGTTTTTTGTTTTTTTTTTAATAATTTCAAATTTAAAAATCCTGGGCACCAGTACATCATGACACCTGGAAATTACCTCTTGTAACCCAAGATCTGTCAAATCTCACTGGTCCAGCAAAAAAGTTAACTATAAGACCCTTGTCTTTCTTCCCCCTACCTATCCCTCCAAATCCCTGACCGCTACATTCCATAGTCTTCGACTGTTGGCAAGAAGGGTGTAGTGATTCATAACAAGCAAACCTTCTCACAATTTGAATCACATGGAACAAAATAGTTTTGCAGAACTCTGAGCATTATGTATACAAACTATGAGACTGAACCCAACCGATGTAGGAGAATGAGATGGTATTGGGGAGGCAGTATCGGTAGGTAAGAGCATCAGGGGGTGCTGGGGGCATTAGTATGCGTTCTGACATCTACATTTTGAAGGCAGCATCTAGATCAGGAAAAAGATTTGTCCAGGCCTGACTGCAAAAATCTGGCATGTATAAGATGAGCAAATGACCTTGATACTTTATCCAGATCTACCTGCCCATTTCACATTGCTTATAGTTTCGTTTTAATGTCCAAGAATTAGGCTCAACTTATGCCTACTGTAAACAATTCTGACAAAAGTATTTTGGCTTTAAACAAAAAAAACTTTCAGGTAGCGGTGAAATTCATTCAGACCATTAGAAAGAGCACTGAAACCCAGTCAAACTCAATAAAGCAGACAAGAGTCACGTTATAATTCAAAGCTTACAGGTTCATCAAGTGATCTAACAGGAGTAACTATATCCCAGTAGCCAACAACGGTGTGTTAACTAATCTCTTAAAAAACGAAAGAACTTTCTGCTAAGTAGCTATAATTAAAAAAAAAAAAGTATAATATAGTTTCATTGCTATCCATTAGCACAATTGCGAATAGTTCATTTTTTATATTTGCTTTTATTTTTTGGAATTACATCTCAACTATTTTATTTTAAAGTAAACTTGTATTTTTTCTGTTGTGGTATATTAGACCGTTGTATTTTATTTAAACAGTTGTACTTTATTGTCAAATGGCAAAGTGCATTTTTATACAGTTAGGCACATGTCCTAAAACTACCTGCATCGAACATCCCAAACTATCAGTTTAATGATATATGCATTTTGCAATTTAGCTTGCAGAAAATCAAATTTAAGTGATTATGTCTAGACAATGTACATATAACAGAGCCTGTGTCGAGCTTTACACTTCGACTATCAATTATACCAATACCGCCATACTACCAGATTCAGCCCAGTGCAGTATTTTACAGAGAGAGTCTGCTATACTAATGAACAGCTCTCCTGAATAATGTCTTAAAATGCAAGTGGTTTTTAGTTTATTTCTTTTTATAGTAAGTGTATTTCATGCACACATCATACATGGACTATACTACTCTCGGGCTTTCCAGATTGATCCAGAGAACACTGAAGTGACTTGCTGCGTGCCTCTGCCAGCTGTCTATGCAAAGCAACAGAAATTTCAAACATTATATGTTTCTCCAAGTTCTGTCTCTGATCAACCAACAGGATCATGATTTAAGATTTCAATGCTAGCCAACAGGAAATCCAGTCCCTTTTAGGATAATTTCTTTAAATCAACTCAGTAAACTTAGGTTTTTGCCTCGAGGTGCAGCTAGTCTCCCGCTTCTGGGGTTACTCTGTACCCAAGCACAGTCTCCCCCTCTGCGACTTCAATGAGCAAGTCTAAAGGAACATGAGGTTTGTTATAACCGAAAGACGGGTTGCAGTTTGTAATGACTGCCAAAGGCTTCACCTCCGTGCTGCCTTCAGGACAAACCTTTGAAGGTTCTGGGTCGGAGGTGATGCTCTGCAGTTCAGTTTCAATAGTGTCAGAGTATGTGCCTTTGGCTTTCACATGGTCAGTGGGTGTGATATCTGGAGTCATTTCACCGCAGCTTCCTTCAATTCTCTCCTCTTCATTTTTCCCCGAGATCTCTAAAGACTTGTCTTTTTTTATGCATTCTCCCGCGTTAGGGATCGCCTGGACTTCCGCTGACTCTTCACTGTGCATCAGACTTTCATTCTCACTCACTGGCGTTACTGGCGCAGTTGAAATTAGCTTACAGGTGGAAGTTTGTTCTGATTCATTTGTAACATGTGGACTAAAATTCCTTACAACGGATACCTAGAAATGAAGCAAAAATTATATTTCAGTTGAACAATTAAGGAATTCACATAGGAAAACAATTCCATCTGCTCCCATCTCTCTTTAAAATCCAGATTCATAAGAATGTTTTGTAATGTGAAGCAGGAACTGTATTCCAGCTCCTGTTTTTCAGGCTGACCAAAGCACAGCATACTGCCTGCCTGTGTGTCAGAGGCACACAAACGCAATAACTACAGATTCTCAGGGGAGGACCAGTTGCTATACTGAAACCAAGTGACTGGTTAAAGAAAAGCACTACTACATAAATGTGAGAGGATGTGAGAGAACACCAAAAAGCAACAAACCATACGGGATGGGCAAGACCTTGAAGGATGAGAGGACGTTTATAAATTGAGTACAACCGGGAATGTAGCAGAAGCAAATAGAACATGCAGTTGAGAACCCAGTTATGTTATTTTTGACACAATATTCTAAATTAGCTCGTATCTAGCTGGCTAGAATGAGGGTGCTCTTTGTAAAATTAGCCAGCTAGTGCTGAACATCACTCTTCTACCGACTCAAACTTAAAGTCTTTTATTTGGATTACCTGCCTTTTTTGAATAAGAAATTTGACCAAGTCAGGGTACAATAAGTAAAGTGGCAGCATACATTAATAATAGCTTGACAAAGATTGAGGTGCATCAGAATAAATGACTAGACTTTACATCAATATTAATGACTGCCTGAGATAAATATAACTACGTTTATAAACACAGTAAACCTAACTTGAAACACTGTAAATATACAAGCATCTCAACCAAATGTGTCGTAGCAGCACATTCAGACACACAAATATGATGCACAGGCAGTTTATGGCAGTTAATTTAGTTCAATGCATGTGATGGAGTTTTGCACAGGCGGCCTGGAGGAAGAGCCAATCTGTAGCTTCTTTCCTGAAATGGGAAGAGTCATTCATTTGGAAGAGTTCTTCCAGGATGGAGTGTCATGTGCTGCCAAAATGGCCTTGCATGCAAGATTGTGCCCCATTGTGCCACTGCATTCTGTTCAGCTGCAGGGGTCACCCTAGAAAGCTTACCCTTTGTTTTTACTTGCCGTGCCTTTCCACAATGCGTCAAGGACCTACAGCTCTCCCCATCCCTATGTATGTGTATGTTGGGGGGTGGGAGAAGGGGGGAGGTGAGGAGGATAGTGTTGTAGGTGGCATGTATTGGGGAGTGAGTGACGTGGTAAGTGTCGGGGGTATGTGTATATAAATGGCTGCAGGCAACCGACATTGCTTTGGCTGGCACAACACAGGACACTTAACTCCTGGGTCTGAGGTGGAATACACTCACGTTTCTGGTGGCCATATTTATTGCCGTGCCTGTGTGGTAACATCTAGCCTCTAGCTGCTTCTACCACAATGGGTACAGCAATAGAATAACATTGGTCACAAGAAGTGAAAGTTTACTTTACCTCAGACAAAGGAAGGCGTTACATAAGAAAATTATTCCTTACCTGCTAATTTTCGTTCCTGTAGTACCATGGATCAGTCCAGACAGTGGGTTATGTCCCCAATCCAGCAGATGGAGTCAGTCAAAGCTTTGAGGGGGCGTCACCATGAGTGCTACTACCCCCTCTGCAGGAGTTCAGTATCGAGTATATCCAAGCCCGAGTAAACCAAGAACCCCCAAATTGGATCAAGTTTAAGGAACGGCAACAATCAGCCGTATGACCAAAGCGTGCCCGCCCCACCAACGAGTGGGAGGACCAAAGGTCAGCGTGTCAACCCCAAAACGGAACTGTGACAAACAGTGAAAAACTGAGAAATCGTTAGAGACAGAAAATACTACCGTCCCGTAGAGGAAAAACCAGTCGAGCAGGAGAAGGACCCAAATGCGGTGGGCGTCTGGACTGATCCATGGTACTACAGGAACGAAAATTAGCAGGTAAGGAATAATTTTCTTTTCCCTGTACGTACCTGGATCAGTCCAGACAGTGGGATGTACCCAAGCGTCCCTAAACCGGGTGGGGTCCTGCGAGACCCGCTCGTAGAACCTGCTCACCAAAGTGTCCAAAGACCGAGGAAGCGAGGTGAAGACGATAGTGTCTGGAGAACGTGTGTAACGACTTCCAGGTGGCCGCTCTACAGATTTCTTGCGAGGAGACCGAGCGGGTCTCCGCCCAAGAGGCCGCCTGAGAGCGTGTAGAATGCGCAACAATACTGGGCGGGGGAGTCCGCCCCACCCCAATGTAGGAAGCGGCAATGCCAGCCTTCAACCATCTGGCAATGGTCGTCTTCGAGGCCTGAGCTCCCTTCCGAGGGCCGGACCAGAGGACGAAGAGATGGTCAGAAGTCCGGAAATCATTCGTAGCCTCCAGATAGAGGCGCAGGGTGCGCTTGACGTCCAGAAGCCGGAGAGACCTTGGCTCCGAAGAGGAGAAGGAAGGAAGCTCCACCGTCTGATTCACATGGAACGCGGACACCACCTTCGGGAGAAAGGAGGGAACAGTGCGAATCGAAACCCCGGAATCCGAGAACCGGAGATAGGGTTCCCTGCACGACAGGGCCTGCAGCTCCGAGATGCGCCGAGCGGAGCAGATCGCCACCAGAAACACCGCCTTGAGAGTGAGATCCTTGATCGTCGCATTCCGCAGTGGTTCAAACGGAGGTCCCGACATGGCCCGTAGCACCAGGTTGAGACTCCAGGAGGGACAAGGATTCCGCACCGGCGGTCGCATGTGTTTGACACCCTTGAGAAAACGGAGAATATCCGGGTGTTGTAGCAGGGAACCCCCGTCCCGCAGGAGCGAGCCAAGGGCGGCCACCTGAACCCGGAGTGAGTTGTAGGCAAGCCCCTTGTCCACCCCTGCTTGCAGAAACAGAAGGATCTGAGGAACCGAAGCCTCAGAGGGACTCGTGTTCAGTCCGGCACACCACAGCTCGAACACCTTCCAGACTCGCACATAGGCTACCGACGTCGAAGTCTTTCGAGAACGCAGCAGCGTTGAGACTACCGCCTCCTGGTAGCCCCTGCGCCGGAGGCGGCGCCTCTCAAAAGCCAGGCCGCAAGACAGAAGAGTTCTGCCTGGTCGAAAAATACCGGGCCTTGGTGAAGGAGGCGGGGGAGATGTCCCAGACGGATGGGACCGTCGATCACCAGTTGGAGCAGGTCCGCAAACCAAGGTCGTCTTGGCCACTCCGGAGCGACGAAGATCACCGGTCCCTGGTGGACCTCTACGCGGCGGAGTAGTCTTCCCACCAGTGGCCATGGCGGGAACGCGTAAAGAAGAAGGTTGGCCGGCCACGGGAGTACGAGAGCGTCCACGCCCTCCGCTCCTCGCTCTCTCCGGCGGCTGAAGAACCGGGGAGCCTTGGTGTTGCTTGCGGACGCCATGAGATCGAGGTGGGGGGATCCCCACCGCCGAACGAGCAGCTGCATCGCCTCGTCGAGAGGGACCATTCCCCGGGGTCCAAGAGCTGACGGCTGAGGAAATCCGCCTGTACGTTGTCCACGCCCGCAATGTGCGAGGCCGCCAGGCGGGCCAGATGCCGCTCCGCCCACTGCATCAGCATCTCTGCTTCGAGCGCGACCTGCGGACTGCGGGTGCCGCCCTGTCGGTTGATATAGGCCACCGTCGTCGCATTGTCCGATAAGATCCTGACCTCCCGGTTCCGGAGGAGTGGCAGGAAGTGCTGGAGCGCTAATCTGACCGCTCTGGTCTCCAGTAGATTGATGGACCACTTCGATTCCTCCGCGGACCACGTCCCTTGCGTGGCGCTGCGGTCGCAGACCGCTCCCCATCCTACGAGACTGGCGTCGGTGGTTACCACGACCCAATTTGGCAGATCGAGAGACATGCCGCGGGCCAAATTTTCCGGATTCATCCACCAGGTCAGACTGTTCCTGGCAAACAGCGGCAGAGGAAGGAGCACCTGGTAGTCCTGCGAAAGCGGCTTCCAACGGGATAGAAGCGCTCTCTGTAGAGGCCTGAGGTGCGCAAATGCCCAAGGGACCATGTCGATGGTGGAACCCATCACCCCTAGGAGCTGCAGATAGTCCCAGGAGGTGGGAACCGATAATGCAGAAAACAGTTGTATGTGTTCCCGCAGGGCTTGCGCCTTGTCCTGACGTAGAAAAACCGCACCCAGACGGGTGTCGAAGGTCGCCCCCAGGAAATCCAAGCGCTGCGAGGGTACCAGGGAGCTCTTGGAAAAGTTCACCACCCATCCTAGGGACTGCAGAAACTCTATGACTCTGGCCACAGCCTCCTGTCCATGCCGAAAAGACTTCGCTCGAATGAGCCAATCGTCCAGGTAAGGATGAACTAGAATCCCCTCCTTCCGCAAGGCAGCCGCTACCACCACCATGATCTTAGTGAAAGTGCGCGGAGCCGTTGCCAGCCCAAACGGGAGAGCCACAAACTGGAAATGTTGATCCAGGATCTTGAACCGTAGAAGACAGTGATGCTCCCGGCAAATGGGGATGTGGAGGTAGGCCTCCGTCAGGTCCAAGGAGGCCAGGAATTCCCCGCGATGCACCGCCGCGATCACGGACCGCAGCGTTTCCATGCGGAACCGAACCACCCGGAGTGATTTGTTGACTTCCTTCAAGTCCAGAATGGGTCGGTAGGATCCGTCCTTCTTTGGCACCACGAAGTAGATGGAATAATGGCCCGAGCCCACCTCTCCGAAGGGCACGGGCGCAATGGCGCCAATCTCCCAAAGTCTGTCCAGGGTCAACTGTACCGCCTGTCGCTTGGTGTTCGAGCCGCAAGGGGAGAATATGAACCGTCCCTTTGGAGCGCGGACAAACTCCAACGCGTAACCTTGTCCGATGGTGTCCAAGACCCACTGATCCGAGGTGATCCGCGTCCACTCCTCGTAGAAGAACGCCAGTCGCCCCCCGATCCTGGGGACGGCGGAGTGGGCGAGCTGAACATCATTGCGAGGACTTGGGAGAGGGTTGTCCAGCTGCGGGAGCGGGACGCGCGGGGCGGCGCCCGCGAAAGGAGCGAGACCAGGGCTGAGACCTGGGGGCAGAGGGCCTGGCTGCCGCCGGTCTGTAGTTCCGGTAGCGCCGTTGCGCCCTGGCTCTGGTCCGAGAGGACGAGAACGCCCTGGTGGAGCGATACCTGTCTTCCGGCAGGCGATGAACCGCGTTTTCCCCCAGCGACTTGATGATTTGATCCAAATCCTCCCCGAACAGGAACTTGCCCCTGAATGGCAGGGAGCCCAGACTCGACTTGGAGGACGTGTCCGCCGCCCAGTTGCGGAGCCATAGGAGGCGACGTGCCGCTACCACCGAGGCCATGGAGCGGGCGAGGACCCGAAACAGGTCATAGGAGGCGTCAGCCCCATACGCAACCGCAGCTTCCAGTCTATCCGCCTGGGCGGCCTCCCCGGCCGGTAGGACCTGAGAGGTGAGCAGTTGTTGGACCCAGAGAAGGCTGGCCCGCTGTGCCAGCGAGCTACACATCACCACCCGCAACCCTACCGCGGAGACCTCGAAGACCCGCTTGAGGAAGACTTCCAACTTGCGATCTTGCGCGTCTCTTAAGGCCGCTCCCCCCGTCACTGGGATGGTTGTCCTCTTCGTGACCGCTGTCACCGCGGAGTCCACTTTAGGTACCTTGATGAGATCGAGAAAATCTTCAGGCAGCGGGTAGAGTCTCTCCATGGTCCGGCTGCCCTTAAAGGAAGCTTCCGGGGCATCCCACTCCCCGGTGAGAAGCTGAAGGAAAGACTCATGAATGGGGAAAGCCCGAGCCCTCGGCCTCCGGGCTGCCAAGACCGGATCCCCCTTCTTTGAGGAAGTGACCACAGCGGGCGCTACGGGCGCGGGCGGCTCCGGCGGTGGATCGAGGTCCAACTCCTTAATAACTTGTGGAAGTAGGTCATCCAGCTCTTCCCGCTGGAACAGACAGTGTGCGGATCATCACCTTCTGAAGTGGAGTCCCCTTGACCCGGATCCGCCGGGTCCAATCCAGGGGAACCTGGTCCTGTGCCCGCAGTCCCCGAGCCCCCCGGGAGCCGGGCGCGAGCGGGGGGTCCCCACACCCGCCGGAGCGGGGGGGGCCGGGGAAGGCAGCGAGGGCCACGGTATCTTGTTTGGAGGAGGTCCCGTGGGAGCCTCAAGGCTCTGCAGATATGCAGTGTGCAGCAAAAGGATAAACTCTGGGGAAAACCCCTGTCTACCCGAGGGGGGCTCCGAGGGGGGGGGGGCCCCGGGGAACCCTGCCCCTGCGGGCCTGTCTCCGGGTCAGATTCCGGAAGTAAGTGTGGTGGAGAATCTCCAGCATCCCCAGCCCCAAGCGCTGTCTGTTCCCCCTCAGGACGTGCAGAATGTAAGATGGCCGCCGTTCCCGCCAGGAATGGGGGAGGGGCCGGCCCCCGCCGCCCGGGCAAGCCTGTTAGACGAGGGAAATCGATGAGGCGCCGCGAGGTGCCTTCCCCTCCGGGGAGACACCTCGCACAGATGCCCTCCCTCGAAATCCGCGAGCCCGGCTCGCCGCAAGCAGAGCAGCACGCTGGCCGCGGCATCGGAGCTGTGAAGAAAACAGGCCCGGCAGGTAAAAAACCACCCGGCAGAGCCTCGGGGGGGGCCGAGAACGGGAGCGCCGCTGCGGGGGGGCCCGGACGGCCTGCACAACCCGCTGAGAACGAAACGGCACCGCGGGGGGGGGGCTTTCCTGGCCGCGCGACCCGCTGACGACGACCTCCCTGCCTGCCTCCGCAGCCCACGAGGAGCCGCGAAAATGGCCGCAGGCAAGAGAGAGAACGCGGAGAGGCCGGTCCTACTGGCCTCCGCGAGACCCTCCGTCGAAGCAAACTGCAGGGAAAGAAGCAAAACAACACTGCACTTACCCCGCTCGCAACGATAGAAGAAGGAGAGAGCAGACAAACACAGAGGGAAGCCACGCCTCCCAATTAGAACCCTCTAATTCACTTTACACTTTTTTTTTTTTTTTTTTTTTTTTAAAACAAAACTTGATCCAAAAGAAGTAGGCAGAGAGAAGAAAACCAGATAAAGAAGTACAAGAAATGCCTAAGGTAATCGGGAGCAACCCGGATTCCCTACTCGCATCTGCTGGAGTCAGAAGATACTGAACTCCTGCAGAGGGGGTAGTAGCACTCATGGTGACGCCCCCTCAAAGCTTTGACTGACTCCATCTGCTGGATTGGGGACATAACCCACTGTCTGGACTGATCCAGGTACGTACAGGGAATTCCAGCATATGCTCTCTTGGGCAGGCACCTGCAGCTAAATAAATAAAAATAAACAAACCTCTTTGGGACTGGAACCTTCAGCTGCATTTTGATGCTGTGTATCCCTCCAGTTCAGATGTAGGTGCCTTTTGATTATATGTGTTCTGCCTTCCCAAAATAGCCTTGGATGCAAACATGTGCCCAAAAGTCTGGATGCATAGTACCACTCACACCCAATGCACGGCACATAAAATCAAAACCGCAAGCTCTCTGGGGTTGGCAACTGTAGCTGAACAAAGCGTGAGCTCCTTAGGGAGGGCATTAACAACTGAATAGAATATCAAACCTCAGGCGCCCAGCACCGGCGTACTGTTCAGTTGTAAGTTCCTGCCTCAGAGACCTAATGGTAAAATTGTTCTTACCTGATCATTTTCTTTCCTAGTCCCCACTCCTCAGCTGGCTGAAGGCACACCCCCCCTTTGCAACTTCGCTCTTGGCCATAGGCCCTTGCCAGTATCCTACTGTCAAAGCAACTGGACAAGGACCTGCTTCTTAGCCCTTTTGTTTTTCCTCTTGTAAAAAATAATTTCTGGAATGTATGTGTAACCTGTGGCCAATAAAAATTTCCAAATCTTAAAAAAAAAAAAAAAAAGTTTGTCCCTGGAGGTTGTTCCCATTCTCAGGGGAAGGTGAAGAAGGGAGAGAGAAAAGAGGAAGAGAGAGAGAGAGAGAACGAGCTGGATTACCTTGGGTGTCTGTAGTCTGTGCTTATAGCCCCTAAATTCCCAGCTGGGGCCTAGACTGGTTTAGCAGGACTCAAGGAAAGAAAATTATCAGGTAAGAACAATTTTACCTCTCTTTTCCTTGTGCTAGACTAGTCCTTACATCTGAGATACAAAAAGGTTTCCCCTAGGCTGGGTGGAAGATAAGGCTGACACAAGGACCCCCAACCAGAAGGCCACATCCTCCTTGACCTGTACATCCAGGCTATAGTGTTTGGAAAACAAGTGCATGGATGACCAGGTGGCGGCCCTGCAGATTTCATCTGTGGAGACTGAAGATACTTCTGCCTAGAATAAAGGCTGTGCTCTTGAGGAATGTGTGCAGAGCACCCCTAATGCTTGCCAACCATTGAGTATATAGGCTAGGCGAAAGATTCTTTAATCCGTCTTGCTAATGTAGCCTTGGAGGCTGCTTCCCCCTTTCATGGTCTCCTGAACAGCCTGTCAGATTTCCTGAAGGGATTCAAGTATCTTAAGGTATGACGTCCATCCAGGAGGTGCAGTCTTTCATCTTTACTTCTATATATTCCTTTCTTTCTGTGGAAGGCTGGTAGTGATCTCGCCTAATTCAGATGGAAGAGGGTCATTACCTTTGTCAGGAATGAGGGCACTGGTCAGAAGGTGACCGAATGAGGAGAAATCAGCAAGTATGGTTCTCTGCATGAGAGGTCCTGTAATTCTAAAATGCTACTAGAAAAGTATTTTTTAAAGTTAGATCTTTAATAGATATTCGATGGCTGCTCCTATTAGTGCTCTAAAGACCAAGTGAGGGTACCACTGAGGAGCGATAGGTCTGAAAGGTGGTCATATAGCCTTCACCCCTTTTAAAAAGTGCACTATATTTGCATTTGCAGCTACCTATGTACCTTTGATGAAGCTCCTATAGCAGAAAATGGCTGTTTGTACCTTCAGCGAATTAAGTGCTAAGCCTTATCCAGGTCCTTCTGAAAGAAAAGTCTAAGATTCATGGGATGTCCAACTTCCTTAAGAAAGCCTTATGCTCCTGACAATAAGCTTTAAATAGCTTCCAAACTCAAATATAGGCTAATGGGGGTTGAACTTTTACATGCCTTTCAGCATGTTCACGACGAATGTGTGGGAATAACCCCGGCTCACAGCTGTGCCCTTTCAGGGGCCAGGCCATAAGACAAAATTGAGATAGGTCTTCCATTGGTTTTGGACTCTGCCACTGCAATCCCTGTTTTTTTGTGGAGTTGCAAGAGGATCCCTACTAGGACCCTTATTAAGTCTGAATGCAAAGGCCTACTCAGCCATCGAGGGCTATCAGCATCAGCTCTATTGTGTGAGCCTTTATCCTCTAGTACTTTTCCTATTAGGGTCCAAGCTAGAAATACATACAGGAGCTTTGGCCAGGATAAGATTAAGGCACCTATCCCACTGGATCCAGACTCCTTCCCGCTGACTGAAGAAACTGTCGACTTTGGTGTTGGCTCGAGTTGCCATCAAGTCCACAGCTGGAGGTCACCATTGTTCCACTATCATCTAGAATTCCTGTCTGTTCAGCTCCCATTATCCTAGGTCCAGCCTGTTTCTACTGAGAAAGTCAATTGAATACTTTCCTTTTCAGCAATGTGAGCTGCTTACACTCAGGGCATGTTCCTCTCTGCCCAACCAATTATTCCACTTGTTTCTTCCTCAAGCCCAAAGCTGTGAGTGCCTCTTTGCTTACATAAGCTACCACTATGGCACTATCAGAGAACTCAGACTGCCTCCCCCTTTATTCTTGGTAGAAAGGCCTGAAGTGCTAGTGTGATAGCCCTTACCTGTAATCTGTTTATTGGCCATAAGGCTTCTTCCTCCTTTCAGCTCCCTTGGGCCTGGCATCATACTGGTGTCTGTGAAAGAGACCCAGACCTGCCCGACTGAGTCATTCTAACCACAAAGTTGAATTGATTTACACACCAATCTAGACTCTGCTCTGCCACTCGGGAAAACTGGAGGCAATGGGAGATCGTAGACCAATGTTCTAATAACGGGTGCATATGTGCGCTGACCCAGAGGCCCAAATTCATAAAGTCCTAAAAGCTCAAGATAGTCTACTACTCTGGGCACCACTAGGGTGTAGAATTTCTTTTCTTGCTCTATTAATTTGGTGACCCTCTTGGGGAGCAGGGTCACATACCCTTTTACCATATCAAAGACAGTACAGAACAACCCTAAGGAATGAGAGGACTCTGTTACTCTGCATACTTTACCACCCAAACAACTCAACCCAGTCTTTCTAGAAGCTAGATTACTGTGGTAGAAGTCTGTCAGCTGTCCTGGCCAGTTTTTGCCCTGATGAGCCAGTTGTCCAAATAGGGATGCACCATTATACCTTGTTTGCATAGACCTGCTGCCCCTATTACCCTGAACTTGGTGTAGGTCCTCAGGGCAGTCACAAGTTTGAAGGATAAGGCCCAAAACTGATAGTGATGGCCTAGGACGCAAAAACGAAGAAAACTTGTGAGAAGCTCCGATAGGTATAGATATAAATCTCTGCCACAGACAATGACAAATTTTCCTTTTCTTACTGCATCCATCACCAAGGAGAAAGCTTACCCTTCCGAAGTGGGAAATCCTCAAGTAATTGACAACTCCTTTTGAATCTAGAATGGGATGAAAGGTAGTGTCTTTTTTTGGAACTACAAATAAAATTGAGTAGGTTCCCTGCCCTCTTTCCTGGGAGGGACTGGGACAATGGCCTCCAGATCACATAACCTTTCCAAGGTAGCTCTTACCATCCCCTCTTGATTTGAGATGTGCAAGGGGAAATCAAATGAATTTGGGACTGGAGATATGCACTCTGGCAAATATCCTTAAAACTATAACCAAGACTCACTGGTCCATAGTATCTGGGCCCATTCCACTTAAAACAGTGACAGGCACTCACCTACTGGTGATATCACCTGAGGGACAGTGTATCATTGTGAAGGGTGACTCCTTCCTGCTGCTACAGGTGGGTCACCCCTAAGCCTCTTGGCCCCCTTAAAAGGAGTAGGTCTTGCCCTGTGTCATGCTTGGGGGCACCAGTCCAGATGTTTTACCCTTGTGTTGTAACTTGAGCTACTGTTGTCTATACCCCTGTGTGCCTGACCGGCCTCTAGACTCCAGGAGTCTTTGGGGTTTGGAGTCACCCAGATCCTTTACTAAATTTTCTAAATCTTCTTCAAATTGAGCAGCAGACTCAGGTCCAAGTCATGGCTCTGCAAGCTCCCCTTCTGAAGGGGAGCTTGCAGAGCCATGACTTGGACCTGAGTCTGCTGCTCAATTTTTATGTCAAAGGAGCTTTCTGGTTGCCATCTCAGAAGTGATCGACCTAGAGGATAGCCTGATCAGGTCATATATTATGTCTGCCAATAAAACCACTACCAACTCCAGATGTGCAATTTGACTCTTTGGCAACTGCTAAATCCAATAAAGACCATCTGGGCTACATAGCATCCACAGATCAATGCCTGAATTGCCATGGCCCCCACAGAGGTGGTCTATTTTAGGATTGCTTTTGATTTTCCTGTCCATTTAAGACTGTACGTCCCTCCATCAGAATGATGGTTCTACAGCTTCCCACAGACATCAGTGCTTCAACTCTTAGGATCTGTAATAGCTTGTTCTTTTCTTCCACCTGCCTCCCAGTCTGTCAGTACCATCTTCTTAGGTCTTTGTGTAAGGGAAAGGGTCTTGAGGGCTCTCATTCTCTGAAGGATGGGATCGCCTTCCAAAGGGTCTTCTGCTTTAGTACCTGAAATCTTCAGGGCCACCTGCACACGGGATATGAGGGCTGAAAGCTCTTCCTTTCAAAGATGTTTTATTATTGTGGAATTTTCATCCTCTGAAAAGCCCTGCCCTTCTTCCTGGGAACTTAGGAAACCATTAAGCTTTGATTCGTCCACTGACCAGTCCCCTTCTCTGAAGTGATGGCCCTAAGGGGATCTCCATCAGTCTCTGGTCTGAAGATATTGAACCGGCTGTAGTGCCAAACTTTTGAACAGTAATAATAACAAACTCCAGCATAAATGCCAAAGGATGGGTTATCATTGGGCCTGCTGTAGGATCGGGTCAGAGGCCCTACCCTGGGTACCAAAATCTCTTTCTAGGTCTTACCCTAGAGACCCTGCCAATGAAACTGCAGGACCTGGATGTGCTGGAAGCAGCAGCTCCCCCTCCCCCAGATGGAAAGAGGCAAGAGTCAGTTGTAGGCCCAACCCCTCTTCCTGCAGCCCTTTCCCTACATGAGGGGGGGATTCTCACAGGGCATATCCGAGGAGACCAGGCCAGAGTCCCTGTTGTATATGCTGGACAAATGGAAGCAGCAATGCTGGGACCCTTTCTATGTCCACAGGCTATGTACTTGTTGCGGTGCAGCATTTTTTTTTTTTTTTTTTTTAAATGGTCTGTTGAGCTTAAGCAGATCTGGGTCAGAGCACCTGAAATTTAAAACAGGAAACGTGGCCTGCCACACAGAAGTGGCTCCAGGAAGAAGCAGATCTCTCACTAGAAATTTGGAATCTATCATTACAACTGTCTATTGTACCTGAAGGGTACAGGGAAGCCAACGTGACACCGGTCTTTAAAAAGGGCTCCAGGGGGTGATCTGAGAAACTACAGACCAATGAGCCTGACTTCAGTGCCGGGAAAATTATAGAAGCGATTCTTAAGATTCTAAAGCCATAGAATATATAGAAAAGCAATTTGTAATGGGACACAGCCAGCGTAGATTTACATCAGGGCAGTCTTGGCTCCCCAATCTGCTACATTAATTTGAAGGAGTTAAAACATGTAGATAATGGTGATTCGGTGGATATAGTGTATTTGGTTCACCATGATACTTTCCTGAGAAAACCTTTTTTAAAAATTATGGAATAGCAGGCAATGTCCTATTGTGGATTGCAAACTTGTTAAAAGATATTAAACAGAGGAGGACTAAATGGTCAGTTTTATCAGTGAAGAAGAGTAAAGGGTGGAGTGCCTCAAGGATCTGTACTGAAACCAGTGCTTTTTAATATCTTTATAAATGACCTGGAAAAGGGAATAAAGAGTGAGGTGATCAACTTTGCAGATAACACAAAATTATTCCAAGAAGTGAAATCATAAGCAGATAAGAAATTGCAGGACGACCTTGTGAGATTGGGCATCCAAAATGCAGATGGAATTTAATGTGGACAAATGAAGCGTGATGCACTGTAGTTATGATATTAGATTCTATATTAGGAGTTACTATTCAGGAAAAGGATCTAGTCATCATTGTGGAAAATACTTTGAAATTCTTGGCTCAGTGTGCGGCAGCAGTTATAAAGCAAACAATGTTAGGTTTATTAGGGGGGAAAAAAACGGAAAATAAAGTGCAGAATGCCGTAGTACCTCTGTATTGGTTCCATGATGAGGCCATACCTAGATTACTGTGTGCAATTCTGGATGCTTCATCTCAAAAAAAGATATAGCTGAACTGGAAACGGTACAGAGAAGGGCAACCAACATGATAAAGGGGCTGGAATGGCTCCCCTGTGAGGAAAGGCTATAGAGGATAAGGCTGTTTAGCTTGGAGAACAGATGGCTGAGGGGGCTATCATAGAGGTCCATAAAATCATGAATGGAATAGAACAGGTAAATGTGAATTGGTTATTTACTTTTTGAAATACAAAAACTAAGGGACAACTCCATGAAGTTAGTAAGGGGCACATTTAAAACAAATTGGAGAAAATTCTTTCACTCAGTGCACAATTAAGCTCTGGAATTCATTACTAGAGGAGGAGGAGGTAAAGCAGCATTTGTGAACCAGTGTGCCATGACAATCATGTGCCTTCAGACCAGATCAGTTGTGTCATAGAAAAAACATTGCATGGTGTTCATATGCAGACCAGCACCTCATAGCAACAAGAGACACTTGCAGGAACACCTTTCTGAGGACATGTGTAATCAATCATACATACCTCCTCTTCCTAGCTATAGCATGAGCCCTGGAATGTGGTAATTAAAGGGCAGTATGCAGGGTACAGACTGCCAGCACCCACTGCACACAGTACCTCCTCGTCTTTCTTGTCCGAGTCCTTCCAGCCTATGCTTAGCTTAGGCTAAGACGGAATGAGACACGGAGAGTGTACACTAAACACTGGATATGACTCATTGAATGTTGGGAGCAGCAGCAGCTCTGGAAGCCACATGAAGCAGCCAAGGTGACTTAGGGTCTGATTTACTAAGGCTCTTCTCCCATTCTCTCTATGGGAAAAAGGTTTAGTAAATGAGGCCCTTAGCCAAGTGCCCACACCACACTGACTTTTCCCTTCTCTTACACTTGTACATAGGGAGCTGGTGCATTGTGATGGGTTTGTGTCTCTTTTCCCTCCCTCACCCTTTGTTTTAAAATATATGAGAGAGAGAGAGACTGGTGGGCTTTCAGTGTTTTCCTAGTTCTTCTTTTGGCCACACACGTCCTCTCTACTTGGAGCACTGCTTGCTCCATGAAAGTTGATGTGCCACACGACAATTTTATTAATGTATGTGTGACTTGGGCATGAAAAGGCTGGGAAACACTGCAGTAAATGCAGCCAGTGAAGATGGGTTTAAATAGGTTTGGACAAGTTTTTAGAGGAGAAGTCCATAAAATTTTATTAACCAGGTAGACTTGGGGAAAGCCACTATTTATTCCAGCATGGAATCTATCTACTATCTGGAGAAGCCATTGTTGGAAACAGGATACTGGATTTGATAGACTCTCCATCTGACCCAATATGGCAAATTTTATGTTCTTAAAAAACGCAGTGCATTGCCCTCAGGGTTGCTCTCTCTCTCCTCAATCCCTTAAAGCACCCCGAGAGGCTCCCCGTCATCGTTGACTGCAGCCGCATGGCTCCCCTGCTGAATTGTTGGTCTCACTTTTTTTTTTTTTTTTTGCAATATCTTTACTCCTTCTGAACAAACCTTGGAGGAGCAGGGGCCCAGTACAAAAGCAAGGGTGCGCAAAAGGGGTAAAAGAGCGAGACACAGTTGCCAATTTATCAGCAAATGAGACAAACGGGACAAACAACAATTCTTCTCTTTAAAAACTGACTTTTGAGCAATATTCTTCCTGCTAATCAAGGAACTAAAACATGCCCTTAGCAACGTAGATAGAAATAACTGAGTAGAATGGATGGACCGGATGGTCTTTTCTGCTTTCATCTGCTATGTTACCATGTAATCCTGGTGTCCCATTTACAGATCAAACAGGAAAGAAGAGAAGGGCCTCCTTAATCAAGGATTCAATTACAGACATAATGAGGGGGGGGGGCAAAGTACTTTTTTTGGACTTACCAAGGATTTTGGTAATTGAATATTCTTTTCCTTTAGCAGCTTGACAATCAAAATACTTGCCACAATAATCAACAGCACGACAAACACGACAAAGGCAAGGATTACATAAACTCTGTAGCGTAAATCTAGACAAACAAAAGAAAAGTAACGTGTGAAACACAAGCTTGGGAAATCTTTGTCATCACAGTGAGCAAATCTGCATATTTCTTAATTTTTTTTCAACAATGTGGTAAGGCGAACGCGGAGACAGAAACAACATTTCTGTGGCTGAGCAGGCAGCACAGAATATAGAGACATGAGACTACTCATCAACTGTACCAAGCAGCTATGACTAAATATACAAATGTCACAGTGTACAAGCTAAACATGTCCTAGAAAACCTACACAGCAAGTCAGGTGATATTTGTCAAATGTTACAGCACCTTTGACATATTAGCCCCAGCATCTTAATGGACTACATCTTTAACCAGAAGAAAGCGTGACATTCTAGACAGTCTTGGCTCCATGCCCTCTGCCCAGAAATCATGTTAAGAGTTTCCATACTGGGTCAGACAAAAAAAAAAAAAAAAAAAAAAAAAGGTCTATCAAACCCAGTATCCTGTTTCCAAAAATGGCCAACACAGGTCACAACTATCTGGCAGGATCCCAAAAGGCCAATAGATTCTACGCTGCTCATCCCATGGATAAGCAGTGGATTTCCCCCATGTCTACCTTAATAATGGTTTATGGACCTTTCCCTCCAGGAACCTTTTTTTAAACCCAGCTACTCTAACTGCTTTCACTGCATCCTCCATTAATGAATTCCAGAGCTTAATTATGCATTGAGTAAAAAAAACCATTTTTTTATTGGTTTCTTTAAAAACTGGCCCAGTGGTTCTTGAGCTATGAGGAGCTTTGTTACGGGGAAATTGTAAACTTTGCCCCCTCCTACATCCCACCAAATCACTTATGAACTTTGAAAGTGTGATAATAAACAACAACTCAGCTCAGTCAAGCTGTTGGACAATGATGCATCCTTTCATGATAATGCAAATAAAGTAGAACTATATAGTACTGATGACATGGAATACTCTGTAAAATCATGCATACAAATGATTTTTTACCTTTTATCGACGCTTTAGAAGTTACATTAAAGCGGGTTTCTTCTGATCTTTCACCATCAATAGCCCACGATTCCGACTTTCCTTGAGCAGACAAATACAGACCCTCAGTCGACAGATGTGGTATTTTTACGATGCATTTCCATATATCACAGCGCGTTGGTTTATACTGAAATCAAAAAACAAAATAATCTCAGGACCTTTAAATTCAAAACCTATCATAATGAAATATCAGATGACCACTTTCTTTATTCTTTTTGCACTGGTTTGTATACCCTCAAACCGTCTTCAGTACGCAATACTGTATTCCTTTTATGGGGATGGAAAGCTGCTGTTGGATCATGTAGTTTCTGATTTTCCCAAATAGAGACAGGATTTTAAAAAATGGATCAAGGTATAAATCGCCAAAAATGTTCTGAGAAAAAGGGGATGGAAGTTTTCCTTTAGTTACAGATAGTCAGAACTAATGTGATGGAACCTTGCATCATCATATACTGCATTCTCTTTTCAATACCATATCAATATTGGCTTTCCCAGCTGCAGAATTTATAAAATAGTATGGTTAGAACTAGCTAAACTCAAACTAGATGACTAAACAATGCTGCTAATACAACTTTTAAAATGCTGCGGACAAGAATGCTAAAAATGTAATGTGCAGGGGGTGGAAAAATATTTAGGATTTTGTTTTTGCCTTTTTTTTTGGCTCATTTGCTGTTTGTTTTGGTCTAGTATTTTTGTCTTTTTTTTTTAATTTTTGGTTTGTCTTTTCATTTTACTTTCCTTTCCACTCGTTTCCTAGACTCTCTTACTCCCTTCCTCCTCCTCTCTCCTGCTTCCAAACACTCTACGACCCTTACCTATTCTCCAAGCATTGTCCAGCTTACTCCACCTTTCCCTTCCAGCATCTTACCCTCAGCCTAGTAATAGGGGCCCCTCCAAGCAGCAGCCACCATGGCTTGCTGCAGCCTGGACCCCCAAAAGCATTTCTTCTTGCAGGCACCAGGACCTACATTTTAAGTGCTTTGGTAACCTGAACCAGAGATTTTCCAATTTTATGGGCATGATTTATATCTTTAAAAGCTCAAAAACTGAATATATGGAGTATTTTAAATGAACTCTGATATACATTTAGCAAGCCAATTACGTTTTAGAAATCCTTGAGACCTTGTTCTCATTTTACCCCATTTCATAAACTGTGCCAACACTTCTTGATGAAATATAAAATCCTAATCTTTGCATGACCTACAAAAGACTGGTAATGATGAGAAAAATCTCCTGATCATCATCACTTATTTGTTACATGATCTAGCGAGTAAACTCAAAGCCTGTTACAAAACAATGGCCAACAAGAACCATCACATAAAAAGCCAAAGCAGGGTTTACAGAACGCAGGGGATGTGGGAGGCAAACAAGCAGTCACAATGGCTTAATAGGAATCATCTCCTGAAAACCAAAAATCAGGGATTACAAGATGAATGGAGAACATGGAGGTAAAATAAAACAATAGCCAACAAAGACAATCAAAGATCAAGAATCATGTAGAGAAGGACCGGAAGGCTCATCTGCATACTGCTCCCAGCATCCCCCAGGAGAGGAGTCCAGAGGTCACCGCAAGCGATCCAGGGATTGACTTCCACAACCCCCACACCCTTTGCAGAAGAGGAGGACTGGAAGCGTGCGCCGTTCAAACCCTTCCATTAACTGAGTGAAGATTCATTTAACAGTGGTTAAAGAGGACTGGTAAGCATAGTTTTCAGAAATCTTTGGGCTTATAAAAGTTTGGTGAAAGGTGACATTAACGGATATATTCTTTAGAGTTTGTGTGTGTCTAAGGTTATAAGCAAGCCAGAGATAGTTAATTCTAGTCTCTGTCTTTCCCACCCACTCAACCTTTGATTTTTAGGCACGAGACACTTTCTCATTAAAAATCAATCAGGGTCTTATCTAAATCATACTATTGTACAGCCCTTATTGGAAGTTTAATCAACCCCTTGTAGGACACTGGCTGATTAAATTTACAGATGAATCTACTAATTAAAGTACTTTCATTCCAACTCCCTTAGTATCCTAACTTAACTAGGAACTCAATAAAACTAAGACGAAGGCAGCAGTCCAGCAGCAAGAGGGGGGCTTTCCAGTCTTTTGCATTGAGTGTCACATGTATGATTTTCTTACCCGCCAGCGAGAGATTGTATGTGTGCACTCGGTGCAAAGAGCTCCTGGTTCTCAGGGAACGAGTCTGATCTCTGTAGGCTAGAGTAGCAGACTTGGAGGAGCTGAGGCAGACAGAGTTACATTGATGAGACCTTCAGGGACCTAGTAGCCAAGTCCTAAATCCAGTCTGGCAGCCCCAGTGCTGCCTTGGATCAGAAAGGTCTCCCAGTAGGAGAACACCCCCCTGGTATAGCAGGAAGTGATCCTGTAGGAAGGACCTGCTCTCAAGGTGATGTGTTGTCCTCTCGCACTGAGGACAAGTCTCCCAGGGCTACTGCCCAGGAGGGAAGAGTTGGGCCGGCCATCATAGTTGGTGATTCGATTATTAGAAATGTAGATAGCAGGGTGGCTGGTGGACGTGAGGACCGCCTGGTAACTTGCCTGCCTGGTGCGAAGGTGGCAGATCTCACGCGTCACCTAAATAGGATTATAGACAGTGCAGGGGAGGAGCCAGCTGTCGTGGGTACAAGTGGATACCATAGGAAAATGTGGGAGAGAGGTTCTGGAAGCCAAATTTAGGATTTTAGGTAGGAAGCTGAAATCCAGAACCTCCAGGGTGGCATTCTCTGAAATGTTTCCTGTTCCATGTGCAGGTCCCAAGAGGCAGGCAGAGCTCCAGAGTTTCAATGGATGAGATGTTGGTGCAGGGAAGAGGGATTCAGCTTTGTAAGGAACTGGAGAAACATTTGGGGAAAGGGGAGACTTTTCCGAAAGGATGGGCTCCACCTTAACCAGAGTGGAACCAAGTTGCTGGCACTAACTTTCAAAAAGGAGATAGAGCAGCTTTTAAACTAGAACAAGGGAGAAAGCAGACAGTCACTCAGCAGTGCATGGTTCGGAGAAATGTATCCTTGAAGAATACTAATGAAACAGGAGAGAGTTAGGGCATCCCACAGAGAGGTTCCATTAAAAGCAAACATAGTCCATGTGCATATTTGTAAAAAAATCACCGAAGCTAATGATTTCTGAATTATCCCTAACAACTGAAAAGCAGGTTGTTAATACAAACAAAAAACACACTTTGAAATGTCTGTATGCCAATGCCAGAAGTCTAAGAAGTAAGATGGGAGAGTTAGAGTGTATAGCAGCAAATGATGAGATTGACATAATTGGCATCACAGAGACTTGGTGGAAGGAGGATAACCAATGGGACAGTGCTTTAACAGGGTACAAATTATATCGCAATGATAGGGAGGATCAACTTGGTGGGGGTGTGGCACTTTATGTCCAGGAGGGTATAGAGTCCAACAGGATAAAGATCATACAAGAGACTAAATGCTCAGTAGAATCTATATGGGTAGAAATCCCATGTGTGTTGGGTAAGAGTATAGTGATAGGAGTATACTACAGTCCACCTGGACAAAATGGTTAGACAGATGATGAAATGCTAAGAGAAATCAGGGAAGCTAACCAATTTGGCAGTGCAATAATAATGGGAGATTTCAATTACCCCAATATTGACTGGGTAAATGTAACATCAGGACTTGCTAGAGACAAAGTTCCTGGATGTAATAAATGACTGCTTCATGGAGCAATTGGTTCAGGAACCAACAAGAGAGGGAACTATTTTAGATTTAATTCTTAGTGGAACACAGGAGTTGGTGAGAGAGGTAACGGTGGTGGGGCCACTTGGCAACAGTGATCATAACATGATCAAATTTAAACTAATAACTGGAAGGGGGACAATAAGTAAATCTGCAGCTCTGACACTAAACTTTCAAAAGGGAAACTTTGATAAAATGAGGAAAATAGTTAGGCAAAAACTGAAAGGTGCAGCTGCAAAGTTTAAAAGTGTTCAACAGGCATGGAC
Source organism: Rhinatrema bivittatum (assembly GCF_901001135.1). NCBI lineage: Eukaryota > Metazoa > Chordata > Amphibia > Gymnophiona > Rhinatrematidae > Rhinatrema > Rhinatrema bivittatum. Next base: position 561,631,753 of record NC_042617.1, on the reverse strand, counting down.
ATTGTTTAAAAATACAATCCTAGAGGCGCAGTCCATATGTATTCCACACATTAAGAAAGGTGGAAGGAAGCCAAAACGATTACCATCATGGTTAAAAGGTGAGGAAAGAAGGATTAATCTGAAGAAAATAGGATAAAACATAAGCATAAACATAAGCATTGAGAAGTTAAGTGTAGTTAAGGGCATTAGGGCTAGTCTCTCTCTCTCTCCTCAGTGGCCCTGATAGTAAACATGGTTCCCCCAGTGATTGTATGTAGGAAATACCACAATTCTGGCACTTATTTCAAAGTGTGAAAAAGTTTTTGCAATTTGCGGTAACTTAGTGCTTCAGATAGGTATTAGCGCAAATTGTGATAAATTGCCTATTACCATAAAACACTCCCCTTTTTCTATTGCATGCAATATTTAGTGCACTTTGAAAAATCCAGGCCTTAATGGGCAATATGAGACAAAATACTATATCTATATGCCTCGAGCACTATAGCTCAGTTGTTTTCTCTTCGGAATCAGTCTTGCACTGTATGTACTAAATTATCAACTCCAATGTGAAAATAACCTGTATAATATGTTTTGTTTTTTTTTGCTGAAATTGCAAACGATTTTAAAACAAGCTAAATATGTCCCTTGATTTGAAAAAAGAAAAATCACTGTCCAAATGAGGCCTCTGCTACTTGCCTCTGTGTGCATGCTATATAATCTTCATGTCTCTGCTGTTGCACTTGAGTAGAAAGACATTTTAACATCAGGTATGACACAGAAAATGGGTTAGGAGCGCTTTCTAGAAGGGTATCATTATACAATAACCATTGTGCTATACTATGTCAGCTCCTGAAAGAAGCAGCTTAAACATTGTATTCTGTTACTGCTCCAAGGATCACTGGAAAAATCAATATAAAGCGTTTGAAAACAAGAGAGCCTTCAAATTCTGAACCAGATTAATCCGAAGAGCACTATTCAAATGTTTAACAGTGCATGTAGCTGTAACAAACCTCATTTCCACTCTTCCTCTCAAAAACGCTATACGTGAAATCTTCATAAATGTCTCTCACAGTTTCCGCAGCATCTGGATGATCTTCTCTTTTATATGGAGTGACAGGATGCAAAATTTCAACAATGATATCTGGATCATCCTCTGTGATTTTCAGTTCTGGTGGCCCAATTTTCCCTAAAACAAATATATATATATATATATTTATTTATTTTTTTAAATAAAGCACCTGTTGGTTACAGAAAATAATACTGAGAAAGAAAGTTAAACAGAAAAGGAGCATGCACAAGATGGGTAAAGCAAACAACTAAGTGGTGCAATTTGAATATTCAGCCGTGTACAGTGGGTGCCACTTAGCCGAATAACTATTTATCAGCTAAATAATTATCCAGCAAGGGGGGGGGGGGGTGGCAAAGCTATGGCATTAGGGGGCAGGGCTACTTAATGACTAACTTAGTCAGATAAGTGCTGATATTCAGTCTTACCCAGCTAAGTTAAATGAGTAAGTCAGACCTGCTACTGAGCAGGTCTAAAATGAGCCAGATTAAATTTATCCAGCTAAAAACATAGAAACTCTTAGATAGCCGGGTAGACTCAAAACGTACAAAGACCAGGGGACACACAATGAAGTTTTTGTAAATCGCTTTGGGCGATTAAATATTTAAATCGGTAAAGCATTGAGAAAATGTGTTTTTACTCCCCACATAATTAAGCTCTGGAATTCGTTGCCAGAGAATGTGGTGAAAATTAGTGTAGATGAGTTTAAAAAAGGTTTGGACAAGTTCCTAGAGGAAAAGTCCATAAACAATTAAGGTGGACTTGGGGAAATCTGTTTATCCCAAGGTGACTTCCACTTTTCACATAAACCAAACCATCTCTCTCCTGACCTTCTACCCAAAACCTCATGAGAGCCAAGTCCACCTTAATTGTTTATGGACTTTTCCTCTAGGAACTTGTCCAAACCTTTTTTAAACTCAGCTACACTAATAACTTTCACCACATTCTCTAGCAATGAATTCAGCTGAATATGGACCTCATAAATGAGTGCAAGTCACGAACATCTGAAAAATCGATTTATTCCACAAATGCAGCAAAGAGCAAATTTGCTTACAGTAAACGGTGCTGTCCGTAGATAGCAGATGAATTAGCCATGCTGTCTGGGATGTCCTCTGTGCCACTAGGTGGCGGAGCTCTCAAAGATCACTGAACTTTGTCAGTGAGGCGTTCCTGCTTGTATCTTCCCACGTTTCCCCCCCACCCTGAGTCTCCTCAGTCCATAACCAAGCAAGACGTGATGCAATGTCACAACTGTCCGGGGAGCCGGGCGGGTCAGCATGGCTAATTCATCTGCTATCTACGGAAAACACCGTTTACAGTAAACAAACTTGCTCTTTTCCCGTAGATAAGCAGCATGAATTAGCCATGCTGTCTGGGAGTCCCCAACTGAGTATTGAGCGCAAAGGTCGATATTATGTGTCTATGAGGTACATAAGGAAGTGCACTCAATATGGTAAAACAGGAGGCGGACAGTTCTTATGCTTTATTGTCGTCGTGGTCAAGATGTGCCCGACTTGAGGATGGTCCGCTCCATGCTTGTCTAAACAGTAGTGGGACGTGAACGTATGCAGTGAGGACCAGGTGGCTGCCTTACAAATGTCCAGGAGAGGCACTTCATGGTGATGGGCTATTGAAGCAGCCATAGCACGGAACTGGTGTGCCTTGGGTGTGGCGGACAGGGTCTCTGAACGTTTTTGGTAGCAAAATTGAATGCAGTTGGAGATCCAGGACGATAATGTTCTCTTGGATACAGGGAATCCTGGAGCATTCAGATTGAAAGAGAGAAAGAGCCGAGAGGCTCTGTGTTCAGCATGAGTGCGCTGTTTATAATAAGCGCGTGCTCGTTTGCAATCTAACGTGTGGAGTCTTCGCTCGCTCTCATGAGGTTTTGGGTAGAAGGTCGGGAGAGAGGTGGTTTGGTTTATGTGAAAAGTGGAAGTCACCTTGGGTAGGAAGTTGGGATGCGTACGGTAAAACATTAGGTAGGGTGGGTAGCTCGATGATACGCCTTGCGGAAGTGAGAGCGATTAAGAATAGCATCTTCCAGGAGAGGAACCTGGGATGACTAGTGTCCAGCGGTTCAAAGGGTGGTAGCATGAGTTGTTCCAACACTATGTTTATGTCCCACAGTACTGGAGGCTTCCGAACCGGGGGCCGGAGACGCAGGACTCCATTCATAAATCTGGAGACGAGCAGATACAAGATGTAGGTTCCTTGCTGAGAGGAGTGTGGTAAGCAGCTATGGCACTGAGGTGCACTCGAACTGAGGCCGTGGCGAGCCCCTTCCTGGTAAAGGCTATCCATTTGTAAATGTGGTTATTTTTACTATAACTTTTTGTTTTGTTCCAGCTTTTTTTCTCATGACATTTTTATTTCTTTTTCTGTTCCAATATACTTCTAGCTGGGATCGTTTTTCCCTTTGTGCATTACTTTGCACTTGTCCACATTAAATTTCATCGGCCATTAAGATGCTCAGTCTGAAATCTCACAAGGTGCTTTTGCAGTTGCTCATAATCTGCTACTTTTTTAATGTCTTGAAACAATTTTGTGTCATCTGCAAATCTGGTCACTTCACTCACTGTTCCTTTCTTCATATCATTTATGAATACGCTAAACAGCATAGATCCCAGTACAGACCCTGGGGCTTTCTCCATTTGGAAAGCTGATCATTTAGTCCTACCCTCTGTTTCCTGTCTTTAATCCAGGAACCAATCCACAATAGGATGCTCCTCTTAACCCATGACCTCCCAATTTCCTGAGAAGTTTCTCAGAAGGGATTTTGTCAAATGCTTTCTGAAAATCCTAATACATTATATATCCGTCAGCTCACCTTTATCTGCATGTTTATTTACACCTTCATACAAGTCTAGTAAATTGGTAAGGCAAGACTCCCCTTAAACCATGTCTATCCATGTGATCAGTCATTTTGGATTTTAAGAGTGGCTTCTACCACTTTGCCTGGCACCGATGTCAGGCTCACTGGTCTATAGTTTCCCAGATCACCCCAGGAGCCCTTTCTGAAAATTGGCATCACATTGGCCACAGGAGCTGAGGCTGTTTTAAATGATAGGGTGCAAAGCGCCAGAAACAGGCCTGCAATTTCATGTTTAAGCTCCTTCAGAATTTGTTCTCTCTAGTACATCCTACATGTGGCTGCTCTGTGGTGGTCTGGTGTTTATTGTCTCAAGTCACAGATCACGTGTTGCCCCTTGCAGAGTGACAGCATTTGACTGCCTTTTGGGGAAAACTCACTGTGCACACAGATTATTTTTGAGCATTTCTTTCTTCCACTGACAGCAGCTCTGAAGATCTTACAACGTATCAAAAGTTCTCAACTTTGAAGAGAACGTTCCCACAAATAGCTCTCTCACATGTGATTAGTATTGTTTTTTTCAATTAAGAAAAATCACTATAATAAACTGCAAACTTTACAAACGACGTAAAAATAAAAACCTAGAGATCCTAAGATTACTTACCCTGCAGTCGCAAAGAATAGTCTTCTATTACAGCATGGCTGGACTCCTTGGATTCAACTGCTGCCTTAACCATTACTGTATAGAAATTACTTGGGTCGTAAACCTCTTCGGAAAGATCACAAAAATAGTGTGAAATATTTTGGCAGGTCTCAATATCCTTCTGGGTTGACCGACTAGAACACAGATAAAACAATGCATCACAGGGCAGCAATCATGGAACCCTTACCATCCTAGAGTAGAAGGATGTTGCACTACTAAATACCACCAAGTTCCCTACACAAAATCATAAAACCGGCAAGCTCACAAAATGCTCAGGAATGAAGCCACACTACAGCAATTCTTTGTGCGGTGCTTCTTCATCCTCACTTTAATATCTTTGTACCAACCGCTCTTGGAAGGGGGTTTCAGAAGACTTGCATGTACGGAAGTAATGCTATAAAAAAAAACCTCAGAATAAGACCTCGCTCCTAATACTATTTATCACTTCTATAGCGCTACGTGACAAGATGACCAAGCTGATGGTTCCTAAAGTCAAACCAAGTGCTGGCTCTAGTTGCAGCACCAGCTAAAATTCACCCTTCTCTGTGCAGGTAGAAGTACTTTTATCTCCATGCAAAAATAAAAGGTGACAAGTAGGCGGGTATAAAGTGCCAGCGTTTTCCTGGCAAGGCCGCATTTTCAAAGGGAAACTCTGGGGGTAATTTTGGTGCAAGGTATCCACGTGCCTGCAAGCTTCCGGCAGTGCTTCATTAATGCCCTCAGAGTATAAAACGTGGGGTGGGGATTGCTTGGAAAGCACACAGTAAGTGGTTGTTTCAGACTGCTTTCCATTGCTTTTTAAAAAACAAATAAGGAAAGAATTGCAGATCAGTTATCATCAGGTGCTTTTTTTTCCCCCCTCCTAATAGTGATTTCTTGGGAACTCATCTTGAACAAGCTGCAGGTAGAGTGGCCACAAGATGTCAGTACAACACAGTTACTTTGTGTCCAGTCCTCCTATGGCAGCCGAAAAATAGATTTTTTTTGCCAAGTTTTGGTTATATCTAAGTTCTCCAGGAGAACATTACAGTTTTTAGCTTTTATATGCATCTACTTATCTTAAACATTTAACTATCCTGAACATGTGGTTTGTGTAGGTTGAATGGTTTGGGAAATAATATGTACACAAGAAAAAGGTATTTCCCCCGCTCTGTTTTCTATATATCCCTCTGTTTTCTGGAAAAATATTAATCCAGTTTCTAATTTTTATATAGGTCTACCTATTCTGAAACTCTCGTCACTGCAGTGAATGGTTGTTTAGGAAAGAAGTGTCAAAGAAGAAAACTACACACTGTTCTACTATTTTGTCCTGCTCATTAAAAAAATATTTATTCAAACCTACAGGCCGATTCAGAAAAACACGCGGGAGAACGCCCGCTCTCCCAGCGTGCGCGATTCAGGAGGGTGGCCTATGCAAATTAGGGCCCGCGGTAAAAGGAGGCGCTAGGGACACTAGACGCTCAATTTTGCCGGCGTCTGTTCTCAAACCCGCTGATAGCCACGGGTTTGGAAAACAGATGCCGGCATAATTGAGCGTCCGTCTTCCGACCCGCGGGCCGATTTTTAATATTTTTTTTTTTTTTTTTACTTTTGGGTCCTCCGACTTAATATCGCCATGAGATTAAGTCGGAGGGTGCACAGAAAAGCAGTTTTTACTGCTTTTCTGTGCACTTCCCCAGCGCCGGCAGAAGTTAACGCCTACCTTTGGGTAGGCGCTAATTTCTGAAAGTAAAATGTGCGGCTTGGCTGCACAATTTACTTTCTGTATTGCGTGGGAATAAATAATAGGCCATCAACATACATTTGCATGTTGCGGGGGCTATTAGTTTCGGGGGGGAGGGGGTTGGACCCGCGTTTTCGACGCGCTATTACCCCTTACTGAATAAGGGGTAAAGCTAATGCGTCGAAAACGCGCGTCCAAATGCGGGTTGACAGTGCGCTCCACCGGAGCACACTGTACTGTATCGGCCTGCTTAAGTTAAGATATTCATAATAATATTTCTAGAATGTTATATTACTGAAAATCAAGTATGTTGAGGACCGGTAAAGCATATGGAACGCAGTGCGACAATCAAATATCCCAACTTACCGGAAATCGTAGACCTCCACACTAAAATAAGGCACTGAGGTTGTGTTGCTGTAATTCCAGTAAAGAGTCGTATTGAAGTTATAGGATTTTATCACAAGCTCAGTAGGCACAGGCACTAGAAGACAAAAGGAAACAAAAAAAACCCTCTTAATTATGTTACAAGCAAGAAATAAAATGATTTAAGTTAACCTATAAAAGTCAATTGCTTTGCTGAAAGCTGCAATTTGCGTTGCTTCCAAAAGGCAAAATTAAGTAATTTAATCTCTATATATTTTTCTTTCATAAGCAGGAGGATGCAAGTTAATACGTCCGATAACTACAGAGCAAACCGCTGCTATATTTCATCTTGTTCCTAAAAGAAATAGATACAAGGGCACAAGGAATGTACAGACAGGTGCTCCCTAGTTCTGCTTTTATGTGTTTTGTTTTTTTTCAATATATAGAAACAGAAGTGACGGCAGAAGACGACCAAACGTCCCATCCAGTCTGCCCAGCAAGCTTTCGCACTCTTTTTGTTTTTCTCTCTCATACTTATCTGTTTCTCTTGGCTCTTAGTAACCTTTTGGTTCTATTTCCCTTCCACCCCCACCATTAATGTAGAGAGCAGTGTTGGAACTGCATCAAAGTGACATATCTAACCTACAGGTCGATACAGTAAAGCGCGGCCGCGGTTAACCTGCTTCTAACCCGCTTTGTACCCACAAGTTGGCCGCGTAAGTCCAACCCGCGATTCACTAGCCCTTTTAACCCATCCTTACCACTTCTTGAAATCAACGGGTAACCCTTTCCGCCCGCGGCATGTGTATGAGATGTAAACGATCGGATTAGCTATTCCCTCCGATCCAGTAACGTGCGCCCCGATTATCGCCTTTTTAACCTGCAGTTTTGCCGCGTGTTTAACCTGCTAATTTACCGCCAACCCTTACCCCTGCGTTAGTGTGGAGCGTCAGGCAAGCCCCAGCAGAGAGAGAGGAAATTTCACGGGCAAACTTTCCTGTGAGGCTTCAGCAGCCCGGGGCGGATCGGGTGCTCCCCATGCGAGGCGGCTTCCAGCAGCCCCCGCCGGCGAAGGTGCACGAGCGCATGCAAGTGATTGCTTCACTGCCTGACCCCCTCACCCCCCCTGGGACAAGACCTTTAGAGGAGCCAGGATCGGGCAAACTTTCCCCCAGCCCCTGCTCACCTGCCGCACGCCGTGACCTGAGCGCCCGGCTGGACGTCCGAGGTCACAGCGTGCGCTCATGCACGTACAGGCGGGGTGTTCATGCACCTTCGCCGGCGGGGGCTGCTGGAAGCCGCGCCTGGCATGGGGAGCGCCCGATCTGCCCCGGAGGAGGGGAGAGAGGACTGGGGCTGCTCCGGAGCTGCCAGCGCGCCCGCACGGGAGACCGGCACCCATGGACGCGGCCAGGGCAGGTGAGTGGGGGCTGGGGGAAAGTTTGCCCGATCCTGGCTCCTCTAAAGGTCTTGTCCCAGGCAGTGAAGCAATCATTTGCACAGGACAACAAAACAAATTGCACCAGCCCTTCTCCTGTATCCACTTCCTGTTACCTGTCATTTCAAAATATCATTTGAAATGACATTTGAAATGACAGGTACCAGCGCACCCAGGATACTGTATAGGCACTGTATAGCACTCTATACAGTAAAATGGATTGCGCTTCATGGACCCGGCTTGCATTTGCATGCCATTTAAATACTGTATCGAGCGGTAGGTGATCCGGACTGTGCGTGCGGCAAACAAGGGTGCGCCCGGCACTACCGCACTCTTTCTTCCGCGTCCTTACTGTATCGGCCTGCTAATTAGTTAGAGGTAGCAACCACCGCAATAAGCAAGCTACACCCATGCTTATTTGCTTAATGTTACCAGGATTAAAATCACTAGTCAAAAAACAAAAAAAAAAAACACATGGCCCACGTGATATTTTGTTTATGCAATCCTTATTAAAGTTTGGGAAGCAGACTACGAAGCAACACTGTAAAATAGAACAGATGCCAGCAGTCAGTGTGTGCTGTCAATTTAAAAAAAACGTGACTATCAGTAGTGCAGAAACGTGAGAGAGTTTTAATTCGACTGATTGTGAAAATGTTTCAGCACATATGAACATGGTCAGGTTTAAAATAAGGGCTGGATACATTTCTAGAGGACGGTTCCATTAACCACTTAGCTGGGTAGCCTTGGGTATCTAGTTTAGATCCGATGGTCACTTCCAAATGACCCAGCATGGATACTATCACAGACAGGATGCTGGGCTCTATTAACCACTTGGTCTGAGCCAGCTTGGCACTTATGTTCTCTAGGGCTACAGAATGGGAACAAAACATCAGCAAATCAGGGCCTTGTGTTGGCACAAGTTTGCTGGGGTATTGTGTGCCCTCTGCAGCATACTCAATGACAAAGAAAAGTATATTCTTGATATTGCATTGCTGCCCGTACCGTTAGTGTCTTCTTCCAATGACCCAGCTGTAGTCAGCTTCTCTTTCAGGGGCTGACCTACATACACACAACAATAAGCATAAAAAAGTGTAGTGATAATTGGTAAAACCAATTTTAAATGAAGACATCACTAAATCTCACATTTTTAGAAACATTTCATTCTACAGAATATTTTTATCATTAAAGAAAAGTCGCTTATTTTAACAGGAGTTCTCTGAAGACAAAAGGATATCGGAAAAAACTAAAAACCTGGCTATTTAGCCAAGCTTTCCCTTAATCTTTTCACTTTCGGAACTCTACATCTCAAGCCTACCGGACAACTTACATAGCAAAACCCTTTAATCACAAGGGTTATCCCTCTTTCCTTCTCTTTCTTCTATTCCCAAGTTTGATCTCCTTGTTATATGTAACTTTTTTTTACCTCCTCTAATTATTTTACTGTTAAACGGTTGATAAGAATGTTTACCCCTTGTTCCATGTAAACCGATTTGATACGACACCCGTCATGAAGGTTGGTATATAAAAAGAATTAAATAAATAAATAAATAAATTAAATAAATATCAGTCTTCCCCACATTGGGGACTTTGCCACAAAAGCTACTAGATGTTTCCGGCATGCTCGAACCTGAGCAGATTATCCCGCGTAATAGCAGTTTGGTATATATAATTACAATTTTGGAGACAGCAAAGTTGCTTAGCTGTAACAGTTCTCCATTTGACAGCAGAACAAATCAGCCACACAAGTAGGTGATATCCAATGGCATCAAAATTTGAGCATGCTCTCCCTGAACTCAGAAACTAAAAAGAATCTTTTGAGCACAAGCGGGTAATCCTGTGCTGCCACTGCTGCACGAGTCTCCTCCAGTATTTACAAGCTATGCTTCATCTCAAGGGGTAAAAGTTAGGATTGCGTGGATAAGAACATAAATTGCCATACTGGGTCAGACCAAGGGTCCATCAAGCTCAGCATCCTGTTTCCAACAGTGGTCAATCCAGGCTACAAGTAGCTGCCAAGTACCCAAAAACTAAGTATATCACATGCTACTGATGCTAGTAATAGCAGTGGCTATTCCCTAAGTAAACTTGATTAATAGGTAATGGACTTCTCCTCAAAGAACTTATCCAAACCTTTTTTAAACCCAGCTACACCAACTGCATTAAGCACATCCCCTGGCAACAAATTCCAGAGTTTAATTGTGCGTTGAGCTGATTAGTTTTAAATGTGCTACATGCTAACTTCATAGAGTGCCCCATAGTCTTTCTATTAACCGAAAGTGTAAATAACCGATTCACATCTACCCGTTCTAGACCTCTCATGATTTTAAACACCTCTATCATATCCCCCCTCAGCCGTCTCTTCTCCAAGCTGAAAAGGCCTAACCTCTTTAGTCTTTCCTCAGAGGGGAGCTGTTCCATCCCCTTCATCATTTTGGTTGCCCTTGGAATTTACTGGACTTGTGGTGTTTGAATGATATAAATTCTGAGTGCAGTTACAGCTCATGTGTATTTCTTTTGGATTGCCCTTCTCTGTACCATCGCCATTGTAACTATCTCTTTTGAGATGCAGCAACCAGAATTGTACACAGTATTCCAGTTGCATGCAGTCTTACCATGGAGGAATACAGAGACATTTTATTTATTTAGGCATTTTTATATCCCAAACAGTGTGTGCACTTCACATTGGTTTACAGCAAAATTTGGGGTCAAGCCATTAATACATTGAATCTAAAAAAACATTAAAACTAAATATCCAAATAAACCCTATAAAAATTGCTAAGAACTTGTAATAATGCTCTCTGCTCTAAATTACAAAATAATACATTAAAATTGGTAAACACATCATAACTGCTGGTAACATCATTTAAAAGAGTTAAAATTATAGTACTAAAACCTTCTTTATCTAATCTAAATTTTTCAGGGGTAGTCGCTAAAAAGATGTTAATTCTGCATTGTTACACGCCTGCTCAAACAGCCATGTTTTTAGTTGTTTCTTAAAATGGGGAAAGCCGACAGTCGCTCAGCAGCGCATGGTTCGGAGAGATGTATCTTTAAAGGATACTAATGATGCATTAGAATTAGGGCATCCCGACAGTGAGGTTCCAATAATTAGAAAAGTAGTCCAAGTGCCTGTAACTAAAAACTCACCTGAGCTAAAAAATTCTAACTTATCCCTATCAATTAAAAAGCAGAATAAAAATACAAACAAAAAACAAACTTTGAAATGTTTGTATGCTAATGCCAGAAGTCTAAGAAGTAAGATGGGAGAATTAGAATGTATAGCAGTAAATGATGACATAGACTTAATTGGCATCTCAGAGACATGGTGGAAAGAGGATAACCAATGGGACAGTGCTATACCGGGGTACAAATTATATCGCAATGACAGAGAGGAGCAGTCGGGAGGAGGTGTGGCGCTTTATGTCCGGGATGGCATAGAGTCCAACAGGATAAACATCCTGCATGAGACTAAATACAAAATTGAATCTTTATGGGTAGAAATCCCTTGTGTATCAGGGAAGACTACAGTGATAGGGGTATACTACCGTCCACCTGGTCAAGATGGTGAGATGGACAGTGAAATGCTAAGAGAAATTAGGGAAGCTAACCAAATTGGTAGTGCAGTAATAATGGGAGACTTCAATTACCCCAATATAGACTGGGTAAATGTATCATCAGGTCACGCTAGAGAGATAACGTTCCTGGATGGAATAAATGATAGCTTTATGGAGCAATTGGTTCAGGAACCGACGAGAGAGGGAGCAATTTTAGATCTAATTCTCAGTGGAGCACAGGACTTGGTGAGAGAGGTAACGGTGGTGGGGCCGCTTGGCAATAGTGATCATAATATGATCAAATTTGATTTAATGACTGGAAAAGGAACAGTGTGCAAATCCAAGGCTCTCGTGCTAAACTTTCAAAAGGGAAACTTTGATAAAATGAGAAAAATTGTTAGAAAAAAACTGAAAGGAGCAGCTACAAAAGTAAAAAATGTCCAAGAGGCATGGTCATTGTTAAAAAATACCATTCTAGAAGCACAGTCCAGATGTATTCCACACATTAAGAAAGGTGGAAAGAAGGCAAAACGATTACCGGCATGGTTAAAAGGGGAGGTGAAAGAAGCTATTTTAGCCAAAAGATCTTCATTCAAAAATTGGAAGAAGGATCCAACAGAAGAAAATAGGATAAAGCATAAACATTGGCAAGTTAAATGTAAGACATTGATAAGACAGGCTACGAGAGAATTTGAAAAGAAGTTGGCTGTAGAGGCAAAAACTCACAGTAAAAACTTTTTTAAATATATCCGAAGCAGAAAGCCTGTGAGGGAGTCAGTTGGACCGTTAGATGATCGAGGGGTTAAAGGGGCACTTAGAGAAGATAAGGCCATCGCGGAAAGATTAAATGATTTCTTTGCTTCTGTGTTTACTGAAGAGGATGTTGGGGAGGTACCCGTAATGGATAAGGTTTTCATGGGTAATGATTCAGATGGACTGAATCAAATCACGGTGAACCTAGAAGATGTGCTAGGCCTGATTGACAAACTGAAGAGTAGTAAATCACCTGGACCGGATGGTATACACCCCAGAGTTCTGAAGGAACTAAAAAATGAAATTTCAGACCTATTAGTAAAAATTTGTAACTTATCATTAAAATCATCCATTGTACCTGAAGACTGGAGGATAGCAAATGTAACCCCAATATTTAAAAAGGGTTCCAGGGGCGATCCGGGAAACTACAGACCGGTTAGCCTGACTTCAGTGCCAGGAAAAATAGTGGAAAGTGTTCTAAACATCAAAATCACAGAACATATAGAAAGACATGGTTTAATGGAACAAAGTCAGCATGGCTTTAACCCAGGGCAAGTCTTGCCTCACAAATCTGCTTCACTTTTTTGAAGGAGTTAATAAACATGTGGATAAAGGTGAACCGGTAGATATAGTATACTTGGATTTTCAGAAGGCGTTTGACAAAGTTCCTCATGAGAGGCTTCTAGGAAAAGTAAAAAGTCATGGGATAGGTGGCGATGTCCTTTCGTGGATTGCAAACTGGCTAAAAGACAGGAAACAGAGAGTAGGATTAAATGGGCAATTTTCTCAGTGGAAGGGAGTGGACAGTGGAGTGCCTCAGGGATCTGTATTGGGACCCTTACTGTTCAATATATTTATAAATGATCTGGAAAGAAATACGACGAGTGAGATAATCAAATTTGCAGATGACACAAAATTGTTCAGAGTAGTTAAATCACAAGCAGATTGTGATAAATTGCAGGAAGACCTTGTGAGACTGGAAAATTGGGCATCCAAATGGCAGATGAAATTTAATGTGGATAAGTGCAAGGTGATGCATATAGGGAAAAATAACCCATGCTATAATTACACGATGTTGGGTTCCATATTAGGTGCTACAACCCAAGAAAGAGATCTAGGTGTCATAGTGGATAACACATTGAAATCGTCGGTTCAGTGTGCTGCGGCAGTCAAAAAAGCAAACAGAATGTTGGGAATTATTAGAAAAGGAATGATGAATAAAACGGAAAATGTCATAATGCCTCTGTATCGCTCCATGGTGAGACCGCACCTTGAATACTGTGTACAATTCTGGTCGCCGCATCTCAAAAAAGATATAATTGCGATGGAGAAGGTACAGAGAAGGGCTACCAAAATGATAAGGGGAATGGAACAACTCCCCTATGAGGAAAGACTAAAGAGGTTAGGACTTTTCAGCTTGGAGAAGAGACGACTGAGGGGGGATATGATAGAGGTGTTTAAAATCATGAGAGGTCTAGAACGGGTAGATGTGAATCGGTTATTTACTCTTTCGGATAGTAGAAAGACTAGGGGACACTCCATGAAGTTAGCATGGGGCACATTTAAAACTAATCGGAGAAAGTTCTTTTTTACTCAACGCACAATTAAACTCTGGAATTTGTTGCCAGAGAATGTGGTTCGTGCAGTAAGTATAGCTGTGTTTAAAAAAGGATTGGATAAGTTCTTGGAGGAGAAGTCCATTACCTGCTATTAAGTTCACTTAGAGAATAGCCACTGCCATTAGCAATGGTTACATGGAATAGACTTAGTTTTTGAGTACTTGCCAGGTTCTTATGGCCTGGATTGGCCACTGTTGGAAACAGGATGCTGGGCTTGATGGACCCTTGGTCTGACCCAGTATGGCATTTTCTTATGTTCTTATGTTCTTAGTCAAATATTAAGTGGAAGAGAGTTCCAGAGTTTTGGCCCGGCTAGGGAGAGAGCCCTTTCCCTTACCTGCATTTAAATGTGCCGATTTGGGTGATGGAACTGAAAGCAATGCCTTGCCTAGTGATCTTAAGTTGTGAGAGGGCGTGTGAATATGAAGAGATGCATTTAACCATTCTGTGTTATTCCCATAAATGGTTTGTGAATGAGAGTCAAACATTTATACTGAATGCGAGAATAGATAGGCAACCAATGGACAGTTATCAGAATAGGGGTGATATGATTGAATTTTTTTTTTGGAGTTTCTGGTTTTTCACCATTTCTTTCCTAATAATTCCTAACATTCAGGCTGATACAGTACAGTGCGCTCCGATGGAGCGCACTGTTAGCCTGCTATTGGACGCGCGTTTTCCCTTACCCCTTATTCAGCAAGGGGAGGAAAACCCGTGTCCAACCCACGGCAAATGCATGTTGATGGCGCTATTAGGTATGCGCGCAGGATACAGGAAGTAAAATGTGCAGCCAAGCCGCACATTTATAAAACCGGCACGCGAAGAGGGTGCACAATTGCCGACGCCCGCAGCCTTCCCCAGTTCCCAACCCCCTACCAAGCCCCTATCCCTGTCCTAATCCCCCCCCCAAAAAAAAATTCCTAGCATTCTATTTCTGTTCTGTGCTTCCAAGATGGTATTTTTAAACATCCATGCCTGATGCAAACTCTTCCAGGTGAATTTTCAAAGCAGTTATGTATGTAAATGTAACATCGAAGCAATTTTTGAAAGCCAATTACCCATATTAAGTGCACTTAACATGGGTAAAACCTATTGACAATTCAATGGCATATACTGTAGCAATTTTCAAAAGTCCACTTACTTGGATAAAGTGCATTTATACATATAAATCAGTTCCTTATCCTTTGCTCCTTTCGGTTTTTTTCCTAACCCTTTTTCTCATTTTATTACAGTTTTCTTTTTGCAAGTTAAATGCTATCACACCAGATTTCCTCAGTGACCTCCTTCCAGTTATCAAGTCAAATTTGATCATGTTATGATTGACAAGTAGCCCCAACACCATTACCTCTCGCATCAAATCATGTGCTTCACTAAGGATTAGGTGCAAAATAGCTTCCTCATCTCTTCCTGTAACCAGCTGCTCCATGAAGCAGTTACTTATTTCAACTAAAAACTTCTCTCCTTAGCATGTCCTGATATGACATTTATCCAGTCAATACTGGAGCAATTGAAATCATCCATTATTAAAATGTTGCTAATTTTGTCAGCATTTCATTGTTTGTCTGTTTATTCTGGCCAGGTGGACGATAGTATACCCCCACTGCTATTCTATTCCCCTTCTCACATGGAATTTCTATCCATAATGATTCTACAGTACATTTTGTTTCCTTTAGAACTTTTACCCTGTTTGATTCTATGCCCTCTAACATATAGTGCCACCCTTCCACCGATTTGATTCATTCTATCATTGCAATATAAATTTGTACCCTGTTATCAGTGTGTTTCCATTGGTCATCCTCCTTCCACCAGGTCTCTGAAATGACCTGGACAATTCAGAGACCTGGTGGAATGAAGAGGATCTACCTCTTCATTCAGTGCTATACATTTAACTCTCCCATCTTATATTTTTAGACTTCTAGAATTTGTACAGACATTACAAAGTATGCATTTTGTTTGTAATCAAAAGCAGAATATAAATAAGGCTCAAGTGAAAACTGAAGTACTTTACTTTTTTTTTTTTTTTTTATTAACAAAGATTTACAATCTTTCTGCTCTTTCCTTAAAGGCAGCTGCACTACTTTAGCATTTACTGCGATCTTTCTATTGAGATACCTAACTTCTGAGCGATTGCCAGCTTCAACCCCCCCCATCATCTAGTTTAAAAGCTGCTCTTTCCTTTTTAAAGGTTAGTGTCATCAGCCTAGTATAGTTCTGGTTAAGAAGGAAACAAAACGCTAACACATCCAGGAGATAAGGATATTCCACTTTTAAACTGAAGAGTAGAAAGTCTAATTCAAATGGTTATTCATAATAATAGTTACAGGTCAGTCCTGAACTTTGATCATTTTATATTTTGATGGCCCTCAACTCCAACATGTTTATTGGCCATAGAACATCTTCTGAACAATTTCCCTGAGCCGCCTGGCCCTGGCAGTGTGGCCCCCAAAGAAATAAACTGGCAACCATCATTAGCACAACTTAGTCAGATGGTTCTAAGTCTACTTCCTCAGAGAGGTTATGAGGCTCCAGCCACCATCCAGAGAACCCATAGACTATGATCATAATTCTGGTAAACTGGTGAACAGCAGACTTAACAGCTTGTTGCTACAGGTGCATGTGTGCCCTGGCCCAGGGAACTCACATCTGTCAATCCCAGTAGGTGGAGGCAGTCCCTGGGTGACGCTAGGACTCAAAACATCGTCACTTGTTCTACTATCTTGGAGATTATCTTGGGTGGCAGATACACAGGCACTTCCCTGGTCTCGAAGAGAAGAACTCTAGCAGCCAGGAAAGTTCTAAGCTGCTCTTTGCACATAACCCAGCCCTTCTAGGAGCTGGATCTCCATGGCTGAGGCCCGACGGCTTTCTTGGGCAGATTCTTCTCTTGTGAGCTAATCTGGACCTCTCTAAGAGGTCTAGCCCTGGGCTGCCATCATAAGTGGAGCAAAAAGGAGCCTGCTATGCAGGGCACCTGCTTGGCCCCAATAGGAGCAGCACCTGCATCCATGATGCATCTTTTTTCCAGCCCTGTTGCAGGCTGATAGAGCTAAAACGCTGCCCCTTTTCTTTTTGTAAAACAGACCTAGGTCCTCTGGGATCACCTACTCCCCAGTGAGTGAGGGGGGAGGCCTTAGTCCCTCAAGAGCTGGGAATGCCACTCCTAGGTGCCTGTAACTACACCGAGACCCACCTGGGAGGCAGCTACACTGGTGTAAGCAACCCCAAGAGATTGTTGCCTCTAGGAACTTAAAGACTCAAGCAGGCCACAGCCACATCCTGGGAGACTTGGCAAGTCCAAGTATCCTTGTCCATAGCGACAGACTACAGGCAAAGTCCTAGAACCCTGCGCCCCCCCCCTTCTATAACTAGATGCAAAGTCATGAAAAAAGGGCATGCCCTCTATCTCCAACAGCTGAGGAACAGGATAATCCCAAGAGCAACAGATTGGTCTAGCAGGAAATAAGTAAGACGACATTTTAAAAAGGAAAAAAAAAAAAAAAAGGTCTCATAGCTCAGGCTATATTGCTCCACACTATGGTGCAGTAAATAAACAGTGTTTGTGTCTTCCATTCAATGGACCTGCGAGGAGGTGAGATGAAAGACAACCTGATGTTACTGTAGTGACTTCTTGAAGCAAAAATATATGGACAAGTGTCATGAGACAAAATGAAAAGAACTAAATGGGGAAGTAAAAGAAATAAAGGAAATAAAAGCAGAATGGAGTGGAGGAGTAGCCTAGTGGTTAGAGCAGTGGGATATAAAACAGTTCGAGTCCCACTGTGGCTCCTTGTGACCTTGGGCAAGTCACTTTACCCTCCATTGCCTCAGGTACAAACAGACTAAGCTCTCTGGGGATAGGGAAATACCTACAGTACCTGAATGTAATCCGCTTTGAAGCACTGAAAAAAATGTGAAAAGTGGAATATAAATAAAAATGAATAAAAATTTTAAAAAATGAATAAAGAAAGCAGCAGACTTGTACAGCAAAAGCTGAGAATGAATTTATGACAGGAAAAGAAAAATATGCAGTTAACAGTTTTCTAAAACAGCATTAAAAAATTGTTTTAATAAAATTACAAGCCTAAAAGATGTACACACACACAGACACACAGAACCACAGCACACTAGGGGAAGAAAACATAATTCATAACT
Source organism: Rhinatrema bivittatum (assembly GCF_901001135.1). Classification (NCBI taxonomy): domain Eukaryota; kingdom Metazoa; phylum Chordata; class Amphibia; order Gymnophiona; family Rhinatrematidae; genus Rhinatrema; species Rhinatrema bivittatum. The sequence continues at coordinate 561,613,591 of NC_042617.1, read as the reverse complement.
TTTTAATTTACCACTATTTTCTGAAGGCTGTCTACTCCTTGAAATTATATTTCAAACAAATATGAAAAAGCTCAGTTCGCTAGAGTAAAGCCTGACCCAGAGAACTGAAAAAAACACCAGGTGCCAGTCTGGCCAGGTGCATAAAACTAGGGCCCGGCATCCAATGGAAGCCACATCGGCTTGTGCCTGGAATCCTGGGGGCTCATGGGGCCAGGGAATGGAAGAGTCGGGGGGGGGGGGGGGGTGGACAGGACAGAGAGAGAGAGGAAGTTGCAAATGAACTGAGCCTGCCACAGCGCTGCCTTATTGCTGGGCTGTAAGAGCAAGATGAAGAAGTTGTGAGGAAAGGAGTGTGGCAGCAGGAAGGAGGTGCTGGGGGAAGACTGCCTGAAAGCGGGAGGGGGAGGAGAGAGCAAAGAAAGTGTAAATGAAAAGAAAAACAAAAAAAAAACTAAGTCAAAATGCCCCCTTCTTCTCCTACTGACTCAACACAGTAAGTTAACAGTGCCGAGAATACTTTCACTGACTAGGAACCTGCTTGCCATGACCACTGTACTCCCATTTCATTACGGAGCATGCGTTATATTTAAGAAATGAGCAAAAAGAAAAAAAGAACATGCATTTTGTGGATCACAATTAGGCATTAAAATATCAGTCCAGGTTTCTGCTGTACGAGAAGCTGCAAATAAAAAAAAGTCTTAAGAAAGTGGGCAAAAGCACAAATTAATGTTGCTGTATTCTAGCAAAACGAAGGGAGACTGCATGTCTACACCACTGGTCGGTTTCCGTTCACAAGTGAAACCACAATGCCAAAGATGCTGATGGTGCCAAGATTACCAATGTGAAAGGGAGAGCATTATAAAAGGTTTTAGCACATTTCCACCTAGAGAGGATGTGGTTTGTTCAGAGTTCAGTCACACATCTGTAAGTGAAGCTTTACTTAACTCCGTGTGAAATGAAGACACTGTCCACCGAAAGATGCGAACACAAAAGTCCACAACACCATCCAACAAAAATACCGCCTTATAATTTATAATCATTGGTCTTAATTAAGTGTAATCCTCCAAATGCCATCCAACTATTTTCTAGGAAACGTTTTTCAAAATGCAAATAACATTTTTTAAACTTTTTCAAAAAAAGTTCACATTTGTGAAATTGAGTGTCAATTTCTTGAAAAAGTTATAAATTATAAAGACAGTGTATGTGTTTATATGAAGCTATAAGGCCCCCAGGAAAACAAGGTGCAGGTTTGGTGCCCCTGTTCATGAGGCCTGGCCTGTTCTACTGATATAAAACTTTAGGAGTATGTTTTGCAGAGTGAGGTTCTTACTCTGATTTTCTCCCCATCTACCTTGAAATATGGAGCTCAAAACTAGATGCAGTACTCCACAATGTCAAATGGAGCGGAGAAGTTACTTTCATGTATTTTACATGTAATATTCCTGTTAATGAACCCTGGTATGTTAGCTTTTCAAAATTAACAGTACTGCATTGCTGATCTGAATTCAGTTTCTCTACAGTAATACAGCCTAGCCTGTCGTTCCCTATTCTATATTTATGTATTTGATTCTTTTTCCCCCAAGTTTAGCAACTTGCATTTTCCTATGCTTCATCTCATTATTTGTTACCATTTCATCAAAATGTCAAAGTCATTTCGAGCTCTAATACACTCCAAGCTGTTTCAAATTCCTTCCAACTGGAGTTTTGTGGCAACACAGCAGTGTCCACAAGCACCGGCAGTTGCAGGAAAAATCGGCCCTGCCCACAGCTCGAAAAGTTCAGACTCTGCAGCTTCCCAAACTAAGACCCGTGAAAATCAGATGTCCTAGATGTACCTCTGTAGGTTAAAAAAACAAAACAAAACAACAAACTGTGAGGGGGTGCTCCGATTAATCTCAAAGTAAATGCTGAGAGTTTAACTGAAGCACTGTGCTCCCAGATGAGCAAGAAATTGCAAACCCTCATAACTTAAAAACATGCCCACAAATGAACATGCCGAAAGACTCCATTCCACTTATTAACCACACCAGCAAAGTACAATTTGTTTAATGGAAATGCAAACGCTAACTTTTAAAAACACTCTTCAGTGTTAATAGATTCATTAAAAATGACATTGGTTCAGCCACAGGCCAGGAAATGACTTGCAGTAAGTAATCTGGCACTGTCTTGTTGCAATCACAACGTTCTTCTGCATTTCACCTGCAGATGCCAGTGGTTGAAGGGACAGAGCACTGCCCGTGGTTGACATCCCAAGTGCCAGCAGCTGAAAGAAGCTCGGTGCTGCCTACAACCAAAGAGACCTTTCCAGGCTCTGCAGACCCCCAAACTAAAATCCCACACCCTCACTCTCTCCCAGTTGATTTCCAACATACACCACTGTCTCTCTCCTCCCCAACTTGCTCCTTCCTGTCGTTCCCCTATTCCCAGGCCTGTCAGTTCACTCAAACCCCTTGCCAACCATACACAGTCTCTCTCTTTAATGGATGCAATTAGGCCCAGGATAGATAATTCAGAGTTCGAAATAGGTATTAACACCTTTCAGGAATTAGTGAATGTTTGGTAGAAGACTGATATCTAATTTCACCTTAGTGCACAGTATTGTTGTGCTGTTCCTCGCTGCTATGCCACAGGAACAGCACAGAGCGGCAGTTGCTACCACCCTTAAACAGAAGGCTTGGGGTAGCCTGAGCGCAGTTGCTACTATCCTAAAAAGCTTGCTGAGCAGACTAGATGGACTATTTTGGTCTTTGTCTGTCATCATTCACTGGCACCAGTGCAGCTCCTTGAACACTTTTTTTGCTTTCTGGCACCACATGGCTCATGGCAAGTTTGAGCTGCGCAGTGCAGTGCTGTATCCAGCATAGGAGTGCCGGCACTTCATGGCTCAGGCTCAATGGCAGCCATGAGGTGCCAAAAAGCAGAAGTTGTTTTGGTGGGGAAAAAAAAAAAAAAAATGGCAGCACCAGCACAGCTAAAAGAATCAGAACAAGGGACGGACAGCGAGCAGTGCGTGCAACAACCCCAGCATCTCTGAAACAGATGAAAATTCTGCACTGCACAACAGCGCAGAATTCCACCACGCGTACAGGGTGGATATGGTCATTGGTTAAGGCGCCAACTAAAAAACAAACAAAAACAAAAAAAAAAAAAAAAAAGATTCCAAGAAAAACCCCCCTAACCTCCTCAAAAACAAATCAAACCCAGGATTCAGCCCGGCAGATACCGGCACCTTGCTAACCTTTAAAAAAAAATTTCTAGCTTACCTGTCACACCTCAAAGCTGCTGGCGTGACTGTGCTGCTTTTGTAAGATCTTTAACTTCCTGTCATGTCTAAAAAGTCAAAAGTCAGCAAGTGAAGATGTGGTATGCTTAGTTTTTTGTTTGGTTTTTTTTTTAATTCTGGAAGCGTGGGAACTTAATTGACAGCAGCACTAAAGAGGCAGGCAAACTCATGATAAAGGAGTTTTTACATGTCATCACTTATCCAATCCGTAAGCAGTACAAAGCTGACAGGTCACCCATAATGATTTTAAGTGCAACTGCTTAATTTGCAAGAAGTAACAACATTCCTGTCACAAAAGATCACCAGTTGCTGAGGGTTTAGGGGGTTCATGATGCAGGTTGACAGTTTTACATACGTTTCCTGCATTAACTGCCCTGCAGGAACAGGCTTAGGTATTAGGTTAAAAGGCGAGGTGAAAGAGGCGATTTTAGCCAAAAGAACATCCTTCAAAAATTGAAGGATCCATCTGAAGAAAATAAGAAAAAGCATAACCACCATTGCAAGTTAAATATAAAACACTCAAAAGATAGGCTAAGAGAGAATTTGAAAAGAAGCTGACCATAGAGGCAAAAAACTCATAATAAAAACTTTTTAAAAAAAATATATCTGAAGCAAGAAGCCTGTAAGAGAATCAGTTGGATCACTAGATGATCATAGTGTTAAAAGGGGCACTTATAAGGCCATTGCAGAATGACTAAATGAATTCTTTGCTTCAGTGTTTACTATTGAGGATGTTGGGGAGATACCTGTTCCAGAAAGTTTTCAAGAGTGATGATTCAGATTAATTAAACCAGGAAGATGTAGTAGGCCACTGACAACAGAAATTTCAGATGTAACCTATCATTTAAATTGTCCATTGTATCTGAAGAATAGAAGGTTGCTAATGTAACCCCAATATTTAAAAAGGGCTCCAGGGGTGATCTGGGAAACTACAGAGCAGTAAGCCTGACTCCAGTGCCAGGAAAAATTGTAGAAGCTATTCTAAAGAACAAATTCACAGAACAGACATGATTTAATATAGAAACATAGAAATGACAGCAGAAGACGACCAACGGCCCATCCAGTCTGCCCATGCAAGCTTTCGCACTCTTATTTTTTTCTCATACTTATCTGTTACTCTTGGCCCTTAGTAACCTTTTTGGTTCTGTTTCCCTCCCCCCCTCCATTAATGTAGAAAGCAGTGTTGGAACTGCAACTAAGTGAAATATCTAGCTTAATTAGTTAGGGGTAGTAACCTCCGCAATAAGCAAGCTACACCCAATGCTTGTTTACCCCGACTATGTAATTCAGTCCTTGTTGGTTGTTATCTGTATATAGATCCACTTTTCTTCATTCCCCCTGCCATTGAAGCAGAGAGCTATGCTAGATATGCATTGAAAGTAAGTATCAGGCTTATTTGGTTTGGAGTAGTATCCGCTGTAACAAGCAAGCTACTCCCTGCTTTTATGTGAATGGAAATCTTTTTATTTTTTCCCACATTACCTCTTGCCATTGAAGCTTAGAGCAATGCTGGAGTCGCATTAACTGTGTATGTTTATTGAATAAGGGTATTATCTCCGGTAGTAGCAGTCATTCCCGCGAGCCGCCCACTCTTCATACACATCCTCTAGAATTTATGGATCCACAGTGTTTATCCCACACCCCTTTGAAGTCTTTCACAGTTCTGGTCTTCACCACTTCCTCCGGAAGGGCATTCCAGGCATCCACCATGCTCTCCGTGAAGAAATACTTCCTGATATTGGTTCTGAATCTTCCTCCCTTGAGTTTTAAATCGTGACCCCTGTTCTACAGATTTTTTTCCTCCCGACGGAAAAGGTTTGTCGTTATCTTTGGATCATTACAATCTTTCAAGTATCTGAAAGTCTGTATCATATCATCCCTGCTCCTCCTCTCCTCCAGGGTGTACATATTTAGATTCTTCAATCTCTCCTCATAAGACTTTCGATGAAGACCCTCCACCTTTTTGGTCGCCCCTCTCTGGACTGCCTCCATCCTATCTCTGTCCCTTCATAGATATGGACTCCAGAACTGAGCACAGTACTCCAGGTAAGGCCTCACCAAGGACCTGTACAAGGGGATAATCACTTCCTTTTTCTTACTCGATATTCCTCTCTCTATGCAGCCCAGCATTCTTCTGGCTTTAGCTATCGCCTTGTCACATTGTTTCGCTGACTTCAGATCATTAGATACTATCACCCCTAGGTCTCTATCCTGCTCCGTGGACATCAGCCCTTCACCCCCCATTGAACACAATCAGCAAGGAAAACAGTGGACGGGGACCGGTGTTTGTTAATATTTTTATAAAATGAACTGGAAAGGGAACAAGTGAGGTGATCAGTTTTGCAGATGACAAAATTATTCAGGGTTGTTAAATCACAAGCAGTCTGTGATAAATTGCAGGAGAATCTTGCAAGACTGAAGACTGGGCATCCAAATGGCAAATTAAATTTTATGTCAAGTGCAAAGTGATGCACATACGGAAAAAATACATTGAAATCATCAGCTCAGTGTGCTGCAGCATTCAAGAGGCAAACAATGATAGGAATTATTAGGAAAGGAATAAACAAAACAGAGAATGTCATAGCACCTCTGTATCGCTCCATGGCGAGACCGCCCTTTGAGTATTGTGTGCAATTCTAGTGGTCGTATCTCAAAAAAAGATATAGTTGCACTGGGGAAAGTATAGAGAAAGGCAACCAAAATGATACATTAGAACTGTTCAGCTTGGAGAAGAGACAGCTGAGGATGAATATGATAGAGGTCTACAAAATCATGAGGGGGCTAGAATGGGTAAATGTGAATAGTTATTTACTCTTTCAGATAATACAAGGACTAGGGGGGACTCTATGAAGATAGCAAGTAACACATGTACAAGAAATTCAGAGAAAAATTCTTTCACTCACACAATTAAGCTCAAATTTATTGCCAGAGGATGCGGTTAAGGCAGTTAGTGTAGCTGGGTTTAAAAAAAAGAAGATTTGGTTAAGTTCCTGGAGAAGCTATTAATCAAATTGACTTGGGGAATAGCCGCTGCTTATTACGGGCATTAGTAGCTGGAAATGTTTGGAGAGGGAGTCTTTGTTAAGCGTGACACCTGGTGGCCAGATTTAGAGCCCATGACACAAGATTTCAGAAAGCCCTGGTGCATGGATCCTGGCCTCAGGACTCTTGCTGCAGGGACCAGATGGAACAGTTGGAGGGTGGGCCTGTTTAAAATACAAGAATAATGCCTGGGTAATTTCAAATAAAGGTTCATGACACCAGGATCTCAGCACTGGTTCCAGGACAAGAAGAAAAGAAACCAAAAATAAAACAAAAGGGAGCAGTGAATGAGGTGATCAGATTTGCAGATGACACAAAATTATTCAGATTAGTTAAAATATAAGCCGACTGAAAACTGCAGAAGGACCTTGCAAGACTAAGGAACTGGACATCTAAACACAGGGAATTTAAATGTAGACAACTGCAAAAGGGAAAAATAAATCCTAAAAATATGAACAAAATGCTGGGTTCCAGAGTAATCACTGAGGAAAAGGATCTTGGGAGTCATTGCGGCCAGTAGATTGAAAGACTTTGCTCAGTGTGCAGAACCAAACAATATTAGGAATTGTTCAGGAAAATAAAAATAGGGAACAAAGCTGTAAAAATGCTTCTGTAGTGACCAAACCTCAAGCTTTGCGATGTAGTTCTGGTTGCCACATCTCAAGAAGTTATATAGGACAGGGTAGGCAGCTCCAAGTCCTGGAGTGCTGAAACCGGGTCTAGCTTTCAGGATACCCACAAGGAATATGCATGCGAGATATCTGCATACAATAGAGGAAGTGCATGCAACTCTCTCATCCATTCATTGTGGATCCCCTAAAAACCAGACATGGTTGTGGTACTCCAGGGCAGATGTTGCCTACTCCTGATATAGAAGAACTTAGAAAAGGTACAAAGAAGGATGACAAAAACGATAAAGGGGGTGGAATAGCTCCCTCAAAGAAAGGCTAAACAACTTAATTTTCTCTTCTCTGAATCGAAGAACTCTAAGAGGATAAGATACAGGATTATACAACCATGATTGGTGTTGGAAAAGAAAGTTGGGAATGATTTACTCCTGAAAACAGTACTAAGACTAGGGGACGAGCCATGAATATAACTGGTTGCAGAGTTAAAACAATTATTCAGAAAGTATTTTTTCAGGGCAATGCACAATTAAACTGCAATTTATTGCCACAGAAGTAGTTAAGCCTATTAGTATAGCTGAGTTTAAAAAAAAGTCTGAACACATTTTGAGAGGACAGATCCATTATTAGGCAAGCAGACAAGCTTAGGGATATTAAGAGGGATTGGCTCTCCCCATTTTGGATCTGCTGGGTACTTCCAAAAGACCCAAATTAGGCACTTTCAGAGGCAGGATGTTGGGCTCCATGGTTCATTGTTCAGATGCAGCATGGAACTACTGTATTTTTCGCTCCATAAGACGCACTTTTTTCCCCCAAAAGTGGGGGGAAAATGTATGTGCGTCTTATGGAGCGAATATAAAAAAAAACCAAACCCCCCCCCTGACTCCGACCAATAGCAGCGGTCGGTCCCAGTGACATAGGGAGGGCAAAGGGCCGTCGGCGCCATTTTGATTACTGGCAGCCGACGGCCCACGCCCTGGAGATCGTTCCCGGACCGCTCCTGGACCCCCGCTGGACCACCAGGGACGTTTGGCAGGTCTTGGGGGGGTCAGGAGGGTGGGGGGGTTGCGGTAAATTAAGTCGGCAGGTCTTGGGGGGGTCAGGAGGGTGGGGGGTTGCGGTAAATTAAGTCGGCAGGTCTTGGGGGGGTCAGGAGGGTGGGGGGTTGTGGTAAATTAAGTCGGCAGGTCTTGGGGGAGTCAGGAGGGTGGGGGTTGTTAATTTAAAGGGTTGGGATGGGGTTTTTTTTGGGGGGGGGGGGAGGGGTTCCCAGAGAAAAACGTTTTCTGATCTGGGGAGTGGACCGAAATGGCCCTCCCCTGACCCGAAAACAAAATGGGGAGGAAAAAAAAGCTATGCACTCCCCTAATTTGCTCCATAAGACGCCCAGACGCAGAGCCGGTTTAGCACAATTTTTTTTTTTTTTTAATTTTCCCCCTCTGAATCCTACGTGCGTCTTATGGTCAGGTGCGTCTTATGGAGCGAAAAATACTGTATTTATATTCTTATATAATCTTAAATTGGGAGATATACAAATTAGAACAGAATGCTAATTAGTCTCTAGATAAGAACAAGCAGAAGAGTCCTTTAGCAGGATGAATATCTGCATGGACAGCAGTGTTATCAATTGCCAAACTCTTTATGCCAGCATGGAAGGAGATGGGGATTTCAGTGTAGCATACTCACATTAACTACAGCTTCTGAACAAGTTTGGATCAGGCAAATTCTGTGAAAGCCCAGTTGAAGTGACAGATGAATAGGGCCTTATTTTCAGAGCAAACTGATTTGCACTTTAATTTTAGGCTAATTAAAGAGCAGCTCCAGACGAAGCATCTCAAAAGCCTCCAGTCCCTGCTGGAAACCAGAGCAGGCGAAGCACCCGCAGTGTTTCAAGTCCCGCTCCCCCCCCCCCCCACCCACAGTATCTGTTGCTTGGTGCCACCAATGCAGCATTTGAAGCACTTCCCAGCAGGCTCACTGGCCCCATGAAAAGAAAAGCCTGGGAGCCTCAGCAAGCCTGCTGCCGAAGGAGAGAGGAGAAAGCTGGAGCCACCACTCCTAAGGATGAATGCTGCTGAAATGGGGGGGGGGGGGGGGCGAGAGGGAGATTTGCATTGGGGGTGTTCGGAAAGAAAGTGACATGCTAAGCAAGGGAAGGGGAGGGGGGGTAGAGGCAGGGATGCCGCTGAGTGGAAAAATCTGCTCCAACACGTTTTATTGTCTTGGCTTCTGTCCAGCAAAATAAAAAGTCTGATATTCGCCCAGAAGAATGCGTCACATTTTTCCCCATGATCTCATCTTCTGATTTTGTGCTTGTTATAATAAACTCTGATAAAAAAAATCACAGGAAAAAATAAAAACCGAAAGTGAAGGTCCCTACAGATCAACAACATATACAACAGTACGGGTAGTGTTAAGTGGTTAGGTTCCCCAATAAGTATGTACAGCTTGTAGAAATATAATCCGGTCCAATTCAGTACTTAGACAAGCAAAGAATGCTATCTGACCATTCAAGCACACTTCTGTTTTTTCATCAGAGGCATGCGAGAATAAACCTCTTCAGACATGCACAAATATTCAAGTAAAGAAAGACTTGGGGTCAGTATCTTAATTCCATTTAAAGTGTGCTTTCAGCTAGGCGTCAGAAAAAAATGCTGAAGCCCCAAAACATTGATAATATTTAATAGTGAAATAAATTCCAAGTGTTATCTATTTCCCATTACGTCCCAATTTATCATCCTGCTTTTTTTTTTTAGAAGACCATTCTCCATTCTTCCATCCTTTAATGTACAAAGAAGTCACTCTGCTAAAAAGACTGAAATCAGTTTGTTTGCAGCTGGAATTCCGAAGAGACAGATAAGCTATGAAAGCAAAGATCACCTCAGTTACTGTTTCCAGTTCATTTGTGGGTGTCTTTCGCTCCTATAATCAGTGAAGTAGAGGGAGAGCATCACTACAGGAACTCAACTGATCATAAAAATATCCACAAAGTATCAATCCAGGGGTCTCCGTGAGGTCCTTTACAGCACAGAATTGATTTGAACATTAGAATGTAAAATGTAGAGAATACATAGCAATACTGAAAGTTAATCTAATTTGTGGCAGTGATTCGTTCTCTTTCATGAAGTAAGCCAACATTTAATCAGTCTACAGGCCCAGAAATATTGGCATATTAGAATAAAGAGCAATTATGCGCAGTCTGCAGATTTCTTTTTAATTCATCTTCAGCCATTAGGATTCTGTACACCTTGATCACACGCAATTACACAGTCCAAGCAGTGCTACATTTTTTCTGAAACTGAATTACACTAATCATATATGCCAGGAGTGGCCAACCAGTGTCTCAAAAGCCATATACAGCTCCCTTCAACTATATCTGTTGCTTTTGAATGCCTCCAACATCAGCAGCCCAAGGAAGGAAGGAAGAAGCATAACATGCTGCTCATTAACTCAATAATTAGGGAGTTGGAGATTCTCTTCTGTGGAGTACGGAGGCATCTATCTGTCCTCCAGATATGATGTCCTGGAAGGTGTGTTGTCTGCCAAGTGCCAAGATCAAAGATGCTACAGAAAAGTTACAGAAAATCATTAAGCCTACTGACTATTACCCAATGTAGCTCATCCATATTGACAAGAATGATCCTGCAAGGTATTCTCTGGAACATATCAAAAGTGACTTCATGGCTCTGGGAGAGAAGGTGAAGCAGTTAGGGGGTTTTCTTCTCGATAATCCCAGTCAAGGATGAAGGCAAAGGCAAAAAAGCCTGTATTCTGAAGCTGAATGAATGGTTGTGTAGATGGCGTCAACAAGAGCATTTCAGCTTCCCGGACCATGGGATGGCATTTCACGTTGCACTGCAGCCTTGCTGCTGACAAACAAGTGTATATATACTGGCGTTGAAACAATCGCTACATTAGTATGGTTTCAACCAATGAGTATACTTCTCATACATAGCTCCAATGTATGAAAAGATCCAACTTTCTATACCTTTCAATTTAAAAAAAAAAAAATAGTGTGCTCGAGGAAGAGCCAACAGATGTGGCTGATAAGCCCCTGAGGCAGTTCCTAGAAGTGCGAAACTCAGCCAGAGTCGGGCAAGATTCAACAAAAGTCCTTTTCACCGATCCATCTCTTCGTGTCTATTACACTTGGAATGCTGAAAGCAGCAGTCCCAAGCTCAGTGAGCTTGTGACAGCCACATGCATACAAAACTTTCATTCAAACACACCTAAACTTGCCCCTTTTATTCCCCCTTACCTCTTTTCAGAACTTTTCTTCTTTAATTTATTTTCCCTCCTACACCAATTTTCCAGCCTGAGATCCAGGGAATTACATTTTTTTTTATTGTAATCCATATGGATTACAATACTTATCCTTATTTGTAATTACATTAAGGCCCCTGTAGTCAATATAGGGTCAGAGAGTTCCATTCTTTTTTGCCACAAAGAAGCAGCCCGCTCCAACGAGGGAAGAGGAAGAACAGATGAAGCCTCTCGCTAGATTTTCCTAAATATATAGTCACTCATGGCTTTGGTCTCTGGTTCAGAGGAAGTTCTTTACTTGGAAGGAGCTCAATATCACAATTATAGGAAAAATGTGGAGGTAGCTTCTCTGCCCATTGCTTGGAGAAGACATCCAGGTATTTGGCATATTCAGGGCAGTGTGGCTGTAGGTCCACTTGCATGGGTTCTTCTGAGGGCTTAACATCAGGAGCCCCCTGATGTAGGTGGACAAGGTGGATTCTGGAACTGGGGCGCTAAGACAATAGACTGCCAAGCTTTATTCTCTCGAGATCGCTCATGGAGCTTTCGGTCAATATGCCTAGCTAAGGCAATAAGGTTCTCCAGGGACATGAAAACCTCCCATGCTGCGAACTCGTCTTTGATTGGACTGCAAGACGGCTTGGAAGCAAGAGTTCTGAACTCTATAGCATGTTTGGTGAGGGTTTAGGAGCCCTGGCCGATTTTTAGCATCTCAGCTGCTAGTGAGGTGTCTTATCCGGGTTCATCAAATTCGAAGCAGAATTAGTTTAAAAAACTGGACAGATTGTGGATCATGAGGTCTTCACGTGCCCAAAAGGGGAGAGACCCAAACCAGTGCAATACCACCTAAGAGGGAGAGGATGTACAAACATCCAGAACAGGCCAGAAGTGAATTCAGAACAAAGTGAAATCTCAACACTGCATGGTGTTGCCCATGTAACTGCAGCACTGATCTAGTGGATGCTGGGGGTTCCAGTGGAGGGGAACCACTGGAAGTGGCGCTGGGACTGGATTCACAGTGCTATCCTGACAGTCAATCTTTCCAGAGCAGCATTAACATGGTTCAATACCTGCTGCTGTTTCTGCAGCCTTTGAGCCAGATCCGGTATTGTTTGGAGCAAGGACAGAGCCACAAGGTCCAAGGCTTGTTAGAATTGTGGACCCCTATGTTGAGGTGAGGTTGATGCAACCTACATGGGAAGCCCTATGGGTCCTCACCATCAACTGGTGGAGCAGACAGGTGCAGAGACTGAACTGGAGTTTTGCCTATACCGGCCCCTTTCCCCTTGGGTTGAGCCTTTGGGTTCTGGGAACTAGCAGGTCTTAGATGGCAGTCTCTGGGGCATAGGGAGAAGATTAGATGCAGGGTCAGGCTGAGTTCAGAGGCACGTGGCAAGCAAGAATAATGAGAGTCCAGGTTACAGTCAATACCAGGGGTCCGTCCAAGGATGAGAATGTGATAGGTTGGGTGAGGTGAATGAGGCTTGGACAAGGCTGGTGAGATGAAGGCAGGTACACAGAAACTCACACTACCAGCGGTAGTTGACCCATTGCTGAAACAAAGAGGATGTTTCCGAGGAGCCTTTTAAAGGGCAGCCTAGGTTGATGTCATGCAGGGGTATCACGGTCTTTTCCCGCCATGGGCCCTTTAAACATGATAAATTTGGACACGCGCATGCCTAAGGAAGAAGATGGCAGTGATCTCTGAGAGCGTCCAGCTGCACAGGCAGACACTATTTAGTCACGAGAAATGGGTCCGGGCGTTGACATGAGTGTGCCAGCTGCCCCCATAAGCTGGTAAACATAATAGGTTGATAGAGATTGAAGATGTTGATTCCAGTGATGCTTGGGTACTACTAGATTGGTTTCATATTTAGGAGAGCTAAAGGTGTGACATGTATTGTAGATAATGTGTTCTAATATCTTCATGAACAAGCTCACAGTCACCTGTTTGCATAGACTGTGTATAAATAGTGTTAACTTTACTCTTCTTTGAACCGGAAGGAAAGCTTCCCCTTCTAGAGTGTCGAGAAGGGATCATATGAACTCCAACCAATGTGAAAGTGTTTATTGATCTTGTTGAAATGTATCATAAATCCCAGAATCTGAAAGATCAGAACTGTAAAAGAGGTATTCTCAATGAATTTTCTAACTATGTATTCAACATTAGCCAGCATCTAATTAAGGAACTACAAAGACAGTAGAAGAGGACCGGAAGGCTCATCTGCATACTGCTCCCAGCATCGTCCATGAGAGGACTCCAGCGGTCACAGCGAGTGATCCAGGCTTTGAACTCCACAGCCCCAGTTTCCAGAGGCCCCACAACCTTTGCAGAAGAGGAGGATCGGAAGCATGTGCAGTTAGGTGCGCGAATCTCAAACCTTTCAATCCTTTGACTGAAGATCACCTTAATGGTGGTTGAATAGGATTGTTTAGTATAGCATTGGGAAATCTTAGGACTTAAAGTTTAGAGAGAGACGAAATAGTGGGATATATTCTTTAGAGCTTGTGTGCCTGAGGTAAGCAAACTAGAGAGTTAATTCTAGTGTCTGTCTTTCCCAACCACCCCTATCTCAACTCTTGATTTTTAGGCAAGAGGCACTTTTAGTAAAAATCACTCTTACTAAATCATACTATTGCACCAGCCCTTATTGAGAGGTTAATCATCCTCTTGTAGGACACTAGCAGATTAATTAGTAAATACACCTGTAAATTTAAAGGACGCTAATTCCAACTCCCTTAGTAACCTAAACTTAACTAGGAACTCAAAAAAATTAAGATGAAGGCAGCAGTCCAGCAGCAAGAGGGGAGCTTTCCAGTCTTTTGCATTGAATGTCACATATACAATTTTTTACTTGCTGGTGAGAGATATGTGTATACCCAGTGCACTTAGCAATAAAAGTACAGAATCTAGGGGTTATAATTGACCCTGAGCTAACCATGAAACATTTCACAGAAATTAAAAAGAAGGTTACGCCAAATTAATGGCCCTTAGAAGACTGAAACCCCTATTAACTCTGAACAATTTTCGCACAGTTTTACAAGCAATGATATTCGCAAGCACAGATTACTATAACTCTCTACTATTAGGGCCATCTCAAGTTACCATTAGACCATTCCAAATAATGCAAAATTCCGCTACTAGAATATTGACAGGCAAAAAGAAAAGAGACGACATTACAGGGACGCTTGCTGAACTACACTGGCTACCAATTGAACAAATAATACAATACAAAGCACTATTTATAATCCATAAATTAATCCTCAATGAAAGGCCAACTGGCTTAACACAGCACTGTGCGTACACGTACCACACAGAAACCTGAGATCAGCCAACAAAGCTCTATTAACTGTTTCTTCTGTTAAATCAGCACGCCCCACTCAAGTAAGAAAGATAGCCCTGTTGCTGGCTGGACCTGTTCTATGGAACTCCATGCCACTCGAAATAAGGCTGCAAAGAAAATTAAAACTAGTCTGAAAACCTGGCTTTTTAAACAAGCTTTTTATAAGGACAAAGAGGAGGAGGAAAACAATTAGAAAACACTTAAAAAATAAGGACGCACCGAGTAATCAGTTTTTTTCCCTTTAATATGGCCAACTGCAAATTAATGTTAATTTTGAACTGCTTAAAAAATTACTCAACTGATAATTAAATCTTATATAACACATAGCTCTTTTATTGAGGATATGTTACCATTCTATGATGGCACATGTATAATTTGTAATCTATACCAATTAAAGTTTTTCCTTTAGTGCCTTTTTGTAAACTGTTGTGATGGTGAATTAAGTTAATGACAGTATAGAAGAGATTTTAAATAAATAAAATAGCTGCATTTGCATGTAATGAGCGCTATTAGTTTCGGGGGGGTTGGCCACGTGTTTTCCATGCGCCTCTTACAATATAAGGGGTGGTGCGCTCAGCCGAGCGCACCATTCTGTATCGGCCTGAATGTTTGGAATTATTAGGAAGGGAATGATGAATAAAACAGAAAATGTCAATGTCTCTGTACCGCTCCATATGAGACCACACCTTGAATACTGTGGTGAATAGAATTGTACACATCTCAAAAAAAATAATTGTGATGGAGAAGGTACAGAGAAGGGCAACCAAAATGATAAAGGGGATGGAATAACTCCCCTATGAGGAAAGGCTAAAGAGGTTTGAGTTGTTCAGCTTGGAGAAGAGACAGCTGAGGGATATGATAGAGGTGTTTAAAATCATGAGAGGTCTAGAACAGGTAAATGTGAATCGGTTGTTTACTCTTTCAGATAATAGAATGACTATGGGGCACTCTATGAAGTTAGAATGTAGCACATTTAAAACTAATCAGGGAAAGTTCTTTTTCACTCAACGCACAATTAAACTCTGGAGTTGTTTTGCCAGAGGATGTGATTACTGCAGTTAGTATAGCTGCGTTTAAAAAAGGTTTGGATAAGTTCTTGGAGGAGAAGTCCATTAACTCCTATTAATCAAGCTGACTTAGGGAATAGCCACTGCTGTTACTGGCATCAGTAGCATGGGATCTTAGTGTTTGGGTACTTGTAGCCTGGATTGGCCACTGTTGGAAATAGGATACTGGGCTTGATGGACTCTTAGTCTGACCCAGTATGGCAATTTCTTATGTTCTCCTTAAATTGGCGGCCTTCAACACTAAACATTTCTTGAATACTCTGAGGGCACTTGCTAGCCTGAACTGGCAAACTTTGTACTGGAAAATAGATGGACTTTTATAGTGAACCCCAAATATTTCCTGTGCAACTTATTTTTAATAGATATATGTTCATAAGGATCCTTGAGGTCCAGAGTTGTTAGCCAATCTCCAATCACAGAACTATCATTCCTAAGAAATTCATCCTGAACTTTTCGTTTCTGAAGGATGTGTTTAAATCCCTTAGGTCTAAAATAGGATGAAAACCTCATGTGTCTGAGATTAGAAAATCTCATTCTCAACTAGAAGCCTTTCCCTTTTTTGTGATTGATGAACCTGTTCTACCACTCCTGAGTTTAGAAGATCTTTGAGCTATCGTTTGAGTAAAGTTAGTTGATCTACAGGCTGATGCTGAACGAATGGAGGATTCTAAGGTGATAAAGAATGGAAAATTTACTCCTTGAAAGTTCTGCATTACTGTGAAATGCAGAATTTCTGCAGATTTCTCCCTTCCTGCAGATTTTCACATTTACTTTGCAGAAACCGCTGCTTCCAGTTCCCACCATCGCTCCAACAAACACACGGAAGATCACAACAATAATGGCTCCGTGAGCCTGCCGGAAGAGAAGGGACCTTAACTGCAGAACTCCGCGATCCCCAGAAACATAGGCCAGGCTTTTGAGAGGCAGCGCAGTGCTAATTACAGCCAAACTCCTCGAGCCTGCCTGTTGGGCCTTCGCAAACGCAGCACAACCAGTCAGCTTGAAGGCTGGGAAACCAACAGTGAAGTGCAATCAGTGCATAATGCTTTAAGCCTACCCTACCATTCCCTCTCCCTGTCACTGCCATCACTGGTCTGGTAGCTACCAGCCCACCTGTACATAGTGTCTATTGTTAATTTTATTTTCTTCAAATGTTCCTATCAAATTTCTCTTTCCCTATCCTTCCTACTGCTGTCCTCTCTCCTCTTTCATTACTGCTCCCCCCTTCCCCATCCCTGTTTATTGTATTTCTCTCTTGTTATTGTATTAAAATGTAAACCGGCATGATGTTCCGACGAATGTCGGCATATAAAAATCAAATAAATAAAATAAATATTATTCCTGTACTATGAGAAAAAGGTAAAGAACCAAATGTAAACATATGACATGGTCAAAGGGAGAAGGGGAATACATGGTGATGGGGAGAGAGGAGGAAGGAGGAGGGAAAGGAGGGGGGAATGAAGAAGGTAAAAGGGTGGCAGCAACTGCAGCTGTCCCTGCCAGCTTAGCTCATCTGCCAACAGCAGCAACTGCTGCCACTGCTGGCAGACGAGCCCCCTTTCCAGGGACACTCAGGTGGAGGGGGTGACAGCAACTGCGGGCAGATGAGCCTCATGTCACTGAGGGTGTGGGCTCACAAAGACGACTAATTGATTCTCAGATGAAGAAGGTAAAACACTCTCTGTACAGTTTGATACTTTCTGCCAGAAGGAAATCACAAAGTGAAAAAAATGCGAAGGCTCTTTGTTTTCTGTTCTATTATTTAAGTGAAAAAATAGTGGATTGCACGGAAATGTAGGATGATTTGCAAAATACTGTTATTTTCACAAATAAATGTGCAGAATGTATGCTCAGAATTTTCAATTTTTTGGTGCAGAATTCCCCCAGGAGTAAAAGTTTAAGCAGTATCCTTTTGACTATAATTCTGAACACCCATTTGTCTGAAATGTTTTAGGGAGCTTGAAAAAAAACAAAACTGAAATCTCCCTTCTATGGAAAGGTTCTGATTTCTTTGGATGAGAGTCAAAAACCTGGCATAGACCTTCAAGGTGGCTGTTCGGATTGCCTCTGCAGAGCTTTATCTTTATCACGAGATCTGTTTTGTTGCTGTGGCTGTTATAGCAACTCATGACTATGTTGTTACATAGACAGTGAACGCGGACTGCATTATTGGCATTGACTGTATCTTCTTCTTGGGTAATACTAAACATGTCTAAAAGGTTGCTGAGGAGATGATGAGAAAACTGGCCTATTTGCACCTATGTGGCGAGAGACTGAATTGCTATATTTTGCTCCTTTTACATCTCTTACATTTCCTTTTCTTTGTCACTGAACAACTGGTTTCCATTACATGGTGCATCTACCAATACCTCATGTACATCTTCTCGCAATCTGGAAGCCTTAAGCCAAACTAATCTTCTAGTTGCTATAGCAGATAACTGGCCATCGCAGGTACAAAAGTAATTCAGGCACCAAGCTTGCAATTCTGGATTGGAGCACATCAGCTGCAAGTGGTATAATACCTGTACAACACATTACAAAAGACGAAGAACCTCTCCCAACAATCTGTTCCTACAGATCAAGTGGACTTCACTACACTACTGGAAGATGCGGAAGACTATACAAAACATATGATGGGATCAATATACGACTCCTTTGATATACCATCAAGAATATCAGCTATCCTTCCCTGGAGAACTGGGTTTGGATCTCTCTGCCTTCTTCAATGCAGATTCTACTATTGGTGAATCATGAGGCAATTGTATTTTAGTGTGGCCTTGAATAATTTTGCACCCTATACTTAAGATCTATGTTCTTTGCAACTGGCTGGATGGAGAATGGTTTTCTCCATGTTTCACTCTGGGCTTCTAGTAAAGCTTCACGAATTGGAACAATTTTGGTTTGTTTTGGCGCCTGAATAAACTTCAGCACACCTTGATATTCCCTCCTTTGGGACATATTCTCTTGTAAATTAAGAGTGATTCTGATAACTTTTGCAAAAAAACAGGGTAGAAGTATCCTCCAGAAGTGTAGAGCTTCTCATTTGTTCTGGTGATGGATCTGATGGTAATTCATAATGAACCAAAGAGCTTAGATTCAGAGAATCAAAATGAACTACAGGAATTCTCTGAATGAGAACTAATGTTTCCTTAGAGGAAGTTCTGCAGTTCAATGATATAGATGGAGAAGAAATAATCTTTCCTTATTATTGTGATACAGGCAATTGAGACTAATTCCTATGCCAATTTTCTAATATGGGGTGGTCACACTGTCCCTCTGATATTGATGGCATTTCTTTTGGTCATATAGGTCTTTATAAAATCTGACCACAGCGTCTGTATGGAATGGCATTCCAGTAGAGGTGGAAGGGGTTTTTTATTCTGTGTGGATTTTGGGGATAAATCTGATTTTGGAACCATATTATTTAACGCTGGTCATTTGACTTTTTTTTTTTGTCTTCGGCACCACTGGCAATGATTTTTGCAATTGCACTGTCAGATATGGTATCAACTATTTCCCCGCGACATCACCAAAGGCATGGTGATTTATAAAGCACCATGTTTGGCACCAAAGATATGGCAGGAAACATCAGTATAGTATCGCTGTGCCTCCATTGTTCCAAGGGAAGGTGTTCTTTTCTTGTTTTAAAGCTAGGCAAATGTCTACCCTGCAACCTTGTGGTCAATTTTCTTGAGCTTGATCTCTCTCAGACGGTGACGATAACATTTTAACTTCATGTCCCTGTAAGACAGGGACCTGGGGGATATTTTTTCACAAATGGACATATTGTGAGCAGGCCTCAGGCAGCTCAAGCACAGGTCATGAAGGTCCATGCTCGCCAATTTATGGCGGCATTTCTCACAATTTATAAGAGGGTCTTTTCGGCCTTCTCTGCCATAATGAACTAACCAAAACAAACATTTCTACACATGCAGCAACTTCTGGAGCGAGCAAAACCTGTGATGCACGGCAACAGCAGCATGGAAACTCCTGCACATAAGTCAGAAAGATATTGTTTTGGCATTTGATTTGGTGCCCAGTGTCATCCATGTTGCTGCTGTGCCGTTTCTTCATGGAGAATGACCTTTAGACGTTTAGTAACATTTCATGCTCAGGGTTTTAGAGCCATTCTTAGTACCAGGAAGGGTGAAAAAAAAAATGCTGATCAGATGTTCCTGGCTATAAAACAGGTCAGACAGCATTTTTCAGCCTTCCGAGCACTAAGAAATAGTTCTAAAACACCCAAGCATGTTACTGCACTTACAGATAATCCAGAATGCCATCAGAATGTCATGATCCCTAGTTAAATTGTATTTCCTCCTATGAGCAAACAAATTCTACATATACTGTGCAACACACCCCTAACAAGCTACAGAACTCCAAGACAGAACAATTAATTTGTTCTAAGTGGGCTATAACAGCTTTTATATAAATGAACAACAGTTCTGCCATGAACAACTTTTGCAAGTCTGTTTACAAAATAAGACCAAATTATTGCTCTTAGAATTGTCACAATCCTAGCCGTTCTTGGTATCAAGAATCTTTTCCCCCAAACTCGGGAATCCATTTACTGATGTTTCTGTGCCTACATGTTCTTTTCTATATTTCCTTTGGGCATAAAAAGCTCACAGGACTGCATCACTGGGAGGAAGCAGCCACTGCCTGAAAACAGGCAAGATTTGCAAACTTGTGTGTGCAGATCAATTTTCTCAGGCTTGTGCAAGCAGATCTGCTGTCATGGTTTTGATTCTCGTCTCAAATAAGTAGAAAATGGAAATAAAAGTGTTAACAGACTGCCGTTTGGGGTCATGGGAATTTTTCACCTCCACATCCCAACCAACCCAACCTTGCCTTCTCATGGCAGTTCCATTTTTGCTCAATAAAAAAGTGTGCAGTTACACGTCCCATTTCACTGAGGGGACAGGAAATAAGGTTTATCATATTTTTTTCTTGGACTAACAATACAGTTTCACCTTTCTGGAGGAAACGTTCCCTACCACAGCTCCAAACAGAATGGACAGGTCCAGAACGACCTGCTCATTCCGTTTGGACCTGAGAAAGGCAGCGTTAGCTTTCAAAAGATAGAAATCTATGTTAGTCCGATAAAAAAAGAAAGGTACCTTATTGTTGCTAGCCATGCATTTGAGTGGGCTAACACGGCAACCATATTACCTTACTGAGAGGATAGGAAATTGTAAAAATCAAGCATAAGCAAGGTCTACGGTTTTCCACAATTGTAGAATCTGAAGCAAACTTTTTGACCTTTTTTGTATTTAAAAAAAACCACCACATTTTAGAATAAAATGTCCTAACCCTTCTCCCCCATTTTGCATGAATAAAAAAAAAAATGAAGGGTTAATCTAAAAATTGCTTCTGCCTCACATTCTCTAACCACCCCACCAGAGCAACCAATAAAGCAGGGGTCGGGAACCTATGGCTCGCGAGCCAGATGTGGCTCTTTTTGATGGCTACATCTGGCTCGCAGACAAATCTACCTTATAAATGGGTTCTGACCAACGGCCCACAAATGCGCAGTAGAGAGCAGCTCTACCGCCCATGTGTGGGCAAGCACGTCGGTCAGAGCAGAGCGTGCCTGGAAAAAAAAAAAAAAAACACGTGGCACTGGGAGGAGCCCCCCGAGATCTTCCATCTGCGCCATCCGAGGGAAGGGGTTATGGATGAGCTGAAAGGGGAGGGGAGAGTGACTGTGGGGAGGGAGGAGAAAGTGAGGAGAAGGGGGGGGAAGTGAGAGGAAGTGGGAGGGAGAGGGAAGGAAATGGACCGAAATGCGTAACGTACACGGGTCATTGTGAAGCTTAACCTCACCACGTATCAACCAGACTACAAAGCCATCAGCAAAAAACCATGCAGCACCAGAAGTCACATTAATGGTAAGAAGTACTTTATTCATCATTGGTTAGCAACAGCATAATAACGTTATTAAAAAGAATTCAGAGACTTATTGTACTTTTAAAAAGTGTTGGTCTTACATAAAATGCACACATTTACTTGTATTTAGTTTTAAACATATTGTATGGCTCTCACGGAATTACATTTTAAAATATTTGTGGCATTCATGGCTCTCTCAGACAAAAAGGTTCCTGACCCCTGCAATAAAGGAACCCTCCACGTGGGATCCAGCCCTCTCCATTACTGGTCCTACTCGCTGGAACTCACCACCCACAAACCTCCGACTTGAGCCTTGTACCGTCAAATTCAAAAGCAAATTAAAGACTTGGCTCTTTTAGCAGGCTTCACCCAGATTAGTTCCCCTGCGCCTGTAACCCTTTGCTGCATCAGTACGTGATCTAACGTATGTATAAAGTTATTGTGAACCGATGTGAGGTTACTAAACTAATGTCGGTATATAAAAACTGCAAATAAATAAACAAATAAATGTCACATTGTTTACTTGTTATTTTATACAGTCTGTTGCTCGTTTGCCAATTTCTGGCTACTTCTCTCTTTTTCT
This sequence comes from Rhinatrema bivittatum, assembly GCF_901001135.1. Classification (NCBI taxonomy): domain Eukaryota; kingdom Metazoa; phylum Chordata; class Amphibia; order Gymnophiona; family Rhinatrematidae; genus Rhinatrema; species Rhinatrema bivittatum. The sequence continues at coordinate 561,591,494 of NC_042617.1, read as the reverse complement.
CTGTAGTCCCATCCCCGGTACCTGTTTGATGTATTTTCCACCTTCAGTTCTGATGAAAACCAGCATGATGTAACTACTATTATCGGTATAAAAAAAAACGCTTTAAATAAATAAATAAATAAGGGCAGCACTCAGACCTGGCTCTACGCAGGTTTAACTGAGCAGATTAACCATGAGAGAAAAAATAAAAATCCTTTGTTCGTCTAAGGAAGAACAAACAGCAGAGAACATTTATGCAGTCAGGAAAGAAACTGATGCAAAAGCTGGCAACTATGATGTGCCAACTGCCATGAAATTTAAAAAAAAAAAAATAAAAATTTGAGTATTCGGCATAGAACTGCACTTTTAATACTAGATGAATGTGGAAAGGATCAGTCTGCTTTTATTCCGGACTTGTATTTAAACAGAATATTGTGCAATAGACTGAATGAAGTTTGACATTACTCACAGTTAAGTAGCTATAATAACCTTTTCAATAATTAATTAAAAAAGAAATACTTCCCTATCACCTGCTATTTAATGATAATTAGAGCTTGATAAGTGTTTATTAATTCTTGTTTAAGAGAATAAGTAGTATAGTTGCTACATTAAGTCAACCTGACAGCAGCGAAATACAGACTTAGTTAAAGTAGTGCTGTTCTGTTTAAGAAAACAGTGATAAACCCAGCTGTTCTGCAGTTTGGAAATCAGACTATTCTTATTTATTTATTGGCTTTTATATACCGATATATACTAAGTCTTGATGTTTTCATGTTGGTATATCCATTAGGGGATAGACAAAAAAAACAAAACAAAAAAAACCCCTAAACTCAAGTGACACTAATATAGTAGGTGGGATCATGCTAGTTCTGTGCCAATTTCTGTTAGCTGCTCAGCCCAACCAACTCCCTGTCTGAAATATTCAGCTTATGGCTCCCCAGCATTTATGAGAACATGGTTTATTCAGCAAGAAAGAATAAGCATAACTTGTAATACCAGCAACTTGAGAGGAAAACTTGCAACTTGGAGGAGAAGTCCATTACCTGCTATTAAGTTCACTTAGAGAATAGCCACTGCCATTAGCAATGGTTACATGGAATAGACTTAGTTTTTGGGTACTTGCCAGGTTCTTATGGCCTGGATTGGCCACTGTTGGAAACAGGATGCTGGGCTTGATGGACCTTTGGTCTGACCCAGTATGGCATTTTCTTATGTTCTTATGGTTTAATGGAACACAGCCAGCATGGATTTACTCAAGGGAAGTCTTGCCTCACAAATCTGCTTCACTTTTTTGAAGGGGTTAATAAACATGTGGATAAAGGTGAACCGGTAGATGTAGTGTATTTGGATTTTCAGAAGGCGTTTGACAAAGTCCCTCATGAGAGGCTTCAAAGAAAATTAAATCATGCGATAGGAGGCGATGTCCTTTCATGGACTGCAAACTGGTTAAAAGACAGGAAACAGAGTAGGATTAAATGGTCAGTTTTGTCAGTGGAAAAAGGTAAACAGTGGAGTGCCTCAGGGATCTGTACTTGGATTGGAACTTGTTAATATATTTATAAATGATTTGGAAAGGGATATGAGGTAATCAAATTTACAGATGACACAAAATTATTCATAATAGTTAAATCACATGCGAATTGTGATAAAACTGCAGGAGACTGGAAGATTGCGTGAGACTGGAAGACTAGGCGTCCAAACGGCAGATGACTTTTAAATGTGGACAGTGCATGGTGATGCATATAAGAATGAACATGTCCATGTTGTAGTTACACTATGTTAGGTTCCACAGGACTTACGATCCAGGAAAAAGATCTAGGCATCATAATGTTGGCTAAAATGTTAATATTCTTTCTTCAATTTCCTCCCCCTTTCAGATCCTAGTTATTTTTCCTTGTTTTTTGTAACTTTCTCACATCCTAAATATTATTATATTTGTTAAGTTTCATACTATATTTGATGTTGAATTGGGAAATGTTTTTACTATGTTACTCTCTGCCTTTACTCACATTGTTAATTGTAAACCGGGTTGATGTGATTCCTATCATGAAACTCGGTATACTAAAAATAATAAATAAATAAATAATTGATACACAAATCATCGGTTCGGTGTGCTGCGGCAGTTAAAAAAGCAAACAATGTTAGGAATTATTAGGAAGGGAATGGTGAATAAAACGGAAAATGTCATAACGCCTCTGTATCCCTCCATGGTGAGACCGCACCTTAAGTACTGTGTACAATTCTTGTCACCGCACCTCAAAAAAAGATAGTTGCACTGGAGGGTGACCGAAATGATAAAGGGTATGTAACAGCTCTCCTATGAGGAAAGGCTAAAAAGAGGTTAGGGCTGTTCAGCTTGGAGAAGAGACAGCTGAGGGGGGATATGATAGGGGTCTTTAAAATCATGAGAGGTCTAGAACAGGTAAATGTGAATCTGTTATTTACTCTTTCAGATAATAGAAGGACTAGGAGGCATTCCATGAAGTTAACAAGTAGCACATTTCAATCAAATTGGAGAAAATTCTTTTTTCACTCAATGCACAATTAAGCTCTGGAATTCATTGCCGGAGGAAATGGTTGGTGCAGTTAGTGTAGCTGGGTTTAAAAAAAAGATTAGGATAAGTTCCTGGAGAGAAGTCCATAATCTGCTATTAATCAAGTTGACTTATGGAATAGCCACTGCTATTACTGGCATTAATATCATGGGATCTATTTAATATTTGGGTACTTGTAACCTGGATTGGCCACTGTTGGAAACAGGATGCTGGGCTTGATAGCCCTCGATCTGACCCAGTATGGCAGCTTATGTTTTGTTTTTTTTATATACCAACATTTGATCTGAGATATCACACTGGTTTACATTCAGGTACTGTAGGTATTTCCCTATCTCCAGAGGGCTTACAGTCTAAGTTTGTACCTGAGCAATGGAGGGTAAAGTGACTTGCCCAAGGTCACAAGGAGTGACAGCAGGACTGGAACCCTGGTCTCCTGGTTCGTAGCCCACTGCTCTAACCACTAGGCTATTCCTCTTAAATATTTTCTTTTTATTTCAAAACTGGTTGTAATTTCTGTCATACACTATATTCTCATTTTCTAGCGTTAGTATTAGCTGAGATGCAGCCCCCCTCCCCCTCACACTAGTATTTTATCATTAACTAAAAAGAAAACCACACAGACAATTTAAGAAGCCAGAAACTTGCTTCTAGTATTCACAAGCACACAGGTAAACCAATGCAGATCCCTCCACACCCCTACTGATCATTGCTAAACCTTGTTTTCTATAGGAGCAACATAGTTTCTCGTTTCCAGCGTGAGAACACTACTAAACATTAATCCTTCAAAGCTTCATCTGATCCAATATGTTACAGGAACAGAGGAATTTTTTTTTTTTTTTAAGTCTTACCTGTCCGACTATTTCAACACACTTTACCTAGGATTTCCTAATGTTGTATCTAATGCTCTGCAGCTTTTGCAGAAAGCTGCCACTCGATTGATTTCGGGCCAGTCAAGGTGGGCGCATATTTCCCTTGTTGCTTGACCTGCATTAGCTCCCTGCACATGCAAGAATTGAATATAAAGTTGCTACAGCTATCTATAAATTGCTTTTTCAGAAACCCCCTCCTGAATGTAATGCGGTGATTAAAAGCGCCGATCCCAGAGCTTTATGTTCTTCCCAGAAGGTGCTAGTGGAGGTTGCAAGTGTCTGGCAGGCCCATTTGAAGGTTACCTGGAGCTCTGCTTTCTCAGTTGCTGCGCCAAATGTATGTAAATAAGTTACCCGAGGCCTTACGGTTTTATCACATGTTTAAAAATGTTCAAAAGTCAGCTAAAAAGCTTATTTTAAACACACAGCTTTCTGGTCTTCTGTTTTAACATTTTTTGTTCCATATTACAGATATGTTCTTTTAGAATTTTAAAGTTTTGAACATCTCTTGAGTTAAGGAATTCTGCCATGTATTTTATTAGTTTATTTTAGTTATGGTTTTCTATACTGAACATTCACTATGAATGTCCTATCAGCCACTTAGGCATTTTTTTTTAATGTAAATTTTTATTGACCCAAGGAAACGCATGTATACAGATACAAAAAGAAACATGAAGGCCAAAACAATTTCCACCGAGAAATCTTCAGTAAGCAAAGAGCAGATGCAAGTAATATATCAACAGTTCGTATAACAGTTCAACAAGTCTTGTAACCCCTCCCCCCCTGTCTATTCTTATCTCTATCCAAAGTTTATGACAGAGATAAAAGGTTATTCAGTAGGTGGAGGATGCTGCAGTGGCAAAGCGTTGGAAGATTGACAGCACAGTGTCCAGCAGTTGGTGCTCTATGAAAAATGAATCTCATAAAGAGGCATTGTTGACTCTTGGTGTGTACTTCTTCATATGTCTACCTTTCGGGGTTGCAACGAAAGGGTCCATTTACTGGGCAGATTGAGCTGTAATCCACTTAATAAAGGGTTCCCATGTCCGTTGAAAAGCAGGTATTTTATCCCGTCAAAGGGCGGTGAGGTAAGCCATTCGATAGCATAGATGCAGTCTGTGGATCACCGCTGGCAGAGATGGTGGGGTAGGCAATTTCCAAGCTCTAGCTAGCGAGCAGCTATAAATACATGAGAGACAAAAGGCTTGCATCGGAGTATCCAATGTAGCGCAAGGGAGATTCAGTAATACTTGGGCAGGGTGTAATATGATGTCCAAAGCAGTCAAGTCCCTCAACCAATCACGTACGCTATCCCAAAAAGGGATCACAACCGGACATGACCACCATATGTGCATATAGGATCCCACTTGCCCACATTTTCGCCAGCAAGTATCAGGGACATGAGAGTACATAGTGTGCAATTGTAGCGGGGTTAAGTGCCACCTGTATAGTAACTTATAACAATGTTCCTGAATGGCTGCAGAAACAGAGCTTTTCGCAGTCCTCTGAAAGACAATATTTATTTATTTATTTTTATTTATTTAAGGTTTTTATATATCGGCAATCATGAGGACATATCTTGCTGGTTTACATGAAACGGGGTGCATTAAATACATCAAACTAAAACTGTGGCGATCGAAGGAAACAGTTACAATTAACAAGGGTCACAGAACTTGGAGAAGAAGGAAGAGATAGGAAAGAATAACTGGTTAGACAAAATACAAATTAAATTAATTAAATACTATGTACAAATGGTATTGTTAATGGTTGAATGTTTTGGGGATTTTTTGAATATTTTGAATGTTTTGAATATTCCAGTCATCTTCCGTTAAGGCATCCCCCAACTCACCCACCCAAGCCCGTATATGTGAAAATACATAGGGAGAATGTGAATTTAGAATGGAGTACAGTTTAGAGATGACCCCCTGAACCTTGTCAGCATAATCACAGTAAGTCTCAAAGAAGGATTTAGTAGGTTGGACCGCACGATCATCTCTAGCCTTATTCAGAAAGTGGCGGACCTGTGCCAACCCCAGAAAGTCCTGCAAATCTCCCCTATACCGATCTTGCAGAGCGTGAGAGGACATCAAGTCACCCTCTTGCCAAAAATGACAGTAGCATGGGGAGGAGGAATAGCCTAGTGGTTAGAGCACTGGGCTATGAACCAGGAGACCAGGGTTTGAGTCCCGCTGTCGCTCCTTGTGACCTTGCGCAATTCACTTTACCCACCATTGCCTCAGGTACAAAAACTTAGATTGTAAGCCCTCTGTGATATCTCAATTGAGATCGAATGTCGGTATATAAAAATAATAAATAAAATAAATAAATGTAAGTTTGCTCTCTTTTCCCCTGTTTCTTACAATATGTAGGAGGTAAGCTGTCTGGAGAAGTATTTAAGTTAAAATAAGACTGCAAGTCTTGCCCTATCCTTAGCAGAAATTCCTTGTCAGTGAGTAACATTTCGTTAAGTCTCCAGAACCTTTGACCTAGGTGAGTAGTAGTGACCTTAACTGCTAGACTAACCGGTGCATGATCCATCCAGGTAATGGGATCTTTTTCCACCTCTGCCACTCTGTTCTGCAACAGAGTATCAACCAGAAAAAAAATCAATCCTAGAGTAGGATTGGTGGGCGTTAGAATAATACGTATAGGATCGTGAGTGGGTATATTTAGACCTCCAAACATCAATTAGGCCCCACTTTCCCATTAAAGAGATCAAAGACGTCCTCGCTGCTCTAGAAGCAACCGATGCCTGAGCAGAATTGTCAACAGAGTGGTTAATCGTAATGTTAAAGTCCCCGCCTAGGAGAAGAGAACCATCGGCATGTTGCAACAGTAAATTGTCAATGGTATTAAAGAAGGGACCTTGGCCCGAATTAGGGGCATAGATAGTAACCAGAGTCCAAATCTCATTACCTGTGCGTATCTTCAGTAAAACATAGCGTCCCAAGGGATCAGGTATAAAGGCAAGAACTTCATGAATAAAATCTTTGGCTAGAAGAATCCCCACCCCTGGCTGCCAAGTACTTATAAGGGAATAGCCGGTTTGATAAGAGATGCTCATATCTCTTTCGAATATGGGTTTCCTGAATGAACCCAAATAGAGGCATTACTAGCCAATAACTCTCGCCCCAGAAGAGAGCGTTTATGATGATTGAGCCCCTTTACATTCAAAGATATAACCCTCAATAGATCAGCCATAAGAGTCCTCCGCTAGATTGAGGCCCAACCCCTTGATGTCCAGATTCTGACCCCTTCCACTCAAGTCTGCAAAACCATACTGCGAGAAGAGCAACCCCATCCCCCTTCCCCCCTATCCATCCTGGGAATAGGATGGCCAACACCATACGCGGGAGGGTTGCCCAAGCGGTTGAAGAGGGCTGCAGACGGTGACCCCCCCAGATCAGTGCAGCATAGAAAAGAAAATACAATCAACCAAGAACTAAGGTGAACAGGCATAACCAAGTAAGAACAAAGGCTTCCCGGTACCGCCGCTGCAAGCAGGCAGTGGAATGTAGAAAATCAATGGCAGGTGTCTATTCAACAGAACTGCCACAGTAAAGACCTGAAGTGCCAAGAAATGGCTGGCTCTGCAGGCTGTCAGCCCTGATCCGCGAGTGCCACGATGGAATCCTCAGAGTGTCGTCGAAGCCTCCGGCCACCCTTGCCCACTCTGTGCCATCTCGGGTGGTCCTCCAGTCTCTGCGGCTTGGGTGCAGGTTTGGCCGGAGCTATGTTGAGGCTAAAGCCGGCCTTTCCCAGGGCCTCGACAGCCTTGCTCTGTGTTTTGACCCGATGCGACCTTCCCTTCACAATAAACTGCAATCAAAATGGAAAAGTCCACCTGAACCTGATGTTTTCATTACGCAGAAAGGAGGTGATTTCTCTCAGGGCATACCTCTTCCGTAGTGTCGAGGAAGCTAAATCCTGGTAGAGGGCTATAAGAATGACCCTCCCACAACCAGACATTGTGTTTTCTTGCAGCGTCGAGAACAGACATTTTTTGGGTAAAGCTATAGAAGCAAAGCACTGTGTCTCTCGGTTTGGCATCGGGTCTGGGTCCTAATGCTCTATGCGCTCTCTCCAGTTTGATGACAATAGGCTGCTCCCCCGACCCATTGTTTTAATTTGTGCCTCCTTGCAGTATGAAGCTGCAGATCTGCTCTGCCACTTCAGGTACATTTGAATAGGCAGGGGATTCAGGAACTCCCTGTATGTGAATATTGCACCTCTTGATGCAGTTTGAGGTCTTCAAGTTTGTCTTGCATCCCAGAAAGTTCAGTTTCAAAAAAAGAGTCTTGCTGTTTGTGCAAGGTATTCAGGGCGGCCGCGTGGTTCTCAGTCCTAAGATCCACCTCATCCACTCTCTGCCCCAACGTGACAAAATCCTCCCGCAGATCGGATATGGAGGCTAGGAGTTCTTTATGTGACTAAGTCTGCTCGAAATTCCACAAACCAACCCCGAATTTCATCGCGAAGCTTCGTAATGAGCGCAGGGGGCTCGATTTCGGCGCTGGTAACCACGTCACCAAAATTTACCTCGGAGGCCTCCGTAGCGGCCTGCACTGGCCTATCCACGGACTCTTCTGCCAGCTCTGAAGGGAGCTTGGAAAGGAAGACTGCAATTTTCTGTTTTGCTGCCATAATAGCCTCCGAAGGTGCAAGTTATCTCAAGTTCTGGGTAGTCACGGAGATTCAGGCTGATTGCAAGCTGCAGTAAGTAGATCTGGGAGGGAAAGCCCAATTTTATGCGGCCATCACCGTCGCCGGCAGAACAGCGCCCCCCCCCCCCCCCACTTAGGTATTTTAAGCGGGTTATAAAGAAAACTATAATCCATACTAATTTGCATCCTGCCTTTTCAGGAGCCGACCAGTATAACACGGCCAAAACCAAACTCCTCCTTATCTCCCCTGACCACAACAACCTTTCCCACCCTGACCCCTCCCCACCACCACAGCCACACAAGTGAGAGACCTCGGCGTTGTACTAGACAACCAGCTGAACTTTAAAAAAAAAAAAAAAAATCCATTAACACCACAACAAAAGACTGCTTCTACAAACTTCAAATCCTAAAAAAAAACAAACCAAAAAACCCCTCCTCCACTTTTATGACTTCCGCACTGTCCTCCAAGCTACCCTTTTCTCAAAAATCGACTACAGCAACTCCCTTCTTGTAGGCCTCCCCGCAACCACCACTAAACCCCTACAGATGCTCCAAAATGCAGCCGCCAGAATCCTAACCAATTCTAGCCGAAAAGACCACCTCACGCCCATCCGCAAAGATCTCCATTGGTTCCCAATAGCTTTAGAATCTTACGTAAGAGCCCTACTATTATTCACAAGACCATTCACAACCAGCACTCTCTCTGGCTAAAAAAGACTCACTGCGCCTGCACACTTCAAAAAGACCGGTCAGATCCCTCCACATTCTCCCCCCCCCCCCCCCATTCTCCACATTTTTTACTAGGGAACATGCCTTCTCCTTAGCGGGGCCATCTCTATGGAACTCCATGCTACACCAGGAACACTGCCCCCTGACCTTAAAAAAAAGCAAAACAAAAAAACCTAAAGACCTGGTTGTCCAAACAAGCCTTTCCTTAACCCATTTCCCTACCCCTCTCACATTTCCCATCCCCCTCACCCTCCCTCTACCGTTAGCTCCCAATCTTGCAGCAGATATTTATGTTATATAATATATCAATCAATTGTCACCTGATACTTCAGACAATACCTTCCATACTATATTAATTCAGTTTCTCCATCCACCTTTAGGATGCACGTGTTATCTTTGCTTTCCTTCAACCAAGTTCCAGTAACCCTCGTTCACTGTAACTTCTCCATCAGTAGCTTCCTCGCTATTGTTTAAGTTTTAATACCCCTGTTCTATGTGAACCGATATGATATGCTATGCTTCATGAATGTCAGTATAGAAAAGAGTTAAATAAATACACTAAATTCTTGGCTAATTATGAAATGTATTGCCTTTAGACACAGAAATCACAATATAAGCATTTAAAATAAATTCCTCCAGTGCAAGGCCTGAACATGCAGGCAGAAAATAGCTTCCTCCAGAAACCGCAGATCAACCTTTGGCCTTATCAGAGGAGGGGCAGCGGGAGTGCATTCCACCATGAAGGAACTCATCCAGTAAAGGTGCTTTCTCTGCTTTTAACCCCAACATATTTACAGATGGAATTGCAAGTCTACATCAGATGGGTACATCAGCTTTTCACTCAAAATTGGGCCACTTTGGTTTATGGCCCAGAAAGTTAATCCTAAAAGCTTAAATATAACACAAAAATATAAACGCAACCCAATGTAATGAGACCAACAACCGTGCAGTGCTCACTCACCTGTTTAGACAGCTTGATGTTTAACTGCTTGCAACTGAAAGGATGGTTTATTGTAAGTTATTTCTATGGGTCTTCCTAAACTAGGTGGCTTAGCACCTTATTCTGCAATACTGAACTAAAGTCATTTGCGCCCTCACCTAAGAAGGAATTTCAGTTGCCAAAATGCTTTCCTAGTAAAACTATAGAAACCTGGCTCTTTAACACCAAAGCAGAGTTTAAAATAACACCCAAACTTTTGACTTCAGATTAGATATTATCTAACATCAGAGCAGACAGTTCCTAAGAAGTGGGGGGGGGGGGGGGGGGGGTTGTTTTTTAAATTAAAAAAAAAAAAAAAAACCACCACAAATCTGGGAGGTTATCAGTGCCAATATTTATGAGCCAGATAAATGTTTACAGCTTCTCTCACGTTTCTTTATTTTAATTTTGACTTTTTTTTTCTCTCTTCTCTTCCTCTTTGCCTCTCCCAGCCTCTTCTCATTTGGGGGGGGGGGGGGGGGGGGGGGGGATCACCGGCAGCTTCTCCTCTTTGCCCACGGCACAAGCCACCCGAACACTGCCAACAGCTCCTCTCCTATATCCAGGCATCAAGACACTTCCAGCCCTGCGCTGGGCAAGAACTTCATTTTCAAAATGCTAACCACCAGTAATTTCACTCTTAATATTTTGATGATGTACACGTTCTATAGAAACAAAACATCATAAAGAAATCAAGATGGCCTAATAAAAAGCAACATCTATTTCTGCCTTCTTTGCTTGGAGGACTCGCAGCTATAAATTCCCTTTCAGTGCCACTCTAGATAGTATCAGCAGTGCTGGTAAGCTTACATCACACAAACACTATAAAGAGTAGAAAGCAAGATCTGCAGACTAAACTTCGCATGGTAAAATGAGGTTACTGTATAAAATCTACAGTAATATGCAGGACTGGAGAAATCCCAGGCTGACTAGGCACCAAAAATTTGGAGCCTGGTGCCTGATACTGCCCCAAGCCCAATAGGAACTGCTGCTGCAGCTAGGGAGAGAGATTACAACCACCGCCAGCCTGAGGACAGATATGGTGAGACAGCAAAAAAAAAAAAATAGATGATGGTGCATCCGTTTTTACTGGAGTGGTTTACAGGCCTCCGACTCAAACAGAAGAACTAGACAGATCTGGTCGAAGACATCCAAAAAAAGTGGGAAAGAAGAGAGAAGTGACCATTGTTGGAGATTTTAGTCTGCTAAAGGTAGACTAGACAATCCCTTCTGTGGAATCTACCAGAAGTAGAGAGACAGCGGTTGCTCTGTAAGGGGCTCCATTCGAACAAATGGTAATGGAACCCACGAGGGAGGGAGTTATACTTACTGCTCACTAACGGGGATAAAGTTTCTAATGTAGCAACCAAAAAACAGGATCGGTGTACGTAAAAGAGCCGTTATTCTGACAAAAACAGTTTTATCAATAAATGTTCTGTCAACCGGACAACACAAAAGACCAGCTGCGACGTGAATTTTAAATGAGTCGACGCTATACGCTGTGATACTGGCTCCAGATTCCGGCTTTAATCCAGATTTCACTTTTGATGGGCTTCAACTGATACGCCGTGGTTCTTCACTATACATATCCTTTAGATGCATGTTGAATTTAACACCAGTTGCACTCCCTTGAATCCACGCTGCAGACGCACTAGATGGATTTGACTGTGGCTCCACTCATTTAAAACTCACGTCGCAGCTGGTCTTTTGTGTTGTCCGGTTGGCAGAACATTTATTGATAAACTGTTTCCAACAGACAAAATAAATCGCCATGACCCGGAACACACATATTGAAGTATTACGGAGATATCTTTAACCAAATAGTCTTAAAAAATACTGCAAACACTCTGTCCATACACCTTTTAGAGGCAGAGTGGGAGTAATACCCTCTCATAGCTGGTTCATATATACACATAGCCCCTGAGGCAGCTCTTCATATAGAACGAAACTCAGTCAGTCGGGCTTGCTTTTGTCAGAATAAAGGCTCTTGTACATACACTGATCCTGTTCTGTTTCTTGGTCGCTACATAGCCAACTTGGATTGGTTTCCAGTCTGTTTTTTGGGTCCATCCCTGTTACGATAAAGTTTATAATGTCCAGGTATATGCCCACCTGAGCACCATTGATCATATGAAGTTATGGCTTGATATTGAAAAAAGGATACAGAGAGGGTCACACAAAGAGCAGAGATTTGAATTTCAAAACTACGGACTTTGACGAAATGGGGACATGCCAGGAGGTAGAACTAGAAGACTGGGAGAAAATGAGAGGTGGATCAACAGTGGGCCAAACTAAAATGAACAATTACAACGGCAACAAATCCATTTGTTAGAAAAGTAAACAAAAAGTAAGAGAAATAAGAAATAGATCTGGTTCTCAAAGGAGGTGGCGGATAAAATAAAAGCAAAAAGAACAGCATTCAAGAAATATAAAGGATCCCAAAAAAAGGAACACAGGGAAGAAAATCTGGTGAAACTGAGGGAGATAAAAAACCAAGAAAACAAAAAGTCAGCCAGAAGAAAGGATTGTCAAGAGGTAAAGTGAGGTGACAAAACATTTTTCACTTATAGCAGAGAAAGGTCCAAAGTGGTATAGTGAAATTGAAAGGCGACAAAGATCAATGTGTGGAGAGACACGAAGAACTGGGGGAAATATTAAACAAAAATTTCAGTTCGGTGTTCACTAAAGAAGGACCTGGAGAAGGACCACTGCTAGTTAACAAGACTGTGGATGGGGGTGGAGAAGATTAAACTCCATTTATAGAAGAGAATGTAAGGGAAGAGCTAGAAAAACAAAGTGGACAAGGCCATGGGGCTGGATGAGGTACATCCCAGGATACTCAGGGAGCTCAGAGATGTGCTGACCTTTTCAACAGATCCCTGGAATCGGGAGTGGTGCCAAGTGATTGGAGAAGAGCGGTGGTGATCCCACTTCACAAGAGTGGGAGCAGAGAGGAGGCAGAAACTACAGGGCGGTTAACCTCACCTCAGTGGTAGGAAAATACCCACATATCCACATATCCCATGGCAAAGCTTACGAACACCAGAAATAGAGCTCTCTCCATAGCTGGGCCAAAACTCTGGAATGCCCTACCATACTACCTAACCAATATCATCGATAATAAAGCATTCAAAAAAGAACTGAAAACCTGGATCTTCAGCCAGACTTTCAATGATGACTTAAGCAAATTACAATTATGATGCCTTAAGCCTCCACCTACTTCTCCCCTCTTCTCTTTTCCGCAGATATTTACCCCTTCCTCCTCCCACTGCCTCCCCCTCTATTGTATATACCTTCCTCGTTTTTCGTTTCTATATTCATTTTCGTTATTTGGCTTAAACTATTTTAGTTATTTCCTGTTACAACCTGCTCCATGACCTGTTATATATACTTTTGTTTCACTACTTGTTCTATGTATCATTGTTTCGTTTCAATGTAAACCGGGGTGAAGGCATGCGCTAAACCTCGGTATATAAAAGCTTCAAATAAATAAATAAATAAAATGAATGGAGACTCTGCTGAAGGAACTATGTACAATCTGGTGGGTTGCTTGACCCGAGGCAGCATGGATTCATCTGGGAAAGTCCTGTCAGACAAATCCAATTCTCTAGTCGCCCAATCAAAAAAAAAAATCAATTGGATGCAATTTACTTGGATTTTAAAAAAGCTTTTGATATGGTCCCACATAGGAGACTCGTGAATAAAATGAGAAGCTTAGGAATGGGTGCCAAGGTGGTAGCATGGATTGCAAACAGGTTGACTGACAGGAGATAGCGTGTAATGGTAAACGGAACCTACTCCGAAGAGAGAACCGTGTTAAGTGGAGTGTCACAAGGATTGGTTTTGGGACTGATTCTGTTCAATATCTTCGTGAACAACCTGGCGAAAGGGATAGAAGGCAAAGTTTGTCTGTTTGCGGATGATACTAATATCTGCAACAGAGCGGACATGTTTGAAGGAGTAGGGAGAATGAAAAGTGATTTAAGAGAACTTGAAGAGTAGTTGAAGATTTGGCAGCTGGGATTCAATGCCAAAAAGTGCAGAGTCCTGCATCTATCTGGGCTGAGGCAATCCAAAAGAGCTGCATGTGATGGGCGGTGAAAGACTAATGAGCACGGACTGGGAGAGGGACCTTTGTGTGATAGTGTCTGATGATCTGAAGATGGCAAAGCAAAGTGTCAAGTCAGAAGAATCCTGGGCTGCATAGAGACAGGAATAAAAAAAAAAAAAAATCTTACTGGTTAAGAGGCGATAATGCCCTTGGTGAGACCTCACCTGGAGTACTGTGTTCAATACTGGTGCCCATATCTAAAAAAGGATAAAGTCAGGATAGAGGCGGTCCAAAGAAGAGCAACCAAAATGGTGAGGGGTCAGCATAGGAAGACTTATGAAGAGAGGCTGAAGGATCTGAATATGTACACCCTGGAAGAGAGGAGGTGCATGGGAGATATGATACAGACTTTCTGATATCAGAAAGTCTGTAACGATGCACAATCGTCAACCCTTTTCCATTGGAAAGAAATCAATAGAATTAGGGGTCATGAAATGAAACTCGAGGGATGACGACTCAGAACCAATGTCAGGAAATATTTGTTCGTGAAGAGAGTGGTGAATGCCTGGAATGCCCTTCCGGAGGAGGTGGTGAAGACGAAAAACAATCAAGGAATTCAAAGGGGTATGGGATAAACGCTGTGGACACCTAAAATTGAGGTTGGAAATAAAAGGGTGCATGGGGGTAACTTGCTGGTGTGCAGTTGCTACCCTTAATTAAGCCTTAATGCTGGTTAATGCAATTCCATTATTGCTCTTTGCTTCAACAGCGCTGAGAAAAGGGAGAAACTGGATTCAGACGGCAACCAACAAGGGCACCAACTTTTACGGTTTGGGGAACAAACAAACATGGGGGTAAATAGCTGATGCGGTGCTTACTACCCTTAATCACTAAGCCCAAACTTTTGATGCAATTCCAACATTGCTGTCTGCTTTCACGGCAACAGTTAAGGGAAATTGGATTCAAACAGCATCCGAGGGCCCTGCCTTTTACAGTCTGGTAAACTGATAAGCATGGGGGTAACCTGCACAGAGCAGCGGATATTGGCATAAGCTTGCTAGGCAGACTGGGTGGATCATTTGGTCATTTTCTGCCGTCATTTCAATGTTTCTATGGATCAAAAGAAAGCAGTGGCCCCTACCTCTGTTCTGGGGCCATGCTGCTAAATTTTGGCTTGGGGGCACAGAATCTGAACATAGGCCATTGCCCAGGGCTGCAAAATCAGGTTCTTGCTACCGAATCACAGGAATGAGAAACTGCGCTGAATAAGCGCACTACACCAATCCAGCTAACCAGGAGGAGATTAGCTGTCACATACCCCTCTCCTCTAGCGCTGAGGCCCAATGTGTGTTCTGAACTGCACAGCTCTACTGCATGGTTCAAAAAAATGAATACAACTTCGGTGACAAAGGAACGGGATGCGACCTGAGACACTGACACTCTCCTCCTCTTCGTACTGGCTGGAGCAATGCAAGGGAAGAGGAATGATAGAGGGAAAAGGTGCCAAAGGAAGAGGGAAAGAAAAAAGATGAGACTAGGAGTGAGAGCTAGGAAAGTAAGCTGAGTCGGGTTTAAGTGAGAGAAAGGGATCAGAAAAGTGGGAGGGGAATGGGGAGGTTGCAAGAAGCGAAGGGGGTGAGGACAATGGTGCTAGGAGCAAGTATACGTGAGAAAGACTGAGAAAAAGGCCCAGGAAGAAAGGGAAAAAAAGAGCAGAAGAATTGGATACCGTCCTCCTCAATTCTGGAGAAGAGAAAGAGAGAATCCATTCTCCCTCCTACCAGTCCCAGGACCTCCGCTTCCCTCTCCAATTCCAGAATCTCCTCCATTTTTCCCACCTGCCTTCTCTGCTCCTGTGGCCCATCCCGAAGCTTCGCTCCTCCCGCCTTCCCACATTTCTGGTGTTGCTCCTCCTTCCCCCGTCCCCGAGATCCCCCTCCAACATGCTCCCTTTCTTTCCTTCCAAATAATTAAAATCCAGGCACACAAGTAAGGCTGACGCTAGCTCACTTTGATAACGTAAAATAAAATGAGCACGAGAAAAGGACGGCGGAAGGCGTAACGGAGGAAGGGTGGCTAGGACAAATAAAGGGGAAACAGCGATGTCGCACTACAACTCAGAATACAGCGCGTATTTATATATATGGCTACAGATACATAGTGCACTATAACATATAGCGAGTACATTAAAAGCCATTACCTGTGTCCGCGCTGCTGGGCTGGCTTTGGCCCCAACTCGCCGAAGGAGCTGCCACCGAGCCCTGGAGGAGGAGGAGAAGTAGCAGAAGCCGCGAGCCGGGCGCAAGGAGGCGCCGAGCTGCCGGAGAAGCCATCATCAAGGCAGAAAGTCCCGCCGGGAGAGAGGGGGTGGGTGGGGAGGAAGGGGGGTTTGCAAGGGGAACGCTCTCGGAAACCTCTTCCCACTACGGACAATCAGCACGAACCGCTCAGGAAGCCCTGCGCGTCACTTCCGCCGCCCAACGGGACGAGCAAAACATTCTTCCGTGCCTTGAGATGTTCCAAACGATGGCAGACAAGAATCCCCAGCCAGCACGAGGACCCGACCAGAACAACAGGGTAAGGGCTGGGAATCCCCCGCCCCGCCTCCCTGCTTAATTTTACTTCCTCCTATGGGCAGGCACAAATTCAACACCGCAGCACACGATACAAGCTACAGTACCCCATGATAGAACAATTAATTCCTTATAAGCAGGCTATAAGAGATTTGCATAAATAATAGCTCTGCCGAGAACAACTCTTGTAAGTCTATTTACAAAATGAGACCAAACTTGTCACAATCCCAGTTCTTGGTATCAAACATTTTTCCTGAACTGGGGAATCCATCGATTGATGTTTCTGTGCCTATGTGTTCTTTTCTATTTTTCCTTTGGGCACAGAAAACTCACAGGACTGAATCGTGGGGGGGGAAGAAGCGGCCCCGGCCTGAAACAGGCGAGACTTACAAATCTATGCGTGCAAAACATTTTTCTCTGGCTGGTGTGAGCATAGGCGCCAGCCGTGTCGGTGCTTAAGTACCTCCAATATTGTCTTCCTTGCGGTATGGAGCTCTCAGCTCCCAGAATGCAAAACTGCCAGGGAAGGCAGGAAAGCAGTGTTTCTGTCTCCTAGTTACTGCTCCCGCCTTCCCCTGCAGTGCACTGTGGCACGTCTGAGCAGTCGGTTTTTGAAAGGGCAGGTACTACATTTCTGTCTCCCAGCTTCTCCTGTGGCCTGGCCTCTGGCTCTTGCCTGCCCAGACAAGGACCACCACTGCTGCCTCCTAGGAGTTAGGACAGGATTTCTGCAGCACCCCCCACTTTTTGCTCATCTTTTTCCTAAGCCCTGTTCACCTTTCTCACGTTATCCCCGCCCCCCCTCTTTTTTTCTTTTGCAGCCTCACTGTTCCAACCAGGAAGGGAGAACAAAAGGTAGCGTCCTTCTGCCCCAGCCAGGGAACAGGAGGAAGGACAAGTAAAGTCCTGTCAGTGTTGCCAACCTCGCTTATTTCCCCCCGAGTCTGGGCTTTTTTTTTTTTCTAGCCATAGGCGTCAATTCGCGGGTTGCTTATGATTGGGCGTTTTCTTCTGTCAATCGTGTTTTTTTGCACTAGGTGGGTGGGACTTGAGCCCAGCTGTCCCTGTGATTGGCTGCTGCTGCAGATGAGGTCTGTCCATCGTCAGAGGAGCACGTGGGCAGCCAGACAGGCACTGATGGCAAGCAACAGCTTCTGATATCAGAGAAAGATTTATGCAGCACAGCAGGCTTGAATGTTGAAGGGAATGAAGCACTTAACTGGCAACAACCAAAAAGAAGAAGTACCTGGAGGGGGAGGAATGAGTTTGAGGGGGGCAGAGATGTGCTGGGATGGGGTGGGGGAATGAGTTTAAGGGAGGCAGATGTGCTTGGGGGAGATGAGTGGGGGGGGGCAGGCATGTGCTGGGGGGGGGGGAGGAGATGAGTGTGTGGGGGCCAGACATGTTCTTGGGGGGGGGGGGGGTGGGAGGAGATGAGTGTGTGGGGGCCAGACATGTGCTTGGGGGGGAGGAGGAGGAGATGAGTGTGTGGGGGCCAGACATGTGCTTCGGGGGGGGGGGGGGGGGGGGGGGGGTGAGAGTGTGGGGGCCAGACATGTGCTTCGGGGGGGGGGGGGGGGGGGCAGGAGGAGGAGATGCGTGTGTGGGGGCCAGACATGCCTAATGAGTCGCCTTTTATCCAGCACTCTACCCTGATCTTGCCCCCAACCCCCTAACACCCTCTTGACAATAAAACTGACTGCAGGGTTTCCCCAGCCTCTCAGTTTTTGAAAAAATGAAAAACCTGCTAAATGGGAGCGCACAGATGACACCTTGCCCACATGATGAAATGGATAATGTCATATTTGCTGGCAGGCCCCCCTCTCCACCCAACTGCCTGCAAGAAGCGTGCCACTATGCCTCTGCCCACCAAATACGATGTCCATGTGGCCGGTGCCATGGATTTCTAAATCAATCGCCACGTTTACGACTGCCGAGATGCCACAGATGCTCCGGGAATGGCTCCCCCATCAAATTTGCCTGCGGCGCCAATGCCCTGAAGACGTTCCACTTGAAACGAGAGAGAGTATCAGCAATCAAATTGATCTCCCGGCACATGTCTAGCTGTGATGGTAACATTCCAATGCAAATAAAGGAATACTAATTCCCTGAGCAAAGCAGACACCCTCAAACATTTGGCAGACTGCCTATTAATCACCTGAACCATTCCCAGGATATCGCACCAAAATATCACTCTTTTATTCCTGAGCTTATTCCACCATATAACCAACGCCACTATTATGGGAAACAACTCTAAAAAAGTGATATTCTTGGTGAGACCCTCCGCCCCCCCCCCCCCCCCCCATGCCTCTGGTCAAGGCTCTGCGCACCAGTGCCCTTGGAAATAAACCCCAAAACCGAAAGCCCCTGCAGCATCCAAATACAGCTCAAGGTCATGATTCAATACCTCCCCCTCCTGCATTATACAAACACCATTGAAAGACTCTTAAAAAACCTTCCCAGACCCCCAGCTCTTCTTTCACTGTGCGTGTTACTCTGACAAAATGATGACCCGCCCTCACTCCAACAGTCCTCGCAGAGAGCCTACGAATGAAAGCCTGACCCATCGGAATCACGTGGCATCTGAAATTAAGAGAACTGATTAGTGACTGCATCTGCCTTAAAGTCACCTTGGTCACCCCACGTACAAACTGCACTAATTCTCGCACCCGAAGGACTAGGCAACTCATCAGCACATGGCGCAGCAACAGCGTGCTGTACTCTAGCCTGTCTTCTGGGCAACGGGGATTTCCCCTTGCTCCCACCGCATCTGGACACAGCTTTCCCACCTCGCACCATAGCCCCCGTCAGGCCCTGAGGGGGGAGGGCCACCTGGGACATGAGTAAGGCTTGGATATGTCTGTCGCGAAGGGGTGGTGTAAAAACCCGGGATTGGGGCACTCGAAGGAGGGGCAGGGCCTTTACCCAGGGTGGTGAAGGACAAAAACTCACCTCCCCGAAGCATTTAAGGAAACTTCCTCCACAGACCCAGGGGAATCCTCGCTGGAAGGGTAAAGGCTGGGAGATGGCACGTTAGCAACAAAGGCCTGAGTCTCTGTGGACTCCGGACTGCTCTCCCCCAAGTCAGAAACCTGAGGAGAGGGAGGAGCAAAGGCAGGGGCACCCTGCTGAGAGGGGGGGAGGGGCCGGCATAGGCTGGCCCAGTGCAAAAACCGGCATGGAGGAGAGAGGAACACTGGCCGGGGGAAGCCGTGAAGAAGTTGTCACAGCACTTTGTTAAGGTTAATGTTATTACCCCCTGTTCCATGTAAACCGACATGATATTATGAATGGCGGTATAAAAAAAAGCACTAAATAAATAAATAAATGTGGGAAAGCGCTTGGGATCACAAGTTGTCAAAACTCCAAAGCTGCAATTTTGTGGGCATCCCACGGTCATGACTTAAGGACTTTATAAACCAGGTGGAACTGGCAGAATCTCTGCCCAGGCCTTGGTAGATTCCAGTCGCAGGAAAACGCTCATTCACCAAGACTTACTATTTCAAGGACATATTAATGGTAAGAAAATAGAGACAGTAACATGTATACATGGGGATGAATAAAAAGTGTTCAACTTCCCATGTCCTCTTGACGACCGCCGCAGGACAAGCCATGTTAGAAGGGGCTGTCCTCCGAGCTTTCATACCCAGTAGTCCGGAGTCAATATTGTCCCCATTTTGTAACCTTATGGAGATAACCCGTGTGTTGGTGTCAATCCAGCCGGCGGGGGGAAGCACTTGAGACAGAGCCATGGTATGCCCCGGGCACATCTGGTTGCTCGACCGGACATGGCCGAGCTGAGGGGGAGGGTATGAGTCAGAGTATACTGAAAACTCCCTTATTCTACCTTAAGGAGCCCAGTTCAGGCCTTTAGCGCAGGTTTCCTTAAGGCAGAAGGCCACAAGGGATACGAGGTGGAAGGAGGTTCCCTTCACCCTGCCAGAAGATCCCAGACTTAGAAAGCTTGAGGAGGCCCCAGGGAGTTGGTGGGACCTCACAATACACTCAGACAATGGACGTTTACCTGTTAGTTATGCCTGACGCAAGGTGAGCTACTTCTTTGATTCTTGTATCTTTGAAGCTCTGTAAATAAATATCTACACCATAATTAAATTGGTTCAGTCTTACTGTATTCCTGAACTATACCTGCAGCCGCAGCAGGCCCGAATACGCTACACAGGTCTCCTTCAGGGAGAACTTTCTTCAGGTAAGCTAGGGAGAAGCAAGATGGCCGTGTGATCCGAGACTCTGAAAGCTACTCCCCAT
Source organism: Rhinatrema bivittatum (assembly GCF_901001135.1). Taxonomy (NCBI): domain Eukaryota; kingdom Metazoa; phylum Chordata; class Amphibia; order Gymnophiona; family Rhinatrematidae; genus Rhinatrema; species Rhinatrema bivittatum. The sequence continues at coordinate 561,570,829 of NC_042617.1, read as the reverse complement.
ATCTTTGTTTCTGCAACTTGTTTCCTGATTCTAATGGTACCTAAATGCAAAAGAAAGATGAGGGTTTACCCCCGAGAAACCCTCTACCTTGAAGGGCAGCAGCTAATCACCTCCTTTGTGTCTCCTGGATTTTTAGGTGGTGTAGTCCCTGATGAGAGCGCCAGTGGAGGGGTTCTGGTCTTTCTCTCAGTCCCTGTGCTCAATCCTTTCTGCTGGCAGTCAGATGCAACTTTCTTTCGTTGATCGCACTGGCGCAGAATTATGATCTGTCAACCATGTGGGAGGAGGCTGCCGAGTAGTCAGCATCTGGTATGCCATCATTGAAGGGGGTCGATTCTGTCTTTCCCGATGGTTATTTCTTCCCCAGAAGTCTCTACTCTGGATTTAAAAGTAGGGAAGAGTTCCCCAGACCTGGACCCGGGCTTTCTAGTTTTACCAACATTGGATGAGTTTCTGAAACCTATGAAGCTGGACTCACTTTGGGAGCTGAAGTCTGTTTGGTCAAGATTTGTCTTCAGTCCCTCATATGTTGGATTTTTTTGCTTCAAAGTTGAATCCATTGGTTTCTCTTCAAGAGCTTAAGATATGTGAGCATAACAATAAATTGTTTTCTCTTCAGCAGGATTTGGACAAAGGGGTTGCAGATCAACTTAATTTAGTTCAAGAACGTGGAATTATTTCTAGAAGCATTGGATTTCTAGAAAACTCAAGACGTCTGAATTTACGTTTATTGAACTTTCCCAAAATTATGGGTGAACTTCCTACTATAACTCTAAGGAGATATTTTTTAAGACGTTTTGAAAATATTTGCTGATGTTTTGCCACTTGTAAACAAGGCTGTTTTTCTACCAGTTTCTTCTCGTTCTAATCCGTCATTATTTAATGTTAAGATATTACCTCTGGTTAGAATGGGCTTTGGTGCAGGTTGGTCGGGAGGTCACTGATGGGGGTTCATCGGCATATCGGTCGGGGACTGCAGCGGATGTTTCGGGCCTTGCCGCGATTTGTGCGCTCCGTGTCTGACATTGGGGTGCACATGCATGCGCACGTGATGTCAGACGCGCGCATGCTTGGCTGGGTTCTATGTGCTGGCCTGAACAGCTGGGAGCATGCACATGATTTATGGAGACTTCAGAGGGAAAAGGGGGCTCGAGCTCTGCTTAGAATCTAAAGGTATGTTTGCTGTTTATAAGCACTGAGGAGAAGCGTTCTGGTTGCCTTGGCAACTGACAGCAACGGTGAATGCTTCTCCTCAGCTTTGTCTCTGCCTTTTTGACTTGTATAAATACTTTTTGCTTGTTACCATGTTTTTGCTCAGTTCCAAAGTTTCATTTGAGATATCTTCTTGAATCCTATAAGGTTTGCTGAATAAATACTTTTAATATTGAATCACCTACGTGTTCAGTTCAACTCCTCATCTTGAAGGTCAGTTTTATAAAAAGCCTGTTTGTTTTCTTGCTCTACCTTCTGACTTATTCTATCACATAGGTCAGACTATGAGTCCATGAATCAAATAATTAATCGATTGCCAAGGCCATGGACTCAGTGGATCTGTCTGCCCTCCAGGCCATCCCCGGCCTGGTCCAATGGATGCAGCAGCAGCAACACTGCTTAGATACTTTGACTGCTACCATTGAAAGACTAGCTAACCGCCTGGATTCAATTCCCCCGGTGGTAGTTCCACCACTGATTCCTCCAGTCGCTGGTCCAGCCGCCTCTACACATCTACTAGTGCCACCTCATTATGCGGGAGAAGCCAAGCAGTGCAGGGGTTTCATCAACCACTGCCTCATATGGTTCTCTCTTCAACCCACACAGTTCCCATCAGATTAGGTGAAGACCACCTACATTCTGTCTTTATTGGATGGAAAGGCTCTGGCATGGGCCCCCCTGCTGTGGGAGCGAGGTGATCCCCTGCTGGGGAATCTACAGCAAGTTTTGCATAATTTTAAATTAGTATTTGATGAGCCAGCTTGTCAGAACTCTTGCATCTCCACCAAGGTTCCCAGCTGCTGGTCGATTACACGGTTGAGTTCCGTACTTTGGCATCGGAGCTAGGATGGCGGGAGGACAGTCTACACAGCATCTTTCTAGAAGGACTATCTCCTTGCATTAAAGATGAGCTTGAGGCAAGGGATCTTCCTGATGATCTAGAAGGTCTAATCAATCTGTCAGGAAGAATTGATCGCAGACTTCAGCAACGGGCCCGAGAAATTAAATCTGTCCATAGACCCGTTACATTGGCTCCATCTTTCTCCCAACCAATGGCACTACCTCAGGAACATCAATCCAGTCAGGTTGTGGAGCCCATGCAACTCAGCTGCAGTCCCCTCACCCCAGAAGAAAGGAAGCACTGCCATATCCTAGGCCTGTGTTTGTACTGTGGAGGTAAGGGACACACGCTAGCACAATGCTGGGAATGACCGGGAAACTCCCAAGCCTAGGCGTTACTGGGGAGCTAATCCTAGGTTGTGTGAGTCCTGCTCCCCAATATACGGTTCCAGTCACTTTGGAGTATCCTGGGGGAACTTTTGCCACTTTGGCTCTTCTTGACTCTGGGGCTGGGGGCAATTTCATCCTTTTCCTCACTCGCCACCGCTATGAGTCTCATCTATTCATGGTACTCCCATTCGGGATCTCCAGTCAGAAAGGATGGAGGTCTCCGCTGACTCCGGGAAAAGCCACATTTTGGCCAAAAGTCCCCACCACTGGGCAATGGTCAGAGATTGATAATGTTTCGATAGTGACTTAGTGAATCTAGAAAAAAGAGATTCTGAGACTAGCAAATAATCTATCCGGGAGCGGGCGGGATGAGCCCGTGCAAGATGCTTGAATTCACACTCCCCAGGATGAAGCATTCTCCAAAAATCTAACAGGTGGAGATGCTTGCATAGGAAATTAGAGCCTTTGTATTCACTAATTTGGTGTCCTCCGCTCGGCGGCTGTCTGCCCAGCATCGGATCCACTGCAAAATTAAAATCTCCCCCTATTACAATAGGATAATCCCCCAACCTAGTAATGTGGAGAGTAAGGTAGTATAATATGAATGGTCATATGAATTGGGAGCATATATAGATGCCAGAATTATTGGCGATCCCATCAAACATCCTTTCAAGATAACGTATCTACCCTGGGGATCTACCACAGTCTCCTGCATTTTAAAGGGAGTGGATTTATGAAAAAGAATGTCTACCCCCCTACTTTTGGAATTCCCGGTAGCATAAAAAACCTGTGCTATCCATTTCTTTTGTAATTTTAGTACTTCAGGAGCAGATGTCTCATGCAATAAAGCCAATTTAGCACGGAGTCTGGTTAAGCGTGCAAGTACCTTTTCTCACTTGATGGGGTGCCCAGCCCCGCTACATTCCACGTCACCATTTTCAATGCCATGAAACCTTTCTCAAGGTGCTGTGGCGCAGCAAAAGAACGTCATCCCCACAGAGAGAAAGCCCTATCCCGTGTACACAAGGGGATCTCAGTGTTGCAGGTGTAAAAAAAAGATTGACAGTTAGTGCATATATTGAATAATAACACAAACCACATTCCCAGAACTTGAAGCATAATCACACTGAGGTTCTCTGTAAAGTCCCCGTCCCTCCCAACCCCAACCCCCAGCTAATATGAATAACTTGTCCAACAAACTCTGAGTCTGGTCTTAGCTCGAGAGTCGATAGCCCCTTCCACTCCCCGCATTACCTCATTTATCCCTATTTAAGGGATACGGAGCACGTAGATGGACCCATGTGCTTGGCTACCACCCCGCCATCCTTCTAAGTAAAAACATAAGCAAACGGCCCCACAACAAAGAAACCACATAGAACTGATTCAACTAGTCACCCGATGAATGAAGTTGGACCAAAATTGAGCCGGTCATGAAGGATATATGTAAAGAGGAGGCTGGAGTGATCTCGCTATGAAAACGAGCTCAAAACCATGTGCTTCCCAATGTGGCTGGCCCCCCACATGTAGAAAATTATCGCTTAAAGAGCCAACACTGACAAACACTCCAAAAGATTCACAAAAAGAACGTTACCCTCGAGGAAATTCTCCCACAGCCTGTAGATCCGTTTTCAATCAGGGTGATGATGATTGCTCATTTCCAGCTAAGCCTGGAACAAATTCGCGGGCCTCCATTGCCGAAGTAAAGAACTTAAGTTGGCCTTGATGAGAGATCTTTAACTTCGCGGAAACATTAGTGCGAATCGGATTTTTATATTGAAAAGCTTGGAGCAGACACCATTAAATGCTTTCCTCTGAAGGGTCACCCATGACCATGAGACTCATAAAAAAATTCACGAGCCTTCTGATAATGCTGGGGAACTAAAGATGTGTGTGCAAAATGCAGAAAGCGGGTGATGATCACTCTCGGCCGTCACGCCATGTCACCCTCGCTCTTGCGGCCCAGCCGGTGTGCCCTCTCCAGCAGACCACCAGATGGAGAAGCGAGAGAGGACGATACTTAGCAGCCAAGCCTCCAACAGGCACGGTAGCTCAAATTCAAGTAGGGATTCTGGAAACCTGACGAAACGCAAGTTATTACGGCGGGAGCGATTCTCGAGATCGTCAATTTTGTCCTTGCTCGCTTTCGCCTGCTTTTCTAGCTCCTCAACGCGGCGTTTAAGGGCTCCAATGTCATCTTCGGCGAGATCAACTCTGCCCTCAATCTGCTCTACCCGGGTGTCAAATTCGGTGAGGGAAGCCCTAACCTCTGCGATCTGCTCTGATATCTGATGCAGACGCATATCCAGGGCCGACACCACTACAGCATGCAAGATCTTATCCTCCAATGATTCTCCCACCTGATGCTCCACGGTATGTGCGAAGGCCATTTTAGGATCTGAGGCCTTCGTCTTCTCCTTATCCTTCCTTATCGTGCGGGAAGCCATGCGAAGCCCAGTATCACCGCACCAAGATGTCGTTGGAATCCGAAGGAATATTTAATGATTCGGGCGCGAAAAAAAGCAGCAGGGTGCACACAATGGGGAAGGATTTAGCTGGGGTGGTAGCCGGAGCTCGGGTGGCTGATGCCTACCAAGCCCACCACATCACGTGATCTCCCCAGACTAAAGTTAAATCCATCCCTTTGTGTGTGCTTTCTCTTCTGGTCCCAGCAATATAGGGTTAGAGCAGGGGGGAATAAGATTGGAGGACCTAAAAAAGAAAACCCTTGCTGGTTGAACTCTTGGTAAGATGTTGTGGCACAGCATTGCTGGCCATTCCCCCCCTAAATAAGCCCTAGTAGCTACTAAAGAAAGGATACCAACACACAAAGTTTGAAAAAAAATGGTAAATTGTTTACTGAACAATAATGAAACTTTCAAAACTATTTACAAATGTAAAAATAAAACAGGATGGGACGGGACAAACTAGGAAACCAGGAAATTAGGAAGGTTAAGAACAGTATAAGAAATCAGCAGGACTGGATGGTATTTACCTCAGAATTCTCATCTCAAACATGAAATTGTAGCCTTGTTATTAGTAATCTGCAACCTATGAGGATAACTTTCAAACAAATGCACGCGATGACATATACGCATGTACATGGCCACGCATAGTTTTACCAATGTATTTTATAAGCTGCATGTGATTATACATGCATTTTATAAAATGTCTTTTACCCCTCAACATATGCGCACATGTAGGCTTACAAGCGAATACATGCAATGCATTGAAACAACGTATATCAATATTTATTTATTTATTTATTAAAGGCTTTTATATACCGACTTTCTTGATACAAATCAAATCAACTCGGTTTACAATGAACTAAGCAAAAAATATAATTAACCAATCAACAAGAGGTACGGAGCATACAGTTACATTACAACAAGGAAGCCTTAACTTGGAATAAGAAAATAAAGAAGGGGTGAACGGAAAGTAACTAATTAAATTAAAATAAATACTATATACAGAAGAGGGGGCAAGGAGCCAACCTCTTTAATAGATACTATGTATGAGAAAATTGAAAATTTATTTACATATGTGGGTGGTGGACAATATATTGAACCCGCATACTTTTCCTATCTATTTTAAAAATATATGCACGTATATTTACATATTAAAGTAGGACTCATGTATATTGGGATTTATGCACATATGTCAACCAATTTTAAAACATGCACACACCAAGAAATTTACCAGTTTTACCAATTAGCCCATTAGTCCTCCAGTCTTTCTCCAGGTCATCGAAACCCTCCTGGTTCTTTAGCGTGCACTCCTCCCACCCAGCCATCAGTACCCAATAAACACATTTAAAATCATTCACTCCAGATTATTAGCAGATATAAAATTATGCAAGTAAGTTGGCAAATGTGTGTCTTTTAAAATAGCAGCTTGCACATATAACTGTTGGCTCTGCCCCAGAATGCTCCTAGACTGGCTACTTTTTTATGCACAGGTGAATGTGCATGTGTATTTTTTTTACTTTTATAAAATAACAGAATATGCGAGTAGAGGCTACTTAACTTATGTACATTTTTTAAAATTCACCTGTATGATTGATTAAAAACAGCCACAGTATCTGAAGACTAAAGGGTAACCAATGTGACACCAATTTTTAAAAAAGGGCTCCAGTGTAATCTGGGAAACTCTACAGCAGTGATCATGATATTGGTGCTAGACAAAATGGTGGAACTATTCTTAAAAACAAAATTACTAGCCATATGGATAGACATGGCTTAATGTGGAAGAATCAACATTATTTTAGCAAAGGGAAGCCTTTCCTTGCTTTATTAATCTTTTAGATTTTTAGAAGGCATAAACAATCGTATATAAAAGTGAACTGGTCTATATATTGCATCTGGATTTTTAGAAGACATTTGATAAAATCCTTCCTCAGGAAAATGGGAGGTCATGGGATAGGAGGCAGGGTCCTATTGTGATTGCTATCTGGATAAAAGGATATAGAGGGTAGAACTAAATGTTCAGTTTTCCGAAAGAAGAAAGGTCATTTGTGGAGTACCACAGGGATTGGTACTGGGACCTGTGTTATTTAACATATTCATAAATGAGCTGGAAAAGGGAGCAAAGAGTGAGGTAATCAAATTTGCAGATGGTACAAAATTATTCAAAGTTGTTAAAACAACAATGGACTGTAAGGAACTGCAGAAAGATCGTGCAAAAGTAGGAGACTAGGCATCTGCAGGCCCGGTGTGACTAGGTGTGCACACCGTGCATTTGCACAGGGCAGCAGGACAGGCTGTGGGGCCGCTGGCAGAGCTCAACTCGCCGGTGGCGGCGATGGCAGCAGGAGAGGCCAGGGCTGCCGGCGGAGCTCAAGTTAAAGGCCGCCTCACTTGCCGCACCGCCCCAGTGTCCTGCCAGCTCCCTCTGCCCAGCTGCACTGCGACCTGCTCGCCCCACCCAATCCCGGCCTGGAATCGGAGCTGCCGCCGCTGCTCAGCACTCAGGGAGCAGCGGCTTCTCCCTTTCTGGGGGAGGGAAGCGGCGGTGGCCGCGTCAGGCTCCCTTCCACGAATCGAGAAGCTGGGCCGCCAGTGCGTCTCTGGGAAACGCCAGCGAGGGCAGAGTCGGGAGGTGCTGCCCCCCTTCTGGGCCCCGAGACACAGAGCCGGGGCACCCGCCTGACCTGGCATGGGAGGCGGCTGTGACGTCTGCGGCACTGTCTCCTGCTGGGCCCGGTGCAGGCCCCCGCTGGCTCTCACCGTGACAGCCTGCCCATTACAGAGCTCCTGAGAAACAGAAAGTGCAGCCAGCCTGAGCCACCTCCGTTCAGGAGGCTCAGGGTCTGGTTATCATTAGGCAAATGGGCCCCACATCCACCACTTACTGCAACTGTTAGAGTTATTCTTAGTCTCCCTGGTGGGCATACAAGATGCATGTAGATGACCCACCACAACTCGAAGGCAAAAAGAGGCTCGTGGGGCTGTAGCGGAGCTCATCCCACCACAGCTGATGACAACAGGAGGCCATGTGTGTATGTGCGTTAAGCTTGTATGTGTGTGCGAGTGAGTGAGAGCCACTGTGTGTCTGAGAGCTTGTGTTTGTGTGCATGTATATGTGACTGTGTGTGTGTCTCTGTGAGAGCCTGTGTGTGTTTGTGTATGTGTGCCTGTGAGAGCCTGTGTGTCACATATAAGCTCTCACAGGCGCGCGCACACACACACACACACACACACACACATATAATGTATCTGTGAGGGAGAGGGAGCCTGTGCATGTTAGAGAGAGGGAATATGTGAGAGAATGAATGTGTTATTGTGAATGTGTGTGAGAGAGAAGATAAAATTTGTGCAGCCCTACCTCCCTCAATCCACGACAACCTCAGAGTGACTGGAAATCAGAAGATCACAGTTAGGGAGAGCAGAATATTTTTTAATCCTTATTAGTTCTAATTATTGGATGTAATTTGATTATTCTGCTCTTGAAATATTTATTTTTTTGGGGGAATAGAACATTTTTTAATTATTGGATTTTTTTTATTCAGATGTTTTGAAATATTTTATTGGTGTTGGGAAATTTTGGATATTCTATTCATTAACTGGTTTGAAGTCTTTATTCTTTTTTTTTTATTTGATTTTACTATTATGACTGTTTTATATTTCTTAATTTTATTATTTAATGTTTTATGAAGAATGGTAATGGTTTCTGTTTTTCCACTGTTGCGCTACATATAGAGGTGGCTTGTTGTTCCAGGTCACTTGTTCTCAGTATGTTTCCGGTTATACTTTCTGATCACTTTATTCTATATTTGGTGAGGGTCTGTCTGTTTTGGTGACTGAGATGAGGTATTTTGCTGGCATGTAATTTCTGGTAGCAGCCTGGCATCCTAATAAGAGTTTTATTGGTGCTCTAGGGCCTGGTGTAATATGTGCCGTGTAGCCTTTTCATATATAAGGTTGTTAGGATTCTTTTTGTATGGGAGGTTTACCATATTGTAATGGTAATTCTGTTTATTCATAGCTTTCTGAGGGCCAAGCTCACAACCAATACACATTACAAAAAGTCTAATTCCATAGGAGCTCTAAGTGTCTTGTTTGCAGAGTTTTCTGGTTCGTACCACAGGAGTGCATGTAAATAAAATATGCGTGTTGTAAGTGTTATTGTCTCAGAAGACTGTACTTTTGAATGTTCTTTTTCATGTAAAATGTGTTATAAATGCATAATTTAATTGTGTGTCTGTAAAAGGGGGGGTGGTGGTGTAGGAAGGTGGCATGAGTGCAGGGCTATACAGACTCCTACTATGGAACTCAGTAATGCTGAGTTCCATAGTAGGAGTCGCCACCCAGGAAAAGGACCTTGGAGTCTTTGAGGACAAGGTATTGAAATTCTCAGCTCAGTGCACAGCAGCAGTCAAAAAAGCAAATAGAATGTTAGGAGTAATCTGAAAAAGAATGGAAAATATATTGCCTCTATGTCGATCCATAGTGCATCTTGAGTATTGGGTGCCATTCTGGTCATCCTATCTCAAAAAAACAGATAAAGAGAAGGGCAACAAAAATGATAAAGGGGATGGAATGGCTCCCTTATGAACAAAGGTTGCATGCATTAGGGCTGTTCAACTTGGAAAAAAGATGGCTGAGAGGGGAAATGATAGAAGTTTACAAAATCATGAATTCAGTGGAACAGGTAAATAAAAATGGTTGTTTACTCTTTCAAATAATACTAAAATGAGGGGACACTCAGTGTTAATCTCTAATGAGGGGACACTCAGTGTCCCCTCATTAGAGATTAACACTGAGTGTCCCCTCTAATGAGGAGACACTCAGTGTTAATACTAAAATGAGGGGACACTCAGTGTTAATCTCTCTTTTGCCTTCTCTTCATTCCAAGTTGCATTTTATCCCTGTTTTATTGTAACTGCTACCTTATTCTTCTATCACATGTTAATGTTTTTAAGTTATTAAGTATTTATTCTGTTGTCACACCTTGTTATTTGTAAACCGGCATGATGCGACTCCCATCGCGAATGCCGGTATATAAGAAATTTAAATAAATAAAATAAATAAATGAAACAAACTGCACACAATATTTGCTGCAGTCAGACCATGAATTGATAAGAGGCATTATGATATCCTTTGTTTTATTTTCTATGCCTTTCCTAATAATACCTAAAAGCTGATTTGCTTTTTTGGCTGAATATTTCAAAGTATTATCTACAACAGTTCCAAAGAGAAGTAGCCTAGTGGTTAGAGCAGTGGGCTATGAATCAGGGAAACCAAGGTTTAAAATCTCACTGCTTCTCCTTGTGACTTTGGGCAAGTCACTTTATCCTCCATTACCTCAGATGCAAACTTAGGCCTAGATTTATCATTTTGTTATAAAATTTACGAAAAATAGCGCACGCGATAAAAAGGGGCACGGTTAGGGTAATTTTCCTTATGAACAAAGGTTGTTCATACCTTTGCAGAGAGAAAGAGAGAGAGAAATATTCCTTATAAGGCTCTTATATAAGTAAACTATTTATACCACTGTAAGAAGGGCAACTAGTAACGCAGGGTGAGGTTTTGGTGGTGGGCTAGATTTTGGGGAGTAGTTTACATTCACAGTCAGAAATACAAACAGCACAGTAGACATCAGTGAAGATTTGATGTGATCTGGAGTGAGGAAAGGTACACAAAGATGAGATTTGTACGATGTACTCTCGACCTAGCTTGATAGCAGCTAGAGAGTGCACCAAGCTAGGTCGAGAGTACATCGTACAAACCTCATCTTTGTGTACCTTTCGTCACTCCAAATCACATAAAATCTTTACTGATGGTATCTGTGCTGTTCGTATCTCTGACTGTGCTTGTAAAACTGCCTCCCCAAACCTAGGCCACCACTAAAACCTCATCCCGAGTTCATGATGACCCTCTTACAGTGGTATAAAAAGTTGACTAATATGTGTACCTCCCCAGAGGTGCTCTCCCTCCCTGCCCGAAACGGGTTTTGCGATAAATATCTCAAATCCTGGCTTGGCCATAATGCCAGGAAAAAAGGTGTAAGTTATTTCCGGTGTTAAATCCCAAGATAGCATGCATACATTAAGCACCCCTCATTTTTATTTACTCCTCCCCCTTGACTAAATTTTTAAAATTTGCATTCCCATCTCGCAATGTGTTATTTATCACACGCGTTATGGCATTATCTTGGGCATTAGAGCCCTAACACCCGCGATAAGGCCCTAACACAATTTGAAAAATGACCCCCCCTTAGAGTATGAGCCCTCCGGGGACAGGGAGATACCTACAGTACCTGAATGTTATCTGCTTTGAAGTGCAGAAAGGCAGAATATAAATCAGATTCCTAAATAACAACCAGCAGATTTGAAACAAATGCAGAGAAAGTACTTTGTCAATCAAGTTAATTTTCAAAGGGCCGCGCGTGTAAAAATACAAAGGTTACGCGCCTGGCCAGGTCTTGCGTGCACCACGAGCAATTTTAGAACAGGCCCGACAAGGCGCGTAACCCCCGTTACACGCAGAAGTGATGGGCCCTGAGAAAAGGGTGGGGGGGTGATCTGGGTGGGGCGGGACGGAGGAGCAGTAAGTAGTTTAATAAAAAAATTTACTATAGCTAGGTAAGGGTTAGGGGTCTGAGTGGAGAGGAGAAAGGGAAAGGTTAGGCAGGGGGGTAGGGGAGTTCTGTCTTTAACTGGAGCGGACTGGGAGGGAACTGGAGAAAAGGCAGATCGCGTCACCGCACATAATTTGAAAATTCCCCTCCCCCCCGTGCGCACGAGCTGCAGTCCACACGCACATGCGTGCACGGATGTTAAAATGTGCACATGTGCACGGAGACATTGGACTTTATAACATGCGCATGCCGGCGCGCACATGTTATACAATCGGCGCATCCATGTGCGCACGCGGTTTTGAAAATCGACCGCAATATGCACAATCATGCTGTGGAATCTGTTGCCACAGGGTGTGGTCAGGGCGATCAGCGTAGCGGAGTTTAAAAGAGGTTTGGCCAAGTCCATGGAGGAAAAGTCTATAAAACATTATTCACCAGGTAGATAAGGGAAAGCCATTTCTGTTCCTGGGAAAGGCAAGAAACATCTATTTTTGGAATCTGCCAGGTACTTGTGACTCAGACTGGCCGCTGAGACTTTGCTCTAACCCAACCTGGCATTTCTTCTGTTCTTACTCAAAGAAACAAAGGCTGGGCTGGAGGCATGCCCAGGGCATGACTAAACTTTTTGCAAATATCAGTTGTTGCTTTCTTTTGCATTTTGATTTATGTATTTATTAAATTTAGGGCCAGATTTTAAAAACCACGTGCGGGGGCGTAGATTTGTGTGCGCAACCCGGCGCGCACAAATTTATGCCTGATTTTATAACGTGCACGCATGTTATAAAATCCAGGTTCGGCGCGCGCAAGGGGGTGCACGATTGTGCAACTTGCGCGCGCCGAGCCGCGCAGCCTTCCTCTGTTCCCTCCGAGGCCGCTCCGAAATCGGAGCGGCCTCGGAGGGAACTTTCCTTCTGCCCCACCCCCTACCCCTCCCCTTACCTTTAATTTTTAAGTTACGCCTGCCCCTTAGTGTTTAAGCTATGTACACTGCTTTGGACTACCTGTTTATGGCTGGGGAAGTGGTTTAGGAATGTTTTAAATTAGAAACATTAAAAAAAAACAACACAGGTCATCACAAAGACCAAATAATCACTTAATGTGGTCCAAATAACTCAGGTCAGTCATATACAGTCACTGTCCTAAAGCTATCCAGATAAACAAAACAGGTCCCAATCCCCCCTCCGTCCCACGCTCCCCAAGATGAAAAAAATAAAATAAATATATATATATATATAGCAGCAAGCGGTGCCAGATCCCTCTCTTTCCTGCTCATCAAAGAAAAGAAGTAGCTGAGCCCCAAACCCCAAACCCCATATCTTCTACCTAACCCAACTCTCCACCCACAAACGCCCCAAAGTGGCTCTGAAGCCCAGTGAGAGGAGAAAAGGATCTTGCCTCCTCCCGCTAGCCTGAATTCCAAGTACCGGTGCAGCTGACAGGTACTGGCGCTTAGTATCCATTTATTTTCAGCATTCCAGGGCCAATAGACCAGTCCTCATTCCGAGCAATCGAACGGTGGAGAGTGCAAATGATTCCGCCTCGGTCCCTTCTCCGGGCCCCCCCCAGGGGCTGGTGCAAGAACTGTACAGGTTTACATTTGTGGTTCTTCTCGTCCATACCAGAGCCTGTCGTCAACAACTATAACAAACACAAGTAGATGGATCGGTATAAAAGAAGATTTTATTGAAGCTTGCCCGACTCTGGCCGAGTTTCGCTCAAAGAGCTGCCTCAGGGGCTTTCAAGCCACCTCAATTGGCTTACACATCACGTAACCAAATCCAAATGATTGGAGCAGCTGGCTTTTATAGTTTGAAAAAGATGTTTGCTTTTATAGTTTGAAAAAGCCAGCTGCTCCAATCATTTGGATTTGGTTACGTGATGTGTAAGCCAATTGAGGTGGCTTGAAAGCCCCTGAGGCAGCTCTTTGAGCGAAACTCGGCCAGAGTTGGGCAAGCTTCAATAAAATCTTCTTTTATACCGATCCATCTACTTGTGTTTGTTGCTGACATCCATCTGGATCGATTACTGGTTTGCTTTCTTGGACCGTCAACAACTATAAAACAAAAAATGAAGTAGGGAAGGTTAGATGAATGTTGAAGAGAGATATTTACTTCACAACCAGACTAAAGACAGAAAAAAATAATTCAAACTTGCGTTAATAGTCACTTTTCTTTTTAAGGTGACCATTGACCCAAGAGAGAATTTTTCTGAGTTGTGAATCAATTTTTTAATGTATTATATAGTTCTTGATATTTTTTTTCTTGGGAAGCATGGGGGGGGGGGGAGGGGGGGGAATTGGAACCTGTTTTGGTTATCTGGAAACCTTTAGGAGAGCTATGTAGCCAACCTGAGTTATTTATTTAGTTTGAAATTATTTTTTAATGTTTCATGGTTCTTGACATTGGCAGCTGCTAAACAGAACTGCTTTCAAAAGTAGATTGTATTCTTATTTCAGAAAAGGAAGTTCCATTTAGATGTTTGCTATGTTAGCACTATGATTAGGAGTGAAGGGAAGGTTTAGGTCAACCATCATAGTTGTGATACAATTATTAGGAATGTAGATAGCTGGGTGGTTGGCAGGCACGAGGATCGCCATGGTAACGTGCCTGCTTGATGCAAAGGTGGCGGACCTCATACATCACCCAGATAAGATTTTAGACAGTGCTGGGGAGGAGCCAGCTGTCGTGGAACATGTGGGCAGCCAACGACAGGAAAATGTAAGAAGGAGGTTCTGGAAGCCATGTTCCATGTGCAGGTCATCAGAGGCAGGCAGAGCTCTCTGGAGTCTCAATGTGTGGATGAGAGGATGGTGCAGGGGAAGAGGGATTCAGTTTTTTAAAGAACCAGGGAACCTTTTTGGGGAAGGGGGGAGTCTTTTTCCGAAAGGATGGGCTCTACCTTAACCAGGGTGGAACCAGACTGCTGGTGCTAACCTTTAAAAAGGAGATAGAGCAGCTTTTAAACTAGAACAAAGGGGAAAGCAGACAGTCGCTCAGCAGCGCATGCTTCAGAGGAAGGTATCTTCAAAGGATAATGAGGAAGCAGTTAACGCAATCCAACAGAGAGTTTCCAATAAAAGCAAAAGTAGTCCATGTGCCTATCAGTAAAAAAATCAGATGAGCTAAAAGATTCCAAATTTCAGTTGACAGGGAAAAAGCAGGATGTTAATACAAACAAAAAACACCCTTTGAAATGTCTGTCTGCCAGTGCCAGAAGTCTAAGAAGTAAGATGGGAGAGTTAGAGTGTATAGCAGTGAATGATGACATGGACTTAATTGGCATCTCAGAGACCTGGTGGAAGGAGGACAACCAAAGGGATAGTGCCCTACCAGGGTAAAAATTATATCGCAATCATAGGGAGGAGCAACTTGGTGTGGGGGGGGGGGGGGGTGCGCTTTATGTCTGGAGTGACGTAGAGTCCAACAACTTAAGAATCGTGCAAGAGATTAAAAGGTAGATTTTAAAAGGAATGCACCGGCGTCCATGTGCGCGGTTCCTGGCGTGCACATGGACCCGTCGATTTTATATTGGCGTGCACGTGCACGCGAGTGCTGACTCGTGCGTGCCGGGGGGGGGGGGTGTTAATTTTTAAAAATGTGCGCAGCGACGAACTGGGCCTTTCCCCAGTTCCCTCCCAGCGGACTGGCAGGGAATGTCCTATAACCCCTACCCTACCCCTTTCCCTCTCTCCTCCCTGACCTCTAAATTCCCTCTGCTAATTTTTTTTTCTATACTTTCCTGGTCTCCGGAGCAGTAGTAAGTACCGTGTGCTGGCTGACTGCTGGCGCGAGCTTCACCAGAACAGTGCCTAATGGTGCTGGCTTGGCTGGCTCAGCTTGGCTTGCAGTTTTGTGGTTTGTTTTTTTTCACTCTCTTTATTTTTGCTGTTGCTTGTGACACTAACTGATCACTTTCCTCATGCTGGTACTAATGCAAGTATCCAGTATTAAGTGAACCAGACCTGGGTGACATAAGGCAATCTGATGAAACTGAAGGACGTAAAGGATCTGCAGTAAGTCAGGACTGTGTATTCCGCAATAGCTTTTGTTCCTTCAGCTGTCTTTCCGGTTTGAGAGCCTCGGCCGCAGATACTGCAGATGCTTTTTTTTTTTTTTTTTGCTGATAATTTACCAGAACAACGATTGCGACATCTATTTACCAGAAATTGTCTATGGGTGTTCCCAGACACAGCTCATTGCACACCTGTTCTTTGCCCAGTCTTTATAATCTAATCAGAAGAGATGTCATTGAAAGCTGCAGTCCTTACCAGGCAGGACTTGGAAGGGGGAGAGTGAGAGCGTGTAGTGTGCTCTCAGCCACCCTTACAGTGTCCCCGATCATGGACTTTTTACCTTTTCTTGCACGTCCCATCTCCCCCCACTACCAGGTCTGGTTCCAGAATTTTGTATTTAAAGATCTCGTGATAGATGAAAAGGCTAAGAGCGACTGGGGCATAAAGGAAATAGTGATAGTTAAAATGTTTGCACGGTTTACAGAGGCTGAAAGAAGATTATTGGGTTATTGGACGAATGATCCCAATGAAATCTTTTTTTTAATGTAGCTAGAAAATATCACATTTCCTACAATCTAGAGAGCACATTTTATAAGACTGCGTAACTCGATCCAAAACATAGTATACAGAAACAGGGTGATGTGCCAAATAATATAAACAAATGAATGGTTTAATCTTATGTGCCACCAGTGATGACAGAGTTGATTACTGTTCAGGGTCATTGTATGATTTGCTTGTATTCTAAGACTTTGGAATCTTTTTGTCAGGCTGAAGACTCTGCAGCACATGTACACAAGATTTATATTGCATTAAAGGATTTATTAGAGATGTAAGCAACACAACAGTTCCTGACTTATGTGCTGCAGGTAAACTTAAAGGTGAACAACAAGTAGGAACTAGCTTACTTTCAGTCCAGATAATCAGTCCAGGTCTTTGCACAGTACAGTATAATCCTTTCAGACTTCACAACTTGACAGTACAATATCACATGATTACATAGCTTGGCAAGACCTCACAGGTCTGGGATCCCACACCTTTCTTTGGCCTCCACCCTATCTAAATGCTGAGAACACTGGGGACGTGCCCCGGCACTCCTTTTGAGTCCCCTGAGGACCAATCCAGATCAGGGGTGGCAAGCCATCTTTAATCCACAGTTGGCTTTCTCTGATTTCTCCTCTGGCTCAATGCACAACACAACCACCTCCAACCCAGCAGCTCCAAGTTCAAAACTGGGAAATATGCCTCCCCCCCCCCCCCCCCCCCTTGACACTTTTGGGAATCTTTTGACTGCAAAGTGTTATTTACAATCAGCTACTGCATGTGAGTCTTGACAGGTTGTTTGTTTATTTATTTGATTTGATTTGATTTATATTCCGCTTCCCTGTACGTACCAGGCTCAGTCCAGACGGTGGGTTATGTCCCCCGTCCAGCAGATGGAGTCAGAACAAAAACTTCTGGGGGAGGTGCTATATAAGCCCACCTCCCTTGTCTCAATACTCAGTATCTTTCTGACTCCAGCAGATGGCAGCAGGGGACCCTCAGTTCCCCAGCACTGTAGCTTAGTGTTATCTAGGCTTGTACTCTGTCTCTTCTTATTTGAGGGATCAAGTTTAAAAAAAAAAAAAAAGACCAATTTTGCTTGTCAAGGTAAACGGGTTAGCCTCAGTCTGGGAGAGTCACTGCTCTGTCTCCTCCCCCCGAGCGCTTGCTGACAAGCCTGGTCCTGTGCTCTTTTCCTTCTGTCTCTCTTAATCTTGCTGTCAGGGGGTAAGTCTATGTTTCATTCTCTTTCGTACAGGTTTACCTTCCTCCTTGCACCTGACCGACAGGGTGCACTTTAGAGGCTCTAACCTCTCCTTCCCCCCCCCCAGTCGATCGCCGACCCGCGGCCCCGTGACGTACCATTCCCCCAGGGCCACTCTCCGCCGGGACGTGCGATTCCCCGACGGCCCTTGTTCTCTTCAGGTGGGTGGGGCTTTTGGTCGGTCTGTGCCTGTGATTTTTGCCCTCAGGCGCTGAAGAGCTAGCCCGCGCTTTCTGGCCCCCCCCCCCCCCCCCCACTTACTCACAGCATGCGGCCAACTTGGGGGCCGGCTTTCGTGGGAGGGGCTGTGTACGAGCTGCCTCCCCGGTGGGGAGGGCTGCTCGCAGCAGGGGGACGCCGCTGGAGCCCGCGGACAGGACTGCGCTTCTCAGCAGCGGGAACGGCGGCCATCTTGTTTTCAGATACCGATGACGCCGACTTTCAGGAGGAGGACCCGGAGATCCCGATTTCGGCGCTGCCACCCGTGTTGGCACTGTTTTCGGAGTCGGAGCCACGATCTCACAGGGGAGGCCCCAGCTTGCCCCCCCCCCAAGGGGGTTCCAGCGTTTTCACCAGAGTTCATGGTCTTAATGCACAATGCCTTCCTGCAGCGCATGACTCAGCCTTTGGATGTCATCCCGGGACCCCCACCTCCCTAGTTGGCACGCACGGCCTCACTCCCGGGAGGGGCCCCCTCCCAGGGCAGCATACAGCTGGGCGGAAGATTACCAGGACCAGCCCGGTACCCACCCTCAACCCCGGGGAGTGATATCCGTCAGGGGACAATCCCATCCTGGGGGCCCAGATGGAAGGCGACGACCCTCGAGTTGTCCGCATCTTCCAGCCGGACGAGCTGGACGACCTGATCCCGCATATTCTGCAGGAAATGGACATCGATGCCCCCCCATTGGGGCCTGACCCCAAGGTGAAGAAAGGGGATCCTCTCCTGGTGGGACTGCGACCGCTGGATAGGGCCTTCCCTACTCATCCCACGTTCTTACAGTTAATCTCCAGAGAGTGGGACTCCCTGGAAGCCACCTTAAAGGTCATCAGAGCGATGGAAAAGCTCTATCCTCTCCCGGAGGAGTTCCTCGAGCTGCTCAAGGTTCCGGCTGTGGACTCCGCAGTCTTGGCTGTCACTAAGCGTACCACCATTCCGGTCACAGGCGGTACGGCGGTGAAAGATATCCAGGACAGGAAGTTGGAAGTTTACCTCAAGAGAGTCTATGAAGTATCAGCGCTAGGGGTCCGTGCGGCCATCTGCAGCTCACTGGCACAAAGGGCAGGCCTTCACTGGGTACAACAGCTTCTCACCTCCCAGGATCTGCCTGCGGCGGAGGCCCAACAGGCGGACAGGTTGGAGGCTACGATCGCCTACGGAGTGGATGCTCTATATGATCTTCTCCGGGTCCTTTCCCGTTCTATGGTGGCTGCGGTCTCGGCCCGACGCCTCCTGTGGCTTCATAACTGGTCGGCGGATGCCTCCTCCAAGTCTCGTCTGGGATTGTTCCCGTTCAAAGGCAAGTTTCTTTTCGGGGAGGATCTGGATCAGATCATCAAGTCCCTTGGTGAAAATGCAGTGCACAGACTCCTGGAGGATCGCTCTCATTCCGCGAGATCCTTCAGTTCCTCCAGCAACCGGTTTCGCACGCAGCGTCGCTTTCGTAATACAAGGCAGACTCCACGGACACCGTCCTCCCGCTCGCATACCTAGAACCGGTCCTTTCGAGGGCGCAGGCCCAACAGGGATGGGCCGGGGCATAGCGCTTCCTCAAATCCAGCTCAATGATGCCAGGCTGACCCACGAGGTGTCCCCCAGGATAGGGGGCGCAATTGCGCTCTTCTACGAGGAATGGGTCCAAATCACGTCGCATCAGTGGGTCAGATATTCTAAAACACGGCTATGCCTTGGATTTTGTACGCGCCCCCAGGGACAGGTTCATCTTCTCTCCATGCGGGCCCATTCACAAACAACAGGTTGTTAGTCAGACTCTCGACTGGCTCCTTTCACTGGGGGCAATAGTCCCGGTTCCCGCCACCGATTTGGGCCGGGGCCACTATTCCATCTATTTCGTGGTGCCCAAAAAGGAAGGCAGCTTCTGACCTATCCTGGACCTCAAGATGGTCAACAAATCCCTCAGGGTTCCACGGTTCCAAATGGAGACCCTTCGCTCAGTCCTGGCCGCAGTGCACCAGGGAGAATTTCTTGCCTCGTTGGATCTCACGGAAGCATACCTTCACATTCCGATCCACCGGACACATCAACGCTTCCTTCGCTTCAAGATTCTAGGTCAACACTTTCAATTCCAAGCTCGCTTCAAGATTCTAGGTCAACACTTTTAATTCCAAGCCCTCCCTTTTGGTTTGGCAACGGCTCCACGCGTCTTCACGAAGGTCATGGTGGTAGTGGCAGCCGCCCTACGCAGGGAAGGAATCCTAGTTCACCCCTACCTGGACGAATGGCTCATACAGGCGAAATCTCTAACCCAGGGTTATTGGGCGGTCGACAGAGTGGTACAACTGCTTCAGTCTCTGGGGTGGATCATCAACTATTCCAAGAGCAGCCTCGTTCCATCCCAATTGCTGAATTTTCTGGGAGCGCGCTTCGACACAAAGGAGGGCAAGGTATTCCTGAGGCCGGAGCGGGCCCAAGCACTGCGTGATCAGATTCGTTGTTTCTCTGCGCTATCTTCTCCCACAGCTTGGGATTACTTACAGGTCCTAGGAACCATGGCCTCCACTATCGATCTGGTTCCGTGGGCTTTTGCGATTTGCGTCCTCTCCAGAAGGCTCTGCTGTCCTGCTGGAAACAGGTATCGCAGGATTTTCAGGCTGTCCTTCCGATCCCGCAGACAGCGGAGGTCAGCCTCCTCTGGTGGCTGGACCCTCACCACTTGGCGCTGGGCGTATCCCTGGAAATTCTGGACTGGGTTGTAGTTACCACGGATGCCAGCCTTTCGGGCTGGGGAGCGGTATGTCAGTTGAGTTCAACACAGGGTCGGTGGACGAATGAGCAAGCACGATGGCCGATCAACCGCTTGGAGACCAGAGCAGTCTGCTTAGCATTGAAGGTCTTCCTTCCCCTGGTTCGCCATCAGGCGGTCAGGATACTCTCGGACAACGTGACCACGGTGGCATACATAAATCGCCAGGGAGGCACGAGGAGCAATCAGGTCTCGCTGGAAGCAGACAAGCTAATGCAATGGGCGGAGCTCCACTTACTTCGCCTTGCAGCCTCACACATTGCAGGAGTGGACAACGTTCAGGCGGACTTCCTAAGCCGACAACACTTAGACCCCGGAGAATGGGAACTCTCGGAGGACGCGATGCACCTGATCGTTCGACATTGGGGACTCCCCCAAATGGATCTCATGGCCACAGCCGGCAATGCAAAGGCTCCTCGCTTCTTCAGCTGCAGAAGAGAGCGCAGCGCGGAGGGAGTTGATGCGCTGGTGCTACCGTGGCCTCGGCAGATTCTCTTGTATGTCTTCCCTCCGTGGCCTCTGGTGGGCAAGGTACGTTTGAGAATAGAGGGTCACCAGGGGCCGGTAATCCTGGTCGCACCAGAGTGACCTCGAAGGCTGTGGTTCACAGATCTGCTCAAGCTTGCGGAGGAGGGTCCCATTCACCTCAGTCACCTCCCACACCTACTCCGGCAAGGCCCAATATTTTTCGAGGAGGCAGATTGCTTCTGTCTTACAGCTTGGCTTTTGAAAGGCGCAAGTTGAGACATCGTGGGTATCTGGAAGCCGTGATATCGACTCTGATGCGAGCACATAAGACGTCCACTTCTGTTGCCTAAGTTCGTGTGTGGAAGATTTTCGAGACATGGTGCGTGTCACATACCATCCAACCGACCCACGCATCTGTGGCGCAGATTCTCTCATTCTTACAAGCTGGCCTGGACAAGGGCCTAGCTTATAACTCTATTCGAGTCCAAGTTGCGGCCTTGGGTGCCTTTCTTCACCACGGAAATGAGTCGCTGCTCTCGTTCCATCCAGATATACTACGTTTCCTCAAGGGGGTTAAACACTTGAAGCCGCCGATACGACCTCCTTGTCCTTCTTGGGATCTCAACCTTGTGCTGCACGTTCTAGGCGGGCCGCCTTTGAGCCTCTACGTTCCGCTACGCTTAAGGATCTCACCCTCAAGACGATCTTCCTGGTAGCGATTAGTTCGGCGCGTCGAATTTCCGAATTACAAGCGTTATCCTACGTTTCACAGACAAGGGGGTCACGTTACGTACGGTACCCTCTTTCATTCCCAAGGTGGTTTCGGCTTTTCACCTCAACCAGATGGTGGAGTTGCCTTCCTTTGCCTCGGCGGATTCTCGTGATCTTCGCAAGCTCGATGTGAAGTGATGCCTGATGCATTACCTGGAGATCACCAATGAGTTCCGTCTTTCCGATCACCTGTTCGTCCTTTGGTCGGGACCTAAGAAAGGATGTATGGCCTCCAAACCGACCATCGCCCGGTGGCTAAAAGAAGCGATTGTTACCGCGTACATTGGTGCAGGACGGAATCCGCCGCTGGGACTCAAAACTCACTCTCTTCATTCTCAAGCTACGTCTTGGGCGGAGAGTCATGCGGTCTCCTTGCAGGAGATCTGCAGGGCGGCCACGTGGAAATCGCTCCATACCTTTGCGAGACACTATCGACTGGATGTCTGGGCGCTATCTTTCGGTTCCTTTGGGGACGGGGTCATCAGAGCAGGGCTGTCTACGGCCCACCCATAATAGGGATGCTTTGGTACATCCCATCGTCTGGACTGATCCTGGTACGTACAGGGAAAAGAAAATTATTCCTCAGCTGCTAATTTTCATTCCTGTAGTACCAAGGATCAGTCCAGATGCCCTCCCTATATCTTGGGGGATTTATTTGGGAATAAATCCCCCAAGATATAGGGAGGGGTCACTCTGCTTGAATCTCATCTCCTACTCATCTTGGTACTCCCTGGGGACCTAGGGAGTACTTTCTTACAGTTCTGTTCGCAAGTTCCAGTTGGGGATCTAGTACAGTTTACGTACAGGTTTACAGTTTTTGGCTTAAGATTGCCTTCTGTGTGTTCATTCACTTGATCCCTCAGTCTCTTCTCTTGTTTTCATGGCTTTGCTAGTCTAGTTACTGAGTATTGAGACAAGGGAGGTGGGCGTATATGGCACCTCCCCCGGAAGTTTTTGTTCTGACTCCATCTGCTGGACGGGGGACATAACCCACCGTCCGGACTGATCCTTGGTTACTACAGGAACGAAAATGAGCAGGTGAGGAATAATTTTCTTTTTTTTCACACTTTTTTTTCAGCGCTTCAAAGTGGATTACATTCTTTGATGTGACACAGTGCTCATGTCACCTACTTTATGTAGGCGAGACTAAACAATTAGTCAAAACATACCATTGAACATCACAGTAGTATGCAAGGAGGGCATTTGGAAGCTCCCAACCAGCACTGATTAGAGCAGGGCCATGGTTTTGACAATCTGCATTTTTTTTGTTTTACAATGTGTAACCAATAATTGGAGTGGCGATATAATCGATCCCAATGGTTTAAATTGATACTCATATAGGGAATCTTTGTGTAATACTGAATGCTACTTTTGGGCAGCGATTGAATATTTTAGTTTTGATATATAATTGCTTTGAAAGATTGTCGGTTTCTTCGATACAATCTGTCTACATTGACCTCTGAACAGGCCTGGATTTAAATTTTGGCACCCATGGGCAACTGGAGCAGGGCGGGTGGTTCATCCCCCCCCCCCCAAAAAAAAATAATTGGAGGGTGCAATGTAGAGGGAAACATGAGGGAGAGGGAAGGGGAGGGGTGAACAACCTCAGATTGCCTCTATTCAAGTCTTTGCTCTCACATCTGAGTTGTTTCTTACTGGCAGCAGCAACCGTAATAACTACTTCAAACAGAAAACTTCAACGCAAGGTGTCTAAGCCACCTATTGCTGCCCCAAGGCCCTGCGGTAGTCCCGCCCCTAGCACAAGTTTCCGGAATAACAGTAAGTCCATACGGGAAGAGGGAGTGGGGGGCTGCCACAGGACCTTGAGGGCACGATGGGCAGCTCAGAGGCCTTGCACTGAGTTTCTGTTTAGAAGGCTTTGCAGCAGCTACTTCTTTCTGCCAAGTCAAGATATCGCTGCTCTGGGTAACATGCAGCTTGGCGGCACGCCTGGATAAAGGCAGCAGTGGCAGCAATATTCCAGTGCCTATCAAAATTCAGAGGCAGAGGCCTATGCCTAAATCTGGGCCGGCCTCTGAATGAACAACAGCAAATATTTACTCTGAAGCCAGGGACCTGGAGACTGGTTTGGCTCCCATCTCCCATCACTCACTCTATGACTCTGAACATGTCATGTAACCTTTATTTTTATTTAATGTACTTACATGCTGCCATATGCCGAGGCTGTTTACAAAAAAACATGCACAGTCATATATATCAAGAGAAATAAGACAATAACATAGTAAAATGACTTAAGATCTAAGGCCTAGATTCATCATTTTTCTATAAATTTCACATGAATAGCGCCCGTGATAAAAAGGAGCATGGTTAGGGTAATTCTGAGTTACCGCAATGCATGTTAAATTTAACATTTTAGGCTGCTCTGAGAGGGAGAGAGAGAGAGATTCTTTATAAGGCTCCGATATTAGTCAACTATTAATACCACTCTACCTGAGTGCTATCAAGCTAGGGCGAGAGAACATTGTAGAAATCTCATCTTTGTGTACCTTGCCTCATTCCAAATCACATCAAATCTTCACTGATGTATACTGTGCTGTTCGTACCTCTGACTGTGCATGTAAAACTGTCCCCCAAACCCTTGACCACCACCAAAACCTCACCTTGAGTTACTACGTGACCCTCCTATAGTGGTATAAATAGATGACAAATATGTGTGCCACCCTAGAGGCATGATCTCTTCTCTCTCTCTCTCTCCCCTTTCCAAAATGGGATTCATGATATTTATCGCGAATCCCATTTTCGGTATATCGCACAGCTTAAAGCCAGGAAAAAAGGTGTAGTTATTTCCAGTGTTATAACATGCATTATGCTATTGCACGCAATGGTAAACCTCCCTCATTTTCATAAACCCCGCCCAAACTCCTCCACCTTTGACTAAATTTTCAGAATTTGCACATGCCTCATCTGATGCGAAAAATAATGCCTGCGATAACACTCTAATGAATTTTGATGAATGACCTTGTAAGTTTGCTACACTGGATTAAACGCCACTTTTAAAATAATAAACATTTTAACATAAAATCAGTTTCACAGCCTGAAATTTCAGTTAAATAAAGTAAAAGCAAGTTCAAAAAGGTACATTTTAAATAAGTAGTCCCTTAAATGTCTTGGTACAATTTGTAAGATGCAAGATCATAGGGATAGAATTCCAGAGATCTGGGGCAGCAGCTGAAAAGGCTCACAACTTGTGTTGAAAAGGAGATTATAATTTCTTGGCAGGAACGGACATTCAGATATTGCAGCCAAATGAATTGTCCCTGTGTTCACTAATGATTTTTTTTTACAGAAAATGTAACCTCACTGTTGAATTCCAAATAATTATGTATTTCTAGGTGGTTCAAATGATGGAGAATCAATTCAGTATCTCAATTTCAACTAAGAAGGTAACACCCGTTATGATGCCACAAGGTGACAGACTAGCAAGAAAAGCCCTCCTCGTCCATTATTCTTGTTTAGTTCTATTGCATTGTAGCTTGCTTAGGCAATCTGTGGCCAGAGATTTGCGCAAGCACGGTGTGGTTTTCTAAGCATGGTGAGATTATCCTTATGCCAGTGGTTTTCACATCTTACTCTGGAGATACTCTAGCACAGAGCTTTCCAAACGTTTCATGTTGGTGACACACTTTTTAGACAAACATAATTTCACGACACAGTAATTCAGTCTACTAGCAAACCAGAGGTTAAAGGTTAAACAAACAAAATGTATTTCGACAATTTTTGTATGTTTCCTTAAATATATACATAAATAAAATGTTTCATGACACAACCTATCCCATATTAAATATTTGCGGGCTTCCACTTTCTCCATGCCGATCTCGCACATTGCGAGATCGGCATAAAGAAAGTGCTACTCTTGCACATTCCCAAAGATAACATGTGCCAATCACTAAAAAGTAATTTTTTTTTTTTTACCTTTGCTGTCTGATCTTAGTTTTCTAATCGATTGATCACAGGCTTTTTTTCCCATCTTCCCTTTCTTGTTTTTTTGCCAGTTCCTTTTACAGGGTTTTTTTTTTTTCTATTTCTTTTCTCTCCATCTGTCTTCTTCCCTCAAACACACAATCAGGTTCTCATTCTCACACGCTGTCTTATCTCACACATACACACACACACACACACACACAGGCTCTCACACTCACATGCTCTCTCTCATACATACATACACACTGTCTCTCTCGTGCACATGCTGTCTCACTCTCACACACACAGGCTCTCTCACTCCCACATGCTCTCTCTCATACATACACGCTGTCTCACTCTCACACACACAGGCTCTCTCACTCCCACATGCTCTCTCTCATACATACATACACGCTGTCTCACACACACACAGGCTCTCTCACTCCCACATGCTCTCTTGCTCAAGCACAGACTCTCACTGTCACATGCTGTCCCTCTGCGTGGGTTGCCGAAGGATGAGCTCTGCAGCGGCCCTGATCTTCTCTGGCCATGATGTGGGATTCGCAGCGGCCCTGCTATCGGGTTTCCTCCTTTTCTCGGGCCGCTGCGACGTGGGATCTGCAGCGGCCCTGCTATCGGGTTTCCTCCTCTTCTCGGGCCACTACGACGTGGGATTTGCAGCGGCCCTGCTATCGAATTTCCTCCTCTTCTCGGGCCGCCGCGACGTGGGATCCACAGCGGCCCTGCTATCGGGTTTCCTTCTCTTCTCAGGCCACTGTGATGTGGGATCCGCAGCGGCCCTGCTATTGGGTTTCCTCCTCTTCTCGGGCCACCGCGACGTGGGATATGCAGCGGCCCTGCTATTGGATTTCCTCCTCTTTTCGGGCCACCGTGACGTGGGATCTGCAGCGGCCCTGCTATCGGGTTTCCTCCTTTTCTCGGGCCACCGCAATGTGGGATATGCAGCGGCCCATTAACGCTGCTCTTCTTCTGTACACAGCAGATGCTCCTCCTCCTTCCTGCCCACGCGGCTCCAGCAACGTTTTTCTTCTGGGGTTGCGCAGGCAGGAAGGAGGAGGAGTGAACGTGACCCTTTTCCTCGGGCCGTGGTGAGGTAAACTTCACCACGGCCCTGCCGATCTTCCGGCTGTAGTTCCCTGCTTCCGCCGGCCCTGTGGACCGGGCGACACACCTCCACACTGCGGGCAACACACTAATGTTTTGCAACACACACTTTGGAAAGCTCTGCTCCTAGCAGGTATCCACAAAATATGCAAATTATTTTCAAGGGCCTATATAAATGTGTGTTCCATTAGAGCAAAAGGGGATATTATTTTTTGCATTACTTGTTGATCTGAAATTGGAAATGTGAGATGTGAATCGGGTGCTGGAATCGGTTCCGGTTTCAGTATTGTGGACCCATAGGAAATTTCTTTTCCCACGGTCCAGACCATTTTTTTTTGGCTGTCCCAATCCGAAAAAAAAACAAAACACCCCGACCCTTTAGATCTAATTATTTACAATCCCCCACCCTCCCGACCCCCCAAAAAACTTGCATAAAATCCCTGGTGGTCCAGTGGGGGTTCCAGGAGTGATCTCCCGCTCTCGGGCTGTTGGCTGCCAGTAAACAAAATGGCGCTGGTGGCCCTTTGCCCTTACCATGTGACAGGGGCTATCAGTGCCATTGGCCGGCCCCTGTCACATGGTAGGAGCAATGGATGGCCGGCGCCATCTTAAAAAATGGTGCAGGCCATCCATTGCTCAATAAAAAGTTTCCCATATTCACATTCTCAAATCTTTTTACAGGGATTTTTTTAACTTCCCAAAGACCCAAATGGTCCATCCATTCTGCCCAGGAAGTTGCTTAGGATAATAACTGACACTCTCTGCAGGTTATCCTCAAGCATTATGTTAAGGGTAGTAACTGCCACTCCATGCAGGTTGCTTCCATGCAGAAATGTTACACTTAAAATTATTAGAAGGTTATCCCATTTCTTCATTTCCATCTTATAGCCGCTAGAGATCCTCTGTGTTTATCCCTATGTCCTTTTAAATTCCATGACCATTCTTGTCTTCATCACCTCTTCTGGAAGGGCATTCCATGCATCCACCACTCTTTCTTTGAAGAAATATTTCCTGCCATTATTCCCAAGACTTCCCCTTTGGAATTTCATATCATGACCCCTAGTTCTACAACATCCTTTCCATTGGAAAATGTTTGAATTTTATGCATCATATTCCTTTCAGGTATTTGAAAATCTAAATTATATCTATCCTGTAGGATACATATTTAGGTTCTTCAATCTCCTCTCATGGGTCTTTTGCTGCAGACTCCACACCATTTCAGTTGCCCTTCTCTGGATCACTTCCATCCCATTTCTATCCTTTTTGAGTTATTGTCTCCAGAACTGAACATAGGCCTCACCAATGACTTGTAGACTCTAGATCCCTTTTATTATATTGGAAAAAATAAAATGTTCCCAATTTTCCCCTAGAAGTGAGTCTCATCACTCCCATGATGTTCCTCCACTTATTTTTCTAAGAATGCTGTAGCAGCAAGCCAGCCATCAGTTGGCATAAGCTGCCTCAGCTTAGCCTGCGCTGGAGTCACTGCCCCTAAATGTCCACCCTAATTATGTGGGGAACCATTGTTGTTCTCTGCACTTGTTGTTCCCTTTTGAAAGTTTAGTGTTAGAGCTGTAGATTTACTTATTGTCCCCCGTTCCAGTTATTAGTTTAAATATGATCATGTTACGATCATTATTGCCAAGTAGCCCCACCACCGTTACATCTCTCACCAAATCCTGCGTTCCACTAAGAATTAAATCTAAAATAGATACCTCTCTTGTTGTTTCCTGAACCAATTGCTCCATGAAGCAGTCATTTATTACATCCAGGAACTGTATGTCTCTAGCAAGTCCTGATATTATTTACCCAGTCAATATTGGGGTAATTGAAATCTAAAAATCCCAGCGTGCAAGAAGCAGGTAACCAAGTCCATCAACAACTTATAGTCAATTTTTTATTGAGATAATGCTTTTAAACAATCATTCCTGGCAACTCCATAGATCTTCAAACATACAAGTAAACAGTCCCCCGACACGGTCCGTGTTTCGCGGTAGCTGCATCGGGATTAATGTTATCTATGGTATAAAGAACAATAAATGATGGACCTTATAGATATGGCTATTAAGCTTATACAGGATTTCAAAAACAAAAACATACCTTATATATATTCATCGTGGAGCGCACCGGCTCGTACACCAAGTGAACAATTTAAAGAGGCAGTTTTGGCGCCAAAGACAGAAAATACCGCGAGAGACTCGCAACTAAGCTCCTCCCCCACAGAAGTGTCAACAAAACAAAAACCATTCAATGTCTTTATTAAGACCTTTTGGATGGACAGTAGATAATTTAAAGATCCACTTTTGTTCACGTCTACCCAGGACTTCAGAATAGTCCCCTCCCCGAAACGGGGGTACCACCACCTCTAAAATTGAAAATTGTAGATCAGCAATGGTGTGATGATGTTGAACCCAATGTGTGACTAGAGGTTCGTCCATCCTGAGTAGACGGATGTTCGAGCAGTGTTCTATGATTCGGGTCTTAACCATCCTAGATGTCTTACCCACGTACAGTAAAGGGCAGGGGCATTGGATGACATAAACCACGCCCCTCGTAGTGCAATCCGACCTGTTTCGAAGTGGGTGAAAAAATCCAGTGTCAGGATGAGTAAAAGAATTTGACAGGGTGGTGTGACTACATACTGAGCAATGCCCACAAGGACCATGCTGGCCAGCTTCACTCTCCCTCATTTGTCTATTAAAATTTGCGTGGACTAACTGATCCCGGAGATTGTTGCCTCTCCGAAATGTGAACCGCAATGGTCCCTGAAAAAGCGATGAAAGGGATAGATTCTCCCAATGTCTCCGGATCATAGCTGCAATTGCTTTACTAGCAATAGAAAAAGGTAAAATACAATTAAAGCATTGACCTTCGTTGTCTGATGAGGGGAGGAACAACCAGTCACGGTCAGTATATAAAGCCCTCTTAAAAGCTTTTTTGACCACCCGTATGGGATACCCCCTGTCCAAAAACCGCTGAGACAACACCTGGGATTGATTCAAAAAATCACTCCTAGAAGAGCACAAACGTTTTAATCTTAAAAATTGTCCCGTAGGAATGTTGTCTCTCAGAGGTTTCGGATGACAGCTGGAGTATGCCAAAAGCGTGTTCCTGTCAGTTTCCTTCCTAAACAGTGTAGTAATGTATTGATCCTGTTCTACAGAAATAATAACATCAAGAAACGCAATTTGTGAAGCGTGAATGCAGAAGTTAAATTGTATGTGTGGGTTTAGGGAATTTAACCAGTCAAAGAAGACAAAAAATTGAATGTCTGTCCCTGTCCAGATGAGCAGAATGTCATCAATGTACCGTAGCCAAAGGGCCACATGAGAGAACCAATCAGAGGGGTAAACCAGGGAGGTTTCATAGTTGTCCATATAGAGACACGCCAGGGAGGGGGCCATAGTGGCCCCCATGGCCGTCCCTTTAATTTGTTGATAGTACTTATGATCGAACATAAAAAAATTTTTAGTCAAAGCTAAAGTGGCCAATTGTAACAAAAAAGAAGTAGGCAACCGCTGTGGGGCCGGTCGTTGATTCAAAATATTTTCAATCAGTTGTAGTGCTTCTGGCTGAGGAATGTTTGAATATAGTGAGATGACATCAAGAGTTACAAAGAAGAAACCCCCCACAGGAACAGTGGAATTAGATAGTTTCGTGATCAAATGTGCAGTATCTTTAACATATGACCGGATCTGGGACACAAATGGTTTTAGAAAAATATCAATGAACTGCGATAATGGCTCCAGCAAGGAATTAATACCTGATACAATTGGGCGGCCTGGAGGGGCCACCAAGGTTTTATGAATTTTAGGCAGAACGTAAAATAAAGGCATGACCGGGGCGGAGTTAACCAGAAATTTCGCCTCCCTAGTTGTAAGCATTCTACAATCAAGGGCCTCCTGAACTAAGTCTTTGATAATATTCAACAGGTCTGGTGTGGGGTCCTCTGAGAGCAATCTATAGAAAGAAGTGTCGCTAAGTTGACGCAACACCTCCGCTTCATAGTCTGCTTTGCCCCACACCACTATCCCTCCACCCTTGTCAGCCGGTTTAATTACGATGGATGAATCTTTAGACAAATCCCTTATTGCTGTGGCCTCCCTTTGGGACAAATTATAATGTACAAACTGTTTTCTAGTGGCCAGTGCCTGAGCATCCTGACTTACTAGACGCTCAAAAGCCCCTAATAAAGGGTTTGTAGGACCCGGAGGGGTCCATCTGGACTTCTTTGAGATCACTGAGTTATCTATACTGGACGGGGAATCAGTAAAGAAAAGTTTCAATTTCAGAATCCGAAAGAATCTGTAAAGGTGCCTCTTTAAATTGTTCACTTGGTGTACGAGCCGGTGCGCTCCACGATGAATATATAAGGTATGTTTTTGTTTTTGAAATCCTGTATAAGCTTAATAGCCATATCTATAAGGTCCATCATTTATTGTTCTTTATACCATAGATAACATTAATCGTGGGTCCCTCCCGATGCAGCTACCGCGAAACACGGACCGTGTCGGGGGACTGTTTACTTGAATGTTTGAAGATCTATGGAGTTGCCAGGAATGATTGTTTAAAAGCATTATCTCAATAAAAAATTGACTATAAGTTGTTGATGGACTTGGTTACCTGCTTCTTGCACGCTGGGATTTTTTGATTTGATTGATGTGCAAGACGTCTCTGCTTCATGTTTCTGCTTGGTTGGTAATTGAAATCTCCCATTATTACTGCACTGCCAAATTGGTTAGCTTCCCTGATTTCTCTTAGCATTTCATCATCTGTCTGACCATCACTATACTCTGACCTATCATTATACTCTTACCCAACACACATGGGATTTCTACCCATATAGATTCTACTGAGCTTTGAGTCTCTTGTATGATCTTTATCCTGTTGGACTCTATACCCTCACTGACATAAAGTGCCACACCCCCACCAAGTTGATCCTCCCTATCATTGCAATATATTTTGTACCCTGATATAGCACTATCCCATAGGTTATCCTCCTTCCACCAAGTCTCTGTAATGCCAGTTATGTCAATCTCATCATTTTCTGCTATACACTCTAACTCTCCCATCTTACTTCTTAGACTTCTGGCATTGGCATACAGAAATTTCAAAGTGTGTTTTTTGTTTGTATTAACAACCTGCTTTTCAGTTGCTAGGGATAATTTGGAAATCATTAGCTTCGGTGATTTTTTATATAGGCACATGGACTACATTTGCTTTTATTGGAACCTCTCTGTTGGGATGCCCTAACTCTCCTGTTCCAATAGTATCCTTCAAGGATACATTTCTCCGAACCATGCACTGCTGAGTGACTGTCGGCTTTCCCCCTTGTTCTAGTTTAAAAGCTGCTCTATCTTCTTTTTGAAAGTTAGTGCCAGCAGCTTGGTTCCACTCTGGTTAAGGTGGAGCCCATCCTTTCGGAAAAGTCTCCCCCTTCCCCAAAGGTTTCCCCAGTTCCTTACAAAACTGAATCCGTCTTCCCTGCACCATAGTCTCATCCATGCATTGAAACTCTGGATTTCTGCCTGCTTCTGGGGACCTGCGCGTGGAACAGGAAGCATTTCAGAGAATGCCACCCTGGAGGTTCTGGATTTCAGCTTTCTACCTAAAATTCTAAATTTGGCTTCCAGAACCTCTCTCCCACATTTTCCTAAGTCGTTGGTGCCCTCATGTACCACGACAGCCGGCTCCTCCCCAGCACTATCTATAATCCTATCTAGGTGACGCGTGAGGTCTGCCACCTTCGCACCAGGCAGGCAAGTTACCAGGAGGTCCTCACCTCCACCAGCCACCCTGCTATCTACATTTCTAATAATCAAATCACCAACTATGATGGCCGGCCTAACCCTTCCCTCCTGGGCAGTAGCCCTGGGAGACTTGTCCTCAGTGCGAGAGGACAATACATCACCTGGAGAGCAGGTCCTTGCTACAGGATCACTTCCTGCTACACCAGGGTGATCCTTTAATCAAAAGGAAAGGAGAGGAAATAATTGGTGTAAGAGAGAATACTTCTAAAGTAAATTATTTATTTATGAACATTTGATATTATACTTTTTCCCAAATTTGGTCTCAAGGTGGATTACAATAAGTTTAAATGACTAGAGGCATTAGAACAGCTTACAGTCAAATCAGAATTAGCAATTAATGAAGCATTGGAATCCAGTTTAGGAAAACCCATTATGAATAGTTTCAAGCGGTGTAAGCAGGTTTAGGGTTCAGGAATCTGTCTACTACAAGACATTGCTCTGCCTTCCCACCTTTCTTGCGTTCCTAAGTCAGGGAAAAGACAATGGGGCAGATTTTTAAAAAATACGCGAGCTCGTACTTTTTTTCGCGCACCAGGCGCGAACAAAAGTACGCTGGATTTTATAAGATACGCACGTAGCCGCGCGTATCTTATAAAATCCGGGGTCGGCGCGCACAAGGGGGTGCACATTTGTGCAACCTGCGCGCGCCGAGCCCAGCGCGAGCTGCATGTTCCCTCCGAGGCCGCTCCGATTTCGAAGCGACCTTGGAGGGAACTTTTCTTCGCCCTCCCCCCACCTTCCCCTCCCTTCCCCTACCTAACCCACCCCCCCGGCCCTATCTAAACCCCCCCCCCCTTACCTTTGTCGGCAAAGTTACGCCTGCTGAAAGCAGGCGTAACTTTGCGCGCATCGCCGGCAGCCCCGCTCCGTCCTCTGGTCCCGGGGGCTGGTCCGGAGGCCTCGACCACACCCCCGGGCTGGCGCCACACCCCCGGGCCCGCCCCCGAAACGCCGGGGCACGCCCCCGAAACGACGCAGCATTTCGGGAACGCCCCCGGACACGCCCCCTCCCTCCCCTTTTCGAAAGCCCCGGGACTTACGCGCGTCCCGGGGCTTTACGCGCGCCGGCAGCCTATGCAAAATAGGCTGCCGGCGCGCGCGGGCCTTTTAAAATCTGCCCCAATGTGTATTCTCCTCAGAAATAGACTTTTATTTATCAGATTTGGCAGGATATAGCATTTAGAAAATAACAATTCCTATCTTTAACGTCCTGGCCACTAAGCACCAGTTTTCCCTACAGTAAGTTCTGTATCATGGAGTAGTTTCACACATGTCATAAACCTTAGCCTGCTTAAGATATTAATACTTATGGCTAACTTACTTGCCCCTGATTCCAGCTTCAAGCGATACCTCTGAAGCAGGTTACGGCTGGCGAGCTGGAGAATGTGGGCGGGGGAGAGGCTTGCTTCCTGGACTTGGTGCTGGCAGAGCAGGCAGGCTGTGCAGGAAGGAGGCGAGCTTCTGGCTCTGATGCTTTCCAGCTGTCTGTCCTGGTTCTCATCCCTCACCGTCTATGACTCCATGTCATTCTGCACACCTGAGCCGGGGTCTCCTCTCTCAGATCACCTGGCCACACCTGGTCTTCTCCCTTCTCCATAGCTGGGAGGGCTGGTTTGCTTCTGGCCCCCCCCCCCCCCCTTTGCTTTCAGGGATACCTCGGCACAGGATCTCATTCTGCGGGTTTCCTCCCAGGATTTGTGCTCTCTTTCCCCCCTTCTTCAGGGATCCCCTGCTTTAGCCTTTCTCCTCCTTTTGGTTTCAGTTCCTTGCCTTCTCTCCCAGAGTTTGCGTTTAGGGTTTGTGCCTCCTCTCTTCTTTGCCCCCTGTCTTATACTTCCCAGCTGATGATTATGCATAACCTCATGGTGGGTGGAGGGTCTTTTGCCGCTTTACAGGTCTTTTTCCCTCGTCCCTGTTACTTTGGGAGAGGTCCTACTATGTTGCAGGACTTTTCCCCCCCTCCCATTCCTTTGGGGGGGAGAACTGCCATGTCTGTATGCCAAGCTGTGTGTGTTTTTCTCCGTCTCACCCCCCCCCCCCCAAGGGTGAGGGTCTTTCTGACCTCTGCTTGCCTGGCTGTCCCTGATACTTGCTTAGGATCTTAAGGCATTGCCTCTATCTGCTTTATATTTGCAGAGGAACTGATAAACAGGCACATCTGATATGGTATCCTTCAGTGTATCAGGACAAGGCCTCTTCATTAAAGTTAACTTGGGCAAAGTTCCTTCTCTTGCTGTGACTGGCCCTTTTTTGGGGCCTGTCATAATTTGGCCTATACATGGCTATTTAAATTCATAATTGGTGTACCAGTGGTAAACATGAAATATCTCTCTACAGAGCCAGTTGTGTCCCTGTTCATGTGTAACAATCCCTCTTCAGGAATTCAAGAAGCTGGGTTGAAGATTTGGGTCTTAAGAGGAACTACAACTGGACTCTCCAGAAAGGGTGAATGAGGACTGTCCTGATGATGGACTGCTGAGGTCCCACCAGTGATCTGAATAAGCCACAGTCCGGGTTCTCTTTTTAAGGGGTAGGTGTGGAAAATTGTTTTGGCTGTTAATGTTATTATTTGCTTACCATTTAAAACTCCTTTTACTGGAGAGCAGGTGGCAGTATTCCATAGTCACCGGCAGCTTTCGCTGAAGAGGTTAATCTTAAACAGAGCCAACTGATGATGTCACTTCTACTGTCATCTGGAGAGAGTGACAGTTAAAAAAAAACAAAAAACTTCCTGAAAGTGTCAATAGCAGCTGAAAGAGAGAGAGAGCGAGACATACAGCTGGGGTCAGATTGCCAAACGTTACTCAGGATTGATAACAGGGGCAGCATTCAGTTCTGCAGTGAGATTCAGTAAATAGTAAATATTTTTTTTAAATGTTTTGTATACCACCTATAATGGAATATCACTTGTTACTATGTAATCTCTTTTCTTTTTCCCTTACCTACTGCAACACAGTTCTATGTAATATGTTTTAAATTCACTGTTCTTACTTTTTAATAAACTCTATAGTTTATTACCACTGTGTTTGTGACTGATTATATCCCAGGTAAGAGATGATGGGTGATTCCAATGTTTTGGATGTGTGGTCTGTGAGCTCTTCTCTGGTAACTGTGAGACCCCAAGTTTGTGGAGTTGCAGTGTCTCTGGAATACCCTCAGGGAATAGCCTTTGAGGCAGTTTAACGTTGAATGGCTACTGGAGCAGTCTAAAGTTGTAACAGGATCAACGAAAAGCTCTGCCGATATAGAGAGGGATTTAAGTAAGCGCTGGACAAGCAAGGTGTTTTTGTTTGTTTTTTTTGTTGGGGGGGGGGGTGGAGGGGCAGGTCTCCTTTCTGAGAAAAAGAAAGGAAGAAAAGATTTGTTGGTTTGCATTCCTGAACAGGGTGGGAGTCCTTAAGAACAACTCTGTGCCATCTGACTGCCTGAGATAGAAGGGAAAATTTGTGTCTATGAATAAAGGCAGAGCTGGAAAAAAAAAAGCCTGGGGCCAGGATCCATGAAGGACTTGGAAGCCTGGTGCCAAAACTTTGTGGAAAGGCAACTGTGGCAGGTGGAACCGGTCCTTAAGGCCCAGCAGGAAGCCTTTCAGCAGCAGCGACATAGGCTGAGCCAGACCCTGAGAGAAGGACAACATTAGTTCCAACTACTGATGCAAAGCCAGAGGATGCTACAGCAGTCACGGTTGCGGGAACAGCAATCACCGCAGTTACAGCTGAAACTGGGCACCACTGAGAACGTGAAGAGGCAGGCGGACATGATGAAACCAAAGCAGGGCTTGGGACCCCCTAGAAGCAGAGGATGGTGCTCCAGGGAGGCCTGAGGAAGCATTAGAGGAGCCGGTGATGACTGAGGCTAACCAGGACCGTGCCAGCGAGGGACCTGAGGACGGCACTCCAGGGAGACCTGGCAAAGCACCAGTGACAGTTATGGACTGTACCCAGAAGTGCAGGAGCAGATCCAGCAGAGCGCAAGTAAAAGGAGTGTGGAAACCCAGTGAATGTACCCACAGCAACTCTAGCTTATGGGCCGAGAAGCTGGTAATGGGGCCTTGCAGGATAGGTCTATTAGAAAAGAAAACATGAACCTTTTAGCATTACAGAAAGATTTGGCAGAGAGCCAAAGGAGCCAGCGAATGCACCACTGGAGCAGATAAGAACATAAGACAATGCCATACTGGGTCAGACCAAGGGTTCATCAAGCCCAGCATCCTTTTTCCAACAGTGGCCAATCCAGGCCATAAGAACCTGGCAAGTACCCAAAAACTAAGTCTATTCCAATTTACTGTTGCTAATGGCAGTGGCTATTTTCTAAGTCAACTTAATTAATAGCAGGTAATGGACTTCTCCTCCAAGAACTTATCCAATCCTTTTTTAAACACAGTTATACTAACTGCACTAACCACATCCTCTGGCAACAAATTCCAGAGTAATTGTGTGTTGAGTGAAAAAGAACTTTCTCGGATTAGTTTTAAATGTGCCACATACTAACTTCATGGAGTGATCCCTAGTCCTTCTATTATCTTCTTAGAGGAGAAGTCCATTACCTGCTATTAATTAAGTTGACTTAGAAAATAGCCACTGCTATTTTAAGCAACGGTAAAATGGAATAGACTTAGTTTTTGGGTACTTGCCAGGTTCTTATGGCCTGGATTGGCCACTGTCGGAAACAGGATGCTGGGCTTGACGGACCCTTGGTCTGACCCAGTATGGCATGTTCTTATCTGAAAAAGTAAATAACCGATTCACATCTACCCGTTCTAGACCTCTCATGATCTTAAAGACCTCTATCATATCCCCCCTCAGTCGTCTCTTCTCCAAGCTGAAAAGTCCTAACCTCTTTAGTCTTTCCTCATAGGGGAGCTGTTCCAGCCCCTTTATCATTTTGGTTGCCCTTCTCTGTACCTTCTCCATCACAATTATATCTTTTTTGAGATGCGGCGACCAGAATTGTACACAGTATTCGAGGTGCGGTCTCACCATGGAGCGATACAAATAGCAAAAGTAAAACCAGAACTGCAAGA
Source organism: Rhinatrema bivittatum (assembly GCF_901001135.1). Taxonomy (NCBI): domain Eukaryota; kingdom Metazoa; phylum Chordata; class Amphibia; order Gymnophiona; family Rhinatrematidae; genus Rhinatrema; species Rhinatrema bivittatum. The sequence continues at coordinate 561,533,394 of NC_042617.1, read as the reverse complement.
ACAGAAACAACTGATTTCAGGGAAAGAATGTGGAAGCCAGGGGAATGACCCTAAGGCCGGCCCTGAAGCTGCGCAAACCCAAAAGCAAGAAGGTACAAACAACCAAACTTGAGCTGAGCCCTACAAAGCTTGATCAAGGCTTGGAACAGCCACTGGGCTTCCCCTTCTACTGATAGCCAGATTAGCCTTGGTATCCAGGAAAAAGATGCTTCAGGGTGAAGATTAACAGAGGCAAAACTATTGTCAGTAGAAGAGAAACCTGATGGGGCACTGAACAGAGGCTTGAAGAGAAGATGATAAAGATTGAAAAAGAGATGGAGAAAATAGCTGGTAATGTAAGAGATGGAAAACGGTAAAAAATCTTGTGGCGGTGCAGAACTACACCCTGCTACAAAACATAAGGAAGAAACAGAGCCAGAAGGTAAGCAAAGCACGGAGGCAGAGGTAGCCTCCTTGAGCCCAGATATACAGCAGATGGATGAGGAGCCACACCGAGTTGGGGAGAATTAGGCTGCCATCCATCAGCAAGTAGAGGAGGCGAAGGATCGAGAGAAAATGAAAGTCCCAGAGATTCCGCTCAGAGAGGACGAGCTGCAAGCTGGGCCTGATGGAGAGTTCAGTTTATGGGGGGGGGGGGGGATCAAAGAAACAAGGGAAGCTGAGGTTATATAGGGAACCTTTAGATAAAGATTCAAAAGAGTGGAGTAAGAATACCTCAGTAAAAGATGAAAATACACCAGTTCAAGTGGATCCCCAGGGGTTAAAGAATGAGGTATTCCTCAGAATAAGGCCTCAAAACCCAAGGCTAGCAGGGGTCAGAATGTAGAAAAGGACGTCCCAGAAAGCAAGAGTAAGTGTAGTGGATTCCTACTCTAATAGGGGTAGATGCTCAACTTAAGAAGATTGAGCTGAGAAGTGGGGGAGGGGAGGGGGTATGTGAAGGAGAGTGACTGAAAACCCACCAGAACAGTGTAAAGGATTGATCCTAGCTGTCTGGTCCCAGACCACCTGAAGACAGAGCATTATGGGTACTGGGTGGCTCCTAGAGCAGGATATACATTTTACATTTATTATTATTTATGAATCACCTAACACTAAAATGACTAGGCGATGAACATTAGTACAATCAATTCTACTGTTACAAATATTATACTTTAATTCTCAATTCCCTTTAAAGCCATGTTACGCCAATTTAATGTACATGTTATTTAATCCTACTGTTACAAATATTATATTTTATTATTGGTTCCCTGTAAAGCCATGTTATGCTAATTTAATGTTCCACGTAAACCGATATAATGTTCCCAATGAATGTCGGTCTATAAAAATGTTAAATAAATAAAATAAATAAATACAATCATAATATAAAATTACAAATCAAAGGACAAAAAATAACTAGTAAACAAATTAAAACAGCACAAATTAAACCTCACAAATTAAAACACATAATAAAAAGAATAAAGATATCATAAAAATCAGTAAAATAACAAACTAAATATAAGCAAGGTTAGAAAGAGAAGTTTTAACTTTTCTGAAACTCTTAATGGATTCGCATTGTCTTATATGTTTGGGAAAAGACTCCCAGGGAGCAGAGAGAGGCTAGGAAACTATAGAAGACAGCTCCTTCACACATAACTGTGTGCGGAAACCAGGGCCAGGGCTCAGTCATTTTTGCTTCCCTGTGCTAACAATTATTATGCTGCTTCCCTGTTCATTCAGCCTCTGTCCCAGACTGACAAAAAAAAAGCCCAGCTCCCTCCAGCGACATACTTTAAAAACTGACACCTCCCCCAACCCCTGGGTTTTCACTGCTGTCCCAGAATTCATGGCTATTAGCCTTGCACAATGCACCCCTTCTCCCTCCAGGCCCTTTTCACACACACAGTTAAGTTATACATTTATAATAACATTTTACATGAAAAATACAAAGTACTGCTGTGATGCCAACCAGAAATCCCTCAAAAAAGACACTTGAAACCCATATGGTATTAGTTCTATTGTAATGTGTGTTGGGTATGGGCTTAAACCTCCCAAAGCTCTAAAACACTAATACACTTCCTGTTAGGAGAATACCTCACCTCAGTCACACATGCAGAACATAAACAGACCCTCACCAAATACAGAATAGAGCAACCATAAAGTAGAAATACAAACTTGCAAAGAAAAACTGAATTGGAAACCGCAAGAACCCAGACTCTCTATGCAGTGCAACAATGAAAAAATAAAACTATTTCATTCCTTAAACAATGAAATCAAGAAATATAATAAATATATAATCATAATAATAAAAACATACTAATACAATTTCAAAAACAGCTGACAAAATATAGCATAATTAAAATGTCCCAAACACCAATAAAATATTTCAAAATAGCAGACAAATCAAATATCACTCAAAAATAAAACTAAAAAGGTTAACAAAAAATGTACAATCTCCATACCTGGGAACTTTTGATTTCCAGTCACCCTGAGATTGTTGTGGTTTAGTGGGGGTGCACAAACTTTCTCCTCTCTTTCTTATATCTCTATCTATACACACATACAAGCTGTCTCACACACATATGCTCTCCCTCTCACACACACCTAGGCATCTCCAGCACTTCTTTGGTTGGAATCTGCCAGCAGCCTTGGGCCCTCCTCTCCGTTTTGGCTGCTGCTAATTTAAAAGAATGGGCCAGCTGGTGGATTCCACACACACACACAATCCAGGCAGGGTCCCATTCTCTTTCTTTCTCTCTCTCACCCACCCAGTAACACAAACACACACACATACACACACACACACGCACAACTTCCTAGGCAGGCTCCCATTCACACCCCCCCCCCCCCCCCCCCCCCAGACAGGCTCCTATTCATACCCACTCACCCACCCAAATCTCAGGCAGGCTCCCACTCATACCCACCCAAATCTCAGCAAGCTCCCATGCATGTATGTATACACACATCCATCCATCCTAGGCAGGCTCCCATTCATACACACATGCAACCCAGGCAGCTTCTCATTCATATACACAGCAATCCCAGGCAAGCACTCATTCACACACACACACACAATCCTGGCATGTAGGGTCCATGGGACCTCTTATTTCTTATCCGCTGCTGCTGCCATCCTATGCCTCCTTCGTTGGGGTGGACAAGAGTTGTTATTAAGGTGGAGCCTGTTCTGCAGCTCCTCCTCTGTGCTGGTCCCACAGTATTCAACACAGCAAGTATTGAATACCATGGGGCTGGCACATTAGTAGGAGTTGAAGAATGGCTTCCTCTTCTGAGTCTTGGAGGATGGGCATTTTGTTTCTTCTGCCATCTGTGGGATCGAGTTCACCAGCAGCTGCATTATCCTCCCCCCCCCCCCCTCAGTTGTGCCACTGTGTGCAATTGCACGGTTTGCACACCTGGTGGTGCTGGGCCTGGAAGAATCCCATAAGAATAGGAATGTTTTGTGGGTATGAATGCTTTTGTAAATATTGAAGATGTGAAGGACTGTAAATTATAAAGCACTGAGAAAAGCCTTGATTGCTCATGTGTTGTGCCACACAGTGATTATAATTTTGATCTAATTACCTGGCATCTATTTCTTTCCTCTGCCTCCAGAGAAATCATTTATATTGTCAATAGTTATAGTACAAAAAAAGGTATTTTGGCTCTGTGATGCCTGTGAAAGGAAGATAAGCATCTGTTTTGGCACCATGTACATTAGACAGCGCTTCCTATCCTGTTTGGGTTTCAAAAAAAAACATAAAATTACATTACATAAAATTAAAATCATAAGACATCACACATACCAGACGTACACAAACACTAACAGCTACAATTAATCTCTAAAATTAATCAGCATGCTGCCCTGCCCTTAAGATCTCACACAGCACCCTAACCAGCCTGTGTGATTATCACTGCTCAGGTCCCAGCATCACAGAATATATCGCTATAATACATTGGGGGTCCATTTTCAGCCGCTGTGTGGCTTGGCTAGTTAGCCGGATATGAAGATTTCCGGCTAACTAGCAGGGTAAATTCAGTGGCACACCTGTGCTGCTGAGTAGACCCGGCTAACTTTAGGACAGCCCTAAAGCCTGACCAGAATTAGCCATATAAGCTATGCGGCTAACCCCGCTCCTTCTCGGAACACCTCTTACCCACTCATGGTAAACCCTCTTCATATCCAGCTAAGTTCTAACCGGGTAACTAGTTGCATGGCTAGAATTTATCCACATAAGGGCTAAATATAGCCGGGTAAGCCATTTAGATGGATAACTATTGCACTATCCGTCTAAAAGACTTTCAGGTATGGGAGGGGGCTGTCAGGGATAACGCCATTAGGCGCTGTCCTGGTGAAGCACACGCGGGCAGCTGACCAGTGCGGGCAACTTAATCCTGCTCTGTCGCGTGGGTAAGTTCTGAAACAAAAAAAAAAAAATAGGATAGTTAGGGTGAGTTTAGGGTCAGGGAGGAGAGGGGAAAAGGGAGGAAGGATAGGTAGGGGGACAGAGACCTGGGCAAAAGCCCGATCGCGTTGCTGTGCATGTGTTAAAAAAAATTCTCCCCCTCTGACGTGAGTACCCACGCACATTTACGCACCAATACAAAAATCGGGAGCGCATGTGCATGCAGGTATCAGATTTTATAACATGTGCATGGCGGTGCACACATGCTATAAAATCGGTGCGTCTATGTGCGCATGTGGCTTTAAAAATTTACCCCTTAGTGTAGGAAGTTGCAAGGGCCTGAGGCTATTTTTTTTTATTTTTTGCTGGGCCGGACCATGAGGGTCCCAACAAAAATCTGCAGCAAGGTAGACAGGAAGATGTGGAAAACATGAGGAGGGATCTTGTGAAGCTTGAGGGATGGTCTTGATACTGGCAGCTAAGATTTAATGCTAAAAAATGCAGATTAATGCATTTAGGATGTAAAAACCCAAGGGAGAGGTACAGTATTGGAGGTTAAATTATTCTAAGCACAAAATAAGAGCAGGTTCTGGGGGTGATTGTATCTGATGATCTTAAGGTGGTCAAACAGGTGGATAAAGTGATGGCAAAAGTGAGAAAGATAGAGGAATGGTCAGCAGAAAAAGGGAGGTGATATTGCCTCTGTATAGATCCCTGGTGGAACCTCATTTGGAATACTGTGTACAATTCTGGAGACCACACCTTCAAAAGAATATAAACTGGTTGGCATCACTCCAGAGGGTGGCTACTAAAATGATCAGTGGTCTTCATTCTAAAGCATATGGGGACAGACATAAAAATCTAAATATGTATACCCTAAAGGAAAGGTGAGATAGAGGAGATATAATAGAGACATTTAAATATCTCAAAGGATTCCATGCACAGGAGGCAGGCCTCTTTCAATGGAAATGAGACTCTAGAACAAGGGGTCATGGGATGAGGGTGAAATCTTAGGAAGTAATCTTAGGAAATATTTCTTTACAGAGAAGGTAGTGGATGCATGGAACGTACCTCCCAGTGGAGGAGTAGAGACGAAAATGGCATCTAAACGAAAGAGAATTATAATTTATATCTTTGAGTGGTGGACCTATAAAAGCCTCAGGAGCAGCATGAAAGGACGTGAGAGGAAACCACTTGCTACATAGCTATGAACATAAAACAGATTTGTAAGACAGTTTTACTCAGAATTTAGATGCTTAATGACGTTTTGAAAACTTTACCGACTGGGTGTTTTTTAAGTATGTACAGCAACGGAGTTCAAGTGGTAGTCCAAGAGAAAAACAACACAAGTGTTTTTTTATTAATATGAGAGAGGGATTTTAGTAGTTAAAATGAAACATATTTTGACAATCTTACAAGTCTGAATCATTAAATAAGATGAAGACATTGGGACATACATTAGAACTGCAAATATAGTGCTTGTCCAGGCATTAGAGGGAAAGGACTTGAAAGAGAATTGTACTTAATACACTGTTTAAGAAAGAGCGGATCTGAAAGATGGTGGAAACACCTCAATTGACGTGAACGAGAACTGCATGCAATAATTTTGAGTATGTGGACCTGCAAAGCTTCAAGCACAGTGAGAGAGGATGTGAAAGGAAACTACCAGCCACATAATTGTAAATGTAAAGCGTATTTGTAAGGAAACATATCTTAGAATTTAAGTATCTAATGATGCCATGAAGGTTTTACTGATCGAGTGCTTTTTAATATATAATAGTATAAAAAATAGAGAACAAAGTAACATATCTGATAGCAAGCCTAAACGGTTGCATTCTTCTGGGTAATATTGTTGTAAGAAGGATCCTGATCGCAACGGAAAAAGTGGTTGTCTAAGAGAAAAACAACATAAGTCGATGCAATTTAACATAGTGGGCAGTTTTCAGCTCTGGGAAAGAAAGTGATCGGTTAGAAATCATTTAAATATCAACATGATTTGGACAAACGCCGAGCGACAGAAAGGCAGCGGTTAAAAGAGAAGATAAAGCAGCATTAATGTAAGTCATATAAAATTATTATCCTTTTTCTGGTGTTTGGCAAAAAGCATTGATTGTGCTCACTTTTATTGGTACCCAGCTCTCCAGCCCCTGAAGCAGACGCCAAGCGTCGAAACACTGTCAGTGTCAGGGTGGGCATGAGCTATTATTTGGAGTTGTTATTTGAACTAAGAAGTTGCTGTAAACTGCTTACTGCTTACAGCAGTTTACAAGATAAGTTCAATATCCTTAAATGTGACAAAGTTCTAAGTAAGCTCACAATGGAGGAGCTATGGGATTCCAAAAATTGATTAATTCAGAGACATTAAAGGTTTTAATTGCATAAAAATAAAAAAAATAAGCAAATGATTCAACATCACACAAAGTAAAAATGGTACTGGTGCACAATTTGAGTTATAACCCATTCAATGGTTATTACCCACAAATACAGTACCGGACACCAGAGCTTGGTATTTAGCAATTTATTTCCCTGTTTAGTTGTCACATATTATCTCTCTTCAGGATCAGGATCCAGAATTTCTTTTTCCCAGCTCCCATCCAAGCAATAGTCGGGAACGGCCCCAGTATCCTGGCTCTCACCCTTCTGAGGCACTTTATTCAAAAGTACTTTCTCCACTTCATGTTCAGGACTCAGATTTGGTCTCGTGGTTGTCTTCCCTTGATGAGAAACATCTCAGGCCTTTCCCCTTGAGAGGGCAGGCCCCTGTAGTGTCCTGTCAACTGAGAAGCCACCCAAGGCTAGATCCTAGTTCTCAGCTGGCGCATTCCAGCTCCTAATTCTTTCCTGATCTCCTCTCTGAAATCCACAACCAACCTTTTTTATACTGGGTGAATCACTCTAGGGCCTTGATCCCCATCCTTCCTATACCTTCAGTAACCTGAATGTAATCCACTTTGAAGTGCTGAAAAAAGTACGAAAAGCGTAATATAAATCTAAATAAATAAATAAAATAAAATAAAGGGAAACACTCTCATGTAGAGCATTATCCATTTTTCCCCATTGACCAGTGCAACACATAGTGGAGATTTATCCAAATGAAGCATCTAGTGGTCCTTCAGAATACTACAGCTTTCATATACATTTTACAGCAAAAGACAGTTTCTGCTCTTCCATAGTATAAGGATCACACTTCCTCAAATTTGTTGTTTCTCACTGGGGCCATGCAGCCTCCCTCACCCAGAGAACCTTCTCCAGGGGTTCTTTTGTGATGGAGAAAGGCTCCTTGTTGGGAGGCCTACCACATCTCTCTCCCACCCAAACTTGGTCTGATCCTCCAAATCTCCTGTGGAACATCCATTTAGATTTTCAATAAAAATTGTCTGGCTCTGACGTATTGAAGCCACATTGAATTTAGTTATTAACAACAGAGGCCAAAATTTCACAACATAAAACCTCATCATGCCAGCCTTACATTGCTGCAAACACTGGCTTCTGGTAAATGAGCGATGGCATTTCATACACAGTACTGGGATGGAACATTGTTTTCTGGATGGATTTACTTGGGCTTGTTTCCCTTTTGGCTAGACATTTCTGTCAAGTGGTTAAATCTGAGAAAGACAGCTGTGATTTCAAAATGTTTGCAGGATATCAGTCATATAATTAAACTCTTGCCTGTGGCTTCCCATTGCACAAGTAAGGAAGTATATGCATGCATACCTTGCAACATTGTGCAGAGAAAAGCAAACCCTCTAAAATATCATGACCAAAGTTAGGGCCAGTCAATAAAATCTGAAAAGAAAAGAGACTGAAAACTGTAGGGCTGAGGGCAGAAGGTTGCTGTGATATCAATGTGCAACTTACCAGCGAGCCAGTACATAAGAACATGCCATACTGGGTCAGACCAAGGGTCCATCAAGCCCAGCATCTTGTTTCCAACAGTGGCCAATCCAGGCCATAAGAACCTGGCAAGAACCCAAAAACTAAGTCTATTCCATGTTACTGTTGCTAGTAATAGCAGTGGCTATTTTCTAAGTCAACTTAATTAATAGCAGGTAATGGACTTCTCCAAGAACTTATCCAATTCTTTTTTAAACACAGCTACACTAACTGCACTAACCACATCCTCTGGCAACAAATTCCAGAGTTTAATTGTGCGTTGAGTAAAAAAGAACTTTCTCCGATTAGTTTTAAATGTGCCACATGCTAACTTCATGGAGTGCCCCCTAGTCTTTCTATTATCCGAAAGAGTAAATAACCGATTCACATCTACCCATTCTCATGATTTTAAACACCTCTATCATATCCCCCCTCAGCCGTCTCTTCTCCAAGCTGAAAAGTCCTAACCTCTTTAGTCTTTCCTCATAGGGGAGCTGTTCCATTCCCCTTATCATTTTGGTAGCCCTTCTCTGTACCTTCTCCATCGCAATTATATCTTTTTTGAGATGCGGCGACCAGAATTGTACACAGTGTTCAAAGTGCGGTCTCACCATGGAGCGATATAGAGGCATTATGACATTTTCCGTTTTATTCACCATTCCCTAATAATTCCCAACATTCTGTTTGCTTTTTTGGGTTGTAGCACCTAATATGGAACCCAACATTGTGTAATTATAGCATGGGTTATTTTTCCCTATATGCATCACCTTGCACTTATCCACATTAAATTTCATCTGCCATTTTGATGCCCAATTTTCCAGTCTCACAAGGTCTTCCTGCAATTTATCACAATTTGCTTGTGATTTAAGTACTCTGAACAATTTTGTATCATCAAGTATACTTGGAGAATTCCTTTGTGCAAAGTCTGCTTTGTAAATGTGTTCTTTATGACTGGAGTCAAAATGCCAGAGCTGTCAAGTTACCCAGTTACAGGAAGGAGACTTATTGGCCAATCCTGGTTCTGAACCTACATTCCAAAGCAGTTTGGTATCTGTGGTCCTTTTAGTCTACCCATTGAAATCAGTGCTATAGGTCCCATAATGTATTAGGATAGGGTTGTCAAAATCCAGGACTGGCTTAAAATCTCCCCTCTCAAATTGGGGAAACCTAGCAGCCCTGGGAATGGTAGTGGGGGGTGCAATGTTTTGGCTGGCCGCGGGAAGGATTTATGACCAGCTGCACCTACCCCCAACGCTGCCAAGGCTGCAGTATGGCCCTGGGATCTCACCATTGCATGCCTGGTCTGTTGCACTGCACCTCCTCCCAGGTGCATGTGTGAATACAGCCCTGCTCTTCACGGCACCGCAGCGGGTACGTTCGGGCAGCGCTCTCTGATAACATCAGCATGGCTGGGAATTTAAACCCCAGCCGTGCTCCTGCCCATTGCCTCACCAACAGGTCCTCCTGCTCCTGCAGTGTGTGTTGCTTCGCTGTCCTGTACCTGCCTCACCTCATTGTTTTGCTTTGTCCTGCCTTGTTGTCTTCTCCTTGCTTTGGTCTGCCCTGCCCTCCCTCTATATTCTGCTTGTCTTGGTCCCCTGGCTTTCCCTTTTCTGTCAATCTCTGCCTGACTACTGGATTTCACTCTGGCCTTGGGTCCTGACCATGCCTTAGACTGCCACCTGTCCTGAGCACAGCTTGGACCTCGACACTGCCTGATCTCCACCGGCCGAGACCTTGGCTTGGACCTTGACCCTGCTTGCTGCCTGCCATGAACTTGGCCTGGACCTCAACACCATTTGCTCGCTGCCTGCACTGACTTCATCTGACTGCTTGTTGGAGTCATTTTTTGTTACTTTTACTTTTGCTGAGGATGTATATAGAGGATAGGCCATATGGATTCAGAGTTTTCACCCAGACACAAACTAGTTTGAAGGCCACAGGACAACCTCCGAGTGAACTCCTCTTTAATGTCTTGCACTGTGAAATGTTTACAAACAGGCAAGAGTCTGTTTATTTAGTTATTCCACTAAGTCTATGATGAGAAAACTAGCAATTAAGTTATACTAAGGCCTGAGAGAGAAAGTGAAGGCCACACAGCTGTGTCTGAAATATGGTAAGAACTCAGAGGGAGGGAACGCCACTGCTTTCACAAATGTTTGTGGTGTATAAGGAGAGACAGCGAGAAACAGAGGGGAGAGAGAGCCCTGGATGTGATGGTACGGCTGATCCTTTGGAAATGTAAGCTTTTTAAGTATATGTAACAAGTGTTATTATCTACCATTCTTCTATATGATCTGATTTTATTTGTTCTATCCTCCTATGCTCAAATAAATTTACTTGCTTACCTGGAACCGTGATGTACTGAATCCAAGTTTGTGTGTGGCTCTTTGTGTAGGGGATAAGCTCCTGGGTTCAAGCCCCCAGGTACAATCCCAGTAATTGCATGTGATTATCCGTTAGGGGATAAGCTCCTGGTTTCAAGCCCCCAGGTACAATCCCAGTAATTGCATGTGATTATCCGTTAGGGGATAAGCTCCTGGTTTCAAGCCCCCAGGTACAATCCCAGTAATTGCATGTGATTATCCGTTAGGGGATAAGCTCCTGGTTTCAAGCCCCCAGGTACAATCCCAGTAATTGCATGTGATTATCCATTAGGGGATAAGCTCCTGGTTTCAAGCCCCCAGGTACAATCCCAGTAATTGCATGTGATTATCCGTTAGGGGATAAGCTCCTGGTTTCAAGCCCCCAGGTACAATCCCAGTAATTGCATGTGATTATCCGTTAGGGGATAAGCTTCTGGGTTCAAGCCCCCAGGTATAATCCCAGTAATTGTGTGTGTTTATTTGAGATTAGCCCCCCCAGGTCAGAGCCCCTAGGCAGGATACCAGTGTGCACGGCTGAACCCGTAACACTGCTCCTTACAGGACCCTCGCCTAAGCCCTGCTGGCCCCCTCAAACCCAAGGCCTCAATCTGCAAGGAACGGGGCTGGTAGGGGTAAAACCCTAGAACCAGTCCTAGTAAAAGCCAGTAGGGGTGTGCATTCATTTAAAACAAAACTGCAAAACGCTACAAATAAAGCTAATTCATTTCATTTTAAACTAAGGATTCGGGCCTGGGTCTAAATAATAAAGATATTTTACCAAAGCTCACAATAGCTCAGGGTCACCATGCATTACTTGTTCTTAATTTAAAACCTATTACATTCACCTAATGATTCACCCAACAAGCATACACACATCACACTCAACCTGTAAACCCAAGCAAACCAAATACCCAAAATTAATAAATATCCGCAGCAAAACCCCAACAGAGACCCCTGTTTCGCCATGAAATAGCTTCCTCAGGGGGATTTCTTAACATCGTGAATGAACTAAAAAAGACCCAGTAGCTATTGTGACATCCTGCAACATTTAAATATAATCCACAAGACATATAAGATTCACATTCAAATAAGGATGAATTATACAGATGTGCTTCCAAATGACCGCATGAAGTTGTTAACTCCTCATAGTACAGGTAACAGCATTACTCATCCCAAAGGAAAAACTGGAAACAAAAAAAGAAAGAGAAACAAAAAGAAAAGGGTTAAAAAAAACAAGACAGGAAAAAGAGAACAAAATTCAAATGTGACCTGCCTACTTGCGCTTTAAAAATTCCAGAGTATATAAAGATGCCGGCTAGGCTATCTTCCCACGAACACATGAGGATGTAAATAGAAGCAGAACCTGCGTGTCATGGAAAGACACAAAGACAAATTCACATACCATAACTAAAATACCAATTTTTGAAACGCAGATGTTTTTAAATGTGCAGCTGTGCACTGTATCACTTACTAGACCTTGGGGCAAGCAGACACAAACTCAATACGTGCCTTAATAGTCTTCAATGAACAATGAATGTTATCGCCCTGAAAAATCACAAGAAGAAGCCCTATGTATCTATATCAGGTAAATAGAAGTACAAATGAATAGATGTATAAAAAAAGAAATGTTCAAAATTGTATTATTAATAAAATTGTGAAGTATATTTTCTCCCTCTTTATTTATGTCTATTAATTTTGGAGGGAGTCTTCCTTTACCTAACTGTACATATTTGAAAGCCAATTAGATGGATAGTGGGAAAGTTATCCATCTAAATGGCTTTATCTGGCTACAATCTAGCTGGATAACGAATTATCCGGCTAGAAATTAACCAGGTAAATCAGGGGCGTTCTGGGGAGGAGCAGAGTTAGCCAGTCAAGTTAACTGCTTATCGTTAGACGTGCCTTAGGACGTGTCTAAAGTTAGCCAGATACCACATATCCGGCTAACTCTAACTTATCTGGGTACATTCAGCAGCGCAGCTGCATTGCTGAATATCCCAGTTAAGTTAGCCAGATATGTGTATCCGGCTAACTTAACTAGCTACTCAGTGGCTGAATATTTATCCCATTTACTCCTTCAGGGCTGCTCTGGCTCGCAATTTACTCCCATGCTTAACTCTTAATCCTGGGGGGATTCTTTTTATGGGGGAAGCTCTCGCTTATGGCCCGGACCATGGCGTCTTACTTTCAGTGTGTGTAGATACCAGCTGCATCCCAAGAGGTGAGATGCTGGGACAAATCAGACAGGACCAGGTTTGGGTGTTAAAAGTAAAGTTTACTGATTTGGTAATAATTAAATGAAAGTCCATTTGTCCATAAATAGTGAAATTACATCTGACTGTTACATGAATGATTTTCCTTTGTAAGTAGATGGCTTTTGTTCAGGCATCTGGGTGGAGCTCCCATGGTGATTTTAATTGTACAAAGCTCACCCAGCGGCTAACCGGGAATCCTATTTGAGTGGGTCCCCACGTCACAGCAAAAAATCCTACCTTAATCCAGCTCCTTTCTGGACACCCATCCCGTCCTGATCCCATGGGTGGAGATCCGGTTGGGCGACTCCCGATTTTTGTTCTTTCATTCATAGTTGATTTCACTGGGGACTTCTCTTGGGGGAAAAGTCAGAATGGGACCAGGCTACCTCAGCATTGCAATCCCTGTGGGGAGGGGGAGATCCAAAAACCTCCCCACACTGTCTGTGTCCAAAAAAATGCTTCCAAATATAAAGCTGGGTACATCTTCAACTTTCACTGTCTCTCGCAGCAGGATCTGTCACTAGTGCTTTTTAGGGATGTGAATCGTTTTTCAACGATTAAAATTATCGTCCGATAATGTTTATATCGTCTTAAATCGTTATAGAACACGATACAATAGAAATTCTAACGATTTATCGTTAAAAATCGTTAAATCGTGTTAGTGCGCACTAACTCGAGTTAGTGCGCACTAACTCCCGTTAGTGCGCACTAACTCCCGTTAGTGCGCACTAACTCCCGTTAGTGCGCACTAACTGAAAATGATACAAATAAACACTTTCCAGGTCACTGAAGGTCAGTTAGGAATGAATATGTGTTCCTATTGGCTGGCTGCCCTCTTATCTATTGATGTTACCAAGGTTACCACTGAGGTGATGGTTGGGGGGATGGGAAATGGAACTGGAAACTAACGAACACCAACAGAAAATGAAACAAAGTGTTCACACTTCCCAGGTCAGTAAAGGTCACTTAGGAATGAATATGTATGTATGTATTCCTATTGGCTGGCTGTGCTCTTATCTATTGATGTTACCAAGGCTAATACTGAGGTAATGGTTGGGGGGATGTGAAATGGAAACAGTTGGAAGCTTGACAAAAAAAGTAATGTAATGATCAGCACTCACGTGACTAGAACTTGTTTGTTTATTATTTTTGTTAGCAGGCACCTGAAATGCTAGTGCATGTTGAATTTGCCAATCACTGTGCATTTTAGAAAGGTGGTCCTGGCTGGAACTGTACACAGTTCAAATATATGTAATTGATTGTTGGTAAGTGTATTTTTTAAGTAGCCACACTGGCACAAGTATGTTTACTTTTCCTCCTACTTAACTCACTAGCTCAGCTTTGTAAGAAGGGCTTCTCTGCTTGTGTGTTGTTTTTGTTTGGTGTGAGGAGAGCAGAAACATCAGATCTTTATTCAATCTACTACAGTCATCTCTTACAGTGCCCTATCCCTATTAATACCAGGAGTGTTGTGATCTTCCTGCACACAGTGCCCTAACCCTGATACCAGTCTGAGACAGCTCCCTCCCTGCATTACTAGTGAGAGGCTGGCTTCACAGACAGGGGGGAGCTGCCTGACCCTCACTCCTGACTTCCCCCATGTCCCAGCTAGTGAATGGTGTGTGGGTGAGGGGGGGGGGGGAGGATGGTGAAGTCTGAGACAGCTCCCTCCCTGCATTACTAGTGAGAGGCTGGCTTCACAGACAGGGGGGAGCTGCCTGACCCTCACTCCTGACTTCCCCCATGTCCCAGCTAGTGAATGGTGTGTGGGTGAGGGGGGGGGGGAGGATGGTGAAGTCTGAGACAGCTCCCTCCCTGCATTACTAGTGAGAGGCTGGCTTCACAGACAGGGGGGAGCTGCCTGACCCTCACTCCTGACTTCCCCCATGTCCCAGCTAGTGAATGGTGTGTGGGTGAGGGGGGGGGGGGGGAGGATGGTGAAGTCTGAGACAGCTCCCTCCCTGCATTACTAGTGAGAGGCTGGCTTCACAGACAGGGGGGAGCTGCCTGACCCTCACTCCTGACTTCCCCCATGTCCCAGCTAGTGAATGGTGTGTGGGTGAGGGGGGGGGGAGGATGGTGAAGTCTGAGACAGCTCCCTCCCTGCATTACTAGTGAGAGGCTGGCTTCACAGACAGGGGGGAGCTGCCTGACCCTCACTCCTCCGGGGTATTGTGATCTTCCTGCACACAGTGCCCTATCCCTGATACCAGGGGTGTTGTGATCTTCCTGCATGCAGTGCCCTATCCCTATTAATACCAGGAGTGTTGTGATCTTCCTGCATGCAGTGCCCTATCCCTGATACCGGGATGTGTGCAAGAAGATCACAACACCCCCGGTATCAGGAATAGGGCACTGTGTGCAGGAAGATCACAACACCCCCAGTATCAGGAATAGGGCACTGTGTGCAGGAAGATCACAACACCCCTGGTATTAGGGATAGGGCACTGTGTGCAGGAAGATCACAACACTCCTGGTATTAATAGGGATAGGGCACTGTGTGCAGGAAGATCACAATACCCCTGGTATCAGGGTTAGGGCACAAGTTCTAGTCACATTGACTGATCACATTACTTGTTTTGTCAAGCTACCAACTGTTTCCATTTCCCATCCCCCATATACTGTCAGTAGGAAACTTGGTAACATGAATAAATAAGAGGGCAGCCAATAGGAATACATATTCATTCCTAAACTGACCTTAACTGACCTGAAAAGTGTCAAATTGTATCATTTTCAGTTAGTGCGCACTAATCGGAAAAAACGATTTTTAACGATTTTTTAACTAAAAAATCGTGCCTAAGACGATTTTCTTGCCCTGCCACACGATTTCTATCGTTAAGACGATATGGAAAACGATTCACATCCCTAGTGCTTTTCCACCTAGAGTTTAGAGTGGACTTGCAGGTCTTTGGTCTTTTGGGTGAGAGTCTTTTTACCCCAGAAGGAAATCAGGCATAAAATTCTATTTCTTCTGTGAATTAGTGAAAGAAGGACCCTTTGGCAGGGAGTGTTCAGTAAGGTACCACTTCTAACAAACTCCTTCTGGATGAAGCTGAGAGGCCTCCTCAGTGTGTAAAACTTAAACATCCTTATTGTTCCAAACCTTTCTAAAACTGATCCCAAAATGGCTGGGCTTAATAGAATTGAGGCATCCAATCCAGACCCTCCAGGATGGCAGGGGCTGTGAGGGATGGAAGAGCTCACTGATAGTGTGTTGCACACAAGGACAGTGACATCTAGTGGCCAGCCTTGGAGGGGGTGTTGTCACATTTTTTTATTTGTTAAATTTTAACAAATAAGTTACAAGCACAAATGTAAATGAAATTAAGGTAGCAAAGAAATACAGTGCAATAATTCAATCAAATAAGGGAAAATGGATAACAAAAGAGAACCTTCTTGAATGCTAACTTTCTATAAAGTTCTCAAAAATACAGAGGGAAGAATCTTATATCAAGAAAAAGACTAAAGGGATTAAAAGACAAAACTCATAGGGCAGTGAATCCCAAAATATTACTATGCTCAAATATCAACAATCCACCACCATCAGCTAATTACCATTGCCAAACTATACAGAAAATTTAGCATTCGGGAAACATCTTTGTTGTTTAGGGTCAAAATAAACATAATGCACATTATCCAGATTTAATCATACATTTGCATGAACCTCACAGATAAAATTCACTTCCCAAAGCAATAATTTCCTGATGCATCTGCTACTCCTGGGGGAATTCTGCCTACTGTGGAATGCAGAATTTGCGCAGAATTCACCTCCTGCGTAGAAATCCAATTTTTGGTGCAGAATTTGGAGAGAGATGCAGAGCTCATCCCACTTGCAGCAAAGATGAGTAAGCTGTGGTGTGCCACGAGTGGAGCCTGTCCTGCTTGTGGCAACGATGTCACAGATGTCACTTATCTGAGCCCTTAGGAAGCAAGAAAAGCCCTTTCTATGGAGTGAGCAAGCATCCACAAAACTGAAAAGAAAAGTGTTACCAACCCTTTAAAAGCATCCTAAACAAGATAAGGAAAAAGAGAGCATTTTGGACAGCTGTCAAGTTGGAAATTTCTGCACTACAAACCGTGTTGTGAATGTTGTCTCAATGCTGGCTTATTAATAGAGAAGGTGAGGTGTAGAGACAAGATGGCAGTGAGAGCATTTGGTAGAATGGATTTCTGGAGCCTCGCTTTTCTGCCCACATATTGCTAAGTTACCTTTGTTGCTACAGCCATGCCATCGAAGAGGAAAGGTAGGGTTTGTGTGGTTCCTGTGGAAGCCTTGGTACTATTCATGGTTGAGCAGCAGCTGGATCATTTCCTGGAGCAGAAGCCTGGACTGATGGCGGGAGTCCCTGTTGGAGTCATTTTTTTTTACTTTTGCTGAGGATGTATATAGAGAATAGGCCGTATGGCGTCAGAGTTTTCACCCAGACACAGAATAGGTTGAGGCCACAGAACAACCTGTGAGTGAACCCCTATTTACTGTCTTGCACTGTGAAATGTTTACGAACAGACAAGAGTCTGTTTACTTACGGGCCAATTCAGTTAAGTCCGCGGGAGAGCGGGCGAACGCCCCCTCTCCCGGCGCGCACACAGGCCACTCCCCTGTGCACGCGATTCAGTATGCTAATTAGACCCGGCGGTAAAACCAGGTAAAAGGAGGCGCTAGGGACACTAGCGCGTCCCTAGCACCTCCTTTTGGACCAGAGCAGCGGCTGTCAGCGGGTTTGACAGCCGACGCTCAATTTTGCCGGTGTCGGTTCTCGAGCCCGCTGACAGCCACGGGCTCGGAAACCGGACGCCGGCAAAATTGAGCGTCCGGTTTTCGACCCGACAGCTGTGGGCCGACTTCAATTTTTTTTTTTTTTTACTTTTGGAAAGTTTCGGGACCTCCGACTTAATATCGCCATGATATTAAGTCGGAGGGTGCACAAAAAAGCAGTTTTTACTGCTTTTCTGTGCACTTTCCTGGTGCCCGAAGAAATTAGCGCCTACCTTTGGGTAGGCGCTAGTTTTTGAAAGCAAAATGTGCGACTTGGCTGCACATTTTGTTTTCTGAATCGCGTGGGCATACCTAATAGGGCCATCAACATGCATTTGCGTGTTGCGGGCGCTATTAGGTTCGGGGGATTGGATGCGCGTTTTCGGCCCCTTACTGAATAGGTAAGGGAAAACGAGCGTCCAATGGCGGGTTAACAGTGCGCTCCATCGGAGTGCACGGTACTGTATCGGCCCGTCAGTTATTCCACTAAGTCTATGATGAGAAAGCCTGAGAGACAAAATGAAGGCCACACAGCTGTGCCTGAAATATGATAAGAAATCAGAGGGAGGAAATGCCACTGTTTTCTACATGCATTTGTAGTGTATAAGGAGAAACAGAGATAGGAGAAGGAGCGCTGGATATGAGAGCACAGGCTGAACCTTTGGAAACATGTAAGCTTTCTATATGTAGCAATTGTTGTTATCTACAATTACTTCTGTACAGTCTGATTTTATTTGTTCTATCCTCTTATGGCTCAAATAAACTCACTTTCCTAAATACCTGGAACCGTGATGTACTGAATCAAAGTTTGTGTGTGTGGCTATTTGTGTAGGGAATAAGCCCCTGGGTTCAAGTCCCCAGGTATAATCCCAGTAATTGGGTGTGTTTATATGGGATAAGCCCCTCAGATAACCCCCAAAATTGACCTCAATGAGATTAGCCCCCCCCCCCCCCCCCACGTCAGAATACCAGTGTGCATGGTCTGAACCCATAACAGTCCCCACTGTAGCGCCGGATGGAGGAGTGTCCAGGCTGCTTGGAGAGGGGGTATCCCTCCTCCCCCTTTGGATACTCTCCCCTCACTGAGCAAAGAAAATCATCACCAGCACCTGTTGATGATGTTGGAGGCAGGAACTGACCCAGAGCAGGTCTCTCTGGTTTTGCCATCAGGTTTAAGTCCAGCCCCATTCCTGGTGAGGTTGCAGAGGAAAGGTAGGCAGGTTTATGAAACAGTGGTGAGATCTTCAGAGCCAATTGTTCTAGCATTTTGTGAGTTATTGCCTCCGCTTGTTAAACCCCCGGTTGTCACCTTGGATGCCATTTGGGCTGCCTTAGTGATGCTGGACTCTTCAGTTATTGCTTGTTTGTCAGACATTTCATCTTTAGTTGAAAGTGTGAACATGCTAGCCATGAAGCAAGAGAATGACACTAGAAATTTTGAGGGGAAGCTTGAAGTTTTGGAGGAGGTACAAGACATAAAATTGGTAAATGCCTCCATTGATCTAGGATAAGCTGCTTTTGCACTATAAATTGGAACATCTAGAAAATCAGATCAGGCGACTTGATTTTCTCCAGAAATCACGTTTGGTCTCCCTGTGAAGATCCTAAAGACATATTGGGCTTCCCAGTAGATGCTACCTTGCCTATGAATAAGGAGATCAATATTCAGTGCGTTTAGCAAAGTTCAGGTGGGGACTTAGCTGGACAAATGGCAGGTTTTAAAAATTCCCATGCACTGAACAACTCCAGGTTATCTGGCTAAGAAGTTAGCTCGATAAAACTTGGATAACCTGTCACCCAGATAACCACCTGGAGATGTTCAGGGTGACATTGTGAAGGCAGAGAAGTTATCTAGCTAAGGGCCTGATTTACTAAGACTCTCATTCTGTGTCTATGGGAAAAATGCTTAGTAAATGAGGCCCTCTAGATGGATAACTTTAGGGCTGCTCTATGGTTTACCTAGGGCACCTAATACCCTTGCATCAGCCATGATGTAAACTATCCTGGGATCCAGTTCAATGTCTTTGACTGGTATGTGTCTTCTACACAGAATTTACATTTTATTTGTCACTTATTCTTTTCTGGGTTTGTTTTTTTTTTGTTTGTTTTTTTTTTATTTTCATGTTGATTACAACTGGATTTTGTTGACTGATTTGAATTCTTCTGACGCATAATTAACTCTTGTATATAGGAAATACCTGCCAGCCCTAAGACTTTGCATTTGGGTTGAAATATTCAGTAGGGATGTGCATTTATTTTTAACAGATGCTAAAGTTGCAAAAAAATGAGGCCATTTTTGCTTTGTACCGAATGGAACGTACTGAAAATAGCTTCCTTTAAAAATATGTCGCCTAAGTCTGGTTGTCCCTATCACGTGATGGGGGAAAGGTCATGTCGGCGTGATTTTGAAAAGAGGGGCTAGGGGGCATCCTGGGCCTCATCACAGGATCCTCTTCTACTTTTGGAGGTTTGGGGGTTTGGGACGTGGGTCAAGGGGTGTCCCAAGAACTACCAAAGATTTTTTTCCTACATTTGGGGAATGAAGGGGGAGGTAGTTGGGAGGGGCTACTATATACCCAACAACTGACTTTGAACATTGGGATGGGGCCAGTGACAGCCCTTATGTATTTGGAAACAGGGGGGTGAGGGGAACCTTTCTTTATTGAAGATGGGTGGGGGGCTGTCACTGAGCGAGGACTTTCATCTTTTTTTTTAACTTGTGGGTGTTGGGCCACCTTGAGTGGCTGTTCTGGGTTGAGCCAGAGGTTAGCCTTGACCCCCGCTACACTTTTTCTTTTTTGGGGGGCACTTTTTTTAAGGCACCTTGAGGCGATGGCGGTCCCGTGAGATTAGGGCTGTTAGTTGCGTTGTTTTGGCCACGGTGTTTTGTTGCAAGACACAACGCGCCATCAAACTGTGATGTTTTTTTCGGGGGGGAGGGGCCCACTATCACGGCGACCCCCCCTCAATGATAATGCGAACTCTCCCGCGAAAAAAAAATTGCAGCTTAGTGGCTCTAGGCTTAAGTTTGGTCTTGCCGGACAGCACTCCCAAAGTTCACTGAATAAGTTTATCCAGCTAATAGGGACTTTATCCGCTGCTAATCAGCAGCGCTCCCCTAAATTTCGGCAACGTTGCACCCGGGATTACCTGAGAATAATTCTAACCACTTCAAGGATGATTACTTGATTCCTTGATTATTTTAAAAACTCCCTACAGCTATTATTTGCTTCCACAATAGATTTACATACCGGTAATTGCTTTTAGCCTCACGTTCCTGTTCCACGTATAACTTTACATTATCAGCCCGACACTTTTTCATTTTCATATCAAAAGATTTTCTCCATTGATGCTCTAATTGGCACACCTTCCTCTTTAAATTATATGAATTCTTGTTTTCTCCGTTTATAGGGGGTAAATCTCCAATGCAGTTTAACATCACTATTCAAAGAATTAACTAACATGGACATGACGGCAGAAAAAGACCAAATGGTCCATCCAGTCTGTCCAGCAAGTTTCATATGGTAGTAACTATCGCGCTATGCAGGTTACCCCCAAGCCTTATATTAAGGGAAACAATACTTACAATCAAAACCAAGCAACAGTTAATCCTATAACAAATTACTGCTAGCAACATTTTTATGGGGTGATAATTCAGACAATTCTGATTTAATGTACTTTGCTTTTGGACTTGCCCATTGAAGCAGCCCTGTGGTTTATCCCTGATGTCCATGTATTAGTACCCTAGACCATAAAAGTCGGGGTCCAGCGTTGGCTGTCTCTGAATTCTGTTCCCCTTTTCCCCTTGCCATCAAAGCAGAGAGCAATGTTGTGTTACAAACATCAAGGCTAATTGGATAAGGGTAGTAATACCCATGCCTTCTGTTAAGGGTAGCAACTGCTGATCCATATAGGTTACCCCCATGCACCCTTTTCTTCATTTCTAGCCTCTTGTCTTTAGGGATCCACAGTGTTTATCCCATGCACTTTTGAATTCGCTTACTGTTTTGTTCTCACCACCTCTTCTGTTGCTGCTAACAAGTGTAGCCCCATTCTGGTCAGCTCCTGGACATAGGGCACACGGGGAGGGTCACGGACCATACAAGGCCCCATGACCTCCTGGGATTCCCACACAGGGGGGGAAAGGCACTGTCAGGGGTGCAGAAAATGTAAATAGAATGTTTTGCCTTGTGTAAATACTGTATCTGCCTTTCTCTTCAAGTAAAGAGAAAACTCTTTATTTACCATATATTTACATGCTGCCCATACACAGCTCTGGGCTGCTAACGATAAAACAACGTAAAACATAAGACAACAACATCTGAAGAGAGGCAGTTGCAGAAACAGAAGAGGAGGCGATCCGGGCTTGTCCGGGGTTGCCGCCCATAACATGGGCACGAGCCTCGGACGGGGCGAGCAGGGGAGGGAGAAAAGGGGGGGGGGTGAGGAGGAGTAGCTGGAAGGGCACCAATGGCGGTGCAGCAAATTTGAATGCTGCATAGCCATTGGTGTAGGGGTAAAACAGAAAGGGGACAGTGTAGCGAGCCAGTCAGTTGAGGCTCAGGCAGCGTGCAGAGCAGAGGGTTTTCTCTTTGCTGCGTGCCTGATTCCCAACTGACCGGGGCGCTTGCTTACGTCCTCTTCTCCGCTTTCGTCGGCGTTTTCCCAGGGCATCATGCGGCGTTCAAAGGCGCAATCGGCGCCAAAACCGAGGTCCCGGCCCACACGTTCTTCGGCGCCGGTGACTGGGCCCAGTCGGCGGCGGGCCGCGGATGCGGCCTCCCCGGAGATTTCTCATGCGGTGAGTCCCGTTGCGCCCTTCGCCCCCTCTCCTGCTCCCGCGGCTCCCCCATTGTGCGACCCCCCTTCCGCCCTCCAGGCGCCGCTTGTGCCTGCTCCCTCGCTGGTTGACTCAGGGGAAAGCGGCCCGGAGCCGGACAGCCCCCCCCCTCCGTTCAGCCCCGGCTCTCATTTCGGCCTTGCCTCTGCCTCCACCACGCGGTTTGCCCCGCCCCCTTTTGGCCCGGCTCCGGCGTGCCCTAGTGGCGTGTGCCCTGCACCCCCCTCCCCTCCCTCTCCTGCGGGTGTGGAGCCCCGCTCTGCTACTCCCCTTCAGGCCGGGCAGCCTGTGCTAGCCCTGGCTCAGGCTTTTCAGGACTTACCGCCTCCCCCTGCCCCGGCCCGTCCCCGCGTGGGTCAGCCGGCCAGGCGCAGACGCACAGTTCCTCCCCTGCAGGCCGGGCAGCCCGTGCTAGCCCTGGCAGATGCTTTTCATGACGTACTGCCTCCCCCTGCCCCGGCTCGTCCCTGCGCAGGTCAGCCGGGCAGGCGCAGACGCACAGTTCATCGGGGCCTTCCGGAGCAGCCCCCAGCTGTTCTCCCCAGAGGCTGGCGTGCCCCCCCCCCCCCCGCGGCACCCCACCCCCCCCCACCTTCCTCACCCCTCCACTCCTGCCCCCGAGTCTGGCACAGGTGTCACGGCGGCGTTAATCGCAGATGTTTTGCGTCATTTAGCCAGCTCGGGGTACCAATTCGTCCAGGGACCCAGCGACAGCAGCGGGCAGGGTCGTCCGAGCTTCGGAGGGTGGCAGACAGGGGCCGCCACGTCGTCGGGTGCACCATTTTTGCCGGCAGGGCCTGGCCCGGCCGGAGGCTCTTCAGGTATGCCCAGGCACCCTGTTCATTTCAGGCACGCTGGTGCCGAGGCAAATGCGCTGCATGGGGAGGTTAGGGGCGGGTTTAGCGCTATGCGGGGTTTTTTCACAGAGCCCGACGATGGGGATCTCCCTGGCCCATCCAGCCGTGATGCCTGGCGGAACCAGGAGCGGAACCAGGAAGCTTTAGGTGCTGGAGCCCCGTCTGAGCCTAGGCCGAGAAAGGACGGCGGAGGCGAGCAGGCGACTCCCCGGGGCAAGGAGCCCACGGCTTCGCGGACCGTCGACACTTTCAGAGTGCTCGCTGAGCCAGGTAAGGATGCGCCGTCGCGGGAGGGCGGGGCGTAGTAAGGGGGTCGAGGCGGAGGTCTCGGGAGGCGTGCAGTGTTAGTTCTTCAACTTCGGCTTCTAGTGCTACTGACGATACTGGCGACGATAGGCCGAGTAAGAGGGCGGTTCTAGGGGAAGGGCCCAATTACGGGGTGGGTCCCACAGCTTCTGCATCCCTTTCAGAATTGTGGGAAGAGGTCCCTACTCGCTTGGTTAGGCGTATTCGGAAGAGGAAATTCGTTAATATCTTTAAGCTCCTTGAGGGAAGACGGGGAGGGAAGAAGTCATCTAAGAAGGCGAAAAAACGCCTTCGCAAAAGTGGTGCGGGCCCGCGCATAGCTAAGAACATAGTTAATTGGACGCGGGGTTTTTCTCCGATTAGCCAGCGTAGTTAGTCACTTCGATTCCTCCCAGTATGCGGCTTTGCTGTCCTATGCGGACAGCATTCTGGGTGCGTTCCGGGACTATGATGGTTGGGCATGGCTCAACTACGATGAAAAGTTCCGGGACAAGATGGCAGGGAATCAGTATATGTCCTGGGGTTCCCAGGACATCCATCTGTGGTTGACACAGATGACCAACAAGAGCGCAGGATCGGTTCGGCCTAGTCCACTAGGTGGCGGGGCCCCCGTTTCGGGGGGTGCGTCGCTTGCCGTAGGAGGTAGTGGGCATTCCTTTCGTTCCGGTGGCCCGCGAGCTGCGGGGACTGGCTACAAAGGCGCGGGTGGGGCGACGGACGTTTGTTGGCGCTACAACAAACTCACTTGTTTGTTTCCGCAATGTAAGTTCCGGCATGCCTGCGCTACTTGCGGGGGAGCTCACTCTGCCCTTAAGTGCTCGCAAGGAGCGGGTGGAGGGGTCCCCAAGGGACCCAAATAGGCACTTGTTGATGTGCAAGGCGGACTCCCCTATTCTGTTGCCTGCCTTGCGCGAGGGTTTGCGCGATTATCCGGATAAGGCGGCTGCTGCTCTATTGTGGGATGGGTTTAATGAAGGTTTCCGTATTCCCTATCAGGGTCCGGGGCAAGGGGGCAGGGCTAGAAATTCTAGGTCTGTTTATCGTTTGGCCCACGTGGCCACGTATAAATTACAGGAAGAACTAGGGTTGGGAAGAATCGTTGGCCCTTTCGTGGGAAAGCCGTTCGAGTGGATGCACTTATCCCCATTGGCTGTCATCCCCAAGAAGGTCGAGGGCAAATTTCGTCTGATTCTGAATCTGTCCCATCCAGCGGGGGGGGTCCGTTAACGATTTTATCCCGAAGGCCGCATGCGCTGTGAAGTATGCATCCTTTGATGAGGCAGTGGCGTTAGTGCGTAAAGCAGGGCCTGCAGCTTTGATGGCGAAAGCGGATATTGAATCCGCATTTCGTTTGCTGCCCATCCATCCGTCTTGTTTTCCGTTGTTGGGCTTTTACTTTGAGGGTGGTTACTTCATTGATCGTTGCTTGCCGATGGGCTGCGCGGTGTCGTGCGCTTTTTTCGAGGCCTTCAGCACATTCATACATTGGGCTGCTATTCGTCATAACGGATGTGCGGATTCGCTGCATTATTTAGACGATTTTTTCTTTGTGGGCCCGGGCGGATCAGACGCCTGTCAGCAGCAGTTATGTGGTTTTCTACGTACGGCTGCGTGTTTTGGCGTCCCTATCGCGCAGGACAAGACGGAAGGTCCTGCAACCCAGCTGACTTTTCTGGGCATCGAATTGGATACCGTGGCTATGGTTTGTCGCTTGCCGCTGCCTAAGGTGCAACAGCTGCGGTCACTGGTCAGCACAGTTAAGGGAGCTGTCAAGGTTACCCTGCGGCAGATGCAATCATTGATCGGTTCCTTAAATTTTGCGTGTCGTGTGATCCCCATGGGGCGCGCGTTCATTCGTCGCCTGTCGGCACGGACGGCGGGAATTCGGTCCGCTCATCATTTCATTCGGGTGTCGAGGCCAGTTAAGGAGGAATTGGTGATGTGGGAGACCTTCTTGCACTCCTTTAATGGTGTCTGCATTATGAGGGAGCCGGAAGTCTCCACCGAGCAACTGGACTTGTATTCGGATGCAGCGGGGGCGGCGGGTTTAGGCATATACTTTGGTGGCCGTTGGTGTGCCGAGCCTTGGCCGGCCTCCTGGGTCGCCGGGGGTATGGTGAAGAACATTACCTTCCTGGAACTATTTCCGATCATTGTGGCACTTACCCTCTGGGGGCAGGACTTGGCTAATCGACATATTGTGTGGTGGTGTGATAATTTAGCAGTCGTCCAGGTTGTAAACAAACAGTCTGCTAAGTGTCCTCAAGTTTCTGCTCTCTTGAGAGTCATGGTCTTATTATGCCTACAGTTAAATGTTAGTTTGCGTGCGCGCCATGTCCCTGGGTCCGTTAATCTCATAGCGGATGCTCTCTCTCGTTTTAAGTGGGACACCTTCCGGGAGGTGGCGCCTCATGCAGAACGGATAGGCGAGCAAGTCCCTGCGCACTTGTGGAATCTGGGCGTGACGACATCAGCACCTTGATCCAGCGTTCCGTGGCCCCGGCGACCTGGAGATCTTACGTGGCAGGGAATGATGCTGTGCAGCGTTTTTTATTCTCTATGGGGTGGGCAGGGGGGCAGGTGCCAGATTCGGCGGTTGTCCAGTTCATCCTGTGGGCAAGAGGCGCGGGGTGTTCCCTGGCGTCAGTACGGAGTCATTTGGCCGGCTTTGCTTTTTTCCGTAAGCTGGAGGGTTTTGCGAATCCTTTGCGTAGTTTTTTAATTACGAAAATCCTGGCAGGCTGGGGAAAGGGGGTGGGAGTCCGCCCAGACAAACGACGACCGATTAGGTACGGGGATCTGATCGTGTTGGCCACCGGCTTGCGAGGGGTTTGCGGTTCTGCGTTCGAGCGGCTGTTATTTCGTTTGGCTTTTTCCTGGGCCTTCTTCGGTGCCCTTCGCCTGGGGGAATTAGTCGCGCAGTCTAAAGGGGACATTGGGCTGACGGGTCTGCTGGTTGGGGATGTGTACGTACATGCCGCACGCGTGACACTTCGGATTCGCCGATCCAAAACGGACCAGCGGGGCAAAGGTGCCTGGATTTCCTTGATCCAGGCGGCGTGCGGGAGGGTGTGTCCGGTGCGTTTGGCGCTAGCATATGTGGCGGTACGGCCTTTAGTGGCGGGCCATTTCCTAGTTCACGCGGACGGCTCCCCCCTCACTCGGTATCAGTTTGTCACGATTTTGCGCAGAGTGGTGCGAAGTGTCGGGTGGGAGGCGAGCCGCTACACGTCGCATTCCTTTCGCATTGGTGCGGCTACCACTGCGGCGGAAATGGGCTGGTCCGCGGCCGGGATCAAGGCGTTGGGGCGGTGGAAGTCTGAGGTGTTTCGAGCTTACGTGCGAACCTAACAGGCTGCTGTGTTCCCGGGCTGCTTATTAACTGGGGTTGTTTGTTTTGCAGATCGGGTCTGGGAGGTGCCGAGCGCGGAATGTGCCTGGATCGTGGGTCATTCCTTTGTTCACCGTGCCTATCACCGGGCGAAGAAGCGGCCTTCTGGCGACAATTTGCACATTGATCGCCGGCACGTCCGAGTGCGTTGGATTGGAAAAGGGGGGATGCGCTGGGGAGACTTATGTGACATCTTACAAGGCTCTCTCGCTCGCTGGGGTGTCCCTCGATGGATTATCATTCATTTGGGCGGGAACGACGGCGGCACGCTGACTTGCCGTGAATTAATTAAAATCATGCGCAAGGATTTGGCGTCCCTTCTGAATCGATTGCCCCACACCAAATTCGGTTGGTCAGACATGATTATTCGTCTGCAGCACCATGAGCAGCCGTTATGGCGTCATGGCGTTAAAAAATTGAATCGCCAAATTGGCAAATGGCTGCTCCGGGAGGGCGGCTTTTGGATAAGGCATCGGTGGTCTTGGGAGCTTTTGGGGGGTTATTTTCTGGGTGATGGGGTTCACCTTTCGGACGTTGGTATTGACCTTTTTAATAATGCCTTGGAAGATGGGCTTCGCCAACAGCTAGGTTTTGGGGCCGCAGTGGGGGCACAAAGCCTGTAACCAGGTCTTTGTTGGTGGCGGAAAACCCGAGCCATATGTTGTATTGTGTTTTCTGATTTTGTTATGGACTGTTCGGAGGGGGGGGAGGAATGCCTGTGTAGCTTGGAGCCGCTACACGGGAAGGCCTAAAGAGCAAGGGGGGGGCCGATGCTCAGGCCGCAAGCTTACCCTCGCTGATGACGCGGCGGGGTAAGTAGGGGGAAAGAGGGGGAGAATGCTTGCTTACCACCGGGCCGCGGTGTAAGTGAAGATTGGGATGCGGCGGAGGTGGTGGGGGAGGGGAGGTTATTTGCATTTATGTTAAGATGTTGGCTCGGGTTAAGTTCAATAAACTGCGGCCTTTTGTTTATCACCATACAGTTGTTATGTGGTATTATTTGCAAGGGAGTAGGAGGTGAGGTTGGAGGAACGAAGGTCTCGTGTCCCCATGTTAGAGGAGGCGATCCGGGCTTGTCCGGGGTTGCCGCCCATAACATGGGCACGAGCCTCGGACGGGGCGAGCAGGGGAGGGAGAAAAGGGGGGGGGGGGGGTGAGGAGGAGTAGCTGGAAGGGCACCAATGGCGGTGCAGCAAATTTGAATGCTGCATAGCCATTGGTGTAGGGGTAAAACAGAAAGGGGACAGTGTAGCGAGCCAGTCAGTTGAGGCTCAGGCAGCGTGCAGAGCAGAGGGTTTTCTCCCCGCCCTCCCTCCCTTGGTTACCTTGTGTCTTGCTTGTGTGCAGTTCCATGTCGCAGCGGTGGCGGAAAACCCGAGCCATATGTTGTATTGTGTTTTCTGATTTTGTTATGGACTGTTCGGAGGGGGGGGAGGAATGCCTGTGTAGCTTGGAGCCGCTACACGGGAAGGCCTAAAGAGCAAGGGGGGGGGCCGATGCTCAGGCCGCAAGCTTACCCTCGCTGATGACGCGGCGGGGTAAGTAGGGGGAAAAGAGGGGGAGAATGCTTGCTTACCACCGGGCCGCGGTGTAAGTGAAGATTGGGATGCGGCGGAGGTGGTGGGGGAGGGGAGGTTATTTGCATTTATGTTAAGATGTTGGCTCGGGTTAAGTTCAATAAACTGCGGCCTTTTGTTTATCACCATACAGTTGTTATGTGGTATTATTTGCAAGGGAGTAGGAGGTGAGGTTGGAGGAACGAAGGTCTCGTGTCCCCATGTTATAGAAACTGCTAAGAATGACGTCTTAATCGCTGTAAGCCTGATGGAACAGATGTGTCTTTAACAGTTTCTTGAAGCTTTATGTACATGCAGTCATCCTTAGTTTCATGGGTAGCATGTTCCACAGAACAGGACCAGCCAGGGGAAAAAATCCGATCCTGCAAGTTCGCAAGATGGATTTGGTGCATGAGGGCACCTGAAGAAGGCCTCGCTGAGAGGATTGCAGCAGTTTTGAAGGGTTATAGATATGCAACATTTGATGGATCCATGGAATGAAATTGGTTCTTGACAACTTTTGGATCAATAATGCAATCTTAAAGTTAAACCTCTCTGATAGGCAGCTAATGTAAGTCCTTGAGTATGGAAGTAATATGTTTGCACCTACTTCATTCAGAGATTAATCGGGCTGCAGAGTTGTGTAGCTCTTGGCGAGCACAGAAAGGAAAATGGTACACCCAGCAGGAATGCATTGCAGTAATCCAAAGTTGATAAAAGAAGGGCCTATATCACATTATGAAAGTTGTAGCTATTCAACAAAGGCTTTAAAGGTTTCACTAAATGAAGTTTATAGTACCCTGTTCTTACCATCACCTTTATATGCATAATCATCTGCAAATTTAGTATAGTATCACACCAAGTTGCAGTATAGGGTACTACTGGGATCACTGATTGTTCAAAGACAAACGAAGAGGGTACAATAAGCTTATTGGACCTCTGCAGTATCATAGCCTCTGTCTTTTTTTAGATTTAGTGCAAGCATGTTATGCGCTAGGTAGCACTGCATTGCAGATAAACAAATAGAGAGATTCATAAATCTCAACCCAAGTGGATAGAACAGGGAGGTAGGATTGTAGACCATCCACCCAGAGCTCTGCCAGTAACTTGCACAATGGCACCATATAGATGTTGAATAACGTGGCAGAGGGGGCCAAGCCCTGTTGGACACCAGTCTTCAGAGATTACCAGTGAGCATAATTGCCAGCTACTGTAACTTGATGGGATCTCTCAGCCAGATGGGAAGTAAACTAGTCTAAGACTTTATCAAGAATCTTGAATTATTTCATGCAATACAATAAAATAGCATTGCTGATGGTATAAAATGTAGTGCTGATATCTAAAAACATCATAAAATTCATTCAATTGTTGGAGCCCCATCTGAAGGTGTCAAAAGAGAACAACAGTAGCAGCTCGGTATTGAGTTTTGTAAAACCAAACTGGTATTGGTCTAGGATTTGATCTTGGAAATAAAAGATAGCAAAGAAATAGACCAATTAATATGACAGATCTTGAGTGTCCAGATTCGCTTTGTTTACCAGGGGATGAACAACTACACATGTCAAGGAGGATGGCCGGCTGCACTCAGCCAAGGAGAGGTTCAACTTCTTAGTAATAGTTGGAACTTTAATGTCCTTGACACTTCTCAAGGTGGCTGTAGAGCATGGATTGAGTGAACAATAAAACAGATTGGCTATGCTGATAATCTGCTTGACTTCAAGGGTTGAAATGAATTGAAACAGACCATCTTACTGAAGGCGCTAAAGGAAGCTTTAAAAACCAGTCTAGGTTAGAGGAAAACGAGAAACAAATCTTTGCAGTTTTCATGATAAAATAAGTCATAAACTGATCACATAAAAATGTGTCTGAATTCTCAGAGGCAGGCAACTCCCTAGACAAGCTTTCTGTTAAGGACTTAACAATGTGAAATGGCGCTTTTGGGGAGTTAGTAGCGTGCTGTAGCTATATAAAAAAATAAACTTTCATAGCATTATCACAGGCTGAATGATAAATTAAGTGTGGTAACTTTGTAAGGCATTGGGTCTCTGTAAGTGGCGTCACTGGCACTCAAAATGTCATAATTCATGATGTAGACGAGTCAGCTTAGGGGTATACCATTTCTCTGGAAACCAAAACCAATATTAGTGAGTTGTATGAGAACCCTGAGTAGTACCCTAAAGTGTTCCCTATGCCAAGGGGCACTTAGAGAAGATAAGGCCATTGCGGAAAGATTAAATGATTTCTTTGCTTCGGTGTTTACTGAAGAGGATGTTGGGGAGGTACCCGTACAGGAGAAGGTTTTCATGGGTAATGATTCAGATGGACTGAACCAAATCACGGTGAACCTAGAAGATGTGGTAGACCTGATTGACAAACTGAAGAATAGTAAATCACCTGGACCGGATGGTATATACCCCAGAGTTCTGAAGGAACTAAAAAATGAAATTTCAGACCTATTAGTAAAAATTTGTAACCTATCATTAAAATCATCCATTGTACCTGAAGACTGGAGGATAGCTAAGGTAACCCCAATATTTAAAAAGGGCTCCAGGGGCAATCTGGGAAACTACAGATTAGCCTGACTTCAGTGCCAGGAAAAATAGTGGAAAGTGTTCTAAACATCAAAATCACAGAACATATACAAAGACATGGTTTAATGGAACAAAGGCAGCATGGCTTCACCCAAGGCAAGTCTTGCCTCACAAATCTGCTTCACTTTTTTGAAGGAGTTAATAAACATGTGGATAAAGGTGAACCAGTAGATACAGTGTACTTGGATTTTCAGAAGGCGTTTGACAAAGTTCCTCATGAGAGGCTTCTAGGAAAAGTAAAAAAGTCATGGGATAGGTGGTGATGTCCTTTAGTGGATTACAAACTGGCTAAAAGACAGGAAACAGAGAGTAGGATTAAATGGACAATTTTCTCAGTGGAAGGAAGTGGGCAGTGGAGTGCCTCAGGGATCTGTATTGGGACCCTTACTTTTCAATATATTTATAAATGATCTGGAAAGAAATACGATGAGTGAGATAATCAAATTTGCAGATGATACAAAATTGTTCAGAGTAGTTAAATCACAAGCAGATTGTGATAAATTGCAAGAAGACCTTGTGAGACTGGAAAATTGGGCATCCAAATGGCAGATGAAATTTAATGTGGATAAGTGCAAGGTGATGCATATAGAGAAAAATAACCCATGCTATAGTTACACAATGTTAGGTTCCATATTAGGTGCTACAACCCAAGAAAGAGATCTAGGCATCATAGTGGATAACACATAGAAATCGTCAGTTCAGTGTGCTGCGGCAGTCAAAAAAGCAAACAGAATGTTGGGAACTATTAGAAAGTGAATGGTGAATAAAACGGAAAATGTCATAATGCCTCTGTATCGCTCCATGGTGAGACCGCACCTTGAATACTGTGTACAATTCTGGTCGCCGCATCTCAAAAAAGATATAATTGAGATGGAGAAGGTACAGAGAAAGGCTACCAAAATGATAAGGGGAATGGAACAGCTCCCCTATGAGGAAAGACTACAGAGGTTAGGACTTTTCAGCTTGGAGAGGAGACGGCTGAGAGGGGATATGATAGAGGTGTTTAAAATCATGAGAGGTCCAAAACGGGTAGATGTGAATTGGTTATTTACTCTTTCAGATAATAGAAAGACTAGGGGGCACTCCATGAAGTTAGCGTGTGGCACATTTAAAACTAATCGAAGAAAGTTCTTTTTCACTCAACGCACAATTAAACTCTGGAATTTGTTGCTAGAGGATGTGGTTAGTGCAGTTAGTATAGCTGTGTTTAAAAAAGAATTGGATAAGTTCTTGGAGGAGAAGTCCATTACCTGCTATTAATTGAGTTGACTTAAAAAATAGCCACTGCTATTACTAGCAACAGTAACATGGAATAGACTTAGTTTTTGGGTACTTCCAGGTTCTTATGGCCTGGATTGGCCACTGTTGGAAACAGGTTGCTGGGCTTGATGGACCTTTGGTCTGACCCAGTATGTTCTTATGTTCTTATGTTCTTATGTTCTTATGTAAGGGGTCTTAGAGATAATCCTTTCCTCCCAATGTAACCTTGTGCACGTGTCGTGGCAAAGAGTAAGCTAGGACTACAGTAGTATATACTGGGTCTCCAAATACCTGCAGATATGTCTCATGCATATTCATTGGCTCTCCAGGAAATCATGCTGATTAGGTGTGTCTCCAGGACTGAGTTGGGAAACGCTGATCTAAAACGTACTTTCTCGCCACTGAAATTTCTGGCCATACTTTCAGCCTGCTTCTCATAGGGTGTAGTTACTATACTTTTCCACTTGGTGTCACTCTAATACTGCATCTAACCATTGATAGCAGCTGCATGCTCTTGTCAAGTATTGATGAGTACATTAGACTAGCAGTCTCTTCCCCAAAGCCCTGTGATTAATAACCTGGATAATCAGATGAACACACTGTACTTTACATGCTCAAACAGCATGTAAAGTTCTAATACCTCTGCGTGTAACACTAACCTTTCCTGCACACAAGAACCTTTTGCCTAACATCTGCTGCAGATGCACTGGAAGTTTCTCTGCTCCGTGCATGATAAGCAAAGGCAAGGCAAAGCTTTTCTGACCCATTTTTAATCTGGATTCGGACGTGTGAGTATTTGAATGGAATATATTCAGTTAATCTGAATCTATTTTTATACTATGAATATGTCTTGTTCCGGAAAATCTTGGTTTTCTCAGATCAGGTTGAATTGATGTAAATATTCGCATATTTGAACTATTCAAAGTATTGAAAAGTCATGGAAGTCTGTGAATATCTGCAGATAAACTGGTCCAAAAGTGAGTAAGCATGGAACACTGGGACTGGTCTAGAACTATTTGAGGTGAGTCATGAACAGCTCCGATTTAATGGAGTCAGCTGGTGCCCAATCTAAATTTGATGCCAGATATTGCAAACTGTTTTCCCACTTTCCCAGCATCACTGCTTCATATTGCACCCAGTTTAGTTTGCCCATTCATCTTTTAATTTAAACACATTTGAAACCAGGCTCAGCGCCATGGCTCAGGTTTAAAAATATGTTTGGACCAAGTTCCTGGAGGAAAAGTCCATAAACCATTATTGGCCATGTAGGTTTGGGAAAGCCATGGCTTATCGCTGATTATGAGCAGGAAGGATTCTATCACAGCACTTCGGGAAGAGACATGCTGCCAATTTTGGGAAGGAAGGCCTACAAGGCAGTTTCCAGGGGCGAGCAGGAGCTGATCAAATACATTATTATTGTTAAAAC
Source organism: Rhinatrema bivittatum (assembly GCF_901001135.1). NCBI lineage: Eukaryota > Metazoa > Chordata > Amphibia > Gymnophiona > Rhinatrematidae > Rhinatrema > Rhinatrema bivittatum. The sequence goes on along the minus strand of NC_042617.1, from coordinate 561,499,535 downwards.
TCCAATTACAGTTGGGTCACTGATACCATATGTGAACTTGCCCAAGAATGCACATAGCATGAGATGGAAAAGATTTCCAACCTATATGCCAGTAGTCATCTTGACACATAGCTCAGTGTACAGATTCCAGCTCTTCCTCAATGAGAAATGTTTTTTTCTTTTGGAAAAGCTATTCAAATCTTCCATCCTATTTTAAATTTATTTTGCAATATATTCAGGACGTAACCTACAAAGTCAAACCTGGGGTTGTCACCCGGAGAGAAAATACTATGCAATGAAGGGTGAGGCTGTTAAAAGTTATCATATTTCAGAGTCTCCTGGAAGGGAGCCCCACGGTAGCCCATCAAAAATAACATTTGTTGAAAGGACCGCATAGTGTTTGGGTAAAGAGGCCAAATTTTTGGACTACGAAAGTTCCTTTGTCAGGCAATACTGTCTGATGTGATTTGTGGGCAACTTATTGCATCTTGGAGCATCTGCACCGAGTTGTATTCATTTTGCTACCCCAAAATAAGAGAGACTAGTTCTCCTTTCAGTTTAAGCATTGAATATATTATTTATTGCTTCAATTGAGTTTTGTGCAGTGTTCTCAAAAGCAGATGCAGAGATGTGCTTTTAAATGACTGACTTCCTGAGTGAACTGGTTAAGAGTAGAAAATCAAAGGCCTTATGTTGTATAAATGGCATTTTAAAAAATGATGCTCAAATTCAGACATTGTGAGTTAGAGGCTTAACAGTTCAAAACTTAGTAAAACAGAGTTACAGAAACAAAGTACCAGAGAAGAAAATACATTTATTTTCTTACACATATTACAAAGCAATCGAAACTTGCATAGAGCAGCTATGGTCACAACCCTAATAGTGGAAAGGCTGAATCGGACTTCGAAGAAGGCTGGGATAACTTGCACAGAGTGACTTTGGTTACAATCTTAAGAGCAATGAACGCAGGGTAGTCAGAGAATGTTGGTAGTAAGATATGGGCCTGCATCAACATGCATTTGCATGTCGCGGGCGCTATTTGTTTCGGGGGGGTTGGACGCGCATTTTCGACACGCTATTATCCCTTACTGAATAAGGGGTAAAGCTAGCGCGTCAAACGCATGTCCAAAACGGGTTAACAGTGCGCTCCGCTCCGCCGGAGCGCACTGTACTGTATTGGCCTGTAGCTGAGATGGTGGAGGCCAGCACTGTAACATAATTTAAATATGCTCGGGACAGATACAGAGGGCAGTAGCAGGAATAGGGTTGAGAGATTGGGTAAAAAACATGAGGATAGGGGAAGGAGCTGGTGTTGGTTTATGTATGGGAATTTATGTGCTTATCAGTCCCAAATGGTAGAGGATAGGGCTGACTCCAGAGGGGATGCGGGGCCTGGGGTGAAACTGCCTGAGAAGGCCATCTCTCAGAGGTTGAAGGGAAGAGAGGAACTGCCCTAGAGTTTAAGGAGGAAAGGGCAATCTTCACATTAGTGGCCAGTGTCTTAGATACTGCTTCCTTAAGGGGCCTGGATGCACTGGCAGCCCCATGGTTTCAGCACTTGCCAGTCCATCTTTTTATTACCTGTTTTGTTGGGGTGGTGCCCCTTTAAGAGCCAGCAACTGCAGCAAAGCATGATCCTTCTGGTCTCGAGGTTTATTTCTAGCCAGCAGCTGGAGGTGGCCAGTAGAGAAAGAGCAGGAGCCATGGCAAGACCATGGAATCAATAGTGGCTATGAATACAGAAGTGTAGGGTAGATCATGGTGCTATGAATATCTGTACTGGAGCTGGGGAGAGAAGCTGAGGCCTAGGGCCATGAAGCCAGTCAGTGAACCCAGGAGCATGGTGGACAGCTCCCATCACAATAAGCCTCACCCTGCCAGATTTCCGGAAGTAATGTTGGGAACGGAGCTACCATGTCAGTGCAGGGCCCCCTATAACGCGTGGCCTGGGGTGACGCCCCACCTCCTCGAATGGTAGAGAACCATACAGTAAGAAAACTAGGCAAACACAGTGAAATGCCCAACTATTTATTTATTTATTTATAACTTTTTTTATACCGAAGTTCAGGTAACAGAGTTACTTATCACTCCGGTTTACATTGCAACAGATAGTAAACAATGACAACATGTGTCTTACAATGAACAACACAACTAGTGAATCACAATGTGAAAATGGGTTGTTCAGAATTCCTGAGCTCCATCAATGACTTTATTTCTGTAGATCCTTGCTCACAGGTAGTTTTTCTCACACTGTGAAAATAATACTCAGGATGATTTTTGAGGTATTTACTCTGTCCTTGATGATTTAATCCTATGCAAATAGTTGTATTATTTTTAAACAGAATTTGTAATTCTTTCATATCCATGGGCTTTTCTTGATACATTCAATATCCACTTTTACAGGTTGAAAGTGACTTGCACTAAGTTTCTGAGATCATGTAGTGGCTGGAAAGTGTTAAAGGTCTTATCAGTATTTATACACAAGAATGGCAAGGCTTCTTTGCATCTTGATCTGCTTATTGCTCATCACAGTTAAAATTAAAGCTCATTATAATTCTATCAATAGAAACAACAATATTTCTGACCTGAGTTGATCAGAATAGTATCCTAGCTGTTTATTTTCCAGATCAGAAGGCAGAATACTGTTTTGTTGTGAAAACTTAGCTGTAGTTTCCAAACTTCTTTTTGTGCTTCATTGCCCAGAAGAGAAAACTGCAGTGAAAGGCTCATTCAGTCTTCCTTACCAGGCATTACACAGCGTTACAGTAGATTAAGATTAGAAAGCAGCACATGCTGCAGCAAATGTAGGCAGAAAACCAAGGAAAGCAAATATATAATGGCAAGGTAATTTAAAAATGCATTCTATGCTCTTTCTCCTCACATTTCTTCTCATATTCTTTCTATTCCATTCCCTCCCACCACTCTTGTCCACTCTCTTGCACCTCCCTACTCTACTCCCTCCCATTAACTCTCTCCTTCTCTACTCTCCCAAACTCTCTTCCCCGCTCTCTCACATCCTGCCCCTAGAGAGATAAAATTCCTAGATGGAATAAATGACTGCGTCATGGAGCAACTGGTTCAGTCAAGGACCTATTTTAGATCTAATTCTTAGTAAAATGCAGGATTTGGTAAGAGAGGTAACTGTGGTGGGGTCACTTGGAAGTACTGATCATAACATGATCAAATTTCAATTAATGCCTGTAAGGGGGACAATAAGTAAATCTATAGCTCTAGCACTAAACATTCAAAAGGGAGACTTTGATAAAATGAGGAAAATAGGAAAGAAAACTAAAAGGTGCAGCTACAAAAGTTAAGAGTGTACAATAGGTATGGACATAGTTTAAAAATACCATCTTGGAAGTGTAGTCCAGATGTATTCCATGCATTAAGGTGAAAGGAAGGCCAAATGACCGCCAGCTTGGTTAAAAGGCAAAGTGAAAGAGGCTATTTTAGCCAAAAGAACTTCCTTCAAAAATTGTAAGGATCCATCTGAAAAAAACAGGAAAAAGCATAAGCATTGGCAAGTTAAATGTAAAACATTGATAAGATAGACTAAGAAAGAATTTCAAAAGAAGTTAGTTGTAGAGGCAAAAACTTATTAAAAAAAAACTTTTAAAATATATCCAAAGCAGGAAACCTCTGAGGGAATTGGTTGGACCATTAGACAATCGAGGGGTTAAAGGGGCAATTAGGGAAGATAAGGATATTGCAGAAAGACTAAATTAATTCTTTGCTTTAGTGTTTACTAATGAGGATGTTGGGGAGATTCCCAGTGTTCCGGAGACAGTTTCAAGAGTGATGATTCAGATGAACTGAACCAAATCACAGTGAACTTGAAAGATGTAGTAGGTCACATTGACAAACTGAAGAGTAGCAAATCACCTGGACCAGATGGTATACACCCCAGAGTTCAGAAAGAACTCAATAATGAAATTTCAGATCTATTACTAGTAATTTGTAACCTATCATTAAAATCATCCATTGTACCTGAAGACTGGAGGGTGGCCAATGTAACCCCAATATTTAAAAAGGGCTTCAGAGGTGTGCTGGGAAAGTATAGACCAGTGAGCCTGACTTCAGTACTGGGAAAAATCATGGAAACTAGTTTAAAGAACAAAATCACAGAACATATAGATAGAAATGGTTTAATGGGCAGAGCCAGCAGTGAAGTCGTGCCTCACAAATCTACTTTTTTTTGAAGGGGTTAATAAACATGTGGATAAAGGTGAGCCAGTAGATAGAGTATATTTGGATTTTCAGAAGGCTTTGACAAAGTCCCCCAAGAAACGCTGCTAAGATAATTAAGAAGTCATGGGACAGGAGGCGATGTCCTTTTGTGGATTTCAAACTGGCTAAAAGACAGGAAACAAAAAGAAGGGCAAAATGGTCATTTTTCTCAGTGGAGAAATAAACAGTGGAGTGCCTCAGATTTGTACTTGACCTGTGCTTTTTAATATATTTATAAATGATTTGGAAAGGGGTACAGTGAGTGAGGTGATCAAATATGCAGATGATATAAAATTATTCAGAGTAGTTAAATCACAAGCGGATTGTGAATAAATGCAGAAAAATTATGCGAGACTGGAAGATTGGGCATCCAAATGGCAGATGAAATTTAATTTGGACAAGTACAAGATAATGCATATAGGGAAAAATAATCCATGCCGTAGTTGCATAACGGTAGGTTTCAAAGTAGGAGCTACCACCCAGGAAAAAGATCTAGGCGTCATAGTGGACATTACATTGAAATTGTTGGCTCAGTGTGCTGTGGTAGTCAAAAAAGCAAACAGAATTTTAGGAATTATTAGCAAGGGACTGGTGAATAAAATGGAGAATGTCATAATATCTTTGTATTGCTCTATGGTGAGACCACACCTTGAATACTGTGTGAAGTTCTGGTCGCCACATCTCAATAAAGATATAATTGTACTGGACAAGGTACAGAGAAGGGATACCAAATGCTAAAGAGGATGAAACAGGCTCCCCTATGAGTAAAGGCTAAAGAGTTTAGGGCTGTTGAGGAAAAGATGGCTGAGGAGGGATATAATAGAGATCTATAAAATCATGAGTGGACCAGAATGAGTAAATATGAATTGGTTATTTACTCTTTCGATAATACAAGTAGCACATTTAAAACAAATGAGAGAAAATTGTTTTTCACTCAACACACGATTGAGCTCTGGAATTCATTGCCAGAGGATGTGGTGAAGGTAGTTAGTATAGCTGGGTTTAAAAAATGTTGGACAAGTTCCTGGGGAAGTCCATAAACTATTAATCAAGTTGACTTGGGAAAATAGCCACTGCTTATTACCGGCATTAATAGCATGGGATCTGTTTAACGTTTGGGTACTTGCCAGGTACTTGTATCCTGGATTGGTCACTGCTGGAAACAGGGTGCTGGGCTTGATGGACCCTTCGTCTGACGCAATATGGCAACTTCTTCTTATGTTCCGTTCCTCCATGCTCTCTCCCCACACACATGCCCCATCCCACTCTACTCCTGCACCCTTTCCATTCTATTCCCACATGTTCTCTCCCAGCTTCTAGCTCTGTGGCTCTGGGTCCCCCCCCCCCCCTCCCTACTTTTCTTTGCTTGGCAGGGCCTTGGAAACCCCTTTAGCTCTGCTTCTTCATCCTTGACACCATCTCCTCTTCTTCTGCTGCTGGGGCATCAGCCGAACCATCACCCCACAGCTCCAGCCACCATCTTCCTTTCATTGCCCGGCAGGGCCTCAGAAACCCCACCAGCTATGCTTCTCAATTCCTGGTGGGGCCTGGGGAAGTCCACCAGCTCTATAGCTTTGGCCCCACTCCTTTGCCTGGCAGAGCCTCAGTTCTGCTGTTCCAGCCACTGGCATACTTATGTACTCGGGTTTGTCTGCCTGTGGTTTCAGTATCACAGATGGCTGGGCAGACAAATAGTCAAACCAAAAACAACCATAATGTTTGGCTAGCAATTGAGAATATTTTTTTAATTTGTAAAATAAAACAAAAAAATCTTCAAAATATTGTGATTTCTCAGCCTTGTGCTAGCAAAGCAGTGCACTTAGCTGCTTTATGGCAGCACATTTTGCACACGCTGCATCAGTGATTAAAATATTCATGCAACTCAATGTACGTGAAGGCACAGAAGCAGTCAAAAAAAATTGTATATTTAATTGTCGCTATTTTTACACAGTATCTTCCGGAAGGGCAGTGGCATACCTCTGTTTGACCTACCCAGTGCTTGCCTGAGAAATTTCTCCCTCTGATCTGCTGATTCTCTGTTTGGTCCCTAACTTGACCTTTGAGTTCAAGGCTGTCTTTGTCGCTGCCAGACCAGGTCATTTCTATGGTTCCTTGCTATTAATAAGTCCCTTTAACCCTGAAATTTATGGTGCTGGCATAGCCCATAAACCCGAGGAAGAGTGAAAAGAGTTCACGGCATTATTTGGGCCTGAAGCTCGTCTGCCAGTGACCTGGCTGTAAACCTCTCTTCTTTTGCCTTTTATTTGTTAAAAGTATGGGAGAGATTCCCCCGCCACCCCCCACCACCACCATAACTTGCAAGTAAGCAGACAGTTCTGATAACGCAATAAAAAACAAAAACAGAAAGAAAACCGGCAAGGCCGCAGAGTGCCAACGTGCAAAGTACGAAAAGGCCGTGCTCATGAATGCACACACTGTGGTTTTTCTTTCCTCACAATGATGCAGTGGTGCCACTGGCACTGTATATATTAAAGCAATGCTCTTTTTAAATTGGCAAAGAAGGGTGACATCAGGGGGCAGGGTGAAGCGACCGCTTCAGGCGGCAGAAGTTTGAGGTGGCAAAAAAAAAAGGCCCCTCTCAGAACACCGCTGTGGCATCACCGCCTGCCCCTGCAGGCTGCGGCTGCCTAACACTCAGCTGCCCTCTGCGTTCACAAACCGGCACGCATCTAATGATCTAAAAAAAATAGAAAGAAAGGTGTGAGCTCAGCTGCTTTCTGTTTTGTTCCGTTTCATTTCCACGTGGCCTCCAAAATAAAGTTAGTAAAAAAAAAAGAGAGAAAAAGAGCGGCAACGCCATCAAGCAGTGCTGAGCCTCGATTCCTGTACCTGTGTCCTCCTTTGCTGCTGCCTGCCTGGCCATGCATTTCAGCGGCCCAAGGGAGGGGAGGTGACCGGGCGAGGACTCAGGCTGTGGGGGAAAAAAAACCCAACAAAAACCTGAGTCTGACTGTAATAGGCTATTACATGACGAGGGTCCGGGATGTCCGTAAGAGGGCAGGGAGGTATTAACGGGACAGCTGCAGCCTGCAGCAGAGACGATTTTAAGGCAGCAGCGGGCCGGCAGCTCACACACACACACTATGGAGTTTGACTAGGACAGGGCAGGGCGGCTGCTGGGGTGGGGAGCAGAGAAGGAGACCTAGAAGGCATTGAGTGGGCAGGCTGCAGGCCCCACTCCAATAACAGCGCTGCCTGGAGTGATACTCCTGCTGGAACATACTAAATATGCAGCAGCTCCTTCCCCTTCTGAAGAGAGAGAGATACTGGTCTTGAGGTGGGTGGAGTAAGTCAGTAAATGAAAGAGAGCGGTCCTGGGGGGAATTCATAGTGACTGCTGAGAGAGAGACTGCTTTAGAGGATGGGGGTGACGGTGACTGGAGAGAGAGAGGGAGAGACTGGTCTCGGGGGGGTGGGGGATGAGAGAGATATTGGTCTTGGGAGGGGGGGGGGATGACAGTGACCAGAGAGAGAGACTGGTCTGGGGGAGGGGTGACAGTGATGAAGGAGACTGGTCTGGGGGAGGGGTGATTGACAAAAGAGAGACTGGTCTGGGGCAAGGAGTAACAGTTGCGAGACTGAGACTGATCTTGGGAGAGAGGTGTAAGTGACTGGTGAGAGAAAATGGAGAGTGAGCAGTGATAGCCTTTCGGTAGAATGTGCTGGGTGGTTAGCCTGGGCACTACCAGCATTACTTATCCCATCACAACCCAAAGAGAGGCCTGGTGGGGCCCCAGCATACCCCTCGCGATGTGGCCTGAAGAGACAGGGATCCTCTGAGAGTGGGAATGAGTGCAAGAGTATGAGCTTATGTGTGGGATTGGGTGTGGGTGTGTATTCGTGCGAGTGAGTCTGTATTATTGTGTGTGCTGTAGAATGAGACCTTGTGTACGTGTGTATGTGTGTATGAGAGAGAAGCTGTGAGTGTACATGGGGGTGTGTGCACAAGAGAACCTGTGTGCGCATTGTGCAAGAGAGCCTGTGTGTATGTGGGTGTGAGAGAGAGAGTCCATATGCATGTGTATGTCGTGAGAGTCTGAATGCATGTGTGAGTGTGTATACTGTGCAAGAGAGTCTGTGTGCATGTCTGCGTATGGAGTGTGGTGTGCGTGAGAGCCTGTCTATGTGAGAGGGAATCTGTATGTTTGTGTGGACCCCCTTCCCCAATCCACAACAATTTTAGGGTGACTGGAAATAAAAAATTATCAGGTTTGGAGAGTGGGTAATTTTTTTTTTATTCTTATTAGATTTAACTGATGAAGGTCATTTGATATGTCTGTTGTCTGGAAATATTTTATTGTTTTTTAGAACATTAAAAAATGTTTGTTGATGTTCTATTCATCAGCTATTTTGAAATATTTATTCCTTCTATTAGTATTGTTTTACTATTAATTATGATTAATGTTATATTTCTTGAATTTATTATGTTTTATGAGGAATAATGATGTTTCTATTTTTACATTGTTGCACTTCATACAGATCTGACTTCATGCAGTTTCCAGCTAAGTTTTTTTCTGTACATTTCTGTTTATATTTTATTCTATATTTGGTGTCGATCCATCTGGGTTCCAAAAAACAACACGGAAGCCGATCCAACGTAGCAGCAATGCAACCAGAATAAAATTAGATCAGTGTCAGGAAATACTTTAATTAAAGGTAAAAACCAATACCTGACTCGGGCCGAGTTTCGCTCATACAACATGGGCTGCTTCAGGGGCTATAAATATAAGAGCAACATGAAAAAGAAGATGACCATTCAAATAATGTTAATTCCTTCACAGTAACAAGTAGTGCAACTACAGACATTAGCTTAGGCACAATAGCTCAGCGCATTTAACATCTCAGCAAACAGGAAGTCTACTGTATTTGTCCACCGCAGGAATCTTGTTTAAATTTACAGTACAGAGCAGCACAAATGCACAAGTCGGCGTCTCAGCGTACCGGAAGTGTATAAAGCCGTTGTATGGGCGAAACTTGGCCTGAGTCAGGCATTGGTTTTTACCTTTAATTAAAGTATTTCCTGACCCCGATCTAATTTTGTTCTGGTTGCGATCCATCTGGGTTCTACATGTGTGATCAAAGTGATGTATTCTGCTGGCATGTGGTTTCTGTGTAGGGATCTAGGAGCCTGGCTTATTCCTAATAGGAGGTATATTGGTGTTTTAGAACCTGGTATAATATTTGTGGTGTTGTCTTTTCAAAAGTAGGGTTGCTACTGCTTGAGCGCTGGCATTTAATGCTGTTGTAGTATGGGAGGTTTATTTTTTTTAAATATTTCTAGGCCGCTTATAGCAAACATATTGTACTAAGCAGATTACAATATAAACATAAAATACATCATAATAGGTTTACTATATCATGGCTTTCTGAGGACTAAGCCCATATCAAATGTACTTTACAATAGGCCTAATACCAAAAATCTTTTTTGCAGGGTTTTATGGTTGGCAGCAATGCAGTGCATGTAAAAATAATGTACATGTTGCTGTGATACTTTTACCTCTGAAGGCTATGAATATCTTTTTCATGTACAATCTGTTATTATAAATGCACCGTTTTTAATTGTGTGTAGTCAAGGTTGGTGCACCTGATATCCTTGCACCGACCTGGAGAGAGTGTGCCACACACAGACCCCCCCCACCATTCACCCATGTCGCACTTCTCCAGGGGGCAAATGCTGCGGAAATATGGGAGGCAGGTTGTTGGGTTCCTGGGAGTGTAGCAGGGTTGCCAGCTTCCGAGAAATATCATCAGTGATATTCTGTCTGCCACGTCTTTGGGAATTCGGACCCTTCCTTTCCCGCTTCTGTAGCATTTGAAATCACCCTAAGGGCCAGACTTCAAGGAGACCCTCTGCCCCTCATGATCCTCTCGATGATTTGACCTGTGCCTTTGGGACAGGGGGGGGTACCATCTTATCCCTCGCCTCAGGCAGCCTCGCCCTGGGTGACATGATCCCACAGAAAATAAATTTCACTAAATCCCAACCGTGGAAGTTTGGGTTTTCATGTTGCACTCACTTTTCTGCACAGTGTCTTCGGTAGCCATCTTGACTAAATGTCAGCTACCAGCCATTTACTCTGGCTTTCAGGTGGTTTGCTACTTTTATTGTGAATAATTAGTGGGGTTTGCTCACTAGCTGATGAGAATATATATACACACACACTGTGCTATGGTTCAATAAATTGTCAAGAGACCAGTCTTATATGAAACTTGGCTGATTGGGCAAGCATAAGATGTCTGCAAAATCAACTGATTAAATGTTTTAAGGATAATTAAAGCCATTCCTGAAAAATGTAGTCTTAAGGGCGAGGATAACTGGAACAGTTTTGCATCTCAAAACTGATGCTCTATTCCAGTGTCCTTGCCGGCGCTCAGATATAATATGGTTACTGAGACATTAATGTGAATTCAGTGTCTATGGCCAGTGGCAATGTCTGGTGCCCCAGTGGTAACGCTATGTGCGGCCATGTAATGAGACCTGGCGCCTAGCTCCATCTCAGGTCTTCTGTTCCCAGGTTCTTTGTGGGGTAGGGAGAGGGAGTCCTGGTCATCATGCAGTGGCGATACCTTGTTGCTAGATGTATGATGCATGAGTGCAAGATTCTGGGGTGAAGGCCCTCCTTGTTGAGAACTCTTACTTCACTGACTGGACTAAAGTGTTGGGAGGGAATAAACGACAGGGTTAAATCCCCAAGTAGTTATGAAAGAAGGCTCCTGATAATCAGATCCCAACCTCAATTCCGACTCAACTGGACGTCCAAAGGAGCAGGAGGAAACCGTCATGTCAAAATAAAATTGCAAATATTTCATCTGCTATTCATAATGGTTATGTAATCCGACACGTTGCGAATGTATCTGATGTATTATTGATCACAATCATACACTTTTCTATTTTTATTTAGTAAAGTAAATTTTGAATTAAAACATATTTCAGTGCATGCCCTCTTTTCCTTATATTTTTTTAGTTGAGATATAAAATGAAATTTTTTTTGCCTTCTTTATGCATTTCTAAGGTACTGTGAGTGTGGTCATCTGTAGGCCAGACCCATGCATTTGATCCACTTGCAGAGCAAGTACAAGGACCAAAGGTCTGTGCTCATTGGGTCCCATTAAGAAGAGTTTTTAACAGGGAACATGAAATGCAAAACAGCTGAAAAGGGACAGTGTGACGTGATAGGGAGATCTACAAAATGTTTTATTTTTATTTTTTATTTTATACTTGCAAACCTAACAGCTGTGTGAAAAATTCTGCAAGGCAGTAAAATCTTCAGAAGACAGTGCTGAATATCTCCGCATTGGTTCCATTAGCATTTTTAGCAATGTGGGGTGGGGGAGGGTGTGTGAAAGCAAATTTCAACCAGCCAAACACTCCTGGAGGTTCAGCCATTTCTGCAGTTCCGGAAGTTTGTAGAAGAGAGGCTGAAGTGTCCTATTTCCCCAAAATGCTGAGCAGAACAAGCCCAAGAAGGACGGACAATAGAGGTATAGAATGTGGATAACTAACGTGAAACAATCTTACGGGGATGTGACAATGTTTTATTTATTTTATTTAGCATTTCTTATAATCCTCTATCTCCATGACTCGATCGATGCGGAGTAAAAAATAACATTCCCAAAAGATCATCAATTATGCTATACATTTATTTATTTATTTAGCATTTTTCTATACCAACTTTCCAATAACAAATAACAAAATTATTGATCAATTCGGTTTACATTTTTTATACATATTCGATATATAACCAAAATAAATTAAAACATCATCATTGACACTATACATATATGATATATAATACAGAACTACAGAGCCATAGCTAGCCTATGGCCGATGTGGCTTTGGCCATAGGCACCATCTACTAGGGGCGCCGTCGCGTGAAAACTAGCAGACTCCAGCCTCCTCTTCCCTTCCCCCGCCCTGGCAGTAAATAGCTGCGCAGCCCAAGGAGCCTCAAAAATAATTGATCTTCTCCTCCTTCGGGGACAATGCAGAACAGCACAGCACACACTCCTGATCTCTCTCTGCCCCGCCCTGGCAATGAAGAGTAGCACTGCCCATGGGGCAGCAAAAAACTTCAGCCTCCTTCTCTCCCGCCTCCCGCCATGGTAGTGCTGAGAAGCACAGCCCAAGGGACGCAAAAAGCATTGGTTTTTTCCTCCTTTTTCCTGCCTGGCAGTGAAATGTAGCAGAGCCTCAAGGAGCAACAATGAACTGCAGCAGTGTAGCCTGCAGGATGCCAAAAAGCATTGGCCTCCCTCCCCATGCTTCACAATCCTGGAGGCTAGATGAGAAAGAGTCTATGAGAGTTTGTGTGTCTGATTGAGCATGTGGGAGAGAGTGTGTGTGTGTGTGTGTGTGTGTGTATATGATTGAGTATGCGAGAGAGAGGTATGAGCATGTGTGTGTTTGACTGAGCATGTGAGAGAGGTATGACCTTATGAGAGAGTCTATGTGTGTGTGTATTATTGAACGTGTGATGGAGAACCTATAAGTGTGTATGACTGAGCATGTGAGAGAGAGTTATGAGTGTGTGTTTGTCTGATTGAGCATGTGTGAGAGCCTGTGTGTGTGTGTGTGTGTGTGTATGTATTACTGAGCATGCGAGAGAGGTATGAGCGTGTGTGTGTATGTTTGACTGAGCAAGTGAGAGAGGTATGAGCTTGTGAGAGATAGTCCATGCATGTGTGAGTATGATTGAGCATGTAAAGGAGAGCCTATGAGTGTGTGTGTGTATATGACTGAGGAAGTGAGAGAGAGATATGTGTGTGTGAGACTGAGTATATGAAAGAGAATGAATGAGCATATGTAGGTTGTGAATAGTTGAGCATGAGAATGAACAAGTTTATATGTGTATATGAGCATGCGTGAGAGAGAGCATATGAGTGTGTGTGAATGTTGAGCCTGTGACAGAGTATGAGTCTGTAAGAATATATGATTTATCATGTGACAGAGATTGAAAGAGTATGTGTGTGTGTGTGTGTATGATTGAGTGTGAGAGAGCATGAACAAGCATGTGTGTGTATAAAGTTAAGCATGAGAGAGCAAACAAGCATGTATGTGTGTATAATGATTGAGCATGTGTGAGAAAAAGCATAGAAAAAGTTTGTATGCAGATCATCTGGATATGAACATTTCTCAGGTATGGACAGCAGGGGATTTTTTAAAATCCTTAATAGTTTTAATTATTGGGTGATATTTAAATGTATCAGCTGTTTTGAAATTTAATGTTTTTATTAGAATGGTTTTACTATTTATGATTTATGTTTCTTGATTTTATTGTTTGATGTTTTATGAGGAATGGTGGTATTTTGGTTTTTCCATAGTTGCACTGCATATAGTCTGGCTTATGGGTTTCCAGGTCAGTTTTTGTCTGCACATTTCTATTTACACTTTAGAGCAGTGGTTCCCAACCCAGTCCTGGGGAGCCCCCAGCCAGTCAGGTTTTCAGGATATCCATAATGAATGTGCATGAGAGTAAATTTGTATGTACTGCCTCCTTAACATGCAAATTTTCTCTCACGCATATTCATTGTGGATTTCCTGAAAACCCGACTGGCTGGGAGGTCCCCAGGACAGGGTTGGGAACCTCTGCTTTAGAGTCTCTCTGTTAGGAATTTGGCGAGGGTCTGTCTGTGTTTGGCATGTGTGAATAAGGTAAGGTGCTCGGCTAGCTTGCAGATTTTGTGTGGGGATCTATATTAGCCTGGTTTGTTCTGTTTTCTTAATAGGAGGTGTATTGGTATTTAGGGCTGGTATAATATTTGCAATGTTGCCTTTTCATAGGTAGGAATGAATGCTGGCAGTTAGTGCTGTCTTGGTATGGGAGGTATGCAATTCTGTTTACTTGTGGCTTTCTGAGGGCCGAGCCTACACCTAACTTGCGTTACCACAGGCCTCATACCATATTGGTTCCAAGTGCCTTTTTTCTTTTATTTGCTTTGCAGGGTTTTCTAGTTGGCACCACAGCAATGCAGATAAATATAATATAGATGTTGTTGTAAGTGATGGGATACATATTCAAAAGCCATTTAGATGGATAACAGGAAAGTGATCTGTCTAAATGGCTTATCCGCATATTTAGCAGGATACTTTGTTATAAGAAATTATCTGACTAGAATTTAGGCAGGTAAGTCAGGGGTGTTCCTGGGGTGGGAGGTAGGCGTTCCAGGGAGAAGCACAGATAGCCAGTTAGTTAACGCGCTGCAGGGCAGGTCTATAGTTAGGCGGATACCACATATCCGGCTAACTCTGACTTATCTGGGTATATTCAGCGGCACGACTACCCTGCTGAATATCCCAGTTAAGTTAGCCAGATACGTGTATCCGGCTTACTTAATTAGCCCCTCAGGCCTGAATATTTACCCCGACATTTTTAGCTCAGAATGGCCTTTTTCATGTAAAATCTGAATAATCTTTAATTGTGCGTGGGGAGGGACATGACTAGGAAGGGGGGGGGGGGCGACACCTAGTGGCAGGATTAGGGGCCCCGTGACTGCAGGGCTCTGAAGGGAGCTCTGGTGCATGGCCCCCAGCCCAGGACTCACACTGCAATGAATGGATTAAAAAACGTCGAGGGGGGGGGGGGGGGGGGGGGGGGGGGAAAGATCCCTGGAGTTGTGAATGAAGGCTCCTGGCACCAGGAACTCTCTATGGTTCTGATTGAGTTGGAAGCCCAAAGGAGCCGGAGGAAACTGCTGGGTGAAATTAGAACTCAAAGCCCCTTTCCAGTTAACAGTCTCCCAGTTCGTGGTGTCTTGTGTTGCGGTCAGGATGAGGGCGCGCTTTTTCACTTAAGCCATAAGTGCCGCGTGGCCTGGCTACTGCTCTGCAGAACTAAAACGAATTAAAACAAATTCAAGCTTTGAAAGCATCATTATAATAATTAGTTTTTACTTGCTTCCTAAATAACTTAATATCTTGAAGGAAACGCAGTTCTCTTGGTAGTGAATTCCACGTTAATAGAGCTACAGTGCATATGAACAGGCTCTGTCACGTGTGGGTTTACAATTTAAGCTCCCATGATGGCGGAACCAATAATAAATTAGCATCTAGTGATCTACAAGCTCTTTGCGGAGCATATATTTTTAAACTCTTATAAACAATCACCACTATTTTAAACTGAATCCTGCAGTTTTTTGGGAGAATAAATTTACAAGGACTGGTGATATATGTCCAGTCTGACCTGATCCTGTTAAAAACACATGCTGCTACCTGTTGTCACAGCTGCATTGCCCTTAAATGTTATTTTGAATGCCCAATATATAAACCATTACAATAATCAGGTTGCCCAAAACGTAATGATAGCAGCACTGATCGAAATAATCCTTAAAGTTAAAAATGGCTTTAAAGGCATTGAATCTGAAGTTTTGTAAAAGGCTTTTCTCAAATACCTGTCTAATCCATGGGGCAAAGGTCAATTTGGAATCAATTATTATCCCGAAATCTCTGGTTTTAGTCTTAATCTGTAATGATATCCAGAGATCTCAGCAAATAGTGACCTAAACCTAACATCACAGCCACCGCCAATCTGAGACTGGAAGCAGAAAGTCAGTGTTGTGGACAAGCTCCTCAAGGCTCCCAGGAGCCCCTGCGTGTGTGTGTATATGTGTGTGTGTGTATGTGTGTGTGTGCATGCATGCGTGTGTGTGTGTGTGTGCACGCACGCACACATGCATAGGGAGAGAGGAACTGACATTTCTGTTCAGATGTTAAATTACAAGGTTAACTGTCCTTTCCTTAGGATGAACATTTTTAAGCACATTTATTGACTAATGATCTATTTTTTTTTTTTTTGTTAACAGCGGAACAATCTTCCTTTAGTGTAAGGACTCTATTTACAGTTTTAAGTCATTTCCATGGCTTTGATTTCTGGTTCCCCTTCTGGTGGTGAGTCTCATGCTGTTAAGGTTTCCCCTGGTGCTTTCCATCCATAGCCCTCTTTTTCCTATTGTTTAAAAGTCAGCCAGATACTGCCACTGGCACCGCTTTATCAAGCTGCTTGAATTTCTTGTTACAGGGATTAGTGATTGTTTAAAAAAAAAAAAAATATATATATATATATATATATATGAAATGTCCTAATTTATATCTGGTTTCCTCAAATTCTGGGCATTTAAAGTGCATGCAGTTTGACAGCTGAAAACAATTTTTTGCAGTTATTTTGTTTTACAAAGTTCTAGCATAAGCTCTAATTTTGAAATGGAAAGGATCAGGTTCAGATACTGCATGAAGTCTGTAGGAGTTTAAAAAAAAACCAAAACAACCCTATTTTTTATTTACACTGATTTATTTTGACTATTTTTAGTTGATCATGTTACCTGTTCTCCTCTAGTCCTAAGGAGGAAATCTTGGGAGAATCTCAGACAAGATATGGTCGTACCAGTGGGCAATGCCGGTCCATGCCGTGTGTGTGCAACAGATGCCCCTGGTGACATGAAATAGTTCCAAGTATCGCAGGTATCATCAACACTCATACCAACTTTTTAGGATTGGAATTAGCACTTGGAGAAGGTGCGGGACACTGTTGCCATCCCCACCCCAGGTCAGTTGAACAGGCTGATGCGGACCTGGTGTTGCCCCACTGCATGCAGGGATTTTTAGTTCTGATTTTCCCATTAATTTCCCTAAGGAAATCAACACTACACATCCGTGCATGAAGTGGGGATATCATGAGGTTTGGAACAGCCTGTTTGGTTAAATTGGGTTTGAGTTGGCGACTCTAGGTAAGGATTCGTTTCTGAAAAAGAAGGCCCTTCCTAGATCAGGCCCAGAACCTTTGTCTTACTGCAGTGCTAATGTGATTTCATATTCATTTTTTTGTTGTCCAGGAAGCCAAGCAGCATCCTTGTTTTGTTGCCTTGGGCTGGGAATTGTTTGATATCATGTCACACATAGCTGCACCAAGAGTCTTCATGCTGAGCTGTGAACTGCTCTCATGGTCAGTGGCTGACACTTTTGGGAGGGGGGGCAGGGAGAGGGAACAAGGGAGCAGGAGAAGGTGAGGGGCAGAGGGGCCATGCTGCTTCTTTCTCTGTCTCCTCTTCCTCCTCAGTTCAGGCTCCACTCCAGGCTCCTTTCAGGCATATTCATGAATCCATCTTGGGCAGAAGAATGGAGAGGAGGTGGAAGAGATGAAAAAAAAAAGTTATTTGCATTATAACATTACATTTAAAAGCTATAAATTATAGAAACTATAAATATTGCGCCTTGCTAAATGCTACTGCTCATAAAATCTTTATTTTAATGCTCTCTGGATTTTTTTTTTCCCTGTGCATACAAGATGCTGCACCGATAGTAAATCTTCCAGGTTCTGTAACTTACCAGCTAAATCACCGATCCTTTTACTATGTTCCCTATGCCGTAAACTGAAATAATTGTGTGATTCATTTTTTTAAATTTTTTTGAAGAACAGGTATTCTTTTTTTTCAAAAAGCATTCATGTTGTACATAAGCTTTTCAGACCACATAGGACCCGTCTCCTGCTATGTGGTGTTGAAAGCTCACACCTCTTGTCATCTCTGGATAATTCTTATGCTGATCCAATAAACGGGTCTCACAACCTGTAAAAAAAAAAAAAAAATCTAGTTCTCCCCAGGACCAAGAATTCTACACTGAGTATCTGGCCCCCCCCCCCCCCCCGGTGCCTTGTTTACTAACCTTTACATCAGAGTCCTTATCGGACAGTAGAAGCAATAGAGACAGTGTTTGTTTGTGAAATAATATTACAGAATGTTATGTGTCTGTGAAATAATAGAGAGAATGTGATATAATGAAGAGAGTGTCTGTGATATAAAAAACAGAGAGTCTGTCTGTCATGTAATGGAGAAAGTGTTTGTGATACAATAGCCTGTTGCGGTCTCCGGTCGCAAACTTCCGTGGACGGCCTCCCTCTCTACCCGCTGCCGCGGGACTCACCCCGTGCTGGCCCTTTCTCCCCGATGGCCCCAGGACTTGACCGCTCAGCAGGGAGATGCCACCAACATTGTCTTCCCTGCTGGGCCCCCCAGGCGCGCGCACGCGTGCCTTTTCCCGATTTAAAGGGCCAGCGGCAGGGAAACTGCCGGTGTCCCCTTTTGATGATGAGGGCTGAGGATCTATTTAAGCCCAAACGTGCTGCTCCTTCCTTGCCTCAGCAACAGGTCCCACTCTGCTTCAGAGTTGCTGGTTGCTCCATGTGTTCCTGCTCCTGCTCCATGTGTTCCTGATCCTGATCCTGTTCCTGTTCCACTCCTCGTTCCCTCGGTTTGCTCTTCTGATTCTTGACTTGGTTCGTCACTGGATTCTGCGTTGTCTGCCATCTGCCCTGACCATCTGCCTGCTCACCGTCTCTTCTTGTTAGCCGCCTGCCCCGACCTCTGGCCTGTTCCTGGATTCTCCTGGCTGCTGCCGGCCCCGACCTCTGGTATGTCTGACTTTGCTTCCGCTTTCTGCCTTCAAGGATTGTCTTCATCTGGAGACCCGCACCTAAGTCCCGACGGCCCCGGTACTGAAGGGCTCAACCTGCGGGGAATGCGGGCTGTTTTAGGTGAAGGTGCGGTTGGGTCTCTATCACCTGCATCTGCCTCCTGATGACGAGAACCTATAGGGGCTTCCCTCCTATAGGTGGCACCAACCTCGTCTTGGCTCAGGGGTTCACCACTCTGCATAACAGTTTGCTGAGGCCATAGACCCAGCAGACCTCTCCAGATTACAGGCTATTCCGGGCCTAGCTCAAAAAATACAGCAGCAGCAATTCTTGGAGATGTTGGCTAGTGCTGTGGAGCACCTCGGCGGCCTCTGCCAGTTCTGCTTTCCAAGTGCCACTTGCACCATCGACCACAACCACGACTCTCCACTTGCCGGTCCCGCCTTGCTACACCTGGTATCCAAAACAGTTTAGAGGCTTCTGCAATCAATGCTTTATGCCTTTTTCCCTCCAGCTGGCTCAGTTCCCCAGTGACGCAGTCAAGACCACATTTATCCTATCCCTGCTGGATGGGAAGGCCTTGGTCTGGGCGTCCCCCCTGCAGGAGCGGGGAGACCCCTTGCTACAGGACATTCAAGCAGGTCTTCAACGAACCAGGTTTGCCAAACCACCGCAGGCTCCAATTTACTTTTCCTTCACCAGGGGTTGTGGACTCTACTGGAATATGCATTCTTGCAACCGAACTGGGCTGGCGGGAAGCAGCCTCCGAAGCATTTTCCTGGAGGGTCTTTCTCCAAGAGGTCAAGGATGAGCTGGCGGCATGGGAGCTCCTCAAAGGTTTGGATGCTTTGATTGACCTAGCAGGCAGAATTGATCGCCGCCTACAACAATGGCTTTGGGAGACTCGAGTACCTCGCCGACCAATAGACCTTGTGCTTTCCTTTTCACATCCCTTGGTGCCTAGCCCTCCTGTGGAACTGAACCCTCTCGTCCCAAAGAACCCTTGCAAGTGGGATGAACCTGGCTTACATCTGAAGAGAGACAGCGGAGATGCACACTGGGCCTTTGCCTTTACTGTGCCGGGAAGGGCCACCTACTAGCACAATGCCCAGAGAGGAAGGACTTGGTTACAGAGCTAGCCCTGCCTACATCACCCTGGATTCCTCCTCTCATCATCTCTTCTATCCACGGGAATCCTCTTCCGGGCTGGATCACTCACGTCACTACACCATTGTGCCTACGGACCGGCATCTTGCATCAGGAGCTCATCAGTTTTCATGTTACAGAAAAATCTGTGCACCCTATTGTGTTGGGGCTGCCTTGGTCCAGCTACACTCCCCCAGTATTGATTGGGGAACACTGCAGATCACTTCTTGGGGGTCCCATAGCCGATCCGCCTGTAATCTCCCAGTTCAATGGCCCTCGATCCCTCTGGCTACCGCCTCCTTAGGTCTGCCACCCCAGTACACCGACTTCAAGGACGTCTTCTTGAAGAAGAGAGCAGAGACCCTTCCAGAGAACCGACTGTTCGATTGTGCTATTGACCTCTTACTGGGTATCATGCCACCCCAGGGCCAGGTATACCCACTATCTCTCCTGGAAACCAAAGCCATGTCACAATACATTCAGGCCTCCCTCCTATAGGTGGCACCAACCTTGTTTTGGCTCAGGGTTCCACCACTCTGAGTAAGTTTGCTGAGGCCATGGACCTGGCTTCATCTGGCCATCTACTTCCCCGGCGGGAACCGGGTTCTTCTTTGTGGCCAAGAAGGACAGCACTCTTAAGACCTTGCATTGATTATCGGGTCTGAATGCCATTACTACAAAGGATCGGTATCCACTGCTTCTTATCCCAGAGCTCCTAGATAGACTGCAGGGAGCTAAGATCTTTAATAAGTTGGACCTGTGGGGTGCTTACAACCTAGTCCAAATCCGACCCAGTGATGAGTGGAAGACCGCGTTCAACACCAGAGATGGCCACTTTGAATACCTGGTCATGCCCTTTGGCCTCTGCAATGCCCCAGCAGTGTTCCAATACATGATGAATGAGGTCTTCAGGGATTTGTTGCATACAAGCGTAGTCGTGTACCTCAAAGACGTTTTTATCTACTCCAAGGATCTTCCCTCTCATCGGCAGGACATCAGGAAAATACTCCAATGACTACAAAATCATAAACTATATGCTAAACTTGAGAAATGTCTCTACAAACATGAATCACTCCCCTTCCTGGGGTATATTATTTCCTGTTCAAGATTTCACATGGACCTGGAGAAGGTTTCATACATCCAAAAGTGGCTCCAACCATCCAGCCTACAGGCCCTGCAGTGCTTCCTGGGATTTGCAAACTTTTACAGACATTTCATTCCATGCTATTCTCGCCTGGTCGCTCCTCTCACCGCCCTCACTAAGAAAGCAGCCAATCCCAAGAAATGACCCCCCTGAAGCGGTAACAGCATTTAATGATCTGAAGCAGGTCTTTCTACAAGACACTTGCTTGTGTCTTCCAGATCCATCATGGCCATTTATCCTGGAGGTAGATGCCTCTGCTACAGTGGTAGGTGCAGTGTTGAGCCAGTACTCTGACAAAGGAACCTTACGACCCTGCTCCTTCTTCTCCCAGCAGTTCTCTCCAGCCAAGGAACTTCGGCATTGGGGACAAAGAGTTTCTGGCCATCAAGCTGGCCTTTGAGGAGTGGCATCATTGGTTGGAGGGCGCCCAGCATACCATTACAGTATACACTGATCATAAGAACTTGGAATACCTTCGTCACGCACAATGCCTGAATGCCCACCAGGCCCACTGGTTTTTATTTTTCAGCCGCTTTGATTTCATCCTATGCTACCATCCAGCTTCCAAGAATGCCTGAGTGGATGCACTTTCACGGGCCTTTGACTCCGAAGATATGCCCAACTCCCCGGGTTACATTATTGACCCAGCACGGATACTGCTGGCTGCAACTCTGCCAATGCCTCCCAGGAAGACTGTAGTCCCTTAGCAGCATTGCCAGAATGTTTTGGAATGGGCCCATGATTTGCGTATTGCGGGTCACCCAGGAAGGGCTAGAACTTTAGAACTACTGCAGCTACTGGTGGCCACATGTGGAAAAAGACGTGAAAGCCTATGTGGACTCATGTCCAGTCTGTGCCCAGCAAAAGCCAATGATCGGACGACCTTGGGGGCTCTTACAGCTGCTGCAGGCCCCCAAGGAACCTTGGACCCACCTGTCCATGGATTTTATGCTGGACCTCCCTCTCTCAAGCGGCTGCCATATCATTTGGATCATCATTCACCGCTTTTCGAAGATGGCCCACTTCACTGCACTTCCCAGCCTACCTTCGGCCCCAGAGCTGACAAGACTCTTCACCACTCACATATTCTGGCTACATGGTCTTCCTCAGCATATTACCTCGGATTGAGGAGTGCAATTCCCCACTACGTTTTGGCGCTCATTATGCCACAAATTCAACATTCATCTGGATTTCAATACTGCATTCCACTCTCAGGCAAATCGCCAAGCAGAGTGAACTAATCGCACCTTAAGACAATCCTCTGTTCCTTCGTCAACGATTGCCAGGATGACTGGGCCTCTCTTCTTGTTGCATTTGTGGCTGCTCTTCACCCTAGCTCCACCCTCTCTACCTCTGTGGCGACTCCCTCCGGGCCTGATGGATGGCTTGCTGCCGCGGCGTCTCCATGTCGCTTCTCCCCAGTGTCCCCGGACCGGCTTGATGTTGCAGATCCACCATGTTCCTGATGACGTTCGGCATGCGTGCACGCTCCAAAGCATGTACCAGCAAGGGCGTGAACCTTAGGGGCGTCCCCCTGTATTGACGTCATCCGCTTCCAATATAAAAGGTCTTCACTTTCGCTTATGATTTGAGTTAGCAAGGACATGCATTCCGGACTACGAATCGGTCACGGACATGAACTCGGACAAGGATACGAATTCGTCCAAGCTACTCTGCCTCCTCGGACTTACCAGAGGTACCCGCTCCTCGGGGGCCTCGCTCTCTTTTCTCTATTTCAGTTTGCAGATAGGAACCGGTACTCACTCCTTGAGGGCCCATGTTCCTGAAGACTCTGAAGATTCTCTACTGCCTGGAAGCTATCGCAGATACAGACATTCATGAGTTACCACTGCTCTCTCAGAGCTTTCCCTGGAATCAGGTACTCACTCCTCGAGGACCTAACTCTTTCCAGCTTCTGAGCCTCTAAGAATCTATGTGAGATTGTCATCTACTACTGGCTATGAATACAGCATACCCCGTCTACTCACTATCTATAGTCTCTCTACAGCTTAGCAACCCTGGGATTGCAGTTCCAGTATCTGAGGGACTTCAACCCTGCCGGGCATATCAGCTCACTACTGCCACCTCTGGTGGTTCTACTAACCTGTCTAATAAAAGAACTATCTGTTCTGTCTCCATACCCAAGCCTAGCCGGTGGTCCCTCTCAGGATACCCTCCTGGGGGCGCTGTCATCTGCCATCGGCCCAAGGATTCACCTATTTACATTCCTTTCCAGCTGAGTACCCTCTCTAGCACTCCGCTGGTACAGATTGCCAACTCAGCAGTCTATATCATAACAAGATTGCTAGTTCAGCCTATGGAGCATATCAGATTGCTAAACTTCTCCCACTCCAGGAGCTAATTATACAGATCGCTAACTCCCATCTGCTTGCTGCTCCCATCAGCATAGCAGATCCTAACACTTCTCCCCAGGCCGAGTTTTCACACAATTCTCATCCCAACTCAGCCACAGGGTCCTCGTAATTTCTCATAGTGTATGGGAAAAGCCCTGCACCGCCACTGCCAATACCACTCATGGTGCTTCTCCCACAGCTCAGCTGACTGCCCAGGCTCTCCAGGAGCTTTGGTTCTGAACCCAAAAAATGATCCAGGAAGTGGTTCGCAAGGCAAAAGAAATGACAGACAAACACCGGCGGGCAGCCCCCCTATTCAACCCGGGAGACAGAGTGTGGCTCAGCACCCACCACATCAGACTCAGAGTGCCCTCCATGAGACTGGCTCCCCGCTATATCGGGCCTTTCTCAATCATTAGGCGCATCAGACCCGTCACCTCCCAGTTGCGACTACCTTCATCATTGAAGATTCATAACAGCTTTCATGTTTCCTTGCTCAAGCCTCTGGTCCTTTCATGGCCTCACCGGAAGCCCCCCAAACCACAAAAGCTATCGTCTGATGAAGATCAGATTTATCTGGTAAAGGAAATCTTGGATGTCAGATGACATCTCAAAAAATGGGGATACCTGATTTCCTGGGAGGGCTTCAGCCCCACAGAGAACACCTGGGAACCTGCTTCCAACATCTTGGACAAAGACCTGCTCAAACACTTCCACAGCACGCATCACAGGAAACTCAAGCCTTCTGGAGAGGAGGGGATAATGGGCCGTATAACATTAAGGACCTGGGGAACCTTTTGGGGAAGGAGGAGTCTTTTCCAAAGGAATGGGCTCCACCTTAACCAGGGTGGACCCAGGCTGCTGATGCTAACCTTTATTAAGGAGATAGAGCAACTTTTAAACTAGAACAAAGTGGAAAGTTGACAGTTTCTCAGTAGCATATGGTTTGGAGGGAGGTATTTTTGAAGGATACTAATGAAGCATTAGAGTTAGTGCATTGCAACAGAGAGGTTCCAATAATAAGAAAAGTAGTCCATGTGCCTGTAAGTAAAGAATCACCTGAGCTAAAACATTCCAAATTATCCCTGACAACTGAAAAGTAGAATGTTAAAACAAACAAAAAAACACGCTTTGAAGTATCCCAATGCCAGAAGTCTAAGAAGTAAGATGGGAGAGAGTGTATAGCAGTGAATGATAACAGACTTAATTTGCATCTCAGAGACATGGTGGAAGGAGGATAACCAATGGGATAGTGCTATGCCAGAGTACAAATTGTATCGCAATAATAGAGAAAAGCAACTTAATGGTGATGGCATAGAGCCCAACAGGATAAAGATCCTGCAAGAGACTAAATGCACAATTGAATCTTTATGGGTAGAAATTCCTTGTATATTGGAGAAGAACATAGCAATAGGAGTATACTACCATCCACCTGCTCAAAATGACGGACAATGAAACAGACAGTGAGACAGACAGTGAAATGCTAAGAGAAATTAGGGAAACTAACCAAATTGGTAGAGCAGTAATAATGAGAGATTTCAATTACCCCAATTTTGACTGGGTAAATGTAATATCAGGAAATGCTAGAGAGATAAAGTTTCTAGATGGAATAAATGACAGCTTTATGAAGCAACTGGATCATGAACCGTCAAGAGAGGAAGGAATTTTAGATCTAATTCTCAGTGGAGACCAGGATCTGGTGAGAGGTAACAGTGGTAGGGCTGCTTGGCAATAGTGATAACATGATCAAATTTGAATTAATGACAGGAAGGGGGACAGTTAGTAAATCCATGGTTCTGGCACTAAACTTTCAAAAGGGAAACTTTGCAAAATGAGGAAAACAGTTTAAAAAAAACTGCAGCTACAAAGGCAAAGAATGTGCAACTGGAGTGGACATTGTTTAAAAATACCTCTTAGAAGCACAGTCCAGATGTATTCCACACAATAAGTAAGGTGGAAAGAAGGCCAAACGGTTGCCGGCATGGTTAAAAATGAGGTGAAAGAAGCTATTTTAGCCGAAAAGATCTTCATTCAAAAATTGGAAGAAGGATCCACAGAAGAAAATAGGATAATGCATAAGCACTGGCAAGTTAAATGTAAGACATTGATAAGACAGGCTAAGAGAGAATTTGAAAAGAAGGTGGCCATAGAGGCAAAACCTCATAATAAAAACATTTTAAAATATATCCGAAGCAGAAAGCCTGTGAGGGAGTTGGTTGGATCAAGGGATTAAAGGGGCACTTAGGAAAGATAAGGCCATTGAGGGAAGACTTACCGAATTTTTTGCTTCGGTGTTTATTGAAGAGGATGTTGGGGAGATACCAGTTCCGGAGATGGTTTTCAAGGGTGATGATTCAGATGGACTGAGGTGAATCTGGAAGATGTAGTAGGCCAGAGTGACAAACTGAAGAGTAGTAAATAGCCTGAATCGGACGGTATACACCTCAGGGTTCTAAAAGAACTAAAAAATGAAATTTCAGACCTTTCAGTAAAAATTTGTAATATATCATTAAAATCGTCCATTGTACCTGAAAACTGGAGGGTGGCCGATGTAACTCCGATAATTAAAAAGGTCTCCAGGGGTAATCCGACAAACCATAGACCAGTGAGCCTGACCTCAGTGCTAGAGAAACATGGAAACTGTTATAAAGAATAAAATCACAGAACAGTTAGATAGACATGGTTTAATGGGTCACATCCAGCATGGATTTACTCAAGGGAAGTCTTGCCTCACAATTCTCCTATATTTTTATGAAGGAGTAAATAAACATGTGGACAAAGAAGAACCAGTAGATGTGGTGTATTTGGATTTTCAGAAGGCATTCGACAAATCCTTCATGAGAGGCTTCTAAGAAAACTAAAAAGTCAGGGATAGGAAGCGATATCCTTTTGTGGATTGCAAACTGGTTAAAAGACAGGAAACAGAGAGTAGGATTAAATGGTCTGTTTTACAATGGAAAAAGGTACACAGTGGAGTGCCTCAATGATCTGTACTAGGACTGGAGCTTTTGAATATATTTATAAATGATCTGGAAAGGGGCACAACAAGTGAGATGCTTAAATTTGCAGATGACACAAAATTATGCAGATTAGTTAAATCTCAAGCGGATTGTGATAAATTGCAGGAGGACCATGTGAGACTGGAAGATTTGGCATCCAAACGGCAAATGAAATTTAATGTGGACATGTGCAAAGTGATGCATATAGGGAAAAATAACCCTTGCTGTGGTTATACAATGTTAGGTTTCACATTAGGATCTAGAAGTCATAGTGGATGATATATTGAAATCGTTTGCTCAGTGTGCTGTGGCGGTCAAAAAAAAAAGCAAACAGTACGCTAGGAATTATTAAGAAGGGAATGGAGAATAAAATGGAGTATGTCATAATGCCTCTGTCTCGCTCCATGTGAGACCACACTTTGAATACTGTGTGCAGTTCTGGTCACCGCATCTAAAAAAAAATATAGTTGCACTGGAGAAAGACAGAGTAGGGTGACCAAAATGAAAAAGGGATGGAACAGCTCCCCTATGAGGAAAGGCTAAAGATGTTAGGGCTGTTCAGCTTGAAGAAGAGACGGCTGAGGAGGGATATGATAGAGGTCTACAATATTATGAAAGGTCTTGAACGGGTAAATGTGAATTGGTTATTTACTCTTTTGTATAATAAAAGGACTAGGGGGCACTCCATGAAAGCAATTAGATCATTTAAAACAAATTGGAGAAAATTCTTTTTCACTCAACGCATAATTAAGCTCTGGAATTCATTGCAGGGGGATATGGTTACGGCAGTTAGTATAACTGGGTTTAAAATAGGTTTGGATACATTCCTAGAGCAGAAGTCCATAAACTGCTATTAATCAATAAGGATTAGTAGCTTGGGATCTATTCATTTAATGTTTGGGTACTTGCAAGGTACTTGTGACTTAGTTGGCTACTGTTGGACACACTATACTGGGCTTGATGGACCCTTGGTCTGACCCAGTATGGCATATCTTATGTTCTTATGAGGTGCACCTACGGGATGTTCAGCAAATTATTATTTCCTACCTAATCCTAGTCCATGGCTTAAGATAGGGCAATTTGGTTAATGAGAGACTAAAAGGTCCTTTAAATATGAAAACTACAACCTGCCAGATGGACCCTGCTCCATTTAGGCCAACTAAATTACTGGATCAAGTAATTGTATCCTGATGTTACCCAGATCATTAATTTCTAAATACAGCAGAGACACCTGCATAAATCTTTAAAGAGGGCAGTAATTTGAATGGTGTTGAAGACGGAGGGGTTGGATACCAGGCTAGTTGAGTATTACCAGAAATCTTTTGTTTATAAGTAAAATAACTGAATGGCTGTCTTATCATCAATTGCTAGAATATCTCCTGAAACAAAGTCCTACACTCACATGAGTGTGTTTTCCAGGTGGGCACAGAACCGAGACACTGGTATTGAGTTTGTTAGATGGGATCATAGAAACATAGAAATGACGGCAGAAGAAGACCAATCGGTCCATCCAGTCTGCCCAGCAAGCTTCACACTTCTTTTTTTCTCTTACTTATCTGTTTCTCTTGGCTCTTAGTAACCTTAGGTTCTATTTCCCTTTCATCCCCAGAATGCATGCAGACAGGAAAGGAGGTTCTCTTTTGATTCTCCTCAATTTGTTTGCTGCATTTTACACATTCAACCATGCTTTGCTTTTGAAAAGCCTTACTCTGGTAGGTTTAGGTAGGTCTGTTTGAGTAGTTTTCTTCATTTCTGACAGATAGAATATATTGGGTCTGTTGAGAAGATAGGGATTCTGATGATCAATCTTTAACTTGCAGATTGCCCTAGAGCTCGGTCTCGTCCACTCTCCTTTTTAATATTTATCATGCTCCCTTGGCTGATGGCATCAGTGGATTTGACATTGAGTGCCATTTGTTTGTGGATGGCTTTCAACTAGTAGCTTTCATAGGAATAGACCAGGTCTCTGATATTAACAATGTCAACAAATGCCTTGAGGCTGTCTCAAGCTCATTGTACTGTAACAGGCTTAAATTGAATCCTTCAAAATAAGTCACTGCGGATTAGATCAAGTAACAGTGACTGTGATCCTATGGTAACAGTGACTGCAATCTATCTCTTAAAAGTAGTTTCCAATCTAGATGTCAAATTAGGCTCATGATTGGCTATAAAAGTTCAAATTTCTTCAGTAGTATGCTCTTCATTTTATTGTCTATGATAAATTTGACATAGGAATTTTGCTACGGTAGTCCACTCACTTTAGAACCCAGCTGTGAGGCAGTTGACTGGAACAAATAGGAATGATCATATTATACCAATCCTTCATGATCTTAATTTGCTTCCCATTGAGTTTATAATAAAGTTCAGTTTTAGCTTTGATTTTCAATGTTTACATAAAGCTTATCCAAAATACTTGACTGACCATTAGTACAGATATGAGCCTGTCAGGTTCCTTCAAACCTCACAGCAGTCTTTAATTATGCTTTCTTTATCTGTTGCTAAGCTATCCAAGACACAACACATTGTCTTTCGCTGTCTTGTGCCATTACTAAGGAATTTGGTTCCACCGGAATTATGAAGTGAGATAAATTATTTGCACTTTAGGAAGAAAGCCCAGACATGGCTTTTTGATCAAGCTTTTCTGGGCTAGTGATCATTTGACGTTGTATTTTGCTAAAATATATGTTTAGCTGAGATTTGATCTGAGTATGTAGAATAGTGATTTTTTTAAGTTATACTTTTGGTTGTTTTAGTTGTTTTGTTTATGTGAGTTTATTGTATTATTGTTGCTTATGTTGTTTTTAGTTATGGTTATATCACACGTTGACATATTGAAAGAAAGATGAATAATCAAATATTGGAAAATAAATATTTCTAGTTAGTCCCATGCTGTTTTAGGGGTTCATTTATCAAAGGCTTATCGCAAGATTCAATGTATGCTCATACATCCTTCTTCATTGAAGGCCACCATAATACCTCTGCAAGGTGGATAGCGAACGGAACTGTCCAGGGTGACCGACTAATCGGGAATCATGAGCCCACTTAAGAAGTTTCTTTCTCAGGGTCCGAGGTACCACCATCTTCCCAGCTGGAACGGAATGGGTAGCGGCCAGAATCACCTTTTCAGGGTTGATGATATGGCGAGGTGCACCCGGGACATCCTCTGAAGTGAAAGAGCGTGAGAGGGTGTCTGCACAGGTGTTCTTGTCAGCAGGATGGAACTTAAACATAAAGTCAAACTGATTAAAAAACAAAGACCATCGGGCTTGTCTATGATTCAGTCGCTGTGCATGACGCAGATATTCCAAATATTTGTGGTCTGTATATACAGTTATCTGATGTTGTGCCCCCTTGAGCCATAGGGGCCACTCTTCGAAGGCCAGCTTGATAGCCAACAGCTCTTTATCTCTTATACCATCATTTCTCTCGGCTGGAGAAAACGCCGGGAAAAAAAAGAGCAAGGGTGCAATGTATGGGTGTCACTGTTTTGACTCAGCACGGCTCCTACTCCGACATCGGAGGCATCAACCTCGACTATAAATGATCGTCGAGGGTTTGGGTGGCGAAGGCAAGGTTTTTTTGAGAAAAGCCTCCTTGAGGGTTTGGAAGGCAGCAACAGCTTCTGAGACCACTGTGAAGGGTTGGCTCCCTTCTTTATCATGGCAGTAAGTGGTGCAGTCAAGGTGGAGTAGTGGTGGATGAATGTGCGATAATAATTGGTGAAGCCGAGGAAATGGAGAGCTTTAAGACCAGTGGGTTGAGGCCAGTCCTGTATGCTTTTGGTCTTTTGTGGATCCATTTGGAAGCCCTTGCTGGACACCACATAGCCCAGAAAGGGAACAGACTCCTGCTGGAAGGCACACTTTTCAAGCTTAGCATAGAGAAGGTTGTCCCGTAGTCTCTGCAGAACTCTGGCAACATCTACCTGGTGACTTTGTAGATCCTGGGAGAAAATTAGTATGTTATCTAAATACACAACCATGCATTGGTACAGCATATCTCGCAGAATCCGGCCAGATACGAATACGGCCAGAGCATTACACAGGCCAAAGGGTATGACCAAGTACTCGAAGTGGCCATCGTGAGTATTAAAGGCCATTTTCTAATCGTCCGCTTGATGAATGTGGATCAGATAGTATGCTCCTTTTAGGTCTAGTTTCGTGAAAATCTTGACTCCCTGGAGTCTGTCGAATAACTCTGAAATCAGAGGTAAAGGGTATCAGTCCTTTATGGTGATTTCGTTAAGTCCTCTGTAGTCTATACATGGGCGAAGGGATCCATCCTTCTTGCCGACAAAAAAGAATCCGGCTCCGGCAAGTGACTTGGAAGGCCGGATAAATCCTTTTTGCAAATTTTCTTGAATATAGGCTGACATGGCCTCAGTCTCTGATAGAGAAAGTGGGTACACCTTTCCTCTAGGGGACTCCAAGTCATGCTTTAAATTAATAGCACAGTCGAAAGACCGGTGTGGTGGTAATACGTCAGCTGCTTTCTTTGAAAACACGTCTTGAAAGGACGAGTACTGTGGTGGCAAACCTGGAAGAGAAGTAGTGGTAGACATGCAAGGCACAGGTGTTACTTTCTTCAGACATCTGTTATGACAAGCCGCTCCCCATTGTGAAAGCTCCAGGGTACCCCAGTCAAACTGGTGTGTGTGTGGTCTTGCAGCCAAGGTAGGCCAAATACTACTGGATGAATGGCTTTGTCAAGGACCAAAAATGATATGGTCTCGGTATGAAGAGAACCAGTGCACAGGCATATCGGTTGCATGGTGTAGGAAACCTCTCCAGGTAGTGGCTCGCCATGTATAGAGGAGAGAAGCAGTGGAGTAGGTGTTGGAGCGATAAGAATCCATAGGTGTTCCACCAGCCTTTTAAGTATAAAATTACCACCGTCTCCGGAATCTACAAGTGCTAGAGTCTGGAATTCAAGAGTCCCAGAAATGATTGAGACTGGGAGAGTCAGTGGAGAGGAAGGGGTAGTAAGACCTAGGAAGAGTCCTCCAGCAGATCCTAGGTCTGCATGTTTCCCGGACAGATGGGACAGGATTGAACCACATGGCCAGGTTGTCTGCAGTACATACAGAGACCTAATCTCTTAAGGTAGCACCTCTCCTTGGTGGTTAAGTGGCTGTGGCCTAATTGCATGGGTTCCTCTTCTTCAGAGATAGGTGAAGGTTGGGTCTGAGTTGCTGGTGTTGATCGGGAGCGCATACTCCCTGAATGATGTTTCTTAGGACTCTTTACCTCCTGTGAACGTTCTCATAGGCGGCGAGAAATTCTCCCTGCAAGATCAATGAGTGAGTCCAAAGTGTCAGGTAAGTCATATGATGCTAATTCATCCTTGATGAGGGAGTTAAGGCCCTCTAGGAAAATTACACATAGGCACCCCAGGTCCCAATGAAGCTCTGAAGATAGGATCTTAAATTCAATGACATAGTCCAGAAGTGGCTTAGCTCCTTGTTGGAGATGTAAAAGAGCAGATCCAGCGACTGTCTTGCGAGCTGGGTCATCAAATACCGACTTGAAGAGAGCAAGAAAACCTGGCAAGTCGCTGAGGATTGGGTCATTGCAAACCCAAAGAGGTGAAGCTCAGGCCAGGGCTTTCCCGTCTAAAAGAGACAGGATATATGTAGTCTTGGCTACTACATTCGGAAAGTAGGTTGGTTGTAGCAAGAAGTGCATAAGCACTGGTTGAGAAAACCCCTACCCAACAGGGAATCTCCTGAAAAGCGAGTGGGAGCTAGTAAAGGTACTGCAGTACGTACAGAAACCACTTGTGATGAAGCATCTTTATCATGTGTTGTAGAAATGTTCAGTTGGGAAGTCAATTGATTAAAAGCATTAGTCAATGTCTCTAAGGTCCTCTGTTGTTCAGCAATATGTTGGGCCAGGCCAGGGATGGCCTGCAGAGCTGAGACCTGAGCCAGGTCCATGGAGTTAGCAATCTGTTATAATTTGGTGTGGTTGTGGACCCTGGATCGTAGTGAGAGCTAACTCCACCCACAGGGAGGAGCCCTGTGGGGACTCACCATGATAGGCGTGGTCTCATCTGAGATGAACACAGTTAGTAATGAGACTTTATTAGACTGGAACGTAGGTGAAGTACCCATGGAGTGGGCAGAAAGACACAGTCCAGAGTAGTAATGTGGCTCAGTAATGATATCCCTGGTAGTGGTCCGCAGAGGTGGGGTATGCCAGGGAACTCTTCCTCCCAGGAACACTTCTCAGGGGTAGATCCGGTAGTGGCCCGCAGTGCGGGGTATGCCGAGAATCAACATAGTTGAAAGTAGCGAAGTGCAGGAGGTCAGTAGAGCAGAATAGATGAGGATACTCACTCCGAAGTGTAGAAGCAGGTATGTTGAGAAGAGCACAGTAGTGGCCCGAGGCACGGGGTACACCGGAGGTTCCGTCAGCAAGATGATAACAACGAGTAGCGTACTCACAAGGCTGAACAAAGCTGGGTCCCAATCAGAGTAGATGGCATCTCCAGGCAGGAAGGTACTCTGAGGAGTGGACAGCCAGAACGCGACAAGGCATCCGAGGAGCGGGTACCTAAGGCGTTCAAGCCCAGAGTGCAGGAACAAGTTCAGAGTAGCGAATAGCGAGGGGTCTCCAAAGGAGTGGAATTCAGCAGGAAGGAAGTCCTTGCTAACTCGTAGGAAGCAAAATCCGAATAGCTTAAATACACTGGTGGGTGACGTCATGCGGAGGGGATGCCCCCGAGGTTCCAGCCATGACGTGTTTGAGAGGGCCTGGCACACGTGCACATGCCCTTGGTAATCCCTGATTCAAGATGGCCGACAGGCTCGTCCACGCTGGGGACGCCAGGGAAGGTGGTGTTTGCAGATGGAGAGTGCCAATCTTCCAAGAGTCGCTGGTGCAGGGAAAAAAAGAGGTGAGCATCAGAGGTCGCAGCCATCTGTGACCGACGGGCACAACACCAACATACCCTAGCTCAGTGGTTCTCAAACTTTTTCGCTGTCATGACACACCTGATGGACAATGCTCACATCTGTGACACACCACTCACAACAATCCACAGCTAAACTAAAAAAAAGTCTCAGTATTACTTTTATTGTTAAGAATGAGACAAGGGGAAGATAAGAGTACTCTCTCTGACAGAAATAACACATTTTTTGTACAAGCTGCATTCTCTATCCCCCATGGAGTCACCAACCTTTTTTCTTCTACTGTCACTCTCAGGCCCAGCAGGGTAAGATAGAATTAGTTATCCCTAGTCTGGAAGAGAAAGAGAATTGCCATTTTTTGCTGGGCTCTGGCAGGAATGGAGGACAAGAGCTGTGTCCTACTGGGCCCAGTATGTGAAGAAGTCTGATTCGTGAACCGTACAGCCTTACGCACCCTCCCCTCCCAACAAAATTAAAAAGTATGCATTTATAATAGATTTCATATGAAAAAAAAGACATTAAAAGTACAGTCTGTGGTAAAGAAATATCACTTACAATATGTATATTATATTTACATGCACTGCCGTGATGCAAACCAGAAAACCCTGCAAAAAAGTAAAAAATGTCACTTGGAACCCATTTGGCATCAGGCCTATTGGAACGTGTTCAGTGTGGGCTTAACACTCAGAAAGTCAAAATTAAAGAATTATAACAACAACATTATAGTAAAACCTCCAACCTAAAACACTAACTGACAGCATGCAAACAGTAACAATCCTACTTATGAAAAGGTAGAAGTGCTAATATTATACCAGGCCCTAAAATAGTGGCATGGAGGAGTAGCCTAGTGGTTAGAGCAGTGGGCTATGAACCAGGAGACCAGGGTTTGAGTCCCACTATTGCTCACTTTACCCTCCATTGCCTCAGGGGATGGGGAAATACCTCCAGTACCTGAATGTAATCCACTTTGAAGCACTGCAAAAAGTGGAATTTAAATCTAAATAAATAAATAAAATACCAACACCTCCTATTAGGAAAATAGAACAAGAAAGGCTACTATATACAGAAACTACATGCTGGCAGAATACCTCAGTTTGGTCATACATGCAGAATACAGACAGACCCTCACCAAATACAGAATAAAAAGAGCATACTGGAAGTATGAATAGAAATATATATGCAACAGACAAAAACTGAACTGGAAACCATAACAGTACAACAATGGAAAACAGAATCACCATTCCTCATAAAAAAAATATAAAATCTATAGTAATAAAATCATACTAATAAAAAGAAAATACACATTTCATAACAGCTGAAGAATAGAATAATATCTAACATAATATCTAAAACATTTCAAAACAGCAGACATAAACATCCAATAATTAAAACTAATAAGGATTAAAAATAAAAATCCCCTGCTGTCCATACCTGGGTACTTTTGATTTCACCGTGCCCTGAGATTGTCAAGAGGAGAGGGGTGGGATTTTTGCTCAAACTTTCTCTCACATGCTCAGTCTCACACAAACACATAGGCTGTCTCACTTGCTCTTGCTCAGTCTTGCATGTGCACACACACACACACATATATACATCCACATGCAGGCTGCCTCTCACTTTCATATGCTTAGTCTCACACACGCATTCATACACATGCTGTCTCTTACTCCCACATGCTCAGTCACACATAGGCAAACACACACAGACATACATACTGGCTGTCTCTCACTCACTTGTTCAGCCTCACATAGACAAACACACCCACAGGCTCTCTCTCTTATTCTCACATGCTCAGTCTCACACAGGCTACCTCTCACTCATATACTCAATCTCACTCAGGCACAGGCACACATACACACACACACACACATACACATAGGCAGTCTCTCACTCTTACACAGGCTGTTTCTTACTCGTGCTCAGTCTCACACAGGCACATACTCACAGGCAGTCTCTTACTCTCACATGCTCAGTCTTACACAGACACATACAAGGCTGTCTCTCACTCTCATGCGCTAAGTCTCACATAGGCAAACACACCCACAGGGAGTCTCTTACTCTCATGTGCCCCCCCCCCCCCACACACACACACATACACACTGTTTCTCTTCCAGGTGGAAGTGACAGTAGTAGCAGCTTCCAGTAGTGACAGTAGTAGCAGCTTGAAGCGTCAGCCTGTCCTCCTCCAGGCCCTGTGGCTGGCGGGATTCTCTCTCTTTCTCGGGGCCACGGGGGCTGACACTGTGCCTCTTCAAATTTGGCTCGCACTGCTCCTTCTCTTGTTCCCATGCGGGTCCACCTCACTTCCTCTTCCGGGCCGTGCTGATAAGGAGGCCATACCGCAAGGGCTTGAAAATGCTGACATCCCGGGAGGAGGAGAAGGAGATCTCTGCATTCTGCTGGAGCGGAGGAGGGGGAGGGAAGATTAGCCGCATCAGCAGGAGACCGGGGAGTGTGGTATTCTGGCCACAGAGGTGGCGACACACCAGCTTGTGCTTTGCGACCCAGTGGTGTGTCTTGACACACTGGTTGAGAATCGCTGCCCTAGCTTATGAGCGAGGTTCATTCCTGTCATGGTTTGCGGAAGACAAACACAATATAAACCCTGCACCATTAGTTATATATATATATATATATATATATATATATATACACTTTGCGTCCACGGACCCCACTCTAACAATGGATGCAGAGCATTTCCATGTACAACTCACTGTACCATACACCCCTTGAGGTGACATTACTATTAACATCTCAGCAAGACACTCCATTAACAAATCTCAGTGAGATCCATTAAGTGGAACAGCCCTGAAAGCATTGGAACATACCCTAGAACACCAAATCACCTCCTATTGGGAGGTGCAGATTAGAATACAGAAGAAGCTGAACTGCTACAGATCCCTATTCAGAAACTACACGCTAGCAGAATACCTCACTTCAGTCAAACATGCAAAATGATCTCCACCAAATACAAAATAAGAAATCTCAAATGTATAAATAGAAATGTGGCAGACCCTCCCAGTTTGGCCACCAGATGTCACTGCGTAGTGAGAAGCCATCCATACCCCCCTCAGTCCCTCCCACCTGGAGGTTCTGGATTGGCTGCCTCAGTACTATGTAGCCCAGCCATTTTATTTCACAGGGGGATTCAGTTAGAGAGAGGTCAGAGAGCAAGAAGTATTTTTTACACACTCTGGTGAGGCCTCCAGTCTCACCCACAGGAGTTTCTTTTAGAAGTGACACCTCCCAGTGCACTCCCTGCCTGAGGTTCTTTCTCCTAATTTTACAGAGAGATAGATTCTACGCCTGATACCCCTTTGGGGCAAAAGGGGTTCTCACCCACTCTAAACTCTAGGTGGGCAAGCACCAGTGATGGATCCTGCTGGGAGACACAGCCAGGGCAAAGAAGATATCCAGTTTAAATTTTGGAAGTATTTTGTGGACTTAAGAAGCACGGGGAGGTTTATACTGGGATTGCAGAGCTGAGAAGTAGCCTAATCCCAAAACTTTTTCCCAAGAGAAATCCCCTGAAGTAACAACTAAAGTATGAAGGAATGGAAGATCAGGAGCAGGAGACCCCCCCCAATCGGATCTCCACCAACACCAAGGGACCAGGAGCAGGCTGGGTGTCCGCGGCGATGACTGAACGTGGGATTTCTGACGTGAAGTGGGGAACCCCTTTAATAGGATTCCCAGACAGCCGCTGGGCGAGTCGTGTGCATTTAAAATCCCCATGGGCTCTGCAGAGGAAAAACAGTAATGCACCATGCGTCCGTCAGATGTAAACTCGCCCGTCCGGATAATGGGCTTAAAATACATTTTACTGATTGGTAATAATAATTTAGACATCCTGCCTGAGTCATTAGTCTCTCACCCCAATGAGAAGCACCTACGGTTCTGACACATTGGCGACCTTTTCTCATCGTCTGGGCCATAAGCAAGAGCTTCCCCCCTATAAAAAGAGTCGCCCCCTCCCCCCCCAGGGATTAAGAGTCATGGTGGGAGGGAAAACTTAGCGAAAGCAGTCCCTGAAGATATAAATTAATGATGTGCCCTAAGGAGCCACAATCCTCCAAAAAAAGGGGTTACAGAAATCTGAGGACCAAATCTGAAATGCTAGTCCTAGCATGCAATGCAGTTCTGCAGCACTAGAAACAGGAATTATTTCCTCCTGTACTCAGCCAGGCCCCTCTCATTGTTCTTATGGGGAGTGGGGGCCATGTTATATAACATTCCCCCCTCCCTCCAAGAATGATGCCAGGGACTCAGCAGCCCCAATCTAATATTCCCCTCCCCCTATACAAAAAAAAAATCAGCGTAGGCTCCGCAGCCCAAAATAAACCTCCCCCCCCCCCCCCCCCACTAAAACACAATAAAGATTCAGGGACCCAACATATCCTACCCTCCACATAAAAATATTAAAAGCTCTGTGGCCACAACATAATTACCCCTCCCAAAACAACAAGGCCACTCTTCTCTCCCTTCAGTCCACTCCTTTTTTTCCTTCTGACCCAAGCCCATTCCTCTTCCTCTTTTCCCCTGATCCCAGACCCTTCTCTTTCCCCTTCAGCTCCTCATCTCTCATCTCTCATCTCTCCTCTATCCCCACCTCCTCTTCCTCTCTTACCCCCAGCCCCCCTCTCCCATCCTCTACCCCATCAGACCCCCCCTCTATCTTTCCTCTTCCCATGATGATACCCAACATCCTTCTCTCTCCCCCCACCTCAACCTCTTCCCTCTTATCCTCCCATCCCTTCTCTCTCCCTCCTACTCTTTGTCGCTCTCTCTCCCCTCTCCCAGCAGGTTAAACACTCAGGCTTGATCAGATAGGAAAAAAACCCCAGAACCTGGTCCCTCTGCCTGCAGGCCCTCACCAAGTCTGTCAGGCGGGAACCGCAGGTCAGGAGAGTCTCAGCAAGTCTGGGGAGGAGAAGTTCAGCAGCGCAATGGGGGACTCCAAGGATGGAGTAAAACCTGGAGCAGGTGAAGAACAGCTCTTCCCTCATCCATGTGCCTGTGGCTCCCCTGGCATCTCATGCAGATCAGCGTAAGAATGCAGGCACCCACGCCGCGCCACAAACCAGCCTGAGACGTGCACCGTGGCAGGAGCCGGATCACTGCTGGGTCCGTGGTGCCAGCGCCTGGGTGGCCCACCCCCCCTATTTTCTGTGGAGATATTTTGTGTAAACCATAAGGCATAATTATTCCCAGACCAACTAATAAAATACCTTGATGCTAGAAAAGCAGACATAACGGTAAAGGAGAAAATGACAAAAAAACAGCTTCAGCGATAGAAGTGTCGGTTCCAGTGATTATTTCCCCGTTCAACTCACCATACAAAATATAAAATTCAGATTCTGATGTCATCTCAGTAACAGCTGCACAAACTCTCTCCACTACCAAGCACATTATGGAATAATATAAAATCTTGTAAAAAAAAAAAAAGAAAATCAGCACATCGATAGCAAATGTATCATACCATAGCAGCACGAACGCCCAGACTCAAACAGCAACACTAGGAAAAGACAGCACTGTAAATATTGCAACAGCCCATAAAACGTCAATACATATCCTACTGAGGAAACACAATCAACCAAACTGCTACAGATCTCTACGTACTAGCGAACAATGATAACACATCCCACCCAAGCTCTTCTACTTTGCCCCCTCTCTCCACACTCTGCCCAGCACCAGTATCCCCAATCCTCTCTCCCTTCCCCCCACTGCACAGACTGCAGCTTCCCTCTCTGTTTCTCTTCCCGTTCCCACCCCTTCTCTCCCCAATCTGTGCCAGAGGACCAGGGATAATAAAAGGAAAGAGGGAGCCAGGACTGGTAGGGGTGAGAACAGGGAGAGGAAAGACGAGGGTGAGAGGAAGGGTGGTTGGGAGATGGGGAGGAGGGAGATTCTAAGATGGGAAAAGGAGGTTCCAGTATCCAGGGGAACAAAGTCTGGGAACAACGGTAAATTCAGATTGGAGAGAAAGGGAGGGAGGTGTTCCTACCCCCTACTCTGGTCCAGCTCCCTCTCACTCCCTACCCCATCGCTAACCTTCTCTCACCCTTCCATCTTGTACGCACTCTCACACAGCTAGCCCCCATCCATCCCAACTAGTAAGCAAGCCTGTCATCCCAATCAGCCATTCACCCCCAAGCAACCAGGCTGCCCCCAAAACCAGACATTCTCTACAGATCTGGCAGCCAGGCCTCCCAAGCAGGCTAGCCAGTCTCCCTAGAAAGTCAGCCAGCCTGTCTTCAACCCCCCATGCGCACTCCGAGCAAGCTTGCTCTCCTCCATACTTCCCTCCCCCTGAGCAAGCCTGCCTCCCTCCCTCCCTCCCCCACCCAGCAAGCCAGTCTCTTTTTACCTTACTGGCTTGCTTCACAGATCTTCGATCTCTGCGTCCGTCCCTCAATAAACAGTGCGAGAGTGGAGGGCCCCCCCCTCCCCATGTGGATCAAACTCATGAGCTGTGCTGTGCAGTTCATTAGCTATTTGGAAAATGGGTCAAGGGATCCTTAGTGGCCTGGGGGGGCAGGAAAATTTGGTGGGTTCAGAGCCCGGGTAGCCCCACCCTGCCCTGACACCTATCAGCCTCAGTCTATGCTTCTTTGCCTCCATGCTTAGAAAGAAAGAAGGGAAACCAAGAGAGAATGCCAGGCAGAGAGAGAGAGAAAAGGAGAGCAAGAGTAAACGAAAGAGAAAAAGAAAAAAAGAGAGAAAGAAAAGATTAAAATAAAAAAAAATAACAGACAAATTAAAAAAGATGAAAGAAAGAAAAAAGGAAGAAAAGGGAGTTGTGAGTAATTCTATATGTTCTATATGTTGCGGTACCTCAGATTTTGACAAATGTAAAAATGGAGATGAGAAGTAATATAGGTGAGTGGATACATTTGATGGTTCTCTTGCTTCACATCAGACTTGATAGACATCTTAAAACCATGCAGAGTTCAGAGAAAACGTTGCCTCCATGTGGCTCAGATGGGAGGCCATGACAGCAGCCACATGGCAACCCGACCGCATGGCTAAACTGAAAGCAGATTGGAGGAGACCTTGATGGGAGGGCTTGAAACTGGGCAGCCTGGGTGGGGATAAAAGGGAGAGGTAAGCAGCCTTCTGTCTCTTGGTTTCAGAGGACTGTAACTTCAGCCCCCCCCCCCCCCCACACACACCCAAAAGGGGTCGTTGGGGGGGGGGGAGGGGGATTTGTCACAGGTGTAATACGGGGTGAGTGAAATACAGACCTCATCCCAGGACAGCCATGAAGTGAGACACCACGTCTTGATCAGAACTAGCAATCCTCTTTTCAGCAGGCTCACAATTCTCTTTTCGGCAAGCTCTTGCCATTACAGATGGCAAGAGCTAGGGGGGGGGGGGGGTAGTAGCTGCCCAGCATACCCGCTATGTCTGTCTAGCAGGCGCCATGCTGCAGACAAATTAAGGAGCCGGGTCTGGCTGGCAGGTTGTGTTAAGAAGTAGGACTTTAAATGGCTGGGTCTGTCTGGAAGGCCATGGACTCGTGACGCCAGTTGGGTCTGTCTGGCAAGCCGGTTGAGTCGATTGGACAAAGTGACTTTTATTAGCTAATACTCTATTAGCTGAGACTGGGATGTGCAGAAGGAATGCTAAGACTAGGGTATTTTGCCAGGTTAT
This sequence comes from Rhinatrema bivittatum, assembly GCF_901001135.1. Lineage (NCBI taxonomy): Eukaryota > Metazoa > Chordata > Amphibia > Gymnophiona > Rhinatrematidae > Rhinatrema > Rhinatrema bivittatum. The sequence continues at coordinate 561,458,700 of NC_042617.1, read as the reverse complement.
TTTTGCCAGGTTATTTTAGGGTATTTTGCCAGGTTAAAAACCTGGCTCTTCAGGCAAGCGTTCCAATTCCCAGAGTGTAACTAGGCACCTCCTCCTGTCTTTCAGATCCAACCATTGCAAGGTGTCACTAACACATTGACACTTAATTTCATACACGGACTTGGTTATTCGCAATAGCTATTTAACAGTCATCCTTTTCATATTATATTATTTAACCGATTACTTGCAGACTATATACGCTACTAAAGTTCCTTGTAAAATGTGAACACACACACTCAGCTCAAAACACGAATAATGTTATAATAATAATATTTGTTTGTTAAATACTATTGTTACTTTCACTGTTCCTTGTAATAATGTTCAATGGTTGATTGTTATTGTTCAATGTTCTATGTAAAAAAAAACCCAGTCTAACCTCCCAGACCAGGGCAACCTTTTCGTTACTTGTAAACCGGATTGATTTGTATTGCATACAGGAATTCCGGTATATAAAAATTAAAAATAAATAAATAAATTCTGATCTTAACTGCAGTAACCAATTAATATTGCTGCGGCTGAATTTTGTCCCACTATACCTGCCTTCATGATTTTACTTCTTACGATGTGGTTCCTAGGTGGGGAGTAGGAAAGGGGAGATGGGGAAGGAGTGCCAGCGAGGCCTACTAAGTGAGGCTACAGTGTGCTATCATAATGTGTCAATGCCTTTTGCATACAACAGTGCAAGAAAGAAAGAGGAAAAGGGCCCAAAAATATAGAAAGAAGAAAAATAAAGCAATACTAATCAAGACTGAAGTTAGCCAAAAATCACACATGGAGCAGATGTCAGAAAGGAATCAGATCTTTCTTAGAAAAGAGTACATTATATCACCATATAAATTAGGGCAGAAGAAAGGACATTTTTGGTCTCAAAAGTTCCTGCACTGCAACATTTGTGTGTGTGTGTGTGTCCACTATAAGGTATCCAAACCAAGAAAGATTTCCCTTTTTCTCCAGGACAAAAAGAGCTACTAGAACTCTTAATAGATATATAAAAATTAGAAAGAGAGAAAACATGGTTTCATAATTAGGAATGTGCTGAGCTTCAGTGGCCTGCATAGCATATAAATGAAATGTTATTTGCAGGAAAAATACGAAGAGGGTGATGAAAGCTTTTTTCCTAACTGGAGAAGGGGTGGGGGAGGGAAGGAAGAGAGAGGTAGAGGAGGGAGAGAAATTGCCCTATAGATCTCCATGAGAAGCGCCACTCGCTCGGCAGGGAGAGTAGAAGGGTCTGAGCCCACAGTTCATATTTCCTTTGTCAATGGCATCCAGCCCCTGGCTTTGGGAACTGACTGGAGGCAGTTTGCAAATGTATGTGCTTGGCTGGGAGCCTGCAGTTGCCTTTGTTCTGGCCACTTAGGGGGCCCTAATAGGGAAGCCTGAGCGTGTCATCTCCGACTGCCACGGCTTCCATCAGTAACATGATGGGCAACTTTTTAGACAATGTCCAACATGAACATTCAAGGCTCCGGCTATTCTTCTTCTAGGCTGCGATGCTGACTCCACATGCTGCTTTCCAGACCTTATTGCTGTGGCAACAAGCAATGCAAAATATGGGCTTTGCGAGCACTGACTTGAGGAAACGTACAGCCTCCCCTAACAAAAGTTAGTCCCTCCAAACGACTCTCCCCCCCCCCCCCCCCTGTACACCAACATGTCCACAAATCCCAAGGTCCAGATTACCCATAGGGTCTCAAAAGGGTCAGGATGAGCTTTCCGAAACAAGTATCTAACTGCTGCCATTAAGTCCATGAGGAGTAAGAAGAAGCAGCGCCCGGCTTAGTGGAGATCCATGTTTAACTTTTCCAGTCTGTTTGTACAACATAGACTGCAGTAAGTGTACTGATTTCTCACCATCTCTATCCTCCTACCCACCTACTATGCAATGTGCATGATACGTTAGTTCAAAATTCCATAAGCAAATAGTAATAACCGCAATGTATCCAGCTATACTTTGTCACTGCTTTATTTACGCCTTTTTAAACAGCTCCACCGCAATTCCATTGAACTTTTTAGGAGTGGCCAATTTCAGAAACCCTGCATTTCACACACGCACACATCCCATGAACCAATCGGATCCCAATTTCCATGTGAAGTCATTTGTGGCTCTGTTCCCAACATGGCTGTTTGCAATGGTGCTGGAGAACTGCAGGGGAGCAGTTTAAAAACTTCAGCTATAACATTAAACAAATGAGAATTTCACAAGATGCAAGATGGATATTAACACTTGCCATTTGAACTTTTGCAACCTCACACACCATGGGTACATTTTCCTTCTCAAGGAGAACAATAACATCAAGATCCAAAAACCAAAATAAGAAAGCTAAGAAAAATTATCACCTAACAGCTTTAAGTGCTATATACAAATTCTATAAAAATAAGAGAAACATTTTATTCGAGTTGGGACCCGTGATTATTGATTAGGCATTGTGTGGTCATGGCAACTTCTTGGTTGCTCAATGAGCTACACGATGTATCAGCCGATGATATGAAGGTTCTTTAATGACTGCCAGTTACAATTAAAGTGCACAGTGTTTAATAAGTGGTTACACTGGAATTTGAGCAACTTAAAAGTGCACAGGGCAGAATTTGGAGTTGTTTTACAGTTATCTGTTTTCCACTATCGGACTATAAATTGTTAAAGACAAACGAAAAAGAAAAAAATGACCAGTATATTTTACTTAAAAATATCTGGCTTAGAGATTCTCCGAGGAAAACAAATGGTTTGATTCACGATTAAGACAATAGTATTTCACTTTCTTTGACAAACTGGCTTTGCTGGATTTAAAGAATGGTGTTTTGTTTTGTTTTTTTCTAATGAGCTACGCTTGTGTTTAAAACGTACGTTACAGTGACAGGAATGCTAAAGAAGAGCAAATGTCCTTTGGCACATGATGCAGAGTGGGAGCAGCTGCAGGAACATCATTACATTTGCTCTGGAATTTGTTGCTCACCTTCTTGTCAGATGGAAGAGGGCAGCTTGTTTGCTGAGCAAGTATTTTTTTTTCTCTGCTTTGGTAAGGTGCTGAACGACATGCACCCGCATGCTTTCAGGTGACTGGACATCTTCTTCCATGGATTCTGTTAATCTACCCACATAACTCCTATTTTTACCTGCATAGATCCAGAGTAAAGAGCTTATGCATTAAAGCATATGCTAAAAAGCATGCATGCTAAAATGCCATTTAATGAGCAGTCAAAAAAAGCATGCACACTAAGTCAAAAATTATAGTGTGTGCAAGCTGCATCTCAAAATTCTTTGTGTTAACTGACCCAAAACAAAAGGTTAATTAAAAGGGGGATTTCATCCCCTCAACCCCACTCAAGATCAGCCCATACCCCCCATTACAGATCCCAATCCTTCTGATGCAAACCCCCCAACTCTCTGATTAATGACTTATAAACCACTAAATCAAGTCAAAGACTCATCAAAGCCCCAAATCCTCCCAAACAAAGATCCCCTAATCCAAAGTGGGCCATTCTCAAACCCAGAGGTGGCCAACTCCGGTCCTCAAGAGCCACAAACAGGCCTGGTTTTCAGGATATCCACAATAAATATGCTTAAGATAATTTGCATAAAATGGAGGAGGTGCATGCAAATCTATCTCATGCATATTCATTATGGATATCGCTCAAAGTCACACGAAGACCCAAGTTTTGCAGTTCAAAAACACGGACTTTGTTGAAATAGGGAACTACCTGGAGGAAGAACTAGAAGGCTGGGAGAAAATGAGAGATGTGGAACAACAGTGGACCAAACTAAACGGAGCAATTACCAAGACAACTAATCTATATGTTAGAAAAGTAAAGAAAAGCAAGAGAAAAATGAAACCTATCTGGTTCTCAAAGGAAGTGGCTGATAAAATAAAAGCTAAAAGTACAGCGTTTAAGAAATTATAAAGGATTCCAAAGAGAGGATCACAAGGAAGAATATCTGGTGGAACTGAGGGAGACGAAGAAAATAATCAAGATAGCAAAAAGTCAAGCTGAAGAAAGAATTGCCAAAGAGGTAAAGCGAGGTGACAAAACATTTTTCAGATACATCAGAGAAAGGAGAAAAGTCCAAAGTGGTAGAATTTGTAGCCTCATTAGCAGGGCACTAGTAAGGCACTATCCTTTGACAGGGCAGACATCAGTTCAAAGCCCACCACATGCCTTTTGTTGTCATGACAGCCTTTGACATAGTTCCACATAGGTAACTTAGAAATAAACTGAGTACCCTAGATATGGGCCCTAAGGTTACTCCTGGGTTAGAATCAGTTGAGTGGGAAGTGACAAAAGGTAGAGGTAAATGGAGCGCACTCGAAGGAAAGGGGGGGGGGGGGGGGGGGGGGGTTACCATTGGTGTGTCACAGGGTTTGGTCCTGTTCAACATATTCGTCAGCGATATCACTGGGCAACAATGAAAGTGTTACTGACCTAAAAAGGTCAAACTGTAGTATCTTGATGTGCTGAACACGAATATGACCATGAAAAGTTTTTATTGGTTCTCGTTTTGAAGACATTTAATATAGTTCACTTTCTATGTTTAGTCATGTAAATTTCTCCAGTAGGACTGTAAATAAGTCTAGAATGATGTAATATTGCATCATATTGCATAATACCATCATGCACACATCATCCAGAGTTTATTACATCATTTTCTGGTGCAATGCAGTTCTACTGCCATGCTGCTGCTGAGTAAGCTGACGTCAGCAGTGTACTATACAAAGCCCTGTCAGAAAGGGTGAGCAATTGAAATATTCATGCTGGCTGACTACTGCTGGACACTCCCCAGAGATGCTCCCGAACAGGTGTACAAGAGACAAGCAAAGAAATTTAAGACGTAGTCTATGACTTCATTTTTCAAACGGTATTAACCGTAGTTCTCCTACTATTGGCATACAATTCAAGATGTAATTATATTATTGCATATTACAAAAAAACTAGAGCCAATTTTGCATTTTCACAGTCACATTCGTGTTTAGCACATGGAAATGTATAAGAATTGACTAATTTCATTTCCGTAACATGACTTGTGAAAATTTGTTGCCCAGTGTATTGTGGAAGGACTGTTGGGAACATCTTGCATTTTTGCAGATGATACTAAAATCTGCAACAGGGGTTACAACTCTGGAAAACATGAGGAGAGATCTAGTGAAGCTTGAGGAATGGTCCGGAGTCTGGCAGTTAAGATTTAATGCTGAAAAATGGAGAGTCCTCATGCATTTCAATTTATTTCTTTTATACCACAATATCTAACAACATTTTAAAATGTAATGACAAAATACAAAGCTGTAGTGGGTGGAAGGATGGGGGTTTTTGCCTTGCAGTCTGAATCATACAAACACACTAAGAAAATATTGCCACCTGATTATGGCTTATGTGAAAATATGAAAAACTATACTTTTGTATATAATATATGCGCAAACAGACACTTATAAGAACGTCTATGAAAATAACAAACAAAACAGGTTATATATCGACACAATGTGCAAGGGTAAATAATCTTCCCCAGCTAACAGGGAAATATATATGTACAAAGGCCTAGCAAAAAGCTGCCACTTTCCTGAAAAGAGCGTCTTTCCCAACTTCTCAGATGGTGGTCAGCGAGCAGATCATTCTGGGGAGACTGGGTGGTGCTGGGAACTCTGAATCTTTGCAGCGTTTGTCGTGCTAATCTCTCTTGGTTCAGCTCTCGGCAGGAGGCCACTGTGGGTTAGAACCTTATCCCTATGTCTGGACATGCGCTGCATGGTTTCTTGGTCTACTAGCCCTCCTGAAGTATTACCAAACTAACTGCTAAGAAATAATTACTGCAAGTGTCAAGACTACTCTGAAATGGTAAACAAAAAAGAAACTAAAAACCTGGCTTTTCCGCCAAGCATTCCCAGACATTTAATGCTACCTAGTCAAGATTATAAACCCAAATTTATGGGATACCTCACTGTTTTTTACTATTACGATTTTTTCAACTGCATTATGATTTTGAGCTCATACATTTCTTGTATTTACACTGTATTTACACTATATTTATTCTGTCTCCTTTATATTTTATTGTTTATATAATATATTATAATATTACTATGTTTAATTGGTTATTCTGTTCTATGTAAAGCCCCTACTCTTTTTGGGCATTCAAAGTTGTATGTAAACCGGAGTGATTTGTAGTTCCTACAAGAACTTCGGTCTATAAAAATTAAAAATAAATAAATAAATGGTGGGTTCTTGTCTTTTATTCACTATTTGTAATCGCCATTTTGCCCAGAAATTCTGTATCACCTTGTACTTCTCTAAATGAAACACATTCTGTTGGACAATTGGAATCATAATAAAATCTGCATCAGTATCATCCATATGTTCTGTAAAAGTTTATTCTGTGTTTATAGTCTACTCCTTAATAAAGAAGTTGTACCATAAACTAAATCTGGGCAGATGCCAGATTTTTCCCAGTTCTGGGCTCTCACTGTGCTGCTTGTACTATGCTTATTTGCTAGAGCTGCACTTCACAGAACACAGTTTTTTAACTCCTTCACTGCCAGATGGCTCTAAGTGGTATTCTTATTATCTAATTAGGTCCTGTCTCCTTCTTGTATTCTGCATTTCTCAAGCTGCTTCTAATCAGACTAGGGGGAAGGAGGGTTACCTAACTGCCCAGAATCCTGTAATTTCTTCTTTATGCATTCAGTATTGTACATGCATATAAGCAGTACTGTGTCTCTGTTGTCTTTTCTGGCAGAATATTCAGTACTTTCCAAGCAAGCTACATGCTGACCTTGTACAATAATAATGGAGTATAAATTGTTCTTTTCTCTCTCTCATTCTTTTTTGCCGTTTTACAGCATACCTCACCATTTTGTCAGTACTCTAAATGGGGCCCACCTGTCCCTATCGCATATATCTAGATAACTGCAAAGGGAAGACTGCCTAATACAAGTAAGTTTTACAGTGAATCTAGATAACTACAAAGGGAAGACTGCCTAACACAAGTAAGTTTTACAGTGAATTCAAGTAAGCACAATGCTGCATCCTATAACTATGACTAACTGTATTTCTCTCTCATAAGGAGCTAGATTAATCCTTACTTGTTGCACCAAAATTCTACCACAAAACCTATCCCCTAACACATAAGTTCAATCCACTTTACAATAAAGTTAGGTTGCAAAATTCCAAGGGAGCAGTACAGTATAAGAATGAGGTTCTGTGCACAAACCAAGAGCAGGATCTAGGGTTGATCATATCTGATGATCTTAAGTTGGCCAAACAGGTAGGTAAAGTGACAGCAAAAGCCAGAAGGATGCTTGAGAGCATAGGGAGCGGAAAAGGATGTGATATTGCCTCTGTTTAAGCCTCTGGTGAGATCTCATTTAAAGTATTGTGTATAGTTCTGGAGACTGTACCTTCAAAACGTTTACGTGGCAGCTACTAAAAAGGTGAGTGGTCTTCATCAAAGCATATGGGGACAGACTTAATGATCTAAACATGTGTTACCTGGAGGAATGGAGGGAAAGACGAGATATGATAGAGACATTTAAACATCTCCTAGGTATAAAGGCACAGGAGGCAGGCCTCTTTCAATGGAAAGGAGGCTTTGGAACAAAGGATCAAGAGATGATGGTGAAAGAGGAAACTTGGGCGTAACCTAAGAAAATATTTATTTACAGAAAGGATGCTGGACATATGGAACAGCCTCCCTGTGGAGGTGATGGAGACAAGGTTCATATCATAATTCAAGAAAGTATGGAATAAGAGCAGAGGATCTCTAAGAGATAGAGATCTATAAAGCTGAGTAGACAATGTGGATGTTCTAAGGTTCTATGATCTTGTCCATACTAAACCCATTGGGGTATGTATTGGACCCTCTCGGTGCCTGTTAAGAGCAGCAAAAGTAGATTTAGCTGGCTGGGTTTGCCAGCTCATGAATGCTCCGTTGTGGGAAGATGTTCTTAAACAAGCATCAGTGCACCCAATATTACAAAACTGTGTTTGGAGTCCCAGATGCCTGGAAACTACAGACTAGTTTCAAACTCCACTCTCTGGTCGATTTATTTATTTACAATAATTTATATTCTTCCCACTTCCCAGGCATCTGTTCTGGACAGCATACAAAGCAAGATACACAATTAGCAAGACACATTACACACGCAAAAGAGAAAGCAGTCTTAATTTAGATCCAGGAATTTTTAGATGACTATGCCAATCAGGTTGTAGAGAGAGACTTGGGACAGAGACACTCCTGGTTGCTGTTCTATATGATCTTTTGTGTGCAGCTGACAGATCTTTCTCTGCTTTTGATCTAGTCCATCATCAGCTTTTGGAAATGGGTATCTGTAGGTTAGTTTTAGTCTGATTTATCCCCCCCCCCCTTTTTTTTTTTTACATAAACATAGACATGACAGCAGAAAAGGACCAAATGATCCACCTAGTCTGTCCAGCAAGCTTATGCCTATGCCAGTATTTGCTGCACTATACAGGTTACCGTCATGCTTAGTTTCCCAGACTGTAAAAGTCAGGGCCCTTGGATGCTGTTTGAATTCCCTTAACTCTTGCCATGGAAGCAGAGAGCAATGTTGGAGCTACATCAAAAGTATCGGTGTGCAGTGGCGCGCAGCCGCCGGCGCGCAGCCGAAGCCGCGCGCCAAAGGGGCGCGCCCCTGGGGAATTTTTGTTTCCTGGAAGGAATCCGCTTGAATTCGGCCACCAATGGGAAAAAAGAGGAAAATAAGACCTATGGCGTCGACTCCCGTTGGAAACACGATCAGAGGACCGATGGACCAACATATACTCAGACAGGTGAGTCAGACCTCAAGAGAGGTAATACCTGATATTTCCTTCTCTTCCGGAGCCTCTAATAGCCCTGCCCAAAACCAGGACTCCAACACTCCCTCTATAGAAAATGGGGCTAGTAATATTGCTAACCCAGAACTGGTGTTAATATCTCCAGCCATTAGAGGGAGTACGCCATCTAGACAGGAAGAACTATCTCTGCCTATTGAATTAGAGACAGAGATACCAGATCCTGATAAAATAACTTTGATGGATGTTTGGAAAGCCGTCAACAAAATGGAAAAGATGTTATCTTTGTCCATGGTACAATCAACCAATTTTACCAAGGAGACTAGAAGTATATTGGATGCCCACAGTAAGAGGATCGAACAGCTGGAAACAGCAAGTGCAACTACCTCAACACAAATAGTGTCATTACAAACATCAGGGACCACTTTTATGAAGGACTCCCTAATGATCTATAAGCAACTAGAAGGGATTGAAAATCTTATGAGAAATAAAAATTTGAGAGTATTGAATTTTCCTAATACTAGACTGATTTCAGGTCAAGAAATGTTTAAAAAATATGTTAAAGAAGTTTTGAGTATTCCAAAAGATATTTTGTTATCTAAATGTTATTACCTGCCTAGTATGAAAAGAGAGGAGGATCCACGGGAGGGGGGACTAGATATTATCACCACAGATAGTCCCAACTTAACAGCTTTCCTGGAGGCATCTGTGGATGATATTTCAACGAGGGCCACTCTTTTAGTGGCCTTTGTTTTAGAGCAAGATAAAAATCTAGTCCTTCAGAGTTATTTTAAAAGCAAGGATTTCTCTTTCTGTGGCCAAAAGGTCCAGATATTTCCGGATGTCTCCAGAAGTACTCAGTTGAGGCGTAAGCAGTTTCTAGCACTAAAACAGAGAGTAATTGGCCTTGGGGCCACTTTCTTTCTTAAATTCCCATGCAAGTGCATAGTCACTTTTCTTAAAAATAAATTTATTTTTTTGGAACCTGCACACCTAGAAGTATTTCTAGTAGATAAGGGGGGATGAGTACATATTGACGGCTCCAGTTGGGGTGAATTAACTGGTGAAAAAAGTTATTCCTCCAAAAACACAATATTGTGATTTCAGTTATAATTTCTTTTTTCTTTTTTTGTAAGCTCCCCTATAATGTGGACTATGAAGATTGGAATTACAAATAGAATTGTTTTCTTTGAATGTTGGTTGAAATTGCCTTTGTAATCCATAAATATTCTTTGTTTTTTATCATTGTAAAATGTTTAAAAAATTAATAAACTACAAATTAAAAAAAAAAAAAAAAAAAAGTATCAAGCTTAGTGATTAATAGGGATGTGAATCGTTTTTCTAACGAATTGAAATATCGTACGATATTTCTAAATTCGTTAATATATCAGATAAAAAAAGAAACGATCACTTTTCCCCCCGAATTTTCGTAAAAATCATTTTTCGGGTTAGTGCGCGCTAACGGGAGTTAGCCGTTTATTTTTGTTATTTTTTGTTACTTTTTGCTATTTTTGTTAATGCACGCAAACATGAGTTAGCGCGCACTAACCCGAAAAACAATTTTTCACTAAAATAAACAACGGGGATCCGCGGGAAAATGAGATTTTCCCACGGCCAGACGATCCCGAAATGAGAATGATCAGGTACCCGATTCACATCCCTAGTGATTAATGGTAGTAAAAGCTGCATTAGCAAGTTACCCACATATTTATTTGTTCTCCAAACTGTAAAAATTGAGGCCCTCTTTGGTTGCTGTCTGAATCCAATTCCCTTTTTCCTACTGCCATTGAAGCAGAGAGCAATGATGGAGTTGCATTAACAGTGTCAAGGCTTAATTGTTAAGGGTAGCAACTACCATACCAGCAAGTTACCCCCAGTTACCCCCATGCACTCTTTTCTTTATTTCCATCCTCTATCATTTAGGGATCCACAGTATTTATCCCATGCCCCTTTGAATTCCTTCACTGTTTTCATCTTCACCAATTCCTCTGAAAGGGCATTCCAGGCATTTACCACCCTCTCCATGAAGAAATATTTCCTGACATTGGTTCTATGTTATCCTTCCTGGAGTTTCATTTCCTGACCTCTAGTTCTATTGATTTCTTTCCAACAGAAAAGGTTTGACGATTGTGCATCATTAAAACCTTTCAAATATCTGAAGGTCTGCATCATATCTCCCCTGCGCCTCCTCTCTTCCAGGATGTACATATTCAGATCCTTCAGCCTCTCCTCATAAGCCTTCCAATGCTGACCCCTCACCATTTTGGTTGCTCTTCTTTGGACTTCCTCTATCCTGACTTTATCCTTTTTTAGATACGGGCACCGGTATTGATCGCAGTACTCCAGGTGAGGCCTCACTAAGGACCTGTACAAGGGCATTGTCACCTCTTTTTTCTTGCTGATTATTCCTCTCTCTATGCAGCTTTAGCTATTGCCTTGTTACATTGCTTCACCATCTTCAGACCATCAGACACTATCACACCATGGTCCCTCTCCCAATCCGTGCACCTTAGTCTTTCACTGCCCATCACATGCAGCTCCTTTGGATTGCCGCAGCCCAGATAGATGCAGGACTCTGCACTTCTTGGCATTGAATTCCAGTTACCAAATCTTCAACTACTTTTCAAGCTTTCTTAAATCACTTTTCATTCCCTTCAGGTGTGTCCACTCTGTTGCAGATCTTAGTATCATCCGCAAATAGACAAACATTACCTTCTATTCCTTTCGCCAGGTTGCTCACATTGAACAGAACCATTTACCAATTCACGCTTTTTCCTGTCAGTCAACCAGTTTTCAATCCATGTTACTATCTTGGCACCCACTCCCACTGTAATTTATAACACTGGGGGATTGTAGGTAAACCCCATTCTTATTTGCAGGATTCCTCTTCTATATTAATATTTCCCTTAGATACCCATCTCTGGCCTTGCTTCTTCCTTTCCCCCCAACTAACCCCTGCTCCACAGTTCCACTTCTTTTTTGCCTTCAGTCAAGCACTGATGCTAAGGAATGCCATGCTATGCACTAAAGGGCGGATTTTAAAAGGGCCACGCGCGCCTATTTTGCATAGGCCGCCGGCGCGCATAAAGCCCCGGGACGCGTGTACATCCCGGGGCTTTTGAAAAGGGGAGGGAGGGGGCGTGTCCAGGGTCGGGCCCGGGGGGCGTGACGCCGGCCTGGGGGCGTGGTCGAGGCCTCTGGACCAGCCCCCGGGTCCGGAGGATGGAGCGGGGCTGCCGGCGACGCACGCAAAGTTAAGGGGGGGGGGGTTTAGATAGGGCCGGGGGGGTGGGTTAGGTAGGGGAAGGGAGGGGAAGTTGGGGGGAGGGAACAGGCAGGCCACACTGGGCTTGGCGCGCGCAGGTTGCACAAATGTGCACCCCCTTGCGCGCGCCGACCCCGGATTTTATAAGATACGTGCGGCTACAAACGTATCTTATAAAATCCAGCGTACTTTTTAAAAATCTGCCCCTAAGGCCTTAGCATGCTAATATGGTCCCTGAATGCATTAGCAGGCATATTCTAAAATTAGTACATAGCCTCATGCGAATGATGCAATATGGGATGCATTTAATATTCTTGTTCTGATGTATTTCCTTGGACCATGCTTTCGGAGGGAATGTGAGGCTGCTGAGCAGGAGTGACTTCCTGGAAGAATACTGAGTGGTCCCAGAGTGGTAAGAAGAGTGATGTTGCATCTAGAATGATGTGTTTATGCTTGAAAAGAACCTTGAGAAAAATGTGATGAAACCTATCTTACTGAACAAGCACGAGGAGAAATAATTCTAAGAGTTTCCCTGATAACTTTATGCAGCTGTAAAAGTTATTGTTTTAATTGTTTTGTATTTAGCTATGTATTATATCTGCTATTATGTTTGTTTTATTGTAAATCCCCTAGGTCTTGTGCATCAGGCAACATATAATTCTGTAATAAACATAAACATGTAAATGTAACATACTATCATAGCAATTTTCAAAAGCCATTTACTTGCGTGGATAAAACCTATTGACAATTCAATGGCATATATTGTAGCAATTTTCTAAAGCCCACTTATATAGGTTATGTGCATGTACATGTATGAAACCCAGTTTTAAGCATGCAAATGCTTTTAAAAATCAAGGCCATGAGGTAAAAAAGTAAAGGAAGAAAATGTTTTGCTATTGCTATTACAGTTCTGCTATGAAAACCTGTGTACCCTGATTAAACAGTACCTTTTAATATTTTTGTAAACTCTAACTGTTGGGGAAAATACTAAAGTTTATTATAAAAGTTGAATTGTTTGAAGATATATTTGGAGTAAGTCTATCCTTTAACTGAGGTGTGGGGTGCTTAGTTTGCTGAAGAAGGACAAAATTGAGGTGCAGGCAAAGGGGTCAGAGAAGGGAACAACTTGGAGAAAATGTTCCCCTATTTCAAAAGGCAAAATACAACCTCAACCTCTGATGCTCATCTACTGCACCATCTGCTTGACCATTGCTTTTGTTGAACCCTCTTAGAGACTGGTGTTTAGCTCCCAAACAGGCATCAGACCCTCTGATCATTTTATGTATCCAATCAAGTGGCCTATAACTATAAATCTATGAAGAGATGATTCCTAATGCCATTTACTGGCTATTCTCTGATCTCCCTCTTGGCCAACTAAGGGGGTCATACACTAAAGCTTTATTGCGTGCGTTAGGGTCCTAACGCACGCGATAAGGCCATATCGCATGCAAAAAGGGCCTTTTCGCATGCGATATAATGCAAATTAGGGGAGGGGAGGAGCCGGGGTGGGGGAGGGAGGAGTCGGCGGTGTCTTCGTTGCCGGTGATAACGTTACCGATGTTATTGTTGGCAGTAACGCGCCGAATAGCACCACCTTTCACGGTGGCACTATTCAGTGAATGATGAATCCAGGCCTTAGAAAGTAACTCTTGGAGAAAAAGCATGCTGATTGGTTGGAGAAAGGGAGAAAACATTATGGGTCTAATATTAGGTAGTGTGTTCCCAAATTTCTTCTTCTTTTTAATTGTTCTGGCTTTCGGATTAGCACCATTTAGTAGTGCTATACCCCTTAGGCATAGCTCATAGTATCTTCACAGTGCTGATGACAAAGGTGACTGGAATGGACTTCAACGTTCAGGATGATTCTTCTGGGAGCTGGCATCTTCATATAAAAAGGAAGGCACTGCCCAGTGATACTGGCTCCTGAAACAATCATCCTAAGCCTTAACGCATTTGACTCTCTAGAAACTGAATTTTGAAGAAAGTACATTTTTTGAAGCAGTACACTGAAGAGACATGAGTTGTAAGTCACAGAGCAGCTTTATGCAGGCAGAAGGAACACCTAATTTTTACAAACTGGTATGGCTTGAGACTCACATTTGATAAAGAAAAGTGATACAATTACAGGCAATAAACAGAAGGCCTATCCATACCAATCAAGCCATTTATGCACCAGTAGGAATAACTCTAAAACCACAATTCATAATCCAGTTTACACATCCACCCGCAATCTTGTACACATTTTATCACTACAGGGCCGCACAGAACTTTTGCAATTAGGTGTCTTGTCTTAAAGACACTGCTGTCCGGGGTGCTAAAATGGATATAGATGATATTTGCTTCCAGCTGTTTTGCAGCAGTAAAAATATGCATCATCAAAACAACAAACACCGGGGCTGGTGCTTCCAATAGACAACACAGGTGACTGTCTGGAGTGCTAGAGTTCTGGGGATGGCAAAATCCTCCCAGCGCAAGGCCCAGTGGAATGCTGTGCCCAAGCCATTACTGCTAAAGCAGGGAGTGCTGTGCTGGAGACACTGCCACCAGTGGGCAGGAATGCTGTGCTGGAGCTGCTGCAAATAGGTAAGCTGGAGGAGCGTATGCATGACTTAGGGTGCCAAATATTCTTGCATCTGCCTTGACAGGTACTTCACTGTAGTTAGCTGTGCAAGGGTATTCGGTACCTCATGCAAGCCTTCAGCCTTGCGCATCCCCCGCACCCTCCTGAGATTTTAATAATTAAATTTAGCAATCATGAAGATTCCACCACCACCTCTCCCAGAACAATTCTCTAGGAACCCATAATCAGGTACAAGGAGGCCAAGTCATAAGTCACTTACGTGGGCAAATAGTGGGTAAAAGGGCTTTTGGAAAACGGACCACCAGAAAAGCACCTAAAACTACACACAGTTTAAAGGGAAAGTCTGCTCATACATTCCCTTTCAGAACTGCTACAAAACCCATAGGTAAAAGTGCTTCGGACTTTGCACCAAAATATGAAAATTGCCCTATACTTTTAAATATTAAACTTTGTTTTCTATGCATTTGTGTGTGTGTGTGTATATATATATATATATATACACGCTTGCTTATATATATATCACACAATATAACATAAATATGTTTCAGAACTCATGTCACAGATGAATGTGTCATCTGTGACTTTTGGGAACAAGAGTACAGAAAAAAGCAAAATAAGAAATACAGAAAATATATAACTTAAAATTCAGATCACATGGACTGAATTCTGCTGTTTCAATTTGCATATTTTTGCTGCTGTGCTTTAGAGGGAGGAGATTTAAGCAGAAGCATATAATATAGTATGCGCCCTTTCTTCCTTCAGGATATGCACACATATTTGGTCTGAGATCATTTTTACACAGACATAAACTGAAAATTGAATTTATAATGCAAGACTCTTACTGTATATCGATCACTTTTGCAAGCCTTTTGTTTTTAAATCTTCCTTCCTGATGTAGCTTGAATGACAGGCAAAATGCAACAATAGGATTTGTTGCTCCTGCTGTGCTTCACTAACCCTCTAGAAACGCAAGATTATAATCAAGCAAGCGAGGACCATAAGTCTCATGTAGTTTACTCCAATGCGATTCCTGTTGCATTGCCTTGGACCCCCGTTGATCTGTTTTTCCCGTCATTTCTTCAGAGCTTAACCCAGGTCTTTTCAAACTCTTATTACTATTTTTGCCTCCAATACTGCATTGGGAGGCTATTCCATGCATCTACCATCATTTTCTAATGTTTTTCTCGAGTCTAAAGTTATGAATCAACACGAGGCACTGCAGTGTGGTGTACAGCAAGGTTCTAACATTCAAAGTTATATAAAAAAAAACACCCTTCCCTTGCCCTTCTTCCCTCCTCCCCACCCAAACACACACACATACTCTCAGCTTTTTCTTTTTCCATCCTCTTCTACCCATTTGTTGTCAAGGGCAATTGCAAAGAATGATAAGCTCTTGATGATGCTTCTCCATTCTACTATGTTTATTTGATGTTAGTTCAGTATGACCTTGAGGTTATCTACTCATCATCACCATTGTCATTTATTTATTTTATGCTTTTCCAACCAGAGACCTCAAAATGTGTTATAGCAGGTCAGCATTTACACTCTGAATATCTGTTAAAAAAGGCGCAGTAGTCATCAGTCCCAGGGATACATCGTAAGGACACCAAAATAAGGCAGAGCAAATGCATCAGAGAAGTCATTGGAGTCAGGCACTGTGAGGGAGCGCATTAAAAGTATATGGCTGCAGTTTTAGAATAGGCTAATTTTCTATGTGGTCAGTCTCTGGCTTTCCACAAGAACATGCCATACTGGGTCAGACCAAGGGTCCATCAAGCCCAGCATCCTGTTTCCAACAGAGGCCAAACCAGGCCACAAGAACCTTGCAAGTACCCAAACGCTAAGTAGATCCCATGCTACTGATGCAATTAATTGCAGTGGCTATTCTCTAAAGCCCACATTTTCAAAGCACTGTGCATGCAAAATCACCGAGTTATGTGCGTTTGTAATGCCGGTGCGCACATGTTATTTTGCATAGCTGGTAATTGCCAGTAATTGTACGCATATGTATACTCGTGCACATGAATATGCACGTGTCAAAAAGGTGCGTGTCGGGGGCGTGTCGGGGCAGACACTAGACATTCTCGCGTTTGATGTATTTTATACGGGCTGCGCACTTATAAGATGGCGCATTCAGGCAAACACATGCACAAATATTTGCTACGGTATGTATACGTAAGCCAGTGCTAACTTTCAGTTTTGCTCAGGTGTTTTCTGTTGGTTTGCCTCCTCACTCTGGGTCACTGGATGCAAGCGCAGGGCAGAAGGTGGGAGGGAGTGTTTCTGGGACTTGCTGGTGTAAACTGGGAAAGTGGCAGGTAATAAAACATGGCTATCAGGTAGGGATGTGCAGAGGGACCGCATACGTTGCATTCGGTATTCGTCGGGGGGTAGATACGTTGCATTCGGCAACGGGGGTCCCCGCTACGTAAAATTTAATTAACTACAACCCCCTACCCTCCTGACCCCCCAAGACTTACCAAAACTCTCTGGTGGTCCAGCGGGGGGTCCGGGAGCCATCTCCTGCACTCACGCTGTCGGCTGCCGGTATTCAAAATGGCACCGATAGCCTTTGACTTTACTATGTCACAGGGGCTATCGGTGCAATTGGTCAGCCCCTGTGATATAGTGAGGGCAAAGGCTATCAGTGCCATTTTGATTACTGGCAGCCAACGGCCCGAGTGCAGGAGATTGCTCCCGGACACCCGCTGGACCACCAGGGACTTTTGGCAAGTCTTGTGGGGGTCAGGAGGGCTATCTGTACATATAGCCTAGTTTAGAATGCAAAATACAATGCTCACCTTCTTGTCATTGACATTGCATGGTGTCTAGCTGCACAACTCTACCCACAGCTGCTTCAGATAAGGTGCTCAGCACCAGCTGCTCTGATGGGGTGAAGCTGATGTGGATGCCTTGTCTCCCTCTGCAATCCTCCTGACCTGCTTCTGCTTGGCATGCCTCCTCAGGTCCTGCCAATTGTGCATTAGCTCACCAATGCAACGGTTGTGGTGGAACACAGTGTTGACTGCATGCCTGATTCTCTTCCAGATCTGCTCCTTCCCGTAGGCACCCACCTTCTTGGACTGAACAGCAGATTCTGATCTGCATGACATGCTCAACAAGCATGTCCACCACAGCTGGTAGGAAGTTGGATTCCTGATCACCACTCCACGTACCTGAGGCATGGTACAAGTAGTAGAGTGAATGGGGAAATAGATAATTTTGTAGGCAGCATAATTTGCAACCCTCCCCATGTACATAACACACACAGGTGGGTCCGATCTGTGCACATAGCAGTTGAGTATGTGGGACATTAAAATGGTTGTGGAACATGTGCGCGCTAATTTGTGCACACTTCCAATTAACATTGATGAGTGGCATGTGCTGATTTGTGCATATTGCAGTTACAATTGATGGCCACACATGTGCGTGCTCACTGATTTGTGCACATTGAAATTAACATTGATGCTGTACATTTGCATGCTGTTTGATTTCAGCACATCTAAAGAAGATTCATTATATCTACACGAGTTAATTAAAATGAGGCTTAGAAATGGCGATTCTCCACCCACTCATCATCACTCAGCTTGGCTTAAGTGTTAAAGAAATGGCTGAGGATGTTTAAGCAATCAAGGGGAACTTTTTGAAGCGTAAGCTTTATAATTGTGGAGAACATTAACACCTGACTGCCTTGCTGTGTGGGGAAGTGGGTTGATTATCACCAGGCCATGAGAGGGTTGATTTTCTCTGTTACCTTGCAATCCAGATCTTGCAGTCTTTACTAGAGTTATTATGTGCCCGATATCTGGACTGGAGTTTTGCATGCAGTTACTATAGGAACAGGACTAAAGCTTTCTGGTAAGTATGATTTGCAAATTAAAGCCTAGGGGTCATGCCTATTATCTTTAGCAGTTCAGGGACATTTATGTTAAGAATTTGTACCCCCTATTTTGTTTTATGTGTCTTTTCTCTCTAAAAGGATCCATGCTAGATATTAGATTTCAAACATGTCTTTTCTGCTTCACTCCCATCCCTATGTGAGGTCAATTATCAATGAGAACTAGCTGTGGAAAGTTCCATATCAGCTGAATCTCCTACTACTATAGTAGCTCTATAGTAGCTACTATAATAGCTTTGCATGTTGAAGCCATTTCAGAGGTTGAGGGGACCTGCATTACATACCAGCTACCAAAAAACACAAAGGAAGGCGATCTATAAAAGCCGTCAGGATGAACAAAAGGATAGATGCCAATAGTCTTATATAATTCCTTTATTGAAGTGGAGACACAAGGGTAGCCCGACTCTGGCTGAGTTTCACCGTCTGAAAACGGCTGCCTCAGGGGCTTACATATATTCTCTTGAGTTCCCAGTTTAAGTTCGAACAAATTGTATATAGAGGATCATATAAACCACTATATGATCCACAGCATTAAGAAAGGTGGAAGGAAGGCAAAACGATTACTGTCATGGTTAAAAGGTGAGGTGAAAGAGGCTATTTTAGCCAAAAAATCATCCTTCAAAAATTGGAAGAAAGATCCATCTGAAGAAAATAAGATAAAACATAAGCATTGTCAAGTTAAGTGTAAAACATTGATAAAACAAGCGAAGAGAGAATTTGAAATGAAGTTGGCCATAGAGGCAAAAACTCATAATAAAAACTTTTTTTAATATATCCAAAGCAAGAAACCTGTGAGGGAGTCGGTTGGACCATTAGATGACCGAGGGGTTAAAGGGGCTCTTAGGGAAGATAAGGCCATTGCAGAAAGACTAAATTAATTCTTTGCTTCCATGTTTACTAGTGAGGATGTTGGGGAGATACCAGTTCCGGAGTTGGTTTTCAGGGGTGATGAGTCAGACGAACTGAACGAAATCACTGTCAACCTGGAAGATGTAGTAGGCCAGATTGACAAACTAAAGAGTAGCAAGTCACCTGGACCAGATGGTATGCATCCTAGGGTTCTAAAGGAACTAAAAAATGAAATTTCTGACCTATTAGTTAAAATTTGTAACCTATCATTAAAATCATCCATTGTACCTGAAGACTGGAGAGTGGCCAATGTAACCCCAATATTTAAAAAAGGCTCTAGGGGTGCTCTGGGTAACTATAGACCAGTGAGCCTAACTTCAGTGCCGGGAAAAATAGTGGAAACTATCCTCAAGATCAAAATTGTAGAGCATATAGAAAGACATGATTTAATGGGACACAGTCAACATGGATTTACCCAAGGGAAGTCTTGCCTAACAAACCTGCTTCATTTTTTTGAAGGGGTTAATAAACATGTGGATAAAGGTGAACCGGTAGATGTAGTGTATTTGGATTTTCAGAAGGCGTTTGACAAAGTCCCTCATGAGAGGCTTCTACGAAAACTAAAAAGTCATGGGATAGGAGGCGATGTCCTTTCATGGATTACAAACTGGTTAAAAGACAGGAAACAGAGAGTAGGACTAAATGGTCAATTTTCTCAGTGGAAAAGGGTGAAAAGGGTAAACAGTGGAGTGCCTCAGGGATCTGTACTTGGACCGGTGCTTTTCAATATATATATCAATGATCTGGAAAGGAATACGATGAGTGACGTTATCAAATTTGCGGATGATACAAAATTATTCAGAGTAGTTAAATCACAAGCAGACTGTGATACATTACAGGAGGACCTTGCAAGACTGGAAGATTGGGCATCCAAATGGCAGATGAAATTTAATGTGGACAAGTGCAAGGTGTTGCATATAGGGAAAAATAACCCTTGCTGTAGTTACACGATGTTAGGTTCCATATTAGGAGCTACCACCCAAAAAAGAGATCTAGGCGTCATAGTAGATAATACATTGAAATCGTCGGCTCAGTGTGCTGCAGCAGTCAAAAAAGCAAATAGAATGTTAGGAATTATTAGGAAGGGAATGGTTAATAAAACGGAAAATGTCATAATGCCTCTATATCGCTCCATGGTGAGACCACACCTTGAATACTGTGTACAATTCTGGTCGCCGTATCTCAAAAAAGATATAGTTGCAATGGAGAAGGTACAGAGAAGGGCAACCAAAATGATAAAGGGGATGGAACAGCTCCCCTATGAGGAAAGGCTGAAGAGGTTGGGGCTTTTCAGCTTGGAGAAGAGACGGCTGAGGGGGGATATCATAGAGGTCTTTAAGATCATGAGAGGTCTTGAATGAGTAGATGTGACTCGGTTATTTACACTTTCGAATAATAGAAGGACCAGGGGGCATTCCATGAAGTTAGCAAGTAGCACATTTAAGACTAATCAGAGAAAATTCTTTTTCACTCAACGCACAATAAATCTCTGGAATTTGTTGCCAGAGGATGATGTGGTTAGTGCAGTTAGTGTAGCTGGGTTCAAAAAAGGTTTGGATAAGTTCTTGGAAGAGAAGTCCATTAACTGCTATTAATCAAGTTTACTTAGGGAATAGCCACTGCTATTAATTGCATCAGTGCATCAGTAGCATGGGATCTTCTAGGTGTTTGGGTAATTGCCAGGTTCTTGTGGCCTGGTTTGGCCTCTGTTGGAAACAGGATGCTGGGCTTGATGGACCCTTGGTCTGACCCAGCATGGCAATTTCTTATGTTCTTATGTTCTTATCAGTATTGAATCTTTTCAACGCATTCACGAAAGAATCTCCACTGTTGTGGATCATATAGTGGTTTATATGATCCTCTATATACAATTTGTTCGAACTTAAACTGGGAACTCAAGAGAATATATGTAAGCCCCCGAGGCAGCCGTTTTCAGACTGGGAAACTCAGCCAGAGTCGGGCTACCCTTGTGTCTCCACTTCAATAAAGGAATTATATAAGACTATTGGCATCTATCCTTTTGTTCATCCTTACATACCAGCTACAACAGAGCCTATTTTCAAGGCTGGGCACTGCCTGAACCTCTATAAAAGGTATGACTTTAGATTCATTATTTGGCTTTTCCTGTCCTAAAGAATATTAGCATGTGGATGGGAATATTAGCTTTAAGTTATGGATGTAAAAGTATAGTAAACTGATAGGTAGCTATGACTACTTTGTTTGTATTATATAGTATGAATGTTCTGTGACATTTGAAGAGTCTGTGATTTTAAGAATTATTATTCCTTAAGCTTGCCCCCTATATATTTCTTCACAGTCTGTATATACTGGATGAGCTACAGGAGTACTGCAGACTAGTCGTTCTGTCTAACAGTGGAAAAAGATGTAGGGTTGATAAGTTTGCTATGCAGATGAAAAATGACCGTCCCTAGCACACTCCATAATAAGTACGTGTATACTCAGTTCCCCCTTCACCTTGTGTTAATACTGATCCCTATGTGCAATCCCCCTTACCCCTGTGACTCTTTAATGTTTCCTCTCTCAGCCATATTAGAGCAAACATGTGGAACAAAAGCAAAGGTTTGGTGCACAACCCTGAGTGGCTCCCTGGGTCCAAGTGCTATGCTGAAATAATTAAAAGAAGATTGCAATGGCAATGTAAGTGATTTGTTTTTCTATATTTTATTTATTATTTATTTATTTCTTTTGTATACCGACATTCGATCGAGATATCACATCGGTTTCCAGATAACTAAAGGAATAGGGTGATAACAGCCCTATTTTACATTATAACATGGTAATAAATATAACAAGAATATTTTACATTATATGTGGTGGATGTCCCTGTAGTTGCAGCTGAATGTGGAGATGGCGGTGGTACAGTAGAACTTCATTCCAACGCTGACGCTGCCGGCGGTGCCACGCCCCTTTTGCTTGGCAGATGGCTGTTCCTCCTTAGCCGTTGGAAGATTTGGTTGTACTTATAATACATTTCTACAAATGTTAAATTGCCACTCCGTTTTTGTTTTTGGCAGTGGAAATTTCTTCAGTACCCCCCCCCCCTTCCCTCTCCCTCTTTCACCCCTTTCTATCCCTTTTCCCCCTCCCCCTCTCCCCCCCTCTGTCACTACATATACAATAAACACACAATTATAAATGCAAACGTTTGTATTAATAAAAAAAATTGTACAATATTACAAACCAAAAAATACTTGGGGAGGGGAGCACTAAGGACAAAAAAATATTTACACACACAAAAAAAACCAACCCCAGGAGTTAAGGAGGCAGAGATAAGAGAGGATGCTCAGAGGGGCATGTGATTTCCCAGGAACCTTACGGCTGCACCCAGCACCTGTACGGCCCTGAGAATCACATCCGTAGTCCTGAGCATCCTCCCTTGGAAGGCATGCATAGCCCTCAGCTCCTCTTGCACCCTCCTCACATAAGTCCTAAACTAAGAGGCTCACGTACAGGGGGCACAGAGGAAGGAGAGGGCTATAGATGCCGGCCTGTTTGTATCTCCACGTTCCTAACTCCCCGGGCAAAACAGGGAGGAGGCCCTACTTGTGGGGGAATAGGAAAAGGCCCCGGGTGCGCCTCTTAAGCTGGAGGTGGCTCCATTCAGGATCTTCCGCGGCTGGGGTGGGGGAGAATCTGGCTCCCCCCCCGCGGCGGCTGCTGCTGGTGCGGGGGCTGGGCCTGGTCCTTCCTCATCTGCTTCTTCAGGTTCTGGAGCATGTTAAAACAAAAGCAGGGGTCAGAATGATGTGTACATAAATGTGGAAAAGCATTTAATCTACATATGAACATTGCCCATTAGCATGGACGATTCACTTACCAACAGGCCCAGCACGCAGCCGCTCTAGCCACCTTCCTGAGGTACAGCCACCAGGCCTTCTTCTTCAGGTCCTCTATCTATAGGAAAGAAATGGGAAGACTACCATGAGTGTGCTCTGTAGGTGGTAATGGGACCTCCCTACTGGTGATATGACAATTATTTCTAGAACTACATTTCACCTCCATGAAGAACCATGATACTGAGCAATATAGTCATGTAACTGTGGGAATATCCTGCTGCATTAAATCAGTCCTGCAACTGCCCCTCATTTATGCCTTCCCTATACATTCTTAATTAATTGCTCTTCCAATATCTGTGCTTCTCTAGTCATTCATTGGCCAGCATCAATGCATGCTGTTTTTCTTGATATCATCTAGGAGTATGCATGCTAATGAGCAAGGGGATATAGTCAGCTGGCCATGGCAGACTGTCTCATGCACAGTAATTGTAACCACCCTGAAAAGCTGACTACCTAGGTGCAAGACAGTCCTGAGGTACAACGTATTGATGGACATAACAGCAGGAAACCATTTTATATTCTATGGGAAAGTAACTACCATCTCTTCCTTTCAGCATTTACAATACTTCTAGCAGTAAGGCTTCAACCATTCCGTGTAAATGTGGCCTACTGCCTTTGTCACCTACTATAAACACATTGTAGCTATGATCATCCATAACAATAATCCTAGGTGTTAACAGTACTGTATACATACATAATCATATAATAAAAAACTCAATGGTGGCCACTGGCATTACCTGTCCTTCACACCCCCCACCCAGTGCCCCCATATGTGGTAGCTTACATAACTGTAAAGACATTTAACTTACACCACGGCAGTGGGAGGCATATTCATTGAATTTGTGCTGCAGCTGGCGCCAGGCCCTCCACAGCACATGACAATGTGTTCTACCTGGAATTGGGAACAGGTGATGCTCATCTGCCACCACCAGGGACGCCAGGAGAGCTACGTCCCTGGTGGTGAAATTGGGCTGTCTCCCTCTCGTGACCATCTCACATGCACACAGTGAAGAGGAACAGGAAGTTCTGCCCTAGTGTTTCTGTGCGCGCGCGCACAAACATATGCGCGCATTTGCCCGGCGCGCTCAGGGGCACACACTGTGCACAAGGGATGCACGCAACTCGCGGCCGAAACATGTACGTATTTTGCATAGCTTGCGTGCATATGCGCAAGCATTGCAAGATATGTGCCCCTTGTGACACGCCACGCCATACGCATGTTTATGGCCGTGCGTGCACATTTTAAAAAATCTACCCTTAAGTCAGCTTGATTAATAGCAGGTAATGGACTTCTCCTCCAAGAACTTATCCAAACCTTTTTAAAACCCAGCTACACTAACTGCACTAACCACTTCCTCTGGCAAAAATACCAGAGCTTAATTGTGCATGAGAGGTCTAGAACGGGTTAATGTGAATCAGTTATTTACTCTTTTGGATAATAGAAAGTCTAGGGGGCACTCCATGAAGTTAGCATGGGGCACATTTAAAGCTAATTGGAGAAAATTCTTTTTCACTCAACACACAATTAAACTCTGGAATTTGTTGCCAGAGGATGTGGTTAATGCAGTTAGTGTAGCTGTGTTTAAAAAAGGATTGGATAAGTTCTTGGAGGAGAAGTCCATTACCTGCTATTAATTAAGTTGACTTAGAGAATAGCTACTGCTATTATTAGCAACAGTAGCATGGGATAGACTTAGTTTTTTGGTACTTGCCAGGTTCTTATGGCCTTGATTGGCCACTGTTGGAAACAGGATGCTGGGCTTGATGGACCTTTAGTCTGACCCAGTTTGGCATGTTCTTATGCTAATTTTCTCCAATTAGTTTTAAATGTGCTACTTACTAACTTCATGGAGTGCCCCCTGGTCCCTCTATTATCCGAAAAAGTAAATAACCGATTCACACATACCCGTTCTAGACCTCTCATGATTTTAAAGATCTCTATCATATCCCCCCCCTCAGCTGTCTCTTCTCCAACTTGTTGCTGTATATAAGCTTTTTGGGGAAGCTTCATTCCAGGACATTCTTCTAAATTAGCCAGACCTTATCATTTGTCAATGTCTGATATATTGTTGAACAGATTGTAAGTCTATTCTTTGCCAAATCTCTTAATTTCTGATTCTTCTTTTTGTCCCATGCCTCGTGCCATTCATAAATATCTCATTCTGTTAGTTTCTGTTCATGGAATGACGGAATGATGGTAAAGTGCATGTTTGGCACATTAACATATTGTTGGTAGAAAATCAGTAGTGATAAGATTGACTTTGGTGCTTAAAGGTATATTTTTATGTTTGAGCAAGGGTCCTAATACTTGATATACTTTAATTATTTTGTACTGATTTCTCTATCTAACTTTCCGTCTTCTGTTATGGTCACTCCAAGAGACTTAAATCCATTTGTATGAGCTACATCATGTTTATTGTTACATTCAAATTTTGCTTTTGCTTTCCCATGCCATCACTTCTGTCTTATCTCTACTGATTCTCATGCTCATGGCATACATTAGGATACTAAGATCCTTCGTTTTAAAACAATTCCTCTTTTCTACTACGCCCAAATTGTTGATGTCCAGTTAAACTCGGCACAATTTGAAATGCTTGGAAAAAATATTTACTTATGTGATAAAAATTTCCAAAGTGCTTCAGAAATACAAAATCAGCATTCCGCTGGGACAGAGGCAGTGAGAACAGGGGAGTCATGGTGAGAAGGCTTTCTTTACAAAGACTGCTGTGTCACCTCTTAACCTTGCCTGTGGACTCCCTGTTTGAGATACAGCATACCCATGAGTCAGTGAACTGGATATGCCCACAGCTCACTGAAGTGGTATATTCTTGTTATTTTACATGCGGAATATATAATATAGCACATGGAGGCGATTGGGGCTTAGAGAGCAAGATTTCATGCATGTTTAATTTCTGTAGAAACAGGCCTATGTCCTTCCAAACGTGTTTGGAGTTAAGCGCAATACCTAGAATGTGCAGTCTGTCATGTAAGCAATTAATACACATACAGATCACATGGATTTATTTATTTATTTATTTATTTATTTATTTAACATTTTTCTATACCGACCTTCATGAAAAATTTCATATCAGATCGGTTTACATGTAACAAAGGGTATAACTTAAACAAGAACAATTCACTAGAAGAGGAAGTTACATATAACAGGGGTAGATAACTTGGGGCTAGGCTAGTCAGAGGTAAAGGACAGTGTAACTGAGGAGAACTAGAAAAGGCAATGAAACAAAAGAAACGGATATAAACACTTGCTTGAAAACATACTTCTTTTGGTAACAGTATTTCAAACTCCAACAAATTTGAACATCAGTAGTCTGCCATGTTTTCTGTAAGAATGCACATACTGTATGCAGATATGTTTGCAAACTATGTGGAATCCTTTTTTTTTTTTTTTTTTTTTAAATGGCAAAAGTTCTTCAGTTAAGGTCATAGGAACTGACCTCTGAGTCAAACTCGGGAGCAGTGGCTAGGGAATCATTAACAGAGATCCTGAGGTCGCTCTTTTCTAAGCTTCGCCATTGTCTATAACTTTTTATTGATATGTATAAACAGGGAAACTGGTTGACCCCCTCCTCAAGGGAAAGTAGTTCAATTGTATTATGAAATAGCACTGCAACCCTAATCTCTAATGACACCAGAAAAATCTTGTAGGGCCATGTTAGGCCAATCACATCAGATGTTTTTCAAACAGTGACTTTAGCATTTGGCATGTTTCTAAAAATATTCAACATGAACTCTAATTTCATGAACCAATCCAACAGAATTTGGGTTCCTTCAGTTGTGGCAATTCTATTCTGTGTCAGGGGACAAAATGCAGCATTTGCAATCCCCCCTCGAGGAGGCAAATAGAGAGAAACACGGGCACTAGTAAGACATATCCTGTCGGCTTCAAGGTCCAGGCTAAGCTTGTGGAAAGTGAACAGTTACCGAGGGGAGCGTGAACTATTTGTGTGCACTGCTCATTCTTCTCCCTCCTCCTCCTCTGGAATAAAGAATGAGCTTGCACTATAGAAGCTGAGCCAGCAGGAAGCCCTATCACTCTCCCCACACTTCTGCTGTCAGCCCCATTGTAGGGGAAACATTACTCAAACTGCAGGCTCCAAACTCCCAGGTAACTGAGGCCAGCAGGAAACCCTGCTTGATATCAAGGATATTCTTTATCAGCCTTTTTTTTTTTTTTGTGCTTATGGGAAGAAATGATGGAGCTCTGCTTTCATCTGCCTCCTAACATTGCGCCAGTAACTGAATGGCTTTATTGGTACTCAGAGGGGGAAAACTGTTCCATGCCTAGCCCATTCTCAGCCATAAATTTTCCATTTTGCTCTGGGCTTTCAAAAAAGATTTTAAACATTCTTCCTTTATGGTCTTTACATCTTTAGGGGATCGGATGCTGTCTTCTAGCTTTTGTTTTTATTTTATATTTCTCTTTAACCTATCTTTGTAGTGTTTCTTTTCTTCTTTTTTTTTTTTTGGTTACCAATGTCGATCATTTCTTGGCCAGTTTTAATATTTAATTCAGTATAGACGTATTCCCCCTCAAGCACCACAGCCCAGTTGCCTTTTAATTTTCCTGCAGAAAAGTTTTTGAAGTGCTTTTTTCATTTGAGCTTTGAACGTATTTCTGTGAATGCATTTGAAGCCTGAACGCAGCGCCTTTCAGATATACTTGTGGGAAAGCCAAATAAGAGGCTTTAACAATTATCCTAATGGGCCATCCAAATAAGAACAATGGTCCTTATTTTATAATGCATGAATTGGAAGCCTACAGTTCTGTTTGTTCTAAAAAGGATTTGTTATAGCCACATTCGAATGCCGTGGGAATTATTTGGGGGCAAAGATGTCGGCTTGTGATTACCGAAGTTTGTTCTAAATTTGAGGGCTCCAGTTGTAACAAGGAAGCACAAAAGATATTTTGCTAGCCTGCTTGTTTGTTTTAAATGCACACACTGTGCAGACTCTCGGAGGTAATATAAAACATCGAAGCACTTTAATTATGGTAGGTTTGAAGTGATTTAGCTGTTGGCCAATTTAAGAAATAAAAAGGGATTATACTTTCTGTGGCATACTAAAATATTGGCAGAAGACAGACACTGTTGTCTTAACAATGCGTTTAAAATGAAGGCAAACAGAAAGATAAATAAGAGGCAAACTAGCTTGGCAGTAATGAAATTGCCTTGACAGCTGGCAAACCTGAATGCGCCCCTGTCCACTGGCTAGGAATCCAATTGCATTTTTCAGCTCCTTGTCTAGCAGATTGACCAGGTTGCTGGCAGCACCCAGAGCACCCGGGGCAAGTGGCTCCAGCCGCAGCCCTGGAGAATGGAGTGGGCTCTTCAAAAGATAAACAACCTTTGACCCCCAGCCATCGCTGTGGCCATCAGGTCAACAGTTGTTCCACAGAACATCGGCAATTGTCTTTCTCTTTGTGTCAGGAGGCTCTTGAAACATTATACAAGGATAATTAAGTGGTGAATAAGGGTCAACGTGGACAAATAAATCAAACTGATAGTTTGAACACAGGCCGATTGAGCAAAAACAAGGAATTCCTCCATGCCTGTTACAGCCGCTCTTGATGTTAACTGACTTTGTTAACATTACATCCCAAGGCAGCAAGTGGGAAAGCTTTGTGAGGACTCAAAAGCTGAGCAAAGAGACATGGGCTTTAATTGTTCAGCTTTATTTTTGAAATAAAGACATGCAGTGCATCAATTTAGTTGACTTTAATGGAGCACAAAAACTGAACCTATTCTTTAGCATGCTAATTGAGTTTGAAGATTCTTGCTTCTCGTAGAAGAGGGATGCAAAGAGAGATGCCCTGCAATCATCGGCCGAAAAACTTTGACTGCACTTTGGAGGAAATTTTAAGTTGAAAAAAAAAAATCTTGCATCTTATAAGACAGCTGGCTGCAGGGCAGAATAATGTGAACTTATTAATATTATGGTAAGTATAAAAATACTGGACCACAAACACACACCAGATGGTGCGTGTTAAAGCTTTCATGATTAAAAAACTGCAGAGATCAAGGTCATTAACTTATGCAGGAGGAGTTTGGCTCTGCAAAGGGGCAGACCTGCAGTCCTAACAAAAGGGACTGCAAAAGGTCCACAGTATGCCGCTGCAAATCAAATTCCTGTCATGAAAGGAAATGTAAGCAAAACACAAATGCATCTGAATGAAAGCAGTGCATAGACAATCTGTATTCTGTTTAAATATACAGTAATTAAAAAAAAAAAAGAACACTGGCACTGGTGCACAAATATGAAAAAAAACGTTGCAATGCAAGCAAACGGCAGGCAAATAAAACTGAATCTGTGAAATGTTTGGCGATGAGCTGATATTTCTTCTTGCGGGGATAAAATACCGTGTGATGGCATCCTCTGGCAAATCTTGAATTCTGTTGCTCAGCAAGTCACCCTTCTGAGGCTGTGGTGCTGATTAGCTCTGTGCTTGTAGAGCTTCCACCATACCGCTAGCAAGATACACATTTTCAAACTGGATTTTGAACTTTATGAGAACAGCAGTAGCGATAGATCCTTCAAGACCCTTATCACATAAAAGAGCCAGAGTGCTCCTCGAAGGCTGAAAGAGCACAGAAATCTAGCTCTGCTGTGATCTAGGTAGAGATCAAAGGGGGGACAGGCAGAGCCAGTCCAGTCTGAAGATGTAGTTCTGATTTCTCCAACTGTTTTATCTCAGAAGAAGGACTACATTTCCCTGCATGCAACGAGGGTAAAACCAGAACTAAACTGGGGTATTCCCCTTTGGCATGGTGCTACATGATCTTCCCATCTATAGAGAGCACTGCATCAGAGGATGAAGACTTAGAAGATGTGGGCAATCCTGACAATGTTTTAGTTCTGATTCAAAATACTACGAGCAAATGTAGCAATACAGATTACAAACCAATGATATGAGTTAAAGTAGCACAAATAGTTTCTGGCATTCAAGAAATAAATAAATAAGAAAGTGGGAAGTGGCGGCATGAATCGGTAATGTATTTTTGATCTGCAAAAGACTTACCGTAACTAGACAATGCACTACAGATTAGAGAATAACATATAAACACTTCTACAAATGGCAAACTGGAACCATCACAACCACCTCAGGATTAGTGGGTACCCTAAAATATCAGTCTGATATTTTTAAATATGGATATGGTGAAGTTAGAAAGCATCTCAGGATGATCAGGCCTTATGACTGGCCTGTAAAAAAAGTCAAGGAGGGAGGGAGTCAGGGATCTTGTAATGTTCCCAAGTTTAGCCTTACTTTCTATTTCTCCCTTTCACTATAGAGCTATGAGACTGCACTGTCCCTAATCCGTGATTTTCCTGGGCAGATCACACGTAACAAGATTTTCAGGAAACAGCTGAAGATGCTAAAGGACCGATTTATTAATGCTTTTTTTTTTTTCTCCCCAAAAAGGATCAAACTGGGAGAACACTATAGATGAACAAATTCTTGGGCCCTGATTTAACAGTTCCCAGGTGCCCACATGAGAAACGAGCATCTTGTCCCACGTGAGACTGTTATCTATAAACATGGCATTGATGCTTTTCAGTTTCTCATCGAGCGGGTTATGCATTTTGAAATAAATAAGTTGCATTTTGATATGGTAAGCACCATACTGAGCTGGGATTGAGAACTGGTGCCATGGACAGATCTGTACTGCACAGGGTTCCAGGTTTGCTGTGTTTAGCTTTTAGTTCTTTGTTATTCTGAATAGATATGTTTCTTCTTTTACATTTTAGCTGGTCTGAGGTGTCAGTGCTTTTTGGGTCCAGAAGAATCCTCTACCCTGGTTATGCTATATAATAGTTTTCATGGTAAATACCCTGTTATATCAGCTAGAGGCAGGAATATTTTAGTAATTTTTCTTGACATTTCTTTAGCTTTTGATACTCTCTTCCATGCCATTTTAGTCTAAATGATCTGCAATGGGGATGGGTGGATTAGCATTGAAATGGTTTTCCTCTTTTTTTGTCTACTCACACTCAGCAGATTAAGTTAGGAGAGAGGATCTAAACAGAAAAACTGATAGCCACAGGTATACCTCAGGATTCGGCACTTTCAGCTATGCTGTTTAATCTGTATTTAGCTCCCCTTGGGAAGGTCTTTGCACATACAAATTTTATGCTGATGATAGCCAGCTAATATTTCCCATCACCACTTCTCTGCAAGAGGCTGAAGCACACATTGCATGCCGTTTCCGAGCTCTTGAAGGTTGGATGGCCACCAAAAAAAAGCTGCTATTAAATATTTAAGAAAAAACTGAGCTATTATGGGTCGATAGGTCACCAATCCCTGAACACTATCAAAATTTGGACTATATGAATCAACCCTTCCCCTTGTTTTCTGATGTGTGAGACCAGGTATTATTTTAGACTCTAGTTTGACTTTTAAAGTAAAGATTAGGTCTATTATTAAAACAGCAATTTTAAAACTTCATCTTATGAGACGCTGATATATTTTAGGGCAGAAGGATTTTTGGTCAGTTATACAAGCCTTAGTGTTATTTTCATTAAACTAGTGTAATGAAATTTACTATGGTTTGTCAAAAAAAAAGTACCTTAAGAGTATTTTTATCTGTTCAGAATGCCATAGCTTGTGTAATCATGGAGTGTAAAAAAAAAAAGGAGCCTGCAAGAACTA
This sequence comes from Rhinatrema bivittatum, assembly GCF_901001135.1. NCBI lineage: Eukaryota > Metazoa > Chordata > Amphibia > Gymnophiona > Rhinatrematidae > Rhinatrema > Rhinatrema bivittatum. Next base: position 561,426,711 of record NC_042617.1, on the reverse strand, counting down.
TACTGTTTGCTGAAAGCATCAAAGTTTCAAAATTTAAGTTTCTCACGTTCATTTTTACGACTCTGCAGGAGGAAGGACTTGAATACCTTAAGGAACTGTTGATCTCCTATGAACCAGCTCAGGCTCTATGCTCTGTCGATAAACGGCAACTGTGATTCAATCATTTAAATAGTTCCACCACCTCAAGTCTTTTGAAGTAAAAGCTTTATCTATTGCAGGGCCACTAATTCCGAAAAGTCTGCCCCTTGATCTAATGTGGAAAGTTGATTTATTCATTTTCAGAATGATGTTGAACACCCTGCTATTTAAGGAAGCCTTCAGTTTTAGCAGTTGATTGAAACCTCTGTTCCTAATACAATATTGCTCTTGATAATTTCAGTATGATTGTTTTTATGTTGCCTATCTATTTTAAATTTTATTGGAAACGATGTGATTCACCATGTACAATGTTATTGACAGAAGGCAGAATAGAAATATTATAAATAAATAAAATATTGAGTAGACTTGTTGCTAGTCAGTATGCTTTTGTTGGCAGAGTTTATAATTCAGTTCATGATGATTTACTCCAGACGGTATTTCAACTCAGTATATGTTTTATTAATAGTTAAATTTATCAGCATATACTGGTGGGTATATCTATATATATATATAGAGAGAGAGAGAGAGAGAGAGAGAAAAAACACTTGTTTGCTGCTTTTGGGTAGTTTTTTGAGGGCGGTCATTAGCCTGGAACTGCTACTGTTTCCAGAGGACAGTCATAAAAGAAAAAAAACCAAGTTAAATGATTTCTACAAAATCTTCCTTTGGCTGACTGAATGAGAAATTGTTTTGTAGACTAGAAGACTGTTCTGCTGGGGCAGCAAATGTGACCTTTAATGGCACACAGGGTCTTTGGGGGTGCCATCTTTGTGCTGCAGAAACGAATACTCAGCTTGGAAAGTATCTATGGGAAACCCGTCGACGAGCCACATAACTTATGAGAAAGTTGTCTTAGAAAGGTGTAATGGATTATGCTGGAAGATGAAGGGAGCGCTTATACCATATCAAATCAGCCTTTTTCTTAAAGGTCAGGACATTCTGTCTGGGTCCACTTGAGTTTTTGATTCTGCCGTTTCACTATTCAGCGACACAATGTAACTGTCAGTCTCAACAACAGCTCCTGGATCCACTGGCTCCAGTGCTCGCAGGGTAACACACAATATTTCACATCACAAAGCAAGTCAACGTCTGTGTAGGCGAAACCATATGATTACCACGGGGAGCAATATTGAAACTCAACACATCTAACAAAGAATTAGGCTTTACCGGTTCTCCCCTTTACTAAGTTACCCAAACAGTATTTTAAACTTTTCTTTTTGTTCTCATCAGCTGAACTGACATGCAAATACAGCCTGCCCCTCCCTTTTCCATCGCTTTTACTGGTTGAAGACAGTTTTATGGCAGTGCAATAAAACCTCTTGATCCTCAAGTAAATATGTAATAGACATAAGGAAGGTTTTAAATCTGTGCTCCTCCCCCCCATCGCACCCCTCTCCCATGTTGACTGTGATTGTTAATCATTTGTGCCTATAAAGATGCAATTGTGCACCAGGCAATGAGGTGGTGGTCCGGTTCTACTCTAGGAGTTGTTCACATAACCAGTTATGTAACCAGTGACTAGTCATCTGATGATTTTTCAAAGCAAAAGATCATAGGAGGAGGAGGAGGAGGAGGATATTTTTGAAAAGTAATCTAAACAAGTAATAATGGAATGACTTTTGTAGATGTGGAAGTAACTTAGATTACTCTGAGTTACTTTTCCAACAATATATATATACATAATTTTTTTTAACTAAAATGCAACAGACTTCACTATCCTTTTGACAATTATCCAAAGCATTCGTTCTACTCTGTGCTTATGGAAAAATATTTTTAAAATAGCTTGCCTGTCTTTGAGTATTTAATGTAATGATGCTTCTTTGTTTCTGGTTAAAAGGAAAAAAGAAATATCTATTTTTAAGAATGTCAGATCAGGTTGCTATTTTGAGGACTCTAGCCAGGTGTAACATGGCTGCTTTGAGCCAGCACTTCATTCCTCAAAATATCAAGGCAACTGTTTCTTAATTCTATTGCTTCCTTGTTGTTAAGTGTCATTATGTCAGTGTTAACTCCTAGACCAGCTCTCTCCAAGATGTCCTATCGCCAATTGCTTCCCAAAATTGCTATGGAGTCACATTAGTGGCTTCTTTTTCCCATTCACCCAGAGTCTTATTCCTTGATATCTTGTTGTTGTCCAAATATAATTTATATTGTAGGTTTTACATTTGTTACGGAAATAAAAAGTGAATTGGATACCAGTTTTCCGTGGAAGATTTTTCAAGATTTTGTGGCAAGCTTTAAGCAAATTCTGTGGAAGATTTTTCATAAAAGGTTCCTCACCTTTCAATATATGTCTCAGGACATAGCACTACGCATGGCAGTGTAACAGTCTTAGGCAGTTGGATGCTGTTTGGGTTCAGGAAAGGGAGTACTGGAGTGGGAGGAAGAGGATGGGAAGTGAGGGCAAGGAAGCTTGGAGCCGTGGTTCAATTCTGTGGCTGCTACTGCCCCATTCCTCTCTTGCATCCGAGAGTCTCACTCATCCCCCCCCCCTGCCAGTTATGGCTCCATAGGCACAATGCAGATGTGATGCATTTCAGAATAGCAGAGAAGGAGAATGACCATGCTATACCAGTAACCTCGGCCAGCCATGGAAGGGTACTGAGGGATAATCTAACCAGAGACATTCCTCCAGCTCTCAGAGCTAGCAAGGGTTCCCTTTGCCACCCAGGAACTGGGAGAGAGGATTCAATAATCCCTGAAAAATGAGGGAAAAATAATTCATATATAAATGCATGTATTTATAAATAAATATAAAAAAGAGAAGATAAAGAGGGGAAATGGGTTAAAATGACTCCACACGGTATATTGTATAATATAAATAAAAAACAAAAAAAAATATATATATATATAAAAGAAAGGAGCAAAAATAATTTTCAAAAGTGCAACATACCTCTCAGTTCTAGTAGAATCAAGGTAGTAGAAGCAATAATAGGGGTGGGTGCAAGCAATTTTATTTTTCACCACTACCTGGCAGCAACAACAATAATAATAATAATGGTGCTGGGCTGAGAGTTCTTTTTCTTTAAGCTGCATGCCCTAGTGACTGAATTCCTTGCTGGCTATGCTGATTGGCTGTGATTGGAGCAGTTTATAATATTCTGTGTATTTCTGCCTCATAAGTATATGCGTACGTACGTGTGTATATTTGTAATACAGAAACATGCATACTCTGAAAGTTTCTAAAATATCATATACGTGTATATACTTCTTACATGCATTCAGTATATGCTATTTTATGCGAGCAGCTCCTGCCTAACAGTTTGAAAATGCACCCATATTAGACCAATTTTCAAAGGATTTAGAAGCCTAACTTTGGGAATTAGGTACTTAAACTTGGCCCTTTGAAAACTGATGGCTTAACTCCTAAATTTAAGCTCCTATTTTTCACTAGGTTCCTAAAATATGGGAGTGGCCAGGAACAGTGCCAGCTGGGGGAAGGAAGTTGGCATCTAGCGCTGATGTTTAGTGCTAGCTGCCTAATTCAAGTGGCCAAAACTAGGCGTATGGATATGTAGTCTAAACCTAGAAACTATCCCCGCACCCAGAGTTGTGACAGCCTCCCTTCCTGGAGCTGTGATCTTGTGGAGCCCTGAGCAATCTCACACAGTCATTGCAGCATCTGCAGTTCCTTCCAGCCCTGGTCACCGGGATCCCAGATAATAATAATAATAATAATAATAATAATAATAATAACAACTCGCCAGTGGCTTCCAATCCCACTCCTCCTTACCCAGAAGACCCCCAGCACCCCTCCAGACTCCTAAAGAGAGTCTCTTCCGCCTTCACGACAGGAGGGCTGCAATCTCCCTCCCGCTGGCACCGTTGGACGGCACTGAATGACGCCGCCCGTAGCTAGGCAACCGCATTTGGTGGAGCTCGGCAGCGCCGGCAGGGGGTGAGATCATCGCGTCCCTTTTACCGCAAAGACGGGCGAACGCTCTTTTGGATTCTGGAGAAGTGAGGTGGGTCTTCTGGGTAAGGGGGGAAAGGGGCGGGGTTAGAGGAAGCCGCCGGGGGATTCTTTATGATGTCAGGTGGTGGAATGCAGACGAGTAAAAAGTCCAACAGGGATACCTGTCAAGGGCAGTTCCTCCCGCGATAGCTGCCCCCTACTAAAGGCACCATACATTTTAGAATTATTATTATTATATTTTTTTTTTTACAAAGTTTTAAATAGAAGATAGATTTAAATAAATGTGTTAAAAGTTCTCTTTTATCCCGGCTTGGGGCTTGAAGTTTCCACTGTCAGGTAAATGCCCTCTGGAACCTAAAGCTGATCAGGTTGTAGGTTTTCTTTCCTATCCTCTTTCTACTCATTTCTTGACGGACAGAAATGTACTATTCTCTATCAGAAGGGAATAATATCAGGAACCAAAGCATATTGATATGCATTGCAAATACTATTGTAATATTAAGGGAAATGCTGCCCTGCCCAGGAGAAACAGCAACAGCCTTAAAGCAGCGCTGAGGGGAAAGAAGGAGAGGAAAGCGAGCGAGAGAGAAAGAAAGAAAGAAAGAGAAAAAATATATTTATTTTTAATCTTTAAAAACTAAACATAATCCATTCAAGATATTTTATTTACAATTTAAAAAAAAATGTGTAAAAAAAAAAAAGTTTGAGATGACAGAATAAAGAAAATGATTAAAGGCAATTTCAGACAACAGAATATCCAATGTGCAATTGCACTTTCCTAAGGCTGTATAGGAGCAAATACGGCACAGAAGTGTCAGAAACGAGGCTGGAGTAAATAATAAACTTGTTCCTTGTCAGGGGTGATGAGGTTAAAGTACCCCCTACAAGATGGGAAAACTTGTGCGTGCAGCGGCCCATGACAAGCACACGTTGAGCCAGACAGCTCTGAAGCGGAACACTGCTTGCTTGATGGACGTCCTGAGCTGGAATTATTTGTGATGTTAAATCCTGCATCTGTCACACTTGATAGGAGGTAACTAGAACTTGTCAGCAAAGCTGGGCAGCAAAATGCAAGGCTGATTACAATTTGCTATAGATGCGCTCCATATCGTATAGGCTCCTGAGAATGTTTAATGCCATGTTCAATCAAATCTCGTGTTTTAGATGGGGAAGGGTATTTGAATCACATTATTGCACGAGCAAGCCCTGGGCTCGTTTATATTATTTTTCTGTATTCAGAGAAAGAGAAGAACCAAGGTTCTGCTTGAATGGATGTACTTACAAGACACAGCACGGCAAGGCTCAACTCACCCAAATTTGGATTTTAGAACATCTTTTGGCAGAAGGTTATTTGTTGAGTTCTGCCAATAAAAAATGTCACCCTATCTTAAAAAAACAAAGCAAAACCACACTTGCACTCTTGGAAAAGTCACGTAACCGCGCTGCCTGCCCTTTCCCCCTCCTTTTTCATGGCCTTTTAGGCCAGACCATGCTGTGAGTAGCGTAATATACTCCGTAGCTTCATTATCCCTTATCTAATATGCAAAGTCATTTTCCAGATGTCACAAACATCTGGAATTCGACAGAAGAAACAAACTGACCATGCTTACTTAGACTGTGATGCCGGCTTGAAGGAAGGGCAGAAAAACCAAAAAGACTTGCCCACACTTCAGTTTCCAAATAGACTCATTTGTAACAATGCCATAGAAATCCATAGAAAAAAAAGGATATTGAAAATATATACATCTGTATTTTATGGTGAAGCATTTACTTTTATATTTTTTTTCACATTAAAAAGAATTGTCCACGTAAATTTGGGAAGGCTGACAACATTATACTTGGTAAGACTATTGACATAGATGCTGTATATTCTAAATAAATGGGCTTGGTTGCTTTGAAATGTCGGCTTCCACAAATAAGATAAGTGTAACTGAAACTAAATGAAGCTCTTCAACATTTTATATATTGAATATAAAAAAAATTGGATTCTGAAAGTGTTGTTTATTCACATGAATGGGACACTGGCTCACCCTATAAAAATATAGTGACCGATGATTAAACATAAGGCTGAGTATGATGAGAGTCATTAACACTTATCACATGTAGTTTGACAATTGATAATGTGAACGATGGACATTTTGGTACTCCCAAGTTAGTAGTTACAGATTTACCAATGGTCCAATATTGCAAATCTTTGAGGTTAACGTGGTTAGGAGAGTGATTATTCTAAATAAAGAGCATGATTGTAACAATACTTTGCCTCTGATGTTCTTTGCCAGCAAGGTTTGTTCATCTGTGATATTTTGGAATAGTACAGTATCATCTGTTCTTTTAAGATAAAAAAATCATTTTTTCTATTATATTAAATAGCCTGATCGACTTGATGCTTCGAGTGTGATACAGTGTAAAATACCTCCCTTGCAAGAATTACAAAAGTAGAATTGACAAGAGAAGCACAAAAAAAGCAAACCATATAGGAAGACAAACCATGGGCTCTGTGATTCTTACAATAGTACTGGGGTGGCCTACTCTGGTCCTTAAGCGCCTCAAACAAGCCTGGTTTTCATGATATCCGTAATGAATATGCTTGAGATAGATTTGCATGCACTGTCTCATGCTTATTTATTGTGGATATCCTGAAAACCAGATCTGTTTATGGCTCTTAAGGACTGGAGTTGGCTATCCCTGGAACAGTGGGTCAAACAGATGGTGTAGAGGACCTCAGTTGGACGGAAAATACAAAGTGCACCTTCAAAGGGATAAACTCTATTCTTGAGCTGTGGACTGAAGTGCAGCACATACATTTTTGAAATAAATAAACTACAGTGGTATTTCAATTTTTTTTTTAAACTAGTGAAAAGTGCCCGGCATTGCTCGGGTAGTCTGGTCTAGAACAGCCTGTGTGTGTTTGTGCGTGTCTGTGTTTGTAGGGGCCTGCAAGTGTGTATGTTTTGGGGGAGCATGTGTATGTACAATCCAGAGTGCGCACATGAGGGAGCCTATTTGCACTTTTGTGAGCTTGTGCATACACCCATGAGCTTGTATGCATTTTTACGTGCTTCTGTGCACTCGTGTGAGTTTGTGTGTGCCCATGTCTGCCTGTTCCTGTACGTGGTAACGTGAGAGATATGGCTTCCCAAACAGGGTATATTAGTGAACATTACCCAGCATTGCTCGGGTTGCCTGGTCAATAGCCTGAGTATGCCTGTGCACCTGTATGTGTGTGTGTGCCTTTGTGTGGGGGCATGTGCTTGTGCCTCTCTGTATGTGTTTGAGGAAGCCTCTGTGTGTGCCTGTATGAGGGTGCCTGTATACGTGTGTGTGTGTGTGTGTATGTCTGTTTGTGAAGAGCTTTGCAGACAGAGCAAATTGTTTTTGCACATTGCATCTTCCACTGTTCTGGGCACCACCTGGTGGCCACCAACAGACACAACAGTTTGACCAACCAACTGACATGACTGACCAATCGACCAACATAAGCCTTTCATATATATATATATACATTTTCACAAATAACATACAGACATTATTTGTAAGAAAATAGGATACTTGGCTTATATAAAATCATAAAGAAAATAAAATATCAAGAAAAAAACATACCACATTATACCCCATATTGAAGGAAGAGCTAGAAATACAAGTGAAGGAAATCTAACAATGTATCAAACAAAGTATTAAAAAGGAAAAACATGCCCAGTGTTCATGAATTTGTACCCTTAATGGCACTAATCACATTCACACCACCCTCAGTCATCTTAGCATCAAAAAGTATTCTGAGCTGTTTAGGGTCAAAAAAACACATCTTACATTATTATATTTCAGCAAACACATACAAGGAAAATGCAAGAAAACAATCAGAACCAATAATTAAAATATCTTGCATGAGCAAGAATTGCTTATGTCTACCCTGCATCTCAGGACACAAATCAGGAAAGAACCATAACATTTGACCCATAAACAAACTCTCCCAATGTTTAAAGTAAAATTTCCTAATCATATTTTTATCAGCCTAAAAAACAAAGGAGACTATTAAGGTAGCCCTATTGATCTCCTCTTCCTGAGATGTTTCAAGAAAAAAACAGAACTCCAGGATATATACTGTCCTTTCTAACAGTGAGCCGCCAAACTCTCAAAATGCTTCTTAGATGGCAAATAATAAACATTATTCAAAGCGACAAACAATCTGCTGGAATAATTAGAACTTCCTTCAATATTTCTTCCAGAATTGTTCTTCTTGAACAATTCTAAGTGACCTATCCATGAAATCAGAACACTGAAATTCAAGGACCATATTCTATCCATTCTTGATGGCTTTGACACTATACCCTTAGGTCCTCATTCATAAAACCATCGCTCAAATTCTGCAGCATCTTTACCTTCCCTTCCACAGACTCAAAACCCTTTCATAAGCTGCACTGTGACTTACTCGACCCTGCAGGTCTGATCTCGGTTACGCCTCAGTAAATTCTCCATACGGCTCAGTTTCTGAGAAAAAGTTATCTCAAGGTGAGTAATGGCCTGCCGTGTAGAGCCCAAAGTCAGTTCCTATTCCCCCTCCCCCCCCCCCCCCCCCCCCAAAAAAACTGCCTGATTCAGTCCTGAAGGATGGTCGAGAACAGCCAAGCATCCTGGGCCCTGCAGATACCCACCTATCTCACTCCTCTCTTTACAGGCACCGCTAGAGCAGAAACCGGGAGCACTCCAAAGCAATTCTGCCTTCCCTCAGGCGTCAGGGTAGTCACCGGTGCCCGTTCATGAGGTCACGCTACCGCAGGAGCTCCTCCCTCAGTGTGGTGAAACTCCTGCAGGGGAGCTCTCTCATGGTAGCTCCACCTCGGAACACTCCACTACGGCAGGAAGAGGGGGAGTCGGCTGCGCATCCAGGCTGAAAGGAAGCTCAGCAACAACAGGCAACCTGCATGAAGAATCTGACACGCTCGCTGGAAAGGACCTCACCGAGTCTTGAACACCTCCCTTCTTCTTCCTCATGATGGGGCAAGGGTAAATGGAGCCGGTCCTAGCGTTTTTGCTGCCCTGGGCAAACAATTACTGAGCTGCCCCCCCCCCCCCCCCCCATCCCCGTCCCGTTCATTCATTTTCTGCCCCACCAAAAAAAAAAAAGCCCCAGCTCCTTTCAGTTATATAAACTTTACAAACTGATACCATCCCCCCCCCCCCTCTCGAAGCCATGGCTGGTGCAAGGGTATTAGGTGCCCTAGGCAAACCTTAGAGCCTTGTACAACACTCCCCGTCCCATTCCACACACACAGTTAAGAGTTATACATTTATATTTTGCATGAAAAATATCAAAGTACAGTATTCTGAGGTAAAAATCTCACTTACATTATATTTGCATGCACTGCTGTGATGCCAACCAGAAATCCTGCCTATCGTGATGTGTGCTGGGTGTGGGCTTGACCCTTTGCAAGCCCTAAAACACTAATACACTTCCTGCTAGGAGAATGCCTCACCTCAGTCACACACGCAGAACATAAACAGACCCTCACCAAATACAGAACAGAGCAACCATAAAGTAGAAATACAAATAGGCAGCCAAATAAACTGGAAACCGCAAGGAGCCAGACACTCTATGCAGTGCAACAAAAAAGCCCTCCCCACGGCAGATCAGGGGCAAGTCAGGAGTGATCCGGGGCAGGGCCAACAATTACGTGCATAAATCCCAATTTTAAACCAGCGAACGTAGTACATTTACTTCTGCTCTTGTTCAGGTGTAAGTCAGATTAAAACTCATTATAGCCACAAACTGACCGGGTGAGGAGTCTGAGCAAAACTGGGGGGAGTGCGGGCTGAAGGACCAGAGGAGTCTTGATGACTAGAGATAGACTGGGAAAACTGGTTATTTCCTTCATGCGTGCATGTTTTAAAATGTGCTCACTTGGGTGTGTAAAAGGCAAGTCCTAAGGAAAGATACGTGACTACATTTCCTCATGTAACCACTTAAAATTAGGAGCACATTTACACGCACTAAGCTTATTTTAAATAATACATGCACACTCGTGTGGACGATTTAAAATTCCAGCGTATGTGGGTGCACAGGTGCTCATTTTAAAGTTACTGTCTTTCTCAATATAGTCAGTATATCTCACTGTAATGTGCACTATTTCATTATAGTGTGCACTAGAAAATTTAGTGCACACAAAATCCAAACATGAATCTACCAAATGCACATCCTTATTATATTTTAGGCATTATGCTGAGAATCATGGTTTTTCCTGATATAGTTAAACAAACACAAAAAAAGCATAAGCAGTTCTAAAAGATGACATCTAGAGTCTTTCAATTAGATGCTTTGTTGTTTTATATTTCCCTTGTAAATGTTATATAACGTATAGAAGACATTCATTATGTTTTTTATGAACCCTCTCATTTGACTCTTTTCCTAGTGACAAGACAATCTTCTTCTCCTCCATTACTTCTTAAGTTTCATATCATAGCCACTGTACTTTATTGTAATTTGCCTTGAAGCGCTGCTGTTTTTTCGTGTTTTCTCTTCCTAGTTTATGTCTTGCTGAATTGTGCATTGGATCTCTCATTATAAAGAACTTGGCCTGAGCTTTAATGTTTATTTACCTGTTAGTTCTGTTTTTGTGATGAGGTTTACGTCAATAGTTAAGTAAACTGATGACAGACAACTCAAAAGATTTAGCTGTAATTGAATTAGAATAGCGTTAATATTATATGGTTTATTATCTAACATAATAACATTGACAGAAAAAGGCCAAATGGTCCATCCAGTCTGCCCAGGAAATCTTTTACAGTAGTAACTGCTGCTCCATGCAGATTACCCCAGGTTTCTGTTAAGAGTACTAACTGTCTCTCCAAACCTTTTGTTAACGATAGCAATATTCCAAATCAAGCAACTGCCAATCCATAACAAAATTACTAGCACATTTTTGTGGGGCAAGCAGCCTTGATAATTTAGACAGTAGAGATGTGAATCGTGTCCTCGATCGTCTTAACGATCGATTTCAGCTGGGAGGGGGAGGGAATCGTATTGTTGCCGTTTGGGTGTGTAAACTATCATGAAAAATCGTTAAAATCGTGAGCCGGCACACTAAACCCCCCCTAAAACCCACCCCGACCCTTTAAATTAAATCCCCCACCCTCCCGAACCCCCCCAAATGCTTTAAATTACCTGGGGATCCGGCGGTGGTCCAGAACGGCAGCGGTCCGGAACGGCCCCCTCAATAGAATTGTGTTGTCTTCAGCCGGCGCCATTTTTCAAAATGGCCGCTGCAAAATGGCGGCGGCCATAGACAAAAACGATTCGATGGAGGAGGTCGTTCCGGACCCCCGCTGGACTTTTGGCAAGTCTTGTGGGGGTCAGGAGGCCCCCCCAAGCTGGCCAAAAGTTTCCTGGGAGTCCAGCGGGGTTCCGGGAGCGATTTCTTGCCGCGAATCGTTTTCGTACGGAAAATGGCGCCGGCAGAAGATCGAGTGCAGGAGGTCGTTCAGCGGGGAACAACCTCCTGCAGTCGATCTCCTGCCGGCGCCATTTTCCGTACGAAAACGATTCGCGGCAAGAAATCGCTCCCGGAACCCCGCTGGACTCCCAGGAAACTTTTGGCCAGCTTGGGGGGGCCTCCTGACCCCCACAAGACTTGCCAAAAGTCCAGCGGGGGTCCGGAACGACCTCCTCCGTCGAATCGTTTTTGTTTATGGCCGCCGCCATTTTGCGGCGGCCATTTTGAAAAATGGCGCCGGCTGAAGACAACACGATTCTATTGAGGGGGCCGTTCCGGACCACCGCCGTTCTGGACCACCGCCGGATCCCCAGGTAATTTAAAGCATTGGGGGGGGTTCGGGAGGGTGGGGGATTTAATTTAAAGGGTCGGGGGTGGGTTTTAGGGGGTTTTAGTGTGCCGGTTTTCCTGCCCTCCCCCTTCCCCCGATTTACGATTTTTTAACGATAAATCGGGGGAATTGGTATTGTATCGTGGCCCTAACGATTTTTTGACGATTTAAAATATATCGGACGATATATTAAATCGTCAAAAAACGATTCACATCCCTATTAGACGGTGCTGCTTAAACCTGCTATGCTTTTGGACTTGGCCGTATAAGCAGTCCTGTGCTTTTTCCCTGCTATCTGCATATCAGTATCCCCAACCGTAAAAGTCAGGACTCAGCATTGGCTGTCGTCTGACTCCAATTCAACACAACATTATTACTAAATACATTGCTACAGTAATACTTTAATATTATTTGTTTGTCAGAAACGCCCAACTGAGATGGCATCGAATTACCTTGACAATATCCAGGTATATGTGTAAGTAGTACCATGACTGCATTCCCCACTGTATCAAATTACATTTAGCAAGACCAAAGACAATGATGACTGATATGGTGGAATAGTAGAGCCTTTAAAATTGACTGTGACATACACAAGCTCACTGTTAAAGAACTTCCATGGGAGAATCTTTAAACAAGAAGTAGTACCCGTAAGGAGCATCCATCAGGATACACCATTTAAGGTGAAAGTGCACCTGTAAGTCCTAAGATAATCTCCAGACAGAAGTTATTAGTTATTAGAGCTTTATCGCTAGGCAATCTTGGTCACAATCACGAAGGTGTGCCCTCATGAAAAGGAACCATTACCATTCTTTAGATCTTTAAGGTAGTCAATATCATCTTTAGCAAAAAAAATGAACACTACTTCTTGAATGAAAATTCCCATTGACCACTTTCAGCATGACTTCCTTCATCAAAATTCTGAAGAAGCAGAAGTTAAGTATACAAAACACAGCAGAGACAATCATAGAAACATAGGAACATGACTACAAAAAATGACCATGCAGCCTACCTAGTCTGCCCATCTACACCAACTATTCCGTTTTAGAATTCCTCCTGTTCCCTCAGAGATCCTCTGTGTTTCTCCCATGCTTTCTTGAATTCAGATACTGTCCCTGACCACATCCACTGGGAGGCTCTTTCATGCATCCGCTATCCTCTCTGAAAAGAAATATTTCCTTGGATTATTAGTGAATCTACTCTCTTTCATCCTCATCCCATGACTCCTCATGCTAGAGCCTCCTTTCTATTAAAGTAAGCCGGCCTCCTGGGCATGAAAATCTTGGAGGTATTTAAATGTCTCTATCTCCTCTAGCTAGCCTTTCCTCTAGAGAATATATGTTTAGATTTGTAAGTTTATTCCCATATGCTTTACAATGAAGACCACTGACCATTTTAGTGGTCACCCTCTGAACTGACTCCAACTGGTTTATATTCTTTTGAAGGTGCAGTCTCCAAAACTATACACAAAGAGATCTCACCCGGGACCTATATCACTTCTTTTCTTCTGCTGAACATTCTTCTCCCTATGCAGCTAAGCATCTTTCTGATTTATACCTTCACCTTATCCAATTGTTTGGCCACCTGTTGCAGATTTTGGTATCATTTGCAAAAAGACACATTTTTCCAAACAATCTTTCCACTAACCCAGTTAGTCACTATGGGGCCTATGCCAAGGGAACTGTTTATAAATCACCTATGAAATCCCAAGTCTAGTGCTCTCTCCTGATCCAGCTCTCTGATTACCTGATCAATGAAATTGATCAGATTCATTTGATAAGAGCTGTCTGGTAAAATTCATGTTGCTCCAGATTTTGTAAATCATTGGATTCCAGAAACTGCACCATCCCGTCTTAGCAGCAATTCCATTAATTTATTCACCATAGAGGTCAAACTAACTGGCCCGTAGTTCCCAGCCTTCTTTTTACTTCCACTTTGTAAACAGGAACTACATCTGCTTGTCTCCAGTCCCTCAGGAACAGTATTAATTCATTTAAAAATTTTAAATTATAAAACAACAAACTGGTTGTTCACCCCATGGGCCAAAAAATAATATTGCCTGTATAATGACCATCAGGCACTAATTGGGAGAACTATAATGCAGAAATCCCTCATAACGTTGATAACACTGGGCAACAATGAAAGTGTTACTGACCTAAAAAGGTCCTACTCTGTAGTATCTTGATGTGCTGAACACGAATATGACCATGAAAAGTTTTTATTGGCTCTCGTTTTGAAGATATTTAATATAGTTCACTTTCTATGTTTAGTCATGTAAATTTATCGAGTAGGACTGTAAATAAGCCTAGAATGATGTAATATTGCATCATATTGCATAATACCATCATGCACACATCATCCAGAGTTTATTACATCATTTTCTGATGCAATGCAGTTCTACTGCCATGCTGCTGCTGAGTAAGCTGACATCAGCAGTGTACTATATGAAGCCCAGTCAGAAAGGGTGAGCATTTGAAATATTCATGCTGGCTGACTATTGCTGGACACTCCGCAGAGATGCTCCCGAACTGGTGTACAAGAGACAAGCAAAGAAATCTAAGACGTAGTCTATGACTTCATTTTTCAAACGGTATTAACCGTAGGTCTCCTACTATTGGCATATAATTCAAGATGTAATTATATTCTTGCATATTACAAAAAAACTAGAGCCAATTTTGCATTTTCACAGTCACATTCGTGTTTAGCACATGGAAATGTATAAGAATTGACTAATTTCATTTCCATAACATGACTTTTGTGAAAATTTGTTGCCCAGTGTAACAGATCTTGCAGGAATACTAATCCAAGCTCCAAGGAGACTCCAGGAATCAATCCCTTCACCAGACCATGGCAGACTGCAACTGTAAGGAAGCAAACATAAGAACATAAGAACATAAGAAATTGCCATGCTGGGTCAGACCAAGGGTCCATCAGGCACAGCATCCTGTTTCCAACAGAGGCCAAACCAGGCCTCAAGAACCTGGCAATTACCCAAACACTAAGAAGATCCCATGCTACTGATGCAATTAATAGCAGTGGCTATTCCCTAAGTAAACTTGATTAATAGCTGTTAATGGGCTTCTCCTCCAAGAATTTATCCAAACCTTTTTTGAACCCAGCTACACTAACTGCACTAACCACATCCTCTGGCAACAAATTCCAGAGCTTTATTGTGCGTTGAGTGAAAAATAATTTTCTCCGAGTAGTCTTAAATGTGCTACCTGCTAACTTCATGGAATGCCCCCTAGTCCTTCTATTATTTGAAAGTTTAAATAACTGATTCACATCTACTCATTCAAGACCTCTCATGATCTTAAAGACCTCTATTATATCCCCCCTCAGCCGTCTCTTCTCCAAGCTGAATAGCCCTAACCTCTTCAGCCTTTCCTCATAGGGGAGCTGTTCCACCCCCTTTATCATTTTGGTTGCCCTTCTCTGTACTTTCTCTATCGCAACTATATCTTTTTAGAGATGCGGTGACCAGAATTGTACACAGTATTCAAGGTGCGGTCTCACCATGGAGAGATATAGAGGCATTATGACATTTTCCGTTTTATTAACCATTCCCTTCCTAATAATTCCTAACACTCTGTTTGCTTTTTTGACTGCTGCAGCACACTGAGCTGATGGTTTTAAAGTATTATCCACTATGATGCCTTGATCTTTTCCTGGGTGGTAGCTCCTAATATGGAACCTAACATCGTGTAACTACAGCAAGGGTTATTTTTATTTTATTTTATTTATTTATTTATTTAAGGTTTTTCTATACCGGCATTCATGAAAGCGTTCACATCATGCCGGTTTACATGAAACAGGGGTGTGAAGAACAAACCAAGAACATAACTAAACGTGATGAAGAGATGCAGTTACAATTAACAGGGGCTGTAAACTGGGAGGAGGAAAAATAGAGAGAGAGAGAGGAGGTTAATTATATACAATAGTACAGTATATATACATAATCCGAAATATATAGTTGCTGAGTGGAGTCTTTAATGGTTGGCGTGTTAAGTGGAGTTCGGGAAGGCTTGCCTAAACAGCCATGTCTTAAGTCTTTTCCTAAAAGTTAGGAGGCATGGCTCACTTCTGAGATCTGGTGGGATAGTGTTCCATAATTGTGGGCCTGCTGTGGAGAAGGCTCGGTGTCTTAAGGTACTGTGGTTAGTGGTTTTGGTAGGTGGAACAATGAGGCATCCTTTGTAAGCTTCTCTGGTCGGTCTTGTGGATATGTGTGGACGTAAAGGAATTTGTAGGTCAATTGTAGTGTGTTGGTGAATGATTTTGTATATTAAGGTGATAGATTTGTAAATTACTCTGAAATGAATTGGTAACCAGTGGAGGTCTTTTAGGACTGGGGAGATATGGTCTCTCTTCCTGGTGTTAGTTAGTAGTCTGGCTGCTGCATTTTGGACCATTTGGAGCGGTTTGGTGTAGGAGGAGGGGAGGCCAAGTAACGTAGAGTTACAATAGTCTAATTTGGAGAATATGAGAGCTTGGAGGATGGTTCTGAAGTCTTTGGTGTGGAAGAGGGGTCTTATTCTTTTTAAAACATGCAGCTTATAGAAGCAGTCTTTGGTTGTTTTGTTTATGTGGGCTTTGAAGTTTAGTTTATTGTCAATTAGAACACCTAGATCTCTTACTTGAGTAGTTTGTAGGTTGGTTGGAAGACAAGTTGAAGGATTGTTGTTCTCCGGAGAAATGAGTAATAGTTCTGTTTTATTGGAGTTAAGAACCAGATTTAGGCTGTTGAGGAGGTTTTTGATTTCTTGATGACAGGACTCCCAGAAATCAAGTGTTTTTGAGTAAGATTCTTTGATGGGGATCAGTATTTGTATGTCGTCTGCATAAAGAAAGTGATTTAAGTTGAGGTTGGTGAGGAGTTGACAAAGAGGCATGAGGTAAATGTTAAAGAGTGTAGGGGATAAAGAGGAGCCTTGAGGGACTCCAATGGTCGAGTCGAAACGTGATGATTCTTTATTTTGGATTTTAACTTTATAACCTCTGTTAGTGAGAAACGATTTGAACCAGGAGAGCGCCAATCCAGAAATTCCTATTGTAGATAATTGGTTTAAGAGAATAGAATGATTGACGGTATCAAAGGCTGCTGAAAGATCTAGAAGGACCAATATGAAGGATTGTCCTTTGTCTATGCCAAGAGTAAGGAGGTCTGTGAGGGAGGTGAGGAGGGATTCTGTGCCTAGGTTCTTGCGGAATCCATATTGCGAGGCGTATAGCAGTTTGTTATCTTCAATGTAGTCTGATAATTGGGAATTCACCAGCCTTTCCATAATCTTGGCAATGAAAGGAAGATTGGCTATAGGTCGGTAATTGTTAGGGTCATTTGGTTCCAAGTTTGGTTTTTTTTAAGAGTGGTTTGAGAGAGGCCTGTTTGAGGTCTTCAGGGAAGGCACCTTGAGAGAGTGAACAGTTGATGATGTCTGCCAGTGTTTTGGATATAGTGTCTGGGATTGAAAGAAGAAGTTTGGTAGGGATATGGTCCGCTGGGTGCGAAGAAGGTTTCATTCTTCTAAGGATAGTTTGGATTTCGGCAGCTGTGGTAGGTTCAAAGAATACGAGGTGATTGTTTTTGATGGGAGGCAGTAGAGATGATGGAAGGGGGGGCGATTTTGGAAGGAAGTTGAGTCAGAAGATTCGTGATTTTATTTTGAAAAAATAGTGCAAGTTCTTCAGCTTTAGATTGAGCTTGGTTACTAGGGCACTCTGGAGAGGGTATTTGGGTGAGGGTGGATACATAGTTGAATAGGGCTTTGGCGTCGAAGACCAAGTTGTGGATTTTAGAAGCATAAAAGTCTCTCTTTGATTTGTATGTGGAGGCCTTGTACTGATGAAGTGTGAATTTGTAAGTTGAGAGTGTGTTGGCGTTTGGGGTTTTTCTCCAGTTGGATTCCTTTTGTCTTAAATTTAGTTTGAGCCTTCTGAGTTCGTTAGTGAACCATGGTTGTTTTTTGGAGGAGTTTGGGTGTGATTTTTTAGTTGTTAGAGGGCAAAGTTTGTTGGCTATGTTTTCTGTGATTGCATTCCAGGAGCGTAGGGCCGTGTTGGGATCTGAGAGGACTATATCTGTGAGGTGATTGGTTAATTGTTTGGTGAGTTCATCAGATTGGCAAGCTTTCCTGTAGAGAAAGGAAGGTGATGGGGTGTTAGGGGCACTCGAATTTTCTAGCTGAAATGATGTGGAGATCATGGAATGATCTGACCAAGGTACCTTCAGATTTTTTGGCGGGGAGGACGATTTTATGCCTTTGTTGATAAAGATCAGGTCCAGCATATGACCTGCTTTATGTGTAGGACTGTTGACCGTTTGGGTGAAGCCCATCGCTGAGAGGGCTAGGAGCAGTGTTTGGCAGCTTGGTGAGGGAGAAGGGTTGTCTATATGGAGATTGAAATCTCCTAATATTATTGCTGGAGTGTCTAGGTTGATGAGTGTAGTGGTTATTTCGATGAAGGGTGAGACATCAGATTCTAATAGTCCTGGGGGGGCATAGATGAGAAGGATTTGAAGTTGGTGTGATGTGAAGAAGCCGATTTCAAGCTTGGTGTCGGAGTGGACCGGATGGTGTGAGAACCTGAGGTCTTTTTTAGTTGCAAGGAGGATTCCTCCTCCCCTCTTTTTCAGTCTGGGAAGAGAGAATATGTCGTACGTTTGCGTTGGAAGTTGGTTTATTATTGCGGTGTCTGAGGGTTTCAGCCAGGTTTCCGTTATTGCGCAGATGTCCGGCTTAGAGTCATTGAGGTAGTCGTTGAGGATTAGTGATTTTTTGGTTAAGGATTGCGCATTGAATAGTGATAGGGTAAATAGAGTAAGTCCTAGGAGCTGGGTTATCGGAGTGATTAGGATTGGTGTGAGAGATTTTAGGTTACGATGGTATGTTTGACTGGTTGGTGTTCTTTTCTGAGAGAGGCAGTGATATAGGATTGGGATTGGGAAGGTAGGATGCATATTGGAAGCTTGATTTGTATTGAATGTTGGCATCATTTGCGAAGATGGTGGGGTTGTCTGAGGAGTTTGTTTGTCTGAGTCAGGCGTTGTTGCGTGGATGCTGAAGTCCTGAAAGGTTGTCTGCGTGTGGGGTTGTCTGAGAGGCTGTCTGAGACAAGAGTTGTTGAGTGGATGAGTCAGTTGTCGAGTAGTTGAGTCAGGCGTTGTTGAGTGGATGCTGGAGTCCTGAAACGTTGTCTGCGTGTGGGGTTGTCTGAGAGGCTGTCTGAGACAAGAGTTGTTGAGTGGATGAGTCAGTTGTCGAGTAGTTGAGTCAGGCGTTGTTGAGTGGATGCTGGAGTCCTGAAAGGTTGTCTGCGTGTGGGGTTGTCTGAGAGGCTGTCTGAGACAAGAGTTGTTGAGTGGATGAGTCAGTTGTCGAGTAGTTGAGTCAGGCGTTGTTGAGTGGATGCTGGAGTCCTGAAAGGTTGTCTGCGTGTGGGGTTGTCTGAGAGGCTGTCTGAGACAAGAGTTGTTGAGTGGATGAGTCAGTTGTCGAGTAGTTGAGTCAGGCGTTGTTGAGTGGATGCTGGAGTCCTGAAAGGTTGTTTGCGTGTGGGGTTGTCTGAGAGGCTGTCTGAGACAAGAGTAGTTGAGTGGATGAGTCAGTTGTCGAGTAGTTGAGTCAGGCGTTGTTGAGTGGATGCTGGAGTCCTGAAAGGTTGTTTGCGTGTGGGGTTGTCTGAGAGGCTGTCTGAGACAAGAGTAGTTGAGTGGATGAGTCAGTTGTCGAGTAGTTGAGTCAGGCGTTGTTGAGTGGATGCTGGAGTCCTGAAAGGTTGTTTGCGTGTGGGGTTGTCTGAGAGGCTGTCTGAGACAAGAGTTGTTGAGTGGATGAGTCAGTTGTCGAGTAGTTGAGTCAGGCGTTGTTGAGTGGATGCTGGAGTCCTGAAACGTTGTCTGCGTGTGGGGTTGTCTGAGAGGCTGTCTGAGACAAGAGTTGTTGAGTGGATGAGTCAGTTGTCGAGTAGTTGAGTCAGGCGTTGTTGAGTGGATGCTGGAGTCCTGAAAGGTTGTTTGCGTGTGGGGTTGTCTGAGAGGCTGTCTGAGACAAGAGTAGTTGAGTGGATGAGTCAGTTGTCGAGTAGTTGAGTCAGGCGTTGTTGAGTGGATGCTGGAGTCCTGAAAGGTTGTTTGCGTGTGGGGTTGTCTGAGAGGCTGTCTGAGACAAGAGTAGTTGAGTGGATGAGTCAGTTGTCGAGTAGTTGAGTCAGGCGTTGTTGAGTGGATGCTGGAGTCCTGAAAGGTTGTTTGCGTGTGGGGTTGTCTGAGAGGCTGTCTGAGACAAGAGTTGTTGAGTGGATGAGTCAGTTGTCGAGTAGTTGAGTCAGGCGTTGTTGGGTGGATGCTGGGTTTGTGATTGTCTGCGTCGTTGGTTGTGGAGTGGGTATTTTGAGATGTAGAAGGGGCGATCCACGTGGCCCGTCGGGGTTTGGGAGAGTTTGGGTTTGGGAGAGTGTAAAAGAATTCTGGAGAGAGTCTTACCCCGTTTCCTAGGGATGGCTGCGGCTCTTTCTCTCGGCAGGTCGTCCTTCGGTGTTATTGTCGCGTGAGAGGCCGGAGGTCAGTTGGGCATAAAGGTTCTATGTCGTGTCACTTGTGAATGCGTAGGCCCTGGGCCTCGGGGCACTCCAAGGGGCGCGCTAAGGGGCAGGCCCCTTAGGTCGCGCTCCTTCGTGCGCGCGACGCCTGGCGTGCGACGCCGCCGTGAGGATTTTATATTTAAAGGGCTTCTAGCTGCCCTCTGATAGGCCTATTGCCGTTCCGGGGGCGCGGCTGCACTCACCGCGTGGCGTCAGGGCTTCTTGTTCCTGCCCTCTCCTATTCGATATAGGAGCTTTTTAAAGTTTTGTTTCTCGTTGCCGCTGGTGCCTCCTCTGCACGGCTCACCGATTGGGGTGAGCGGGCTCTTGCCCCGAGTGGGCCGCGCCGGCCGCGCGAGCCCCAGCAGAGGAGGAGGGAGGTAGAGCGGATCGTTGCCGGGCGCAGGAGTGCGAGAGAGGGACGCCGCCGGGAGGATTTTAGATTTAAAGGGCTTCTAGCTGCCCTCTGATAGGCCTATTGCCGTTCCGGCCTATTGCCGTTCCGGCCGTTCCGGCCGTTCCGGCCGTTCCGGCCTATTGCCGTTTCCCTATATGCAACACCCTGCACGTCCACATTAAATTTCATCTGCCATTTGGATGCCCAATCTTCCAGTCTTGCAAGGTCCTCCTATAATATATCACAATCCGCTTGTGATTTAACTACTCTGAATAATTTTGTATCATCCGCAAATTTGATAACATCACTCATAGTATTCCTTTCCAGATCATTTATAAATATATATATTGAAAAGCACCCGTCCAAGAACAGATCCCTGAGGCACTCCACTGTTTACCCTTTTCCACTGAGAAAATTGATCATTTAATCTTACTCTCTGTTTCCTGTCTTTTAACCAGTTTGTAATCCATGAAAGGACATCGCCTCCTATCCCATGACTTTAGTTTTCTTAGAAGTCTCTCATGAGGGACTCTGTCAAATGCCTTCTGAAAATCCAAATACACTATATCTACCGGTTCACCTTTATCCACATGTTTATTAACCCCTTCAAAAAAATGAAGCAGATTTGTTAGGCAAGACTTCCCTTGGGTAAATCCATGTTGACTGTATTCCATTAAACCATGACTTTCTATATGCTCTACGATTTTGATCTTGAGAATAGTTTCCACTATTTTTCCCGGCACTGAAGTCTGGCTCACTGGTCTATAGTTACTCAGATCACCCCTGGAGCCTTTTCTAAATATTGGGGTTACATTGGCCACCCTCCAGTCTTCAGGAACAATGGATGATTTTAATGATAGGTTACAAATTTTAACTAATAGATCAGAAATTTCATTTTTTAGTTCCTTCAGTACCCTAGGATGCATACCATCCAATCCAGGTAATTTGCTATGCTTTAGTTTGTCAATCTGGCCTACTATTTCTTCCAGGTTCACAGTGATTTCATTCAGTTCATCTGACTCATCACCCCTGAAAACCATCTCCGGAACTGGTATCTCCCCAACATCCTCATTAGTAAACATGGAAGCAAAGAATTCATGTAGTCTTTCTGCAATGGCCTTATCTTCCCTAAGAGCCCCTTTAACCCTTTGGTCATCTAATGGTCCAACCGACTCCCTCACAGATTTCTTGCTTTGGATATATTTTAAAAAGTTTTTATTATGAGTCTTTGCCTCTACAGCCAACTTCATTTCAAATTCTCTCTTCGCCTGTCTTATCAATGTTTTACACAACCTGACAATGCTTATGTTTTATCCGATTTTCTTCAGATGGATCCTTCTTCCAATTTTTGAAGGATTTTTTTTTACCCCAATGCTTCTCTTAAGGGCAGTAACTGCCGCTCCATGCAGGTTACCCCCATGTTTCTCTTAAGGGTAAAAACCTTTCAAATAAGGCCAGTATTTGTAACAAGTTTTAAAACTAGTGCTTAGCGAATCCATGCCATGCGACTTACAGCCTTTCTAAATCATGGTGGAAAGAACTTAAAACTGTAAACGTTTTCAACGAATTGCTAACTTGAACTGTACATATTATCCACAGCTCTGGAACATCAGTGCATTGGTCTGGCAGTGTTTTCAAAATTTTATTTATTTTTTAAACCCAAAAACCCACATTCTGGGTACCAAAATCTGTGTAACCTTCACCATCCTATCTTCCCTGTAGTTTACAGCATCTCTGAGGAGGTAGGGCCCTGGGTAATCTCCATCTCACTAGTTCCACTCTCTTTCACGTACTCAGGCACTTCAAACAACACGGGGCCATCTTCTTCTGAGTCTAACCAACTTCTTTATTTTCACACAGACATACACCACGACAGCATCTTGCCAGCAAGAGGTAATTGTTTCTTTTTCAAAACATTCAAATACTGAACAGTCAATGCATTGTGAGTTGGTAAAATTAGTTCCAGTGCTTAAATACTATCAGATTCCGGCATTCAGAGCTCATTAACTGAGATTCACCAACACTGTGCTGGTGCATAACCATGGTACTCGCTGCAGAAATGGCTTGTTGCAGATTCCTCGCTCCCTGTTTAATGTAACTTTTTACCTTCTACTTAGTTGTTAATTGGTTTCCCCCCTGTTATATTGTAAACAGGTACGATAAGACCTTGTCTTGAGTATCGGTATAGTAAAAGAATCTAAATAAAATAAAATAAATTCCCTCTTAAGGAGCTATCCATCCGAATTTAACATAATCTTCCTAGAGCTTGCAAATACTCTACAGGGAGCTGGATCTACTATGCCTGCAGAGTTCAAGCAGCACACCCTACTCCTTTCACTCCAGCCAGACAACTCTCTAGAGTGCATAAAACCCTGAGCATGTTTAGAGCAAAAACAAAAGATCAAACTATCAGCAGCTTCTACGCGGGGGTGCTGGACTAAACTATTTCAATGAATAACCATGAGTTACACATGTATAAAAGGCTGGAAAACCTTTATTTTAATTTCTGGTTAGGTTTGCATGTTGTTGATTTTTCTGCCTTAATTAATTTGGCTTCCTACTTGACTGTTAGAGCTTTAGCCAAATTCCTTAGCTGAGCTCTGGCTTGACTTTCCTATCAAATTTTCTGGCTCACCCACCTCTACTGATGCATCACAGGAAGAAGCAGCAGCCTGACCCAGATTGCTTGAATTCAGAACTGGCAAATCTGATCCAAGTTCAAGAGCTGCTGTGGCTACCAATGTGGCATCAAACTGACAAATGAAAACCAGCCTAAAATCACGGCGAATGATAATTAGGGGAATCCTTCTTGCTTCATGGAAAAATTCCCCAGTCACTCAGGACTAATTCATGTTGTTTGTGTGGCAGCATATTGACCTCACTGCTCAGTAATATATGCCAGAAATGACTGAAACAGCCAATCACACTGACCCCGTTTTGTTGTTTTAAGTGAATATCACTATGATTATGTGCAGCCATGTAAATAGTAGAGGTGTGTCCAAAATTATGTAATGCTTCATATCTACATTTTTTTCTCTTCAAGCTAGACAGAGTGGAGCTGGGATGGGAAGGGACAAGGAAGGAGGAGGATCAATCAAAATGAAGCACTTTTTCAAGCAGCCCGTTACGCGCCCCGCCCGCGGCTGTCCTGCGCACAGGACCGCTCAACTTCGGGGTTCCACAGTGGGTCCCAGTTTAATCTCCCTCGTGGCCCTCGCTAGTCCAGCTAGGCCCCGGCGTCCCGCGGCGGTGGTTTCCGGGCCTGTGGCTGTGCGCCAGGCCTCACGCTGAGCCTCGGCGTCGTCAGCATCCTGGGCCATGCCCATAGGCACGCGCGCGCGGACTAGCCGTTCTGATGTAGGCTCCAGGGCGGGGCCTAGTTCCACGGCGCACCCTGATTGAGTTCCTGGGCTTCACTAACTATTATCAAAGTTTCATTGCCAACTATTCTTCCATGGTTGCTCCCCTCACAGCTATGACTAGGAAAGGGGCCAACACCCGTGTTTGGACACCTCGAGCCATTGTGGCCTTCCAGAGGCTCAAAGAAGCCTTCAGCTCTGGTCCGTGTCTCCATCACCCGGATCCCAAACGGCCGTTTGTGGTGGAAGTGGATGCCTCAGCAATTGGTGCTGGGGCTGTTCTAAGCCAACACTCACCTAAGGGCAAGTTAGTTCCCTGTTCATTCTATTCACATAAGTTCTCTCCCACAGAACAACGCTATACGGTTGGTGACCGTGAACTGCTAGCAGTAAAGCTAACGTCCAGGAATGGCGCCCCTGGTTGGAAGGAGCACAGTACAAATTCACCATATTCACGGATCACAGAAATCTAGAACACCTCAAGGAGGCTCAGCTTCTGAATCCCCGCAGGACTGGTGGGCCTTGTTCTTTGAGAGATTTGATTTCAACCTCTGTTTCCATCCTGGTTCCAAGAATCAGTGAGCTGGCACACTGTCTCGGTCCTTTGAACCCGAGGATCTTCCAGAAGTTCCTAGTGATATCATCGACCCTGCTTGTATCTTGCTAGCAGCAACCACTACTGTCCCAGTCGGGAAGATTGTCATTCCTCGCCGACTACGTGAGGGTGTCTTAAAGCGGGCCCATGATTCGAAACTGGCAGGCCATCCCGGCCGTGCCAGAACACTAGAGATGCTATGCCGACACTATTGGTGGCCCACCATGGTGCAAGATTCACGGAATTATGTGGACTTTTGTCCCACCTGCGCGCAACAAAAACCACCAACAGGAAAGCCTTGGGGCTTGTTACAGCCACTCCTGGCGCCTACTGAACCTTGGTCCAGTATTTCGACAGACTTCATCACGGACCTTCCTCTGTCACAAAACAACACAGTAATTTGGGTTGTGATCGACTGCTTCTCGAAAATGGGTCACTTTATCCCTTTGCCGGGTCTTCCATCAGCCCCAGAATTAGCAAGACTCTTCCTGAAAAATATCTTTCGACTCCACAGACTCCCCAAGGAGATTGTCTCTGATCGGAGACCACAGTTTGCGCCAAGTATTGGTGCTCCTTATGCCAGAAATTTGATATTTCTTTGAGTTATACCTCGGCCTACCATTCTCAGGCCAATGGGCAGGCCGAGAGAACTAACCGGACTCTGAAAACGTTCTTACATTCATACGTAAATGACCAGCAGAATGATTGGTCAGTCCTCCTCCCTTGGGCCGAGCTGTCACATAACACTCATGTCGCAGCAGCCACCAACGTGTCTCCATTTCCAGTTATCTTCGGAAGGCAGCCCTGTGCCTCTTCCTGTTCCTGTGATGGTTCCATCCCCTGCAGCACAAACCATGGCTCAAACCATCCGCCAAGTGTGGACTCGGGTAAGAGAGCGATTCTTGTAGCTGCAGAACGTGCTAAACGCACCTCGGATCATCATTGACGACCTGCTCTACTCTTTCGACCTGGCCAGAAAGTCTGGTTGAGTGCCCGGCACATCCGTCTCCAACTTCCTTCTCATTGACTGGCCCCAAAGTATATTGGTCCTTTCCCAATACTCTGAAGAATGGGAGCCATTTCTTATCAGCTCCAGCTACCCCGGTCCATGGGGATCCACAATACATTCCACGTGTCTTTGCTAAAGTCTCTGGTCCTGTCTTGGCCCTCTCGTAAAGACCCTCCTGCTCCACGCATCTCGGCAGAACCTGATACTTCTCTGCAGGTAAGAGAAGTCCTTGACGTCCGGCGACGCCAAGGCAAATGGGAGTATCTCCTAGTTTGGGGCCGAGGAGAACTCGTGGGAATGCTCTCAGAACATCCTTGATAAGGATCTCTTGAAGACCTTCCATAGACAGAATCCTGAGAAACCCCAGCTGCAGACGGGGAAGCCTAGAAAGGGGAGTACTGTTATGCGCCCCGCCTGCGGCCGTCCCGCGCACGGGACCGCTCACCTTCGGGGTTCCACAGCGGGTCCCAGTTCAGTCTCCCTCGCGGCCCTTGCTAGTTCAGCTAGGCCCCGGCGTCCTGCGGCGGTGGTTGCCAGGCCTGCGGCTGTGTGCCAGGCCTCACACCGAGCCTCGGAGTCCTCAGCATCCCAGGCCACACCCCTAGGCGCGCGCGGACTAGCTGCTCTGATGTAGATTCCAGGGAGGGGCCTAGTTCCGCGGCGCACCCTGATTGAGTTCCTGTTAAAAGGAAATTCCTGGCCTCACTTCCTTGCCTTGGCAATCGGGTCGGTTTGTTCCTGAGATTGCCCTTGTTCGTGTATCTTGCTTGCTTGTCCCTAGTCTTGTTCCAGGATCCTTCTGTTCCAGTTCTGTTCCTGCTTGTTCCTGCTTCCTATCCTGCTTGTGCCTATGTCCATCTGTTCGTCTCCCTGGTCTTACCCCGGACTGACTTACTGGTAAAGACCTCAGCTTGTTCCTGACTTGCTTGCCTGCCTGCTGTCTGCCTAAGACCTCAGCCTGTTCCTTGACCTCGTCTGACTTCCGGCTCCTGACCCTTGCTTCGTTGACCACTCCTCAGACTGACCTCTGGATTCTGACCTTTGCCTGCCTGACCTTGTACATTGATTCTGGCTCTGTCCCTAGCCTTGTCATCACCTTCACTGTACTGGTTCTTTCTGCTTCACCCTGTCTCCAGCCTCGAACCCGATAGCGTTCCCCTAGTCTCAGTGGGCACACCGGACTTCCATTCTCCCAGGAGACCCTGTGAGGCCCACCTAAGTCCAAGTGGTCAGGGTCCGTACGGGCTCCTCCCGGGGGGACCTTGGGCTTCCAGTGGTGAAGCTGTACACCGCCTCTGTCTCCTTCCGTGCTCTGCCCCCTGGGGCAGCCCCCACACTGTTCCAGGACCAAGGGTCCACCCGCGAGCGCAACACAGCCTATCCCAGCATGACTTCCTAATTTTTTAACCTGAAAATGAAAAAAAGCGTAACTTTAAGAAGTCACTATCTTGTTCAGTCATTTCTTCATTGAATTTTAGACTGAGAGGATCTGATTTGTTTAATATTGTATTTATTTATTTAAAATATTTGTTACCCCCCCCCCTCGAAGATTTCAGGGCAGGGTATGAGAAAAACATTCACAGGAAATCGAGGACAGAATATTACAGTAGTAATGCGAGCATTATGTTGGATCTGGAACTAGATGAGCCATATGCCTTTTGAAACAAGTCCATTTTTAGAGAAGAACCTTGGGTCTGAAACAGTCCTTATCTCTATAGGGAGGGAGTTTTACAGTATAGGTCCAGCCATTGAGAAAGCACGTTCCCTGGTCTCATCTAAGTGAGCAAGTTTCAGAGAGGGGACATCCAGTAGCACTTGACTTGAAGATCTCAGAGTCTGGGATGGAGTGTAAAGTTTTAACGTGTCTGTGATCCAAGGTGAAGAGATTATGGAACTGATCGTGAACACTTTTTTGCAGAGTGAAAGAAAAAGTTTTTAAAAGATTTAGGAAGGAAGGAGAGAAAGCAAGATGGGCTGCTGCCTGTTGGCACTGGGTCAGTGGAGACTCTGTTATCTCTCTGTTGATTGTTACAGGGTACCGTAAAGGTGTGTCTGTCTCTACTGCAAAGTAGAAAGAAATCTGTGTTTCAAAATCATTGATTCTGACTGGCAGCAAGGTTCAACAGCCTTTACTCTCAGACTCTTCCACAAACAGTTTCACGTAGTTACTAGTGTAAGTCTACATACAGTAAACAAACAGACAGCAGTGTATGGCCCACTATGAGATCGATTTTCAAAGGGTTTAGGCTTCTAACTTTTGAAGTTAGGATCCTAAATTGATCCTATTGAAAATTTACTATGGCTGACTGCCTGAATTTAGGCTCCCAGTTTCACTAGTTTCCTAAATTTAGGAGCCGAAAAAGTGAGTGGCTACGGGATAGAGTTAGGGAAGGGAAACAAAGTTGAGTTTAGCACTGATTTTCAGATTTTCAGAATTTAGGATCCTAAATCTAGGAAAATGACTAGGAAAGCCTAAATTTAGGAGACCTAAATGTATGTAACTTTTCATCTGAAAACTAAGACTCATAAATTTGGCTGATGCCTGTCTTTTAACCAGTTTGTAATCCATTAAAGGACATCGCCTCCTATCCCATGATTTTTTAGATTTTTAAAAGCCTCTAATGAGTGACTTTGTCAAATGCCTTCTGAAAATCCAAATATACTACATCTATCAGTTCACCTTTATCCACATGTTTATTAACCCCTTCAAAATAAAGAAGATTTGTGAGGTAAGACTTCCCTTAGGTAAATCCATGCTGACTGTGTTCCATTAAACCATATCTTTCTATATGCTTTGTGATTTTGATCTTTAGAATAGTTTCCACTATTTTTCCCAGCACTGAAGTCAGATTCACCAGTCTATACTTTCCTGGATCACCTCGGAGCCCTTTCTAAATATTGGGGTTACATTGGCCAATATTGGGGTTACATTGACCAACAGGGAGGTCTGTTGTGCTGTCTGTGTGTGTCCACTGAATGTATGCCATATTCTTACACTAAAATCTTATAGCCATTCCTAGTGATCTGAGTGTTTAAAATTCATTATGCCACTAGCAGCAAAGGACAGACATGGCAACAATAATGGGAGAGGAAGCGGAAGGACTTTTCCTCAAAAGAGACTTAGTGTGACCAGGAGTCTCCTGGCTAAGATGAGATATTTATTTTAGAAAGGAGAATCCAATTATAGTAAGAAGCTAGAACTTGCTCCAATGTCCAGTGTTACTATGCTACAGGAGAAGAAGACATAGTCAATGGAGAGTAGCATCAGAAGTGGGAGGTTATTAAGAATGAAGCAACTATTATCAGCACAGCGCTTACCCCTGTTTCCTTCTGAGCAGTGTTGGAAGAAGATTCAGAAAAAAATCATATGACGAATTTTGAGAGGATATAGAATTTCCAGTGGTTCTAGAGGATTTGGGTAGTCTAGTTACCAGCATGCTATCCAGTGAGCAATCGCAGAAGGCTGAAAGTGATATTGCTGGGGCAAAAGCATCCATCACAAAGAGCAAATACTACAGAGACCGTGAGAGAAAGCCCTGGCCTTTTCCCTCCGAGTCCATCCTCAACCCCAGCTCAGCCTCAGCAGCAGTACCCAAGGATGCAGAGAGGAAGAGGGGATCTTGCATGACATCATAGATGGGGAGGCAATATACAGTTCTGAAGGACCAGTGTTTTGCTGAATGTTGGTTATGGGAAGGTCATCAGTAAAGGAAAGGTATTGGGCCATCTTTCAAACAGTGGTATGTAATATCATTTGCAAAACCAACACTGATTAGCATTGGTTTCAGGGGAGGCCACTGGTACTAGTCTGGGAAGCCTGTCTTCCACTCAAAGCAGAAGCAGCAGCAGGAGTAGGAGTAGGAAATCCAACAAAAAAGGTGAAGCCCCTTCCCTCACTAAGGTGACAGGCAAGCAGCCCCCATGCCCACATCAGCAGCAAATGAATACTTCAGCTCTGTGTTCACTAAAGAAGACCCTGGAGAAGGACCATCTCTACACAACAAGAAACTGGAGGGAAGTGGTATAGATGAAAATCCTTTTACAGTAGAAAATGTATGGGAAGAGCTAAAGAATCTGAAAGTGGACAAAGCCATGGGGCCTGATGGGATTCATCCAAGGATACTGAGGGAGCTCAGAGATGTGCTGGCGGGTCCGCTGTGTGACCTGTTCAATAGATCCCTAGAAACGGGAGTGGTGCCGAGTGATTGGAGAAGAGCGGTGGTGGTCCCGCTTCACAAGAGTGGGAACAGAGAGGAGGCTGGTAACTACAGACCAGTTAGCCTCACTTCGGTGGTGGGAAAAGTAATGGAGTCACTGTTGAAAGAGAGAATAGTGAACTATCTACAGTCGGAAGAATTGATGGACCAGAGGCAGCATGGATTCACCAGGGGAAGATCCTGTCAGACAAATCTGATTGACTTTTTTGACTGGGTAACCAAGGAATTGGATCAAGGAAGAGCGCTCGATGTCATCTACTTGGATTTCAGCAAAGCTTTTGATACGGTTCCGCACAGGAGACTGGTGAATAAAACGAGAAGCTTAGGAGTGAGTGCCGAGGTGGTGACCTGGATTGCAAACTGGTTGATGGACAGAAGACAATGTGTGAAGGTAAATGGAACTTTCTCTGAAGAGAGAACGGTTTTAAGTGGTGTACCGCAAGGATCTGTGTTGGGACCGGTCCTGTTCAATACCTTTGTGAGCGACATTGTGGACGGGATAGAAGGTAAGGTTTGTCTTTTTGCGGATGACACTAAGATCTGCAACAGAGTGGACACGCCGGAAGGAGAGGAGAGAATGAGACGGGATTTAAGGAAACTGGAAGAGTGGTCGAAGATATGGCAGCTGAGATTCAATGCCAAGAAGTGCAAAGTCA
Source organism: Rhinatrema bivittatum (assembly GCF_901001135.1). NCBI lineage: Eukaryota > Metazoa > Chordata > Amphibia > Gymnophiona > Rhinatrematidae > Rhinatrema > Rhinatrema bivittatum. The sequence goes on along the minus strand of NC_042617.1, from coordinate 561,396,032 downwards.
AGCATATGGGGAGTGGAAATCCGAATGAACTGTATTCGATGGGGGGGGGGGGGGGGGGGGGGAGAAGGCTGATGTGCACGGAGCAGGAGAGAGATCTTGGGGTGATAGTGTCTAATGATATGAAGTCTGCGAAACAATGCGACAAGGCGATAGCAAAAGCCAGAAGAATGCTGGGCTGCATAGAGAGAGGAATATCAAGTAAGAAAAGGGAAGTGATTATCCCCTTGTACAGGTCCTTGGTGAGGCCTCACCTGGAGTACTGTGTTCAGTTCTGGAGACCGTATCTACAAAGAGACAAAGACAAGATGGAAGCGGTACAAAGAAGGGCGACCAGGAAGGTGGAGGGTCTTCATCGGATGACATACGAGGAGAGATTGAAGAATCTAAATATGTACTCACTGGAGGAAAGGAGGAGCAGGGGTGATATGATTCAGACTTTCAGATACTTGAAAAACTTTAATGATCCAAAGACTACGACAAACCTTTTCCATCAGAAAAAAATCAGCAGAACCAGAGGTCACGAGCTGAGGCTTCAGGGAGGAAGACTAAGAACCAATGTCAGGAAGTATTTCTTCACGGAAAGGGTGGTGGATGCCTGGAATGCCCTTCCAGAGGAAGTGGTGAAGTCTACAACTGTGAAAGACTTCAAAAGGGCGTGGGATAAACACTGTGGATCCATCAAGTCTAGAGGACGTTAATAAAGAGGAGGCAGCAAAACACTGCACGGAGTGGCAGTAGCCACAGAGGCATTCACGGAGCGGGATGCCAGTGGTTGGTGTTCCACCTTCACGGAGCGGAAGGATGGAGGGCTGCCATCTCCAAAAAACAAAACAAAACAGGGGTGGGTAAGAGTATGGGGCAGGGGGGTGGCCTGCTTGTTGCAGCGGTTGCTACCCCTAATTGAGCTGGATGGTCACTTGGATGTAGATCTGGCGCTGCTCTCTACATTGGTGGTGGGCTGGAGGGGAATTAGGGCTGGAGGGTACTGGAAGCCAATAGTAACAGGTGGGAGAGAGAAAAAGATTAAAAAAAAAAAAAAAAAAAAAGGATAAAGTGCGTAGCTTGCTGGGCAGACTGGATGGGCCGTTTGGTCTTCTTCTGCTGTCATTTCTATGTTTCTATGTTTAGACAAGCCTTTCTATGTTCAGACAAGCCTTCTCCAACCAGGGCTAACAATAGGCACATAGCATCAGCCACATCTAGATAAGATCATAACCCTCTTGCACTTACTTCTTCCTCGTTGTAATTAGTTCATGAGTTATCTGTCCCCCTCTATGCTCTTCCTTCCCAGTTACATACCCCTGTTTTATTGTAACTTTAAACTTCCACTAGTTAAGGTTATGTTATTTCTTTGTTCCTTGTAAACCGACATGATATGATATTCTTTCATGAATGTCGGTATATAAAAATGTTAAATAAATAAATGTTTAAACCACAATAGAGCAATTGGAGTGATGTTCTACATTACTGTCCCAGGGTAAGATGCAGGAAACATCAAAGGTACATCTGGAAAATGAGTGCCCTAGAAGATGATGATCTGCAGGTAGTTGAAAATATGGGATTTAAATGGCTGCAGCACCTGTTTGCTCTCAAATACAAAATGCCATCTAGGGCAACTGTTGCGGTCCCGGTCACTGGACTCGAGACCAGGTCCTTACCTTTCCTTCACCCCAAGTCCTGCAATGAAGTCCTGCGTTTGCTGGGCCTCGTCAGGCCTCTTCGCGGCGGCGTTTCCATGAGGGAGATGCCGCTGAGCTTCGATCTCAGGCTCTGCCCCCCTTAGGCATGCGCGCGCACAAGGGGGAACCTTTTAAAGGCACAGTGGCGCAAAACCGCGGCCGGCCCCCAAGATGATGTCAGACGCTGGCAGGGTATTTAAACCCGGCATCTGACTGAAGACTTTGCTTTGCAACAGGGTTCACTTCACGGAGTTACTAGTTGCCTTGTCATTCCTTGTTCTGAGTTCCTGATCCAGCTTCCAAGTTCCTGATCCAGCTTCCGAGTTCCTGATCCAGCCTCCGCCCCTGCTCCAGTCTTCCTGACCTTTGGACTGTCTTTCTGGTTTCTGATTCCGGTATGTCTTCGGTTCTCCCTCATCTGCTGCCAGCCCCTGACCTCGGACTATTCTCATCTGCTCGAGCCTGCTCCTGGAGACTGCTCCTAAGTCCCAGCTGCCCGGGTCCTCATGGGCTCCTCCCGGGCTCCTCCCGGGGGGACCACGGGCTTCCGGTGGTAGAGCTTCTGTCTGGTCTCCCGGCTCCGTGCTGCCTCCCGGCCATCTCTCTTCTTCCATTCTTCTTGGCCGGCCCAAAGGTCCACTAACCCCAGTGATAACTGTTTGCAAGGCCATGGACCCAGCGGACATTTTGGGACTCCAGGTCATTCTGGGAATGGCACAATGTCTGCAGCAGCAGCAGCAGCATTGTCTGGACGTCCTGGCAGCTACTGTCGAACAGTTGGCCAACCACTTAGTTGCCATACCTCCAGAGACGCCACCCATGCACCTTCCGGTACCTGTTCTGGGATCTACCGCACCCACTCAGCTACTGGCTTCCCCTCGCTACTAGGGCGAGGCCAAAAGCTGCCGAGGGTTCTTGAACCACTGTTATATACGATTTTCACTCCTGCCAAGCCAGTTCCCTGGTGATTCGGTGAAGGTGGCGTACATCCTGTCCTTACTGGATGGAAAAGTGCTAAGTTGGGCCTCACCCATGTGGGAGCGCAATGATCCTATGTTGAATAATCTGCAGCAATTCGTACTAAATTTCAAGCAAGTGTTTGACGAGCCTGCACAGCTTTCGACGGCTACTTCTGAAGTACTGCAGTTACGACAAGGGCCTCGGTCCTTGGGGGATTATGCGATAGAGTTCCACACACTGGTTACGGAGGTAGGATTGTGCGAAGACAGCCTGCGTGGAGTATTTCTGGAGAGGCTGTCCATACGCATCAAGGATGAGCTGGCAGCCAGAGACCTCCCAGATGATCTTAATGGTTTAATTGATCTGGCTGGGCGAATTGACCGCCGCCTTCAGCTAAGGGCTAAGGAGGGGTGTCCACTGCGCAGGCAAATAGCGTTGGCTCCAGTCTTTTCTAAACCGCTGACGTCTCTGCCTCCCCATTCTGCTTCTCACTCGGACCTATCTGCAGAAGAGCCCATGCAACTAAGGTGGACCCCTTTAACTGCAGAGGAGAGACGATGTCATCGAGCATTGGGCCTCTGTCTATACTGTGACTGCAAAGGCCACTTCTTGGCCCAATGTAAGGAACGTTCGGAAAATGTCAAAGCCTAGGCGTCACTGGGGAACTGCTCATAGGCTGTGTTAATTCTGCTCCTCAATGTATGGTCCCAGTGACTCTTGAGTACCCTGGAGGGTCTTTCTCCACACTTGCTTTCATTGACTCCGGGGCAGGAGGGAACTTTATCCTGTCTGATTTGGTGCAACAACTTCAGTTACCAGTTCTTCCCCGTGATCCTCCTCTGCGGATCACCTCTATTCGGGGTACGCTACTGCCAGGAAGTATTTCTATCTCCACCACGCCCATCACACTCCGGATGGGAGTGCTCCATTCTGAGAAAATATCCTTTCTGGTTTTGGAAAAAGTGGTACACCCTATTGTACTAGGACTACCATGGCTGCAATTACACTCCCCAGTTATCCATTGGGACACTTTACAAGTGGCAAGATGGAGTTCCTACTGTTTCTCTAACTGCCTATCTTCCCCGTCTCGTTGCAGTGTAGCCATATTAAACACTTCTATAGCACCACCGGCACCATACACAGAATTTACGGAAGTGTTTTCTAAAGAGAAAGGGGAGATCCTGCCACAGCATCGTCCTTTTGATTGTGCAATTGAATTACTGCCCGGAACCACGCCTCCTTGAGGACGGGTATACCCACTATTTCTTCCAGAGACACAAGCTATGTCCAAGTACATTTCTGAGAACCGTGCCAGAGGATTCATCCGGCCATCCAGATCCCCTGCTGGTGCGGGATTTTTCTTTTTTGGGAAAAAAGATGGTACCCTAAGGCCATGTATTGACTACAGGGGCTTAAACGCCATCACTCGACAGGATTGTTATCCCTTACCATTGATTCCTGAACTTTTGGACAGGCTACAAGGAGCTAAAATATTTACCAAGCTTGATCTTTGTGGAGCCTACAATTTGGTCCGAATTCGCCCAGGAGACGAATGGAAGACTGCCTTCAACACCAGAGACGGGCACTATGAGTACCTAGTAATGCATTTCGGATTATGTAACGCTCCGGAAGTCTTCCAAAACCTGATGAATGAGGTACTTCGTAAGATGCTGCACTCTTCAGTTATTGTATACTTGGACGATGTTTTGATCTATTCCCAGGATTTCAATTCCCATCAGCAACACGTGAAGCAGGTGCTACAAATCCTAAAAGACAATCACCTTTACGCAAAACTGGAAAAATGCCTGTTTGAACGGGAGTCACTCCCCTTTTTGGGCTATATCGTTTCCTCTACAGGATTCCAGATGGATCCCGACAAAGTCTCTGCCATTAAAGACTGGCCCCCTCCTACGGGAGTAAAAGCTCTACAACACTTCCTGGGGATCACAAATTTCTATAGACAATTCATTCCTCATTATTCCCTCAAGGTTCCACCACTCACCGCCCTCACCAAAAAGGGAGCTGATGCCAGAATATGGCCCAAGACAGCCTGCCAAGCTTTTGAGGACTTGAAGGAGGCATTTCTGCTGGAAACTTGTCTACACCATCCGGATCCACAGCACCCCTTTATTGTGGAAGTGGATGCATCCAACATCGCAGTAGGTGCTGTACTCAGTCAAACCTCCAGTAAGGGGAAGTTACTTCCATGCTCATATTTCTCCAGGAAATTCTCCGCAGTGGAATGTAACTACATTATCGGAGACAAGGAACTTCTAGCTATCAAATTGGCCTTCAAAGAGTGGAGACAATGGCTGGAGGGAGCATTATACCCCATCACGGTCTACACGGATCATAAGAATTTAGAATTCCTATGTCGAGCCCAGCAGTTAAATCCCAGACAAGCCCGCTGGTCACTCTTCTTCAGTCGCTTTGATTTCTCTCTTCGATATAGACCAACAACCAAGAATATACGGGCGGATGCATTGTCCCGAACGTCTGAACAGGAGGAGGTAGGGGAGCCACCACAATACATCCTGGATCCAGCCAGAGTTAATGTAGTGAGCGTAGACTTAAATCCTCTGGGCAAAACAGTGGTTCCACGTCATTTACAAAGAGAGTATTGTCATGGGCTCATGATTCCCTTACCGGAGGACACGCTGGTCGGGAAAGAACATTGGAACTCCTGTCCCGCTATTATTGGTGGCCACGTATGGGACAAGATGTTCGTACTTATGTCAGCTCCTGTCCTATCTGTGCTAAACAAAAGCCTTTGCCAGGGCAACCGTGAGGACTTCTTCAACCTTTGCCCATACCAGTAGAACCTTGGACACACTTAGCCATGGATTTTGTGCCGTAGGCTCTTCATGTCGGTTCTCCCTCTTCTGCTGCCAGCCCTGACCTCGGACTATTCTCATCTGCTCGAGCCTGCTCCGGGAGACCGCTCCTAAGTCCCAGTGGCCCGGGTCCTCACGGGCTCCTCCCGGGGGGACCGCGGGCTTCTGGTGGTGAAGCTCCTATCTGGTCTCCCGGCTCTGTGCCACCTCCTAGCCATCTCTCTTCTTCCATTCTTCATCCGCACGGCCTGCCCAAGGGTCCACTAACCCCAGCGATAACAGCAACATTCAGTAGACTGGTGATCCCCACCCTCTGCATTCAGTGATGTACCTGTATGTAGGCCTAGCTAGCTAAGGGGGAGGGAAGTACTATCCATTTCACCAGAAACCGCCATAACATTTTGTATGCCTGCCTCTCCCTGACGGCACACTGGTGGCAACTGGATGAGGCAGGGCAGGCAGCAGCTCTTGTGGGGGATGATTTTCAGGGTTCAAGTGGGCTTTGCTGCCCACATAAATGATTATTGAGAGCCATACCTCAGCCTATATCTTAGTAGTGATAAAGTGGATGACTGAGAGCTGGCAGCTATGTCAGAAGCACATGACTGTTGCTGGTATTTTGTTACAGATGGTGGTTCTAACTTGAGAAAGGACATAAAATGTGGGGGCTATGACAGGGTTCTATGCTTTGCTCACTTGTTGCACCTGACAGTAAGTTTTGCTCTGGGGCTGGGGGCCAAGGGCCAAGGAATGCATCAGCTTAGTCCTTAAGGAATTGATAGAGAGGTGAAGAAAATAGATGAGGCATTTTCACTGGAGAGTGGATGGTTGGCAGCAGTTCCATGAGAAGCAGGAAGCAATGGGATTTTCCTCTATACTACCTTATTTAGGATGTAGATGCCACATGGAATTCCTGCAGAGGCTAGTGGAGTAACAGTCTTCATGAGTTGTCTTTGGAAACTGAAATAGATGTGGATTTCCTCCTAGGGCATCAAGATTGGTTACACATGACAAACATGGTACAAGTCCTGAAGCATTTCAAGGATGCCATGGAAGATTTACATTCAACAAGAGCCATCCTGGGCAAAATAATTCCCATAGTCAATATCCTGGAGACGAAGATAGAGGGTCTCTGGCAAGAAGTTAATTCTGATTCTATCCTATAGTTAACTCCCCCCCCCCCTTGTCTCTTGCTACTAGCATTTGTATTATTATCCAATGTTTGATGTTTATTGTAAAGCCACTGGCTACATTCCATGGTCTGTAAACCGATTAGATGTTCCAAACGATTATCGGTATATAAAAAAACTCTAAATAAATAAATAAATAAATAAGAACAGAGACTGAAACTAATATGTTGCTCCCCATGGACATCATTGAGGATGCAACTGGGCAATGGGCTGAAATCACTCACCTGGCTGGATTCTTAAATGCTAGCCATGCTGTCTGACCAACAGGAGAAAGGGTATTACTATCCGGTCCAACAGTCAAATTCACTGGAAGGAGATGCTGGTGGCTAGCATGTGGGACTGGGAATGCCAGAGGCAGAGGGTCAGTGGGCTGTGGCAGAGGGAAGAGTGTGCACCCTATACAGTACTGTCAGCATGAGCAGTATCCTGTCAGCTACCACTTCCTCCTCTACCTTTATCTGCCACTCACACATAGCCACTGCAGAAAAGACTCTCCTGACACAGGCCACAGCTAAAGCAATTGGCAGCATAGATCAATATCCCCTTCCAGCACAGGAGACCCCTAAACATATTTCAATCATGCGTTACTTTCATGAGGAAATGGCCACAGACCTATTGGCATACTGAGCATTCAAGGCATGACAAGGTGGCCCAGCATTTCCTATCCACCAACCAATGTGCCTAGTGAATGGGTATTCTTAATGTCAGTGGACATCATGAGTCCACATCATTCATGGCTGGCATCAGGGTTGATGAAAAAGTTGGGTTTCATTAAAATAAAGCACCCTTTACTGGATTTCTCTGAATTTCTATGCAAGTGGCTGGAGGATTGAGTGCATAACTACAGTGAATCAACGCCCACACTTTTTGCCACCAGTTCCTTACTGTGCTGTTATCAATTGCTACTCTTGCCACTGCTTACCAGCTTGCTCCTCCCGCCCTGCTTCTCTCATTATGATACCAGGGTGTTTTTGACCCAAAACCAAAAAATAGAAAAACCTTCTCCTTCCACCCTGCTTCTCTCTTAGTTCAGTGTCTTGTGTTATTCTGCCACAGTTACTGCCCAGCCTGCTCCTCTCCCACTCTACTCCTTCTTGATTATACTGTTCTTTCCACTACCCTTGTTCAACACTTTGCTGTCTTCTGCCACTATTATTGCCTGGCTTGCTCCTGCCCCCTCCCAGTGGTGCCTTTGAGAACTCTTCTCACTGTTGGTACCACTTTGCACCTCTTACGGTGCTTTGGGGATTCATGCCACTACTGTGGTTGCCCTTTGCACCTCTCATGGTGCCTTGGGCTGGTCATGCTACTGTTTGTGTCCATTGCCCCTCTTTTGTGCCATGGGGGTGTTCTTGCCACTTTTTGAAACAAAAAAAATAAAGAAGTGCGACTGCAGCAATAGAGGACTGCCTATTCTTCCTATCCACACCAACTGCTCAGTTGTACAGTCCCCTAGCACTTTTTCAGAGATCCTGTATGCTGTTCTATGCTTCCTTGAATTCAAATACTGTACTTGTCTTCACAACTTCCACTGCTTCAAGTATCTACCACCCTTTCTGTAAAGACATTTTTCTTTAGAATACTCCTGAGTGTAGCCTTTCACCCTCATCCCATGACCCCCTCATTTCAGAATGTCCCCTTCTGTTGAAAGAAGCCACTGCCTGTGCCTTGATCCGCATCATTCCTCTAGGGTATGGTGCTTAAATCTAAGTCTGCCGCTGTATGCTTTTTAATGAAGTCTACTGACCATTGTAGTAGTCACTATCTGGACTGACTCCATCCAGTTTATATCCTTTGAAGAAGCAGCCTCCTGAATTATACAGGGGCAATATCACCTCCTTTTCTCTGCTGACCATTCTTCTCCTTATGCACCCAAGCATCTTTCAGGCTTTTTCTACCACCTTATCCACTTGTTTGGCCAGCATAAGATCTTCAAGTATGATCCACCCCAGATCACACATCTTGTTTCATACATAGAAGAACTTTACCCAATACTGTGCTGCCCCTTGGATTTTTGCAGCCCAAATACATGACTGCATTTTTAGCATTAAATCTTAGCTGTCAGATTCTAGACCATTCTCAGGCTTTACTAGATCCTTCCCTTATGTTTTCTACACCTTCCAGGGTGTCTATCTGTGGCAAATTTTGGTATCATCTGCAAAACGAACAATCTTTCTGCCCCCCTTATGGTGTCTTTCTGCCACCCTTTCACAGTGCTTTAGGTATTTGCCAGTGTTGATACTGTTTTGCCTTTCTTTTGGAGCCTTGGGATGTTCTTGCCACTGTTGGTGCTGCTTGACACTCTTGTGCCATAGGCTCTTCATGCCACTGTAGGCGCTGCTTGACACTCTAGTGGCCTTGGGCTCTTCATGTCACTGTTGGTGCTGCTTGACACTCTTAGTGCCTTGGGCTCTTCATGTCACTGTTGGTGCTGCTTGACACTCTTAGTGCCTGGGCTCTTCATGCCACTGTTTGGTGTTGCTTGACACTCTTGTGCCGTAGGCTCTTCATATCACTGTTGGTGTTGCTTGACACTCTTAGTGCCTTGGGCTCTTCATGCCACTGTTGATGTTGCTTGACACTCTTAGTGCCTTGGGCTCTTCATGCCACTGTTGGCGCTGCTTGACACTCTTAGTGCCTTGGGCTCTTCATGTCACTGTTGGTGTTTCTTGACACTCTTAGTGCCTTGGGCTCTTCATGTCACTGTTGGTGTTGCTTGACACTCTTAGTGCCTTGGGCTCTTCGTGCCACTGTTGGTGTTGCTTGACACTCTTAGTGCCTTGGGCTCTTCATGCCACTGTTGGTGTTGCTTGACACTCTTAGTGCCTTGGGCTCTTCGTGCCACTGTTGGTGTTGCTTGACACTCTTAGTGCCTTGGGCTCTTCATGTCACTGTTTGTGCTGCTTGACACTCTTGTGCCGTAGGCTCTTCATGTCACTGTTGGTGCTGCTGGACACTCTTGTGCCGTAGGCTCTTCATGTCACTGTTGGTGTTGCTTGACACTCTTAGTGCCTTGGGCTCTTCATGTCACTGTTGGTGTTGCTTGACACTCTTAGTGCCTTGGGCTCTTCATGCAACTGTTGGCGCTGCTTTTCTCCTCTTTTGATGCCTTGGGGTATGCCTGCCATGGATGCTGGTGTCCTTTGCCAGTTTTTTGGTGCCTTGGGGTGTTCTTGATAATTTGGGTTGTTCTTACCACTGTTGTACTCCTTTTTTAGTGCCTTCGTGTATTTTTGCCACTGTTAGTACTACTGTGCCCCTCTCACGGTGTCTTGGGCTGTTCATAGCCACTTTGGTGCTACTTTGCCCCACTCTTGATGTCTTGAAGTGCACTTCCCGCTGCTGCTGATGCCTAGCTGCAAGTTTCATTACACATGGATATAAAACCTCAGTTAGAGCCCAAAACAGGATGCATTGCTTCTCCCACTGACTTTAATGGAAAACAAATGATTGAAAAAAACAAATGAAATTTTGGGACCTGAACTGAATGAAATGAATCACTGAGCCAAGGAACTGAAATAACAAACCAAACAAAATTTATTTTTCATGCAAATTAATGGTCTGATTTAAGGTCCCTCTCACTCCGCCCTTCACCCACCTACCCCATTTCCTTATATCTACCATATAAATGGGCTTGGACCAACGTGCCGCAAATGCGCAGTAGAAAGCAGCTCTATTGCGCATGTGCGAGAGCACATCGGTCAAATTGGAGCCCAGCGGACTTGGAAATGGCGAGGAGGAGCAGCGGCGGCAGCAAAGGAGGTCTCCTGGGGGTCTCTCTCTCTCGCGCGGGGAGAAGCAGCAGCGGCGGCGGCACAGACACAGACATGGGAGGTCGCTGGGAGTCTCTCTCTCTCGCGCGCCTCATCACCGAGCGTCGGGCGGGCCAGCAACGAGCCCGGTGGAGAGGCGCGCGCGCGAGAGAGAGAGACCCCCGGAGACATCCCATGGAGCAGCGGCGGCGGTATCTAAGTGTCAGGTGGGCCAGAGAGAAGAAGAAAGAGTGGAGAAGAGCTGAGGGAGAGGGACGGGGTTGTGGAGGAGGTGGGAGGGGAAGGAAGAGGATATAAGTGGGGAGGGTAAAGTTGTGGATACAGAAAAAAAGGGAGTGGAGGAGGCTGAGGGAGAGGGAAGGGGTTGAGGAGGTGGGAGGGGAAGGAAAGGGAAGATGGTAAGGGATGGAAGGAAGAGGATGTAAGTGGGAAGGGTAAAGTGGAATTGAGAAAAAGAGGGAGTGGAGGAGGGCTGATGAGGGAGAGGGAGAAGGGAAGGAAAGGAAGGGAGAGGGAAGGGAAAAGGAAGAGGATATGACATGAACAAGTGGGAAGGGTAAGAAGTTATGGAGAAGAGAAAAAAGAGTGGAGGAGGGCTGGGAGAGGGAAGGGGTTGTAGATGAGATGAGAGAGGATGGAAGGAAAAGGGAAGTTGTAGAGAACAGAGCGGCTCTAACCGTGCCGGTCTGACCGATGGAATCTCGCCCGTTTTAACGGGCTTAACGGCTAGTTCTTATATAAATTATTAGTGGGGCAGAAGTCAATGTCTTGCAGCTTTTTCAAATTGTATAAAATTGTCCCTGTCTCTGTCCTCAATTAAACACCAACTATTAAACCACATTTTTAACTTAAACTTTATACCCTTATCCCCCTTCTCTTCAGCTCTTATTTGTCTTTATCTTGACTAGATTGTAAACTCCATGGGGAAGGGACTGCATCTCTGTGTATCCATACTGTGCAACATGCACCTTATAGTGCATTATATAAATGTTTAATAGTAGTAGTAGTAGTAGTTATAACCCCAGGAGTCTGAACTGTAAATGAGAGATTTTTTTTTTTAAATCTATTCATGCCTACAGTGCAGATTAAAATGATTTAGCATTGTTACCAATCCTGGATAGTACCTAATGCATAATTTATCTTATGGTCATTTGCCTTCAAACCTAATGTTCTTCAAAATAAACTACTTATGCTTCCCTGGATTAAAACTCTTATGTAGCTACTTCTGCTGTGGAGGCTTTAGCAATTGCTTATTTGTCAGTTTCTTTTTTTTTTTTTTTTTTTAAATAATCAAAGTCATCTATTTGACTTTATTGAAAAACAGCAAGTTGTTCAGCATTTGGGATGAATGAAAATCTTTTCTTCGTATTTTTGTTCAAAAAAGTGTACAGGATGGAACCTCTCTCCTGCACAAGGGGGATGACATCCTCCAGGATGCCTGCGCTCGACACCAGTGAGCGCCATACTCAGACTCTAACAGATGTCCAACAGCAAAGTCCCAGGCCCTAGTACTCACTGGAGTCTCCTGTGTTAATGAAGGCCCTTGATACAGTTTAATGTACACTGGTGAGCAGCTTTAAATCAGAGCTCATCTTGTCTGAGGGAAACTACAATGGATACAGAGGCCAGTCTGCAAGCATTCCAGATGTGGTGCCTGTACCCTGCCTATGACCAGCATTCATTTTTGCACGCCACAGCTGGTCCATGTAAATGTGCCATATTGCAGCCCATCTGCTCAGAGAATGCACAGTGGCACATCTCTCTCTGACAGCGGACCATTTTATTGAACACTATAAATATTGAAATTCATAGCCATGAAGCAGCAGATTTTTAATGTTACTTAGAGAGACATTTGAGCCACAACCTTTGGCAGTAGCATACACTGTGAGCATCTCAGTACACTGTGCACCATTTGGTTCAGAATCATGAACAACTTTTGCAGAGATTTCATGACTCTCCAATCCCAGGTAAAATGGAGTACAGACCCTGTGGGATGGTATTTAGTGTGAATGTCACCCTGCATACAATGGGCATTTGGGATATGGACTTTCCAGGCCTGAGCTGTGTTAAACCATATGTTAATGTTTTTATACTCAGAAAAAGATTAGTTTGGGGACCAATGAAGTTTCAAAACTACAAATAATACGCTAACCACTGTAAAATTAAAAAAAAAATGTGAGGCATTCCTGTGACTTCAGTTCCCATTTTTGAAATGCAATGCTGTATTTTGCTACAAGAGACCGACTTATCCATATTTTATAAGCAAACATGTGCAAATTTTGTACTATAGAGTAAACATCCCCATTAATTTCTAGCTTCTGGCACGCTCTATGGAAATGTACAAATAACAGGGGGACCAGGGGGCAACCACTCAGCTTTGTGATTTTCTCTTTCTTGCATTACTAAGCAACAAGCTTAGAACAAATCCTTATTCGAGATACTTTACTACTCTTAATTTCAACTGAGCATTCTGCCCTACGATTCCCTGTCAGATGCCAAGCAGGAAAATTCCGTTAAAAGCATGTTTTAAAATATTCAGTTTATTCGAGGAAAATAGCACTGTGGATTTTACAGCAATGATTTTTTTTTTTTTTACATCAGAACAAAGTTGAAATCCCTTTGTATATGTGATATGAAAATGTTTCTAAATAACTACCTTCAGAATATAACTGAAGCATTCAGTCACTGAAATATGTTCAGTCTTTATCTCTCACTCTATAGATGCCATAAATAGAAAACTAAGTGATCCTGACCAGTGTGACATATGTGTTTCCTTCAAGGTGATTTATAACAATTAAGTAAAAATAACGTTACAAAAAAAAAAAAAAAAAAGATGGTGTTATTTTCCAGCTTAATTAAAATGAAACAGTAACAACTGTAAAAAAAAAAAAAAAAAATTGTGGCAGTGTTTTTCTTCCAACATTAACGTTGCTTTAAAAAAAAAAATGCTGCTTTTTTAAGTTTTACCTCATTATGATTTTTCAGTTTAGTTGCCTTTGTTTAAAAGAAAGCATCTTTATTAGTGGAGTTGTAATATTCCAACAATAAGCTGTGTCATTGTTCAAACAGTTCCCTGGGTTCCCAATCAGCAGTGTTATGTAAGGTGGCAGGTTAATAAATGCGACACACTGAAATCATTTCTAGCAGATTATCTCTCCTTCCCAACTCTGACAGATGCTAGGTCCAGCTGGTAAAAAAAAGTTTATAGGCGAACTGGATCTCGGGTCTTCGCACACTCCACAATGTTGGCTACCAATGTTTGTTTTAATGAGTCACGAATTGCCTGTTTATCTTCTGCTCCCTGCTGTTTCTGCATTTTCTCTTCCAGAACAATCCTAGAAACACATGCTGCTACAGACGCTGGAGCAATGTGTGTAGACGTTTGAGCCAAATTATTATAAAGAACTCTTTCTTCTCAGATATTAAAAAAAGGGGGAGAGAATTGCACATCACTAGCAAATTGGCATCTCAGATGTTCACTGTGACATGCTCAATATGGCCTACCAGAGAAAGTTGGAGACATTTGAAACCTTAACAACTACACAAAATGACACTGTAATTGGTGGGTTTTGTTGTTCATGTGCTGGCTCTGCTAAAACTGCTTTAAACACTTTGTTTAATGATGTTACATTATGACAACACATGGCTTCTTTAAAGCAAGTCATCATGTTAGGCATGCAACTATAAAGGAATAATAACAAGTGGCCGGACGTCCTGTCATAATCCCGATCTTGCACATTACGTTAAATACTTTTGTAACAAGATTAGAAAAAAAAAGGACCTGAATTCAGATGCAGGCCAATTGCATTTCTTTTTTTCCTGCCACTGTCCACATACTGGGGATGTAGAGCAGGCGCACCTTAGAAAGGCACTAAATGGAGGCGGGAAGCAGCATGAATGGCAATATCTACTCTGAAAATCGGGATGCACCCATACAGCTTCAAATCTGTTTGCCTTACCTCAAGTCAAAAAATAACAGAAACAAATGTTACATTTTAGTCTTTAATACCACCTTACTTCACAGCTATGAACCCCAAACAATTTACATCACAGAGAAAAATACAATAATCAATTCCAAACAGACCCTAATGGACGGAATAGCCCATCCCCCCACTCTCATTGGGGGATAAGCTAACCCTATAATACAAAACTAAAAAATAAATAGTCATTCTCAATAAGCCCAGAAAAAACAGTTCTACATGTCCCCATCTAAACACTAAAGTACAATATAGTAAGCTACTTGCAGAGATCCACTAGGTCTCCACTGGATGTTCCTACCTCATGCTTTGGGTACGGAGTGAAGAGGGGAGCACAAGAACATAAGATATGCCATACTGGGTAAGACCAAGAGTCTATCAAGCCCAGCATCCTGTCTCCAACAGTGGCCAATCCAAGTCACAAGTAGTTGGCAAGTACCCAGACTTTAAATAGATCCCATGTTATGAATGCCGGCAACAAGCAGTGGCTATTCCCTATTGACTAACAGCAATTTCTGGATTTCTCCTCCAGGAACTTATCCAAATCTTTTTTAAACCCATCTACACTAACTGCCTTAACCAGATCATCTGGCAACAAAATCCAAAGCTTAATTGTGCATTGAGTGAAAAAGAATTTTCTCCGATTTGTTTTAAATGTGCTAATTGCTAATTCATGGAGTGCCGCCTAGTCTTTCTTTATTATCCGAAAGAGTAAATAACCATTTCACATTTACCCGTTCAAGTCCCTTTCATGATTTTGTAGACCTCTATTATATCCCCCCTCAGCTGTCTCTTCTCCAAGCTGAACAGCCCTAACCTCTTTAGCCTTTCCTTATAGGGGAGCCGTTCTATGCCATTTATCATTTTGGTCGCCCTTCTCTGTACTTTCTGCAGTGCAATTATATCTTTTTTGAGATGTGGTGACCAGAATTGCACAAGGTATTTAAAATGTGGTGTAACCATTGATAGTTACAGAGGCATTATGACATTGTCTGTTTTATTTGTCATTCCCTTCCTAATAATTCCTAACATTCATTTTGTTTTTTGATCGCCACAGCACTCTGAGCTGATGATTTCAATGTATTATCCACTATGATGCCTAGATCTTTTTCCTGGGTGGTAACTCCTATAATGGAATCTATTATCGTGTAACTAAAGCATGGATTACTTTTCCTATATGCATCACCTTGCACTTGTCCACATTAAATTTCATTTGCCATTTGGATGCTCAATCTTCCAGTCTCGCAAGGTCCTCCTGCAATTTATCACCATCCACTTGTGATTTAACTACTCTGAACAATTTTGTATCATCTGCAAATTTGATAACCTCACTCGTCACTTGTCCACATTAAATTTCATCTGCCATTTGGATGCCCAATCTTCTAGTCTTGCAAAGTCCTCCTGTAATGTATCACATTCCGCTTGTGATTTAACTACTCCGAATAATTTTGTATCATCCACAAATTTGATAATCTCACTCATCGTATTCTTTTCCAGATCATTTATATTTATATATGAACTCTTTTATGGGAAGGCTACATAAAATTTGCACCTTAACAGGGACTCAGAGGCTTTTTCAGAGAGGGTAGTGTACAGTTTTAATGTTTTTTGAAGTTTTTGTGGAACTGTATGTGTGTGTGT
The DNA here is from genome assembly GCF_901001135.1 of Rhinatrema bivittatum. Lineage (NCBI taxonomy): Eukaryota > Metazoa > Chordata > Amphibia > Gymnophiona > Rhinatrematidae > Rhinatrema > Rhinatrema bivittatum. The sequence goes on along the minus strand of NC_042617.1, from coordinate 561,379,978 downwards.
TATTTTTTGCACATGAAGGAATGAACATCCGTAGGGTTGTATAGGATAAAGATGGTCAGCTTGTAGAGAAGTACTTATTGGAGAAGACAGACTTTCATGCCAGAAAGGAGGGAGCAAGAAATCTTGAGAGTCTGCATGGATCAGGAGGAGCTTTCTTCCCAGAGTGGCTGACAATGTCACCAGGATGAAGTGCCACATGGATGGTACTGACCAATCCAGTTCATGAATCCCACAGCATGAGTGTGAAATTGCCATAAAAAGAGGGCAGTGTCATTTTAAGCTTGTGTAAAGAATAGTCAGAGAGTGTGGTGAGCGAGAGAGGTAACCAGAGTCGGATGGTGCCATTTTGTGAGCTGGAGGAATTGAACAGACGTTTCTTGAAAGCATCCCTTGAAGGAGAGTTGCCTCCAGTTTTCAGAGGAGATGGGTTTCCCAATCTGTGAGAGTTGCCTGTACTTGAAATCACTGACACATGGAATTCCAGTTGAAGAGTTGGCTCATGCTCAGAGTTACAGAAGGGTGGCTAGCTATCCAACCACAGTGCTCATGCTGTGGCATTTTCAGTCCAGCATTGGAATTTGTGTGTGGGGAATGCAACGAGATACATATTGAAAAAGAGTGAAAAGGATCAGAGAAGGACACCAAGGCTTGCCGTGTTGAAGCAGCAGGTGATGTGTCAAAAATGGAGGTGCAGAAGAGGCCATATGAAGAGGCCTGTGGGACTTCTGTGGAACCAGCAAAGAGTGAGACCCAAGTATCGGAGGAAATGAGGTCTACCAGTGACCTAGTGAGTACCCAAAGTGGTGAAGAAGTGGCTGGTAGTGAAAAATCAAGGCTGGGGTCAGGGACTATTTCAGCAAAGGTGGTATTCCTAGCAGGCCTAGGAGTGAAGTCTGCAGTGGGGTCATTCAGTGGGTTTGCAGTCTGACCTTACTTTATGGTGAAGCCTGTGATTGCAGTAAGAATGATTGAGGACCATGTGGTAAGGTCTAAAGTGTCTGTTCCGGAGCTGCAGAAGGGTCACTCACTACCCCTGTAGCTGCTGAAGGTGACCCCCAATGAAGGGGTGATTATGGAAAATAAAGACAGATAAAAAGAAGATTCTCTTCTGCACAGCTAGGTCAGGACAGCTGCTGAAGCACAAAGGCCGAGCTGAGCTGACTGGACGCACAAAGAAAAAAATCCCATGTTTCCCTGCATCCAAGTCAGAGGTTAACCCTTTTGAGCCAGCTGCATTGAAAACAGCAGAAGCATTGGCTGGCTATCAGTTAGCAATATATCAGTACATAAAGAAACGTTATGCAGAGAGAAAGCATGAACTCCGCATTAGCAAACAGGAACAGAAAAAGCTACTGTGATAGCAGGAAAGCAGGACAAACAGGAAAATAACTATGGAGACAGCACACCTTGGCTATGGAGCATTGCAGGCCCCCATATACCTAGGAGGCGCGGGAAGTGGCACAAGACAATGTAAAGTGAGTGCTAAAATCCCACTGTCTTCACAGGGTTCGTGTGTATTGCCCATGAAATGGTTTCATCAAGGGATTTATACAGCTATAAAGTTTGCACCGGTGCTCTTGGATGTTGGGAGAGGATTTTCACCTGAGGTGTCTTCTGAGTGTGAAAGGGTACTATAATTCAGTGAGTTTATATTGGTGAGGGAACTGAGCAGTGCATGGACAATGGTTACTATTGGACTGCTACACTGAGCCTCATGGGTTTGATAAAGGAATGCACTCATAACCTGCTGAAGGGAACTGTCTGATTGAAGATGAAGACTTTGCTACTGCCACAGCTGACATTGTTTCAGCACCAGGAATTACAGGATTAAACTTCAACACAGAGAGAGATCCCACCTCATTCAGGCTGACACAGTGAAGCCGCCGTCAGAGGTCGCATGACTGGACACAGCTAATCAAAACTCTGACTCATTCAGGATGACCCTCGGAGTGACATCAAGGTAGGTTGAGAGAACATTGCACAAACCTCATCTTTGAGTGAGTTTCCTCACTCCGAGGGTAATCAAATCTTTACAAGAGAGCACTGTTCTGTTTGTACGTCTCACTTTGAATGTCAAAGTGGCCCCTAACACCTTCACTAATACCTAAACCTCAACTCGAGTTACTAGGTGGGCCTCCCATAGAGATATAAATACCTATCTAGTGTTGGGGCATTATCGCTAGGCTTGCTCTCTCTCTCTCTCTCTCTCTCTCTCTTACAGAGCCAAAGGCATAGCTAAAATCAGCATTAAAGCCATGCAATAGGGCTTTGCAAAACAGTAAACCCAGCCCACTCCTCCTCTTTAAGCCCTTAACACATGCAAAAATGCCTTATAGCATTTTGATAATGACCCTATCAGTTTGTTTATAAGTTGCTTATGTGGAGCTGTGTCAAAGGCCTTGCTGAAATCCATCTAGCACTCTCCCCTTTTCTAACTCCTTTCCTTTCGTACAATCTCCATTAATGTAGCCACCACTAAAATGAGGCTAATCAGTCTGTCATACTCACCTCCATTCTGTTACCACTCTTATGAAAATATATATCTCCTCCCTCTATGTCAACTCTTATCAAGCCTTAATTTAAACTATAAAATTTACGCGGATGACATACAATTCATCCTTCCTTATAATACATCTTGGAAACACACTTTCTCATTAACCACAATTTATCTGCAAACAATAAATACATGCTTAACACACAACCATCTCACCCTTAATGCAGTAAAAACCAAAATTATACACTTATCTACCATTCCAAATTCTGCCTGTGCTCCTCCAGCAGAATTTATCTACAGCAGCTGTCACCTTTCCATATGTAACCATGCTTGTAACCTTGGTGTCTTTATTGATTCCAAGCTACCAATGTCCGTAAACATCATCTCCGTTACAAAATCATCCTTCTATAAAACCCACTTACTTAAAAACCTCAAACTGTTACTTTTTCCAAAAGATTTTTGCTCTGTGTTACAGTCCCTCATCTTAACTGGTCTGGACTATTGCGACTCACCATATGTCGGTCTTCCTGAACATTCTACACATCCCCTTCAAATGATTCAAAATTGCGCAGCCAGACTTCTTACCAATACTCCACGCAGGGCCCACATAACTCCAAATCTTATGCAACTACACTGGTTACCCATTCGTTACCAAATTCAATACAAAATTTTAATGCTTATTCATACATTGTTACACAGTACCACCTCGATATGGCTATGTTCCACTCTCCGAATTTACCAACCCCCTCATCACCCTCGCTCTTCTGACAAAAATTACCTTCAAGTCCACACTGTAAAAACTGCCAGGTTAAATCTAACTTGCAACCGCGCCTTCTCTGTTGCATGTCCCAAAATATGGAACTATATACCCAACTACATCCATCGACTCAATACATAACACAACTTTAAGAAAGCGGTAAAAACCTACTTATTCTCACAAGCTTTTCCTGACTTGCATTCCTAACCCTTTCACCGAACATTCCTTACCCCACCTCAATTTTTGTGATTGTAAATATACCTTTACTTTTAACTTCATGTCATATCCTTTTATTTTCTTAATATTATTTTGTATGTTTTAAATTTGTAAACCACTTAGTTCCACTTTGTGTGTATACGTGGTATATAAAAACCTTTTACATAAATAAATAAATAAACTTGAAGGGAAACCTCAGAAGCCTCAACTTGATACTTGAAAGGTTTTAATGATCCAAAGACAACGACAAACCTTTTCCATAGGAAAAAAATCAGCAGAACCAGGGGTCACGATTTGAAGCTCCAGGGAGGAAGATTCAGAACCAATGTCAGGAAGTATTTCTTCACGGAGAGGGTGGTGGATGCCTGGAATGCCCTTCCGGAGGAAGTGGTGAAGACCAGAACTGTGAAGGACTTCAAAGGGGCGTGGGATAAACACTGTGGATCCATAAAAATCAAGAGGCCGTCAATAAAGAGTGGGTGGCTCGCCAGAATGACAGCTACTGCCTGGAGACAATACCCTTATTCAATAAACATACACATGGTTACTGTGACTCCAACATCGCTCTAAGCTACAACAGCAAGAGGAAATGTGGAAAAAAGGATTTGCACTCACAAAGCGGGGAGTAGCTGGCTTGTTACGGCGGTTACTACCCCAAATCAAATAAGCCTGATACTTCACTTTCAATGTATATACAGCATAGTTCTCTGCTTCAACGGCAGGGGAGAAGAAAAACTGATACTTCACGCATATCCAGCATAGCTCCCTGCTTCAACGGCAAGGGAGAAGAAAAAGGGTTCACACTCACAAAGCGGGGAGTAGCTGGCTTGTTACGGCGGTTACTACCCCAAACCAAATAAGCCTGATACTTCACTTTCAATGCATATCCTGCTTCAACAGCAGGGGAGAAGAAAAACTGATACTTCACGCATATCCAGCATAGCTCCCTGCTTCAACGGCAGGGGAGAAGAAAAACAACCAATAAGGGCTGAATAACACAGTCTGGGTAAAACAAATAAGCATGGGTGTAGCTTGCTTATTGCGGCGGTTACTTCCCCTACTACCAGTAACTAATCAAGCTTGATATTTCACTTGGTTGCAGCTCCATCACTGCTCTCTACATTAATGGTGGGGGTGGAAGGGAAATAGAACCAAAGAGCTAAGAGAAACAGATAAGTATGAGAGAAAAAAATGTGAAGCTTGCTGGGCAGACTGGATGGGCCGTTTGGTCTTCTTCTGCCGTCATTTCTATGTTTCTATGTTTCTATAACTTGCAGCTCTGCCTGGATCCCCTATGACCATTAATATGGTAAAAAAATTTGTTTTTGTTTTACTTATTCAGAGGACAGGCAGAGAAGAGTGAGAGAGCCTGTGAGAGAGCATAAGAGCACCTGTGTATGAGTATGTGTATGAGCGACCATGAGTGACAGCTTGTGGATGTGTGAGCATGAAAGAGTGTGTAAGTGAGCATATGATTGTGTGAGCATGTGCATGTGATCTTGTGTGAATATGTGAGCGAGCACGAGAGTGTGTGTATATGTGTGTGAGCGTACAAGTGTCTGATAATGTGTGTGATCTTCCATGTGTGAGCAAGTATGAGTGTATGTATGTATTAGCATACATGTGTGTGATCATGTGTGCTATCGTGTGTGTGAGAGCATTTGAGTGAGCATGTGTGTAATCTTGTAAGTATATGTGAGCGAGAATGAAAGTGAGTGTGAGCGTATAAGGGGGCAGATTTTAAAAGGGTTATGCGCGTATCCGCTAATGTGCGCACCGAGCCTATTTTGCATAGGCCCGGCAAGCCCCGGGATGTGCGTATGTCCTGGGGCTTGAAAAAAGGGACGAGGAGTGGGCGGGGCAGGGGCGGGACCAAGGCCTCCGGCACAGCGGCCATGCCAAGGGATCGCACGCTGGCACTTGGCCGGCGAGCACAACCTACACCTGCCCAGAGGCAGGCGAAACCTGCCTAACAAAGGTATGGGGGGTTTTAGGTAGGGCTGGGGGGCGGGTTAAGTAGGGGAAGGGAGGGGAAGGTGGGGGGACGGAGGGAATAGGGAAAGCCATCAGGGCTCTCCTAGGGCTTGGCACGCGTAAGGTGCACAAGTGTGCACCCCCTTGCACACCGAGCCCGGATTTTATAACATGCGCGCGGCTGCGCGCATGTTATAAAAACTATGCCCGCACGTAGATATTAAAATCCGGCCCTAAGTGACTGAGCATGTGTGAGCATGCTTGAGATATATATGTGTGTGTGTGTGTGTGTGTGTGAGTGAGCAAGAGAGTGTGTGTATGAACGTATGAGTGTGTGAGCATGTGTGCAATCTTGTATGTGTGTGTGAGCACATCTGAGCATATATGATCTTGTGAGTATGTTTGTGTGTAAACGTATGAATATAATGTTGCATGTGTGTGAAAGTGTGTGAGTAAGAGTCAGTAAGCATGCATGTGAGAGTAAAAGCATCTAAATAAATATGTAACCTCCCCCTTTGTTTGGTGCACTGAATAAAGGGGGTCACACATTTCCCCAGACTGCTCCTCAAAGTCCTGGACCTCACTCTCAAATATATATCACAGAAGCCCCTGTGGACACTGGGGTTTATCCAGCCTGGGGGAGGTTTAATTTCCTGGGCTGTTGGTGCTATGGTGTGTAACACAGTCTCAATCCCTAACTCGCACACCAAATGGCTCAAACTGGTCAGTATACTCATAGCATAGGAGGTCTTCTAGGGGATGCAGCTTGTAAGAAACCCTGGACTCATGAAGGACGATGTTCAAATGAAAGTTTACTTAAAGTTTGGAAAGTAAGATCCATGCCAAAATGATGAAACTAAAAAATGGCATCAGGAAAATCAGAATAATAAACACAAGGAATGTCTTTATCCATGGTGCATCCCCAAGTTAGACCCCGAAAAAATGCAAAACGCTTAGATGCTGAAATAATTGTGGAAGCTGCAAATAAAATATTTAAACTTAGAAAACCTGAGGGATAGACTTGTGTGTGAATATGTTAGTGGTTAACAAGGTTTCTTCGTTGGGAAATGGAAATCAGCCAGTCAGATTTAGGCTCCACAGGGGAGCTAGAATTTTTGTTTATCTTATGAGAACTGATATGGCTCTGCTCGTAGTGCCTGCCCTTTTGCAGTATAAATATTTCCCAGCTCAAAGGCAGTGCTTTAGTTGAAAACATTTAAAATTGTGCCATAATGGTAAATATCTGCAGCAATGATTTTGTCCAAGATCTGTCCAAGGCATATCTCCATATTCCTATCTAACTAGAGAATAGACACTTCCTATGGTTCACAGTTCTGGGACGCCACTTCCAGTTTCGGGCGCTGCCCTATGGTATGGCTACTGCTCCCCAAACCTTTTCCAAGGTCATGGTGGTAGTTCTGGCAGTGATGAGAAAGGATAAGAACATAAGAAATTGCCATGCTGGGTCAGACCAAGGGCCCATCAAGCCCAGCATCCTGTTTCCAACAGAGGCCAAAACCAGGCCACAAGAACCTGGCAAGTACCCAAACACTAAGATGGAATCCTAGTACACCCATATTTGGATGACTGGCTGATGTTGCGTTTCCTGGCTGTGGCAGGCCTGCAGCTGGCTCTACTCACCCTCGATGCCCGGGTTCCGGACCTGGCCCTTCCTCCTTGGCAGCAGTAGGCAGTCGCCTACATGCTCGCGCTCCTGCTTCGCTCCCAGGCTCCTCCAGCAGCTCCACGGCCTCCTTCGGTCCCAGTTGGGTCTCCCCATGTGTGTCGAGGAGATGCCACCATCACCTAGTTCCAGTCTGTCTGCCTTAGGTGTGCACGCGCACCTTCACTGACTTGGTGGTGGGAAACCTTCCCGCTGTCCCGGTTGATGACTTCTCTAGGCGTTACTATTTAAGGCAGGCTCCGCCATTCGGTCTTTGCCTTGGCACAGGTCACCATGCTTCCTGTTGTGTGCTTAGTTGCTGCTCGTTCATGTTCCTGTGTCCTACTTAGTTCCAGTTTTCATGTTCCTGTTCCAGTCCTTGTGTTCCAGTTCCAGCTTCCTGATTCCTGACTACCTGTTGCGTCCGTCGGTCTTCGACGGCTTCGCCCCGCTTGTTGCACGCCTATCTCAGCTCCTCCTGCTTACCTGGGCAAGATGGCTACTGCAGTGTCGTCAAGCCGACTTCTCTGACATTCCCGGAATGGCTATGGTGCAGCCGTACGCCATTGCTCCTCCCAGGTACCTGCTAGGGTGCACGCGCGCAACCTATGTCTAAGTATGCCCATCCGTACCCCAGTTTGAGGGGTAGGGCAATCTTCAACAGAGGTGCAAAATAACTAAGAGGGTCATTTATCAAATATTGTTAGGGCCCTAATGCCCACGATAATACCCTAACACCAGCGCTAAGTCATAACACATACGATAAACACTGCATGGCGAAATGCGTATGCAATTTTGAAAATTTTATTCAAGTGGGAGAAATAAATGGAAATGAGGGCTGATGTTGCGTGTGATAACGCAGAGGCAGATTTTATAAATCTGCGCACATGCGTACTTTTGTTCGCGCACCAGGGGCGAACAAGAGTACGCGGGATTTCAATAGATACGCGCGTAGCCATTAAAATCCAGGGTCGGCGTGCGCAAGGCTGCCCAAAATCGGCAGCCTGCGCGCGCCGAGCCACGTAGCCTGCCTCCATTCCTTCCGAGGCCGCTTCGAAATCGAAGCGGCCTCGAAGGGAACTTTCCTTCGCCCTCCCCCCACTTCCCCTATCTAAACCTCCCCCCTACCTCTATCCCGAAAGTTACGCCTGCTGGAAGCAGGCGTAACTTTGCGTGCGCCGGGCCGGCTGCCGTGCTCCATGTTCCGGTCCAGGGGCTGGTCCAGGGGCCGCTGTCACGCCCCCGGAACGCCCCCGGGCCGGAACCACGCCCCCGGACACGCCCCTGAAACGCCGCGTCACTCCGGACATGCCCCCGAAATGCCGTGTCACTCCCGGTACGTTCCCCGACACGCCCCTCCATGCAAGCCCCGGGACTTGCGCGCATCCCGGGGCTTGCGCTCGCCACCGAGCCTATGCAAAATAGGCTCGGCGCGCACAGGGGTGGTTTGGGGTAGGTTTTCGGGGGGTACGCGCGTACCCCGTTGAAAATCTACCTTATAATGCACACTATCATGGGATTTAATGCCAGAAATAACTACACCTTTTTTCTTGGCATTATGCCTGCGATAGCTCTCATTACAGCCAAAATGGGATATGAGAGAGAGAGAGGCTCTGTAGAGGCCAATTTTTTTTTTTTAACTTTTTATGTCGCTGTAAGAGGGGACACTAGTAACTGAGGGTAAGGTTTGTTGGGTTGGTGTGGGTTCTGGAGGCCAATTTTACATGCATAGCCATATGTACGAACAGTGAAGATTTAATGTGATTTGGAGTGACGAAAGCTGAAAGAAGAGTGGATTTGTACCATGTTTTCTCTACCTAGCTAGATTGCAGCTAGGTAGATAGCTCTCTCTCTCTCTCTTGCCAGCAGCCCAAAATGTATTAAAAACCTGTTGTTCAGGGACTGTAATGTGAAAATATTGTGGGTGCGATAAATTTAACACGCGTTGCTGTAAAATAGCTATGTGGTACCAGGAAAATTACCCCAACTGTACCATTTTTTTTTTATCTCGGGTACTATTTCTGCTATATTTATAGCAGTTGATGAATCTAGCCCTAAATATGGTATGGCAGATACATTTCAGCCTTATTATTGATGGCAGTGGAATACTGAGTAAATCTGACTACAATGAACACAATGAACAAGTGAGTCTGTAAGGAATTAATGAATCTGCTAAATATTGTGGGCAGCGCCTATGCAAATGTTTGAATATAATAGAAAGAATGTTGAATTTGATTCTAAATATGACAGGAGGCTAGTGGAGTTTGGCCAATAGAGGGATCATGTGATCACATTTCATTGTCCCCCCAAATCAATATGGTTGTAGTTTTCTGAAGCTACTGCATCTGCTTCAATTCTACTGCAGTACAACATAAAAACATAAGAACATAAGAAATTGCCATGCTGGGTCAGACCAAGGGTCCATCAAGCCCAGCATCCTGTTTCCAACAGAGGCCAAAACCAGGCCTCAAGAACCTGGCAATTACCCAAACACTAAGAACATCCCATGCTACTGATGCAATTAATAGCAGTGGCTATTCCCTAAGTAAAATTGATTAATAGCCATTAATGGACTTCTCCTCCAAGAACTTATCCAAACCTTTTTTGAATCCAGCTGCACTAACCACATCCTCTGGCAACAAATTCCAAAGCTTTATTGTGCGTTGAGTGAAAAAGAATTTTCTCCGATTAGTCTTAAATGTGCTACTTGCTAACTTCATGGAATGCCCCCTAGTCCTTCTATTATTCGAAAGTGAAAATAACCGAGTCACATCTACCCATTCAAGACCTCTCATGATCTTAAAGACCTCTATCATATCCCCCCTCAGCCGTCTCTTCTCCAAGCTGAACAGCCCTAATCTCTTCAGCCTATCCTTACAGGGAAGCTGTTCCACCCCCTTTATCATTTTGGTTGCCCTTCTCTGTACCTTCTCCATCGCAACTATATCTTTTTTGAGATGCGGCGACCAGAATTGTACATAGTATTCAAGGTGTGGTCTCACCATGGAGCGATATAGAGGCATTATGACATTTTCCGTTCTATTAACCATTCCCTTCCTAATAATTCCTAACATTCTATTTGCTTTTTTGACTGCTGCAGCACACTGAGCTGATGATTTTAAAGTATTATGCACTATGTTGCCTAGATCTTTTTCCTGGGTGGTAGCTCCTAATATGGAACCTAACATCGTGTAACTACAGCAACGGTTATTTTTCCCTATATGCAACACCTTGCACTTGTCCACATTAAATTTCATCTGCCATTTGGATGCCCAATCTTCAAGTCTTGCAAGGTCCTCCTGCAATGTATCACAGTCTGCTTGTGATTTAACTACTCTAAATAATTTTGTATCATCTGCAAATTTGATAACCTCACTCGTCATATTCCTTTCCAGATCATTTATATATATATTGAAAAGCACCGGTCCAAGTACAGATCCCTGAGGCACTCCACTGTTTACCCTTTTCCACTGAGAAAATTGACCATTTAATCCTACTCTCTGTTTCCTGTCTTTTAACCAGCTTGTAATCCACGAAAGGACATCGCCTCCTATCCCATGACTTTTTAGTTTACGTAGAAGCCTCTCATTACAACCTTGGTAACATGAAATATAATAGTCAAAGTGATTTGTAATGGCATGTACTATTTTTCCTGACCTTTATTTATTTTCAAACAAACAAACTTCATATTTGGTAAAGGTACTTGAGATGAAAGAAGATCGCATGGACAATAGATGATACTTGGTTTTGCAGCGTCAGTTTGGAATCTATATATTTTATTCCATGAATGGTTTCAACAGCTTTTGGGATAATATGCAGCTAAGCAATTACTGGAAGATTTGTTAAGGGGAGATTAATAGTGATGTGCATTGGGTGCCCGATCGTTTGCGCTTTCGGGTTCGTGTGGCCGTGGGAAAATCTTGTTTTGCCGCGGATTGGCATTTTTTTTTTTAGTAAAAAAATCATTTTTCGGCTTAGCGCGCACACTAACAAAAATAACAAATAACAAAAAGTAACCCGAAAAACGATTTTCATGAAAATTCGGGGGAGGGGGGGGGAGTGTTTGTTTCTCGTTTTACCCGATATATAATGAATTAAGAAATATCATACGATACTTCTATTCGTTATAAAACCAATTCACATCCCTAGCGATTAGTTCTGCTCACCTGTAATGCTTCTGATTTAGATGAATATCAGCGCTCCCTAGCTAAAATTAAACTCCACCCATGCAACTCTCCATCACTACTTCTTTTTTACTTGGGTAATTTTGGCACAGGTAATGGGTTATTTGGATAAAACTAGAGCAGGGAACAGGTGGACATTTTTGAAACCAAAGATTTGTTTAGGAAACTCTAGAAGCTACCCAGACAAATCTTTTAAATCGAGAATTCCATAGTTTTATCCAAATCAAATAGAACAGGACCACTATAATCAATTTTGTAGTAGGGCAACTTCATTTAGCAACAGTTCCTCATGCCTACAGGGATAAGGCCACAATCTAAAGAGCCAACATTTTGCACACACACTTAATGTTGATGGTTGATGAGTTTATTTTACTTTCTACAGCAGTTTTCCCAGCAGCGAGAAGCCAAGTGAATAACCCTTGCTCAGACTCATGAACTGGGTTAAAAAAATGAGGCTCCATACTAGGGGTGCACAGGACAAAAAATGTTTCATTTCATGTTGTGTCATTTGGGTGTGGATTTTTGTTGTTCATATTTTCCCATTTTTTCATTTATATGTATTTTAGGAACAGTGTGCCCTAAAAATAATTTTAAAAAGTACAAAACTTCATTTTTTTTCTATTGTTTCATTTTGAAAACGACAAAAATTGACAGTCTATGTCATTTTAAATGAATGCACATCTCTAAACCATACTGAGTCAGGATTGGTTTAGACGTTGGTAAACTAAGGTAAGTGAGCATGGATTTTATCAAGATCCTAATCCCATCATCTTTTTAGTTTGGAGATGACTTGAATTCAATTGAGTTTGCTGGCCCGTCACTCGTGTATGTTGCATGTATGCTTGTTGCCTTCAAAAAAACTTTATAAACCCTTGCCAGATGTTGAAATTTTCCATTATTTAAACAAAAGCTCTGCAAAACAACTTAAGCTGCACCAAGAATGTTTTAATAAATGTATTGGCGGCAAAGATCATCATCATCTGGCCTGTTCGTTTTCACAAAATGAAAGATATTCACATTTCTGCTAATTATTCGCTGTCACTCTGCTAAAGGAACCACCATAATTCCACAGAATTATGTCCTGTTCGATCAATCGCATCTTTTATGAAAAAGGGCTGTGATTCTCACACAAACACAGGCAGCGTTATTTATAGCAATGCCTTATGGCAGTGTTCTCTCTTTATTTTAAAGCTGTTTTAACAATATGCTAATGACAGGAAGAAAACATACACATAAAATATTGTGAGCATCAGGACTTGGTAGGAGAGCGTAAATTTGGCTGCTAACCATGAAATCCTATTCTGTGGCTGCCTTCTTAATGGCATCTCTCGAGGTCAGTGGCTTTGAATTCTTCCAGTGGTTTGGGGTCACTCTGGCAGCATTGACCAAGTAGCAAAGAACCATCTAGGACAAACAATGGCAGGAGTCACCCTTTAAATTGTTCTGTCTTCTATAGCCTGCCGTTGATTCCAAGGCTCCCTACCAAGATGTCACTGTTTGACCAGTTTGCTTTAAAACAGCTTAATTAGCTGAAAGGAAAGCTATGTCTGAGCATGTTTGTGTGAAAAAAAAAACAACAAAAAGCCCTCCCCCTTTCAGAAAGCCCATGCTCTACCTTGTCGGAAATCTCTGGTTCTGAAATGAAACAACATTCCTTTCATATACAGAATTAGGGCCCTGACAACAAGTTTTCCTGGCTACGTTAAGGAACTGATTTTAAAGTGTTTTTAAAACTTGACAGTATTGCCAGTGCTTACCAGGCTTCCAGCTTACAAATTTTATAAGACTGCCTGGGGATGTAATGGAAAAATATTGTGCTGTTTTGAACAGGAGACATTTGCTTCTGCAGTAATGGGGGTTGACTGATTCCATCAACACAGTGGTCACCATGGGGGCCATCTCCCCATGCACTAACAGCCAAACTTTCAACATTTTTCTGTGTTAACACCATTTGAGCATGGAGGTTTATGCTAGCATTTCATAAACTTGTGTGGCAGGAGCCACAATTTATAAACTATTCCCCGAAAGTATGCATGTATGTTTCACAGTGTGCATATAATTGTACTGTAGGAACACTCATACTTAACCATTTTTCATGCAAAACAATAATGTACATGTAATATCCCAGAATTCAGCATGGAAGCAGATATGTTATTAACTGGGCACGTACACTATTCTTAAAATACCTAGTTGCACTCTTATTGGGAATCAGTTCGCCAATGCCTCCACCGTTCACCCATATCTTCACCAGTCAAACCAGACCTCCCATCCAAAAACTGAAGACAAAAGACAAATCCGATTTCAATTGTGCAAGTCAATTAGCAGGTGTAAAAATTTTCAGTCCGGCTCTGTAAATTTATTTGCCAACATCCCTTACAAAATAGCAACTTGCGCATGTACTTATGAACCCTTTCCCAGAATGTCCCTAACCCGTTTCTTTCTTCCTGTTAAAAGTTATGCATGATATTGCAAGTATCTCCAGAGTATGCGTGATACTGCACATACTCTGGAAGTTTACAAAGTATCATATACGTGTGTACATGCTGCTTACGCATGTATAATGCTAATTTAATGCATGCAACTCTTTCCTAACTCTTTGAAAATTCACCCTTATGGCTGTTGGGTTTTGTATAACCAAAGCCAAAGATTGGATCAAAGTGTTACATATAGAAGTAACCCTGAGCAGATAATCCCAGATATAGACCCCACGAACCACACCTCAAACACAATGGGGTAGATTTTAAAAGGTGCGCACGCGTGTCCATGTGTGCGCGCGCTTCCCAGCACGCACACATGGATGTGCCGATTTTATGACATGCATGTGCCGGCGCGCGCATGTTATAAAGTCTGTGGGCCGCGCAAATTTTATAATCCGCGCGTGCATCTGTGGGCGGCGCGCATGGGGGGGAGCCTAATTTTATGAAAGTACGCGCGGCGACGAAATCGGGCCTCTCCCAGTTCCCTCTCAGTCTGCTCCAAATTAAGGAGCGGAATGGGAGGGAACTTTCCAACCCATCTAACTGACCTCTCTCCCTCTTCTCCCCGCCCCCTATCCCTATCCTACCTAACCCCCAATTTTTTTTATTTTACCTTTTGCTCCCTTCAGGAGTAGTAGCAATTTGCGTGCGCGACAGGTTGCCTGTGCACACTTCCCTGGAACAGCGACAAATGGCCGCTCTGCCGGCCGCCTCCAGCTCTGCCCCTCCCCGCCCCTTTCTCTGGGCCCAGAACTTCTGCACGTAACGGGGATATTACATGTACATGCATGTAAACATGGTTAAGTAACGGGGGTTACACGCGTGGCCGAGCCCCTTTGAAAATGCATGCAGCACGCACGAGGCCCGGCCACGCAAGTAACCGTTTTTTTTACGCGCGTGACCGGGTATAGCCTGTCCGGCTGCCCGGACAGGCGAAACACGGTCCGTGTCGGGGGACCGGCTATGAATTTTGTGTCAATGTGGAGTTGCTGCTCTTATAATAAAAAAGAATTAGGTCCACTTTTCCAATTAGATAAATAGTTAAATCCTGAAACAGCGGCACATTTTACAGTTTCTTAATCATTTTCATTTAAATAAATAAATAAATAAATAGTTTACAACCGATTTTTGCATGCAGGAGGAATCATAATATTAGGAATAAGGATATCATAGTTTCATCACATTTACAACCACTCAAACAATGTAGTATACTATATAAACTCTTAATTAGAAACTTTATGTGAGGTCATTGTTCAAATTATAGAGAATCTTCTAGTAATGTGAAGTATCTAATGTTGAATGAGGTTATTGTCCTCACTCCCAAATGTGAAGGGTTTAGGATGAGGATATAAAAGTGCTTCCACATGCTCTGGGTGGAATTGTAATATGGATTTCTGAGACTGAGAAACTTTAAGTCTTGGATTATTTAACTCTTGAGGATATCAAGGCTAGGTAAGGTTTGCGGAAGAAACAGTAAAGAGTTCCTTCTAGTACAACTGTGGGCCATCCAGGAGGATAAAAACACCAAAGTCTATGGAGATACCTGGGGAAGACCACAGTTTGAGAAGTGATGTAAGAAGAGAAGGTTTCCTGTCAATGTCTTCAGTAGGATCTAAATTAGGAAAAAGACCTTATTCGGTGTATTTTAATTTTTGAACTTTTCATTTTAATTTCATTTTATCTTATTTTATTCTATAACAATGTTTATATTTATTTTATATCAGTCATTATCAGCAATTATATATTTTATATCAGTAAGAATGTTTTGTCTCCAATTTATTTGTAAACCGACGTGAAGTGCAAACAATATGTTCGGTATATAAAAATGTTTAAATAAATAAATAAATAAAATAAGACCTTAGTGGGGAGTTTGAGAGGGAACAGCACCTAGAAGATATCTGCTGCAGTGACTGAGACTAAATTGTGAGTACATCTGAGAAGATTTGGGCGATTGGACTGTGGAGCTGTGTTTTACCTCAAGTGCTGGACTGTGTTGTAACTTTTCCATTTTTTTTACTTTCTACTCTATGAAACTGGGACTTTGCAATAAATTCTGTTGCTTACTCTTTGGAACAACATGTTTGGTGTGGACCTTTGGTTCATGTTTATATGGGACCCCACTGGGACCCATTTGCAGTTGCTATTCCCCAAAGGAAAGAACCCTGTACCAGGATACAGAAAAGGTTTTTCCATCCCTGTAGTCACCAAAGTTAATCCCCGGCAAAGGGGAAAGGTTCAAACGTAGCACCCAGTGACCTGAAGAGGAGTGACGATTTGGTTCACACTTGTTTCCTGCATGTTTTTGCAAAATGTCCATGTCTTTCCACCTTTACAAATTGTTTGTAGAGGATCCAGTAAATTTTCCTATGAAAATTCAAGATGGCTGGTACTCCTACTGGCAGGCTTCTGTGAGGAAGATCACCTGGACAATAGTGCGTGTATCCCCACAGAGGAGGGACATGAGCTAGTGAGCCCTTGCAGTTTTTCATTGGCCAATTGTGAGACTGAAAAAGAGTAGAAGAGAATGTGAGAGAGTGCCCTGGATGTGTGGGCCATTTTAGGGAGGTCTGAGCCAGAGCTGAACAGCGAGAATTTGTTGTTGGATCCCAAGCAGGTAAGGGAGAAGACTTCAAAGGAATTGGTTGGCAGCTTGCCTGAGCCAAGTCACTCTGTAAAGATGGCATATTGAGTGAGAGTCTGGCTCTTGATTGAAGCTGGGGTGACAATGGCCCGTGCTGAGTGTCCTGGGAGTCACTGGGTGCAGACATTCCACCATGTTATTCTGCAGTGCATGCACTGCCAGGAGAACATTTTGAGCCTGAAGCTTCATCGGGATTGCCTCCTTTGTCAGCCTTTGGACCAACAGCTGAACTAGTGCAGCATTGCCTGAGGTTCTTGATGATGGGCCAGAAAGGATCATTGGAACAGGTTCTGGTGAGGAGAGAGAGCCCATATGTCCTCCAAGGTCAAATTCTGGCAGCAGAGGGAGCTGAGCAACACAGAGCAGTAGGGAGAGTACCAGCGAAGAGGTGACTTGGCTCCTGAACAATCTCATTGCCAAACCTGAAAGAAGCAAAGGGCCCAGAGCCACTATAGTGGTTGAAGCTGAATACCTGGAGAGTGAGGGTCTGTACCCACCCAGAGAGATGGCAGAGGGAAGGGATTCATCACTCAAGGAAGGCATGGGCCTCCATGAGCCCCTGCATCCATCATTTGGCATGAACCCATGTAGAGAGATGGCACCTGCTTGAGAATGGAGTACAGGACAGGTCTTAATGAGATTATATGAAGAAGCATTGGGGTGACACTGTTGAGCCTGTTCTGACTTGGGCCAATAGAGTAAACGTTTGAGAATTCCAGAGTATTTGCATTTTGGATGTCACATTGCTGTCCAGCAATTGTATCAGGGTCATAAAGATCCCAAAACTGGACTGCCAAAGCTCGAGACCATGCAAGACTATATTGATATTGCATTGGGCATGCTGGTTGAGAATGTCCCCTCATCTGGTATTCACCAGATTGGTCTATTGCCAGTCCAGAACCAGACCATATTTCAAGCACAAGCATTCTCAAGTCAAAAGACAACTTGGGCAACCCAGAGGAATCGGTGGATAGGGAGATGTTCCTGAGTTAGATCTGATTCCAATGCTTATTACCAACAATTTGTTTTGGGAACTATGGATAGATCCAAAGTGCCCTGGAAGAAAGAAACTGACCAACTGGTCACAGGAGGAGAGGTGGATTAGAAGATTGGTTAAAAAACTGTGGGGACATTCCAACCTGAATGTTCCATTAACCATAATGAATATTGTGGATATTAAAATGAATGAATGGATCCAAGATGAGGTTGACTATTGTATCAAAAATGATGTGGCTTTTCAGACTTCCCCATGGGAATATTAGCTGGTAAAACCAACCATCTGGAAGCAGCGTGATCAATGCAAGATAGGAAGATACATTAAAAAACATGTTGTGGAGGTCATGGATCCAGATGGACATGTGAAGGAGTATTCCAAAACCCAAATTCTGCCTAGAAGAATCACTGTAAAAATGTCTGATCCTGCCTGGTACAGCTCCTAGAACCTTAAAGTGCACTCTTTACCTAGCTTGTTGCACACTCTACCTAGCTGGTTAGAATCTAGATAGAGTGCATTGTACAAATCCACTCCTCTTGTACCTTTCATCAATTAAAATGACAGAAAGTTTTCAGTGATGTGTACTTCCCTATTCTGTGTATGTAACCCCCCCCCCCCCCCAAACCCCACTCCGAGTTAAAAGTGTCCCCTCTTACAGTGATATAGAGTGACATGTCTCTCTTTCTGGTAATGTGCTTGTGGTGTAAATAGCACAGGTGCGATAAACGTAGTATGCCTTGTGGAAACTAGATATGCAATATGGGAGCAGAGAAATTAGCCTAACTATGCCCCCTTTTGCTATCGTTGGTGCTATCTGCTATATTTAGCATTTTGATAAATATAGGGGTTGGTTTGTTGAGGTGATTGAAAAGGAAATTATACATTTGTGTTATTGTAAAAAAAAAAAATGTTAAAAATGGAAACAAAAATTTGGAAAATGTTGAAAAAAATGAAAAAAAAAAGGTTCCAAAACCTTTCATTCTTTTTGTGTTATCGCTAGGGTTAGTGGACCCTTAAGCTGGCCGTGCAGATGAAGATTGGATGGGAAGAGAATTCCGCAGAGATGATAAGGCCGGGAGGCGGCATGGAGCCGGGAGACCAAGCAGAAGCTTCGCCACTGGAAGCCTGCTATCCCCCCGGGAGGAGCCCGTGAGGACCCGGGCTGCTGGGACTTAGGAGCGGTCTCCCGGAGCAGAAGTCCAACTGAGTGGAGAACAGTCCGAGGATCTGGACTGGTAGCAGGCAAAGAGAAACAGTATACGAACCAAAATCAAGAACCAGGAAGTCAGTCCAATGGCTGGGAAGCTGAAACTGAAGCAGAGGCTGGAACAAGCGAGGAAGCTGGATCAGGAGCGGAGGCTGGAACAGGCGAGGAAGCTGGATCAGGAGCACAGGACCAAGGACAGCAACAGTCACTTCTTAGAATGAACTCTGTTGCAAGGCAATGTCTTCAGTCAGACGCCGGGTTTAAATATCCTGCCGGCGTCTGACGTCATCTCGGGGGCCGGCCTCGGTTTCACCCCACTGCACCTCCAACCACCTTCCCCTTGCATGTGCGCGTGTCTAAGGGAGGCGGAGCTCTGAAGCGGATCTTGGCGGCATCTCCCTCGTGGAGATGCTGCCACGGAGAGGGCTGAGAAGGCCTGAAAAACGCCAGACCCCGTCGCAGGACCACAGGGCGGAGGAAGGTAAGGACCCGGTCGCAAGTCCAGCGACCGGGACCGCAACAGTATCCACCTCTTACGCCCCCTCCTCGGAGGCCCCGGCTTACCAGGATAGTCCGTGTGGAACTGCTGCAGAAGGGTCTTGTCCAAGATGTTACTAGCTGGTTCCCAGGTATTCTCCTCAGGACCACATCCCTCCCAGGCCAGCAAGTACTCCCACCGTCGATGGTGGAAGCGGATGTCTAGTACTTCCCGCACCTGGTACTTTGTCTCAACTGTAACGGGAGTCTCCGTAGTGTCTAGTGGTTTGCAATGAAACTTGGAAAGAATCACAGGTTTGAGTAATGAGACGTGGAATACATTATGGATTCGCAATGTAGTGGGAAGACATAGGCGATAAGATACCGTCCCCACTCTCTCTGCCACTCTGAAGGGACTGCAGAATTTAAGTACCAGACGTTGAGGCGGTAAGTGAAGGTGGATATTCTTGGTACTTAACCAGACCTTATCACCTGGTAGGAATACCGGAGCCGGTCGGCGATGTCAATCGGTACACTTCTTTGCAGTGGCTCTAGCACTTAGTAGTTTCTTCTGAATTGAGTTCCAAAGAGCATGGAGCTGTTGTGCAGTTAGCTGGGCTGCTGGAGATGGAACAGTTACTGGAAGAGCTAACGGTGGCTTGAGTTGCATTCCATAAACTAATTGAAAGGGAGACTTCCCTGTGGCAGAATGAGTGTGGTTATTATATGAAAATTCAGCCCAAGGTAATAATGTTACCCAATTATTTTGTCTTTCAGTTGCAAAAGTTCGGAGAAAGGTCTTTAAAGAGTGATTCATTCATTCAGTTTGTCCATTACTTTGAGGATGGAAGGCAGTGGTAAGATTTAACTGGATCCCAAATTTTTTGCATAGTGCCTTCCAGTATCTGGCTGTAAACTGCAGTCCTCTGTCTGAGACAATATTCAGAGGCAGACCATGAATCTGGAAGATATGTTGTGTGAAGAGTCGGGCTAACTCTGGTGCTGAAGGGAGTTTGGGAAGTGGAACGAAGTGAGCCATTTTGGAAAAGTGGTCCACTGTGACCCAAATGACCGTCTTTCCTTCATAAGATGGCAAATCAACCATAAAATCTGTGGCTAAGTGTGTCCAAGGTTCCACGGGTATGGGCAAAGGTTGAAGAAGTCCCCATGGCTGACCTGGTAAAGGCTTCTGTTTCACACAGGTAGGGCAGGAGCTGACATAAGTACGAACATCCTGTCCCATATGAGGCCACCAATAATAGCGGGTCAGGAGCTCCAATGTTCTTTCTCGACCAGCGTGAGGGAATCATGAGCCCATGAAAGTACTTTCCTTTGTAAGTGATGTGGAACCATCGTCTTGCCCATGGGATTTATGTCTGTGCGTGCCACGTCAACTCTCACTGGATCCAGAATATACTGTGGTGACTCCCCCATCTCCTCTTGTTCGGTAGTATGGGACAATGCATCCGCCCGTATATTCTTTGTTGCCAGTCTATAGTGAAGGGAGAAGTTGTTGCGTCTGTCGCTGCTCGACGCCCTCACTCCGCCCTCCTTACCACTGTGGTGACTCCCTCCGGGCTTGATGGATGGTTTGCTACCACGGTGTCTTCTTGCTGTCTTCCTCTGGCGTCCCCGGAGTGGCACGACGCTGTGGATCCGCCATGTTCCTGATGACGTAGGATGCGCGCGCGCGCGCTCTGAATGATGTACCAGCAAGGTCGCGAACCTTGCTGGTACATCATTCAGCAAAGGGTTTCGCTACCTAACCTACTCTGCCTCCTCGGGGTCCTCGCTCTCTTTTCTCTATTTCAGATTGCTGATGGGAACCGGCACTCGCTCCTCGAGGGCCCATGTTCCTGAACACTCTGAAGATTCTCTGCTGCCTGGAAGCTATCACAAATACAGACAATTGTGAGTTACCATCGCTCTCTCAGAGCTTTCCCTGGAACCAGGTACTCGCTCCTAGGGCCTAACCCTTTCCAGCTACTGAGCTTTCTAAAGACCTTATGTGAGATCTGTCATCCAGTTCTGGCTATGAACACAGCATACCTGTTTACTCACTATCTATAGTTTCTCTACAGCTCAGCTACCCTGGGATTGTGGTTCCAGTACCTGAGGGACTTCAGCCCTGCCGGACATAGCAGCTCACTACTGCCACCTCTGGTGGTTCTACTAACCTGTCTAATAAAAGAATTATCTGTGCCTGTCTCCATACTCAAGCCTAGATCCTGTCGAGTGATGGCATTTAAGTCCTTTTAGTCGATATATGGCCTTAAGGATCCGTCCTTTTTTCCCAACGAAGAAAAGCCCCGTACCAGCAGGTGACTTGGACGGACGGATAAATCCTTTGGCAAGGTTTTCAGTAATGTATTTAGACATGGCTTGTGTCTCCGGAAGAGATAGCGGGTATACCCGTCCTCAAGAAGGAGTGGTACTGGGCAGCAATTCAATTGCACAATCGAATGGACGGTGCTGTGGCAGGATCTCCGCTTTCTCTTTGGAAAATACTTCAGCGAATTCTGTGTACTGTGCCGGTGGTGTTATAGCAGTGTTCATTATGGCTATACTGGCCCACAACAGAGAGGCCAGGCAATTTGAAAAACAGTATGAACTCCATCTTGCCATTTGTAAAGTGTCCCAATGAATAACCGGGGAGTGTTGTTGCAGCCAGGGTAACCCTAGTACTATAGGGTGTACTGCTTCCCCGTGATCCTCCACTTCGGATCACTTCCATTCGGGGCACCTTACTGATGTCATCTCGGGGGCCGGCCTCGGTTTCACACCACTGCACCTCCAACCGCCTTCCCCTTGCGTGTGCGCGTGTCCAAGGATCTGGACTGGCAGCAGGCAAAGAAACAGTATACAAACCAAAATCAAGAACCAGGAAGTCATTCCGATGGCTAGGAAGCTGAAACTGAAGCAGAGGCTGGAACAGGTGAGGAAGCTGGATCAGGAGCACAGGACCAAGGACAGCAACAATCACTTCTTAGAATGAACTCTGTTGCAAGCAATGTCTTCAGTCAGATGCTGAGTTTAAATATCCTGCCGGCGTCTGACGTCATCTCGGGGGCCGGCCTCGGTTTCACACCACTGCACCTCCAAACGCCTTCCCCTTGCGTGCACGTGTGTCTAAGGGGGGTGGAGCTCTGAAGCGGAGCTCGGCGGCGTCTCTCTCGTGGAGATGCTGCCGCGGAGAGGGCCGAGAAGGCCCGAAAAACGCCAGACCCCAGGGTGGAGGAAGGTAAAGACCCGGTCGCAAGTCCAGCGACTGGGACCGCAACATTTTGGATTTCTTTTATTCAATTGTACCTGTGCTGTCTATTTGAGTAATAAATTAAACTGTTCTTTTCTAGGAATTATTCCAAGATGAGATGACTACATCTCCTAAGAATAAGAATTTTTTTCCAGAGTTCTATTGAAGTCTAAGTTCTCCAACTTTTGGATCTTAAGTGGGGCTGGTCACGGACCACACTGGAGACTCAGACGAGGAACATGGAATGAGGACACAGACAAGGACGAGCAAGGCCCCTCAGGCGCCCTACACAGCCCGAGGGCTGGTCACAGACCACACTGTCCCCTACGTGCCCTACACAGCCAGACAGCTGGTTGCGGACCACGAGGGGAGCGGGACAAGCTCAGGACGTCTCACAGTTCAGGAACAAAGTAACCCCTTGGATCCTCCGAAGTCGGAACAAGATACAGGCTCAGGATTAAAACTTGGAACTTAGAAACTGGAACTCTGAATTAAAAGCAAGGAACCTTCGGAGGCACAGGTTATTCAGGACCTGGAGCATCAGGACTGGAACTTCAGGACTTGGAACACAGAACATCAAGACTTGACTCACGGAACATCAGGACTTGGATCACAGAACATCAGGACTCAGACATCAGGACTGGAACTCGGACATCAGGACTGGAACAAGAAAACAAAGACAAGGACAACAAGGAATGGAATGCCTTGAAGAAGAGGAGGAGGAGGAGGACGTCATCGGAGACTCCTGAACTGGCTCCTTGTGAAGGCAAGGCTGGAAAGACTGCAAGGTCCTTAAATAGGGCTGAATGAGGAGATGCCCTGGGAGAAGTCAGAAGGTGGGACTCGGGGCATATCCATCCGCGGACCTTTTACATCTGGCAGGAAGACGCGGTTGCGCCCCTTAGGAGGAAGGGGCAGGACCATGGACAGTGGCCATGCTGCCGCTGAGAGGAGAAACAGGACTTGGTCGAGGAACAGGCCCTGACGTGGAAGGCGGCATCCTGCCACAGAGAGTTGAGCATGGGGCGGCTCCAGCAGCCCTACAGGTCCCACAGCTGAACTGAAGGAACTTTCTTACCAGGAAACAATATTTCATTTAGACAAGGCGAAACAAAATCATTTTGAAGGGGGCAATAAGGCGTGCCGCCTTTTAGCTAGGAAACTGAAAGCCAGAGCCGTCCAAAACCAAATTCTGAAAATTTGTGTACTAGGCAGGGGTGTCCATTATCTCCTCTGTTGTTTGCGCTCTACCTGGAATCTCTGGCTGCTAAAATTAGATCCATCCCAGAGATTCAAGGAATGAAAGTAGGAGCCCAAGAGTACAAGCTCTCCATATTCGCAGACGATGCCCTGTTTACCGTGGCACACCCAGACAGTTCGTTACCTCCTTTGGTGCACAAATTTCAGAAATTTAGTGCTATCTCAGGCTACCAGTTGAACGTTGATAAATCTGAAATATTAAATGTGATGCTTCCTGCAGAACACTTCCACAGACTGAACAAGCAGCACCCATTTAAACTAGTCCACTCTACTTTAAAATATCTAGGGGTACAACTTGGACCAGAATTAGACAAACTATAACACCACAATTATGGAGGTATTTGGGGGAAAATTATGTCGGATCTACAGGCTTGGGAGTGGTTATATCTTTCTTGGCTAGGTAGAGTGGCCACGGTTAAAATGAATATCTTGCCCAGGTTGGGATATCTATTCCAGACCCTTCCTATTGCAATATCAACAGGGGCCATTCAGGGATGGCAAAGAAAGCTCTTTCAATTTATTTGGAAGAGGAGACCTCCGAGAATGAGTAGACAGGTGTTATATCTTCCCAAGACTCGGGGAGGCCTAGGGGTCCCCCATCTACAGTGGCCTCCCAACTGTGAGTGCTGCTAGATTGGCATTGCCAGACTACAGATAAGCGGTGGGTTCAGTTAGAAGGAGACCTCATGCCGGGGGTATGATTAGCCTCGCTAGCATGGTTACCTAGCAAACATAGACGGTTCCCGGGGATTTACCCTCTGACTATACTTCAAACACTGCACATTTGGGATGCATGGAAAATATCTCTGACAGGTGCCCGGGTCACTTACATGCGGACTCCTATTTTTCTTAATCCAGAGTTTGCACCGGGTATGGCAAGATCCTTGGCCGGGAGTTGGGAGAGACAGGGGTATACACGATTGGAACATGTTTGGAGTCAAGGGCGACTGAGGACTTTTCAGAAGCTAATGCAGAAATTTGATCTGCCTAGTACCACTCATTTTTTCTATTGTCAATTACACCATTATATATCTCAAACAGATGTACATATAGACCTCCAGAAAGGTAAAACCATATTTGAGGGTTTCTGTGATGCAGCTGGTTCACTCACTAAGGTAATTTCTCGGTTATACTCTCTCCTGAATGGAGACCTGGTCACGAAGCCGTCCCATATTCAGGGATGGGAGAAGGATTTAGGGACTACTTTAACGATGCAGCAATGGGCAAGTACCTTTTTGGCTATCAATAGATGCTCCATTGCTTCTTCAATAGTAGAACATGGCTATAAAATGTTGTACCAATGGTATCTTAGGCCATCAAAACTTCATAGATTCTACCCCCAGGTCTCCGCTCAGTGCTGGAGGCAGTGTGGTGCATGGAGCACCTACCTCCATATTTGGTGGACATGTCCTGTAGTGATGAAATTTTGGGATAGTTTTACACAACTGCTCTCAGACATGGTGGGCTCCCCGGTGACTAAGGACCCGGCAGTATTTTTACTACATACTACTAGGGACGCACAACCTCATAAAGAGGAATATTTTATACAACAAGCCATTACAGCGGCAAGAATGGAACTGGCGTGCTGCTGGAAACAGGACCAGGTACCCACCATAGCTATGGTGTTACGACGGCTGAATACAGTCTGTTATTTCAATAAACTTACCGCGGCCAGGCAGAAACAACTGGCCAAATTTGACCATTGCTGGAAATGCTGGTTAGCTTGGAGGGATGAGTCCCACAACCCTTAGGGCGAATATTCATTTCCAGTGTAGCTACACTCTATGATAGATATGGGTTCCATGTGGATATGGAGACGGGCAGCAGCTCAGGTTTGTAGGAGGTGGAGGGTCGGGAGGGATGGAATTAAAACTCAGACAAACTTGATAGAGGTTCTGATTTTGATAGTTTATTGTTACATGCTGTCAGTTCTTAGGGTAATACATATCCTAAGCTTCTTGTTGAGTTATTATCACTCTATCTGCTCATACGGCTTCCATTATTCCATATTTTGCTTGTTTCTCTTGTGTTCTATTGATGGCTTGGAATCTTCTATTGTGATCTGCCAGCAGAGGGAGAATTCATGGCAGGATAGCTCACAGATCTAGCAAGCCAGTGTTAGTGTATTTTACTAATCTGTGTTTTTACTCGTTGTTAAACGTGTAACGCTATGCTCATTTTTGTATATATGTTGGTTCTGTACATGACATTTTTATAACCATTCTGACTGTTATTGTATCACATTTTTACCTCAAAACTATAAAGAAAAAAAAGAAAAGCAGGGCCTAAAAGGGAAAATAGGAAGGCACGTAAGCACTGCCAAATTAGATGTACAATGTTAATAAAGCAGGCCAAGAAAATTTGAGGAATGGCTTGCCAGAAAGGGAAAGGCTAATCATAAAAACTTTTTAAATATATTAGAAACAAAGAAACCTGTGAGGGATTTCAGTCGGCCACTAGATGACTGGGGAAAAGGGGTGCTCAGGGAGTGGTGGGCACAAACCATCTGAGTTTCCAGGAGATTTGCATATACACTGCCCTAGTTGCATGCAAATCTATTTCATATCATATTCAAACCAGCCTGTGGCCCTCCAGGACCGGAATTGTCCACCCCTGCCATAGTAAACAAATAAAATTTATTTTTCTCTTCAGTCTTTACAAAGGAGGTTGATGGGGAGATCCCCATTCCTAGAACTATTTTTCTAGGTCAGTAGTTCCCAACCTGCACTCCATGGATTCCATGCGCTTTTTCCGGTACATGCACATGGAATGGGGCAATTTTAAAACATACGTGCGTGTATGCACAAACACGTGTGCTTGTTTTTAAATTGGCTCTTCGCTCGCACATGTGCACACGATTTCATTCTGAAGCGCGCAAATGCCACCTTCCTCACGTAAGTGGGGGAGATTTTATTAGATACGCACGCCGACGCAATTAACTCTTTTCCCAGTTTATTCCCAGGTCATCCCAGTGAAGGAGAGGACTTCCTAAACTCTCTCCCTTTCCCCCTATTAACCCCGACCCTTAAAACCCCGCTGAGTACCCTATTTTTCTTATTTTACAACTTACACGCCATCCATAGCAGCAGTAAAGTTATATGATAGGGAACCCATCACACGCTTGTGCGCTTAAAGACTTACACGCACAGTTCCAGCCTGCCCATGTCCCACCCATGCCCTGCCCACGCCAAACCCCTTTTTGTTAAATTTTATGTGCATTCCGGGAGATAAGTGCATACCCGCACGGGTTTTAAAATCCGCGCAATGCACGCCGTGACAAGTCACATGCGTATCTCCCATCTTCCGTGCATGCATGGATTTTTAAAATTGACCAGATAATGAATATGGGTGAGGGATTTTGCATACATTAGAGATCCAGTGTATGCAAATTTATCTCATGCCTATTCATTGTGGTAATCCTGAAAACCCAACTGGATAGTGTGCCTCCAGGAGAGAACTTGCTAGAGCAAATAGACAAATTGTAAATAGTAGTAACCCAAAGTTTTAAAGAAACTCACACGAAACTGCACATCTTCTACTGGTAATCTGTAATCTATCATTCAAATCTGCCTCTTTGTTTAGGGACCAGAAGATTGCAAATATAATGCCATTTTTCAAAAAGGGCTCCAGATGCGACCCGAGAAACTATAGACTGGTAAGCCTGTCTATGCCGGTAAAATGATGGAAGCTATAATTAAGAACAAAATTAGTCATCATATGAATAAATATGGCTTTATAGGGGCGAGCCAGCAGATAAATCGTGTCTTATTAATCTAGAGTAAATAAGCAAATGATTAAAGGTGAGCCAGCTGATTTAGTGTATTTAGATTTTCAGAACGCATTTGATAAAGTTCTTTAAGGTTGAAACCTTAGAAACTAAAAGGCCATGGGATAGGAGGCATTGTATTACCATGGATTGGTAACTGGCTAAATGACAGGAAACCAAGAGTAGGACTAAATGGTCAGATTTTCCAGTGGAGAAAGGTGTCAGATGTCTCTTAGATAAGATTTTAGTCAGTGCTGCGGAGGAGCTGGCTCACATGGGCACCAATGACATAGGAAAATGTGGGAGGTAGGTTCTGGAAGCCAAATTTAGGCTCTTAGGGTAGAAAGATGAAATCCAGAACTTCCAGGGTAGCTGGCTCCCTGTTCCACACCAAAGTGAACCTGGAAAATATGGTAGGCCAGATTGACAAACTGAATAGTAGTAAATCACCTGGAGTGGATGGTATACACCCCAGGTTTCTGAAGGAACTAAAAAATGAAATTTCAGACCCATTTCAATTAATTTGTAACCTATCATTAAAATCATCCCTTGTACCTGAAGAATGGAAGGTAACCAATGTAACCCCGATAGTTAAAAAGGGTTCCAGGGTTGATCTAGGAAACTATAGACCAGTGAGCCTGACTTCAGTGCCAGGAAAAATTATGGAAACTGTTATAAAGAATAAAATCACAGAACATTTAAACAGACATGGTTTAATAGGAAATAGCCAGCATGGATTTACTCAAGGGAAGTCTTGCCTCAAATTCTGCTATCTCAAATGGATTGTGATAAATTGCAGGAGGACTTTGTCAGACTGGAAGATTGGGCTTCTAAATGACAGATGAAATTTAATGTGGACAAGTGCAAGGTGATGCATTTAGGGAAAACTAACCCTTGCTGTAGTTACACAATGTTAGGTTCTATCTTAGGAGTTACCACCCAGGAAAGAGATCTAGGCATTATAGTGGATAATACATTACAATTGTCAGCTCAGTGTGTTGTGGCAATCAAAAAATTAAACAGAATGTTAGGAATTATTAGGAAGGGAATGACAAATAAAACAGTGGATATCATAATACCTCTGTATCGCTCCATGGTGAGACTGCACCTTGAATACTGTGTGGAATTCTGGTCGCCACATCTCAAAAAAGATATAGTTGCACTGGAAAAAGTGCAGAGTAGGGTGACCAAAATGATAAGAGTCATGGAACGGCTGCCCTATGAAGAAAGGCTGTGTAGTTTGGAGAAGAGATGACTGAGGGGGATATGATAGAAGTCTGCAACATGAAAGGACTTGAACAGGTTAATGTAAATCAGTTATTTACTCTCTGAGATAATAGAAGGACTAGGGGGCCTCCATGAAGTCAGCAAGAAGCTCATTTAAAACAAGTTGAAGAAAATCATTTTTCACTCAGCACATAGTTAGGCTCTGGAATTCATTGTCAGAGGATGTGGTTATGGCAGTTAGTGTAACTGGTTTAAAAAATGTTTGGATAAGTTCCTAGAGGAAAAATCCATAAACTGCTATTAATCCATAAGGAGTAGTAGCTTGAGATCTTTTAATGTCTGGGTAATTCCTAGGTACTTGTGACTTGGATTGGCCACTGTTGGAAACAGGATGCTGGGCTTGATGGACCCTTGGTCTGACCCAGTATGGCATATTTTATGTTCTTATGTGAATACTGGAGTTCAGCAGGCATCTGTCGTGGGACCTATGTTGTTGAATTTATTAATGATCTAGAAGAGGGAGTGACTGGTGAAGTGATCAAATTTGCAGATTACACAAAAATATTCAAATATTGAAAATAATCAAAGCAGTTACAACACAGGCTGATCGGGAGGAACTGCAGAAAGAACTTGTGAGATTGGGAACTGGGCATCTAAATGGAAGATTAAGTTTACTGTAGACGAGTGCAAAGTGATGCACATAGGGAAAAGTAACCCTAATTTTAGATACACAATGCTAGCTTGCCCATTAGGAGTAATCATCACCCAGGTAAAGAAACTAGGAGTCATGGTGGACAGTATGCTGAAATCCTCACTTTAGTGAATTACTCGGCAAGAAATGGAGTATCTCAATGCCACTATATAGGTCTATGGTACGACTGCATCTTGAGTATTATGTGCAGCTCTGGTTGCCCAATCTCAGAAATGATATAGCAGAACTAGAAAGAATACAGAGAAGGGCAAAAAAGATGGACTGGTTCCCTTATGAAGAAAGGCTACAGGTTAGGACAATAATTTTAAAACGAGCGCATGTGAGCATCTGTGTACTAGAATTTTTAATCATGTGTGCACTTTTATGCATACGTTGGAAAATATGCCAACCACACATAAATATGCTCCTAATTTTAACAGGTTACTCAAACACAGCTATTGCATATGTGTGTCTTGGCTTTTACTCATGTATGGCAGCGGATTTTAAAACACGCTCGCACGAGGCAAATTCCCAGTTTTCCAATTAGCCCCCCCCAAGCTTGTCCAGTTAATAGCGAGGTCTTTCAAAGCCTGTGGTTCTTCATCCTGCATGATGCCCGGTTGATCTGGACCCCCTCACCCTGTTCTGTAAGCCCTAAGACCCGAGATCTACAGACGTCCTCCTCATCAGGAGCAGCTGTAAAATTATACGGATATCTAGTGTACATGTGCTGTGGTTTTTGGTTTTAAAATGCAGAGGTACGCATGTAAGTCTTGGCCCCACCCTGGAATGCCCAACCCCCGCCCTTTTCTGCCCCCCTTATTCCTCACTCGCACATATTTTGCGGCTTTTAAAAATTCATGTTGCACATTATATGGGCGTTTTTTGCGCAACGCTTTTAAAATTGACCTATACGGCTTTACAGCTTGGAGAAGAGACAATTGAGAGGAGATATGATAGAGAGTTATAAAAACATAAGTAGGATAGAACAGATAAATAGGGAACAGTTATTTTCCCTGCAAATAATACTAGGATTAGGGGAAACTCCTTGAAACTAACAGATAGTAGAACTAAAGCAAATTAGAGACAGTATTTTTTCATTCAACGCACAATCAAACTGTGGAATTTATTGTCAGAAGATGTGGTCAAGTCATCTTGCATAGCTGAGTTTAGAAAAGATTTGGACAAATTCCTGGAGGAAAAGTCCATACCCTGATCAACCAGGTGACCTCAGAATACCCATTACTTTATGCTGGGAGAAAGCAACAAGAAATTGGATATACTTTTTGGGATGGGCTACTGTGGGACACAGCATGCTGGGTTCGATGGACCTTTGATCTTATCCAGCATGGCACTTCTTTTTTTCTTAAGTTCTCTCTGGTCGTGTCTCCATGATGCTTCCCAGGAAGCCTAGGAATAAAGTAACTGACTTACTCCATTCGTGGAAAAATGTTGCCCTCACGGGTTCTGCAAAAGGAAGCAGAAAGAGAATAATAGCGCATCTCAAAGCCAAGGAAACAACACAGTCAAAATAGCTGGAAGAAAAAGCGCATTACTCACGGCAACTCTCATCCTTTATATTACTAGATGTCACTGCTTCAAGGCATAAATTCAATATATACAGTTTACTGCTGAAACAATTGCTGTGTATTGTTTTCTACAGGTAAAGGTTAAGCAAGGTTAAGTAGAGGTTCAGCATGGACCATCTGGGAACAGCGGCATCTAAGTAAATCAGGGAATTGCTATGCTGATCATGATCAGAAACCCATTCAAGCACATACACTGGTACAGGTATAGCATGTATCTGAGCAATGTAATATACTTGTGGAGCCTTAATGTGACGTGCAGCTAAATAGATAAAAGCACCAAACGATTAGTATAGCATGACCACAGCACCAACTACTGAAGAGTGAACACATGAAGGAGACATTTAAAATTGGAAGATGGGGGGCTCTAATTAACAGTTAAGGAATACAGCGCTCTGTGACAAAATTGAAAGAAGAACCAGGAATAAGAACAAAAATAGATCAATTACCGTCAAGAAACAGGTAAGTTTATATTTTGAGCAATCTCACCAGCCCTAGTGCCTTAAGCATGTCATAGCTGTTGAGTTATAAGGTGCAAAGCCTGCCTGCCAATATGGCAACTACTCTGATATCCTTTGCAGATTGGAGTACAGTTCAAAAGAACTTTCTTCGGGGGCGAAGTTAATTTTCTTTTCTTTTGCACCATACCCATTGTTTGAGTGTCAGAGGAACATCTATCTCATCCATCAGACTTGATGGCATCGTCTAGGACTTCCCACTTAGACAAGATAAACTAAAGGCTTCCGCAGACAGGTATGTAACTGTGGAGACAGCAACCCTGCAGAAGAGGCCTCCTGATGATCAGAGGGAATGTTTGTCCCACACTCAGCACTCCGGCAGGACAGTCACCTTTGACATGACATACTGAATGGGAGTTTGTTTTCTAATTTCCATGGTTCACACATAAGCCATGCAAAGTAAATACTGGTAAATGGGCAGCAGTGGGTTCAAAGGAACCCAAGACAGGAATTCCCCCCTTGGATGACAGTTTTAGGCAGTGTTCACATGCGAATCAATCTGGTTTGGATCTTTGAAGTGATGTTAGTTAAGAAAAGTGAGTATAGAAGTATTGAATATTGATGGGGTGAAAAGTTGAAAAATCATGCTCTGAGTGGGTATTGTGAGAAGCATACAGTTGGCACTGGGAAATCTCCCAGCTGCTTGGTAAGGAAAAAATGGGAATTTTGTTTTAAATTCCATGTATAGGGTTCATTGTTTAAATGAGTGAGTGCATTTGTGCTGTCTAAACTTCAGAATAAAGGAATAGTGGAAATCAAGGCATTTCCCATTGTACTGTCAATGTTGCATAAGTGCACACGGCATGAAAATGTGCCTCACACGGTGATGCACTTCGTTTTCTGGAAACCAGTTTAGTCAACTTGGAAAGCAACTGGTTCAAAACCAGTTTCAAATGCACTGTAGAAAAAGACAAGTTAAAACTTTACTTCCCTTAGGAATGTCTTCAACATGCTACAAAAGAGGCAAATAAATCCCTGGGTCACACCTCTTGCAATCAAAATACATTTCATGTTGGACTATCTCTCAAAGCAATCAGTTGCCTTTTTATTACTGTAGTTATTACTGTGCATCCAGGTGCTGCACAATAGTAATTCCTAAAGCAGTTGAAATTACCTGTTTTTAGAAAGCTTTTGCATGACAGCCAAAGGTGTGAGCCTCCACTGTTGGGAAGCTACTTCCCATTTCCTCTTTTCTGAGAAGACAGTACCACTCGGGCCAGGTAAGTACTGTAAACATGAGCTGCTGGAAGCGGGTACTGGCTGCTGCTTGGATTGACAGTGGCTTCACAGGAATTGTTTAAACTCCTTATTTATCAATTATACAATCTACATCAAAGCAAAATACTTTGCTTAAGGTAACTAACCACCAAGGTCACAAGGAAAACAAAGGACATTGGTTGTAAAAAATAGACCACATCAAGGGGAGTTTTAACAAAGAAGCAAATACAAAAAACTAAGGGCAATTATCATTTACAGGTCACAAGAATATGGTAGAATAAAGCAGCTGTGAAGGTGATAAACAGATGACACTGAGACTTTTCTTTCAGTTAAAGGATGCCTGCTTTTTAGGTCACAGAATGGCAATCTTTCCGGATGTTGTAGGCGAGACTCAGCTTAGGCGAAAATTTTTTCTTCTTAAAAAGCAGAGAGATCTTGCCCTTAGGTCAACATTTCTTTTGAAATTCCCTTGCAGGTTTTAGCAAGTTGCAAGGGAATAAGTATGTGTTTTGTGTTCCTGTATAGTTAAGAGAAATTTCTACAGAACAGGTATTTTTTTTAAGAGAAGGAATACCAGCTAGTTTAAGAATTATTGTTATGCGGCATCTAAACATATAATAATAAAAGGTAGCCAAATGCTGTTTATTGTATTTTGGATAGAGCTATTCAGTATGAGATGTTGTTGTTTCTAATAGGGATATGCTGTCATTTAAAAATGGTATGGAAACACCAAAAATTGTCCTTTTCCCCTCATCACCTATTAATTACATTTTGCCTTTTGTGACATTTCAAAGTAGATTACATTCAGGTACTGTAGATATTTCCCTGTCCCCCTGGAGGGCTTATCTGAGTTTGTACTTCAGGCAATGTAAGATGAAGTGACTTGACCAAGGTCAGGAGGAAAGTCAGCAGAATTTGATCTCTAGCGTCCCTGGTTCACAGTCTGCTGCTGCTCTAACCACTAGGGTTACTCCTCCTTTCCAGTGGCAGCTTAAACAACACAAGATTGCTGTTTCAGCTATCTAGTCTGCTTTGCAGAATTTGTTATTGAATATGGTTCCTGTTTCTGAGCTTTTGTAACAATTATTTCCCCAGTCACAGTGATATAGAAGGAGGAGTCAGCTATCTTGTAGTGTCTCAGATTCAGTTATATTCCGCTTCTGTTAGGGTTCTCCGTGAGGAGTTAGCAATCAGTTGGGAAAGCTCTGTGTTAGAGCTGGTAGTTAACAATCTGTTATGAATCTGAGATAGTAGTGGTGAATCCCTGGGCCGGTGGCAGATAACCACGCCCCCGGGAGGATATCCCGAGAGGGACCACCGGCTAGGCTTGAGTATGGAGACAGACACACATTAGTTCTTTTATTAAACAAGTTTTGGAAACCACCAGAGGTGGCAGTAGTGAGCTGATATGCCCGACAGGGCTGTAGTCCCTCAGGCACTGGAACCGTGATCCAGGATGGCTGAGCTGTTGAGAAACTGTAGAAAGTGAGTAGGTAGAGTAGACAAGGTATATGAACAGAATTAGATGACAAAACTCACATAAGGTCTCAAGGAAGTTCAGGAGCTGGAAAGGTGTAGGCCCTCAAGGAACGAGTACCTGGTCCCAGGGAAAGCTCTGAGAGAGCGATGGTAACTCACAAATGTTTGTAGCAGCGATAGCTTCCAGGCAGTAGAGAATCTTCAGAGTGTCCAGGAACATGGGCCCTTGAGGAGCGAGGACCGGTTCCTATCTGTAATCTGAAAGTAAAGAAAAGAGCGAGGCCCCCGAGGAGCGGGTACCTCTGGTAAGTCCTAGGAGGCAGAGTAGCTTGGAGGAAATGTAGCCGAATCCGTATCCGAATCCTCTCCTTGCTAACTCAGTGAATTAGAGACCTTTAAATATTGGAAGTGGATGACATCATCTCAGGGGGACGCCCCTGAGGTTCGCGCCCTTGCTGGTACTTCAATCAGAGCGCGTGCGTGCGCCCTAGGTCATCAGACAAACATGGCGGATCTGCAACATCGAGCCGGTCCGGGGACGCCGGAGGGAGACGGCATGGAGACGCCGCGGAAGCCAGCCATCCATCAGACCCGGAGGGAGTCGCCACAGATGTAAAGAGGGCAGAGTGAGGGCGTCGAGCAGCGACAGACACAACAGTACCCCCCTTCAAAGGGTGATCTCCTCTTTAGGTACCAGGCTTAGGTTTGGAAGGATGTGCGAGGTGGAATTGATGAAGCATCTCTTTATCCAAGATATTGGTCTGAGGCTCCCAAGAGATTAAATCGGGGCCGAAGCCTTCCCAAATCAGAAGGTATTCAAAAGTGTTAGGAACATCCATAATCTCTTTGATCTTAATTTCTAATTCGTCTTCTTCATTGATGACAGATGGATCTTGAGATTTGGAAGAATCTTGCAGTGTTATTGATGATATCAGCAGCAATGGATTAAGCTGCTGTGGACGTCACTGAAGGTTTCAGTGGAAGTGGTGATGTTAGAGTACGTCCAAATCCACTTCTAAAGATGACTCTCCAGTAGAATTTGCTGGATGAGAAATGAAGTAGAATTCAGCAGTAACAAGTAGCTGCTATGGACGTCACTGAGGCTTCAGTGGAAGTAGTGATGTTGAAGTACGTCCGGAATCCACTTCTTAGATGGTGGCATCACCAGCAGAAACAGAATAGCTGGTTGCCAGAGATATCTTCTTCGGATCAACTATGTGCTGTGGCTCATCAGACACATCCTTCGAATGGATGGAAGATGACAGATATCTCTAATTTTGTAATCCGTAAATACGGATAGATGTATCTTTTTCGGATCTATAATGTGCTGTGGTACACCAGGCATATCTTCTGGGTGAACGAGCGTGACAGCGCTTTTGCTCTGATGTTTCGATCTCCAGATCGGAGTGCGTGGTGGAGATACACAAAGTTCTTGTGATCCATGAAGATGGTTAATGTTCAACGCCTTTGAGCCAAGGTGAACGTAGAAGGCGCTATGAATATCAGCAGCCATAAGTTGAAATGCCGTGGATGTCACTGAGGTCTTCAGGAGAAGTGGCGATGTAAAGGAACGTCCAAAGCCCACTTCAAGTTGTGATGAAATAATGGATCTTCTAATTTGACGAAGGGATTCCTCAGGTCCTCCACTTGACGTCTGAGAATGAAGTTGCCTCCTGCCCCGAGTCCATCAGGGCAGGAGTCTGAACCGTTGCCGGTTCGCAGATCACGGAGACTGGAAGAGTGGAGGAGAGAATGCAGTATGGCCCAAGAACAGTCCTCCCGCGGGACTTAGGCCCGTCCATTTCCCGGAAGAATGGGGCATGTAGAGACATCATGGCCGGACTGACCACAGTACATGCACAGGCCGCGTTTCTTCTGAAATCTTCTCTCCTTGGAGGTCAAGTGTCCACGACCAAGTTGCATCAGTTCATCTTTATCAATATCAGAAGTTACTGGAACCATCCGAGGTGCAGTGGTAGTACTAGCCTGTTTCAACCCAAGAAACACCTTAGGCCGGAGTTCCTTCACCTTGTCTTGGAACCGGTGATCAATCCGAGTGGCCAAGGCTATTAATTCGTCCAGCAATTCAGGTGTCTAGCGAGCAGGCAGCTCGTCCTTTAAGCGGGTATCCAGACCTCTGCAGAAGAGAGTCTTGAGACAGTTGGGGTCCCAGCGAAGTTCCGCTGCAAGTGTCTTGAATTCTATGGCAAATTCAGTCAATGATCTGTTGCCTTGCTTCAAGTCCACCAAAGCAAAACCGGCAATAGAATTAGGAGTAAGGTCATCAAAGATGGATTTAAACAAGTCCATAAATCCTTCTATGTCCTGCACGACAGCACTCTCCCATCCAAGTATGACAGGATGTAGGTGGTCTTCGAAAGAGCCGTGGGAAATAAATTTGGCTGTAAGATGAAGTGCATCTTCTGGATTTCTCCGGAAAAGCGGGTAGGAGCCACCAGTGGTACAGCAGTCTTTAAAGTTACCTCCTATAACTGACCTTCTTGGTTAGAAGCTGTGCCTTGTATTTTCTGTGTGTCTAGCTGATGAAATGCTGCAGTATGTTCCTCCAAAGTTTATTGCTGCTCTGAGATGCGTTGGGCCAGGCCCGGTATAGCCTGCAATGCAGTGCTGGATCCTTGGGGTTAACAACATCCAAAGTTTAAGCCAGATCCACTGGAGTAACAACATCCCATATTTAAGCTGGATCCACTGGCTTAAATATGGGATTTTTGTAGCAGCGATAGCTTCCAGGCAGTAGAGAATCTTCAGCGTGTCCAGGAACATGGGCCCTCGAGGAGCGAGGACCGGTTCCTATCTGTAATCTGAAAGTAAAGAAAAGAGCGAGGCCCCCGAGGAGCAGGTACCTCTGGTAAGTCCGAGGAGGCAGAGTAGCTTGGAGGAAACGTAGCTGAATCCGTATCCGAATCCTCTCCTTGCTAACTCAGTTAGATAATGAATTAGAGACCTTTAAATATTGGAAGTGGATGACGTCATCTCAGGGGGACACTCCTGAGGTTCGCACCCTTGCTGGTACTTCAATCAGAGCGCGCGCGAGCGTGCGCCATAGGTCATCAGGCAAATATGGCGGATCTGCAACGTCGAGCCGGTCCAGGGACGCCGGAGGGAGACGGCACGGAGATGCCGCGGCAGCCAGCCGTCCATCAGACCCGGAGGGAGTCGCCACAGAAGTAAAGAGGGCAAGTATGCCAGCTGGACCACCTGGGCTTCTAGCCAATTGATGTTCTAGAGACACTCCTGAATTCCAGTGCCCTTGCGCCAATAGTTGCTCACAGTGAGTTCCCCAACCCTGGAGGCTTGCATCTATCGGGAGTTCTAACCAGTCCAGTGATGTCATGGAAACTCCCTTTCTCAGGGAATCTGCTTGCAACTACCACTGGAGGTGAGAGCAGACTTCCATTAGCAGATGGAGCCGAATCGAATAGTTCTGAGACAGCGGGCTCCATCAAGACAGCAGGGAGTACTGAAGAAGACACATGGGCGCCCTCGCCCAGGGCACCAATTCCAGGGTTGCCACCATCAAACTGAGAACTTGAAGATAGGCCCACAAAGTTGGGTGTATAGTGTTCACCAAGAGACATGCCGTGAAGCCTCATGGCCAGCCACACTTACCTCCTGAACTGGTCCGGGCCTCTTGCGTGGCTCCCTGAACCACCGCCGTCGCTCTCTCTCAGTGCGGCGGGGAGCTGACTCCGCCGCCGCTGTGCTGTTGGCCTCTGCTACTGCTAGGCGTGCACGGCTCTCAACTAGATTTAAAGGGGCCTCGGCGGGAAAACCGCCTGCGGCCCTGGATGTTGACCCCCACCCTAGACGCTATATAAGGCAGCCCCTGCTATCCCATCCTTGCCTCAGCAACAGGTCCCGCTCTGCTCTGAGCTGCTGGTTGCTACTGCCCAGTGCGTTCCTGATCCAGCTCCTGTTCCGTGTGTTCCTGTTCCTGCTCCTATCCTTGTTCCAGCTCCTCGTTCCCTCGGCTTGACCTCCTGGTTCTTGACTCTGCTCATCCCTGGATTCTGCATTGTCCACCACGTGCCCTGACCACTTGCCTGCTCACTGTCTCTTCTGCTAGCCGCCTGCCCTGACCTCTGGCCCGTTCCTGGACTCTCCGGTTCAGCGCTGGCCCCCAACCTCTGTCTGACCTCACTTCCGCCTTCTAGATCATCCTTATCCGGAGACCCGCTCCAAAGTCCTGCCGGCCCCGGCACCCAAGGGCTCAACCTGTGGGGAACGAGGGCTGATATAGGTGAAGGTCCAGTTGGGTCTCCACTGCCTACGTCGCCTCCCGATGATGGGGACCTATAGGTGCCCCTCTCCTATGGTGGCACCAACCCTGTCTCGGCCCAAGGATCCACCGCTCCACGTAACAGTTTGCTGAGGCCATGGACCCGGCGGATCATTTGGGCCTCCAGGTCATTCCCGGCCTAGCTTTGAAGATTCAGCAGTAGCAGCAATTTTTGGAATCACTGGCTGCCTCCTTACAACACTTGAACACCCGCCTCGACGCCTCCACAGACACTGATATGCTTCCAGCTCCAGCAGTACCTGCGGTATCCTCCCTTCAATTACCAGTTCCTCCTCAGTATACTGGTGACCCCAAGCAGTGCCGAGGATTTCTCAACCAGTCCTTCATACACTTCATGCTACAGCCCGCACAGTTCTCCTCGGATGCCGTAAAGACCACCTTTATCCTCTCCCTCCTCGACAGCAAGGCGTTGGTCTGGGCAACCCCTTATGGGAATGAGGGAACCCGCTCCTCCAGGACCTACAACACTTTGTCCAGGTGTTCAAACAGACTTGCGATGAGCCTGGTTGACTGGTTGCCACCAGCTCCGATATCCTCCACCTCTGCCAAGGAGCATGGCCGTTGTTGGACTACACTATAGAATTCTGCACCATGGCTACTGAACTGAATTGGTGGGAAGACAGCATGAGAAGTATCTTCCTGGAAGGCCTGTCCTCGTGCATCAACGACGAGCTGGCAGCCCAGGACCTCCCGGAATCCTTGGATGCTCTCATCGACCTTGCTGGACCATGGGCCTGTGCCTGTACTGTGCAGGGAAGGGGCACTTCCTTGCCCAATGCCCCAAGAAGCCGGGAAACCTCCGGGCCTAGAGCCACCTGGGGAGGAGGTTCTAGGCTTCACGAATCCTGCTCCCCAACTCGTGCTCCCAGTGGCTCTTCTCACGAATCAGCAAGAGTTCTCCACCTTGGCCCTTTATTATGAAGAGCCCAGTTGACCATCTAAACTTGCCCACGGTACTACGGAACACCCAGTTGGTGATTTCCTCGATTGCGGGGGACCCTCTCCCAGGACAAGTCACCAGGACCACTCTCCCCATGAGCCTCAGGACTAGCATTCTGCATTTTGAAGAGATAACATTTCATATTATTGAAAGGGCTGTCCATCCAATTGTCCTTGGGTTACCATGGCTATAGCAGCACTCCCCGGTTATTGACTGGGAGACACTCCAACTGGCAAAATGGGGTTCCCGTTGCCACCAGGAGTCCCTTCTTCCTATTAGGTGCTTCCTCTCGTCGCTTCTTGCTGCAACCTCCCTGGATTTGCCTCCACAGTATGCCAGCTATGCCGATGTCTTCTCCAAGGAGAATGTGAAAATCCTGCCAGAACATCATCCATTCGACTCCGCCATCAATTTGGTTCCCGGAACCACTACCCCTCAGGGAAGGGTGTACCCATTATCCCTTCCCGAGACCAAGGCTATGGCCAAATATATTAGGGAAAACTTGGAAATGGGATTCATTCGACCTTCAATGACGCCTGCAGGGGCTGGCTTCTTTGTGGCCAAGAAAGATGGCACTCTTTGGCCCTGCATCGACTACCGGAGCTTAACGCCATAATCAAGAAAGACTGGTACTCTTTGCCCGTCATCTCGGAGCTGTTGGACCGTCTGCAGGGAGCCCAAATATTTACCAAGTTAGACCTCCGGGGGGCATACAACTTGGTTCGGGTTAATCCTGGAGATGAGTGGAAAACCGCCTTTAATACCCAGGATGGCCACTACAAATACTTAGTGATGCCGTTCGGATTATGTAATGCCCCGCTGTATTCCAATATATGATGAACGAAATCTTTCGGGACCTACTATATACCAGTGTAGTGGTTTATCTCTATGTCATTCTTGCCTTCTCAAAGGACCTCCATTCTCATCATCGCAATGTTCGATGAATCCTCCAGCGCCTACGTACCCATAAACTCTATGTGAAACTGGAGAAATGCATATCTGAAGTGTTACGCTCGTCAGTCGCAGATGGCTGTGACCTCTCATGCTCACCTTTTTTTTCCCTTCTCCATCTATTCTGGGAAGAGTGGCAACCTCTGCCAGTGAATGCCGACCTCCCCGGCATCCTCGGGACAGCGTGGGCGCTGCCGACCGCCATCTTGAACCTGGAATCACCTAAGGCACGCGCACGCACGAGGGTGTCCTTTGTACATGTCATGGCGGGAACCTCGAGGGCATCCCCTCTGGATGATGTCACCACAATGTAGTACTTAAGCGACCAGCCCTCTCCACCTATGAGTTAGCAAGGAGGTTCCTCGTTGCTGAATCCACTCTACACTGGAGTTCCTGTTCTAGATTCCCTCTGGATATTTGAACGCTCTGGGTACCCGCTCCTTAGGGGCCTTTTCTCGTTCTTGGCTATCCGCTCCTTGGAGGGCCTTTCTACACTGGGAACTGTCCTGTTCTACTTCGGGACTTACTTTGGACCTCCACTCATGAGTACCTCTTCAGACTACTTCGAGTCAAGCTTGAGCTGAAGCATTCCTGCGGTTTACCCCGTATCCCGGGCCACTACCGCTCCTACTTCGGTGAAGCCTTTTCTACATATCCTAAGCTACTGGGTATTCAAGCTACAGCTACCTGTTCCAGTTCCGGGTTCTACATCTCAGTCTTCTCATCTCTGTAAAGACTCCTTGGCATACCCCGCTCCGCGGGCCACTACCAGATCTACAACCCTGAGATCATCTACACCTACGGCAGTAATGTATCGGCGTATCCCGCGCTGCAGGCCACTACTGGACCATCAGCTGTGGTATTTTCCGGATATACCTCCTTGCTCAGAACTATGCGGGTTCTGCTTTCCTTCCTCATAATAAAGTCTCTAACTATAGCCTTGTCCTACGCTGCTGAAACCACGCCTGTTAGTGGTGAGGCTCACAGGGCTCCTCCCTGTGGGCGGTAACAATGCTCATCTCAACCCAAGGGTTCACATCTACCCATGAACATAACATGAAGAAGAGTCTCTTCCCTTCCTGGGATACATCATCTCCAGTCCGTGGTTTAGAATGGATCCGGAAAAAGTGGCCTGCATCCGGGACTGGCCCCAGCCCTCCGGGCTTTGATACTTACAACAGTTTCTGGGTTTTGCTAACTTCTATAGACATTTTATTCCCCAATTCTCTCAATTGGTTGCCCCACTTATGGAACTCACTAGGAAAGGAGCCAATACTAGAGAGTGGCCTGCAGAAGCACTAGACACCTTTACCAACTTGAAGCATGATTTAATGGAAGGCAGTCAACATGGATTTACCCAAGGGAAGTCTTGCCTAACAAATCTGCTTCATTTTTTTGAAGAGGTTAATAAGCATGTGGATAAAGGTG
The DNA here is from genome assembly GCF_901001135.1 of Rhinatrema bivittatum. Lineage (NCBI taxonomy): Eukaryota > Metazoa > Chordata > Amphibia > Gymnophiona > Rhinatrematidae > Rhinatrema > Rhinatrema bivittatum. The sequence goes on along the minus strand of NC_042617.1, from coordinate 561,338,256 downwards.
AACTGGTAGATGTAGTGTATTTAGATTTTCAGAAGGCATTTGACAAAGTCCCTCATGAGAGGCTTCTACAAAAACGAAAAAGTCATGGGATAGGAGGCGATGTCCTTTCGTGGATTACAAACTGGTTAAAAGACAGGAAACAGAGAGTAGGATTAAATGGTCAATTTTCTCAGTAGAAAAGGGTAAACAGTGGAGTGCCTCAGGGATCTGTACTTGGACCGATGCTTTTCAATATATATATATAAATGATCTGGAAAGGAATACGACGAGTGAGGTTATCAAATTTGTGGATGATACAAAATTATTCAGAGTAGTTAAATCACATCAGACTGTGATACATTACAGGAGGACCTTGCAAGACTGGAAGATTGGGCATCCAAATGGCAGATGAAATTTAAAGTGGACAAGTGCAAGGTGTTGCATATAGGGAAAAATAACCCTTGCTGGAGTTACACGATGTTAGGTTCCATATTAGGAGCTACCACCCAGGAAAAAGATCTAGGCATCATAGTGGATAATACTTTTAAAATTGTCAGCTCAGTGTGCTGCAGCAGTCAAAAAAGCAAACAGAATGTTAGGAATTATTAGGAAGGGAATGGTTAATAAAACGGAAAATGTCATAATGCCTCTCTAATGCTCCATGGTGAGACCGCACCTTGAATACTGTGTACAATTCTGGTCGCCGCATCTCAAAGAAGATATAGTTGTGATGAAGAAGGTACAGAGAAGGGCAACCAAAATGATAAAGAGGATGGAACAGCTCCCCTATGAGGAAAGGCTGAAGAGGTTAGGGCTGTTCAGCTTGGAGAAGAGACGACTGAGGGTGGGGATATGATAGAGGTCTTTAAGATCATGAGAGGTCTTGAACGAGTAGATGTGACTCGGTTATTTACACTTTTGAATAATAGAAGGACTAGGGGGCATTCCATGAAGTTAACAAGTAGCACATTTAAGACTAATCGGAGAAAATTATTTTTCACTCAACGCACAATAAAGCTCTGGAATTTGTTGCCAGAGGATGTGGTTAGTGCAGTTAGTGTAGTTGGGTTCAAAAAAGGTTTGGATACGTTCTTGGAGGAGAAGTCCATTAATGGCTATTAATCAAGTTTACTTAGGGAATAGCAACTGCTATTAATTGCATCAGTAGCATGGGATCTTCTTAGTGTTTGAGTAATTGCCAGGTTCTTGTGGCCTGGTTTGGCCTCTGTTGGAAACAGGATGCTGGGCTTCATGGACCCTTGGTCTGACCCAGCATGGCTATTTCTTATGTTCTTTCTCCATGAATCCTGCCTCCATCACCCAGATCCTACACACCCCTTCATCCTGGAGGTTGATGCCTCCTCCATCGCAGTCAGGGCAGTTCTGGGTCAGCTCACCGCTAATGGGATCTTCCATCCCTGCTCTGATTTTTCCCGTAAGTTCTTTCCAGCGGAAAGAGGTTATGGCATCGGGGATAAGGAGCTCCTGGTTATAAAACTAGCCTTTGAGGAATGGCGACAGTGGTTGGAAGGGGCACAGCATACCATTACTGTCTATACCAACCACAAGAACTTGGAGTACCTTCACCATGCCCAGCATCTAAATGCCCACCAAGCTTGCTGGTCCCTGTTTTTTAGCCGCTTCAGCTTTGTGGTGAAGTACAGGCCAGCCACCAAGAAAGTCAGAGCCGACACACTCTCTCGGTCTTTGAAGCCCGAAGACAACCTCCCGGCTACATCATTGATCCGGCACGTATCCTGCCGGCGGCCTCCCAAACAGATCCTCACGGAAAAACTGTGGTCCCGACTCGACTGCAACAAGTGCTAGAATTGGCCTATGACTCTAAAGTTGCGGGTCAGCCTGGTTGTGCTCGGACGCTCTCTGCTCAAGCAGTACTATTGGTGGCCATTGATGGACAAGGATGTGAAGGCCTACATGGACTCGTGTCCCACCTGTGTTTGACAAAAGCCTTTAGTGGGATACCTTGGGGGTTGCTACAGCCGCTGCCGGCCTCAAGGAACCCTGGACCCACATATCTACCAATTTGTGGTAGAGCTCTCCTCTTCTAGCGGCAACAGAATAATTTGGGTTGTCACTGACCGCTTTTCCAAGATGGCTCATTTCATTGCCCTGCTGGTGCTTCCATCCACTCCAGAGTTGGCAAAGCTGTTCACCTCTCATATTTTACGCCTCCATGGGCTACCTCGCCACATCGTCTCCGAGGTGTCCAATTGTACTGGCAATCCCTTTGCTGCAAGTTTAATATCAAACCAGATTTCACCACAGCTTACCACCCACAGGCCAACGGCCAAGTGAAACGAACTAATCATACCTTCCTGTGGGTCTTTGTAAATGAGTGGCAGGATATCTGGGCCAACCTCCTTCCACGGGTAGAGTTCTCACAACTTGCACCTCAATGCTGCCACTGGATCATCACCCTTCCTCATTGTGTATGGGAGACAATCACTACCTGTACCTTTGTCTGTCCCATCTCCGGCAGCCCAGCACATGAGCTTCAGGAACTATGGTCTCAAACTGAGACTATGATCCACAGAGCAGCCCAGAGAGCAAACTACCGACAGGCATCGATGTTCCACTCCACAGCTCAAACCTGGGGACAAGGTATTTATTTATTTATTATTTTTATATACCGACATTCGATCTCAATTGAGATATCACACCGGTTTACTGTAGGTATTTCTCTATCCCCAGAGGGCTTACAATCTAAGTTTTTGTACCTGAGGCAATGGAGGGTAAAGTGATTTGCCCAAGGTCACAAGGAGCCTGGTTCATAGTCCACTGTTCTAACCACTAGGCTATTCCTCCTCCTCAGGTATGGCTGAGCACTCGCAATATACGACTTCGGGTACCCTCCATGAGGCTGGCACCCCATTATATTGGCCCCTTCTCCATCCTCTGACAGATTACTCCAATTACTTACCAGCTTTGCCTCCCCACATCACTGAGAATCCACAATGTCTTTCATGTTTCCCTGTTAAAACCAGTGATCCCTGTTAAAACCAGTGATCCCGGAGACTGCCTGACCCACAAAGAGTCTCCACCAATGAAGACAAAACGTACCAGGTGAAGTAGATATTGGATCTCAATCATCAAAACAAGAAATGGTAGTACTTAATAGCCTGGGAGGGGTACGGCCTGGAAGAGAACTCTTGGGAACCTGCATCCAATATCCTGGACAAAAAGCTTTACAAGAAGTTTCATACCACTCACCCGAAGAAACCCAAGCCCTTGGGAAGGGGGCTTAGAGGAGGAGGTACTGTTGTGGTGGCCACCCGCGGAGCTTCATGGCTGGCCTCACCTACCCCCTGAGCCGGTCCGGCCCCCTGCATGGATCCCTGAGCCGCCACCATCGCTCCCTCTCAGTGTGGCATGGAGCCGACTCCGCTGCTGCTGCGCTGCCGGCCTCTGCTACTACTAGGCGCGTGTGCATGGTTCTTAACTAGAATTAAAGGGGCCGCGGCAGGAAAACCACCGGTGGCCCCAGATGTTGACCCCCAACCTATATGCTATATAAGGCAGCCCCTGCTGCTCTATCCTTGCCTCAGCAACAGGTCCCGCTCTGCTCTTAGCTGCTGGTTGCTCCTGCCCTTTGCGTTCCTGATCCAATTCCTATCCCGTGTGTTCCTGATCCAGCTCATGTTCCATGTGTTGCTGTTCCTGCTCCTATCCCTGTTCTGGCTCCTCATTCCCTCAGCTTAATCTCCTGGTTCTTGACTCAGTTTGTCCCTGGATTCTGCATTGTCCAGCACCTGCCCTGACCACTTTCCTGCTCACCGACTCTTCTGCTAGCCGCCTGCCCCAAACTCTAACCCATTTCTGGACTCTCTGGTTTGCTGCTGGCCCCCGACCTCTGGTTTATCTGACTTCGCTTCTGCCTTCTGCTTTCAGGATCATCCTCTTCCGGAGACCCACGCCTAAGTCCTGCCGTCCCCAGCACCCAAAAGCTCAACCTGTGGGGAACGAGGGCTGGTATAGGTGAAGGTCCGATTGGGTCTCCACCAACTACGTCCACCTCTCCTATAGGTGGCACCAACCTCGTCTCGGCCCAAGGGTCCACCACTCCGTGTAACAAGAAGACTTTGCCTGCTTCTTGTCAAACAAACCCCCAGATACTCCAATGACTGAGATGGCTGAAGACTGCTCTTGGCTAAGTTCATCATCCAACTGAGCTCTTGCAACAGGGAGATCACCTTGCGGTTCACCAGTCGAGTCTCTTCCATAGTCTTGGTCCGAATCAGCCAGTCATCCAAATATGGATGAACTAGAATCCCATCCTTTCTCAGCTCTGCTGCCGCCACCACCATAACCTTGGAAAAAGTTCTGGGTGCAGTGGCCAGACCAAAAGGCAATGCCCAAAACTGATAATGGCACCCCAACATTGCGATACGCAGAAAACATTGGTGCTCCAATCAGATGGGAATATGGAGGTTCACCCCAGTGTTGCGTTCGTGCCTGCTCTTCGCCTTCACTCCGCCCTCTCTACCGGATTTATACTCCACCCTCTCGGCCGGATTTACGCGCGCAGGGCTTTTAAAATCTGGCCCTAAGTGAACTTAATAGCAGGTAATGGACTTCTCCTCCAAGAACTTATCCAATCCTTTTTTAAACACAGCTATACTAACTGCACTAACCACATCCTCTGTCAACAAATTCCAGAGTTTAATTGTGCGTTGAGTAAAAAAGAACTTTCTCCGATTAGTTTTAAATGTGCCCCATGCTAACTTCATGGAGTTACCAGGGGTACCCACTCCTCAGGGGCTCCGCTCTCTCTTCTTGATGTCAGATTGCTAAGACGGGATCTGGTACTCGCTCCTCGAGGGCCTACGTCCCTGAATGCTCAGAAGTCTCCTTACTGCCTGGAAGCGATTGCAGACGTGAACACTGTGAGTTCGATTACAGATAGGAACCGGTACTCGCTCCACGAGGGCCTGTGTTCCTAATCTCTGTAGACTCTCTTCAGTCTAAGACGTTATCGCAGGTACGGAGATCGTGAGTTCTTATTCCAGACTGCATTAGGAACCAGTACTCGCCACAGCTCCTGTTCCTGAAAATACTGAAGACTCTCTGTTGCATAGAAGCCATTCCAGATATTTACAATTCTCAGCAACCTACAGATCGCAGTTCCAGTACCTGAGGGACTTCAGTCCTGCCGGGCACATCAGCTCATACCACCATCTGGTGGTTCTACTTCCTGTCTAATAAAGAACTATCTGTGTCTGTCTCCATATCCAAGCCTAGCCGGTGGTCCCTCTCAGGATATCCTCCTGGGGGTGCTGTCATCTGCCATTGGCCCAAGGATTCACCAATTTCTATTAAGTGTTTATTCCTTACATTATTAGAGCGGTATCATACAGACTGCACTCTGTGGGAGCCAATCCACAACAGACCATTAACTCTGCATACGGAGTATTACAAATTGCTAGCTCCTCCCCTTGGTGGAGCAGCATTGAACACCCAGACTTATCTAATGAGGTTAGAAATTCACCCACCTGCACAGCCATTATAACAAAGTTTCCATGCAAAAATGAGTCACCCACAAATGACAGACGACCCTTTGGGATCCAGGATGGGGCAAAAAGAGCTCTCCTTCTTGGGCACAACAAAATTAATGGAATCTCACCCTATATTTTCTAGAGACGTGGATACTGGAACCATAGCCCTCAGACTGAGGAGCTTTGACAGAGTAGAGTCCACTGCCTGCTTCTTTTGCAGGGAGTGACAAGGAGACATCATGAACACGTCCCGAGGAACACTGAGAAACTCCAGCACATATCCTTCTCATATCACCTCCAGGACCCACTGATCCGATATGATCTTGACCCTCCTCTGATAAAAAGAGCGAAAGGCGTCCCCTATCTCCTGTTCCCAGGGGTTGGTCGGTAAACCTTCATTGAGAGATTTGGGAGGTTCCACCGCCCGAGCCTACGCGTCATCTGGGTTGTCTAGGACAAAAAGATTGAGACCTACCAAAAGGACAAGTCCTCTGGAAGGTCATTCCTCTGTAGGGTCAGAAATGCCTGGATACCCGAGCACAACCTCTCATGATAAAGGAATGCGGCATCTGCTTCTTATCCCCTGGTAACTGGGGAACCAGGGATTTGCCCCACTTAATGGCCAGTTTCTCCAACTCGCTTTCAAATAAGAGCAGTCCTTCAAAGGGCAATCTCGTAAGGTTAGCCTTAGAGGTTGCATCGACTGACCAATTTCTAAGCCATAACTGATGCCGGGCCGCTATTATCAAAGCCACCCCGCTGGCCAAAGTGTGCATCTGCCAAAAAGGTAGCTGCTGGCTCCATAACTGTCCTAGAATTCACTCCAGAGTCATCAACCTCCTGAGAGAGAAGTAAACAAGAGCAAGCCATGAGGGAACAAGAAGAAGATATCTGCAACATCATTGTCACTGCTTGAAATGCATAAGAGTGGTCTCAATCCTCCAATCATGAACATCCTTCAAGGCTACTCCTCCCTCTAGGGGATAGTTGGCCACTTGGAGACTGCATAAACAAGTGTGTCCACCTTCAGAAAACATAAATGCTCTCTCACCACTAGATCCAAGGGGTATAGGCCTTCCAAAACCCAATCCCCTTTGAAATTAGCCTCTGGCGAGCCCCACTCAAGATCATTCAATTCTTCAATGGCCTCCATGACAGTAAAAAAAACAAGAAGCTTTATGCAAGGAGACCAAAATGGAATTTTTCTTTGGCTCAGAATTGGAATCTGTCCCAGGCACTCCCAGCATTTTCAAAGTCTGAGAAATCAGAGCCAGTAGCTGAACTCTATGAAAGAACCGCAACATAGCCCTATATGGTTCCAGTCCAGTTATTTCCCCATCCTCCTGGGAGTCAGGATCAGCCTCATTGTCCATAGCATCCGGATCCCTATCTGGAAGTCCTACTGCTGATCTAGATATATTCATAAGAACATAAGAAATTGCCATGCTGGGTCAGACCAAGGGTCCATCAAGCCCAGCATCCTGTTTCCAACAGAGGCCAAAACCAGGCCACAAGAACCTGGCAATTACCCAAACACCTAGAAGATCCCATGCTACTGATGCAATTAATAGCAGTTAATGGGCTTCTCCTCCAAGAACTTATCCAAACCTTTTTTGAACCCAGCTACACTAACTGCACTAACCACATCCTCTGGCATCAAATTCCAGAGCTTTATTGTGCGTTGAGTGAAAAAGAATTTTCTCTGATTAGTCTTAAATGTGCTACTTGCTAACTTCATGGAATGCCCCCTAGTCCTTCTATTATTTGAAAGTGAAAATAACCGAGTCACATCTACTCATTCAAGACCTCTCATGATCTTAAAGACCTCTATCATATCCCCCCTCAGCCGTCTCTTCTCCAAGCTGAACAGCCCTAACCTCTTCAGCCTTTCCTCATAGGGGAGCTGTTCCATCCCCTTTATCATTTTGGTTGCCCTTCTCTGAACCTTCTCCATGGCTTAAGAGCAGTAACAGGCTATGGCTGTGCTCTGGCAAGATGGAGCTGGGCTGAGGACTGTGCCTGAAGAAAGATTGCAACTCTTGAAAAACCTCTACCCAAGAAAAGGCAGAAGGATGCAAACTGGGAGGCACCTGTACTGCACCCCCTGAGCTACTTTCCCCTGCTGATGAATCAGTTAAGGGAGTTCCAAGATCATGCGATCCTTCTGACACGTCTTTACCCAGGCTCTCATCAGGCTGGAAAGAACCAGGTTTAGTAAAATCAGAGGACGATAAACCTTCCTGAGCTTCCAAACAGCGCTGGCACAAGTTAGAGGGCATGCCAGGCTGAGATGCCTGAATATGTCAGGCAGCGCATAGGGAAAGGCGCTTAGATTTCTTAACTATAGGCGCCATTCTTTTTTTAATTGTTTTATTTTTTATTTTTATGCGTCCAAAAATGTAGGCGTCTAAAAATTAAGCGTCCAAATTTTAGGCGTCCGAAACCTAGGCATCCCAAAGGTAAGCACCCAAGCAACGTGCCCAAGCTACGTGCACGGTTAAGCGTGAGTCTAGCCCAGACGCCACTTAACCTAGACACCCACACCGACACCCGCCTAAGCATCCAAAACTGGACGCACAACCTGGATGCACAGACACATTGCCTGAACCTCCTGAAGAGGGCAGCTGAACGCACAGGCAAAATGTGTGAAACACCGCTGCAGCCTACTATATGGCACACGAGAGAAGCCTCAGAGCGGGGCCTAGCCGATAAATTGCTCAACCCGCCAGGCTGCCCATGTCCCTTAAACCTCCTTCAGATTGGGATGAAACATTGGAATGGCACGCCAAGCACGGAGGCTGGGTAAGGAGGAAGCCCTACACAAAAATCCTCCTTGTGCATCTCTGTATTTATATTAGATATAAATATATATATATATATTTTTTTTTTTTTTAATCTTACCTGAGCTCAGCCTTTCTTGTCTGAGTACAGAGACAGTCTCCGGCTGTGGGGGGAGAGGGCATCAGCTGTCATCACCACACTCAGCTTCCTGCACCTGCTGCCTTTCAGCTGTCCAAGCAGCTAAGTCCACCCTGGCTAAAAATCCAGCTACTGGACCAAGGCTCTCATCTGAGGGACCATGGAAATCACCTCAGGAATTCTCAACTGGGGGAGGGACCATTTGGTATCACCGCAGGAGAATGGGGCAAATTAATTTTTCTTCTATTTCTCCTTCCAAAATTTAAGCAATCCCCAGTAGGGAAATGCATGTCCACCATCTGTTAGAGACGGAGAATACTGGCAGGCTGATGTCACTGCAGGAGTAGATATACTGTGATGTTAATTTGCTCTGTCTCCATCTACTGGTAGAGAAGCATAACCCACTGGTCCTGAACCCATCTGTCTATGTGCTAGGAAAACACGAGTATCTCGGGCTGCTGCACTCCGCACGGATTTTAAAAAGTGTGCAAGTATGCGCATATCTAATGTATGCGCACAAATCAAAAACTTTTAAAAAGAAGCAGGACTTGGGCATGGTCTGGGTGGAGCATGGGTATTCCAGGAAGTTACATCGAAACGTGTGCGTAACTTTACTTCTATCGATGACATGTAAATATTAAAATAAAAAAACTAGGCGAGTCAGCGGGGTTTTAAGGGTCGGGGGTAAAAGGGAAGCTAAATAACAGGGGGGATTAGGAAATCTGATCCATTAAATGGGAGAACTGGGAATGGATTGGGAAAAAGGGCTATTGCGTCGGCACGTGTTTCTAATAAAATGCCCCCCAACTTACGCAGTAGAACCGGCATTTATGTGCACGTGCGCACGTCTATATAAAATTGTATGTACATGTATGCGCGTACAGCCAATTTTATATCATAGGCGTATATATGCATGTATGTTGTAAAATGGCTGCGTCTCTCGGCGCGAGCCGGCATATACGTGTACATATATGCCCAAGCGGCTGTTTGAAAGTTACTGTCATAGTGTCTCACCTGCAGATACGATTAAAATTCCTGGTTAAGCAGGCCATATGTTTCTTTTAAGTTCGCAAAGATATGAAAAGTTCATGTGTCAATCATCAAGAAAGAAAACAAAATTATGCAGCCCCACTTGTTGCTATTTACGAAAGACCAGATTACTGATTCTGGGTGCAAAGTCCGGATTTCCTACTATTGAAATACAATATATGGTGATACAATGTTTACAGTTTGGAGTTTACTACAGAAGAATTTCCAAGCCTATCTCCCAGATTCTATAACTGAATTCAGTTGTATATCGTCTGGTACTTGAGCATTTGCTGCTTGAAAAACATTACATAATTGCAATGGGTTAACACCAATTTTGCAGAAAAACCATGGGTGAGTAGTCACTCGTATCATGTAGCCAGTCCTTGAGATGACATAGCATTCACACTAAATTATATATCTGCACATTTGAACAACGTAATCCCCCTCCAAAATTGGTAGCATTAGGTTCTGTATCCCAATTCAGCTGTCTTTAACCATATTGGCACCATTTGTAGGACATAAAGCCATTTTGGCAGTTCCATCATTTTAAATAATTGTATCCTACCTATAAGAGACAGGGGAAACCTTTTCCAAATCTTGAGTCTGTTAGACAATATCTTTTAGTTAATTGATCACCATTTTGTTGAGCAGAGGTGAACCCTTGGGCCAAGGTGGGGTTGACGCAACCCGTAGGAGAGATCCTATGGGTCCCCACCATTGGCAGGCGAAGAGGGCTGATGGATGAAGGCTGGCTGGTGCTTCACCAAAACCAGCCCTCGTTCCCCGCAAGTTGAGCCTTTGGGTGCCGGGGCCAGCTGGGCTTAGGTGGGCCTCCGTCAGTTGGCGTTGATGGAAGGATCGAGGTCAGCCCAGAGGCAGCAACAGGAGAGAGTGACAGTCTGTACTGGACGAGGCGGAATCCCAGAGACCCGGGCACCAATAGAAACAAAGTCAGTCAGGGAGCGTACGAGCAAAACAAGCCGAAGCCTGAATAGGCCAGGTCCAGGACTTCGACTGAAAAAGTGTTGTAGGGCAAGCTGGAGTCAGGGCTGGTGGCAATCTGGAAGTGGTAGCAAGCAAAGCTGAGGTCTAGATGAGGAGAGCGTCAAGAGCGAAGTCAGGCAATGCAGAGGTCTGGGTCTGGAGAGAGGCAACGGAGAAGTCAGGCAATGCAGAGGTCTGGGTCTGGAGAGAGGCAACAGAGTAGTCAGGCAATGCAGGTCTGGAGAGAATCAACGGCATGGTCAGTCAAAGCAGAGGTCCGGGCTTTGAGAGAGTCAACGGCGTGGTCAGTCAAAGCAGAGGTCCGGGCTTGGAGAGAGTCAACGGCGTGGTCAGTCAAAGCAGAGGTCCGGGCTTGGAGAGAGTCAACGGCATGGTCAGGCAAAGCAGAGTCAAAGTTCGTGAAGGCAATCCGAGGAAGGGTTGAAGATCAGGAACACAGGAACGAGGAAATCAGGAACAAGAGTCAACGAGGATCAGGAACCAGGAACACGAAGAATCACAAGGAGGCAACAAGAACTCGACCAGCGAGGAGACCTGTTGCAAAGGCAATCTTAGGAAGCGGAGTGCAGGCTTAAATACCAGAGCTCCGCTGATGTCATCATCCGGGGCTGCGGCTCGGTTCCCGCCACGGGCCTTACTTAAGCCTTAGAGAAGTGCGCTCGCCTAGGGAGGGGCGCGGTGCTGAGAGGTGGCATCTCTCTACGGGCCACGCGGAGAGGCCTGACATGGAGCACCAGGATCCGCCGGAGGCACCAGGGGCAGCCTGAGGACGGAGCCAGCGGCCTACCGCCGCCAGGGACGAGGGACCAGGAACTGGATTCACTTGTGAGAGGTAAGGGGGCCGAGCCGCAGGTCTGCCACAGCCGGCACACGTAACACATTTCTATTGTAAAATGTATCTATCTTAGCAGGAAAAATGTATGCCAAGATACTTCATTTTCTTTTCCATCTATTTCAAGGGAAATGTCCCCTCCCACTGAGCCCTCAAGGTGCCTAGCACATCTAGTGCCTCAGATTTATCCAAATTTATTTTTAAACCAGAAAACATTGCAAATGAGTCTTGCAGACTTCTTACATGGTATAAAGAATCCTCGGGGTTTGTTAGAAACAATAAATCATCATCAACAAATGCTGCCAATTTAAATCCTTCTGTTTGAACTCAAAAACCAGAAATATTAGGACAAAGATTTATTTTCCTTCAATAGGTCCAGAGATAAGGTGTACAAAGGGAGATAGAGGACAACCCTACCTCGGCCCTTTGCCCAGCGAAAATGCCTCCGAAATATGACCATTTGCCAAAGATAGCTGACTTTGGATTTGTGTACACTTGTATATATTTCAATATTTGACACTCAAAGCCATATTTGGTCAGAGAATAAATACGATCAGGACACTCTGTCGAATGCCTGCTTGATATCGAACCCTACCACCGATGAGGAAACAGATATAAATTTACAGTGCAACATAGCTGTCAGTGTGAAAACAATTTATCTACCCCCACTTCTCCCTTTAACAAAATCTACTTGCTGAGGAGATATTAAGACCGGGAGGGCTTTGTTGATCCTACTGGATAAAACTTTCACAAATGGTTTTAGGTCAAAATTGGGCAGTAAGAAGTGTCTATAAGAAGCGGGTTGTGAGAGATCTTTGCCAGGCTTAGGTAATACTGTATCATAAGCTTTCATTGTGTCAGCTAGGAAAGCACCACTTTTCACAAAAGTCTCAAAGAAATCCAAAATCGGAACTACCAGTTGTTGTTTAAGAATTTGATAGTAATCCACATTCAGTCCATCCAAGCCAGGTGCCTCATGAACCAGGCTCCCAGTAATACTCTCTATTATTTCCTACACATGCAGCGGGCTATTTAACATTTCAAGTTATTGTTTGGTTAATTGTGGCAGGGACAAATCTTTAAAGAAAAGATCAAATTCCCACTGTCCACTCGGTTTGCATTCCTCTGCATGTAGGGATTCATCGAACTCCCAAAATGCTTGACAAATCCCCTCAGGAGAAACAGTTTTTCTCTCCATTTTTGTTTGCTAGATATGTTTTCCCCCTCCATAATCTCACTGAAAGGTGAATTTTAAAAGCTGGGCACATGCCTAAAATCAGGAGATGGGCACATATGTAGCACATGTGCATGGCCACCCGACTTTATAAGCCTCCCACATGTGCGCACAAGTCCCAATGCACGAATATCTCACATTGGAGAAAAGAGGGGTGGAATATGAGCATAGTGTGGGCGGGGCTTGGGCATTCCGGAGTAGGGCCAAGAGATGTGCCCGTAAGTGAACATTGTTCACTGTCCCATATATCATTTTACTTTATTTTATTCTATTTTATTTATTTTATTTTTATCTTATTTATTTTGTTACATCTATTAACGCTTCAATGATTCATTTATCACTATTTAATTTTATGTTCTAGTGTTCAGACACCTTGTTAAATGTAACGCCTCTACCGTGACTGTTTTGTTATAATGGAAACCGATTTGATTTGATATTTGTATCGAGAATGTCGGTATATAAAAATTCTAAATAAATAAATAAATAAATAAATAAGTAAGTAAGTACCTACGCGCCTGGGTGCACACCCAGGTATAGCTGAGCATAAAAGTTACTTCTGCTATGGAGGAAGTGCAAGTCTCAAATAAAAACATTTCCAGACATTTAGAAAGTGTTTGAGGGGTCTGGGAAAAATGGGGGGAGGGTAGGCTAAAGAACCAGGGGGGTTTGGAGGACTTAGCTCTAGACTGGGCAAACTGGTAGATGAGTTGATGAAACTGGCCATCAGCTGGACGTGCATCCATTATAAAATACCCTCACTTGCACGTCCATGAGCCAACTTATGCTGCTGGGCGCACACAAACTTAAAACTAAGTGTACATATAGGCGCACCTAGGCTGTTTTATAACATTCATGCATTAGTGCTCGCAGGTCATAAAATCTGGCTGTGCTTAGGATCATTCATCAAAATGTGTTAATGTCTGGGGAGAGGGGGAGGGAGAGAGAGAGAGAGATCCTCTTGGGAGGCCTTCACAGTATTCAACTATTTATATCACTATAGGAGGCCCAGCTAATAACTCAAGGTGAGGTTTTGGTGGTGGTTTCGGGGCCAGTTGTACATGCAGAGTGAGAAATATGAACAGCACAGTACACCTCAGTGAAGATCTGACATTGTTTGGAGTCTCACAAAGATGAGATTTATCCAATGTTCTCTCGCCCTAGCTTGATAGTACCCTGGTATAGAGTCCATCACCCCTTTTTCTTATTGTGGGCATTATCCATGCAAAATTATAGCATTTTGATGAATCTAGGGGTAAGCTTGCTAATATATTTCCAGACATTTCCAAACTGAAACATATGTGACGATGCTAGTAACATTTTTTAAGTTTTTTGGTGCAAACAAGAATTGAGACCTGTTAACGTAGCTCTGTAATCCTCTCTCAATCTATGAGAGGGATTTTGAATCAATTCACATTTAGCATTCTGTAAAGCTGATTCTAATGAATCTTCCTATTTAATTCTTTATTTTTTTCAAATGATATACATAGGAGGTGATTTCCCCTCGCAATATTGCTTTGCTAGTCTGACATCCTTTATTATTCTCTACAAAACCTGATCATTTTGATTTAATATAATCCTCAAATTCCCTATCTTCTGAAAGGTGATCTGGAAATTTCTACATTTACGGTATATAGTCGAATGTACATTAAGCAGTCGTAAATCCAGCCAGATTAAAGAATGGCCTGAGATCCCTGGATCACTGATTTCTGCCTTAAATATTCTAGGAAACAAGGTATTATTTAGTAACAATTTGTGAGAGGGTAAAATGCACTCTCTTAACACATGGGCACAGACCCTTTCAGTTGGATAAAACAAGTGCCATGGGTTTATCAGATTCAATTGATTGCATAAATATGAAATTGTCTTCCGTTTTCCCAGTTTTGGATGTTGTGTTTTTGAAGACCTATCCAACTTCAGATTTCAAACACAGTTAAAGTCCCCTGCTTTCACTTGAGGGTCCTTCATGTGTTCCTCAAGAGATTTACAAAAACATGAATGCTGATCCACATTTGGGGTGTATACATTGCATAGTGTTATCACTTTTCCCAGTAATATGCCCCAAACTATCATGTACCTACCCCCTGGGGTCCTGTAGCTCAGAAACGAGCTCAAATTGAAGATATTTATGGATTAATATGGTTACTCCCTTTTTTCTCTTGACCATGGGGGAGTAGAAGCATTGCCCCATCCAGTCTCTACATAATTTTTGACATACTACTTGCATTTCTTGTATTACGCAATGTGTACCTTTTATCTATTCAAAGCCTGTAACATGTTTTTCTTTTTCACCAGCAAGCCTAAACCAGCTATATTCCAAGAGGTCACCCAGAGGTGGTTCCCCCATATTTAAACCAGTAGTTTACAGTGTTCCACTTAGCAAAGCACAATAGCATATATATATATATCTTACTCTGGCAGTCTCCCAGCCTAAATTGCCAGACAGAATCACACCAGCGGTTCCTCATCAAAGTTTCTTATCCTTTCCCTTATAGAGCCACATTAGAAACACCTGCCATGCCCCCTTACTATGCTCCTCCAACCCTCCTCCAATCCTGTTCACCCTTCCATTTACACTTACACTCCTTCCCGCACCCCCTCCAGAACCACTATTTCCCCTAAAAACATGAACCCAGCATAATCCAAATGACATAAGGGTGTACAGACCCCTGCTAACACACATTCAGTTGCCTCCCCCGTCTTTCCATAAGTTACTGTGTAGATTTCCTTATAAAACTTAGATTTGGAATAAGCAGCTACATCGCTGCAAGACTCTTCACCAAAATGGTCACTGATTGTCATATAGCTGTGTATCTAAATGCTTGCCACTTGACAGCCTCTCCAGGTAGCTTTTTGCCTCTTGCACAGACACAAAGATATGTAATTCCCTGTAATGCATTATTTTCAATTTTGCTGGATATTACAAGTAAATCTTTACGCTGAATCAATTGCATGCAGATGGGGAAAATGTGCTTTGCTTCTGCAAAACAGTGCTAGAATAGTCCTGGAAAATTAAGATCCCTGCTTGGTTTGTATCTGGCCTAGCCTGTGCACTCTCTCAAAAAACACTTTCCCTTCCAAATCTGCCAGGCTCAGCTCATGTAGCGGCCAACTCTCTAAATGCAAGCGCAGATCATGATCAGAGATGGACTCGACAAAGCCAACAAATTTCAAATTGTTCCTTCGAGATCTGTTCTTTAGATCTTCTGATTTACTTTCCATTTGTATGATTTGTGAGGACAGTTTTTCCCTGTGCTTTTAACTTTTGTTTGTCTGCCTCTGCCTCAATAAGCTTTATTTCAGTGTCCGCCATTTGTTTTTTTAAGATCTGTTAGCGATTCATTTATTTTTTTGTATCTTTTGTGAGATGGACTCCAGTTTTGCCTCCAAAGCTTGTACCACTGTGTCTGTGATCTCAGAGATCAGTTAAGAACATAAGAACATAAGAAAATGCCATACTGGGTCAGACCAAGGGTCCATCAAGCCCAGCATCCTGTTTCCAACAGTGGCCAATCCAGGCCATAAGAACCTGGCAAGTACCCAAAAACTAAGTCTATTCCATGTAACCATTGCTAATGGCAGTGGCTATTCTCTAAGTGAACTTAATAGCAGGTAATGGACTTCTCCTCCAAGAACTTATCCAATCCTTTTTTAAACACAGCTATACTAACTGCACGAACCACATTCTCTGGCAACAATTCCAGAGTTTAATTGTGCGTTGAGTAAAAAGAACTTTCTCCGATTAGTTTTAAATGTGCCCCATGCTAACTTCATGGAGTGTCCCCTAGTCCTTCTACTATCCGAAAGAGTAAATAACCGATTCACATCTACCCGTTCTAGACCTCTCATGATTTTAAACACCTCTATCATATCCCCCCTCAGTCGTCTCTTCTCCAAGCTGAAAAGTCCTAACCTCTTTAGTCTTTCCTCATAGGGGAGTTGTTCCATTCCCCTTATCATTTTGGTAGCCCTTCTCTGTACCTTCTCCATCGCAATTATATCTTTTTGAGATGCGGCGACCAGAATTGTACACAGTATTCAAGGTGCGGTCTCACCATGGAGCGATACAGAGGCATTATGACATTTTCCGTTTTATTCATCATTCCTTTTCTAATAATTCCCAACATTCTGTTTGCTTTTTTGACTGCCGCAGCACACTGAACCGACGATTTCAATGTGTTATCCACTATGACACCTAGATCTCTTTCTTGGGTTGTAGCACCTAATATGGAACCCAACATCGTGTAATTATAGCATGGGTTATTTTTCCCTATATGCATCACCTTGCACTTATCCACATTAAATTTCATCTGCCATTTGGATGCCCAATTTTCCAGTCTCACAAGGTCTTCCTGCAATTTATCACAATCTGCTTGTGATTTAACTACTCTGCACAATTTTGTGTCATCTGCAAATTTGATTATCTCACTCGTCGTATTTCTTTCCAGATCATTTATAAATATATTGAACAGTAAGGGTCCCAACACAGATCCCTGAGGCACTCCACTGTCCACTCCCTTCCACTGAGAAAATTGCCCATTTAATCCTACTCTCTGTTTCCTGTCTTTTAGCCAGTTTGCAATCCACGAAAGGACATCGCCACCTATCCCATGACTTTTTACTTTTCCTAGAAGCCTCTCATGAGGAACTTTGTCAAACGCCTTCTGAAAATCCTTATGGAGACCCTCGGGCTGGGAGGCCCATCTGCCATCTTAGAATCTGTATACTTCCCTGGCATTTTTAAATTTTTTATTTTTTTTAAATTTTTGGTGGCCATTACAGCTTTATTTTTCATTACAAATTTATCCATGCACACTCCGATCTATTCACTGCAAAAGTCCAGCTCCATAGCTATCTTTTGAGTGTTGAAAATGTCTCAAAACGGAGGGAGACACCCAGAGCAAGCTCAGCAGACACCCTACCCGCTCATCATGTCACGTG
The DNA here is from genome assembly GCF_901001135.1 of Rhinatrema bivittatum. Classification (NCBI taxonomy): domain Eukaryota; kingdom Metazoa; phylum Chordata; class Amphibia; order Gymnophiona; family Rhinatrematidae; genus Rhinatrema; species Rhinatrema bivittatum. The sequence goes on along the minus strand of NC_042617.1, from coordinate 561,320,807 downwards.
GTCTCTGCAGTGCTGTAATAATTTTGAGTATCTGCTGTGAGCCTACAGAAGCAGTTTTCGACAGATACTAAATATTTGTCAAGGTTGGCATTGGAACAATGATAAAACACCAGGTTTAATTCAGGGAATTACCAGGAGTCAAACATAGATGCCGTAGGTATGTATTTTGAGAGGTGCTGCTGAGATTGACTTAAAGAGCCTACAAGAAGAAGGAATTCTCTCTTCTGCTGAAAATAACAAATGAGCTACTCTAATTGTATTAAACACTGATAGATCCATTTGAAAATCATAGTGATGATAAACCAGGGGTGTTGAAAAATGGGCTGATATTCTTTCACATCTCAAGCATGACAAGTTTGTAAGATTTTTTAAACATGATTTTCTTTTTTTTTTTTTTAATTGGATAGCCCTTCAGGCTTATGGTGTCAAAATCAGAGAAATACATGATAAACTCAAATATGACTTACACTGAGCAGTAACTCTTTATTTTTGTGTTGTACTAGGAATCCGTTTGGGCAGGAAGAAATCATAAAGTGTGTGTTTTGGGGGGGGGGGGGAGTGATGGTGATGGGGGGGGTGGGGTTTGGCTCTTTGGTTGCTGCTGGGGTGTGAGCTTGCTGTAAACAGTGGGCCACCGAGAGCACAAAGGGTTCAGAGGCAGGACAGCAATCTGTCATGCAGAAAGCCTGTCATAGCAGCCTACGAAAGGAAAACAATGCACGCAGCATTTATTGTACAGAAAGAGACTTTAAAGCACCTTGGAGCTACTGGGCTTTAACTTTCTCTGCTGGACCACCTGCTAGGAGATGTGTGGCAGACTGACCTCTCCCAGCCCAATCTGAATTATTTGTAAGAGGCAGCGGATGTCATATAATAGGAAGGACTATGAGCTTGGTAGAAGAAAGGGAAGAGATTTATAACTATAAAATATTTCAGTCTTTGAAAATGAAATAGCACTTCTGGAAAACAAAAAACAGGAGGCTGGCTGAAAGGGACAATGCCATGAATGGCCAGTTAAATATTTAAGGCCTTATTTATGTAGCGGTGAATATCAGGGATGAGATGAAAGAAAAATTTAGTTTCTCATGTGGCAGTACAATAATTTCGAAAGACAAAGGAGCTTCAGACGTTTGCAGTTCTTCAGGGGACTTATGTTAGTAATAATAATAATTATTATAATAATAATATTAAAAATAAAAAATAAAAATAAGTAGGAATAAGAAAAATTAATTGATTAAAACAATGAATGCATGCATACCTTATCTTCTCCTCTTATTTTCTTATCTTCCCCCCCAAGTATTGTTTGGACCAATTTTGAGAGAATATTATCTCCTTTTTTGTTGCTTTCTTGTTTAATTTCATATTGTTTCTGTGCAAAATTCACTCTTTTGTACTTGTTTTTTAAAATGTATAAGTAAAAGTTTTAAAAAAAAATGCATGTATTATTGAACAGTACACATCGTCAGGAGCAGTTAGGGCCGTAGAAATAAGATTACATGGACATTGGTAACTTAATATGTTTGTTCCAGTTTGCTGGTTATATTGCATCATTAAATTACCCTGACATCTTTATTCATTTAACTCCGACAGCTGTAGACCAAACTGATAAATCTGAACAAAATAACCTTCGTGATAAAACCCTGTTCTAGACATTGTGTCTTTTTTTTTTTCTTTTAAAAGATCACTGAAGATGGCATCACATATCTCCTTTGCTCTCCTGCCCTTCGTGGAACTAGAAACATTGCCTTTGCATTGGGTACATTACCTGGACTGTCAATTAAACGTTTGATTTTATTTCCCCTATGCCCTCATCCTCCCAACAAACAGGAATTAATTAGCTCTATGTCTTCAGAAAACAAAACATAACAAGGCAATAATCGATACCCTTGGAAGTGCTTTCAGCTTTTGCCATCTCTCCCAAGACGTGAGGTGGTGTTGAGGTTTAGTTTGGAAAGTTCCTAATAAATTAGCCCCTTTGGTTTCAATCAATGAAAACACAGACAAAAGGGAAATTGCACAGTATTTAGCTTAGGTCAGAAAAACCAAGTAATTTGTTAAATGGGCGAGGGCATCAGCGCGTGCCGGGTCACGCTGGATTTTCCTTAAAAATAAAATAAGAAACAACAAAGTTAAACTTTCAGTCAACCTGAAAATATTAGCTTTTTATGGGGGGGGGGGGGGGGGGCAGGGCGGAACAAATGAGACAGGGACTCGTTCTTTTATGCGGTTCTTTGCAGAACATGAAAAGGTTTCTTGGGTGTGCGAGGGTAGGAGCGACATGGAGAGGGAGAGAGAAAGGAAAAAAAAAAAAAAAGAGAGAGAAGAGAGAGAAATGGCTTTTTCAAAAATGTATAATAATCATCCAGTGCCACTCAAGCAGAGTCCGGCTCTGCAATAAGGGTTTGCAAACTGTGCAAAGGAGTTTAACATCAGAAAAAAAACACCAAAGGACAACCCAGTCAGTTAATCAAAGTGAAGAAGTTAAAATTCTTACTCTCTGATTTCAGCTTTAATAGAGCAATGGGACATAGTGGGACTCGGAGATGAACCAAATGTTTCTTTCATGTACAGAAAATTAAAACTTACTTTCACTACGAAAAAGATACTAAAAATTGAACATACTTTACCTCTGACACAAACCTTTATCAAACTCCCAAACTGTTTTTGCCCATTCAGTGTTTAAAAAAACAATTTTTGTCTTCCTGGGAAGTACATACTGGGACTTGCGTAGGGAGCTTCAAAGGGGTTTACCCAAGGCCATAATGTGGCCACGTGGCCAAACAAGATAGTGGCGGGGGAAGAGAAAGCCGAAGAAGTGAGCTAGGCCACGACATAGAGACACGAGGCGGCGGAGAAGTCCCCACAGCAGGGGGAAAAAAAAGAGGCAACGCTTCCCAGTGGCCTCCTCTTTCCCTCTGCAGGCCGAAGACAGGACTCAGAGCGGCAGGAGCAGGCGACCGAGAAGGCAACTGAGTGGCACGGGCAGAGATGCAGGAAGAAGCGGTTCAGGTCCGGCGGTCACGAGCACACTCCGGCGCAATCAAGGCTTCGTGCAGGTATTCGGAGAAGCAGCGTGGCTCAAAAGGGGGAGTGCCAGGGAGGAGCCGCGGCATGCACGGGTACGGCGGTGGCGGCAGAGGGTGAGCATGCAGCGCCAAGGCAAAGTTTCTGGGTTTGCTGCTCAGAAGTCCCTTCATTGCTTCTCCCCCCACCCCCTGTGGTCTGGTGTGGCAAGAGGTAGCAGCAGCAGCAGCAGCAGAGGGGATTCGGAAAAGAGAAGTGCTAGGTAATTACTACCCAAACCTTTCACCGGCTGCTGCAGCAGAGAGAGCATCTCAGTAAATTGCAGTCTGGAAAGAGTCAGAATCAAGCTAAGATCACTGGACCCAAAGCACGGGCGGACATGTCCAAGCGAAGACCCAGCGTGAAGATCTGGAGCAGTTCATTGCACAGCTGAGACACGACACCGCTCTGCGTGGAACCCGGTGGGCGAAGGACAGCTAGAGGAGCCCCTAGTTAAAAAGGAGAAGGTCCCACAATTCGGCAATGAGTGACATTATTGAGCCGCACAACCAACCTGAGCGAGGTGATGGCCAGAATGATGTGGATAGTGATGCCGATGAGTATGTTGAAACTGCGGGCGACGAGCAGGAAAGTATAGGTGATGAGGTGCTATATGGGACAGAAGAGGGACACATAAGGATGGAGGAGGCTTATGGGATGCAGGGAAGTGGGGTCAGAGAGGCGGTGTATAGGAAGGGAAGGAGACTGAGGAAAGGAATTAGAGCCTTGTTTAAACTTCTTAGCAAGAAAAGTAAGAGATAGGGAAAAGTGGCTTTAAATGAATGGAACTCCTCTGAATTGGCATCTTCTAGCTTCCAGTGAGTCGTTCTCTGATTCAGGTTCAAAAAGCCCACCCGTGCATAAGGAACCCCACGATACCAGGGATAGGAGCAGCGCAGGAATGGTGAGTAAGGATGGCATGGGAAGATGCCTAATAGCACCACTCGGAGTTCAGGTACCCCAAAAAATAAAATGCAAAATATGGAAAGGAAAATATGTGGATGTTTTCAAATTATTGTTGAGGGATCCAGAAGGTGCTAGTGAGAAAACATCTGAGGAAAAAAATCAGAGGAGGAATCAAAATAACCCACAGGGTACCCAGACTGATAAATAACTGTATTTGGGGTTTTCATGTCTTAGCTAATATAATTGGGGAAAGAAAGCCGGATTTACATCCTGGCTTGTGGAGGTATTCTGACGCGATAATTAGGGCCCACAAGGTATAAAGAGATTGGGCTTGCTGACACCTATATTGAAGCACAATTGCTTCTTCCAATATCGCTTCGTTATGCTTTACATGCTCCTAACGCTTCTTTATCTCGCACAATCAAATCAGATCTGCTTTTACAACCTTTAAGAAGAACATGGATATGGCTAATGAGGAAGAATTCGTTATCTTCCATTTTGTGGTAATCCAAAGTTCTTTTTAGGATCGGATGCATCACGATTTCGACTTTGGGACCGTGCGGGACTCAGATGCATTGGACAATTAATACATATGGATGGATCTTTTCTTACTTTTAAAGAACTTCGTTCTTTTTATAAACTCTCAGCTATTGACTATTATCAGTACCTTAAAGCTCGACATTATATACAATCGCTTGGTTCACCAACCTTCATGGACACTAATTGGCAATTTTTAAGTAACTGGTTTGATCCAGAAAACCCCCAGAAACGTTCTATATCATATTTGTACAAACAATTAGAGTTCATATAAGATTTGGTCCTTGGAGAAGGTGCAACTTAAATGGCAATTAGAACTTGAGCAACCGATATCAATTGCAGTATTGAAATCTGCATTTGTTAGTACGCGTAAAATTACAATTAATACGCTCTTGCGGGAAACTAGATATAAAATTATCTATAGAATGTACATTTCCCAGCATCAAGCATTCAAAGCAGGTTTCACTAACTCTGATATATGTATCAGGTGCAAAGGAGGACCAACACACTTGGGTCATTCCTTTTGGAGTTGTCCAACAATTCAAATATTTTGGAAGAAAGTTTATCATACTGCAAATAAAGTTGTGGGTTATAATATTCCATTTTCTTCATTGGTGGCACTTTTTGGAATCTTTCCTAACTCATTCAAAAGAAATAAGGTCTCGATTCTCTGGATTACAAAAGTTTTTTTATTAGCTTGCAAAGCCATACTAACAGCCTGGAGAACTTCAGAAGGACCATCTATATTATTATGGCGTTCTTCTATAATAAATCTACTAACCATGGAAACCTTGGCTATTAATCACCTGTCTATCAAGACTAGAAGAGCAATAAATGCAGTCTGGCTTCCCTTTATTCTAACCTTACCACATGAATCTAAAAGTCTTTTTTTAAATCGTATAGATATTTGATATGTGATCCTTGTGCTTCTTCGATGCAGGGAGGGAAAGAGGGATGGGGGGAGGTAGGGTTATGGGAGGAGGGGTAAAAATATGGATAGAGTTAAGAAAATATGTACCAAATGTTATGCTTTGGTAATGTTCATTATTTATAATAAAAACAGATTTAACATAAATTATGAAAAATTCAGAAAAAAAATTGGCAAACGATAAAATGGCAAGTTGTGAATTTAGGGATATTGACTTGTGGCTTAGCGAAATGCCACCTCAGCACCCCCAGTCCTTTCAGACAGAATATGGGCCCAGCAGGGCCTCTTAATCCCCTACTGGGGGTCACTCAGGAGCAGAGAGTGGCCCAGCACCCCCTTCCAGCAGTACAGAAGCAGGCTGTGCACCTGGACGAATGATTGTAAGTTCAGGCATTAAATGCTCGATCTGCGAAGGTGGACACCCGGCCTCCCGATGTCACAAAAGAGCTCAAAGACTGGCAATGTGACCTTAACGCTCATTCTGAGAATGCAGAAACCTGTTTCCATGGCTCAAGATATTTCCAAATCAGAAAGACACCCAGTTGCTATTTGAAGGTTTCACATGGGGGTTTAGAATTCTATAAAATAAATGGGCCAGAGGTCTCAATACAATTTAAAAAAATGCAGCATCTGTCCAGGGAAAGGAAAAGCAGGTACAGTTGAAACTCCAGGAAATAGAATTGGGTAGGATAGCTGGCCCTTTTAAGGCACCCCAATTGATAATTTGCCTATTTTCCAAATGGGCTTGGTGCCTAGGAAGAAAGAGGGCACATTTTGGGTAATTCACAATCTCATATCCTGAGAGGGCCGGAGTGAACAGCTTTTAGATCAGTCATGCTGCTGCTCAGTGCGGTATACCTCATTTATTTATTTATTTATTTATTTAAGGTCTCTTTTATACCGACATCCGTTGACACATCGCATCGGTTTACAAAAAACAAAAACATTTGGGCGGAGCCCTTACATATAACAGCGGAACAAGGTTAACTTTTGGGCGGGGCCCTTACATATAACCAATAGAGTACATTAAACAGGGGGGTGAAAAACTAGCTATAAATATAACTCAATATGAGTAAACCAACTATATACACAGATAGGAGAGTTCAAAGTACAAAAAACAGCAGGCAAATTCTTAGTCTTAAATCGGAGGCATTCATAGTCATAGCTCGAAGAGTATATATTATAGAGGAATTCACTAATGGGGAAATTCTAAGTGGTAGGGGGGGATATGGAGTAGGCTTGCTGGAAAAGCCAGGTTTTCAGTTTTTTTTTGAATTTGGGTGTATGTGTCTCTAGGCGTATATCATGGGGTAGGGAGTTCCATAAGGTGGGGCCAGCGAGGGAGAAAGCTCTGCTAATAGTAGAGGATAGTTTGAAAGTTTTGATGGGTTGGGCACGAAGGGTTCCTTGAAGGGCTGTGCGGGTGGGTCTATTGGAGGTGCGGGGGAGGAGGGGGGGGTTGATCCAGTTGAGGTTGGAGTTTAACAGACTTTTATGAATGATGGAGAGTGCTTTATAAAGAATTCGTGATTTTATTGGGAGCCAATGAAGTTCTATGAGTGTGGGGGCAATATGGTCTCTTTTTCTTGTGTTTGACAGAATCCTAGCGGCGGCGTTTTGCAAAAGTTGCAAAGGCTTGGTATGTATTGCAGGGATGCCAAGGAAGAGAGCGTTACAATAGTCTATTTTAGACAAAATGATAGACTGGAGAACTGTGCGGAAGTCGGAGAAATGAAGCAGGGGTCTGAGTTTTTTTATCGTTTGGAGCTTAAAGTAGCATTCCTTTAGGATGGATTTAATGAATGGTTTAAAGGTGAGATGATTGTCAATAAGGACACCTAGGTTGCGAGTGTGCGGGGGGAAAGTGGTAGATGAGTATGCAAAAGGAATGTCTGGGAGCGGATGCCTGTTAGATATGATTAATAGTTCAGTTTTGTTGGATTTAGAGCTAGCTGCATGTCATTGAGAAGTTGGTTGATAGAGGAGAGACAGGATTCCCCAGTTCTGTAGCGCAGTTTGTAGAGAGTCAGAGAATGGGAAATAAGTTGCACATCGTCAGCATATATGAAATGCTTGATGTGAAGGTTAGTGAGAAGCGTGGTAAGGGGAAGCATGTATATATTAAAGAGGGTAGAAGAGAGAGAGGATCCTTGGGGCACACCTTGAGGGAGACTGATGGGGTCAGATTCATTGTTGTCCACTAAAACAGTAAAGAAGCGATTTTGGAGGTACGATTGAATCCAGGTGAGGGCATTGCCAGTAATCCCGATACTCTTCAAGATATTGAGGAGGACATCGTGATTGACTGTATCAATGTATTTAATAGAGTTATTGAAATGGTGAGAGATTGTGGTCAGGGTGCCCTAATGGCAAAGGCTCTTCTCAAGTCAGCCTTCAGCTCCTTTCCATTCATCCGCAAAACTTCAGGTTGCTGGGATTTAAGTTTTGTGGGAAATATTTTTTGATAAATGTACACCTATGGAGTATTCGTTTTTTTGTACTTATTTTGAGGAATTTAGTACTTTCATGCATGCCGGATTTGGACAGATGACGGATTATCTAGAAGATTTCCTGTTCATTGGTTGCTTGAGCCTCTTGAACACATCCAGAGGGGGCGCACAAGAATTTGGGATTCCGTTGGCAGAAAATAAAACAGAAGGTCTTTCTAGATAGAAAACTAGACTCCGAAGGAAGTCTCCCAGTTGCCAATGGATAAGGTATAGAAATTGTCAGAAGGTGTGCAACAGGTGCTGAAATTTAAGAAATTAAGAACATAAGAAATTGCCATGCTGGGTCAGACCAAGGGCCCATCAAGCCCAGCATCCTGTTTCCAACAGAGGCCAAACCAGGCCACAAGAACCTGGCAATTACCCAAACACTAAGAAGATCCCATGCTACTGATGCAATTAATAGCAGTGGCTATTCCCTAAGTCAATGTGATTAATAGCCGTTAATAGACTTCTCCTCCAAGAACTTATCCAATCCTTTTTTGAACCCAGCTACACTAACTGCACTAACCACCTCCTCTGGCAACAAATTCCAGAGCTTTATTGTGCGTTGAATGAAAAAGAATTTTCTCTGATTAACCCTCAGACAAGTACAGTCTTTAGTGTGGCAGCTGAATTTTGCACGCAGGATTATATCAATAGGGAGGGTCTTCATTAAAAGGCTAGCAGCATTGGCAGCGCTGGCATAAAGGCAAAGCATCACTTTATTCGACTGGCAAAGAGTTTGAAAAATGACCTGAGGATTTGGCAGGAATTTCTCAGTCGCTATATGGCATTACATTGTGGCAAGCACCAGAAGTCTTAGATAGTGCCTTGGAGCATTCTTCTGATTCTTCAGTGGAGGGGATGGGGAGGTTCAGCATTGGGGGCTTTCTTCTTCCAGGGAGCCTGGTGTGCAGAGCAGTGGCTCGAGCATTAACAGAGAGCATCTCTTTCTTAACAGTTGTTCCCCATTCTGGCAGCATTGCTAGTGGGGGTAAAATGGCTAGTCAATCTAGTAGATAAAGGAGCCCTGACCGACGTGCCGCAAATGCACAGTAGAGGGCAGCTCTACTGCGCATGCACGGGCAAGCGCGTCGGTCAGAGCTTGCCTGTTAACAAAAATAGCGCTGGGAGGAGCAGTAGCGGCGGCAGTGGCGAGGACTAGTAGCAGCGGCGGCAGTGCGCGCGAGGGAGGGAGCTCGCTCGCTCGCTCGCCCCCCCAGAGATCTTCCGTCTGCGCCATCCGAAGGGGTTGTGAATGAGCTGGGAGGGGAGGGAGGAGAGAGGGAGGGAGGAGAGAGTGAGGTGAGAAGGAGAATAGGGGTGGAAGGGAGAATAGAGGTGGGAGGGAGAATGGGGAGGGGAGGTGGAAGGGAGAATGAGGGGGAGGGAGAGGGAGAGGGAGGGGGAATGAGGAGGAGGGAGAATGAGGGGGAAGGAAATGGACCGAAAATGTTTTTTAAATGTAGCCCATTGTTACGGGCTTAACGGCTAGTAGAGTTATATTTTGTTCTGACAACATGGCAGTAGTAGTAACCATTAACAAGCAAACAGCAAGGTGCCCAGATTTAGCAGGTTACAGAGGATGGTTGTCTTTCAAGCTGTACATTTGAATCCAACAATAAAAGCATGAACCTGGAATGTATAATAAAGTGGCTGATGCTTTAAATAGAAATATGATGGCAGAAAAAGACCACATGGCCCATCTAGCCTGCCCATCGGACCAATTTATGTAGCTCTTACCATTCCATTCACTCCCTCAGAGATCCCCTGTATTTGTCTCATTCTTTCTTGAATTCAAATACTGTTTTTGCCTCTACCACCTCCACCAGGAGGCTATTCCATGCATCCACCCTTCTCTCTATAAAGAAATATTTCCCAAGTTAAACCTCCCCCCTCCCAAAGGAGAGAGGTTAAAGAGCATGCTACTATTTAAGTGAACTGCAGCAGAGAAAAAGAAAGAGGGCAATGTAGCTATGTACATGAACTACCAGCCCAGGAAACACAGAATAAGATTGAAAAGGTTGCCAGACCTCTTACTGTGAAGGTGCTTAAATGAACACTGAATAGATGAGTCAGCGACTCAGGCAGAAGAATTTGCATGTCACAGCCTCCTGGACTACTGTTGATAACTTGCAGTGAAATATCACTGTAAATCATACAGAACTATGGCCTGGATTTTCTAATATCGCACCTCTTATTGAATCCCGCGGTAAAGGGGGGGCGGAGGGGCGAAGCGGGAGGCGGGTCTGCGAAAGCTGGCAGTGATGGCACCACAGCGGTGTTATCGCTGCCGGCTTTTGCACCCAATGGCGCCACCGTGAAAGGTGATGCTATTGGGCGCGCTACTGGCGGTGATAACGGGTCTTACCTTATCGCCGCCAGCAAAGTTTCTGCTGCGTCCGCCCCGACTCTTCCGGTCCCGACTCCGCCCCTATCTAGCTATTGCGTGTGATATCGATAGAAAATGACCTCCTATGATTGGAAAAGTTCTACATTGGAGAATTCTGAATGAGAGCGGGGTTTATGAGAGAAATGTACTGAAAAAACAGTCTTAGGAAACAAACAGATTCTCACCCTGACTACCAATGGGAGTCAGACCCTTGGGTACCCAGTTCTCAGACAAAAAAAAAAAAAAAGCTAGGCAGGATGGAAGGTAGTGCATACATTCTTTTCCTATGGCTCTGTGTGGGACTTGGCCTTTTAGTTAAGAGAAGGTAACCCATCTAGGCTGGGTAACAGTGAATAACTGACCATAAAATACTGAAGCTAAAATCACTAAAAGCTGAGGCTGTGGAGGGCCTGAATCACTGAATACTAAATATGCCATGTGCCTAGTGGAGTTGTGAACCCAAGTCAGGTAAGCCTTCCTACCAAGGGAGAGGAACTGAAGGTCAGTGCCAGATCTGGAGGCAGAGCAGTCTACCAGGGAGGGGATCCCAGTGGTAGATTGGGAAGTGACCCTAGGTCCCCCATGAGCAAGGGGATCCTGACAGCAGAGCGAGTGGTCCCCCAGGACGGTGTGGACCCCAGCATTGGCACAGATCTTTCAGCAGAGCAGAAGCAGCACCGAGGGATGGCAGCAGTTTAGATACAATGGACCCCCCCAGGCTAACACTGCCCACCAGCCCAGTTGCATCTTTTCACATGGGTGAGACTTGGGAACAAAAAACTAGGTAACTCAAGAGGTCCCTTCTATTCTGTGAGGTGGTATACTGTGGGGACCAACCATCCCAAATTGCCAAATATTAAATGTTCTTGCTGCCTTGTAGAAATGTGTATAGTTGTGTGGCCTGAGACTACTAACCACGAGGAGATAAGTGTGTTTGATATCCTATTAGCAATGTATGGTCATGTAGAAATGTATATACTTATATAGTCTAATAAACCTGTATATATTTATACCTGCTGCCAGCCTAGTTCATAGTCCCAATTGTTTTCCTGGGGTGAAGGGAGGGAACTCCCACCCACTAACACCTTCTTCCCCAGGTGGAGGCACCAGGCACCAAGAACGCGAGGACCGACGGAGTCTGCCCTGGGAGGGCTCCCACCAGGTCGGTCCTGGACCCAGGAATGCGCTGCAGGGTCAGCGTTACATAAGATTACTCCTGTGTCTACCCCGTTTAACCCTCATCCTATTTCCCCCTTGTTCTAGAACCTCCTTTCCATTGAAAGAGGGCCCACCTCCTGTACATGGAAAGCTTTGAAAATACTTAAATGTCTTTATTTCATTTTAAGTGACCTCTCTTAAAGCTGTTAGCACCAGCTGCAAGCAAACAAGGAATCTTGATGCCTCTCTCCTTATGGGCCCTTGGGGAAAAGTTATCCAGACTCTATTGAAGAAGGCTTTAGCACTGAGCACCTGAAGGGCCTATCATAGGGGATGACCGTTCTTTGTATCCTTCCAGGTTATGGAAGGTGGAAACCTAGACAAGTTAATATGAGAGGAGCACCTTCTCTTTGGAGCACCTTCTCTTTGGGTCAATGTTCAATAACAAGGACAGCTTTAGCGGGTATCGCCTTCTTCACCAAGCTCCAGGGTCAAATTGACTCAATGGCATCCTTCTTGGCGAAGAAAGTGTTAGATGCTGAGGGAAAGGAGGGAGGTTGGAAAGACACTGATAGGCGCAGGGCAATTGTTTACCAAACTTTGGAAAGGATTTGGCACGCGGCTGCAGTCATCTGCTCCTCCACATATGAAGCTGCACCATTTAGAGCCTCTTTTCACTGACTTTCTTTGTGGCTTTAATGATTAGTGAATTGGTGCTTCTGTCGAGGTTGGTGGGAGTGGGGTGTGGATTGCAGAAAGAGGACATAATACTGTCGGAAGGTTACTTGCAAATCAGGTTTAGGAGGTCCAAGACAGACCAGGAAGGAAAAGGTGCTTGGGTTAATTTGAATGAAGTCAGAGGCATAGCAACCTGCCCAGTGGGTAATGCAAGGTCCTTTTTGCAAATTAGGAAAAGGAAAAAGAGAGCTTTCTTGGTCCAGAGAGAAATTCTAGATTGTGGCTGTAATGAAGAAATGTTTACAGCATGCAGTGTTCAACCCAGCATACTATGATGCCTATTCCTTTTGCATAGGGACACCAACCTTCGCAGCTCAAGCTAAAAAAAGATAGCAAGGTGGAAATTAAACAGATTTCAGCATAAGTGAGGCCACGCAGAGTAGTCCTGGTCTAGGCAAAGAATTGTAAGTATGAAGGAAGATACATGATGGGGTAGGGGGTGGGTGAAAGGGAGTGGGTATGTAAGGGGAGGCTAGCTGAGATGTGTGGCCACTCATATGTCTTCTGAGCGAGGAAGAGGGTGGAGAGAGGCCTCAAGGAGAACACCTAGGGGTCGCAGCATCGGATGTTAGAATTCAATGGATGGGTGATTGATGCATGAAATGGGACCAGTTACTCCCAACTCTGTACAATGTAGCTAAAACAAAGCCAGTACCTGCAGCTATTCAATTGTATCTGGGAGATAACATCCTAGCTGCCTCGAAAGGAGTAGAGCTAATTATGAGGATCAACAAGGACATAGCAGAAACAGCAGGTTTATTCCCTAGGTCACAGAGTATATGGTCTGATTCCATCCCAAGGAGAGTGTGGCAAACAGACATGGAGTTGATAGACATATAAACAAGGAGAAAAAAAAGAGCTAATTGGGAGATTTCCAAGTTTGTTTCCCTTCCAGGAGGTGTAGCCGTGAGGTATGATTTGATAATGCTCCATTGCCCAGGGTTTTAAAGACTGGATGGAGTGCACCTGTCTGAAGTAGGCATGGACATTTTATTGAGCACATTCCAAGATGCTATACAGGCTGCTTTATGCCTGAGGTCTTAGGCTGAAACTGCGGGGTAGAAGATAGGGCAAGCAAGGGTACTATCCTATCTTGTGACAAAGGAATTTGTAGATTTCAAGGTTTGGGCATGACAGTAACAAGTGTAGCAAGTACTATAAACCAGGTTCCTTCCCCCATGAGTTTATCATGAGTTGGAGCCAGGAATCAGGAGGAGAGGATTGAATCAGGCAGCTCTGCAATCATTTCTTCTCCTGAAGAAAAAAATATCAAAAGGGAGAGACAAAAGTCTGTGCTTTGAGGAAACAGAGAGATAGACAGCTGTTCTTGCTTCATAGCTGAGCTACATGTAAAATCCCATCAAGGGACAGAGGAGCTAGGAGCTGAGAGACCAAGAAACTTCCTTTCCAGAGATATCCAGGCCTAGGAGCATATGCTTGGATCAACCTACTAGGACAGTGAGTTAAGTAATCTAAACCTTGCACAGAGAGTATCTTAGCAAAGGAGGAAGAAGGTTTATTTCCCTGCCTTTTGTCACAAATTCAGTATCACATCTTAACTGCTTCAGCCTTTCAGCCAAAGTCAAGCAGAAACCCTTGCCACAGCCACATGAGATAGGACAGGGAAAGAGAAGCTGATGGACCATGCTCTTTCTGTAAGAGACTAAAACTAGGCCCGCTTTCTGTTTAGTACCAAGTAAACCATTAGGGGAAGCTCCTCAAGAGAGAGAGAGACCTTTCACACATTGCGGTGCTCATCTGTTTTGTTTGTCATCCAGCCAGCTCCACCATCAAAAGGGACTTCTTCATTTTCTTGTTTGGTTTTTTTTTTTTCACACAATTTTGTGTTTAGGACAGGGTGACATTGTGGTGAATCTGTTCCCCCCCTCTCGGGGTAAGGGCAATTTTTGAAAGCTGCTTTTCCCCCCAACCTTTCTCTATGAGCATTTCTTATGGTTTTTTTTTACTATCCATATGAGTATGTTGGTTGTCCTGGCTAACGGGCCTTACCCAGTTATTTTTGCATTGCTTGATTTAAAATAAGAAAACTTGAAAATTTATATTATACTTTACTACTTACTGTACTTTTCCCATTTAATATTCTGGTTGGATTTACTGTCTACTTTCACAATACTAGTAAAAAGATTAATTACTATTTTATTCCGGTGTGATGATTTTATCTGGTCTGTGACAGGTTGTTTGGAAAGGGCACAGAATTGTGGCATCTGAGTGACCTGTCTCATCCCCCACTCAGGCTATGAACCTGAAGATAAATCATATCAGTAAATATAATTTCTCATGTGGTACTCCCCACCCCAAGCATAGGGGTAGTTCATAGTCCAGACCGGGGGGGGGGGGGGGGGGGGCACACAAGACTGGTAAGGGAGAAAATGTTCAATATACTACACACTTGGGTCCCACAGATCGGGGCAATTCAAGCTTATCCAAGCAAGAATACAGCCAGGTCAGTCAGGCAGGCTGTTCACAGTGCAATATACAAGAAAGAAAGCAACTGGGTCAGACTGGCAGACTGCGAATATACATTTAGGAATGCATAGTTGGATTGGTCCGGCAGGCTGTGTATTCTTAGTATCCGCCTGTCTGTCTGGCAGGTCAATAGCAACCAGGCTGGCTGCAAGCTACGAATTAAGGAACTGACTGTTTGATAAGTTAGGCCTGGATTTTCTAAAATCGCACGGCTTTCTGAATCCTGCGGTAACGGGGGGGCGGGCCTGCGAAAGCCGGCAGCGATCGCACCACTGCGGTGTTATCGCTGCCGGCTTTCGCACCCAATAGCGCCACCGTGAAAGGTGGCGCTATTGGGCACGCTACTGGCAGCGATAAGGGGGTGTTACCTTATCGCCACCAGCGAAGTTATGCCGCGTCCGCCCCGACTCTTCCTCTTTCAGTCCCGACTCCGCCCCTATCTAGCTATCGCACGCAAAAAGGGACTTTCCGCGTGCGATATCGACAGAAAATGACCCCCTTAGTTAGATGCATATGCTGTATTGTTCATCTTTTATTGTAAATAAATAAGGCTGTGGCCTTTATTTTCCACAAGACTGACTCCAGGCTCTCTTTGCCAGTAGATTAGCGAGTGGGGTGGAGGACAACAGGGCAGTGGGAACAATAGATAAGAGTATGGGGCCAGGCTAGGAGCAGGCCTGCAGTGCACACGTTATGTGCTTTATTCTGCATTAAAAGTCTGAAGTACCCGCTTCACTTTGTTACCATGCACAGTGTATTAGCATTATTTCATTGCAACAACTGAAGCTTCCTTGACTAATTTAAGATTCCAGATCACCCTCCTTTTCAAAATACATAGGCATATGGATTTTAGACCCAGAGATTTCACACTGTCAGCATGGTTCATGAAAAGTTTCAGGTACATATTGAATAGATAGGGCATATTCTTTTTTGGAGCTTTCAAATCATCCCCCTAGTGGTAAAATACCAGTCTGGAAGTTTAAAAAAATAGATTTAAAATAACACAATTGGTAAAGTACATGATGCAAATTTTTGGTAAGCTTATTTAAAAATTATATTTTTATTAGAAGACCAGAAATCCGAGTAATCTGAACAAGATTTAGCAGAGTCTATAATTACTTGATAATTCCAGCTCTCTGTCTCATTTTTTTTTTACTCTCTGTCTCTGTGTTTTGTGTTTCTGTCTCTCCAGTAGTGAACATACATGTGACAAGGTGTTAGTCTCCTCCCCCTGCCCTGCCATACACAATGGGTAATGAACAATACAACAGTACAGAAGGTCGTCTGTTCCTATACAGACCGGCTTTTGTGTTCCCCTGCAGAGGCTGATCCTTGCAGCCCTGTGAGTTAAGTGGGTGCCACAGAGATAGATGTGATCTGCTACCCTCCTCTAGAGTGACCACCTGAGCCACTTTCACATAAGCAAGTGGAGTAGGGCATGCAGAACAGATAAGAACCCTCTGAGAGCCCTGGTCTATGGAAAATGTCAAATAAAAAAAAAAGACATGGTCACAGATACAACAGGATCCATCTGTTCCCATTATCCCTAGTGCTTGCTAGGCTTTCATCGATGTTGATTATTGAAAACTTTCTCCCTGGAATAATAGGCCTACATATGGCAGACATCAGATACTGTTCTGTGCAAATACTTCCATTCGTTTTCTTTTTGGAAACAATGCACTTTAATTCCTCGAGGACCAGTGTTTCAGAAGAAAATAAAGCTATTATTGTATGAGAATAATACTACTATTTATCTAGGACAAGTGATCCAATTTTTCAAAGTTCAGAGAATCAGCTCCTTAATGGTACATTGCCACATTTATTTCCAAATGCTATTGCTTTCATTTGTATTTTTTTTTAACCTTTTTATCGAAGGTAAATGGCTACATCATTTTCATGAACAATCATTGCATAGCCAGTCAGGCAGTTTTAGGAACAAATTCTCTCCAGCGTGCTAAACATGATAAACTCACGCAACATATAAAAATGGACTGTAATATACGCCTAATCCCAATTGTGATATTTTGTTAAACCCTAATCTGAGCCCTCTGCCACAGCCCATTAGTTTCTTGATTCAATCCTGCAGTACTCTCTCCATCACAAGATGTCTCTCTGTTCCCCAATACTTTAAATATCAGATTACTTCATTAGCATGACAATTCTACGGGTTACCAAGGTAATGTACAGAATTATTAGAATAAAAAAGCAGGAAAAGAAGGGAAAAAATGACAAAAATGGTAATAAATCAACTAAAGGTGCAGGTTGCATAAGAACATAAGAAGTGCTATGCAGTTTCAGACCATTGTCTCCTCCAATGGGCATTCTTGATCACAAGCACCTGGCAGATCCCCAATAGTTGATCTGTTTCATGTATCTCACTCCCAGGGATAAGCACTGGATTCCCTAAGTCTACCAGGCTAATAACTGTTTATGGACATTTTTGTCAGGAACTTGTCCAATCTTCTGTTGAACCCCACTAGGTTATTTGTCTTGACCACATCCTCTGGCAACAGATTTCATAGTCTGATTGTGTGATGAGTAATAATATACTTACCACAAATTGTTTTAAATCTGATAGTTGCTAGTTTTATGAAGTGCCCCCTCTATTCTTAGTGTTGTTTGAAAGGTTAAATAACCATTCTCTATTTACTGATACCACTTCACTCATGATTTTATAAATTTCAATCATATCCCCTCTAAATAGTATTTTCTCAAAGCTAAAGAGCCCTAATCTGTTTAGGTTTTTTTTTTCCATAAGGGAGCTTTTCCATTCCTTAACCCTTCTCTGCACTTTTTCCAATTTTGCCATGTCTTTTTTAGATGGGGCTGTAAGGGGTGAATGAAAAAGTTTTCTATGAAGCCAGATTAGTTTGGTGGCAGTGAAGAAATAAAGAATTACATATAAAGAGATTGCACTAATCTGACCTGTAGTAATAGCCAAGACTGCTGAAATGCTAGAAAGTATAATAAAGGTCAGCACAGTTTTGTTTCTATCTTCTGGGTTGAATTGACAAGAAGACAATCTTATTAACATATATGAGATAAAATTATAATGCCAACCAATTGGAAAAAATGTTATGCAAATAAACAAAATCATTGGTGTGTAAATTTAGAAGTGGTGACAAATTTAACTAAGTGTAATAGCTCAAAAGAACTGAGCTGGTATTTACACTGCATTGTCTGGTAAGTTGAATTGTTCCTGTTATGAGATATCTAATAATAAAAGACTAAAGAGTTTTTTCTTACTGGCTGTTGGCATTCAGTGTTTACTAGTGCCCACAACAGGGCATCCAGAATTGCACACAATACTCACAGTACAGTCACATTATGGATCTACACAAAGGCATTATGATATTCTCAGTTTTTTTTTCTCCATTCCTTTTCAAATAATTCCTAATATTCTATTTGCTTTTTTGACTGCTGCTGCACACTGAGACAAAGATTTCAAAGTATTGTCCACAAAGACTCCAATGTTCTTTTTCAGGGTAGTGATCCTAACATCGAACCCAGCACCTGCAGTTGGGATTATTTTTGCCCATGTTCATTACTTTGCATTTGTCCACACTATATTATATCTGCCATTTAGATGCCCAAGAACTCAGTAATGGACATGGCACACTGGCCTCCCATGGCTTTAGCCTTGCTGTACTGAAAACACCATCTTCTGTCCAAGGAACTGTGAAGCTCACCACTCAACTCTCAGAATTTTGCGGCAGGACCCCATCCCCCCACCCCAATTCCCATTCTGAATACCACCTTATATTGACACTCCTTTAAAGAGACACACAAAATCTCTTTAAAAAAACCTCCGCCAATATGACACATATCCATAGCCCCATAAGTAAAAGTGACATCCCTTGATTTTCTCCAAGGACAAATTTCCAGTGGCCAGGACCTGATTTAGGGCCTCTGTCTCATATCTATCTATAGGACAGATGGAGCTTTCACTGGTGCATTATCTAGCCATGGAGAGGGCAATTCTCAAAAGCAATTTACCAGGTAAATAGACTGTCTGAAATTGCCCACCCTGTATGCAGGTAAAATGTATGCGTATGCGTACTTTTTTTTTACCCATTGGGAAAAGTGGATGGCTCAGGGTCAGGGGAAGCAATAGCACTGTATACGTTTGCAGGAAAAAAGTATCCACAGAAAAAGCAGCTACAAATCTCTGTGGACTTTGCAACAGTGCAGTCACCTTTGAAAATGGCCTCTATCATTGTGCAGTTCTATAGAGAATGCCTCAAAAATCATAATGTTCTCTAAAACATCTTACAATGTAATGGGGGATTATGAGTAAGTGTAAGAAAACTGCAGAAAGGAATAAGCTGTCACCCATCCTTGAAATTATTCGTTTCTAGGAAACAAAGGTATTTTATATTTATTGATTGTACAGATTTGTAATCCGCCCCCTCCAACATTCAGGGCGGGGTACATGAAAACATACCTGATGTGGCACTTGAGCAGTCAAGGAATTGCATGCAGTCAGAGGAATGGCACTCAGACTCTGCTGTAACTTCAGTGTGCTTATTTACAGGGCCACACTTCAGTCACCATTGGCAAACACAGCTGCAAATACAAAAGACTACTCTCTAGTCTCAGATAACCAGGCACTTCCCAGAAGTCTGCCTGCTCTCCACTTTTAGTACATTAACAGTAGGCTCTTCCCAGAAGTCTGCTTATCTTCACAGATCCTTAGGCACTTCCCAGAAGTCTGCCTACCCTCTCCCAGAGAGAGGTCTGGAGCTCCCACTCTCAGATAGGACCTGGAGCTCCCAATCCCAGATCCATGGGGCCAATCCTTTCCCTGCAGACTCAGCAACTTATCCTCCTCCAAGCTCCTCCCACCCAGCAGGGACCCGCCCACAGACACTCCCCCTCCAGGGGATCCAAAGCTCATAGCCTTGCCCTGCACATGCTCACAAGGTGACACTAGGGGCGCTGCCTCACACTGGCCAAATCAAAACATATAAAAAACAGACATGAAACTAGGCACACGTATTTCTAATACAGCCCAAAATCGGAGTCAATCATGTCACCTAAGATTAACCCAACAAGCAGAAGATGAGAAAACTGTGAGAGAGTCAACATAAATAATATCAATGCAATAAGCCAGAGACAAGCAACTGACTCAATAACATAAGGACATAAGTTGCCATACTGGGTCAGACTGAGAATCCAGGATACAAATACCTGGCAATTACTCAACACCCTGCTACTAATGCCAGTAATAAGCTGTGGCTATTCCCTAAGCTAACTTGTTTAATAGCAGTTTATGGACTTCCCCTCCACTAACTCAGAAAGCCTCTCCAAATAATAGAGAGGTAGATAATTCAGTGCCACTTAGCTGGAGAAGTTCCATCTTATCCGGCTATGTGGCACAGTTTACAAATTTGGCCAAAATCAGCACATGCCATTAGGCCAAGTATTTATCCAGTTAAGTGGTGAAAGGAGAATGGGCATAAAGGGGAGGAGTTTATTTAGCCAGATAACTTATCTGGCTAGCTCCAATATTCAGAATTAGCCAGGTTACGGTACTTATCCGGCTATCTCTGGTTGGCCCGCAGGCCTGTCCTAAGGTTACCCGATAGACTTATCCGGCTAACCTTAAGATAGCCAGATATATTCAGCAGTGGTTACGTTAACCAGATAATTTTATCGGGCTAACTAGTCAATCCGCACAGCAGCTGAATACGGACCTCAGTGGTTTTACTGCTTTATTTAAAGACTAGAGTATCTGTCATGGTTCTCTCACGGACACCAGCGAATAATTCCATAACAGTGGACCGGCAATTGAGAAGGCGTGTTCACATGTTTCAGTATTGGGATCGCTGCGTCAGTACACTGTAACATATAGAAACAAGGGTCAACAAACATCTTGTAAGTGATACCCATTGTATTGTACTAATTCACTACACCGGTGACAAGCTTTTGAGAGTGATGCTTCCTTCGTATGGTCAGTGAAAAAGCAGTGCACGGTTACATTAGGTTTAGATAGTACAAAGTCAGCTGGGCATGAGGTGTGCATGTTTCCTCCGTCTCCAATCAACTCAATACTGTCTGTCTCTGGCATAGTCTTATTCTGTCACCTTCATCTACCTTCCAGCTACACCACTAGCTACTCGTTCTCTTCCTCTCTCATCTATTAATACCATCCCATGAGCTCTCTCTCTCTCTCTCTTGCTTTCTCACGCAGGGCAGAAAATGGCACCCCTTCCCTTTCAGGCTCATGTGCTCGCAGACTTGACTTAAAGTGTGGTGTGGCACCAGTCCCACTCCCCCCAGGTTGGCCCCCATGGTGCTTACCTTTCTTGTCCACCCCTTGCGAGGATCCTGTCATGCTCACTCAGTCCATCAATCACAAGCATATCATCTCCAAGGCAGGAAATGAGAAGAAACACTGGCAGCATAAGGTGAAAAGATATAAGTAATTCTAGGAATCCCACACTGTAGGTTTGCTAACAGAACAGAGCAGCATTCTCATAGTCTGGTGCTGAGAGAGAGAAAATAGTCCATTGTTAAAGGAGGACGACTAAGGGATTGTTGGGTTTTTTTATAATATTACTGTGAACAAAGACTGCAGTCACAAACCATAGGAAGCTGTGATTTGAAAAGCAACATCTATAATTCCCCCTCTTAAGAAGTGCAGAGTCATGCATATGGGGGTGTGGAAATCCGAAAGAACTGTATTCGATGGGGGTGAAGGGCTGATGTGCACGGAGCAGGAGAGACTTAGGGGTGATAGTGTCTAACGATCTGAAGTCGGCGAAACAATGTGACAAGGCGATAGCTAAAGCCAGAAGAATGCTGGGCTGCATAGAGAGAGGAATATCGAGTAAGAAAAGGGAAGTGATTATCCCCTTGTACAGGTCCTTGGTGAGGCCTCACCTGGAGTACTGTGCTCAGTTTTGGAGACCGATCTCCAAAGGGACAGAGACAGGATGGAGGCGGTACAAAGAAGGGCGACAAAAAAGGTGGATGGTGTTCATAAAATGTCATTTGAGGAGAGATTGAAGAATCTAAATATGTACACCCTGGAGGAAAGGAGGAGCAGAGGTTTTATGATACAGACTTTCAGATACTTGAAAGGTTTTAATGATCCAAACACAATGACAAACATTTTCTGTTGGAAAAAAATCAGCAGAACCAGGGGTCACGATTTGAAGCTCCAGGGAGGAAGACTCCGAACCAATGTCAGGCAGTATTTCTTCACGGAGAGGGTGGTGGATGCCTGGAACGCCTTTCCAGAGGAAGTGGTGAAGACCAAAATTGTGAAGGATTTCATAAGGGTGTGGGATAAATACTGTGGATCCATAAAGTCTAGAGGATGTGAATGAAGAGAAGAGTCATGGGGGTGGCTTGTGGGAATGACAGCTACTACCTGGAGATTAATACACTTATTCAATAAACATACTCACTGTTAATGCGACTCCAACATTGCTCTATGCTTCAACAGCAAGAGGAAATGTGGAAAAAGGATTTGCATTCACAAAAAAGTGGGGGAGTAGCTTGCTTGTTGCGGCGGTTACTACCCCAAACCAAATAAGACTGATACTTCACTTTCAAGGCATATCCAGCATAGCTCTCTGCTTCAACGGCAGGGGGGGAAGAAGAAAAGAGGATTTATATTCAGGCAACAACCATCAAGGACTGAATTACATAGTCTGGGTAAACAAATAAGCATGGGTGTAGCTTGCTTGTTACGGCGGTTACTACCCCAAATCAATTAAGCCTGTTACTTCACTTGGAATACATATCCAGTGCAGCTCACTGCTTCAACGGCAGGAGGGGAATAAAGAAAAGAGTATTTATATTCAGACAACAACCAACAAGGACTGAATTGCACAGGCTGGGTAAACAAATAAGCAAGGGAGTAGCTTGCTTATTGCGGCAGTTACTACCCCTAACCAATTAGGCTTGATATTTCACTTAGATGCAGCTCCAGCACTGCTCTCTACATCAGTGGTGGGGGTGGAAGGGAAATAGAACCAAAAAGTTACAAATAATGGCCAAGACTAACAGATAAGTATGAGAAAAAAAAATAAGTGTGAAAGCTTGCTGGGCAGACTGGATGGACCATTTGGTCTTCTTCTGCCATCATTTCTATGTTTCTCAAAAAAAAAAAAAAAAACGTGGGCTTTTTTTTTCCATTTTCTTTATGAATGGTAGGTATTGGGATTTAGGAGCTGTTTCAGTGTCTTCATGCAGCTTGCAGGTCTGCAGCTTGTACCTGTGGTCCTGCAAATTCACTTTCAAAGGGAAACTCCCCGTGGAATTTCCCTTTGAAAATGCCCTGGCATGTACAACGGATAGAAGAGTACCCATGAGCTTTATAACTATGTAACTGGTTGGTCGGGGGGGTGTATATCCTGCCCTGATTATAGGATTCGTAGAGGTCAGTGGTTGGTTGGATGGTGTGGTAGATCCGGGGATGAAACTCCACTGTGGAAAGGATGATCAGTCTTCTCTGGGGACGGGATACAGTTTCTTCCTCGTATACTGTCTGAACTGTTTCAGTGTCTGAAACTCGCAGTCTGCAGAGACCATTCACAGAATCCATGCACTAAGCCTTACACTGTGGTTTCAAAGTAGTTCTGATTTACAGGTCAGATAGAAAACGATATTTACCACGCCTCGTCCACAGGCATCACGGGGAGTTACATAACAGAAGGTAAGGTATGGGGCAGCAGCAGAACGTCACCATTTCAGAAACCCAGATGGGATTCTAGTTGAAACATGGACCCTCAGATACAATCACTGGGCTGAGTTCATCTTCCCGAGAGCTTAGAATCATTCCCAAGGTAGAATTTAAACTGATCAGGACCTAGAACAGCTTCCTTGCTGAGGGGAATTCTCTCCTTAACTCCAAGATCCATGGCCCAAATGACTACTCACATGTAATCCCCCCTCCTCCACGCCAGACAGGATACATAAAATGTGAGGGGGCCTGGCAGCTATTTGTGGCTAAGTGCCAGTCTCTCAGTCTCAGTATTCAGTAGGAAAATGGTCAGAGGGTGCAGTGGACCAGGCCCAGAGACAGGGGCTGAGCTCCCAACTCTGGATAGGGAAATATTCACCACTCTCACCCTTCTGTGATTCCATTTTGACTGCTCCCCCATCTCAGTCAAACCCACACCATGGTAGGAGGGTCTCACACAGAAAAGGTTTTTCAAACTAACAACTTTTATTTCTGAGGAGTTCTAGCAGTCAGCAATTGCAAAAGGTGGTAAAACACACCGATCTGATCTTGGAGGTACAGGGCGTCTACAGCAGGGCAGCGGCAGGTACCACCGCAGCACTTAAACACACACAGAAAGGTCTTTGTTTTTCAGTCCTTTTCACCGAGAATTACCCCACAGGACTGGCCAGCTCTCCTTTGGTAGACCGTGGCTAAACAAAATCTCCTCGTGGTTCACACCAACTCCAATTCTCCTCAGTAGTCACCATTTCACTACAAAGATTTACTCCCCTTAATCTCCCCGTTCACTTACAAACTAGTCGCATCAGTACTCGCTCACTGGATACAGGCTGGCCCTCCCGCAACACCTCCAGAAACTGCATCCACGCCACCTGTCAGAATTCTCCTTCACGCCTTTGCCAGGGATTTCCCTGGGTTTCCTTCGCTCACACCTTTAGAAATCTCTTCTCTTCTGGTCCTGTACGGCTACAGCGCCAAATACCTTCTGCTCCCCCGTTTAGACCCAGGCTGGGTCCCGTGGTTGTTTCTCTGTGGAAAGAAATGCACTTCAGCCTCAGGACCTTCCACTTGAGGGGGGAAAGCCCCTGTAGAGCCAAGAGTCCTCTCTGGGCTCACCAGCCTTCTGGTAGCTCCTACCAAACTTTGACCCAACATAATATAGCCCTCAATTTACTTTCTCTAGAGGATTTTTCTCCCCTAAAGTGAGACACTTTCTACAGAACCCAGTAGAAATTCCCTTCATACACTCTCATTGGTTTACATACTGTGTTCTTTTTACCATTCACTGTGCCATCTAGTGGTTATTCTCAGTAATTGAAAGACTCTGTATTTTTTTTCCCAGCAAACCATTCAAAACTTTATCAACCATTTACAAGATCCCAGAAACAAGTCAAAGGCCTCCCCTAACCCATACTCTTTTTCCAGGCCATATTCTAGTGACAAAGGGCCCAAAGGTTACACCTGGGCAGGAAGAGATTTAGTAGAGTTTGTGCTGCATTCTCTTTCCTAGGAGCACAGATGGACCCAAACTAGGAGACAGATTAACCTCAGCAAGTCCCAGTGCTGCAACTGTAATTAATTTGGCTAATGCTAGATTCTCTCACAGCCTCCTGAGTTCTAGCTGGAGCTAGGTTTTTTTTTTTCTGGCTGGTGCTAACTCACAGGATATGATTTCAAACCTCCACAGATTTCTCAGTTTGGTTCTAGGGGTATCCTAAATTAGATGGCAGGAGTTTTACTAAGACTAAGGTTCAGAATATCCACACCCATGTATAAATTTAGAATAAGGCCACATTACATATATAACTATAACAAAATATATGCCACTGATTAAAAAAAGGAAGACCAAGTCACGCTGTGACCACTGATACACCTTCATTGCAACAGATGCAAAGTATGTGCTGGAAAGTATACAAGGTGATACACACTTTTCCAACCACAGCCTAAGTCCACCTCCTTTTCTCTGCAGGTGTTGTGAAACATCATTTGTACCTATACTGGGGAGGGATGTACCTGCACTGCTGGGGGGGGGGGGGGGGGGAATGGAGCAAATTTTAAAGGGGTAAACATGTTTATCTGCTTAAAAATCTTTGAAAATTGCCCACTTATATGGCAGTTTACAAATGTCTGTGGGTAATTGCAAAGTCCATGAGTATTTTTACTTGGTTACAGTGCACCAGCTCTCAAAGGGAAAGCACGAGCATACTTTCCCTTTGAAAATTTCCTCCTCTTTTTCATTGGGTACTTTTTCCATTCAATACAATGTGCACAGTTCTGAAAACACAAAACTATGCATGAAGATGCCTCCCCTAACCTAACCCCCCTCCTCATGTACTTTTAGCAAAAGAAAGGGTGAGCAATTTTCAGTAATTTTAATCAGATAAATAGCCAATTACCTGGGCAAATGGCTTCTAAAAATTGTCTTCTATAATATAATTGCAGGCAGACAATTCCTGTACTGACAAGACTGCAGCTCCTTGATTGCACTGCATTCCTGTAGTGACATCACACCACTGTAGTGATTCTACAGGAATCAGGTTTGGATAACTTTATTGGCATGACAATTTTACATGCGTTGCCAAAGTGATAACACAGAGGGACAGATATTCAAGAACATTCACAGCTGGTTAAGTAAGTTAGTCAGATAAGACTTATCCGGCTAACTTACAAGGGATATTTAGCAGCACAGCTATGTTGTTGAATATCCACAAACAAATTGCTATTTAGCCGGATTAGTCTTATCCGGCTAACTTAAGACCTGTTATTGAGCAGGACTAATTTATCTGGTTAACTTAACTAATAAGTACGAATATCAGCACTTATCCGGCTAAGCTAACAGGATAAGTAATTCCTCTCCGAAACTCCCATTTCCCGCCCACCACTTAGCCAGATAAGTACTTATCTGATTAAATACCTATCTGGTTACATGCCAACTGCTGAATGGAACCGGATGTTCAGCTGCTGCCACTTAGCGAGATAAGTCACCAGTTATCCGGCTACGTGGCACCAAATATTGGCCTCAAAATGATTAAAATAAAAAGGAGATGAAAACAAAACAAAACAATAACAGTAAAGTAAAGTTGCAAGTTATGGAAAGTGTAATAGAACAGATACCGGACTGCTGCATAAAGGTTCATAGAAATTGATTACCTCCTCAATAGTTGTCTTTTTGTGCAGTAAAATAGAAATTCAATAGAAACCTAAGGCAAGATCACAAAGATTCATTAAAAAGGCAGGGAACTCTCAGCAATGAGTTAGTTGGTGCTGTTTGTTTTCATCACACGCACTCCTCTGAACATACTTGCCATTCCTATTTATGTGCTTTTGATCGGTGATTCCCATCAGGTCAATAAGAATTAAATAAATTAATTTTTCTCCTCATTACTATGCCAGAAAACAAGAAGAATGGCACAGCAGTGATTGCTATCCCATCTAGCTATAACTTATCAAGACAATTTCCCTACTGATAAAGGGCTTTCATTAATTACCTGTGGTAAAAAAAAACAGTCCCGATTTATTTGTCTTTCTCCTCTCCAGTTTTGATTCTCGGGTCCTGGACTTGGCGATCAGGACTGTAGGAGGCAAACAAGACAGAGAAACTCACAACACATAGTGATAATTGTCACTTCTACTCACCAAAGCTTTTGTTCTGCTGTTTGATGTCAAGCTAATGATTCATAATCCCAGATGTGTCATGCCCAGTTAGTGAATAACAGATTGTCGAATAAAGCAATAAATCTTCTTCCTGTTCACTGCTGTGCAGAGCCTGCCATTCGAAAGCAGTCATACTCACTAATTCTGCGTGATGAGTGAGGCCAGCTGCAGCCTGCAGCTCTCTGGAGACCAGCTGGGCGGTGCAAACATATTGCAGTTGGATGGCTGCTGGGTCAGCGTTGCTTTCCCCAATACCTTGCAGCCTTGACTGGAGATTTGACAGCAATGTGCCAGGTAGATGCTCTTAATTATATTGGATTATACCTTTCCAGATGATCTGGCCTTCAAAATTTGGAGAAACTTCTTTGAAGAGAAGTAATTGGGGTATTGAAACTCAGATTTTATCTGATCAGTTCCAATGTTTCTTTTACAGATAAACTGCTTTCATTTCCCCTTTTAAAAGTGATCTCCTTTGAGGATGAAACACTACTTTGGCATATATATCCATATTTATATGCTATTTTCCATGCTAATGCTGTGAATGTAAGTGTCAAAGTAATAGATAGATAGATAGATAAAGGGTGTGTGTGTGTGTGTGTATGTGTGTTGGTTTATATCAGTGATTCGCAAGACCAGTCCTCAAGGTCCCACAAATAGTCTCAATTTTAGGATATTCACAATGAATATTCAAGAGACAAATTTACATACATTACAATACCAAGTTAAATTATCTAGTGTGGGTTCACTTGAAAACCAGATTTGTTTGGGGCTTTGAGGATCATATAAAGGAGGTTAAATAAATTCACAATAGCTCGCCTACAGCTGAAATCTGCATGTAGAAAGTACGTGCAGACTTCAGCTTGAATTTTCAGCACAGGCTTACGAACGGAGCCCTGGCCTGAGCAGGTGTAAAGGCGAATGTGTGCTCTTATGCGCCTACTTTTAGAAAATCAAAAGTATGCACATAAAAGGTTTCCGAGCCCCAATTTCACCTCCCAGAATGCCCTTTTGCAGTACATATAAAAGTACACGTGAAATCGCGTTTGTGCGTACTTTTCCATGTACAACTCCTCCCCTTGGCAATTTTCTAAGTCTGATTTACATGCATAAAACTGGACTCTAGACACTGTAGTCCTGATGGACATCCCACTGATGGGACTGAAGGTTCTGTGAGAAGACGAGGATGTCATCAAGGTATACCACTACAGAAACATATAGAAGATCCTGGAAGATCACAGCAGGGGCATTACACAACCCAAAGGACATTACCAGATATTTGTAATGACCATCCTATGTGTTGAAGGCTGTCTTCCATTCGTTGCCTGGCTTGATGCAAGCGAAGTTATATGATCCACTCAAGTCCAACTTGGTAAATACTCTGACGCCCTGAAACTGGTCAAGGAGCTCCGGGATGAGAGGCAAGGTGTACCAATCCTTTTTTGTTATAGCATTAAGCCTCCGATAATCAATGCAGGGGTGTAACGTTCCATCCTTTTTAAACACAAAGAAGAACCCCACTCCTGCTGGCGAGGTGGAGGACCTGATGAATCCCTTGTCAAGGTTTTCTTGAATATACTGAGACATAGCCTTAGTCTCTGGAAGAGACAAGGGGATACTCTACCCTGTGGAGGGATGGACCCCAGCAGGAGATTAATGGCACAGTCAAAAGGCCAATGTTCCAGTAACAC
Source organism: Rhinatrema bivittatum (assembly GCF_901001135.1). Taxonomy (NCBI): domain Eukaryota; kingdom Metazoa; phylum Chordata; class Amphibia; order Gymnophiona; family Rhinatrematidae; genus Rhinatrema; species Rhinatrema bivittatum. The sequence continues at coordinate 561,292,072 of NC_042617.1, read as the reverse complement.
CTCCACCTTGCTCCTAGAAAACATATCCATGAAGTCTGCATACTGTGACAGTGGACCTACAGAGGTCGTGGCCACAGGAATTACTGCTGGGGGTCTAACTTGAGGAAGGCAGGAGCCATGATAGCAGGGACCCACTGGATAAGCTGCAGTGTTTCCCAGTCGAATCAAGGCGAGTGATGCTGCAACCAAGGTAATCCCAAACCTATGGTGAGCACCGTCTTGTATATGATAAAGAAGATTATTTGTTCCACGTGTGGAGGAGGAGGCGCAGCGGAGGAGGTGCAGCGGAGGAGGAGGAGGCGCAGTGAGGAGGAGGCGCAGTGGGACCGATATTGTGGTAATCCGACCAGGGAATGGTTCTCCATAGATGGAGGAGATGATATGAGGCGTCTCCTGAGGGATCGTCTGTAGCTTCAGATGATCTGCCAAAGCTTTCATGAGAAAATGTCCTCCTGTGCCGGAGTTCACCAGTGCCAGCGTGGCAAATTCGTTATCCCCTATGGAGATTGTTACCAGAAGGGTGAGTTGAGGAGCCAAGTTGATACAGCCTAGGATCATCTCCCACTGGCTTCTAGGCTTGTTTGTTTCCCGACCTCAGAGGATGACAGTCCAGAAGGTGCCCCTTCCTGGCACAATTGTAGCATAGGCCCAACCTCCTGTGGCGGAGCCTCTCTTCTGCGGTGAGCCAAATCTGACCCAACTGCATGGGTTCCGGGACTGAGTTTGGTGTGGCTGGCAGAAGGGGGCAGGAAAACGCTGGGTCCAACGGCACTTGCCTACAGGGGCCCCCGTAACTCCTGTGCCTGCTGCTGAAGACGGCGGTCAGTTCTTCTGGCGAGATCAATCAGGGCACCCAGGGAAATTTCCTTGCTATAAATTCATCCTTTATCCATGAGGACAGTCTTTCCAGAATAATGCTGCGCAGGGAGTCCTCCTACCAATTCAGCTCCATGGCCACGGTACAGAATTAAATGGCGTAAATCAGACAATGGCTGCGAGCCCTGTCGAAGGTGCAGTAAATCAGAGCCAAGGGTGGCCACCCAGCCAGCTTCCTCAAATACTTGCTTAAAAGCCTGGATGAACTGCTGTATATCTTATAGCAGTGAGTCTCTTGTTCTCAAAGGGGGGGTGGCCCAGTCCAGGGCCTTGCCATCCAATAAAGAAATGATGAATGTAGTCTTGATGGCACTAGTTGGGAACTGCGCAGGTTGAAGCGAGAAGTGCATCAGACACTGGTTCATGAACAGGCACTATACTAAAATGGTTCACCTCCCATTTATCCCAAAGAAGTTTCTAAGTATTATTCAACAACAACCTATCAAATAAAGTGAACCTAAATACAGGAGTCCCACAAGGATCTGCACTGTCAGCTACACTTTTTAACATCTATCTCCTACCAATCTGTCATAAACTGGATCACCTGGATCTGACTCATTTCCTATACGCTGACAACATTCAAACTGGTTCCAATAAAGAATACAATTGAAGAAACCTACGAGAGAATAACCTCCTATCTCACAGAAATCAAACAATGTATTTCCACCCTAAAACTCATAATAAACATTGAGAAAACTGAATTAATCATCCTTAACAAAAAAATCAATGATTCTCCCATACAACCACTCAAAACAGAAAACCCAACAACAATAATCTCTCCCATTGACCATGCTAGAAACCTTGGAATTACAATTGACAAAGAATTATCCTTCAAAACCCACATAAATAAAATTAAAGAAGGCTATCACAAATTACTGACACTCAGACGTCTTATGCCTTTCCTCACACAAAATTATTTCAGAACAGTCTTGCAACTTCTCTTATTTTCAAACTTAGACTACTATAATGCCCTACTCCTTGGCTTCCCTTCTACTACCATCCGTCCACTCCAAATACTGCAGAACGCAGCCTCCAGAATTCTTACAGGAACTCAGAAACAAGAACATATTACACCAACCCTCATCTCTTTACACTGGCTCCCAATTAAATACAGAATAGACTACAAAATGTTAACAATCCTCCACAAAATAATCACAGGACAACAAAACTACTGGCTATCCAAACACATCGAATTACATGCTCCAAAAAGTAACCTTCTCTCAATGAATAAAGGCCTCCTCAAACTCCCTCACGCAAGAACAACACAACTATCAACCACCCGTGAGAGAGCTATATCCATCGCCAGCCCCTCTTTATGGAACACTATACCTTACAATCTAAGAATTCAATTTGACACCAAAACTTTCAAAAAAGAGTTGAAAACCTGGTTATTTACCAGAGCCTACTCAGATGCACTCAATCAGCAACACCAACATACTTCCAACCAATACAACACCAAGAAAACAGAGATACCATCTGGTCCACCCTTGAAATCTCAACATAACCACGAAACCCACGATACGTCATTCAAGAATTTTTCCAATATATAAAAACGAACATTCTTCATGTTATTTTTCATCAATGTCACCTAACTTATTTTCAACTTTTAGACTACTTATAAAAACCTAATGTTGTTTTGTCATCATTATCATTTCTGTAAACCGTTGTGATGGCAAAACTGAATGACGGTATACAAAATATGTTAAATAAATAAAAATAAATGAATAAATCCCCGACAGCATTTAGGGTGCCCCACATCCCAGGGTGGTAACTGGAGGTGTGTTATGGGAGCAGCTGCTGTGGGAGCTGAAACAACTAGTTTTGGGGTGCGGGTCATGATGGTGAGAGCGTCGAGACGGGCACTAAGCCGATCCAAGGTGCCTGCCACTATCTTCAAACATTGCTGTTGCTGCTGAATCTTCTGCGCTAGGCCGGGTATAGCATGAAGATCTCCTGTTTAGTCCTCTTATCCCTGGGCTCTACTGGGGAAGGAAAGGATTTCACCTTATTGGTGCTCCAACAACTGGAGGGGAGTTTTTGAGCCTCCCTGAAATAGCTCACTTGAACCTGGATTATAATCTAAATAAGGACTGTCCCCGCTAAACAAACAATCTTTTGTTAAGCAGACAAATGCTTTGAACATCCGTTTTATAAAAGACTTGTTTTTTTTAACTGCATTCTGATTAAGCAGAGTTTTATTTTTCATGATGTGCCCGGGATCTACTTGCTGTCAGGGGCGGCGGGCATCAATCTTACCACTGTGGATGTTCAGTTGGGAGATTTTGCCCTAAGAACATAAGACTTGCCATGCTGGGTCAAACCAAGGGTCCATCAGGCCCAGTATCCTGTTTCCAACAGAGGCCAATCCAAGTTACAAGTACCTAGCAGGATCCCAAGGGGTAGATAGATTCCAAGTTACTTATCCCAAGAATAAGCAGTGGATTTTTGCAACTCTACTTTATTAATGGTTAATGGACTTTTCCTTCAGGAACGAGTCCAAACTTTTTTTAAACACAGCTACACTAATATCTTTTACCACATCCTCTGATAATGAACCTTAATTATGCGCTGAGTAAAAAATATATTTTCTCTTATTAGTTTTAAATGTATTACCCAATAACCTCATTATGTATCCCCTGGTCTTTGTATTTTTTGAAAGAGTAAACAACTGATTAACATTTACTTGTTCCATTCCATTCATTATTTTATAGACCTCTATCCTATCTCCCCTCAGCCATCTCTTCTCCAAGCTAAAGAGACCTAACCTCTTTAGCCTTTCTTTATAGGTGAATTGTTCCATCTCCTATGGAAGCTATGGAGCTTCAGGGATTCTGTTGGCTCTGAATGGGGAGGGGTTTCTGCTAAGCTCCCTTCTATGAGGATTGGTCCGTACTAGGATTTCATACAGTGGGAAAAGACAAGGAAAACTGGATCATAGAACCTAGGTTGTACCGTTCCCCCTATGTGGGAGTAACCAAAGGCCCTGTGTATGCCCCATAGCCCTTCTTGACCTTGCAAAGATCAACGCAAAATGGGGACACCCGCCAAATGGAAAACTCCCATTGCTTACCTTCCCTTTTTTTTTTAGCCTCTCCAGCAATGGATCCTTTTGGATCTCTCTGTCTTCGCCTTCTCTCTGATCCTTACCTGTGAGAGACTGTCAGCATAGCCTCCACTGAGGAATGCCAACTTCATCGCAAGAGGTCTTGAAACACCAGTGATCATACTTAGCAGTCTAGGGTGAGAAAGGAAAGGGAGGACTATTTGAGTCAAGCCTTTCTTCCTCTGATCTGGGAGTTTTGAATCTCATTCATTTTTTTTTTTTTGGGTGGGGGGGGTAGCTTTTGTAATAGTCTGCCAATATATCCAGCTTAATTTCATTTTCCCAACCTCTCTAGGTAGCCTCCTTCCTGAAGAGGAAAAAAGGAAAGGTGAATATCTGAATTGCTTGCCTTAATATACATACTGTGGTAGATATTCCAAAGCCATTTAAATGAATAACTGAAAAGTTATCCATCTAAATGGCTTAGCTGCAATATCAGCTTCTCCTAGGACAAGCAGGATAGTGGTCCTCACACATGGGTGACATCATCAGATGGAGCCCGGCATGGAAAACCTCTGTCAAAGTTTCTAGAAACTTTGGCTGGCACACTGAGCATGCCCAGCATGCCACTATCCCTGCGTCCATGTGGGATGTCTCTTCAGTCCTTTATGTTCCGCAGTTATCATCTCGCAGAAGTGGAGCTTGTGCTCTTTGGTCGGAAAACTTGTGTTTTCTTCAGGAAAGTTTTTCCCTATTCACATAATTTTTCCTGCACGGTCTCTCTTCGGTCCCCTCAGGTTCTTCTCATAAGAACATAAGAATATGCCATACTGGGTCAGACCAAGGGTCCATCAAGCCCAGCATCCTGTTTCCAACAGTGGCCAATCCAGGCCATAAGAACCTGGCAAGTACCCAAAAACTAAGTCTATTCCATGTTACCGTTGCTAGTAATAGCGGTGGTTATTATCTGAGTCAACTTAATTAATAGCAGGTAATGGACTTCTCGTCCAAGAACTTATCCAATCCTTTTTTAAACACAGCTATGCTAATTGCACTAACCACATCCTCTGGCAACAAATTCCAGAGTTTAATTGTGCGTTGAGTGAAAAAGAACTTTCTCCGATTAGTTTTAAATGTGCCACATGCTAACTTCATGGAGTGCCCTCTAGTCTTTCTATTATCCAAAAATGTACATAACTGATTCATATCTACTCGTTCAAGTCCTCTCATGATTTTACAGACCTCTATTATATCCCCCCTCAACCGTTTCTTCTTCAAGCTGAACAGCCCTAACCTCTTCAGCCTTTCCTCATAGGGGAGCTGTTCCATCCCCTTTATCATTTTGGTCGCCCTTCTCTGTACCTTCCCCATCGCAATTATATCTTTTTTGAGATGCGGCGACCAGAATTGTACACAATATTCAAGGTGCGGTCTCACCATGGAGCGATACAGAGGCATTATGACATTTTCCGTTTTATTAACCATTCCCTTCCTAATAACTCCTAACATTCTGTTTGCTTTTTTGACTGCTGCAGCACACTGAGTTGACGATTTCAAAGTATTATCCACTATGATGCCTAGATCCTTTTCCTGGGTAGTAACTCCTAATATGGAACCTCAAACAAAAATATGGAAGGCTCAAACAAAATTTAAGACAAAAGGAATCCAACTGGAGAAAAACCCCTAACGCCAACACACTCTCAACTTACAAATTCACGCTTCATCAGTACAAGGCCTCCACCTACAAATCAAAAAGAGACTTTTATGCTTCCAAAATCCACAACTTGGTCTTTGACGCCAAAGCCCTATTCAACTATGTATCCACCCTCACCCAAATACCCTCACCAGAGTGCCCTAGTAACCAAGCTCAATCTAAAGCTGAAGAACTTGCACTATTTTTTCAAAATAAAATCACAAATCTTCTTACTCAGCTTCCTTCCAAAATCGCCCCCCTTCCATCATCTCTACTGCCTCCCATCAAAAATAATCACCTCGAATTCTTTGAACCTACCACAGCTGCCGAAATCCAAACTATCCTTAGAAGAATGAAACCTTCTTCGCACCCAGAGGACCATATCCTTACCAAACTTCTTCTTTCAATCCCAGACACCATATGCAAAACACTGGCAGACATCATCAACTGTTCACTCTCTCAAGGTTCCTTCCCTGAAGACCTCAAACAGGCCTCACTCAAACCACTCTTAAAAAAACCAAACTTGGAACCAAATGACCCTAACAATTACCGACCTATTGCCAATCTCCCTTTCATTGCCAAGATTATGGAAAGGCTGGTGAATTCCCAACTATCAGACTACATTGAAGATAACAAACTGCTATCCGCCTCGCAATATGGATTCCGCAAGAACCTAGGTACAGAATCCCTCCTCACCTCCCTCACAGACCTCCTTATTCTTGGCATAGACAAAGGCCAATCCTTCATATTGGTCCTTCTAGATCTTTCAGCAGCCTTTGATACCGTCAATCATTCTATACTCTTAAACCAATTATCTACAATAGGAATTTCTGGATTGGCGCTCTCCTGGTTCAAATCGTTTCTCACTAACAGAGGTTATAAAGTTAAAATCCAAAACAGAGTCATCACGTTTCGACTCGACCATTGGAGTCCCTCAAGGCTCCTCTTTATCCCCTACACTCTTTAATATTTACCTCATGCCTCTTTGTCAACTCCTCACCAACCTCAACTTAAATCACTTTCTTTATGCAGACGACATACAAATACTGATCCCCATCAAAGAATCATACTCAAAAACACTCAATTTCTGGGAGTCCTGTCATCAAGAAATCAAAAACCTCCTCAACAGCCTAAATCTGGTTCTTAACTCCAATAAAACAGAACTATTACTCATTTCTCCTGAGAACAACAATCCTTCAACTTGTCTTCCAACCAACCTACAAACTACTCAAGTAAGAGATCTAGGTGTTCTAATCGACAATAAACTAAACTTCAAAGCCCACATAAACAAAACAACCAAAGACTGCTTCTATAAGCTGCATGTTTTAAAAGGATAAGACCCCTCTTCCACACCAAAGACTTCAGAACCATCCTCCAAGCTCTCATATTCTCCAAATTAGACTATTGTAACTCTACGTTACTTGGCCTCCCCTCCACCTACACCAAACCGCTACAAATGGTCCAAAACGCAGCAGCCAGACTACTAACTAACACCAGGAAGAGAGACCATATCTCCCCAATCCTAAAAGACCTCCACTGGTTACCAATTCATTTCAGAGTAATTTACAAATCTATCACCTTAATATACAAAATCATTCACCAACACACCACAATTGACCTACAAATTCCTATACGTTCACACATATCCACAAGACCGACCAGAGAAGCTTACAAAGGATGCCTCATTGTTCCACCTACCAAAACCACTAACCACAGTACCTTAAGACACCGTGCCTTCTCCACAGCAGGCCCACAATTATGGAACACCATCCCACCAGATCTCAGAAATGAGCCATGCCTCCTAACTTTTAGGAAAAGACTTAAGACATGGCTGTTTAGGCAAGCCTTCCCGAACTCCACTTAACACGCCCACCATTAAAGACTCCACTCAGCAACTGTATATTTCGGATTGTGTATATATACTGTACTATTGTATATAATTAACCTCCTCTTTCTCTTTCTATTTTCCCCCTCCCAGTTATCAGCCCCTGTTAATTGTAACTGCATCTCTTCTTCACGTTTATTTTTCTTGGTTGTTTCTTCACACCCCTGTTTCATGTAAACCGGCATGATGTGAATGCTTTCATGAATGCCGGTATAGAAAAACCTTAAATAAATAAATAAAATAAATAAACCTAACATTGTATAACTACAGCAAGGGTTATTTTTCCCTATATGCACTTGTCCACATTAAATTTCATCTGCCATTTGGATGCCCAGTCTTCCAGTCTCGAAAGGTCCTCCTGCAATGTATCACAATCCGCTTGTGATTTAACTACTGTGAATAATTTTGTATCATCTGCAAATTTGATTACCTCACTCATCGTATTTCTTGCCAGATCATTTATAAATATATTGAAAAATAAGGGTCCCATTACAGATCCCTGAGGCACTCCACTGCCCACTCCCTTCCACTGAGAAAATTGACCATTTAATCCTACTCTCTGTTTCCTGTCTTTTAGCCAGTTTGTAATCCACGAAAGGACATTGCCACCTATCCCATGACTTTTTACTTTTCCTAGAAGCCTCTCATGAGGAACTTTATCAAATGCCTTCTGAAAATCCAAGTACACTACATCTACCGGTTCACCTTTATCCACATGTTTATTAACTCCTTCAGAAAAGTGAAGCAGATTTGTGAGGCAAGACTTCCCTTGGGTAACTCCATGTTGACTGTGTTCCATTAAACCATTTCTTTCTATATGCTCTGTGATTTTGATCTTTAGAATAGTTTCCACTATTTTTCCCAGCACTGAAGTCAGGCTCACTGGTCTATAGTTACCCGGATCGCCCATGGAGCCTTTTTCAAATATTGGGGTTACGTTGGCTACCCTCCAGTCTTCAGATACAATGGATGGTTTTAATGATAGGTTACAAATTTTAACTAATAGATCTGAAATTTCATTTTTGAGTTCCTTCAGAACCCTAGGATGCATATCATCTGATCCAAGTGATTTGCTACTCTTTAGTTTGTCAATCTGGCCTACTACATCTTCCAGGTTCACAGTGATTTGGTTCAGTTCATCGGACTCATCACCCTTGAAAACCATCTTTGGAACTGGTATCTCCCCAGCATCTTCATTAGGAAACAGAGAAGCAAAGAATTCATTTAGGGGTAGATTTTAAAAAATAGCGTGATCTCGTACTTTTGTTCGCGCACCAGGCGCAAACAAAAGTACGCTAGATTTTATAAGATACGCGCTTAGCCGCGCGTATCTTATAAAATACAGGATCGGTGCGTGCAAGGCTGTCGATTTTGGGCAGCCTGCGCGCGCTGAGCCGCGCAGCTTGCCTCCGTTCCCTCCGAGGCCGCTCCGAAATCGGAGCGGCCTTGGAGGGAACTTTTTTTCGCCCTCCCCTCACCTTCCCCTCCCTTCCCCTACCTAACCCCCCCCCCCGGCCCTATCTAAACCCCCCCCCCTACCTTTATCTATGGATTTACGCCTGCCAGAGGCAGATGTAAATCCGCGCATGCCAGCGGGCTGCTGACGCGCCAAGACCCGACCCGGGGGCTGTTCCGGAGGGCGCGGTCACGCCCCCAGGCCGAAACCACGCCCCCAGGCCCGCCCCCCAAACGCCGCGTCACGCCCCCGAAACGCCGCGTCATTTGGCGATGCCCCCGACATGCCCCCTTAAAAAAGCCCTGGGACTTACGCGCATCCCGGGGCTCTGCGCGCGAGGGCCCTGCTCGCGTAAATCCGGCCGGATTTACGCGAGCAGGGCATTTAAAATCCGCCCATTAATCTTTCTGCAATGGCCTTATCCCTTTAACCCTTGTAACCCCTCATTCATCTAATGGTCCAACCGACTCCCTCACAGGTTTCTTGCTTTAGATATATTTTTTAAAGTTTTTATTATGGATTTTTGCCTCTATGGCCAACTTCATTTCAAATTCTCTCTTTGCCTGTCTTATCAATGTTTTACACTTAACTTGACAATGCTTATGCTTTTTTCTTTTTTTCTTCAGATGGATCCATCTTCCAATTTTTGAAGGATTTTTTTTGGCTAAAATAGCCTCTTTTACCTCAACTTTTAACCACGCCGAAAATCGTTTTGTCTTCCACCTTTCTTAATGTGTGGAATACATCTGGATTGCGTGTCTAGGATTGTATTTTTAAACAATGTCCATGTCTGTTGAACACTTTTAATCTTTGCAGCTGCATCTTTCAGTTTTTTTCTATTTTCCTCATTTTATCAAAGTTTCCCTTTTGAAAATTTAGTGTTAGAGCTGTAGATTTACTTATTGTCTCCCTTCCAGTTATTAGTTCAAATTTGATCATGTTATGATCACTATTACCAAGTGGCCTCACCATCGTTACCTCTCTCACCAAATCCTATGTTCCACTAAGAATTAAATCTAAAATAGCTCCCTCTCTTGTTGGTTCATGAATCAATTGCTCCATGAAGCAGTCATTTATTACGTCCAGGAACTTTATGTCTCTAGCATGTTCTGATGTTACATTTACTGAGTCAATATTGGGGTAATTGAAATCTCCCATTATTACTGCCCTGCCAAATTGGTTAGCTTCCCTGATTTCTCTTACCATTTCATCATCTGTCTGACCATTTTGTCCAGGTGGACACTCCTATCCCTATACTCTTACCCAACACACATGGGATTTCTACCCATATAGATTCTGCTGAGCATTTATCCTGTTGGACTCTATACCCTCCCGGACATAAAGTGCCACACCCCCACCAAGTTGATCCTCCCTATCATTACGATATAATTTGTACCCTGATATAGCACTGTCCCATTGGTTATCCTCCTTCCACTAGGTCTCTGTGATGCCAGATATGTCAATCTCATCATTTACTGCTATACACTCTTTACTCTCCCATCTTACTTCTTAGATTTCTGGCACTGGTATACAGACATTTCAAAGTGTGGGTTTTTTTTGTTTTGTTTTGTATTTACAACCTGCTTTTCAGTTGACAGGAATAGTTTGGAATTCTTTAGCTCAGGTGATTCTTTAGTTATAGGCGAATGAACTACGTTTGCTTTTATTGGAACCTCTCTGTTGGGATGCCCTGTTTCATTAGTATCCTTCAAAGATACATTCCTTAGAACCATGCATTGCTGAGTGACTGTCGGTTTCCCCCTTGTTCTAGTTTAAAAGCTGCTCTATCACCTTTTTAAAAGTTAGTGCCAGCAGCTTGGTTCCACTCTGGTTAAGGTGGAGCCCATCCTTTTGGAAAGGTTTCCCCCTTCCCCAAAGGTTTCCCCAGTTCCTTACAAAACTGAATCCCTCTTCCCTGCACCATTGTCTCATCCATGCATTGAAACTCTGGAGCCCTGCACGTGGAACAGAAAGCAGTTCATTGTGCTGCCTAGTTTCTTTCCCTGGCCTCCTGCCGGCCCGGGAGAGAGGGTGATGCACACACCTGGATTATAAGAGGGCCCTGGCCTTCTATCTGGAATGTAGAGCGGGCCAAAGCCTGCCCACCCAGCTGTTTATCTTGTTTGACTCCAACCGGCTGGGCAGGGCTGTTATTAAGCAGACTCTTTCCACTTGGCTAGCAGACTGTATATCTTTCTGCTATGACCAGGTGGGCCTGCAACTGGAGGGCCACGCCATAGCACACTCCGTAAGGGCCATGGCGACCTCTGTGACCTACCTGCATACAGTTCCGTTGGGAGAGATCTGTAGAGCTGCGATGTGGAGTTCCCTTCACATTTTCACTGTGCATTATTGTCTGGACAGGGATGGCCGGCGGGATAGCAGATTCGGCCAAGCTGTCCTGCTTAACCTTTTTCAGTTTGTGAACCCAAATCTTCCACCGTGGGCCCCTATTTTTTTGTTCAGGTTGTCCCCGCGGTTACCACCAACACCTTTGTTCTTGTGCCCGTTGGTACCTGGTTCAGTGTCTGTTTGTTCCGTTAGTTCAGGTCCAGCCTGTAGCTAGGGATTCACCCTTGTGTGAAGACTACCATCCTGCTTGTCCTAGCAGAAAGCACAGTTGTTACCTATAACAGGTGTTCTCCTAGGACTGCAGGATGTTAGTCCTCACAAAACCAGCCCGCCACCTCGTGGAGTTGAGTTCTTCTGGTTGGTTTGTTCTTTTCTTGTATCTACATACACGACTGAAGAGACCCCGTGTGGACACAGAGATAGTGCCATGCTGGGCATACTCAGTATGCCAGCCAAAGTTTCTAGAAACTTTGACAGCAGTTTTCTGAGCTGGGCTTCATCTGATGATGTCACCCATGTGTGAGGACTAGGGATGTGCATTTGTTTTTCACGAATTAGACAATGTCAACGATATTGTCTAATTCATCACTGATGGAGTTACTGCGCACTTCATATCTCTTAGTGTGCAGTAATACCAATTAGTGCACGCTGTTTCTCTAGCTAACGAACTCCTCATGAATTGATATTTTTTTATTTTTAAGTAGCATTTTTTAGTGTGCACTAACATTAGTTACAGCGCACTACTACATACTTAGTGCGCTCTAAGTTCTAGAAGGGCGCACTAACGGGCCTTAATGCGCATTAACATCTGGCTAGTGTGCACTATCTCGTTCGGTGTACTGCGCACTAATGCGGAGATAGTGCGCACTAACTGGTTGTTAGTGTGCAGTAAGGCCCATTAGTACGCACTAACGTACTTCGTTGAAAATTGCTGGAAAAGAAAAAAAAGTGGGAAACCGAAATTTCCCGATCCAAAGCCAGAACTGAAATGTTTAAACAAAGCACATCTCTAGTGAGAACTAGAATCCTACTGACCTAGGAGAACACCTGTTACAGGTAAGCAACTGCGCTTTATTCAGCTAAATTCTAGTTGGGTAACTCTTTATCCAGATAGAATTTAGCCGGATATGTCGGGGGCATTCCAACTATCCAAGCCCTCCAAAGACTCCAAAATTCAGCAGTTTGAATAGTTTCTGGGATCATTGTTTGCCAGCATATTACCCCGATTCTGGTGAAATTGCTTTAGTTACCAGTTAAATAGCTCATTAAGTTAAAGGCCTTAATGCTGGTGTTTAAAGGAATCCATGAACTTGCTCCACCATATTTCAGTGCTGCCCTTAAATTGTATTGTCTATCAAGATCACATACAACAGCCTCTTTAGGATTGTTTGCTGTTCCTTTTTTTCGTACTCGCAGGCTTGATGAGGCAAGGGAAAAGCTATTCTATGTTCAGGGACCTGAGCTATAGAATCTACTGCCAAGAGAAACAAAAGAGGAGAGTTTAATTACAAGATATAGAAAAAAGGTTAAGAGCTTTCTCTTATCACAAGCATTTGGCTAGAGTTGAAATCAACCTCTGACAATTAATTAAGTCAAAAGTGAGGCTTATATTGCAGAGTTTTAATTATGTTATATTATGTTTTTATCCTTGATTTTTATGTTTGTTTGCTTTTTGAGCCAATAACATCGCAACATCGCTCTAAGCTTCAACAGCAAGAGGAAATGTGGAAAAAAGAATTCACACTCACAAAGAGGGGAGTAGCTGGCTTGTTACGGCGGTTACTACCCCAAACCAAATGTGCCTGATACTTCACTTTCGATGCACATCCAGCATGGCTCTCTGCTTCAACGGCATGGGAGAAGACTTATACGTCACGCATATCCAGCATAGCTCCCTGCTTCAACGGCAGGGGAGAAGAAAAACAACCAATAAGGGCTAATAACATAGTCTGGGTAAAACAAATAAGCATGGGTGCAGCTTGCTTATTGCGGCGGCTACTACCCCTAACGAATCAAGCTAGATATTTCACTTGGATGCAGCTCCATCACTGCTCTCTACATTAAAGGTGGGGGTGGAAGGGAAATAGAACCAAGAGCTAAGAGAAACAGATAAGTATGAGAGAAAATATGTGTGAAGCTTGCTGGGCAGACTAGATGGGCCATTTGGTCTTCTTCTGCCGTCATTTCTATGTTTCTATGTTTCTATGTTTCTATATCTTATGTTTTATATTTATTTACTGTGAATGTGTCATTGTGAACCACTTAGGAATTTTGATAAGTGGTATAGAAATGTATAAATAAATAATAAAATAAGCAATTAATATTTTTGATACATTAAAGATTTAATACATGATTAAATAACGATTACATTTATATGAGAAATGAGAATAGGCATCGATCAATTGTCTTTGGTATATACCAGTTTGAATGTAGCCCCCTCTATAGAGGTATAATTAGTGCCATTGTTTTTTTCACTATATACAAGTGTGTATATATATATATATATATATATAGATATAGATATATATATACCTACAAAGCTCTAGCTATAGTTAACAACATGTCTCTATATGAAAACCCCCCCACAGTTCTTTTTTTTTTTGGAAACAAGATACTGAACCTTCTAACTATAAAACCTGGCAAGGAGCTGGCATAAGAAGGGCACTAGAACTTGCAATTCACAACTAGGTTTCAAGATTAAAACCTGATACTCTGCATTTGATTCCAGCCAAGGGGGGTTAAGCAGACTTTTTTCTGACTAGACCATAAGTTTCTGCCTGGGTATAGGCAGTCAGATAACATTTTAAATATTCAGGACCATTAAACTTTAGAGCTTTAAATAAAATTACAAGCACTTTAAATCTTATTCACTCCTTAACAGGCAACCAGTACAATTCTTCTGGTGAAATGTGCTCATCTCGCCAACAGCCTGACATCAAGCGGGCAGCAGAATTCGGTGATATCTGTAATCCTCTTAATAAAGAATTTGGTAGCTCGACAATCTATTTCCCCCTCTTCTTATCCAAAGGGGTGGGACCTTTCTTTTGAGGGAAGAATAATCATCTAGGCCCAGGGCATACGTGTTGAACTACCTTTTGTGTTTAGCTCTTTGGGACAGGTATCGTGACAAAAAAAGCTGGACTACCTGGATGGGTGTTCAAAATACATTTTACTGTGATGGATTGTGAAAGAATCAATAAGAGCAAATAATAAAGTGTCCAGTTACGTCCAGGTTCTTCAGCTTTACAGAGGTACTGATTTTGAGTGTCTCTCTACATCTGTGGATGTTTCCCTCAGTTTTGGGTCTTGAGACTGTCTTATCCTCTATGGTGTGGATTGAACAAGTGTCCCAAAATTGGCCAGGCATCCTAAGTGTGGATGACTCCATTTTCCCTACATGACCTGAGGTCCAAGAGTACTCCTGATAGCCAATCTGTCAGGGTCTTGTGTCCCAGGGGTGGAATCTCCAATTGGGGTCTCCAGATATCCTTCTCTTTCTCCCTTGAAATCCTCTTCAAACGATAGCTTCAGGCATTCCTGGAGGAGAGGTCAAATACTGGAAGAAATCTTCACAGCTTCCAGCTTTGGGTAAGGAGAGTGACAGAAAAATATTTCCCTCCCTCTGAAATAGGAAAAAACCTCAAACTGGGAAAAACTTTCTCTCTTCACTTCAGTTGGGAACTGTAAACGCCTCTTGGTCTGGGCAAAAAGGTACACAGCCCCTCCCTCCTGACCACCTTGAGCAGAGGTTTCAGATTGCCAGGTATGGCACAGGTCAAAACTGTACAAGATTCAGAAAAAACTGCAAAAATACTTCTGTGTGTCTCTCTCACCCATCCAGTCCTATCAGAGGAACTGGTGGGGCAGTGTCTCTCTCTTCCTTTGCTAAGTTGGAAAGCACACTGAAACAGCTCCTTCTCCTTCAAAAGCAAATCTACACTGCCACACTATATCCTAGGCTAGCCCCACCTTGTGCCTCAGGATATCATCATTCCAATCAATCCTCTGGGATAGGTGCTATAATGAAGGGTATGCTCTTTCTCAACTGTCTAATCAAGAGTTGGGAACTCGGGCCATCTAGTGGAGACCTCATAGTCTCTCTATCAGGCCAATGCAATACTGATGTGCTAAAACCGTGCACCCAAACTGGATGCACTTTTTTTTAACGCACACATGATCACCTCTCCTGGGCTCTCAATGCTATAGGCAAATGAGCTGCCGTGCTAAAAATAGCACGCTAGGGATAAATTGTATGTCCCTAGCACATCCATGGCATCAAGCACTCAGGAGACATGGCTGTGCGCAGGTTAGGAAAATAGACACTCGTAAATTGAGCATCTCTTTTCCTAACCTGACTGCTTTGAAGACTTTATTTATTTTGCTGCTTCTTGATGGTTCCTCCTACTTACTATTGTGACCATATTAAGTCAGAGGAACCACAGAAAAGCAGTATTTTCTGCTTTTCTATGCATGGCTTAGGGCCCCTCAAAACCTAACGCCAGCTCCGGGGCTGGCATTAATTTTTGAGCGTAAAAATGTGCGCATCCAATGCATGGTAACTTTTTACATTGGGCGTACTAGCTAATAGCCTCACCAACATGCATTTACATGTGATGAGCACTATTAGCTATGCACTGGTTTGGATGCACTAATCCCAGTATTGCATTGGGCATAAGTCTAGTGTGTCCAAAACACGCATCCAACCGTGCATTCAGAGGCGCACTGACCTTAGTACCTGATATTGCATTGGCCTGTATATGTGCATAAGATTCCACTTCACAAATCAAACATCAGTTGGACAAGCACATACAGGAAACATATGAGAGAGGGTGGATTATGAGAAGAGAGAGTCAATTTCTCAAGGTATCCCATCCAGTGTACCCAGTCTTCTACATGGTGCCCAAGGCATACCTGGTCGTCCAATTGTGTCATCGAAAGGATCTCTTCTAGAGCTTTTATAAGAATTTGTAGATAAGTTCCTCAGAGAATTTGTTCCCCAACTGCCAGCTTTCATTTGAGATTCTTCACATACTATTTCACTATTCGCCATGAGGGCAGTCATGGCCCCAGATTTAGCTAACCTATACGTAGGAGACTTTGAGCAAAGATGGCTTCCCCAGTGTCCATATAAAAAGAATGTACAATTGTGGAAATGTTTTATTGATGATATTCTCATGCTGTGGGTTGGAGACACAAAAGATCTTGATCAATTTTTTCTTTGGTTGAATACATGTGATACCAACTTTAAATTCTCTTTAACACACAGCAGTGAACATATTTCATTTTTGGACATTCGTATTGTGATCATATCAAAAGGCTTTAACTTTTCAATCTTCCATAAACCCATAGATAGAAACACACCAGCTTTCATCCTAAACATCTTTGTAATAATTTGGCAGTAGGTCAGTTTTTAAGATTATAATGCCTGTGTTCAACCGAGGAAGAATTTAAAGAACAATCAATAGTCATGAAATATTGCTTTCTAGAAAGAGGATACCCCCTCAAGAATTGTCCATAGTGCTTACAAAAGAGTCTGATGGCCTAACCGTCAATTGCTGTTCAATTCTCCACAAAGTACACCGGAGCTAAAACTGCTCTGCATTTTATCATTTATCCCACGCTCACAATTTTTGAAGGCTACCATTAAGAAGTATTACTGGCAAGTGCTAAGTGTACATCCTGTGTTTCAAGAACAACCTATTTTTGCATACAAATGAGCTGTCAATCTACGTGATATGATAGTACATTCAGCTTACAGCACACAACCTTTAATGGATATTGGAATTCAATTACCTTCGGGTCATCGCAGTTGCAGTCATTGCAATAATTGTGATACAGTAAATCAAGGTCAAGCAATGATCTTACCCTACCACCAACCCTTTGAATTTTGAGAGTTTTGACTGCGTCAGAGGGAGTGGTATACACTCTTTGGTGCCCGTGTGGCCTTGTCTACATAGGT
The DNA here is from genome assembly GCF_901001135.1 of Rhinatrema bivittatum. Lineage (NCBI taxonomy): Eukaryota > Metazoa > Chordata > Amphibia > Gymnophiona > Rhinatrematidae > Rhinatrema > Rhinatrema bivittatum. The sequence goes on along the minus strand of NC_042617.1, from coordinate 561,274,808 downwards.
AAAACCATCTGTGTGCCTAGAACAAGGACACAAGAACATCTTAGCTGCATACATTGACAAAAGGGAGAAGCTCCAGTGGTTACACCCTGGATGGAGCAGGGCCATTCATTAGAGGATGTTAGAGCAGCAGCCCTTATCCAGCTACAACAAACAAGAGAGGAAGCAATTTTGATCTCTGTTTAACTCAGCTCGAGCAACTGTTTATTTACCAGTGGTACATGGTGATACCAAAAGGATTAAATAAAGAAATTGACTGGTTTTGTTTTTATTAGGATCCTCGAGCATTTGTGTAGAAGAAGTGGCAGTGATGTCAGCAGTGTTACACGGAAGCGACGTATATCAAAGTGATTGGTCCCTTTTAAAAGTAAGTGTTTTCAGAGTGTATAAAGGCTCTCTGAGGAATGGAGACATAATAAAGAGGAGAAAAACGATGACACTAAATGAGTAAGACGATAAGCTGCTTTTGTCTCAGTATGCCATCAAAGATTTGACTTTAACTCAACAGTAATTTACTCAGTTTTGCTTTCTCTTACAACTCTCTCTAGCCCATGAAGCAGACAATAGTTGAAATGCTGGCAGTGTCGGGTATCTATAAGAGCGGGAGTGTAACAACACAATAAGAAAATACAGCGAAGAATACCCATAACACAGGAGAAAGATAAGTTACATCTTCTAAAATATTAAAACATACCCCGCATTTTATGATTGCCGGGAGAGACTGTTTTCAAAAAGTAAGTGCGATGAAGCCTATCTAATGGCACAAGCCATGTTATATTACACCCGAGTCAGCCAATAAGGCTAGCAAGCCCCTTCATTCTTTTTTTTTATTAGATTGGCCCCCCCACCCATTTTACAATATTTACTATTTTTTCTTCTATTTCAAAGTGGAGGGCCTGGGCCATTCATTTCAATTTGCCCCATCCATGGATGACCCTAGAGAGGGAGGCAACAGTTGCAACAGCTCTTTGGATTCAGGATGGTAGAGCTCTTCAGCCAAAAGGGCTGTCTTGGGAGGAGGGAAGTCAACTCTTCTTCACCAGTAGTGGTGCTTCTTACTAAGTGGTCCCCTATACAACTGCACAGGACACATACTTCAGACACTGGCCCTGGAGCCCAGCAATGAATGAATGATGGAAATGCAAGAAAACTGGGCACTGGCATATCAGCGAAGTCAAAAGGCCAAACCCAGAAGCCTATGTCATAGCTGGTCAGGAAGAGCCATACTAACAGCCCTTCTATACCACTTACAGAGGCATAGATTACAGCTTTCAAAATTTTGTGGTGAAGGAGCAATTCAGTGGCAAACGTTTGCAATGCAGTGTGGCCTCAAAAAAAGGTGCTCATGAAAAGACTTGAAGAAGTTGCTAATATTGGCCTTTTGGGTCATGCTGTAAGGGTGGAGGAGTAGCCTGGTGGTCAGAGCAGCAGGCTGTCAACCAGCAAAGTGAGGGTTTAAATCCTGGTGAAACACCTTGAGCAAATCATGTTACTTTCCTTTGCCTTAGGGGCTTATTTACTAAGTCACAGGACTCACAGAGCAGTGGTAAATGATCCTGCCGTTTGTCACTCCCATGGTATTTTTGCATATATTCGTATGGCCAGGCCAGTGAGCTGCTGAAGCTGGACTTTGTCCTGGTTTGGGAGAAAGCCCAAGGAAGGACCTGGTAGGAAGGAAAAGTGGAGGCGTGGCATTATACATATAAAAAACAATATTAAGGCAACAGCATTGCTGGGCTTATAACTTAAAGAGGAGGTACTGTGGGTTAATCTGTATGAGAGAATGCATCATCTATTCAAACTGGTATAATATACAGACCTTCATCATAGACAGAAGAAATGGATAAAGATTTATTGGAGGATACTCACTAAATTGGTGTGAAAGGGAAGGTGCAATTGCTAGGGGATTTCAATCTGCCCTATGTTAATTGGGACATCTCGGCTGCGGTGTCTTCTAAAAGGAGTTTCTGCATGGAAAATTGCTCTATCAGCTGGTACTGGAACCCTCCTGGGAGGGAGAGAAACTGGACCTGGCACTTATCAATGGGAACAGTATCTCTGATGTTGTAGTGGATGATCAGCTAGGATTTAGGGATCACCGGATGGTGTGGTTCAATATTAGGGTACAAGAGATGAAGGTTCATTCAAAGGTGAGGGTTCTAGACTTCAGGAAAACTAATTTTCTTAAAATGGGGGTGTACCTCAAGGGTGGGTGGGTGGTGCTAGGACAGTGGCAGAGTTTGAGAGGACATCGGATAAACACAAAGGATCCTTAGTTTTTAATTGCAGGCTGCCACGGTTGGTGGAGTGTGTGGTGGTGGATAAATAATTTTAAGCAAAATGAAAATAAATAATAGAGCAGAAAGCACAACCTAGCGGCATAAGGGTAGATTTTCAAACTTGCGCGGGCGCGCGCATGTTATAAAATCGGGGGTCGGTGCGCGCAAGGGGGTGCACGATTGTGTACCTTGCGTGCTTTGAGCCCACGCTGAGCCGCGCTGCCTTCCCCCGTTCCCTACCCCCCCCCCACCTCACCTTCCCTTTCCTTAACTCCCCCGCCCTTCCCCCCTACCTTTTTTCTTTGTTTTTCTTCTGTTGTAAAACTTACTTCAGCCCTGGGGCTGAAGTAAGTTGTGCGCACGATCCCCGGCACAGCAGCAAATGACCGCTGTGCCAGGAGCCTCTGACACGCCCCGCCCCCTGGACCATCCGCCCCTTTTTGCAAGCCCCGGGACTTACAAGCGTCCCAGGGCTTTATACGCGTCGCCAGGCCTTTTGAAAATAGGCCCGGCTCACGTAACGTTTTGAAAATCCGGCCCATAGTGTCATATGAGCCTAATCAGCTACACTTCAGAAAGCAGTTAAAAGCGTACCTGTTCCATCAAGCTTTTTCAACTAGTGCTGCGATGGGATCAGCGCGCTCTAATTATTTTTATGGATTATTTATTTATTTATTTACTTGTCAAATTTCTTAACCACTAATCAAAATTCCTAGGCACTTGAGGGGATATCGCAGGGCTGCAAATGTTTTATCTGCTATTCATCAGAGTAAGAGCCATGTAAGGGAACAGATTTCAGTATTATCATCTTTACTCCTAAAACTCAGGGGTTAATATCTTCTATTTTATTTTGTGTCATTTCAAAAATTAGGCTAGCAACCAACTGAGCCACAACTTGAGTAACACTAACATGTGGGAACTTTTTTCATTGCTTGTGATCCTTTACATTCATTAGCAACACGGTGACCTTGACAAAACGGACCCCAAATTAAAAAGTAAGCTAGAAAAATGATATCTGTGTTATCTAAGGTAACTGATTCACTAGCTAGAATAGCTGTCTTCTACATCTTTTTTCCATTTTTTAGATGTTTCTATTAAAAATGTTGGGTTTTTTTTTAGTATTTTACATGCAAGACAAAAAAAAAAAATCCGAACCATAGAACAAGCACTGCACAGCAAAGGCATGAAGCCGCTCGTGACATAAAACTGGATTATAATGTCACTCGCTAACTGACAGATCATTTAGCGTCTTGGAAGAGTCTGTTTTCACACTGCTGAAGTCCTCACGGGGGAATATAGTACAGGCTCCTTATTGCCAGAGCCATTTTTCACCCAATTTGCTTCCAAATGATGGCTAACCTGAGGTCTTCCCACTGAGAGGGGTTTAAGCAATGATTAATGAGAAGTGGTTTTTGCCAGGCCCACCTGGGGAATGTCCCATCTGCAAACCCAGGTAAGATCGGAAGAGCTCACAAGGAGGCTTTGCTTGTGAATGTCACTTTCCCTTAGCTTAACGCATTTCTCACAGCAATGGCAAAACGTCATCCATGTCAGTAGAGCAGTGAGTTAGAAACTGGCGGAAGCGAAGGCAGCCACTATCTTTTTCCTCATGCATATTTATGCAAACACCCCCCCACCTCCTGCCACTCAAAACCTCACATTTCTGTTTTTGGGGGTTTGAAGAAATACAACATTTTTCTAAATAAACATAGAGCACAAAGCTGAACTGTTCTACATCTTCCTTTGCGTATATTTCCAGCTACATCCCTTTTCACATACTGTACTTATATAAATGCAATGCATATTTTAATTTCAAAAATAATTTAAAAAAATGTGCACTGCTAAATATTAGTCACCCAAAAGGAATAAATGGTGACATTATTCTCCAGATTACTGTTGTAAAATTAAAAAGTGGAAATAAAAGGTATATGGTAAACAACAGCTCCAGCTCCCACCTCAAGATGACCAGATAACTGCTTTAAAAGCACCCCTGTTTGCTATTGTGTTCTCCCCAACACCTGCAGTTAACCAAGGACTTTCACAGTAAGGCATGTTCTTCTACCAATATACAGGTACCTGTGACTCTGTAAACTAATACCATCATGGCCAAGATGACAACGCAATGCAGCCATCCGAAAGTGCAGAACAACGATTTGCTGATGCTTTTATTATGATTTTACTATTTTATTGTTTGTGCACGGTCCATTCTTTTATTTTTTTTTGTTTAGTCATTCCATGCGTAAGCTATGTACTTTTATGTCTGTAACATTGTTACCCGCCCCTCCAATATTTGGGGAGGGATACAAATACTTGAAAATAAATAAATAGAACAACTTCATGTCATAAGGGATAGGCTGCTCTAGTCATAATTTTACCCCCATTATTCAAATGTTTCTATTAAAAGGCAGTGGGATAAATCTAGGACTCCCTCAGATTAACCTTAATGACAGTGTTTCTTGACCTTTTCAAGTCCATGGCACACCTTCATTAACAAAAATGTTGTGTGGGGCACCAACCTCCACGAGGCAAGCAATGCAGACATGGAGCGCAAGGGAAGCACTGAAAATCCCCACCAGTCTCTCTTTCAAATTTAAATCAAAGGGAGAAAGGCGACAGAGACACAAACATGAACTGGTCTCAGTGTTCCGGTTCCCTCATCATACAAGTGTAGGAGAAGGGAGAACTCGGTGTGATGTGGGCAGCCAGCTCAGTTAGTTACCTTGGCTGTTGTATATGGCTGCCAGAGCTCCTCCACTGTGCTGCTCCCAATTCGAACGATGAGTTGCATCCAAGCTCAGTGCTCATTTTTCCCCATCTCACTCAGCCTGGGGATAAGACAGCGGCTGGAAGGAGGAGGCAAAATAATACATAATATAAGCTGGGCAGAAGAAAACAAGTTGTAAAAATTAATTGAAATTGATTAAAACCAATTCAAATAGAATCAATTAAACTCTTAGGTTATCATGGTTAGGAAAAAGAACTAACCTTCAAAGGCCTAATTAAAAAGAAACATTTTAAGGCCTTTCCTATATTTACAGTAGTCCTTTTCCAGCCATAGTCTAAAGGGGTGTGTTAGGATTCTGATAGATCAGTTGGTACGTGAACCCTGGGCCGAAATGAGAGGTGGTCACTGTCGGGAGGCTAAGTCTCAGCTGAGGTCAGATACAGAAGCAATATAGAGTCTTTATTAAAGAGACAGAAGCACTACCTGTGGAGCGGAGGGTGGTCACACAGACCCAGAGACACAGGGTCGTGGAATGGGAAATACCCAGAGGGAGTACCTCTGTAGCGTTGGTAGTGGTCCGTGGAGCGGGTACACCGAAGAGGTCTTTAGTAGAGATGGTAGTGGCCCGCGGGGTGGGGTACATCACCAAAGAATGTCCTTGGTAGAGATGGTAATGACCCGCAGAGCGGGGTATGCTGGTGGGGTCCTCAGTAGAGATGACAGCGGTCCACAGAGCGAGGTGCATAGATGAGGCCCTTGGAAGAGATGGTAATGGCCCGCAGAAACGCCATAAAGCAATTTGATAAATGACCCCCTTAGATGGTAATCCCTGTGAGGATAGGGAAGTACCTAAAGTACCTGAATGTAATCCACTTTGAAGTACCGAAAAGTGGAATATACAAATCTAAATAAATATAAGGCAACCAGTCTTAAATTTGGTTAATAAAGAGGCAGGCAACCAGTGAAGGTTCTTGAGTAATGGAGTTATGTGATCATATTTCTTTTTTCAAAAACAAAAGCTTGGCTGCTGTATTTTGGCTACTTGGAATCGACACATAGTATGAGACAAAAGAGAGTGGTACAAAGTATTGCAATAATCCAGTCTATTAATTACAAGTGAATGAATCAATATCTTCAAATCTGCTGTACTCAAAAAAGGTCAGAAACGCCAAATAAACCATAGAAAATAATAGACAGATTGAACTAATTGTGAGATTTGTGCCTCAAAGGTGAGTTGAGAATCAAGCTTGATGCCCAGAGTAGACACAATGTTTTTTTTTACTTGAATTGGAGAATCAGCAATGAATAGAGGAAGAAATTTAGAAGTATCAATTGGTTTCTAGCAAACTAACTGGCCTCGAACTTTTCAGGGTTTAATTTAAGCTTTACTGAATGAAGCCAATTAGCGACTTCAGAGAGGCAATGGTTGAATTTTGCAAGAGAGTCACGCATGAGGGTTGACAGAGGCAATGATTTGAATGTCATCTGAATAAGAGTTGCAAGGGGAGTTAGCACACTGGTTGGGAAACACTGCTGTATGACATGGGAGTATTCTTGTCACTTTACTCATCCTACAGATTTGTTTCTCTCCATCCTCCATTACACTCTGAGTTATTACTTAGTCCATTTTTTGTCTTTTTTTTTTTTTTCAGATTCTGCACCCTTATATCCTACGAGGTGAAATTTAGGATATAAATATATATATCCTAGATGAGAGGAGTGAGAGGGGAAACATTCAAATACTTCAAAGGTACATGCAATACACAGGAAACAAACGTTTTCCAGTAAAAAAAGGAAGCTCTAGAAGAAGTCATGATATGAAGCTAAAAGGGGTAGACTCAGCAGTAAGAAACATCTCTTTAGAGAAAAGCTGGTGGATAAATGGAGCAGCTTCCCAGTGAAAGTGGTAAAGGCCAAAACAGCAACAGAATTCAGGAAAACAGGGGATAAGCAAGAGCATGGCTTCCCCAGCTGTCTGTTGGGACCCCAAATGGGGTCAACAAAACATTCAGCTGAGATCACAAGTATCTCAAATAGCAGCAGCAGCTGCATCAGAATTAGTAAAGGAGGTCAGCATGGAACTTGTGCTCCCGGGCCTTGCAGTGGCACTGCCCTTGCATGAAGTTTCCTTAGTAACAGGAAGCCTTGCATGAGGAGGGATCAGGGTTGCTGCAGGGCCCATGAGTTGCGCTAGCCCATAGGCCCCGTGCTGGCTTTCATTAGTAAATGCTGTTGCTGCTTGGAGACCACTGTTGGGCTTGGGACCAGCCATGCGGGGAGGGGAGGGCTGGGTGTGAAAGGGTCACTGGACATTGCCACTGCTCCTCACTCACCCACTGAACCTACCCAAGAGAAAAAAGTGTTGCCCCTGCGGGATGAGCTGAGAAGGAGGGGATGAGAAGATCTGTTGGGAGTTATAAGAAGTTGCTTGGAGCGAGAGAGGATCAGCTGGGGGAATGTGAAAAGGGCTGGAGGGCAAGGAGGTAGAAAGAGGAGGCCCTGCAGGAGGGAGTAGAGGTGGAGAGGGGATCAAATGAAGTATAAGGGAATGCGAGGATGAGTGATTGTTTGGAGGGGGGACCACACCCCTGCTAATTTCTTTTGGTCGTCCTCTGGAGTCATGAGAATTTTCAGGTGGTAAAATGGGGTCACATTGGCTAAAGGTTTGAGAAGCCCTGGCATAGAGGACGCTTAGATGCAAGGATCCTCTATGAGTAAAGCCTGAAATTGGCATATCCAGAGCAAGGCTAACGGCCACCCTAGATGGCTTTAAATTTTGCCCTTTCCCTGGACCTGTCAAACCTCATTTACCTCCACTAGGCACCCCCACCTGTCCCAACAGAGCTCCTCTGTCAGTCTTTTTTCATATCACTGGATAGCCCTCTTCAGGCATCTTTCCATTCTCCTGTTTGGCCTTTTTTCTTCCTCCTCCTCCTCATCCACACTTACTCATGTTCAGCTCGACAATACCGTGCTGGGAAACTGGATCCAACTGTGTAAAGAGCTGACTGCAGGGATTATGTGCCACCCCATGCTTTCAGTTCCCACGGTGCTATAACTCCACCCTCCTCTGGTCACAGGTCCAAAGAGGAGGAGGCGGATTTACAATACCTTGGGGACTGTAGGCATGCAATAAAGCATCGTTACAGCCCTGCTTTGCACAGCTTGATCCAGGGCTGAGCATCATGGCATTAAGGAGCCGAGGGATATGGAAGTGAGAGGTTCTGGGGCAGCAAGGAGGAAAAACCAAAGAAGGAATGGTAGTGGCACAGACTGAGGCAATGGTGGAAGCCAGCAAGGGCATTTTGGCTACCCTTTACAGCTTGCTAGCCTAAGTGACTGCCTATATTACTTCCTGGGTCAGGCTAGCCCTGGAGATCAAGTAGGCCCTTCATTATTGCGTCAAGAATGGGTAGACTTAGATTGGTTTGTGGCCCTTATCTGCTGTCATTTTCTGTGTTTCTTACTCTACATGTGTAGACTTCATCTTCGTTTTTTTGGGTGGCACTATCGTTTTTCTACTGATGACATTCATTTCTTTCTTGTGTTAATTCTCTTATGCCCTCCCCTTACTTTTAATATCGCTGTGTGTCTTTTAGTCATTTCTCCCCAATAGAGGCAAGCTCAAAATGGAAAATCTGTACTTTCTTGCGTTTTACACTCTCTCTCTCTCTTTTTTGGATTGCCCTCTCTTTTGTAATTTCATCCAGAAATTGCAATGTAACCTTTGTCCCACTTTTGTATTCATCCCATATGTCAACTTAGCTAAATCATATCAGTGTATTTTCACATATTGCAAGAATTAAACTGTATTTTTTTTTTCATGCCTACACTTTTGCAGATCACTGCTGTTAAGGCTTCTCTTTCTCCTTTGCAACTCCTTCAGTTGGTCAATAAGTCAGGTGCTTACATTGGGTTTGATTGATCAAAGCTCTTCTCCCACCTTTCTGCATCTATAACAGTGGTTCTTAATACTAATCTTCAGGATATGTAATGTTAATTTGAATGCTTGTGTAGCCCCTCTTCTAGGTGTAGCTATGAAGGCAGGGCACACTCAGTACCAGGGCTTAGTCCCACGAAAAGCTCCAAAAGAAAGATCTCCAAGACCCCAGGTGTAGTGTCGTAAGTAGAGATGTGAATCGGAACCGGAATCAGTTCCGATTCCGGTTCCGATTCACATGTGGTTTGTTTTTTTCATCGGGCCCGATCGCGGTTTTGTTTATCAGCTGCACCCGAGCCGATAAACAAAAAACCCCACCCAGACCCTTTAAAACTAATACCTTAGCTTCCCCCACCCTCCCGACCCCTTAAAAACTTTTTACAGGTACCTGGTGGTCCAGTGGGGGTCCCTGGAGCGATCTCCTGGTTTCAGGGAAAGCTCTGAGAGAGAGCGATGGTAAGTCACAGATGTAGTAGGCAGCGATGACTTCCAGCAGAAGTGAATTCCGAAGAAGTCCAGGAACGAGGGCCCTCGAGGAGCGAGTACCGGTTCCAGACTGCAACCTACAAAGTAAGAGAGAACGAGGCCCCCGAGGAGCGAGTACCCCTTGTTAGCCCAAGGAGGCAAAGTAGAGTAGATAGAACAAATCCTTATCCGTATCCATATCCTTATCCTTGCTAACTCGAGTTGTTAGCAATTCAGAGAACTTTAAATATCTGAAGCGGATGACATCATCTCAGGGAGAAGCCCCTGAGGTTTGCACCACTTCTGGTACTTGAGGCAGGGCTGTGCCGCGCACACGCGCCACTAGACATCAGGTCAACATGGAGGATTGCAGCGTAGGGCAGGTCCGGGGATGCCGGACGAGGATGGCCAAAAGATGCTGCGGCAGCCAGCCTTCCATCAACCCCAGAGGGAGTCGCCAATGCGGTAAGGTGGGTGGAGTGGAGATGTCGGGCAGCGACGGTCGCAACAGCAGGTTATAGCACAGTCAAAACGCCGATGTTCTGGTAAAATCTCTGCTCTGCTTTTCGAGAAGACATCCATGAAATCTTGAGGAAGGCCCACAGGAGTAGTGGCCAGAGAGATAGCATTCAGAGGCTGATCTCTCTAGAAACAGGTCTCAAAACAGAGCAGACCCCAGCTGGCAAGCTGGAGGGTTCCCCAGTCAAACTGGGGAGAATTTTGCTGGAGCCAACCCCAAGACTATAGGGTGCTGCCTTTTTGAGGACGGAGAAAGAAATTTGTTCTTCATGCAGGAGCTGTGTGCAGGGCATTGGTCATGAACTCAATGTGCCCCGGTAGAGGCTCTCCATAGATGGATAAAATGTATAAAAGATGGTCATGGGCGTTAATGGACAATTGTAGTTCCCTTACCAGGGCTCGAATAACGAAGTTCCCCCTGGCCCCCGAGTCCACCAAGGCAAGTGAGGGGAACGCCTGTCCATCCTTCAGGATGGTTACTGGAAGTGTCAATTGGGGGGAAGCATAGATACAGCCTAGAAGCATGTCCCCTCCGGCTACTAGGCTGGGTCGTTTCCTGGCTTCTGAGGACAGGCATTCACTAAGTGCCCTCTACCAGCGCAGAAGAAACAGAGACCTAGGCGGTGCCGGCAGAGCTTTTCCTCAGCCAAAATGTGGGTTCGGCCCATCTGCATCGGTTCCTCGGACTGTCCAGGAAAAGCCACCTCCGGGGCCGCGGGAAGGAGAGGATGGAAAAAGGCCGGCGCCTAGGGCACGAGTCTGCATGGGGACCGCAGTTCCTGGGCACGTTGTTGGAGGCATCAGTCTATTCGCCCCGCAAGATCAATCAAGGCATCTTGGGATTTCAGTAACTCTGGCTCATCTTTGATGCGTGACGACAGGCCCTCGAGGGAGATTGCCCGCAGACTGTCCTCCCACCAATTCAATTCCAAAGCCAGGGTGAGGAACTCAATGGCATAGTCGAACAACAGCCGGGCACCCTGGCGGAGGTGGAGCAAATCAGAGCTCAAGGTGGCTGAATACGCAGGATCCTTTACACATTCGGGAAGTGGAATTTTCCAGTGCAGGAGCATCGGGAGGTATATCAACATCCTGATGCTCCTGCAAAAAAAATTATCTACAACTCCTGAGTTGTAGATACATTTTTGGCAAATAATGTTGCTCTGGCAAGCTGTATTATTTTATTAGCATAGGATTATCTATGCATAGGTAAATAGTATGCATGCAAAGCAGCTAATTTCAATAGGGAGTGGATTTTAGGGTTAATTATAGTGCAATATCATGAATATTGTGCAAGATCACCAGGATATGCCATTATTTCATGATAAACAGTGTTTTTGTGTGTTAATTACTTATCAAAGTTTAGTAAATCTACATCTAAATTAGTGGAATGCATATAGATCTTCCAAAATGGGCTTTTTAAATAGCCTCCATGACTTTTAACCCTTGTCACTGATTCCTATTTGCCTTCTTCTAACTAGTTTCCTCATCTTATCATAGTCTCCTCTTTTAAAGTTATATCATTGTGGAAGTTTTATGTTTTATGTGCTCTAGAGACTATATCTCAAATTTGATTGCATTATGATCGTGCTCCACCACTGCTATCTCTTGCACGCAGTCTCTTTTCTGTGGGAGTGTGATCAAACTGTGTGTTTCTGTGAATTCTTGGTGCCAAGAAATAAGTTGGACACTTGTGTGATGTTCCAAAAACTAATTATACTGTTTATCTTGCTCGGTGGAAACTAACTGCTATTAAATAAATGTATTCTGATGGGGGAGGAGCATCATGGTGGCATGAGACAAGCCACACTCTGCCTCTGCTCCGGTTTCTTTCTGCACAATGCCTTCTAAAAGAAAAGGGAAAGTTTGGGCTTTTTCTTTGGAGCCTTTTACCTCCTTCAGGGCAATCTTCTACCTCCTTCAAGTCTGGACTGGTGAGGTTGATCCCTCCCCTCCACCCCCCCCCCCCCAAAAAAAAAACCAAACAAACAAACACAGTACTAAAATCTATGGATGCATGGCATAAAACCAGAACTGCGTCAGGAACCATGTTATAAGAAATGTAAACAGAACCTCAAAACATGGCTCTTCAAGCAAGCCTTCACCTGAGCTAGCCATCTTACCTCCTTCCCCCTCGGATTTTTAGTCACCCCCCACCCTCCATCGCCTGTCCTTAGTTACCTCTGTCCCGCCAATTACATTTTACCTTCTCAGTTATGGTATGTATGTATTTATTTTGTTATTTAATAATCTAAACTAAGTTCTATCTAGTAAACATACCATTCATAACTATTAGTTACATTGATTACCAAGTTATATGTATATGTATGTATTTATTTTTGTCATATAATGACCACTTAATCTAAACTAAGTTCTACCTAGTAAATATTCCTCTCATGGCTATTAGTTACATTGATTACCAAGTTATATGTATCGCCTGTTGCTGAATTGCTGTTCGCTAAGTTATATGTAAAGCCTGTTGCTGAATTGCTGTTCGCTGTAAACTGATTAGATGCTCCAATCGATTATCGGTATATAAAAATACGAAATAAAATAAATAAATAACTGTCCTGAAACAATGAAGCCAGTTGATAATATTATTGCAGAATAGTGAGAATTTTGAACTAAGGCAAGAAATGAGTGGAAACTAAGGAAGCTATTTCTAAAGGGGACGGCGTGGGCAGGCAATAGCAGGCAACAAGTCCTATTTGATAAGGGATTTGAGCACATGGACTGGAGTGGAGAACTATTGGTCCACAGGAGAAATCTTTGATGAGTCACACCTCTTGTCATTTCCATCCCTGCTCCAGGACATAATGGTTTTACCCACATACTGCATGGACTTGTACTGTAACACCTGCAAGAATAGTGGACCCTTGACCTTGAGGTGAGATTGGCACAACCTAGTGAGCAAGTCCACTATTTCCACACCGGCAGCTGGCAGAGGAGCCCTGTGGCGGGACCAGCTGGAGCTTCGCCTATTCCAGCTGTCTTTCCCGCAGGTTGAACCCTTGGGTTCTGGCAGCTGGTAGGTCTAGGGCAGTCCAGAGAGGAGAATCCAAGGCTAAACAAAAGTCGGGGCAGGCAGCTGACAGCAGAGCTGAATAACAATCCAAAGGTCGGGGAGGCAGCAGACAGTAGAGAAGAAGAACAGGTCAGAGATCGGGGCAGGCAGCAGACAGGTCAAAGTCAGGTCCAAAGCAGAGGGTCAGGTCCAGGCAGCCATCACAGAAGGTCAGGGTCCAAGCCAGGTTCAGAATCCAAGAAGTCAAGCCAAAGGGAACGGGACAGACCAAGGAACAAGACAAGGCAAGGAAACAGACAAGGCAGGCAAGGACAAGAAAAGGACTGGGCACAAACAAGGCAAGGAGACAGGCATCAAACACTGGGCTACAAGGCATACCAGGAGACCTGTTGCTGAGGTGCTGGCTGGTTGCAAAGGACTTCCTTATATACTTATGGAGGATGTGATGTCATCAGCTAGTGCCACAGGAAGTCTGACTTAGGGACCTATAAAGGGAATCCAGAGTGACAGGAAGTTCTACTCCAGGTCCTTGCCTGTTTTATTTGTACATTGCTTTGTTTTACCGTTGTAATTAATTGCAATTAATCAAGTATTAATAAAAGCATAAACATATACAGCATGCTGCCAGAGGCTGTGCCAGAGTTGCTTCGGATCAAAGATGAAGGGCATGTCATGTACTTCCAGTTTATCTAAGAAAGGCAGAACTGCCTGCCCTTAACTTGTTTCTTATGAATTGGGACTTGTTGCCTGCTACTGCCTATGCCTTCCCCTTTAGAAATTGTTTCCTTAGCTTCCACTCATTTCTTGCTTTTAGCTTAAGATTCTCACTATCCCCTACTCTAATTCTCAGCAGTAGAGATGCCAACTGGCTCCATGTTTTTAGGACAGTCAGATTCAGTTCTGGTTTTATGCTATGCATGCATAGATTTTCAGTCCTGTGTTTGTTTCTTGTATGAATACATTTGCTTCAGAAGCAATCTAGGCAAATTTTAACCTGAGTAATCTCTGTGTAATTCCTGTGAATTTGATATAGTCCACAGGATAATGTTCCTCCTTTTGTCTTTTAAGCATCTGTCTAAAGGTCCTTTATTTTACTAAAGAGAAAACTAATCAGTACAAAAAGCAGAATATTCCTTTATATTCTTTTAGGTGTGCAGTGTTTTCTGTCAACAGAGGGCATGCAGAGACCCCTGTGGGAAGTTTGCAGACTTCTCCAGGAGAAGGATAGTAAGAGCTGCTGCTAGTGGCTCTGTGGAGAGTTAGGATGCCAGAAAAATCTGCAGGCCCTTGGAGGGGGGATTCAGCAGGAAACCTTTAATTCATTCTTCTGACCATCTGCATTCTGAACAACAGGACTGGCATTGGGGCTGGCTGCCTGCAATTCAGTGGATCAGTCTTACCAGTACCTTGGACTTGAAACATACTTCCATGGGATTTGTGAGTTGATGCAACATAGGGAACGGCATTCCTGATCACGTTTTAATTATGATGCAGTGGATTGGGAGTGACAAATTCCATGTTCTGGTATGGTAGCCAGGTAGTAACATACAACTTGGCACAGATGGAATCTTTCCTGCTCCAAACACAAAGATATCCCTTGTACTCTGGACCCTGCTGCCTAAAAGTGGAACAAAACCCATTGGTACGTCTGCACCTCTAGCACAGAGGAGCAAGCGGAGAGGAGAAAATACCTGTCTATTAGGAACAGGCATATTAACTGCAAATAGACTGATTTATGCTGCCCTATATACTTATATATGTCTACCTCTAGTAAAAGGGAGGTACTGCATCTTTGAGACGATCAGAGATACAGAAGGGCTGATTTTCAGCTTCTATTGAGCTGAACAAGTCAGACAGATAAACGTATCCCACTAACTTGACTGAGCTATTCAGCAGCACAGCCATGTTGACGAATATATTCGGCTGCCTTTAGGATAGCTGAATTGCAGTCTTAGACTTATCTAGCTAACTAAGCCATATAGGGCCCAATATTCAAAAATAAACTTTTATTTAAGTTAACTAGATAAGACTTATCCGGTTAACTTAAATTGGATATTCAGCAACACAGTTTTTATTTAGCTGGATAAGTTAAATCCAGTTAAATTAGACCAGCTCTATGGCAGGTCTAACATATTTGATTAATTTAATTGATTGAGGTTGAATATCGGCTAAGTTAACCAGATAAATAGCGCCGCACCAATCCGCCCATTCCCTGCCCATTGACTATCTGGGTATCGACTTAGTCAAATGAGTGACTTATCCGACTAAGCAGAGGCTGCTGAACATAGCAGTATATTCAGCAGCTGACACTTAACCAGATAAGTCCTACTTATCCGGCTAAGAATGTTTCAATATTGGCCTCATAATATTGGTGTTTATCCAGCTATGTTAACTGGACAAGTGTCCCAAACCCCAGAATGTCCTGCCCTCACTTAGCCAGCTAACTTTTTAACTGGATACAATTTAGCCAGCTAAGTAGCTGCTGTTGACCATGCTCGGATATTCAAACAGTGCTGCTTAGCCTGCTAAATCCGATCTTAACTGGTAAGTGGCATTGAAAATAGGGTCCTATTAGTGTTTTATTTGTGTATTATCAACTGGACTTAAATAAGTGTGTTCCTTTACTAATAGGCCCTGGCTGTTATTCTCCCTCAAACAGATGAGAACCCCTGCATTCATTATATTAAAGACTGAGCCAGGGCTACATCTGCAAAATCTGCCTAAGATTAGCAGAAATCTCCAGTGAATTTTGTTGTTAAGTGTAGCTGTTTCTGTCAATCCATGGTAGATTTTCCTGGAAGTGGAGGCCATTTTTACTTAAAAAAAAAAAGTGTTTGTGATTAAACGGTGATCCAGAGATTTTGTAGAATTCCCATGGATTTAGTCATGAACATATTTTTATCAGGTTTGTACATGATTACATGCATACTATTTCAATTATCTTCAGTCTTTCATCATTCCATGCTCCCTTTCCACTATTTTAACCCCATTCACAAGTATATCATCTACACACATCTATGCCTTTCCTGTTGCACTTTTTCTTGATAATAATCTCCCTTCTTCTGCCCTTGCCCCCTTCCTCTGATCATTTAAAATTAAACTTTAAGAGCATAAGAAGTGTCATTCTGGGTAAGATCAAGGTCCATTGAGCTCAGCATCCCGTCTCCTACAATGGCCAGTCTGGGTCAAAAGTACCTATCAGATCCCCATTAGCTGATCCATTTCAGGGATAAATGCCGGCCTTCCTAAGTTTACCTAACTAATAACTGTTTATGAACATTTCCGTCAAGAACTTATCCAATCCTCTTATCAACCCCACTATGTTAGTTGTTTTGACCACATCTTCCAGCAATAGCTTGATTGTGCGCTAAGTGAAGAAATACTTCCTACCATTTGTTTTAAATCTGCCAGATGCTAGTTTCATGGAGTGTCCCCTAGTCCTAGTGTTATAAAGAAAGGGTAAATAACCATCCCCTATTTACCCATTCTACCTCATTCATGACTTTATAAATCTCAATCATATCCCCTCTCAATTTCTTTTCCAAGCTAAAGAGCGTTGATCTGTTTAGCCTTTCGCCACAAGGGAGTTTTACCATCCCTTTTATCATTTTTGTTGCCCTTTTCTGGACCTTCTCTATGTCCGTGATGTCTTTTTGAGATGAGGCAACCAAAACTGTACACAACACTCAAGGTGCGGTTGCACCATGGATCAATACAAAGGCATTATATGATATTCTCAGCTTTGTTCTCCATTCCTTTACAAATGATTCCTAACTCTCTATTTGTCTTTTTGACTGCTGCCACACACTGAGCCAAAGATTTCAAGGAATTGTCCACAAAAACTCCAAGGTCTTTTTTCTGGACAGTGACTCCTAACATGAAACCCAACATCGTGTAACTGTATTTGGGATTATTTTTCCCTACGTTCATTACTTTGCACTTGTCCACATTAAATTGCATCTGCCACGTAAAATTCTCCTAGTCTCGCAAGGTGCTTCTGCAGTTCTTCACAATCTGCTGCTATTTTAATGACTCAGAACAATTTTGTATCATCTGCAAATTTGGTCACCTCACTTTCTCCTGTTCATTTACAAATATAGTAAATAACACATGTCCCAATACAGACCCCTGGGGCATTCCACTAACGACCTTTCTCTGTCTGAAAAATGTACCATTTAGTCTTACCCTCTTTTATCCAGTTACCAATCCACATAAGAACACAAGAAGTTGCCATACTGGGTCAAAGCGAGGGTTCATCAAGCCCAACATCCTGTTTCCAACAGTGGCCAATCCAGGATACAAGTATGCAATACCCATGCAACTAATGCTGGTAATAAGCAGTTGCTATTTCCTAAGGGGTAGATTTTATAACATGCACACGCCGACATGCACATGTTATAAAATACGGGGCGGCACGCACAAGGGGGGGGGGGAGAATTATGCAATTATGCAATTTTGCAATTAGAAGCAACCCGGCCTGAGACCAAGATGGCCGCCGACCACTGAGGACGTGAAAGCAGCAGCTCCTGGTCTGTCGAAATTTTGGCTTGGCTTTTCTGTTTAATTTCTTTGGACTTTCATTTACTTGAACCATGCCGCACACAAAAAGAAAAGCTAAAGTGAGAGAAGGATTACCTAGCACTGAAGATAACCGACAGCCAAGTATAGTTGCTGCTTTTGCTAAGACGCCATCGATTAACCCCGAGGGTGGAGTCGCTGGAGCCGGTATAGAGCAATTGCCTGGCTCCCTGACTTTTGAAACAACTTTGAGCCCGGGGGCTCCAACAACGCCCGAACCTCCTGCGCGTGGTGAGTTCCTTTCTTTTCAAGATCTGCACACCCCTGACTTACAGAGAAGAGCAAAAGAGAGTTTTGCTTCTTCGGAGAGCCCGATAGCCTCGAGCTCCAGTAAGCAGGGAGAGGGAACCGCTCGCTGCACAGAACAACGAGAAGAAGGCGCAGTAGCAGAGGTAGGAAGTGAGAATGGATCGTTATCGCTTACTTGCTCTACTCCCATAATAGCTCCTTCCCTGGGTGAAATCAGGAATATACTGTTTTCAATGCAGAAGTCCATAAACGCACTAACTATGTCAGTACAAGAAGCAATATTGAAATCCCAGAAAATGGAGGAGCAGAATGAAAAATTAATAAAACGTATAACCCTGATGGAGGGTAGAGTTGATAATATGGCTAAAATACAAGTGAATTTGATAACATCAGAAAAAATGCAAGAGAATAAAATGGAACTGCTTGAAAATCAGATAAAAAGAGCTAACCTGAGAATACTAAATTTCCCGATGACCAGGATGATGACGGCAAAAGATTTATTCTCAAGTTATTTGATGAACATTTTGAAATATTCCCAAGATAATTTACCATTATTATCGAGGATTTACTACTTGCCACAGCGTAATCCGAAGGATAAGGGGAATGATCAAGAAGAGAATCAACCAGATGAGGATGTGAATGCGGATTTAAATCTTACCGAATTTTTAGAGAAATCTTTTGAATCTGAAATAAAAACTAGAGCAACAGTATTGATTCAATTTGCAAGTGTAATTGACAGAGATAAAGTGCTAAGATCATATTTTAGATTTCAGAAATTGAAATTTTATGGATATACAATACAGATATTTCCAGACATTGCAAAGAGTTCCCAGATAAAAAGAAAAAAGTTTCTTGCAATGAGGGGGGAAGCTATAGATTGTGGAGCAAAATATTTTCTATGTTTTCCATGTAGGTGTATATTAAATTTCAGAGAAGTAAAGTATGTTTTCATTGAACCTGAACAATTGCAGGTATTTTTAGATTCTCATTCTCAATCCTAGAGAAACTCTGAATAGTAGTTGGGGGAAAAAAAAATGGGTATGGTGTCACTCTCTGTTCGGTTTAGGCAATTTAATGGATATAAATATTTCTTAGGAGTATTGCTCTAGTTTCCTCTTGGTCTCCCCATAGATTTCTTTGGGGATTTATTCAATATGATTACAGATATAGGGTATTTCGTTTTACTTTTTGAATGCTGACATAAATGCTTGAAATTTCTTTTTTATGGTGTATCTGTATCTGTAAGACTCATATTGTAATTATGTTTTCTTGTAATAATGAAAAAATTCAATAAAATATAAAATATAAAAAAAGAAGCAACCCGGCCTTCCCCAGTTCTCTCCCAGTCTACTCCAATTAAAGAGCGGATGGTGAGCAAACTTCCCTACCCCCTGCCCATCCTCCCTCCCTCTTCCCCTGTCCTCCCCGACCCCTTAAAAGGTCATACCTTTTTTTTTCCCTTTGTTTAAGAACGGCAGGCTGTTGGTGCGTGATCCCCCGGCACAGCAGCAAATGGCTCCACCCCGCTCTGCTCCTGGACCGCCTCTCCCCACTCCCCAGACTTCCCCTTTTGCGAGGCCTGGCTCTTGTGTGTGTAATGGGTGTTACACGCATGGCCGGGCCTTGCGCGTGCCACACACATTTTAGAAGGAGCCCGGCCGCGCGCATAACCCCCGGATTTTACGCGCAGTGGAGGGGATTTCAAATTTGCCCATAAGTCAACTTGATTAAAAGCACTTTATGGACTTTTCCTCCAGGAACTTGCTCAAACCTTTTTTAAACCCAGCTAAGCTAACTGCCTTAACCAAATCTTTTTGAACGAATTCCAGAACTAAATTGTGCATCAAATGAAAAAACATTTTCTCTGATTTGTTTTAAATTAGAAAGCTTGCTAATTTCATGGAATGCTCCCAAAATCGCTTTTTTACTGTCCTAGTGGACAACTATGAATCTGATCCCATCAGTCTTCCCCAAGGTGTGCCCCAAGGTTCTTCACTCTCCTCGACGCTATTTAATATATACATGATTCCCCTTACCACGCTTCTCACTAACCTGCACATCAAGCATTTTATTTATGCTGACGATGTGCAACTCATCTTCCCTTTCTCTGACTCTATCCAAACTGCTTTACAAAACTGGGAATCCTGTCTTTCCTCCATCAACCAACTCCTAAAGGACATGCACCTAGCTCTAAATTCCAACAAGACTGAGCTATTAATCATATCTAATAGGCAACCGCTCCCAGACATCCCACTTGCTTACTCATCCACCAATTTCCCATCGCACACTTGTAATTTAGGAGTCATTATTGATAATCACCTTTCTTTTAAACCATTCATTAAATCCATCATAAAGGATTGCTATTTTAAGCTACAAACGATAAAGAAACTCAGACCCCTACTACACTTCAATGATTTCCGTACAGTACTCCAGTCTATTATTTTATCGAAAATTGACTATTGCAATGCACTCTTCCTTGGCATTCCCGCAACATACACTAAGCCATTACAACTCCTACAAAATGCCGCCGCTCGGATACTGTCAAACACAAAGAAAAGAGATCACATCACTCCCACACTTATCGAACTACACTGGCTCCCTATACAGTCACGAATTCTATATAAAACACTATCTATCATACACAAGAGTCTATTAAATTCCAACCTCAACTGGCTTAATCCCCCCCTCCTACCTCGCACCTCCAAGAGACCTACCCGCCCAGCCCTCCAAGGAACACTTCGTGCCCAATCTATCAAATCTTTTAAACTCTCCTCTACTATAAACAGAGCCTTTTCTCTTGCCGGCCCCACCATATGGAACTCCCTGCCCCATGATATTCGCATGGAGACATATACCCCCACTTTCAAAAAGAAACTTAAAACCTGGCTCTTTCAACAAGCCTACCCCATGTCACCCCCTATTACATAAAACCCCTCTGTGAATTTTACACTGTTATTTTGTTATGAACGCCTTATGTCCGCTGATTTTGTACTGTGCACTCTCATGTATATAGTTATAGTTACAGTTCTATTGCATTGCATCTACCCATTGATGTTTGTTATATGTAAGGGCTCCTCCCAAAAGTTAATTGTATTTTTCTTAGTTCACTAAGTTATCTGTTACATGTAATTTTATAAGAGATAGTAATGTAAGATAGTAATGTAATGTAAGATAGTAATGTAAGATAGTAATATAAGAGATAGTACATGCAATTTTATAAGAGATAGTAATTTATTCAAGAAACTTCACAGTATAATGTATATAATGTAAATAAGGTAATCCTTACAGTTCTACTCTCTTATTCTTATCTCTCCTCCAAGTTTAAGACCCTTGTTGTAATGTAACTTTTGATCTCCTTGCACTTGTTTATGTTCTGTTCTTTGTTCTCACCCCTTGTTACATGTAAACCGGCATGATGTGGTTTCTAACCATGAATGCCGGTATAGAAAAAACGCAAATAAATAAATAAAATAAATGTAAGGGCCCCGCCCAAAAGTTTTTGTTCATTGTGAACCGATGCGATGTGCGAACGGATATCGGTATAAAAGAGATGTTAAATAAATAAATAAATAAATAAATACATAGTTCTTCTATTATCTGAAAGGGTAAACAACTGATTCACATTTACCTGTTCTAGTCCTCTCATGATTTTGTAGACCTCTATCATATCCCCTCTCAGCCGTCGCTTCTCCAAACTGAACAGCCCTAACCTCTTCAGCCTTTCCTCATTGGGGAGCTGTTCTATCCCCTTTATCATTTTGGTTGCCCTTCTCTGCACCTTCTCCAGTGCATCTATATCTTTTTTGAGGTGCAGCAACCAGATCTGAATACAGTATTCAAGGTGCAGACTCACCATGGAGTAATACAGAGGCATTATGACATTCTGTGTTTTATTCACCATTCCCTTCCTAATAATTCCTAATATTCCTTTTGCTTTTTTGACTGCTGCAGCACACTGATTGGATGATTTCAAAATATTGTCCACTATGACACCTAGAACATTTTCCTGGGTGGTACCTTCTAACATGGAACCTAACTTTGTATAACTAGAGCATGGGTTTTTTTTCTCTATATGCATCACTTTGCACTTGTCCACATTAAATTTCATCTGCAGTTTGGATGCCTAATCTTCTAGTCTCGCAAGTTCCTCTGCAATTTATCATTACCTGCTTGTGATTTAACTACTCTGAATAATTTAACTACTCTGAATAATTTCCAGATCATTTATAAATATATAAAAAAGCACCGGTCCAAGTACAGATCCCTGAGGCTTTCTACTGTTTATCTCTCTCCACTGAAAAAACTGACCATTTAATTCTAATCTATTTCCTGTCTTTTAACCAGTTTGTAATCCACAAAAGGACATCGCCTCCTATCCCATGTCTTTTTAATTTTCTTAGAAGCCTCTCATGAGGAACTTTGTCAAACGCCTTCTGAAAATCCAAATACACTACATCTACTGGCTCACCTTTATCCATATGTTTATTAACCCTTTCAAAAAAATGTAGCAGGTTTGTTAGGCAAGACTTCCTTTGGGTTCAGTCCCTGCTGGCTGTGTCTCATGAAACCATGTCTATCTATATGTTCTATGATTTTGTTCTTTATAACAGTTTCCACAATTTTTCCCGGCACTGAAGTCAGCCCCACCAGTCTATAGTTTCCTGGATAACCCCTGGAGCTCTTTTTAAATATAGGACACTGCCTCTGATCCCCTGACTTTCCAATTTACTGAGCAGTCTCTCATGATGAACTTTGTCAGATACTTTCTGAAAATCCAAATACACTATATCATCTTTATCTACATGTTTATTTACACATTCAAAAAAACCTAGTGAATTGGAAAGGCAAGACTTCCCTTTGAAAAATCATGTTGACTCTTTCCCATTAAATCATGTCTATTTATGTGATCAGTAATTTTGTTTTTAAGAATAACTGCAACCTATTTTGCCAAGCATAGATGTCAGGCTCACTGATCTTTAGAATTCCAGATCACCCCTGGAGCCCTTTTTAAAAATTGGAATCACATTGGCTACCCTGATAGATTGCAAATATCATGGAGTGAAGAGCTGGTGGTTATAATCCCTGATGCAGAATCGGTGATGGACCAGATGGCACTAGCTTGAACAGGACCAGGACTGGCCTGGCACCAGGATCTTCTGCTTCAACCAGCCACCTCCCTCACGAGTTGAGACCTTAGGTTCTCATGACTGGCAGGACTTAACAGAAGGTGCTCTCAAGAACAGGTACAAAAAGATAACCACTAAGGCAGAGCAGGACTACAGAAACAGAGAGACAAAAGAGTATCTATAAAACAAATGCAGAATAGAGAGTGCACCACAAGACACAGGTCAGGCAGACAAACAGAAAAAATAAGGCAAAACAAAGAAGAACAGGAGCAGACTAAATACAGGAAGGTCACAGACTTGGGACAGTACACATAAGGCTAGAATAAGACACAAACAAAAGTTAGGAGGAACAGAGGCCACAACAAGGATCAGGATTGACTCCAAGTTGAGGTATAGTACTCTCTTCCTAGCTTGATGTACTCTCTACCTAGCTGCAAACAAGCCAGGTAGAGAGTACATAGTACAAATCAACTCCTCTTTTACCTTTCATCACTCTAAATGACAGAAAATCTTCACTGATGTCAACTTTGCTGTTTGTACTTCTGATTGTGTATGTAAAACTGCCCCCCAAAACTTATCCCCCCCCCCCAAACGTCACCATGAGTTAAAAGTGGCCCCCTCTTACAGTGGTATAACTAGTAAACTTACATACTGCTTCCTCCCCTTCCTGCCATTTGTGATTAAAAAAAAACCTTTTCAGTTGCTAATGTAGGCACAGTTCTAACACTGGCAAATACCAACTTTTAAAGCAATCAAAATAAACAGTCAGTAATACAGGGTGGCCCATGGAAACATAGCCCACTTCCAATACCAGTGCATTGGAAGCAGGCTACTTTTCCATGTAGTTTAACCCTCCAAAAACCTTTTGTCTCAAGATTTAAATGCTTTTTTTCCAGCAAGTCCAAGCTTGCCACCAGCAGGTGAAGTTCTACTGTCAGCCCTCCCTTTCGACTGAGGTATAACTCAGTTCTTACTTTCCTTTATATCTTTTCTTAAAAGGCTATTACTTCAAACAAAAATACTTCATAACTCTACTCTACCTTCTCTTTTCTATATCCTGTTCATTTTGTTTGTCTGTTTTCTATAGTCATGTGTAGCTGTATTGTGATTTAGTAAGGTGAAATAGTCTTGCAACAACCCAAACGTTCCATAACCCAAGGAAGAAGAACTCCGTGGCAACCTTCGTAGAAAGCTGAAAAACCTGTTGCACAGTAGATCTGTCCTGCCATGTTATACAGTTATACATGCCCCTAACAGATCCCTCAGTTCTAACTTTACAATCCCTCATAAGATACCTCCCTCTCTTAGTTGCTACCATCTTGGATTTTCAGCTTCATGCATTGACTTTCATATCTTCAATAATGTACACTTTGTATATAGTTTTATAATCATATATGCTACTTCCTCCCCAATGCATCTACTGTAAATAGTTCCTTGCAATCTATACAACTCCTTCCCCCCCCATGCAACCCTTTCAACTCTTCATTCCCCTCCCTATATGCAATATACAACCCCTCTCCCCTCTATACATTCCGTCCATCTTCATCCCCCCTCTACCCCCTTTCTTTCTTTCCCCCCACTCCCTCCCCCAATCATTTCTCTCAATACCATCTCAGTTATCCAACAACCTCTATTTAAGTCTCTCTATTTAAGCCTCGTTCATTGTATAGTTTATTTAATTTTATTTTATTATTCACTGTTTTCCTATAAGTTCTATGTAAAGCCTCTGTTTTGCTGATTTTGAAGTTATAATGTAAACCGAACTGATGTTATCCTACGAAGTCCGGTATATAAAAACCACAAATAAATAAAATACAGTAGTGCACAGCGTACAACAGCCTCAGTCAATATTTGTAGGACGACTGCTTGGAAGTCTTTGCACACTT
Organism: Rhinatrema bivittatum; assembly: GCF_901001135.1. Classification (NCBI taxonomy): domain Eukaryota; kingdom Metazoa; phylum Chordata; class Amphibia; order Gymnophiona; family Rhinatrematidae; genus Rhinatrema; species Rhinatrema bivittatum. Next base: position 561,250,019 of record NC_042617.1, on the reverse strand, counting down.
TGTCCAGACTGAACATAGTCCAAACTGAACATAGTCCATTATTACCTATTCGCTCAGACTCTGCCTTAATCATGGTAATTAATATCCCTACCTCATAAGGGCAATTCATCAACGCTATAAGCACATTGACTGGCATATATGTTCTCTCTATTTAAACCCCTGCTTCTTTTCTCTGATCCAAGTTATATTACTCCCTTGTTTTATTGTAACTGCATTCCTTAGCCTTCTCTTGTTTAATGTTTTTACTACTATTATTATTATTTTTATTACTTAGATCAATGTTATTTTTTACCTTTTGTTCCCTATCCACTTGTTAATTGTAAACCGACTTGATGCGATATTTATCGCGAATGCCGGTATAGAAAAAAATAAAAATAAATAAATAAATATTGCATGTAGATGCTTCTCTCTTCTTGTATGGCTGTGGTTGGCAGCATCGTTCAAAAGTGCATGGATTTCAGACAAAAGTAGTTTTATTTACTTAATATTAAATAACAAACAGGGATGCATTAAACACCCATTGCCTGAATACCACTTTTTAGTATTAACTTTAGAGTTTATGATGGAACAAGAACAATGTTTGGGTACTTGCCAGGTTCTTATTTGGGTAATTTCCAGGTTCCTGTGGCCTGGTTTTGGCCTCTGTTGGAAACAGGATGCTGGGCTTGATGGACCCTTGGTCTGACCCTACTTGGCATTTTCTTATGTTCTTATGTATTTTTATTTAACAGCTTTTATATACCGACGAACGTTGGGAACATCTCATCGGTTCACAAAAAAACAAAAATCAGCAACAAGCGCTTTACAAGGAACAAAGAACTGAAAGAAAAAGTAATCTTAGGAAGAAGTAGTCTTAGGAAACAAAAGAACTAAGGAAAATTAAGGAGGGGCTAGGAGGGGGAGGGGCAAGCGGGCGGGGGGGAGGTGAACTGGGGGGGAGGGAGAGGAGGTAGGGATCAAAGGAGAGGGAGAAATGGTTGACTATATTTAACATAACATTCTTAGAAGGAGGCACTAAGTACAAGTTATCTACAAATTATATACATGTTATATACAGATGTTAGCTAGCATGGGAGTTAAGACAGGTTGCATTATGTTCTTAATGAGACAGAATGCATATTATTCTACAGTTACGTTCTGTACTATGTTGAAAGCAAGGATAGTTGGGGTGCCTCCTCTTAATCACATTTATTTATTTATTTATGTTTGGTTTTATATACCGACATTCATTGGGGTATATCACATTGGTTTACATAATAACTCGGAGAATAATAAGACTAAGATGTCTTATTATTATTAAATTGTAACAGTAAAAAACTTTAAAAACTCATTACATTGTATGATTGTAACAGTAAGAACTTGGGGAACAGATTGGAACTTAAATGTGATACGCGAGCTCTAAGGGCATGGAATTCCATAGGGATGAGCCGGCTATGGAGATGGCTCGCTCCCTGGTGGAGGAAAGGTATGCAGTTTTGAGAGAGGGGGTGAAGAGGGTTCCTTGATGAACTGATCTCGATGGCCGGTCAGAGGAGTGGAAACAGGGGGGATCGTCAAGCCAAGAGAGGTTATGGTTGTAGAGGGATTTGTGGATGATAGTGAGGGTTTTATGTATTATACGGGCTGGGATGGGGAGCCAGTGCAATTCCTTAAGAATGGGGGTGATGTGCTCAGCTTTACGGGTGTTAGTCAGGACTCTCGCCATGGCATTCTGCAGTATTTGGAGGGGCTTGATGGTAGTGTAGGGAAGGCCAAGGAGTAAGGAGTTGCAGTAGTCCAATTTCAAGAATAATGTCGCTTGTAGGACAGTGCGAAAATCTTGTGCATGGAGCATGGGTCTGAGTTTTTTTTAGGACCTGTAGCTTGTAGAAGCCTTCTCTTATGGTAGTGTTAATGTGCTTTTTAAAGATGAGTTGATTGTCAATCGAGACCCCAAGATCTCGAACATGAGAAGGGAAGGAGTCGGCGGAGAAATTAGGGTCTTGGAGATTGAGTGGAGAGAGGTACTGATGATTAGAGATGAGGAGGAGTTCAGTTTTGGAAGTATTGAGGGCCAAATGGAGGTTGGTGAGGAGGATATTTATGGAAGAGAGGTAGCTTTCCCAAAACTTAAGGGTTTGGGGAAGGGATTCTTTGATAGGGATGATGATTTGAACATAGTCTGCATATAGAAAACATTTGAGGCCAAGGTCAGAGAGGAGATGGCAGAGGGGCAGTAAGTATATATATTGAAGAGGGTGGAGGATAAGGATGAACCCTGAGGGATGCCTTGGGTCAGCTGGATGTGGGAGGATTCAGATTTGGCGATTCTAACGGAGTAGGCTCTATTGTTTAAGTACGAGGTGAACCAAAGTAGGGCAGTGTCAGTGATACCAATATCGGTTAACCGGTCCAGGAGGATCTTATGGCTAATGGTATCAAAGGCAGTGGAGATGTCAAGGATGGCAAGAATGAATGATTGCCCATGATCCATGCCTTTGAGTAAGGTGTCGGTTAAAGAGAGTAGGAGGCTTTCTGTATTGAGGGATTTGCGGAATCCAAATTGGGATGGGTGTAGGATGTTATGATCCTCAAGGTAATCGGTGAGTTGGGAATTGACGATCTTTTCCATGACTTTGGCCAAGAATGAAGGTTGGAGATAGGGCAGTAATTGGAAGGATTGGAGGGTTTTTTAAGGAGGGGCTTAACCACAGCGAATTTAAGTGGGTCAGGGACTCTACCTTGGGTGAGGAAGCAGTTGATGATATCGGCAAGGGGTTTTGAGATGATGGAGGGGATGGATAGTAGGTTTTTTGTGGGTATGTGTGCAGCACGTTTGATTCTTTTTAAGGTCGATTCAATGTCTTTGGCTGAGGTAAGCTCGAGGGAGGCAAGGTTAGAGTTAGGAGTTTTGGGGAGGGGATTGGAAGGGGTGGGATTGGGGGAGAATTGGATGAGGATGTTGTCAATTTTGTTTTTAAAGAACTGGGCGAGTTCTTCGCATTTGCTACCAGCTTCATCATCCGTGATGGGGGGGGGGGGGGGGGGAAGGGTTTAGTGAGTTCTGCTACATATGCGAAAAGGGCTTTAGGGTTGTATTGATAGTCATGGATTTTTGCAGCATAGAAGTCATGTTTGGTGTGGAGAATCAGGAGTCTGTAAGCGTGGAGCGTGGATTTGTAGGAGGCTGCATGTTTAGTGGAGGCGTTTTTACGCCTCCACTAAACATGCATTACATTTGATTCTGAGGACGTTCTTTAGTTCTTTTAGTTTGGGAGAGTACCATGGTTTTCTTATGTTGTGTGACTGGGGAATCTCTTTAATAGTAAGTGGGCATAGTTGGTTGGCTATCATGGATGTGATGTTGTTCCATGAAGCAAGGGCAGCGTCTGGGGAGGAGAGGTCTAGGTTGTTGAGGGAATTAGTGCAAGAGGTGATCAGGTCATTGGTGGGACAGGATTTATGAAAGGAAATGGTGTGGCTGTGGGTGTGGGTCAGAGTGAGGAGGGCCTTAGTGGTAAAGGATGCCTTGATAAGGGAGTGGTCAGACCATAGGACCGGTGTACAGGTGGGTAAATCAAGGAATTGGAGGCTGGAATTGGTGAAGATAAGATCAAGGATGTGTCCTGCTTTGTGTGTGGGTGAGGAGATAAGTTGCTGGAAACCAATGGCATGTAGGGCATTGAGGAAGGTCAGGCAGGATGAGGTGGGGGGGGGGGGTATCTACATGGAGATTGAAGTCTCCTAAGATAATAGCAGGGGTGTCGATATTCAGGTTATTGGAAATAAATTTGATCACTCAATGTGTTAGCAAATTCCAAGACCTTATATATCCGTCGTGGGTGACGTCATCTTCAGGGGACGCCCCCGAGGTTCGCGCCATCGCCGGTACTTCAGTCGGGGCCACGCCACATGCGCACCCCTAGGCCCTCCAGGAACAATGGCGGTTTGCAGCGTCTAGCTGGTCCGGGGATGCCAGAGGACTTCGGCAGAACAACATCGCGGCAGCCAATTTTCCCACGGACGAAGAGGGAGGCACCAAAGAGGTAAGGAGGGCAGAGAGAGGGTGTCGGGAACCCTCTCTCTGCCCTCATTTGGAGTACTGTGTTCAGTTCTGGAGACCATATCTCCAAAGGGACAGAGGATGGAGGTAGTTCAGAGAAGGGCGACCAAAAAGGTGGATGGTCTGCATAAAATGAGGAGAGGTTGAAGAACCTAAATATGTACACCCTGGAGGAGAGGAGGAGCAGGGGTGATATGATACAGACTTTCTGATACTTGAACGGTTTTAATGATCCATTGTCAACAACAAACCTTTTATGTTGGAAAAAAATCAGTAGAACTAGGGGCCACGATTTGAAGCTCCAGGGAGGAAGACTCAGAACCAATGTAAGAAAGTATTTCTTCATGGAAAGGGTGATGGATGTCTGGAATACCCTTTCGGAGGAAGTGGTGAAGACAAAAATTGTGAAGGATTTCAAAGGGGCATGGGATAAACACTGTGGATCCATAAAGACTAAAGGATGGGAATGAAAAGAAGAGCCATGGGGGTGGATTACTGGCGTTGAGGCTAGTACCTGGTGATTACTACCCTTATTCAATAAGCCTTCGCATGGTTAATGCAACTCCAACATTGCTCTCTGCTTCAACGGCAAGGGGAAATGTGAAAAAGAGGATTTGCATTCAGATAACAACCAACAAGGACTGAACTTCACAAGCTGGGTAAACAAATAAGCGTTGGGGTAGCTTGCTTATTACGGCAGTTACTACCCTAAAACAATTAAGCCTGATACATCACTTTGAATGCATATACAGCCTTGCTCTCTGCTTTAACGGCAGGGGGAAATGTGGAAAACAGGATTTACATTCAGACAACATCCAACAAGGCAGTGATCTGTGCAGTCTGGGTAAACAAGCATCAGGGTAACATGCTTGATGTGGCGGTTACTACCCTTAACCATTAAGTCTTATGCTCACCTTTGATGCAACTCCAACATTACTCTCTGCATCAATGGCAGGGGGTGGCAGGAAATTTGAATCAAACAGTTACCAACAAGGGCCCTGAACTTGGTGGTTCGTGAAACAGATAAGTATGGGAAAATATGTGTGGAAGCTTGCTGGCAGACTAAATGGGCTGATTGGTCTTTTTCTGCCGTCATTTCTATCTTTCTAAGTTTCTATGAAGTTAGCATGTAGCACATTTAAAACTACCTGAATGTAAACCGATGTGATATCTCAGATGGAATGTCGGTATATAAAAATAAATAAATAAATAATCAGAGAAAGTTCTTTTTCACTCAATGTACAATTAAACTCTGGAATTTGTTGCCAGAGGATGTGGTTAGTGCAGTCAGTGTAACTGGGATTAAAAAAGGTTTAGATAAGTTCTTGGAGAAGTCCTTACCTGCTATTAATCAAGTTGACTTAGAAAATAGCCACTGCTATTACTCGTATCAGTAGCATGCCAGGCTCTTCTTAGATTTTTGGGTTCTTGCCAGGTACTTGTAGCCTGGATTGGCCACTGTTGGAAACAGGATGCTGGGCTTGATGGACCCTTGGTCTGACCCAGTATGGCATGTTCTTATGTTCTTAAAATTAACCAGAGCATGTTACTGGAGCAGCCACATTCACTAAAATGATCTTATGGCATGTCTTGGTAAATATCACAGAAATACCAGTGTCTACTGATACCAAGAAGAATAAATTAAAGTATTCTAAAAAGTTGTTCTATGTGGAATAGCAAGTTCCTCAGGTAATCAAGGCTAGTCTAAGGCTAAAGAAAGCCTACCACTGCTGTTGATAATGAAAAAAATCGGCATTTTCATTGTTAGAAATTTAATTTCACTTTATTTAGTGCTGCAGTGTCTGTCTTGTTTATCATAGTAAAAGATAGATACACAGGAATTGCAACATAACCCTTCAGTGGCTTTTAAATTGCCTAATCTGGTGCCACTGCTACAGGCTGTCTCTTTGTGTCACATGAAAAATGATGTTGTGCCACGCTGGCCAGAGAAAAACAACACCCCACACTGCCTTTGAATGTCTGCAGGTAATGTAGATTCAACACTAATGCAACCAAAGACAAGAATCCACTATTAGCAAAATAGACGTTCTCTCAGACACAAGAAGGCAATCCAATACTGTTTGTCACACAGCAACATTTAATCCATGGACTGAAAAATTCCCATTTACTGTTTGACTTCATCCAAAGCCATCTGATTGACCATTTGGGCTTCGATTTTAGCCAAATATTTTTAGAGAATGCCCACAGTGTCATTTGCTCTAATTTTTGATCTGCAAAATACCCCTCGGCTTCTTTAACTACTTCTGTTGCCAGCTACATGTTTACCATGATTTAGATGTCTATTATACGCATGAATGACTTGTCTACTTAATTTCATCAAAAAAATGAACCCTAGTAAGTGGCACAGATGCTAGTATGATGGTAATCAAATTAGTTTTTGGACAGGTTTATGGCCACTTGCTGTCAGCTAAGCTCTTTTTGGCTATCATCACTCCTAATACAGTTTTGATGGTGATTAATGACTCCATTAATATAGTTTGTTTGTGCTATGATAGACATGGCATTCTAGTCTACTTTGTTGACCATAACTGGTCATAAATTTGAGTAAAATACAGTGGAAAAAAAAAAATCCCAACCAATACCAATCATTTTTAGTGTTGCACCATTACATTTTACCTTGGTGAACCCTTCCAAAAAGATTTTGCATTCACTTTATAAAGACTCTTTTTTTTCCAAAGAATTAGGCAGCATGAATTTAGAAATAATTTTCCTATCCTTTCATTGTGCCATGATAGCAAGATATAAGCACGCATACCGATTCTCTCCCTCCTATTGTTCCCTTCTTCCTGATGCCGAATCTCCAGAATGTCTTCCCCATCACTCATTCATTTTTTCGATACATTCTAAAACTATTTTATCAGTCTTCGATAGTTCTTCTTTTCTACCCGCTATCTAATTTTAGAACCACTCTTTCCGTAGTGCAGCATCCTCAGTTTAATTCCATCTCTTTATTTTCTTTTCCTCTAACCACGAAAGGACAGGACTATTTTTTTTGGTAGCAACGGGGAAGCTTATCAAGGCTTTTTTTTTTTTTTTTTTTTTTTTTTACCTAGGCACAGAATGTTGATAAATCAGGGCCACATTTTCACTTTACTACTTTCCCATAGTATGAACAATATAATGGCTGTAAAGGGAGCTGCTGTCTCAAATGCAGTTTGGGAATTTGCACAGCTTTTTATGTTTAAACAAGCAGGTTATTATAGTTAAAGATGCTTCTCCCATGTTCATATTTGATTTTTATGTTCATCTGTGCACCATGCCTAAGCCACGCCCACATACTTCTAGGCAAAAAAAACATCTGTTATCCACATTATTAGTTCGGAATTCACCCATTTGAAAAGAGCCTTATTCCTTCGTTAAATATTCCACAGGAAAGAAATCCTTTGGCTCTGCAGTAGTATGGAACCAACATTTCCCCGCACAAACTGACATTTCCAAACCAGCTCCAATTGAATTAGAGTTATGCCAACATTTGTATAGTGACAACTGCAATCAAAAAAGGGTACCATTTTATCAGAATATTTTACAGGGAAGGATTTTTTCCAGATTGCAAACCATAACTGGATTATTTTAGCATGTAAGAATATGAGAATGGATTTTTATTTTATTATTTTTTTTAAAGAGCTTGCCACTGAAAAATATTCAGAACTCCACCTTTTTTGGATTATAATCCTTAAAGTCCCAAGAATTGGTCCACCTTTAAACTCAGTAATTGCACTAAATTTTATATCCAGTGACTCTGCAATCACTGTCCTCTTTCACTTAAGTAACTCTAATGCAAGCTTCAGAAGAGATGTCTTGAACAAAGCTCGCATTCATAATGATATAGTTGTCTTGTCAAAATAATCAAACCTCTAAATGCAATTGTATATGGGGGAAGTTTTAAAGTGTGAAACAGTGCTTTAGCTGGGGAAAGGAGCTTTTAGAAAATTGCTGACCCTGCATGTAGGTAATTTCATGCGCCTAGAGCTAGTGCACATGCAATTTTATCCGTACTGAGAAGAGGCGTTCCCAAGAGCAGGTTTGGGGATGGGCTTGAATTTACACACGTACTTTTGAATTTTTAAAAGTACGCATGTATTTTTTTTTCTCACAGCAGGGGTAAATGTGTGCATTTAGTTCTGCAATAATTTTCAAAGGGAACATGCATGCAAACGTTTCCTTCGGAAACTGAAATAAAATCCAGACTTTGCAGTAAAAGAGTTAGTTTGAAAATTACCCCCCCGAAGAAGGGTAATGATTCCCTCCAGTGTTTTTTTCCCCATGGAAATGGCCTATTATAAAATTGGCCACTCGATATGTAAGTGCGTGTAGCCTGTATGTGCTTAAGTGTACCTACAATGAGCAGAGGCGTTCTTGGGGAGGGGGTGGAGCAGGTCAGGGAGGGGTTTGCACTTCTTTGCATACTTTTGCATATTTAAAAGTATGCGTGAAAAATATCTGCACAAAGGTAGCAAGCGTTATCGTGTATGGGTAGCTTTGGTGGGATAATTAACGGGAAAATACGTGCATACTTTCCTTTTGAGAACTGGTGTAACTTATGCGTGTATTTGATGTGAAATGTATAAGGTGAATTTTCAAAACGTTGACCATGTAAAAATGGCCATATATGCATGTATGTGTCCCAAGTGCCCACAATGCATATTTTAAAAAGGAGCCACGTATGCATGTAAATGACACGTGTGCAAATAAAATTATATGCAAAAATAGGGACATATTAGGGGCTCGTCGGGCAGGGTTAGCACGTACATGTGTAATGAGGTATTTTAAAATCGATGTATCTTCAAACGTCATCCAACTTACATGTGCTCATTTACTACTGCTCATTTACATACCCAAGTGCAAATTTTCCTTTTGATTTTTGGCATGGTGTTTGGCAGATTAGCTTCTCCAGGTGAGTGGACACAGGAGCAAGCTACCAGGATCAGACTGGGACCTACTGGGGCCAAAGTGGGAAACACCTGGGTCATACAGGAATGTCACTGGGAAAGCTTGGGTGGGGAGGGGGTGATTGTAGCTGGGATAGGCAGGATCACCAAAGAGGGTTGGGGTACATATAGATAGACTGGGCCATCCTGGGTGGTAACTGGGACATACTGGTTTATACCGGAGGTAGTTAGTATAGATAGGGAGAACAGACATATAGAGCTCTACTGGGTGGTGGGAGTGCATGCCACTGGGACATACTAGGACTTACAGGGGATGGGAGTCAGCAGGGGCACATCCCTTTTCAATATGGCTCTAATGGCCTTATGGCTACTCAGGTCACAGTACCTGAGGAAGGAGCAAGAATGTAGGAGGAAGAGGTACCCCTTACAGAGAGTATACAGGACTAGGACACAGGATCTGTCAGAGGAGCAAGTCATGCACAGGTTCAGGTTCAATAAGGAAAACATATGGAACCTATGCTAGTAGTTAGAACGGGACCTGCATCCTATCACCTGAAGGGCTATGCCTTGCAGGTATGCAACAAGGTCACTACTGCCCTGGAATTTTTGACCACCAGCATCTTCCAGATACCTCACGGCTGGAATAAGCCAAACTACCACATCCACATATAGGGGTAGATTTTCAGACGAGCGCGAACAGCCTACTTTTGTTTGCGCTCCAGGCGCAAACAAAAGTACGCTGGATTTTAGTAGATACGCGCGTAGTCGCGCGTATCGCTAAAATCCTGGATCGGCGCGCGCAAGGCTATCGATTTCGTATAGCCTGCGCGCGCCGAGCCGCACAGCCTACCCCCGTTCCCTCCTAGGCCGCTCCGAAATCGGAGCGGCCTAGAAGGGAACTTTCCTTTGCCCTCCCCTCACCTTCCCCTCCCTTCCCCTACCTAACCCACCCGCCCGGCCCTGTCTAAACCCCCATCCTACCTTTGTCGGGGGATTTACGCCTCCCAGAGGGAGGCGTAAATCCCCGCGCGCCAGCGGGCCTCCTGCGCGCCGGGCCGCGACCTGGGGGCGGGTACGGAGGGCGCGGCCACGCCCCCGGGCCGTAGCCACGCCCCCGTACCCGCCCCCAAAACGCTGCCGACACGCCCCCGCAACGCCGCGCGCTCCGGCCCCGCCCCCGACACGCCTCCCGACACGCCCACTCCGAAAACCCCGGGACTTACGCGAGTCCCGGGGTTCTGCGCGCGCCGGTGAGCCTATGTAAAATAGGCTCACCGGCGCGCAGGGCCCTGCTCGCGTAAATCCGCCCGGTTTTGGGCGGATTTACGCGAGCAGGGCTCTGAAAATCCGCCCCATATTGCGCACTTCCTAGTAGTGTTGCTCAGGAAACCATACCACTATATATCCTTCCTCAGACCAACATCAACAACAAATCATGACTGATTACTATCAAATATCAAGCTTCCCCTCCATCTTGGGGGCTAGGGATGTGCATTCGTTTGCGATGAAATAGGAAATATAGAAGACAGGGGCCGGCCAGTGGCTATTGGTGCCATTGGCTGGCCCCTGTCACATGGTAGGAGCAATGGATGGCCCGCACCTGAACTAAAGGAGCCTACATTTTGGGATGCACACGGAAAGCCTCATAAATCAACCATTAACTATTACCACATGCATTCAAAATGCATGATGCTGGGACAGGCACAAGAGTTTTACATGGATTAGATTGACTCAAACAACTAGAGTCTACCAGTGAAGGTATAGGCAGCAAAGGCCTCATTTAAACTGGACACAGGTGCTCAGTTTGATATTTTACCAGACCATGATGATAAAAGACTGAAAATTAAACCAAACATACATTGTACAAGCATAAAACTGGCTAAAACAAGCAAAATGAAGGCGCATCACCAGCATCAGGTGTAAAAACACCAAGGGCAAGCTCTCTTTCATACATAATAACATAGTAATGTCAGCAGAAAAGGACTAGATGGTCCATCCAATCTTCCCAGTCAGCTTCTTATGGTAGTATCTGCTGCTATGTCGAGGATACCCTCATGCTTTTTTCTCAAGGGTAGTAACTGCCGCTCCGTGCAGCAGTTACCCCCAAGCATTGTGATAATGGGAGTAATATTTACAATCAAAACCAAGCAACTGTCAAAACCATAGCAAATTACTGCTAGCAACACTGAGGGGCCTTCTTGATAATTAAGACAATGTTGCTTGACGTTCTAGAAGCCATCCTGGGCTTTTTACCTTACGACTGCATGTCAGTACCCCAGACTGTAAAGGTCAGGGCCCATGTTGGTAGATGTTGGTATCCCCCTTTTTTCCCCCTCCAACTCCCACCCCTCTACCATCGAAGGGGGAGGGGGGGATTAACACCAGTTTTGGACATAACAGCCTAGGCTGTAAAAAAAATAAAAAAATATGAATCTGGTCAAACGAGTACTTGCCTTCCAAGACTTTGATGGCCTGAGTCGTGAAATTTCTATTTCAGAATAGCAAGATTTATTTTTTAAAAATGTCATTTCTTCTCACTTTTCTATCCTGCTCTTTTCCAAAAAGAAAAAAAAAAAAAAAAGAACCAAAAGCAGCTCACAACATAATGTAAAAATAACAAAATAATAAAGATACAATACAAATACCTTCAAAATACAATGAATTCCCTGTCCCTATCCTCTCTCCAAAAACTAATCAAAGAAATAAAGATGCCCCTCCAGTCAACCAGCTGTGCAGAAGAGAGCCATTTGCTCTCCATGATCAAATTAGAGGCTCTGTCAAGGGTGGAAGCAGTACAAATTATACTGAAAGTTTAGAAACCCACAGAATGGGTGAGCTTCCTAGTCATGTAGCAATATAATGGCAAATTGTGTACATGTTTAGATCCAAGAGTCATTAACAAGGCTATCAAAAAAGAGCAGTTCAAAATGCCAACTAGAGAGGAAATTGATTCAATTTGTAAATGCTCATTTTTTTTCAGTAAATTGGATGCCGCCTCAGAATTTTGACACTTGAAGCCGACAGAGGAAAGCTTAAAACCCTGTACATTTACTACTCCATTTAGAAAATACAGATTTCCGCGACTATGGCTTGTTTTTGTTTTTTTTTAAGGTACAACATAAACCATACATCTAGGGACCTATGCAATAAGGCAATTCTTCCCAACCCTCGCCTGGAGGCACATCTAACCAGTTGGAGTTTAGGATATCCATAATGAATATGCATGAGATACATTTGCATATTTTGAGGACCCAGGGGATGCAAATCTATTTCAGCCATGTTTATTGTGGAAATCCTGAAAACTCGATTGGCTAGGTTTGCTTCCAGGATAGGACTGGGAAACACTGTAATAAGGTTTAATATGCATGTTAAGGCCTTTTGCACACATTAAAAACAGCATGCTATGCCAGGGGTACTCTGGAATTTGTTGCCAGAGGATGTGGTTAGTGCAGTTAGTGTAGCTGGGTTCAAAAAAGGTTTGGATAAGTTCTTGGAGAAGAAGTCCATTAATGGCTATTAATCAATTTTACTTAGGGAATAGCCACTGCTATGAATTGCATCAGTAGCGTGGGATCTTCTTAGTGTTTGGGTAATTGCCAGGTTCTTGTGGCCTGGTTTTGGCCTCTGTTGGATACAGGATGCTGGGCTTGATGGACCCTCAGTCTGACCCAGAATGGCAATTTCTTATGTTCTTATGTTTTTCAAAACACCCCTAATGAATATGTAGGACAAATATTTGCCTACTTAGGGGGTAGTGCATGCAAATAAGTCTCATGCATATTCAATAGAGATATTATGGAAACCTGACTGGTTGGGAGAGCCCCAAGGACCGTTTGAGCACCCCTGTGCTATGCAAGGATTCGCCATCACATTAATATTTAAGCATTAAAAGAAGTGCTTTGAGGAAGCATCATATGCAAATGAGATTTTAACAGGCCTATGGGAAACAATGTGGTATACTTTCCATACCTGCTATTTTCCATGGGCTTGGAAAACCCCCGTCTTAGACTACATGTTACATTTTTTACATGCACAATATGGCCCAAAAGTACCTAGATTGCATGCTAACCAATCCAAAGTGAAATGGCTGATAGGCATATGAAATTTCCTCTCCCCCTTAAACCTCAACGTGAGAGGCTTGACCTCCCCACAACCATCCCAGTGCAAACCCCAACCTTTCCTCCCCTCCCAAGTCCCAGTCCCCTGATGTCAGGAGCCCCCTCTAGGGCGCCCCCTCTTTCTAACTCATCCCCTAATTCCATGATCCTTGGATTTCAAATGAGAGTCCCTTTTTAAGGCAACTATCTTTCACTCTCACTCCCTAAAACTAAAAGAGCCTCCCTCTGCAGGACAGCTCAGACCCCACCCACTTCTCTGGAATAGTCACCTACCATTTTGGAGGTCCCGGCATTCTTCAGTGGTAGGAGGGTCTGCAAAGCATTTCTGCTATCTTGGCTGCTCTCAAATGACATCAACTAGTGGCATGTCACTACCTAGCAAGCAGATGTTCTTCAGAGTTCAGCACTCCCTTCTGCTGCAGAAAAATATTGTGACCTCCAGAATAGTAGGTGGCCATTCTGGAAGGGTTAGGGATGGGAAGTCTGGGCTAGCAATACAAAGGAGGATCTCTCAATTTTTAGGAGGGGCAGGGGTAGGAAAGAGTTGCTCTGAAAGTGGGATGTTCATTTGAGGATTATCTCAAAGGGTTCTTGGACTTCCCATGGTGGGGAGACGGAAATCCCCTGTGTACACCAATCTTTTCACTTTGGGTTGGTTAACAGATTGGATTTCTACACAAAGTTAGCATGCAAAGCACAGATTCCTGATTTCCATGCATGCTACTTTCATGACCAAACTAATGTGGAAAAAGTTGATGTGCATACCAGTAGTATAAACTTCCACCCCTTGAGGGCTGCTAACAGGTCAGATTTTCAAGATATCCCTCATGAATATGAATGAGATAGATGTGCATGCACAATGCCTTCATTGTATGCAAATATATCTCATGCATATTCATTAGGAATATCCTGAAAACCCAATCTATTGGCAGCCCTTGTCGGCTGGAAGTGAATGCTACTGGTGTATGCGGTAAAACCTCTTGCATGTCACATTAACCCATTATGTCTCGATGTCCTATTTAGAGGACAGCTTCTTAAAAAATTTGTGAAATAATGGTTTAAGAGGTGTTGTACTGTGCATGTTAAATATTTACTGAATTTTACAGTACATTTTTTACTGCTAGTTTTACTGCATAGGTCCCATAATCTATGATCACATTAACACATCCATAGATCAGTGTTTCCCAACCTTCTCCTTAATAAGTATTCATGAGATAAATTTACATGCACTGGGGACCCAGTGTATTCAAATCTATCTCATACATATTCATTGTGGTAATCCTGGAAACCTGACTGGATTAGTATGTCTCCAGGAGAGGGCTGGGAAACATTGCCATAGACAATAGAGATGTGAATCGGTTCTGGAATCGTTTCCAATATCGTGTTCGCAGAACCGCGGGAAATCTTTGTTTCCCGCGGTTCTGACCGCTTTTTTTCTTTCGGCAGTCCCGAGACGAAAAAAACCAAAACCCCACCTCAACCTTTTAAATCTAATTATTTCTCTGCCTTGTTATCAAGGGATAGAACATTTCTTGACACATTCTTGTATGGATAGTGATAGAGTATTCCCTTGATAACAAGGCAAAGAACTTCGTTGAGCGATTGATGGTTTTCAAGATCCTTGGGAGGGAGGGGGGAGGAGGGAGGGGAAAGGAGAAAAATTTACTGACAAATTTATGGGGATACCAGTAATGCAATATATGATGGAAATGACTATAACTGTGAACATGTAATGTTAAAGTTGTATTGCAGCTGTTATGTTGTTCAATATACAATAAACATAAGATCAAAAAAATATATATAATTTAGAATCTCCCACCCTCCTGACCCCCCAAAAGTTTCCTAAAGAACCTAGTGGTCCAGCAGGGGTCCCGGGAGCGATCTCCCGTCGTCGGGCTGTCGGCTGCCAATAAACAAAATGGCGCCGATGGCCCTTTGCCTTTACCATGTGACAGGGGCTACCGGTGCCATTGGCTGGCCCCTGCCACATGGTAGGAGCAATGGATGGCCAGCGCCATCTTAAAAAATGGCACGAGCCATCCACTGCTCCTACCATGTGATAGGGGATGGCCAATGGCACCGATAGCCCCTGTCACATGGTAAGGGCAAAGGGCCATCGGCACCATTTTGATTAGTGGCAGCCAACAGCCCAAGAGCAGGAGATCACTACCGGGACCCCCGCTGGACCACCAGGTACTTTAGAAAAGTTTGGGGGGGGGGGGGGGGGTCGGGAGGGTGGGGGATTCTAAATAATTAGATTTAAAGGGTCGGGGTGGGTTTGGGGTTTTTTTTTTTCTGTGTGCCCTTTCTTCCCCCCCGCCACCAAAACAATAAGAAATGCACACGAAAATTTTGTGGGGTTTTCCTATCGCTTTTGGGGATCCCCCGATACTTGATGGATTAGAAAATATCGTATGATATTTTCATCCGTCAGAAAAACTATTCACATCCCTAATAGATAACATCATATTCTGGGGCTCCATCAAAGTGGAATGTTACGCTCGCCGCCCACGGCAGCCCCA
The DNA here is from genome assembly GCF_901001135.1 of Rhinatrema bivittatum. NCBI lineage: Eukaryota > Metazoa > Chordata > Amphibia > Gymnophiona > Rhinatrematidae > Rhinatrema > Rhinatrema bivittatum. Next base: position 561,234,427 of record NC_042617.1, on the reverse strand, counting down.
TGGAGCGGCCCTCTCACCTCTCTGCACAAGCTTCGGGCTCCAGCTTCTCGTCGCTGGCGGCTGTGGTCCGCCAATCCCGACCTCAGACTTCCGCCAACGCCTCCAACCCTGCTCCACTTCACGGGACCTCCAGCCAGGATGCCTCCATCCATCGGGCCTCTCCGCGGGGTTTGCGGAGAGACGCTGCTGGTGGCGCCGCACCCCTCCCTAGGCGCGTATGCCCACACCAGTGAAACCTTTAAAGGGCACGCGGCGGGAACCTGGCCGCAGACCCGGATGCTGACGTCAGTTCCCTCAGCGCTTAAATGCTCAGGCCTTGCACTGAAGCGTTGCCTTTGCAACAGGTCTCCTTGGTCTCCTGTTCCGGTTTCCTCGTACTCGTTGCTTCTCCATGAGCCTTGCTTCGTATTCCTGTTTCTCCAAGTTCCTGGTTCCTGTTCCGTGTTCATCTTGTCTGTGTGCTGATTGACTTCCTGGTTCTGACCATAGCTACGCCTGACCTTGCCTGCCTTCTCCAAGCCTGACCACTGCTATGCCTGACCTTGTCTGCCTTCTCCAAGCTGGACCATTGCTATGTCTGACCATGCCTGCCTTCTCCATGCCTTGACCATAGCTCTGTCTGACTATGCCTGCCTTCTCCGTGCCTTGACCATTGCTATTTCTGACCACACCTGCCTTCTCCGTGCCTTGACCATTGCTATGAACGACTTCGCCTCAGACTTTGAGTCCAGAGTTCCACGTTGCTTGCTACACCTTCCAAGTGCTACACCTTCCATTCAAGCTTGGCAGTGACGCCTCTGTCCCTTTCCTCTGGATACAGATTAAGGCTTCGGCCTCCCTTTGCTCAGGCACCTTCAGTTCCTTCTTGCTCCTTGGTGCTTGAGTTCCTGTTCCATATCCCGTCCAGGATAGGACCACGCCATCTGCTGGCTGCTGTCTCTGGGCTGAACCATCTACTATCTGTACTTAACCTTGAGGCCCGCCTATGTCCTGCCGGTCCCAACACCCGAAGGCTCAACCCGAGGGGAACATAGGCTGGTATAGGTGAAGCTCCAGTGGCCTCTAGCTTCAGCCCACTCCACCTGCTGATGGTGGGGACCTGTAGGCCCTTGCCTATGAGTTGCATCAACCACCACCTCAGCCCAAGGATCCACCTCCTACGCAACATGGAACATGATCAAAGGCTTCAGGAAGCTCTGGAGGCAACAAGAGATGTATAATTAAAATTCAACAAAGATAATGAGGCATGGTATACTGTATGTAAAGTCCCTGCCTCAACTTCTCCATTCAAGATCATGGACCATTGTAGCGCTCATGATCCCAAGTTTTTCCTGCACAGGAGTAAAGGACAAGTCTTTCAAGGGCCTTAGGATTTTCTCTGGAAGTCCTCTGCAATAGTACAGTAAGAAAAACACACACCACTACTGTAAATGACATCCAAAATAAAATCCTTTTTCTGGTAAAACTTTATTGCAAAGGTGAAAAGTCACAGTGAGCACACTTTTGTTAGTGCACATTCAATACAGAAGAATAAAGTCCCAAGAAATCACAGTGTCAATCAATAGAAAAATTGCAAATCACTGGCAGTTGGTTCTTTTGGTATGGGAACCCTCCCTGGGCACTTCCCCTGGTTGCAGATCATGGAATCCATTACGTTAGAACTGGATGTTCCTCTTTAAACAAAGACCTGGGACTGATACTTTCCTCTGACAACCATTCTAGAATGGCTTTCCCCTAGCTTGGCAAACTAGCTAGGAAGATTCATTCTTTACTCAACTGAAGAAGTCAACCTGGACAACTGAGAAGTTGGGAAATACTTCTCTCTTTCTTGAGAGTATCTCTAGTTCTTCAAGAAATCTTAAGTAGTTCACTTGAACCTCCAAGACAGCAAAAGGTTCCCAAGTCCTGAAGATCTGGATATTTCGACCTTAAACCCCTGCCACCTTTCCAGGCCAGGAGACAGGCAGTCCTCTCCCTTGAAAAGAATACCCTGAGCCTTGAACCACAAAAGCATAGAGTTTTGTCAGATTCAAGACACTTTCTACTGCAGAGTGCCAAATACTTTACTATTAGGAATGTGCATTTGTTTGAAATGAATGGTTAAAGCATAATGATGAGTCCATATTTGTTTGTTTCCTATTCAAACCTATGGCCCACTGAAGTCTATAGCTCTGTACTGCTGAATAAAAAACAAACAAAAAAAACAAACAAACTGGTAACTATAGCAACCAAATCTTGCTTATATGACCTCACAGTCAGGACAAGTTGGCAAGGAGACCAGCCAGAGGACAAATCATAGTACAGCATCTTTTTAAATGGCCTCTAACTGCTATTTGGGTCAAGTGATGCTGAGTTGTTCCCACTGTAAAGTCTGAGCATGTACAAGAAGCAGACTGTATTTCTTCTCTAGCTGTTGGCATAGAAAAACATGTTTGTAAAAGCTCTCATAGAGTTTTAAAAAAATGTTTAGAAACGTTTAGGTTTGGCACCGGTAAAGAGCTACTTCTGAACTTTCTGTTGCAATGGTCTCAATCAGAGACCAAATTTCACCAAAAAAATCCAAAATTCTGCCTAGCAGCAAGATCAATTTCAAGTAGGGAATGTAATAAAAGCTTATGTCACAAAAGTGATACTGATGGCAGATCATTCTCTTGTACTAAATCTTACAAGTGGCAAGTGCTTCAACAGGAAGACAGGCCTATCCAATGCCATTCTGCCTTGCTGCTATACCCCTTAACTCATACCTTAGGAGTCTTTCTTCTACTCGGCATTGCTGCCATACCCAGGCTTTGTACTTTCAGGTTCTTACTGCCACTCTGCCTAGCTGTCATACACCAGACTTTAAACCTTGCAATGTTCTTGCCACTGTGGGGGAATACTTTGCACCTCTCATAGTGATTTTGGTGTGTTGATGCCACTTTTTGTGCTGCCATGTCCCTTTATTGGTGCCTTGAGGTTTTTTTTCTGCCATCTTTTCTGCTTTGTTCCCCCTTCATGGTGTTTTAGGATGTTGATGACACTCTTAGTATCATTCATGCTGTCTATGAGGGTTCATACCACTTTTTTTAGGGCTCTCTTTTGAAGGCTTCAGGTCTTCTTCCTATTCTTGCTGCTTCTTTGTTATTATTTGTGATGGTTGTCGGTGGATCCCTGGGCTGGTGGCAGATGACCACGCCCACGGGGGAAGGTCCCGAGAGGGGCCACCAGTCAGGCTCAGATTTGGAGACACACACACACTTAGTTCTTTTATTAAACTGAATTGTGGACCACCAGAGGTGGCAGTAGTGAGCTGGAAATAGCCCGCTTGGGCTGTAGTCCCTCAGGCTCTAGAACAGCGATCCCACAATGGCTGTGCTGTAGAGAAACTAGAAAGAGTGAGTAGGCAGGATATGCAGAGTTCAGGAAACAGAACCTTGTTGGTAACACTCACATAATAGTCTATTAGAAGAAGCCCAGGAGCTGGAATGAAGGCAGGCCCTCAAGGAGCGAGTACCTGGTTCCAGGGATTAGCTTTGAGAGAGAGGTGGTAACTCACTGGTGTTGTAGGCAGCAGTGTCTTCCTGGTAGAAGTGGTATTCAGTAGCAGGTCCGGGAACGTGGACCCTCGAGGAGCACATACCGGTTCCAGACTGCGACCGGAAAAGCAAAAGAGAGAGAGCAAGGCCCCCAAGGAGTGGATACCTCAATAGTAAAGTCCAAAGAGGCAAAGTAGCAAGGTACGCGGAGAGTGAATCCCATCCGCAGCGATACCTGAAGGAGGAAGGTAGGAAAACCATTGCTAACTCGAATAGCTAGCAAAAAGAAAGACCTTATATATCCGGGCTTGATGACATCATCACAGGGGGATGCCCCTGAGGTTCGCGCCACAGCTGGTACTTGAGTCGGGTCCGCGCCGCACGTGCGCCCTTAAGCATCTGGACACCATGGTGGAAGGCATCGTCTAGCCGGTCCAGGGACACCGGAGGAGAACGGCAGGATGTCGCCATGGCAGCCAAACGTCCATCAACAAACGAGGGAGTCGCAAAAGAGGTAAGGTAGGCGGAGTGGAGATGTCGGGCAGCGACGGTCGCAACATTCTTTCCTCCTCTGATGGTATCTTAGAGAACTCCTGCCACTGCTGGTACCCCTTTGCTTCTTTACAGTGCTTTAGGCTAATCTTGACACTTTTGGTACCACATTAATATAGTTAAAACCCACCACCCAAGGGAGATGGAGGTTAAAGAGCATACTACCATTTAAGCGAACTGCAGCTGAGTAAAAAAAGAGGACAATGCAGCTATGTAACATGAGCCACCAGCCCAGGAAACCCAGAATGAGATTGAAATGGTTGCCAGACTCCTCACCATGAAGGTGCTTAAATGACCATTGAATAGATGAGTCACTGTGCCCTGGACTACTGTTGGTAACTTGCAGTGAAATATCACTTTAAATCAAAGGATAGCAAAATCCTAAATTATAGAACTATGACTGGAAAAGTCCTACATTTCAGAATTCTGAATTAAAGTGGGATTTGTGAGAAAAATGTTCTAAAAAACAGTCCGAGGAAGCAAACAGATTCTTACCCTAACAAAGGTAACAAGGGAGTCAGACTCTTGGAACCCAGTTCTCAAACAGAAAAAAAAGGCCAGGAAGGATGGAAGGGTATGCACATAATCTCTTTCCATGGGCCTGCCAGGGTCTGGGCCTTTTGGCTGAGAGAAGATAATCCATCTAGGCTGGGTAACAGCGAATAACTGGCCATGAGCTTAGCAGAGCTAAAATCACTAAAAGCTGAGACTGCAGAGGGCCCAGAAGACCTGAATCACTGAATGCTAAACAAACCATGCCCCTAGTGGAGCTGTACACCCAAGCCAGGAAAAGTCCTTCTACCAAGGGAGAGGAACAAAAGGACAGCAGCAGATACAGAGGCGGAGCAGTCCCCCAGGAGGGTGTGGACCCCAGCAGCAAGGTGAGCAGTCCTCCTTGAAGGTGTGGACCCCAGCTGCAGATTGAGTGATCCCCTAAGAGGAAGGGGACCCCAGCGGCAGATCAGGAAGTGACCCCAAATTGCCAAATATTAAATGTTCTTGCTACCTTGTAGAAATGTATATAGTTGTGTGGCCTGAGACTATTAATCACTAGTAGATAAGTCTATTGTCTGACATCCTATTTTGATGTACATAGTCATGTAGAAATGTATATACTTATATAGTCTAATAAACCTATATATATATATATATATATATATATATATTGTACATATTGCCAGGCTTGTTCACAGTCCCAATTGTTTTCCTGGGGTGAAGGGAAGGAAATCCCACCCACTAACACCTTCTAACCCAGGTGGAGGCTACAGGCACCAAGAATGTGAGGACCAAAAGAGTCTGCCCTGGGGGGGGGGGGGGGGGGGGGGGGGGCTCCCACCAGGTCGGTTCGGAACCCAGGAGGTAAGTGGTCAAGGGGGACCGCTTGGTACATTGGCATGCCTTAACAACGGTCAAGGGGGACCGTTGATACATTGGCATGCCTTCAACCCTTCTAATGATGTCTAAGAACATGAGAATATATGAATATAAGATTTGCCGTACTGGTTCAGACTAAAGGTCCATCAAACCCAGTATCCTGTTTCCAGCAGTGGTCAATCCAGGTCACAGGTACCTGGCAGGATCCCAAAGGAAGATAGATTCCATGCTGCTTATCCGATTGATAAGCAGTGGGTTTCTGTTACTGCACCTTAATAATGCTTTATGGATTTTTCCTCCAGGCACTTTTCCAAACCTTTTTTAAATACAGCTACACTTACAGCTTTCACTACATCCTCTGGCACGAATTCCAGATTATGCATTGAGTACAAAAATATTTTCTCTTATTAGTTGTATTAGAATTGATGAAAAAACTCCAATTTTAAAGTCCAAAATAGGTTGCAGTACTTCCCCCATAGACTTTAATGGTAAATGAATGAAACAAAAATCTTTTTATTATTTGAAACTAATGAACTGAATGGAGGTGCCATACAAATGAATGAATGAATGAAAAAATTTTCCTCCGCTCAACTCTAATTAACGGAGACATTAGAACAGTTTACAGTCAAATCAAAATTTGCAATTAAAGTACCATAGGAAAATCCATTTGTGCATAGTTTCGAAACCCAGTTGTGTCCCTGTGTATAACATAGTAGGGATGTGAATCGTTTTCCATATCGTCTTAACGATAGAAATCGTGTGGCAGGGCAAGAAAATTGTGTTAGGCACGATTTTTTAGTTAAAAAATCGTTAAAAATCGTTTTTTCCGATTAGTGCGCACTAACTCGAGTTAGTGCGCACTAACGGGAGTTAGTGCGCACTAACTGGGAGTTAGTGCGCACTAACTGAAAATGATACAATTTGACACTTTTCAGGTCAGTTAAGGTCAGTTTAGGAATGAATATGTATTCCTATTGGCTGCCCTCTTATTTATTCATGTTACCAAGTTTCCCACTGACAGTATATGGGGGATGGGAAATGGAAACAGTTGGTAGCTTGACAAAACAAGTAATGTGATCAGTCAATGTGACTAGAACTTGTGCCCTAACCCTGATACCAGGGGTATTGTGATCTTCCTGCACACAGTGCCCTATCCCTATTAATACCAGGAGTGTTGTGATCTTCCTGCACACAGTGCCCTAACCCTGGCACCAGGGGTGTTGTGATCTTCCTGCACACAGTGCCCTATCCCTATTAATACCAGGAGTGTTGTGATCTTCCTGCACACAGTGCCCTAACCCTGGCACCAGGGGTGTTGTGATCTTCCTGCACACAGTGCCCTATCCCTATTCATACCAGGAGTGTTGTGATCTTCCTGCACACAGTGCCCTAACCCTGGCACCAGGGGTGTTGTGATCTTCCTGCACACAGTGCCCTAACCCTGGCACCAGGGGTGTTGTGATCTTCCTGCACACAGTGCCCTAACCCTGGCACCAGGGGTGTTGTGATCTTCCTGCACACAGTGCCCTATCCCTATTCATACCAGGAGTGTTGTGATCTTCATGTACACAGTGCCCTATCCCTATTAATACCAGGGGTGTTGTGATCTTCCTGCACGCAGTGCCCTATTCCTGATACCGGGGGTGTTGTGATCTTCCTGCACACAGTGCCCTATTCCTGATACCGGGGGTGTTGTGATCTTCTTGCACACATCCCGGTATCAGGGATAGGGCACTGCATGCAGGAAGATCACAACACTCCTGGTATTAATAGGGATAGGGCACTGCGTGCAGGAAGATCACAACACCCCTGGTATCAGGGATAGGGCACTGTGTGCAGGAAGATCACAATACCCCGGAGGAGTGAGGGTCAGGCAGCTCCCCCCTGTCTGTGAAGCCAGCCTCTCACTAGTAATGCAGGGGAGGGAGCTGTCTCAGACTTCACCATCCTCCCCCCCCCCCCCCTCACCCACACACCATTCACTAGCTGGGACATGGGGGAAGTCAGGAGTGAGGGTCAGGCAGCTCCCCCCTGTCTGTGAAGCCAGCCTCTCACTAGTAATGCAGGGAGGGAGCTGTCTCAGACTTCACCATCCTTCCCCCCCCCTCACCCACACACCATTCACTAGCTGGGATATGGGGGAAGTCAGGAGTGAGGGTCAGGCAGCTCCCCCCCTGTCTGTGAAGCCAGCCTCTCACTAGTAATGCAGGGAGGGAGCTGTCTCAGACTGGTATCAGGGATAGGGCACTGAGTGCAGGAAGATCACAACACCCCTGGTATCAGGAATAGGGCACAGGTTCTAGTCATATTGACTGATCACATTACTTTTTTTGTCAACTACCAACAGTTTTCATTTCCCATCCCCCCAACCATCACCTCAGTTGGATCCTTGGCAACATCAATAGATAAGAGGGCAGCCAGCCAATAGGAATACATATTCATTCCTAACTGACCTTTACTGACCTGGATAGTGTCAATAATTTGTATCATTTTCTGTTAGTGTTCCTGAGTTTTCATTCCATTTCCCATCCCCCCAACCATCACCTCAGTGGGAACCTGGTTAACATCAATAGATAAGAGGGCAGCCAGCCAATAGGAACACATATTCATTCCTAACTGACCTTTACTGACCTGGAAAGTGTCAATTTGTATCATTTTCAGTTAGTGCGCACTAACTCGAGGTAGTGCGCACTAACTGGGAGTTAGTGCGCACTAACTCCCGTTAGTGCGCACTAACACGATTTAACGATTTTTAACGATAAATCGTTAGAATTTCTATTGTATTGTGTTCTATAACGATTTAAGACGATATTAAAATTATCGGACGATAATTTTAATCGTTGAAAAACGATTCACATCCCTATAACATAGTCCCTTATCGGGAGTTTAGGAAATAGGGCTGAAAAGGTGAGTCTTAGGAGAAGGCCTGGTTGAAAACCCATGCCTTAGCTTTTTTCCTGATCTTGAGATAGCATGGCTTAGTAACAGGGTTAGTGGCACTTTGTTTCAAATTTTTGGTGTGTTACAGCTGAAAGCACAGAATCTGATGCAGGACAATTCTACTTCAACTTAGATGCAGTAAGTGCATTCTGACTAGCAACACATAGGCTCTACCTAAACCCACTAAAGATGGAGGCATTCTGGGAAAGTAGAAGAGGTTGATCACATACAGTGCAATTTTCTGTACAAGGGGTGTCAAAACTGCTAGAGAAAAAGCCTCCTGTATGTGATTCAAAGTTAACCATGCAATGCCAATGCCAGGTGTCAGCTGTTCTTCATAGTACTTTTTTTCTTCCTGTGGCAAATTTGTTATCTTCAGCCAAACAAATAGAATCCAAACACCAGAATCTCTCTGCACTAGGTCACTGCTCTGTCTGGAGGCTATTGCTCTGTTCTCCAGGAGGTTGCAAAGGGACAGGTCATCCCCTATCTTGCCCTCGCCAGGGAAAGATTTCCCCATGACTTCTCCCCAGGCAACACCCAGGGATCTTGCAGTCTTCTTACAAAGACAATGTTAGAAAATCCTAAAACAACCCTGAGAACCAACCCTACCAGCCAGTGAGTAGATTGGAAAGGCAGCCTCCTGACCTCTTTCTAGGTCTGCAGGCAGATGGCACCTGAGTCCAGGGTTAGGCCCAAAATATAACCAATGCAAAAACTCCTGCACCGCCTCTACCTTCATAACTTAAGTTGCACTGCCCCACTTTATAAAGGAGAGCACCACAGGGGACGCCTGTCTCAGCGTCCTCAAAGGGAGGGGCTGTAACGAATGGTGCCGCCCCAAAATCTCCACCTATCTATTCCTAGCTAAAGGAGTTAAACTAAGGGCACTACTGGTAATGAATCCCAGTGGGTCATTACACATGCCAGTATACTCAAGGGGAAACATGCATCTTACCCCTTAAGGAAAAATCAGGTTAACACATCTCCATAAAACACAATATAAACCATTACCCCAGATTACTCCAAATGCCATCCTGCGGTCACTTAGAAATACTGCCAGCACACTAATTTTTTTCCATAACTTTCCCAACCAAGAAGACACCAGGATTTCCCCCAACCAAAGCCCCTTGTACAACTCTCATGGATGGCAGCACAGTTTGTGTCTGATATTGTATACCCATTGGAGAAACAATGGGAAGAGGGCATCCATCAACTGGTCCTTTAATTTAAAGGAATTATGAAACAGAAGTTGCTATACATCCTGCAAAACTCCAGCATGGTTCACAGCCCTTTCATGACCATGTTACTCTTGTGCATGTCAATGGCAAAATGCCGTTGAGTCATAGTGGTGCTCACCGCCACATTCCATACTTTCAAATCATAAATACAGTTAATGTTGGTGTGTTCGCCCCATGTGCTACGGGAATTGAGAGAACTCTTCTCCAATGATTGAGTCCCAGGTGATAGGAAATCATGAGATGACAATGAAGTTCTTGTAGAGTGCACAGCCCATACCTAACACTTGGTTGACAGTTGATGTAGTGTGGGATGGCCTAGGCTTCTATCGAACATTTCCATTGCCCAGGTGAGCTGCACTACCTCCTCTTAGGCCTCAGCTCATGAGGGTTTCTCCTGCGTGCTCTCAGTCAAGACACTACTCCCTCTGATCACTTCCTCCACTAATATGTCAGGGTCTGGCTTGGCCTCCAGGCTGCTCTTCCAGGGGAGATTCCTCTTTTACAATGGGCCTCTTCCATACCCTGGATCTCTTCCATACCCATCTCTCACCCCTCATCACTAGCTAGTAGCAGCAATATCCCAGCCCAACATCTAGTAGCCCCATGGGACAGGACACTTACCAGCATGGTCTTGGTGTTCATTCTTCTGGGTACCTCCACACTGGCATCCACCTCCAGGAATACTGCCGATAAACACTGGCAACACTGCAGGGCCACTGGCTGGGGTTGCTGAAATGTGTACATTCTATGTATTCCGTCAATGCCATCATTCCATATCCTTGCAAGGACAGTTGAATACACCCTCAATGGTAGAATTAGCAAACATTTGTCACAGTTGGTCTAAGCTCAACAGCTCCCAGGCTTTGGGATCACTGCCTTTGGCCAGTGTGGGGGAGGAGTTTGGCTTTCCAGGCAGCTGGAAAACCACGTCATGGGAAGAAAAACTCCATTGCCACGTCTGACTGTTTTCTCCTTAGGCCTACGCTTAGTATAAAGAAAATGTTTGCTCCGACCGCAGCATATGAACAGCCCCCAGCTAACAGGAAGTCAGCAGGAAACATATTTAGTGCAAAGCTCTTGCAGCAGCTCATGACCTACTTGCATTTATGTGCCTTTCACACCTAGATAGTTTAGAACAAATGACCAGCTAATGACCTCCCCCTCCCTGCCTGAAGATTGACCGTTTGCACCTCTCTGCACCCACGTAGTAAAAGGTCAGCATAAACATTTATGTGGAAATATTGTAGCAGTAAACATGTGACGTATGTATCATATCAAATGCTATGAGATCATTTACAATAAAAGAGGAGCCTTCCCAAAAGCCTGGAAGAGCACGCTTCACCCTGAAGACCGTCTGAGGTGTTTTCATTGCGACATGTGGTGAGCCCGACGTGATGTAAGTCTTGATCCAAGGAGTGACCCGAGACGTGACAACTCCCTGCTCATTCAGCTGGACAGAAAGCCTAGATGCGCATCGTAAAACAGCAAAACTCGCTCCTGCAAACGTAAGTATTTTTTTCTCAGCGAGTTTGCTCCCTACAACAGACCCGTCGTAAGTATTTATTCAGCGAGTTTGTTCCCAAACATTCGTGAGTATGGGAGATAGCATTTCAATTCAGCATAGAAGTCATGCGGAAGAACTGAAAATATTAGTGAAGAATCATTATTTAGTCACCAAGGGAGAAAGGGTACATATCAAATTGGGGGATATGGAAAAATTGATGAAAGAAATAGTTTGTCGTTGTCCCTGGTACCCCGAATCAGGAACTCTAAATGTAGAAGATTGGATCCAGATAGGTAATAGTCTGCATACATATCCACGAGCTCCTTTAAAGCAGTTATTGCTCTGGAAAAAATGTACAGAGACTTTAGAACACATCAGGACTAAAAATCTCAAGGCACCACTTTTAGTTCATGCGTCCTTAGACACAGACAGTAAAGAAACAGACAGACTGTCCGTCAGCACAGCTAGTACACACACTCATCCCTTACCAGATTTGCAAAATCCCTCAGGAACAGCAACTTCGCTGTATCCTCAGCTTCCCATGCCAGAACCCATGACGCAGTCCATTCAGACTTCCCAGTTTGATTCAGAAAAACAGCTCCTAGGCACAATTGAACCACAACCTGGCCAGTGTGGTCCAATTTGCAAAGAAAATCTTACAGGAGAAGAATTATTAGAAGGACTTCAAGTCTTTCCCATTACAGAAAGGATTAATGAACTAGGGAGGATAGAATATGAATCCATAGAACATCTGGGAACACACACTCACAAGGCACAGTCCCCAACCACGGCTCCCGTGGTTTCCTCTGCGTTCATCTCAGAGAAAAAACCTCAGGAAGCTAAAGACACTGAAATCAGAGAAGCTAGTCTCTCTCCGCCTTACCCTAAAGCTCTTTCACCACCCATAAATTCCCTGTATCCTGAACTGTCACTGCCTCCTGACCTTCCTGAATTGTCACTGATTGAACCTCCTGACCTGTCACCTAACCCTTGCCTCCAATCCATGCCTATTTTCCTTGAGAATAATGAGGAAGGCACGGACAGTAGTGAGGAAGTTGAAAAAGTCATTGTACCTTCGCCTGTCGCTGGTCCTCCAGCAGCACAAGTTGCCAAATTAGAACGTTCATTTTTTTATGTCACCATTTGGGTTGATTAATTTCATGGATGGACGCTTGCCTTAAGCCCACAAAAAAGAGTCTGTCCTCTGGAAGGATCTCTGACAACAATTGAATTGAACACCGCCCGGAGCGCCGTACGCAGTAAAAATGCTCCCAGGTCTTCCAAGAAATTAGCATATATGACCTTGGGCCAGGTACTCCTAATATCGCAGCAGCGATATAAGCAAGAACGGTTTCCAACGTGAGAGAAATGAGTTAATAAGACAGTACAATGCTCTATTGGAAACCAGAATAAACAAAACATACGTATTTAAAGCACATTTCCCTACAGGAAATGATAGGGGCCCCTCGCACATCAAAAAAGATTCAATGTATGTTACAACTGTGTTGAAATTTGGCCAAGACACTGTAAATTTCATGTGAAATATTTTCCTTTTCACAAAGTTAAAATTGGACCAAAATTAAAATGACCTCGTGATTCTGAACCTTATATTTCATAGCTATTGATTACATTAATAGTGCACAGAATTAGTTTTGTTTAGGATAAAGTAGATTAGGATAAAATCTGACTATTGATTCATTGAATGGAGTTTTTTCCTCTGTTTCTTTTTCTCTTGAGAAACACTGTTCCTCCCACACACTGTCTTTCTGTTGTTAACTCGTGTGGGGGAGGGAGAACTTTTGAAAATAAAAAAACTGAACTTAGTACTGCAGTTTATCTCTCTAATTTTGTATTTGTATATATCTGATACATTTCTTTAACTGTGCGCTGAAGCTCAGATCTTCTGCTGATCCAAATCTATTTTCCCTCAAGCTTCAAAACTAAAACTTTTTAATGCTTTCAAACTGTGTTAATACTGAATTGAGGTTACTGACAATCTGAAAGGACATTTTAACCACAGAGTTAAACTGTCTCTTAGGGAAGCAAAAGTTGCTTTACCGTAAAAGCACTGTTCTAGGAAACTGCTTCTGTCAGTTCAGTGCTGAGCAAAGAAAAAAAAAAAAAGACAAAGAGGAAGTACGTTTTGTGGTGACAGGCACAGCACTGCTTATAGAAGTATTCTTGTCAGTGACTTGTGCGGCGAACGGAAATAAGAAAAAAAACAGTTACTTTTGTTTAAATGGAGCATATTCAAGCTCTACTCATTTGATAAATTAACTGATGTTTAAGTTCTAATTATTCTAATTACTTAGTATTGCACATTATACTTCAGCTCAGAATCTTATTGCTTAAATTTATTCTAGGTTAACATCTATAAAGTGATGATAGTGCATCCACTATGAGGCACTGTGTTATTCTACCAAATGTTACTACCAGATGTACCATATTGTTTTGTTATCTTCATAATTCTTTGAATACTAGTTTTATTTCAGGAAACTTCAGTTTTATTTTCTTTTTCTAAATTTTATTCAGAATTCTGAACTTTTATTTTTACTGATAGAGGTTGCTACATCTAAAGCAATCCCTCCCAAGTCTTTTCTTGCAAATCCAAATTGATTTTATTAAATGGTATAATAGAATTAATTCTCCAAGGTTAAAAATGTAACAATTTCACTTTAATCATTACCTTAATAATTTTTTGCTGAGTGCCAGAATTTAATATTTTCCAGATTGACAGTCTTCCTGTCATGAGACATGTGAAGATGAACGCTTTACTTTGCAGCTTATTTTAACATTTTTTCAAACATTTCTTACACATCCTTTTGATTTTTGATTTTTGATCTAATTTATTTCTGTTACATCTTGCTATGACACTTAAGCTGATGCTTCATTGTTTTTACTCATAAAGTGGAAAAACATTATATAAGATTAGTAATAGTAGAATTATAGCCATAATGAAATGTCATTACTTAATCTGAATTTCAGTTTTTTCCCTATATTAGGTACCCGACGCTACAAGAAACACATATCACAATTTAAGCCTTGATGAATGAAAAATTGATACACCTTGCTGTAAGATTGACTGACATCATTAAATTTTATTAAACTTGCTGCAGCAGTCAGCGCAAAAAGCAGAACTAGCTGCAGTCATTCTACCCTTGCAATTTTTATCAATGCTAATTTAAACATTATTTCTGATAGCCAGTATGTTTGTAATGTTGCTTCTTCTCTTCCTGGAGCATAAACACAAACAAACAGAAAGCGGGAAATGCCATGCCATTGGACTTTGCCATTGATCTTCCCCCTAAAACACTTTAAATCATCTAAATATATCAAATTCCAATCAGACCACAGTCGCGGATAATCATTATGGGACTAAAGTTAGTCACCCACAACCATCAGTTTTGTATTGCCTAATACTGTCTGGCATGGTCCCGTTCCCGGGCATGCTACTGTGCTTTCTTTCACAGGTCCAATTTGGGTGCCAATCCATTGTATGAAGCCGTGGAAAGATGGAAAGGTGTCCGGATCCACAAAACCCGATCCCAAACTTCTCCCTGAGCCTCCACAATCCACAGACGGTCAGAGACCGGACTCCCCGCAAAAAGCAGCCCCTGATGACCTGGAGATAGATCAAAGCCCTATCCCACCAATCTGCACAACTCCTGGAACAGCAAGGCTTTGAGAAAACTCCAGAGAACTTCTTATTAGCTGCCTTTTCTTGCCTGAATGCCAACTCATTAACAATTGTGTTCTGTATACTCATATTTAGCTTCATCTCTCCTGCCATTGCGATGTCTGAACAAGAACTATTGACAATCCAATATGTACATTACCGATGCACAGACTTTATCACAACTATTGAACAAACAGATTGCTGGGTTTGCATACACATGCCAACCCATTCCAGAGAAGGACTATTGATGCATGCAGTTCTTTTTAACCTATCAGGATGGACTACTTACCCATGGACTTACCAATGGGTCCTTTATAAATTCACCAGTCAATTACACAGTAATGTATTTGAATAGTAGGGTACAAATTAATGCTGTTTTTGTTGGAATATAATAATTACAGTATCACAGGGCTCAGGGTAAGGGAAATACTCATATTGCAATCAAACCTTCATTCTGCACCACATCATATCTAGAAAATACTCCTTCCCTAATGCAACCATCACTGACCACATGCACAATTTCACAAACATCTCCTGGCTCCAAGTCTCAGAAAGACTATTCTCATTGCTGTATATATATATATATCAGATTATAAAGCAAATCTTACACATACCATAGAGCAGATAGAGACCATGATTGCAGAAGAGCCACCCTCAGATAGTACACCAGCATCCCCCTGGGACTGGCTATAGTCCTGGCTTCCTAATATCGGTGGTATCACACGACTCCTTCCTGTTGCATTCCTGAAGATAGGCTTCCTTGTTTGGCTTGCTGCATTCAGTACATTACCCCATCTCATATCCATCCTAAAACCTCAATCTCGGCCTGGATAAAGAGATGTTCTGTATGTTGCTTACAATTAAATAAAATTAAAAAATAGAAAAAGACGAGATGTGGGGGAGGAGTTTGGCTTTCCAGGCAGCTGGAAAACCACGTCATGGGAAGAAAAACTCCATTGCCACGTCTGACTGTTTTCTCCTTAGGCCTACGCTTAGTATAAAGAAAATGTTTGCTCCGACCGCAGCATATGAACAGCCCCCAGCTAACAGGAAGTCAGCAGGAAACATATTTAGTGCAAAGCTCTTGCAGCAGCTCATGACCTACTTGCATTTATGTGCCTTTCACACCTAGATAGTTTAGAACAAATGACCAGCTAATGACCTCCCCCTCCCTGCCTGAAGATTGACCGTTTGCACCTCTCTGCACCCACGTAGTAAAAGGTCAGCATAAACATTTATGTGGAAATATTGTAGCAGTAAACATGTGACGTATGTATCATATCAAATGCTATGAGATCATTTACAATAAAAGAGGAGCCTTCCCAAAAGCCTGGAAGAGCACGCTTCACCCTGAAGACCGTCTGAGGTGTTTTCATTGCGACAGGCCAGGTCTTGGATTCTATTACCAGCCAACTGACTCCTTTTCTCAGCTAATCGAACCAATTTGTTGTCCTCCATAGTTCAGCTTTAGAGAAGTCCAAGATCATCACCCAGCATTCTTTGGCTAAGTTTCTGTCAGAATCTTGATATCTCTCCATCTCTGTGCTCCTGCATTTCAGGGTGGGGCAAGCAGCTAGCCCAGATATCCCTTGATCCTTGTGGTGGGGAGGAATCTTTCTTTGCCCGCAAAACTTGGCATACACTGAGCGGCTGCTGAATGATGATGCTTTGCTCCTCTCACTGCTCTTGCATACATCCTCCTTCATTGTCTTTTGATGCAAACCCGCCATCTTCTTGCTTCAATGGCGGGAATTCCGACATCTTGGTCCAATGTCACAAAAATTGAAAAAGTATGGTAAATCCACATGAATCACATAGAAAACTGGGGATATGAAATCCATGACAGCGGGTCCCTATTAGGATGCCACTCTTATGTAACTGGTCCCCTGTTTGTGCGATCAGCATCAACCAGAGGCATTCCTGGAAACTCTCCGGATATGGCCCGGAGACTCCGGAATTCTACAGGAATTGCCGGGTCTCTGGGCCAACATCCAAAAACTCTGGGTGCCAGTGGTGTGCCAATGGGAGGACAGGGGATCCCATCCTCCCCAGCCAAGAAAAGACTCCATAGATGCTGGGGGATCCCATCATGCCCGGCAGAAGAAGTGAAACAGGTTCCCAGTCAGGCCCATTGCTACCAGATATGCATACCCGGAAGGGGCGATGACGGCCAAGAAGAGGAGGAGGGCCACAAGGCCACCAATGGACCTCCATCTTATTGGTGGCCAAAATGAAGAGGAGAGCTGTGAGGCCGTTGGAGGACCCCATTCCACCAGTGGCTGAAATGAAGAGCTGGCCAGCAAGGAGGGAGTCCATTCTCCTGCTCCTCTGTATTGGCATTTGGTATTCAAACCATGTGCAGCTAGCACTACTCTATGCTGATCTCGCGATGCATGAGATCATCATAAAAGAAGTGCTAGCCATGTGACATTTGACTAGTGCAGGGGCCTGCACACAAAGTGGAACAGCAGAATGGGCTCCCCTGTCTGCTCCCAATGGTGTGTGTGAGCGAATTGGAACCTGCCTCAGTGTGTGTGTGTGTGAATGGGAACCTGACTGGGGGGGTGTGTGTGTGTGTGTGTGTGTGTGTGTGAATGGGAACCTGACTGGGGTGTATGTGTGTGTGTGTGTGTGAATGGGAACCTGACTGGGGTGTGTGTGTGTGTGTGTGTGTGTGTGTGTGTGTGTGTGTGAATGGGAACCTGACTGGGGTGTGTGTGTGTGTGTGTGTGTGTGTGTGTGAGTGAATGAGAACCTGACTGGGGGGGGGGGGGTGTGTGTGAATGTGAGCTTACCTCTATGTCTGAAGAAAGTTTGTGCTGCCCCACTAATCCACGACACAGAGTTGCCTTTTCATAGATAGAGTTCTTCCTATTTGAGTGCTAGCAGTTAGTACTATTTTAGTATGGGAAGTTTACTATACAATTATTGTCATTTTGTTTACTCAAGACTTTGAGGGCCAAACCCACACCGAACATGTTACAATATGCCTAATGCCATATGCGTTTACTAGGTGGCACTATAGCAGTGCATGGTTTTCCTCATTTTGTTAAAAAAAAACAAAAAACAACCCAGTGTGTCTTGTAGGACTGTGATGTAACCAGCGGCCTAACCCATGCCATGCCTTGCCACTTCATGGCCTGCCCCAGGATCTACCCACCACTTTTATACCAAAGAGTACGCTTTCAGCATTATTACCTAAATAATGCTGAAAGCTTCCAGGATCACAGAACACAGCAATCCCAGCAAGGGCAAGGCAGGGGACAATTTTGAAGGTAACTGGTGGGTGGGAGGGTGTTAGCCTGGGATAGGGGGGAGGGAGAGGTGGCAGTGGGGGGAGGAAACGGGGCAAGTTACAGATTTTTTAGCGGGGAGGGAGAAGGGAGGAGGGAGGCATGGCCAGCGGCGATCTTCTTAAGTTAAACATTTTTTTTTAGGTGCCAGCTTTCTGGGAGAGCAGTGGAAGAAGGGGGGTTGAGACGTGGTGTTGGAGGGAGTGGGCATCAGGCCGGGAGGCCTGCAACTTGGGGTTTGTTTTTTTTTTAACCTGCACTACATACCATGGATATCTCTGAAGATTTCTGGGTAAGTAGATAGTTATCTGGCTACACGAGGCCAGATAATTTCAGACCTAACCGGCCATATTCAATCAATGGCTGGTTAAGGTTAAAGTTATCTGGGTATATGTAGCTGGATAACTTTAAACAAGTGTATTCAGTGGGATGTTGTTTATTCTGTTGAATATACTGGACAAGTTATTTGCTTTAAACCAAAATTTGACTGCTAATCCAGATTTTATCAGCATTGTTCTAATAGAATTTGATTAGCATGTTGTATAATTTTATTTTGGGATGGTGAATATGGAACTGACTTATGATGAATTTCATAAACCTTCATGAAATTCTGTCTTATCTGTGATAAACTTACTTTCAATACTAGAACAAATTAATTTCAGCTTCTTTCTTTTATGGCATTCTGAGTATCGTACAGAGTCAATGAAAATATCTGGGACTTTGTCTTTGTGCTTAATCAACATCTAAGTAAAGAAATTAAGACAAACTGGTAGGCCATAGTCAGGATTGTTAGTAGGTCACAGCTACTGTGACAAAATACAAATAATTTAACTATAATGTTGAGAGAATATTTAGAAACCAGCTACAGAAAAAATGATCAACAAAATTATCCAAAACAGGACATTCAAAACCAACTAAATAAAACCAAGTCCAGCCCCTTAAACATAGATTGGAGAGGGCCACGCTTTAACATCATATTAAGAGAAGGCTGATCTACATAGGCTTGCGTAAAGAGGAATGTCTAAAGATTCCCTAAGCTTAGATTTCCTAAACTTAGCATAATCATTTTCTAACTGCAGCCCTAAAGGAAAAGAGTTCAAGACTAGGGGCTTTAAAGGCTAAGCAGTTGATCTTTAACTGGACATGACGTGAAATGGGTAACCAGTGCAGTTCAATTAACAATGGGGTAACATGACCAAATTGTTTCTTGACAATGATTAACTTGGCTGCTGTATTCTGCACAGTCTGGAGTCGTCAAGTAAGATTGGCAGAAAGACCATGAAACAATGTGTTACAATAATCAAGCCAGCTTAGAATGAGTGAATACGTTAA
This sequence comes from Rhinatrema bivittatum, assembly GCF_901001135.1. Taxonomy (NCBI): domain Eukaryota; kingdom Metazoa; phylum Chordata; class Amphibia; order Gymnophiona; family Rhinatrematidae; genus Rhinatrema; species Rhinatrema bivittatum. The sequence continues at coordinate 561,215,000 of NC_042617.1, read as the reverse complement.
GGTTTTGAGATCACAGATATCCAAGAATGGTATGAGTCTCTGTAAAGAATGGAGAAAGTAATAGGAGAAATGAATTAAGTTAGAAACATGCTGTGAAAAACTGAGCTGGGTGTCAAGATGTATTCCCAAGTGGTAACGGTGCTTTTAAGTTGAATGGGTGTGTCAGCCATGGCGGAGATGGAAGATCTTGAGAATCCTTGCTTCTAGTTAACCACATTGCTTTGGATTTCTCCAGGTTTACTTTTAACTTAGTTTGAGCCATTTGACAATTTCTGTAAGACAATTATTGAAGTTGCACAGGGGATCATCAGTTGTAAGATCAAGGTTGGCATCCACCTGTATGTCATCTGCATAGAGGTAAATGCAAAAAAACCCCAAGATTCTGTATGAGCGTTGCTAAGGGAGAAAGATACAGATTAAAGAGGATGGCAGAAAGCCAGAACCCTGCAGAACACCACAGACTAGATAATAAGATTTAGAAACAAGAAAGTTCCAGTACAGTTGATAGGATCTATTTTCTAGGAAAGACTTGAACCAAAGAAGTGGTAGGTCATGAACCCCAATGTCAAAAAGGTGATTAAGCAGAAACTGATGATCCATTGTATCGAATGTGGCACTCATGTCTTAAAAAAATGACCCAGAAAACAAAGAGGAAGACGGTCTAAAAAAACCGTGAGGAATAAAATAAAGAATAGCCGAAAGTCCTTCAAAAATCCTTTATTAATTGCCCGACTCTAGGCCTGAGTTTCGCCCATCAAAGGGCTGCTTCAGGGGCTGAATAGAATTTAAATTGTCATGTTCATAGGTAAGCTCGATCCATTGAACATCCACAAAGATTCAATCTTTGTGGATGTTAGACGCATTTCAAATTTTGAAGCTGCTTTAACCACAATCGAGAATTTCCCGATTGTTGGTTGAATACACAATATCTGCGTGGTTTAATGGACATAGTAAACCTGTAAGCTCATCGATGATAGCTATGTGAGCCTGTGATGTATTTCAATGGATCGAGCTTACCTATGAACATGACAATTTAAATTCTATTCAGCCCCTGAAGCAGCCCTTTGATGGGCGAAACTCAGGCCTAGAGTCGGGCAATTAATAAAGGATTTTTGAAGGACTTTCAGCTATTCTTTATTTTATTCCTCACGGCTTAAAAAAATGGCCAACACTGATTTATCCTGGATCAAGACAAACTGATGTCTCATGTCAGTGACATAAGAACATAAGAAATTACCATGCTGGGTCAGACAAAGGGTCCATCAAGCCCAGCATCCTGTTTATAACAGAGGCCAAACCAGGCCACAGGAACTTGGCAAGTATCCAAACACCATGAAGATCCCATGCTACTGATGCAATTAATAGCAGTGGCTATTCCCTAAGTAAACTTGATTAATAGCAGGTAATGGACTTCTCCTCCAAGGACTTATCCAAACCTTTTTTGAACCCAACTACACTAACTGCACTAACCACATCCTTTGGCAACAAATTCCAGAGCTTAATTGTCTATTGAGTGAAAAAGAATTTTCTCCGATTAGTCTTAAATGTGCTACTTGCTAACTTCATGGAATGCCCCCTAGTCCTTCTATTATCCAAAAGTGTAAATAACCAATTCACATCTACTCGTTCACGACTTCTCATGATCTTAAAGATCTCTATCATATCCCCCCTCAGCCGTCTCTTCTCCAAGCTGAACAGCCCTAACCTCTTCAACTTTTCCTCATAGGGGAGCTGTTCCATCCCCTTTATCATTTTGGTTGCCCTTCTCTGTACCTTCTCCATAGCAACTATATCTTTCTTGAGATGCGGTGACCACAACAGTACACAGTATTCAAGGTGCAGTCTCACCATGGAGTGATACAGAGACATTATGACATTTTCTGTTTTATTAACCATTCCCTTCCTAATAATTCCTAACATTCTGTTTGCTTTTTTGACTGCTGTAGCACACTGAGCCGACGATTTCAAAGTATTATCCACTATGATGCCTAGATCTTTTTCCTGGGTGGTAGCTCCTAATATGGAACCTAACATCGTGTAAGAACAAGGGTTATTTTTCCCTATATACAACATCTTGCACTTGTCCACATTAAATTTCATCTGCCATTTGGATGCCCAATCTTCTAGTCTCGCAAGGTCCTCCTGTAATGTATCACAATCCGCTTGAGATTTAACTACTCTGAATTATTTTGTATCATCTGCAAATATAACCACCTCACTCGTCATATTCCTTTCCAGATCATTTATAAATATATTGAAAAGCACCGGTCCAAGTACAGATCTCTGAGGCATTCCACTGTTTACCCTTTTCCACTGAGAAAATTGACCATTTAATCCTACTCTCTGTTTCCTGTCTTTTAACCAGTTTGTAATCCTCGAAAAAACATCGCCTCCTATCCCATGACTCTTTAGTTTTCTTAGAAGCCTCTGTCAAACGCCTTCTGAAAATCCAAATACACTACATCTACTGGTTCACCTTTATGCACATGTTTATTAACCCCTTCAAAAAAATGAAGCAGATTTGTGAGGCAAGACTTCCCTTGGGTAAATCCATGTTGACTGTGATCCATTAAACCATGTCTTTCTATATGCTCTACCATTTTGATCTTTAGAATAGTTTCCACTATTTCTGTGCTGTGACCTTTCCAGTATTCAGATTGTTTGGGATTCAGGACAAGTGTTTTGTCTAAAAAGGCTAAGAACTGCCCATGCACTAACTTCTCAATAATTTTAGACAGGGTAGGCAAGTTGGAAATAGACCTATAGTTTTCTGGTCTTTCAGGGTCATGGTAACCTTTTGGTAACACTAATCAGATGTTAGCTGTCATGAGACTATCAGGAAGAGAATCGGAAGTAAAGCTGCTATTGATGATACTGGCTAAGGGAGAAAAAAGTCCTAAATCACAATTTCGTAGTAACTTAAAAGGTAAGGGGTCAAGAACAAGGACGATACCCTCATCTGCCTAAACAGTTCTAGACCTGCTGGTGAATTACTCTTAAATGCTGAAAATCTGCTTGTGGTTATATTAAGTAACTCCGGGGAAGATGGTAATGATAGAGAAATAATAGTATTAGAGGAAGGGTTCTGTGATAAATTCTGCTTGAATGGTTTCAAAGGTCAGAGCAAAGTCCTCAGGGTCTAGCATTTCTGAATGAAAGCGAGTTTATAAAGTAATTTAGATCTATTATCTGTGGTACACAAAAGTGCTTCAAAATACTCTTTTCTTAGCTCACTTAACCTCCAATAAATAATGTTTAGTACTATTCTTAAGCAAAAGTTCATTACTGTATTTGGTTTTTAGCCCCTCTCTTTCCAGTTGCCGAGTTTGCCACTTTAGAACTTTGAAGCTGGAAAGATACCATGGAAGATTGTCAATTCGAGGAAGAAATCTGTAATGGAGGAGTGCTACATACTTATAAGCTTTTGCAAGTCTTGACCCTTTTTATTTGCAGGCAAGAGGTTCTATCCCCTCTCCTTTTCTGAATTTGGGTTGCTTTTTGGAAACTGCCTAAGTTCCCTTTGGATCCAGGGACTCAGTTCTACCATCTAAAAGGAAAATTATAGGAGTCTTTCACCCTGAGAGACCCATTGACTTATGAAGGTCACCGAAGGAATGAATCATTTGTTCCTGGGATGAGACGCTGGATTTCAGAGAAGACCAGTGGCACCCATCTAGTGTTAACCATGATGCTGTCACCTGGATAGTGCAGAAAAAAGATTGAACTGGGAAGTAAGTACCTTCTATTCATCTGGAAAGTAGTATGCCTTATGGAACTTTAAAGTATTGGATGGATTAGTGAAACCTGAGGCCTAAAATTTGAGAGGGAGCTTCTAAACTACCTTTACAATCGGCAAGGATCAGGAATAAAGAAAAGATGCATTAAGTATTATGAAGTCACAGATTTATTGAAGAGCTGTGTGTAAATGGATTGGTGTGTATGAGGATTTGTGTAAATACGGTTTTTCACTATTTCACCTGTCAGTAAAGTTAAGCTGGAAACCACAATCAGTTTCTAGTGTGATTATTACTGCCATATGCAAGGACTGTCTTAACGCTCAGGGCCCAGGGAATCTTGGAACTCAGAGAGGGATTTAAGAACTGTATGACTACCTTAAGCCCATGGATTTGAGGGTGTCCCGTGGATTCCTCAGTGAGGACCTCAGCACAGGAATTACATACATAATTACTAACTTTACAAATGTTTATGTATCAATGTATTCCTTAGATAGACAGCCTGCTTACAAGCATAATGTTGCATGTCTTCCATTTTCCTTTCTTGTTCTGCTGCCACCTCCTCAATGTCAGTGAGCTGTGGACCTTCACCCTCAGGAGGAGGCAAAACATGGTTTTGGGGTACATTATAGAGCGTGCACTAGGCTAAGAAAATGTTACAGGCCTTAGTGGGGCTGTAATAGGAAGCAGGCACCTAAAGTGGCTTTCCAATAGGCAAGGAGTCCTTTCTATGACAACCTTGGTATTCCTGTGAGCTTGATTGTAGGGCTCATCTGTTGCACTCTTGGGGTATGCTGGGGGGGGGGGGGGATCCTCAGTCAAGTTTTGAGGAGATAGCCACTATCACCTGTGGGGGAGAAGACAGAAGAAGAGAGTTAGAGAAGCTTAGTGGAATTCACTGTTCCTGGGCCTTGGTGAGGCTTGAGTAGGCCTTCTTGTGCAAAGCTAGAAGATCTGTTAGAAGCTGAATAACAAAAGCAATTGTTAGTTAGAAACTAATAGGTGTGTAAGCTGAATATATAACCTAGAAACCAACCCACAGTGATGTGGCCATGAAGCAGTCATGAATGTTTGAATGTGACAAAATGTAGGCATTGTGACAGAAGCCTAAAAACCTAGGCATGATGTTAGTTATGAGCACTGTGGCATTGCAGACCACCTGCATGTTGAGGGAGTAGAAGCCTTGCAGTTGCAGTAGTTTGCCTGCCTTGGTGTGTGTGTGTTACCAATACCTCCCAAAAGTGATGGAAAATGAGCAATATCGTAAAATTCTGTCATGGTCAGCAATTGCTGCTGCCAATTAGCAGGAAAAGAAATATATTGATTTGTCCTCCTAAAAGTACTGAAAAATTGTGTAATCCAGAGTGAGGTGGCTGACTGGTTTATTCCCAGTATGATCCTGAGAAGGGTTTGGAAGCTGCCGGTGGCTAAAGTCAGGTCTGTAGTAACTTTGAGATGGACTGGCAAGATGGAAGGCTACAGATCCCCCTCCAACTGCTGGCACTGATGTTCTTCTTCAACCTAAACCTGCGCATCACTTGCACCTCAGACAAGTCCAAAAACTGTCTTGAGCCTATACCCTCTCCAGGATTACCCCTTCCTTCTTCGTTGTCTCTCCCTCCACTGGCACAGATTCCACAAAATCCACACATTTATAGCACTCAGCACCATCACCAGTAACACCTTCACCCACCAGCACTATACCCTCAAACACTACCACTACAAAATCATTCAACACAGGCACAGTCTCAGCCACCGCCATTACACCCTCAGCCATCAATAGCACAAACTCTGTCACCAGCAGCACATGCTCAGTCAAAACCAGTACACCCTCAGCCACACCCACTCTCTAAATGCACCCCCCACCCCCGAGGCGGACAAACACAGAAACCAAGAAAGCAAATGCACCCTCAGGCACACTGAGTGACAAACAGAAGACACAAGAAATAACAGAAAAAGGACCAAAAACAGCAGGCAAATAGATCGTTCTTAACAGACACAGTTATTCCAACTAAAACAACTGTAAATACGCATAAGCAACTCCCAACAATCTCCAGTCTCCAGTGCTATCCAGCATTCCAAGCACCAGGTCCCAAAAGAAGAGGTTTAAATTCAATTGCTTAAATAGCAGGTCCAAATGCATGTGCAGATACTCCATGTACACACATACTCTGTTTATAAAATACATAAATGTGTGTACTTCCAAACACTGTCCCGAAACACCCTCAAAAAGTCCTTTTTATACTTGCTTGCTTTTCTGCAATTCTCCTGCCCTTCTGAAAACTGGTTTTCCATGCACAGAGGCTATTTATGTGCATGTATGCTGAATTTATGCACACAACCCCCATGTCTTTGAAAATTATCCTCAAAATTAGCAAGGTGTTCATGCCACAACTTTGCACTAATTGCTTGTATAATATTTGCATGATCCCTCACTGGTATAGACTTGGCATCCGTCTGATAAATGCCACAGTCAACAATAGTTTTTTTGCCATTTTTGAGTTCACAACTGTCTTTGTCAAAAATCACTTTCAATCCAGCATCTGTTAATTTGGATACTAATATGAGACTGGCGGTCAATTCCAGCACATATAGTAAATCTTCAGCTATCAGACTTTCATAGTATTAGTCGCTGTCTCCATATGGCTTGCATTGAATACTTCCTACTCCTACTGCTTCCATGGACATGCCATATGCCTTTGTTACAGATTTGTCTTGTACTGCCTGGTAGTTACTGAGCAATTCACACTGTCCAGATAAATAACCTGAGGTGCCAGAATCTATTGAAAATGGCTTTTTGTTATCAATTATCTCTTGATCTATAAAGTTTGGAATGCAAATTACTTATTGATAGATCCACTGGTATTTTCATCATTAGATGTCTTGGACTATTTTTTATTGCTGATTATTTTTTTGTTGGTCCCTTTCATTGCTTGAAAAATATTTAGTCTCATTTACATTTTGAAGATTTTCATTTCCCTTGGATGCAAAATAGCAGTCTATTGCAAAATGTCCAAAATTTCTTGAAGTGCTAACATTTAATTTTCAGTCTATCATTTCCTCTTTAGTTTCTCCACATTGTGCATATACTATATGCTGATTCAGTATCTGTAGACTTTTGTTTTCTAGCATTATTGCTCTTGTAGAAGTACATGATGGACTTTTTCTGAAGTCAGTTCAGACATATTGTACACATCCACATTTCTGGCAACTCTATAGTATGCTTGATGGAATTGCTAAGGATGTGCATTCGTTTTCAACGAATGTGCAATCTGCAATGCATAAGACCCTGTTTGTTTGATTCGTGGGTTTGTGAAACGCATGGCAATCCCCCACGAATAAAACATATCATATTAGTTTCATTATTTTGGTTCGCAGTGATTTCTTAGCGGCTGTATGAAATAGGAAAAGGCCATGTGGGAGCATCCATAAGAAAAACAAGCCCTTTCCTGTGAGTCATAAGTGACCTCACAGCCCTGTCATAGAGTGGGTCAGACAGGTTGGCAAGGAGACGAGAATGCAACCTATCAGGGCTAAACATTTTTCTAATGCAGCCAATCGCCACGCTCATTCAGTGCTTTGTGATGCTGTTCCTGATAACGATATTCTATTTATACCTTAAGCACGTGGCGTGCCATGCTTTTTCTTTGCGGGGGTTGTACGGGGAGTGGGCTTTACTGAGAGCTAGTCTGAGTGTCTCAAATCTATATTCAATTGCTAGCTACTTTGATAGAATATTCCATTGAAAAAAGATATTTGCTAGTTTTTGCTGCTGTGCCAGCCAGGCTTTTTTTGACTGCACCTTTTTTTTTTATTGAAAGACTGTCTCTCTGTCTCTCCCACTGAGACAAGCTGTCAGCAGTGGCATTTTGCTGCTGATCCTACCCCCCTGGGGTAGGTTGGTGCAGGCACAGGCAGGGTTTGGCTGGTGTGGGTGGGAGATAGTGTGAGTTGGTATTTTCAAACAAGAAGCAGCATCACTAGGAATTGTGCTTGCTCAGGCTTCAAGTCGAGCCTTTTCTCTGCTGTTTCATTTTTTTGTGCACACAGACAAGTCTCAGTTGTAGTGTACATCAAGGCACTGCACTGCGTCTGTGGGCAGTTTTGCAGACTCACATATATTGGGACAGCAGTGTTCTTTTAAGCCAACTAGCCAGTAGGCCTCTTTTGTAGTTACAAATTTGGTGTGTGCACATACAGCGATCTCAGTTGCAGTGTACATCAAGGCACTGCACTGTATCTGTGGGCAGTTTTGCAGACTCACATATATTGGGACAGAGTTGTTCATTCACCAATAAAGAAATAATTCTTTTAATTGAAATCCCTAGTAGGCAGTGACATTAAATCCATGATGTCAGTGAAAGGTAGACATGGTCAAGTGATTGGGACTGGCAGAGGAGGCATTTCAAAAGGCAGTGCCAGTCCCCCATTAAAGTTAAAAAGGGATCTGTTCCAATCTAAAATCTCTGGAGGGGCAGGCAGTTCCATCCGGAAAAACCTGAAATTTAAAGATGATGCACCGCCATCACCTGTTTCTGACCCTATAATTTTGGAGGTGAGGGAAGGGGAGGCTGAGTCATGCAAGACAAAAGGGTGAGACCCAAAAGCAGCAGTGCGACAGCAGACTCGACTTAGCATTGAAAATGTAGCACAGGCACTGTTTGCTTCTGATTCCGATGAAGAATCATCTTGTGTGGGATTCTCATCATCAGAAATGGAAGAACTAATAGCTGAAGAAGATTTAGGAGGATTAGTTAGTTCTGTCTTAGCCTCCACTTCAGTGCTGCAGGGGAGAGATGAAACTGATAATGATGAGGAGGAAGAGCAGTCAGCGCAGGCATAGAGTGTGACTGATGCCCCTGGCATTGCTTCTCAGGGTGCACCCACAACTTCAACTCCATTGCCAGCATCCACCCCGAAGGCTATAGAGAAGGGATCACAAAATAAATATGTGATCTAGAGCCACTTTAAAGTGACGGAGGACCCGCGTTTTGTTCAGTGTAATTACTGTGCCAGGGCTATTAGTCGGGAGCAAGCAAATGGGACATCTATCTAATTCTGGCGTGATGCATTATATGCAGAAGCAACACCCAACAGTACTGTCATCTGGGGATGGTAGCAGTACCAGTCAGGGGACCTCTTTTTCCAGGCAGTGTAAAGTGGTTGAAAAGGAGCAGAGTCATCCCACACCCTCAGCCCCTTCTAGCAGTCAGGTGGCAGGCCAACAGCCCCCCTGCCAATTGTCAGAAGCGACAAACCACCATAGAGGAAATGGGGTGGTGTTCGGTAATGCTATCCTGGGGAAGGAGGCAGGCAGCCTCAAAAGTTGTAACCAGGAGCATCGGGGAAATGATTGCCCTTGATGACCAGCCCTTGCAGGTAGTGGAGAATGTGGGTTTCAAGCATTTGCTGAAGGTCTTAGATCCAAATTACAACGTCCCCTCTAGAACCATATTTAGCAGAAGGTCATCCCCAGCCTGTACAACCTGTGTCGCAGTCGCATCCAAGCGCTGCTAGCTAACGGGCCGATACAGTAAACCACGTGGGAGAGCAGGCGAGCGCCCGCTCTCCCGGCGCACGCACAGGCCACTCTCCTGTGCGCACAATTCAGTAACTTAATTTATTTAAATTAGGGCCCGCGGTAAAAAGAGGCGCTAGGGACACTAGCGCGTCCCTAACACCTCTTTTTTGATGGAAGCGGCGGCTGTCAGTGAGTTTGACAGCCGACGCTCAATTTTGCTGGCATCGGTTCTCAAACCCACTGACAGCCACGAGTTCGGAAAATTGAGCATCCAGTTTTCAACCTGCGAGCAGTGGACCCATTTTAAATTTTTTTTATTTTTAACTTTTTTTTAACTTTTGGGGCCTCCGACTTAATGTCGCCATGATATTAAGTCAGAGGGTGCACAGAAAAGCAGTTTTTACTGCTTTTCTGTGCACTTCCCTGACGCCAGCAGAAATTAACGCCTACCTTTGGGTAGGCGCTAATTTCTTAAAGTAAAATGTGCGGCTTGGCTGCACATTTTATTTACTATATCACTCGGGAATGACTAATAGGGCCATCAACATGCATTTGCATGTTGCAGGCTCTATTAGTCTCGGGGGGGTTGGACGCGTGTTTTTGACGCGCTATTACCCCTTACTGAATAAGGGGTAAAGCTAGTGCATCGAAAATGCGTGTCCAAATGCCGATTAACAGTGTGCTGCACTGGAGCGCACTGTACTGTATCGGCCTGTAAGGCAGAGGGGCGAGTGCATTTCACCTGCGATATCTGGACCGCCATGAATGCTGCACACTCTTACCTCTCCCTGACAGCACACTGGTGGACCTCACTGAGGCAAGGGCAGGCAGCAGCTCTATTAGTAAACAAGTATCAGGGTGGAGGTGGGCTTTACTGTACACCCACCCAATGGACGACACCTATACCTCAACCAATATTCTAGCATGCATCAGACAGATGCTGGCAGGCTGGCAGCTACACCAGTGAGACAGGAATCTTCAGGCAGGGTTCTTTGTCACAGACAATGGTGCAAACATGTTAAAGGCAATATCCGACGGGGGCTTTCAGAACATCCAATGTTTTGCACTCACTCTGCATTTGGTAGTGAAGTCAGCTCTGGGGTTGGAGTCCAATCACCAAGAGAATGAATACCTGCATACATTAATACACAAGTGCAGGAACATAGCAGCGCACTTCCACAGAAGTGTGAAGGCGGGGCAGGTTCTCTGTGAAAAGCAGACTGATTTGGAGATGCCTCACAAGTGTCTCAATCAAGACATTGGCACCCAGTGGAATTCCACCTGTATGATGCTGCAGAGGTTAGTGGAGCAGCAGACACCCCTTCATGAACTTTCTGTGGAAATGGACATAGGTGTGCAGAGTCCCCTAGGGCATCATGATTAGTTAGTCATGAATCAGCTGGTAAAAATCCTGCAGCCCTTCAAGGATGCCATGAAAGAACTGAGCTCCAGAAGTGCCACCTTGGCTGACATCATCCCTATAGTTAATTTTCTGGAGGAAAATTTGGAGGGCTTAAAACAGGAAATGGGAATGACAGCAGAGGTGCTGCATTGTCTGGACTTGTTGCAGAAGCAGGAGCAAGAGGGTTTACGGCCTTTCACAAAAGACCGCAGATACATGCTCGCTACAGTCTGTGATCCCCGTGTGAAAGGGAAACTCACCCTACAGTCCGATTGTCTCACATTTGTGAAGGACCTGCTGTTAGGAAACGTCCGTGAACAGCAGCGCCATAGGCAGAGACAGATTAGGCATGAAGCAGTGGAGGAAACAATGGGCACTTCAGAGTGTAGTGCAAGCCCAAGCAGGAGCAGCACTCTGTCAGCGACAGCTAGTACTTCCTCCTCCACTTCAGTACGCCAAAGCCATGTAGTCTCTAAAAAAGCATCTTTTCTGGAACGGGCTAGAGAGAAAGCAGCTGGCAAGGAGGACTCTCAGCCCACTCAAGCAAAGGAGACACCAGCACAAATGTCAGTGACACGGTATCTCCAAGAGCCCATAGAGGACATGCAGACAGATCCACTGGCCTATTGGGCACACAAGTCCACTATCTGGTCACACCTAGTCAAAGTGGCTCAGCGATATCTGTCATGTCCACCAACCAGTGTGCCCAGTGAACGTGTATTTTCAATGACAGGGGATATCATGAGCCTTCATTGCTCAAGGCTGGCACCAGAGTTGATGGAAATGCTAGTGTTTTTGAAAATAAATATGCCTTTGCTTGGGTTTCCAGATTTTCCCGGTGAATGGCAAGATGAATAAAAGAAATTGAAAGCCTTGCAGCAGCTCCGCCTCCTATGCTCCAGATAATATCAGCACATGTACCTGACCTCAAACGCTGTGCCAGTCTGTTCACTGTGCAGGCCATACGTCCCTACAAGGGCCTGACCTCAAATGCTGTGCCTGTCCGACCAGGCCTTACGTCCCTACAAGGGCTTAACATCAAACGCTGTGCCTGTCTGTCCAGGCCTTACGTCCCTACAAGGGCTTGACATGAAATGCTGTGGCTGTCCATCCAGGCCTTAAGTCCCTACAAGGGCCTGACCTGCAACACTGTGCCAGTCTGTCCACTGTCCAGGCCGTACATCCCTACAAGGGCTTGACCTCAAACGCTGTGCCTGTCCGTCCAGGTCTTATGTCCCTACAAGGACTTGACCTCAAATGCTGTGCCTGTCCGTCCAGGCCGTACTTCCCTACAAGGGCCTGACCTCAAATGCTGTGCCTGTCCATCCAGGTCTTACGTCCCTACAAGGGCCTGACCTCAAACGCTGTGCCTGTCCATCCAGGATGTACGTCCCTACAAGGGCCTGACCTCAAACGCTGTGCCTGTCTGTCCTGCTTGGAACTTGGATATTTCATATGGTCAATAGTTTTTATGACTTTCATAATATGGGACATTTTCCCTAAATCTTTCTTAGGTGTCAATATTAATGTTTCTAGTACTATAGAAAACTGGTGGTAGTTGTACTCTAGTTCATCCTCTGTGTTCCCATAGTTTACAGAGGCACTGTAGGTACAAAGTCAACATAGATTGATATTGTAGATTTGGACTTGAGTAGCAGTTTTCTTATTTCTGAGAGTTCCTTTGTCATCAGCTGAAGTGCATAAGTACAGTTAATAGCTTCAGGGCATTCACTAGACGCCAATGGAACCACCACACTCTAGGGGCCAACCCATTTCAGGAAGCCCTTTCCTGTGCAAAGGAAAGGGAACTCTCCCAGGGTGTAGCCAGGCTATCTCTTAGCACCCTCTGACCCATGTTGAACTGCTGTTCACTTGGAAACCTCCTCCATGTCGACTCGCCACACTTTGAAGGCTCGTGCCCCACTCTAGAACCCAACCCATTCTAGGGAGCCCTTTCCTGCACAAAGGCCCAGTCCTTTGGAACAAACTACCGACTGACCTAAGACTGGAACCCTGCCTCCTTACCTTTCGAAGAAAACTCAAGACGTGGCTTTTCCTCCAAGCCTTTCCCTAACTCAAATTTCTAGTCAGACTCAGCACAAGGAATTGAATGTTTTCTAATCTCATAACCTGACTTATATAATTTATATTTAGTTTTTCCTCTCTGTTTACTTCCTAGCTACTATAGCTCCCAAGTTCAATCCCCTTGTTATATGTAACTTTACTTGTTTCTGCTTGCTTGTTTGGTTACTCTGGTTTATCCCCTAGTTCCATGTAAACCGGCCTGATATGAATCCCATTCATGAAGTCCGGTATAGAAATATGTTAAATAAAAAAAATTAAAAAACTCTCCCCGGGTGTAGCCAGCCTCTTAGTACCCACCGACCCATGTTGAACCAGAACCGCTGTTCACATGGAAATCTCCTCCACGTCGACTCACCACGCTTTGAAGGCTCGTGCTCCACTCTAGGGACCAACCCATTTCAGGGATCCCTTTCCTGTGCAAAGGAAAGGGAACTCTCCCCGGGTGTAGCCAGCTTATCTCTTAGTACCCGCCAACCCATGTTGAACCGCTGTTCACATGGAAACCTCCTCCACGTCGACTCGCCACGCTTTGAAGGCTCATGCTCCACTCTAGGGACCAACCCATTTCAGGGATCCCTTTCCTGTGCAAAGGAAAGGGAACTCTCCCCAGGTGTAGCCAGCCTATCCATTAGTACCCGCTGACCTATGTTGAACCACTGTTCACATGGAAACCTCCTCCGCCTCTGCGTTCAAAATTCCCATTTGTATATCTGCTACATCCACCAGATTTTAAAAGACCAGCGAGGGCTCACTAGAAGCCAACAGAAACACCCCACTCTAGGGCAAACCCATTCTAGGTAGCCCTTTCCTGCACAAAGGAAAGGGAACTCTCCCTGGAGCCAGCCTGGCTTGCCCCTATCAGCTTTCTGCCACTCTGCCTTGCTGCCATACCCCAGACGACTCTCTCTACACCTGTGTGTTCTTGCCACTATCATGGTTCCTCAGTGTGTTGGTGCTCGTCTTTCTGCTGCTTTGTCCCTTTATCGGCGCCTTGTGGTTTTTTCTTACACTCTTTCTGCTTGCTGTGTTCCCCCTTCATTGTGCTGTAGGATGTTGATGCCATTTGTCTTGCTACTTTGCCTGTCGTGCTGCCTTCGAGGGTTCATGCAGCTGTTACTGGTGCTCTCTTTCGAAGCTGTGGTGTGTTTTTGACATTCTCGCTGCTGCTTTGCACCTCTGTTAAAGCACTCTTGCCACTCCTGGTACCCCTTTGCCCCTTTTCAGTGCCTTAGGCTATTCATGCCACTTTGGTGTACTTACCTTGGAGCTCTTTTCTCATTCTGATGATTCCTCTCCAGAAGTTTCATCAGAATTGATAAGAATACCCCAATTCTGCAGCCAAAATTAGACTGCAAATTCTTCCCCCATTGACTTTAATGGGAAAACGAAAAACGAATAAAACTAATAAATTAATTGTTTTTTCCCCCTATGAAACTAATGCAATGAATTTGGGTTCCTGCGAAACAAAAAACGAATCGAAACAAATATTTTCCTTCTGCACATCCCTAGGAATTGGTGATGATGTCTTCTCAGCTTTTGACACCATCAGCCATATTACTCTGAGTTTTGGAGCTGGGGAAAAGTTTTGCATTGGTCTGAGTTATTTTTGTTAAATAAAAAGCAGCAGGTGAGGTTAGGTGACTTGATTTTCACTTGGAAGACCGTTGTGCTAATGTGCATCAGGACTCTGCCTTATCTATTGTGTTCAATTCTACTTAAAACCTTTAGCTGATTTGATGGCTTTTTTTAGTGTAAGCTTTAGAATTTATGTAGATGACATACAGCTGCTCTTTCCTGTAGGCATCTGTATATCTACAGCCATCAAATTGATCACTGCTTGTACCTAGGCAATAGATGGGTGGTTGCAAGCTAATGGTTTAGTGTTCAATGCTGATAAAACAGAGGCATTATGGATTAGTCGGGCCTGGATTTAAGCATAGGAGCCATCCATAAATGATGTCATGCTCAGTTGGTGGGGGGGGGGGGGGGGGGGGGGTAGGATAAAACTTTTGTGACAAGGGGGTTTGGAGATTTGTGATGAAGTGAGATGAGGGGGTGGTTGATTTCATACCAATACAGTGTGACATCATTTATGGACGGCCCCATAGGTAACATAGGCAACTGCCAAATTTTGATTAGGTATGGTTGCTGATGTGAGGACCCTGGCTGCAGTTTGGCCCTCCTTAGTGAGCCACAGTCTGAGCTGCACAGGCATATGCCTTGAAGACTCTCTGAATTAGCAAGGCCACACTCATAAAAGCCTGCCTCTCTCATACTGCCTCGCCACAACTTGGGTCTTATCTTGGTCCTTGCCGTGGCCTTCCATTGTTAGGCCAATATAGTGGCCTTCTAGTTCTGTGTGTTTGTCTTATTATTTGCTCTGTTCTATTCTTGTTCATGTTTATCTGGCTCTTGTGAGTGTTGGCCTTGTTTGTTTTTAATGTTTGTCCTACCTTTTGGGCACCCATATGTTCTTATCCCTGGGGCTCTAGCCCTGCCCTTTCTTAGTGGGTGCCTTTCAGTCCTCTTACCAGTTGTAAGGAAAGTGGACATTTGTGCTGTGGTGTGGTTGGCGCAGGCTAGTGGGTGAACCCTCTAGGCCCACGCTGACAGCTGGCGAATATGCCCTAGGACAGGGGTGAACAGGAGCTTCACCTTTACTAACCTCTTTCCCCACAGATTGAGCCCTTGAGTTCCGGGGACTGGCGGGACATAGGAGATGGTCCCACAGGGCAAGGAGTAAGAGATTCTGGGGCCAAGCTGAGATCTGGGCAGGCAGCAATCAGAGAGTCACAAGGTACAGGCCAATGGTTGGGACAGGTGACGAGCAAAGTGCTGTCCGGTTTCTGAAGCAATGATCAGAGGCAGGTGGCAAGCATAAGGATAGTCCGGGTCCAAGCAGAGGTCAAATCCAAGAGGTCAGACCTAGGTAGAGGCAGGATGAAGGCAAGGAAGTTGGAGAGGAGAGACAGGGCCAGACAGAAAGCTGGACAAGGCAGGGCAGGCTGGACAAAGCAAAGACGAAGGGGGCTGGAAGAGGTAGGGACAAAGCAGGCAGGGTGAGGCAAGGATGAGGCAGACAGGATGAGATAACTATGAGAGAGGAAGCAGGAGCACATGGCAATACGTACTGCAAGGCAGGAGATCCATTGCTGAGGCACTGGATAGGTGCGTGACTGGGGCTTAAGAATCTGACCTCGCCAACATCGTCAGGAAGCTCTGCCTGCAAAGTTCCCGCCATGGGCCCTTTAAGAGGTGCTGCCAATTGCAGGATGACCCTGTGACCGACAAACATTACACCAGCACCTCCAGTGAAGTCCTGGTCATCAGAACTTGAAGGCTCAACCTGAGTGGAGGTGGCCGGTCAGTCAGAAGATCTAGACCTGCACAGCCCACACCTGAAGAAGTCCATTATCCCTGAGTCAGCACTGTTTCTGTCCTGAGGGGTTACCCTAACATTGACATCAAACCCTGGCAGTGGTGGCAGCAGTAGGGTTGCCAACTGGCTTCAGATTTTCAGGAAAGGTTGATCCAGTCCTGCTTTTACTCACCTGTATGCAGGTACTTATAGTCTTGCTTTTCTTAGAGAATGCAATAGGGAAATCAGAATAAATCCCAGCATGCAATGGGGTAAAACCAGGGCTAGATCAACCTGTCCTGAAAATCTCAACCTTAGACAGCAACAGTGGCAGTGGCGGCAGCAGCATGGGACCTGCAGCCTCCCATCATATGCTCAAAGTCCTGCCCCTCACACGGGTTTCCATAGTAACAGGAAGCCCTTCTGGGAAGAGGGGGTGGGCCTGCCACAAAGCCTTGGGCAGCTGCAGGCCCCATGCTAAATGTCTTTTTTCTAGTTGCTGCCACAGCTACTATAGGATGAAGACACCGCCATTTTAGGTAAGCCACTGGGAGGGTGGACTGGGAGTTGACACCCCATCCTACATCTTGGGGGAGGGGGTGGCCACACCTCTTCCCCAATGCTTCCTATGGTCACCATAAATGTAAATCTGCCCTGGGAAGAGTTGCACAGACCCTCCTAAATCATTGTCTGGTTTGCAAACCCTGGGTGTTGAAGTTTCTTTTCCAGCAGAAGTTCATGATCTTGGAGTTCCAATTCACTCTCATTTAACTTTGAAGTGTCAAATAAAAGCTGTTCTGAAAACTAGTATAGAAAGTATTCTATAAATATAAAGTAATGAGGAGAGAAATATATTTTAAGGAAGAATAATTTTCCATCAGTGGTGCAAGCTTTAACTTTATAATCGTTAGACTATTGCAATTCACGTAATGTGGGTTTGCCTAAGTATTATCTTAAAGTATTGCAATAACTACAGGACGTGGCCTCCCGGCTGACTACAGGCTGTGCTCTCAGGGATCATATTTCAGCAATTGTGTAGGAACTACATTGGCTACCAGTAGCACAGTTAATAAATTTTAAATTGGTTACTCTTATTTTAAAAGCACTGAGGAAGAAAGTCCAGGCTACCTGACAAATTTGTTAACTGTCTATGTCCCTGAGTGTGTTTTGCTGGTAGTTCCTACTTACAAGCATGTATATTGGCAGGATACCCGCTGACAGGAAGTTTGGATGATTAGAGATTATGCAATATCCAGAAAGAAACGGGTGGCTTTTTTCTGTCAAAAGACCTTTTATTAGACATTCAGATGTGCAGGGAAGTCATTGTTTTGGATGTTTGTTTTAAATCTGTATGGCCTCAACATTCAAAGCTGAACGGCTATGTAAGTTAGTCAGATAAGAGTTATCCGACTAACTTACAAGGGATGTTCAGCAGCTGTTGAAGATCCCCTTAAAATCGCTGCTTCGCCAGATAACTCATATCCGACAAAGCAAATCTTTTTTTTTTTTTTTTTAATAGTTTTTATTCCAACAGGCAAACAATGAAAAAAACAATATTGTCCTACATTTATAGTCATATTCTCATCCAGCATTACCCCGAATGTAAAATAATGAATTTAATGTATCTCAGAATAGAGTAAACAAAGTATTTTAATCACATGAGTCTTATATGTCACCTCTTAGTTTTCTTACATATGAGCCCCTCCCATTAAACATCTAAACCTTATATTTTCCCTCTAAAATCTAAGCTGAATCATCTATCTCACCTCCTATCCCACCAAAGCTTGACCCCACCCGTTCCTCCTTAACCCCTTTTATGCATCTTCACTCAAACTCACTCAAACAAATAAACCCCTCCTCCCCTCGGTCGGTAAGTATAAATGTACTGAGCATTAGAACCCACGAGTTACGCGAAGTACCGGGAGGGTCTCATATGTCGCTACGCAATAAAATTGCTAATCATTTCTTACATCGCTGCAAACGATGAAAGCGATTATGTGGAAACTGATCTAAAGCAATCCAGTCTGTGGAATAGCCCATCTCTCTGAGATTGTGATGTTGTTGAAATGACAAACAGTTATAAAAAAGTTAAGAACATAAGAAAATGCCATTCTGGATCAGACCAAGGGTCTATCAAGCCCAGCATCCTGTTTCCAACAGTGGCCAATCCAGGCCATAAGAACCTGGCAAGTACCCAAAAACTAACAGGCGGATTTTCAAAGCCCTGCTCGCGTAAATCCGCCCGGATTTATGCGAGCAGGGCCTTGCGCGGAAGGGGGCGTGTCGGGGGGGCAGGACCCGATGATGCGGCATTTCAGGGGTGGGTCACGGCGTTTCGGGGGCGTGGTCCAGGCCTTCAGACCAGCCCCCGGGTCGGAGCACGGCGTGCCAGCACTCCGCTGGCGCGCGTAGATTTACGTCTGCTTCTCGCAGGCGTAAATCTACGGACAA
Organism: Rhinatrema bivittatum; assembly: GCF_901001135.1. Taxonomy (NCBI): domain Eukaryota; kingdom Metazoa; phylum Chordata; class Amphibia; order Gymnophiona; family Rhinatrematidae; genus Rhinatrema; species Rhinatrema bivittatum. Next base: position 561,196,449 of record NC_042617.1, on the reverse strand, counting down.
AAGTAAGAGGGGGGTTTAGGTAGAGGAAGGGAGGGGAAGGTGAGGGGAGGGCGAAAGAGAGTTCCCTCCGAGGCCACTCCGATTTCGGAGCGGCCTCGGAGGGAACGGAGACAGGCTGCGCGGCTCGGCGCGTGCCGGCTGCCCAAAATCGGCAACCTTCCCTCCTGGGCAGTAGGCCTTGGGGGAGATATTCTCAGTGCGAAAAGACAATGCATCACCTGGAGAGCAGGTCCTTGCTACAGGATCCTTTCCTGCTGCACCTGGTTGATGCTCTCCCATCATGAGACCTTCTTCCTCCAAGGCAGCACCAGGGCTGCCAGTCTGAAGTTGGGACTTGACTATGTCCCTGAAGGTCTCATCTATATACCTCTCTGTCTGCCTCAGCAACTCCAGGTCTGCCACTCTAGCCTCCAGAGATCGGACTTGTTCTCTGAGAGCCAGGAGCTCTTTGCATCGCATGCACATGTACAACTTCTCACCGGTGGGTAAAAAATCATACATGTGACACTCTATGCAAAGACTGGGAAGCCCCCCTCTTGCTGCTGGACTGCTGCCTTCATCTCGGTTTTGATCAGTTTCTAGTTAAGTTTTAGGTTGCTATGGGAGAAGGAATGTATCTAATGTCCTTTAAATGTATTAGTGAATTCACTAATGTGTCTGGTAGTGGCCTACCGGGGTCTGATCGAATTCTCAATAAAGTTTTTGTTGATTTTTTTTTTTTTTTGTGAAAGTGGCACCTGCCTATAAATTAAGGGATGAGCTAGGGGTGGGAAATACAAACAGTCTAACTTCAGTTAGTCAGCCAGAGTGACTCACTGCTCTCTTGATTAACAAATGCTGGTACCTATTCAAACCCAATCACACTACCTCAACACCTTTCCAAGGTGAGTAACTGAGCTGAACTATTCAACCTTTTTACTTAGGTATACACTGCTCCTAGCTTATTTCTAGCTTCTGGCTACTTTTTGGGTTTGTTTGTTTTGTTTTGTTTTTTTGTGGGTTTTTTTTAATACACTCAGTTTGTATTAAATACAAACACTCAGTTCTTTAAAAATCTGCAGAACACTCAGTTCTGCAGACTTTTAAAATTAAACACTCTACCTACTGCTTACTAGCTACCTTATTGACTGACTATTTAAAAATACAAACAGTCTAACTTGTTTATTCACTGCCTGTCTGACTATTAAAAGCACAAACACACAAACACACTAAATAATATTCCCAAATAGTTAACTTTGCCCCAATACTTTTAAAAAAGACAATGTCCCAAGCAAAAACTTACTGATTCTTTTCAGCCACCAGCAAGGTGATCCTCTCCCTCAGTGTTCCCACTGGAATACTGATATGCTTTTGCATATACTACAGGCCGTCTTCTCTTGTTTATTTGTACGTCCATCCAGTGCAATTGCATGACACCTATCATCAAATTCTTCCTGATGTTGATAACTGGGACAGAAGGCTTGAGCCAATGGTGCAGGTGGCATTTGCATGCGGTCAGCATTGCCAACAACAACAAGAATCTTTCCATGCCATTCAAGCCATCCTTTTTATCAACAAAAGTCCATAGTATTACTGTCTCTTCATCCATCTTCAGCAGTTTCTTAGTAGACTGATGAAACACGGAAGCTATCTCAATCCAGAATGCGTTTACTAAAGAGCACTGATTCAGCTTGTATAGGCGCGTGCCGTTTTCTTGCCCCCATCTGCTGCACAGTGGTGTGTTGATCAGTTTCATCTAATACCTTGTCACATCATCTATATATGAATAATGGAGTAGTTGATGTGCTATCTGTCTGTGTGTACCTCTCTGGGGAGTGTGTAGAGTAAAATGCAACTTCTTTGAATAGTGTTGAAACCAATATTTGAAGCGTAGCGGACCTTAAATTTGCCAGGGCAACCAGTCTTGCATTAGATAATTTCTGTTTACAAAGCGAGAGCCATTGAGTTATAGAATTTTTCCCTTCACCAATGTTATTTCTGACGCCAGGGTCCATTCTTTTTCTAATTCTTCTGCCCTCCATAGGCAAAAAGTGGGTCCTTGGTAGATTGAGAGCAGCCTGTAATTGTATGAATGATTGAATATCTTCTGCTCTTCCTGATAAAGGTAAAAAATATATTTTATGCCTGAAATCTCCCAGTGTTCAGAAATTTGAACATGTTCAATACCTGGGGTAAAATCAACGTTCCCCCATAAGGGTAGTAACAGTGACGGTTTGCCTTGTTCCCCTCCAAACTTTCAGCCATCGCCATGCATCCATGCCCGCCGACAATAGAATATTCTCTCTGACTATTTTTATTCTTCGCCCTCCCATGTAGCAAATCTAAAGGAGGCCAAGGAGCAATCATATTATCCAGTAACTCCTTTTCCCAATATTTATATTATTTCCCTGTGACTCATTTTCCAACAAATCTCAATTGACATGCCACCTTGTAAAATTTCACATTTAGTCACTTTAATCCACCTCCTTCTTTTCCTTTTCCAGATAAATTTGACAATAGTTTTAATAGCTGCGATATCTTTTTTTGTTCAACCAACATGGCAGCATGTGGAGTCGGAACCAGATTTTTGGGAGAATAATCTTTTTTTATCAATGCACAGCGTCCCATAAAGGATACTGGTAAATCCATCCAAGTATCAGTTGTGCTTGTACATTTGTAAGTGTCTCCCCAATATTTAATGGCTTATATGCTTTGCTTCTATGGGACTCCAAACCCCAAAGGTACTTTATCTTATCTGTTGCCCACTTAAGTGGAAAAAGGCCAGGCATTTCATCCTTCATTCCAGCTGAAAGTGGCAGGGCTTCTGACTTATTGAAATCGATTTTCTGTTATGGTTTGTGGGTTTCGTGGGCCCTTGGCCAGAGGTGGGAGTTGTTACGACCTGTGGGGAGGAGCCCCACAGGTCCACACCGCCGAAGGGTGAGGTCTGATACAGCAGGAGCTCTAGGTGAGAATCTGTGGGAAGGTCCTGAGGAGCGGGATGAGAGACACAGCAATGAGGGACCCCACAATAAGCTGGTAGGTTGGAGAGCAGTACCAGGGCAGAGCTGCGGAGCGAAGGAGGTACTGATGTAGGCTACTCCGTGGAGCGGGGGAAGCCCAAGTCGGATCTTCAAGTGATGACGTAGATAACCCGAGAAGCGGGGAGTACCGGCTAGCACCAGTGTTGAACGTAGGCACTGCCCCGAGGAGCAGGGAAGCACAGAGATGGATCTCCAAGTGGTGAGGGCATCTCAGAGGCAATCCCGAGGAGCAGAAAGCTGGTGAGTAGAACACCTGGAAGACGCAGGGCTAACCCCCAAGGAGCAGGTACCTGAGCCAGGGTCCAGAGCAAGAAGGATCTGAGACAGCCACCACAGGTCCGAGGAGACAGGAGCTAGTAGAGTAGCGAGGGAACTCTTTGCAAAATCAGCTAGCAGGGGGTGAAGGCGGTGCTTAAGAACCCTGGCCCAGTGATGTCATCAGTCAGGGACATCCCTGAGGTTCCCACCGTAGCAACTTCAAAAGAGGGCCCGGTGGCGCGCGCGCATGCCTAGGAAGGCCCACAGTCGGCGTAGAAGGCGGTGGCATCCTGGCTGCCACGAGGGACCATGCGATACACGGCAGTAGAGGCTGGCTCCCACCGTGATCAGGCCTGGAGAGGAAAGCAGGACAGTACAAGACATGATTGCAGCCATCTGTGACCAACGGTCATAACATTTTCAGTCCTGCGAAGGCCTGAAAACATTCAAACAACTGCTATATTTCCACTACATATTTTTGGGATTCCCCACAGACAATAGGATATTGTCTGTAAACTAGGAGATCTTTAACTGGAGTTTGCCTATTTGTAGTCCCTCATTTATTTATTATTTTTTTTAATATACCAACATTCAATTGAGATATCACATCGGTTTACATTCAGGTACTGTAGGTATTTCTCTATCCCCAGAGGGCTTATAATCTAAGTTTTTGTACCTGAGGCAATGGAGGGTAAAGTGACTTGCCCAAGGTCACAAGGAACGACCACAGGACTCAAACCCTGGTCTCCTGGTTCATAGTCCACTGCTCTAACCAATAGGCAATTCCTCCTCATATTCCGAGAAGGTCTGTAAGTCTAATCGCTAAAGACTCAATAGCTAATAAACAAAGCAGTGGTAATAGGGGGCATCCCTGATGCACTCCCCGTCCCAAGTCAAAACTGGCTGTTCCCTGTTCAGTACCCAAATCAGCCCAGACTCCTGGGGTTTTGCCTCCTTTCCAGTAGATGGAGACAGAGAAAGTTTCGCTGCCACTGGCATATTTTATTTATTTATTTATTTAAGGGTTTTTATATACCGCAGTACGTAAAGAAATACATCACCGCGGTTTACATTTAACAATAACTTAGCAACAGGCTTTACATTAACATTATTAATAGGTATTACAAATACTAAAATCGATATAACAGTTTTGGCGGAAAACAGGCTGGACAGACTGTGGACCATCCAATAATGTATAACATGCAATTAAAATATTGATGTACCGTAATTATTAAACCTTAACAAACCAACACAAAAACTAAATAGTATCTAATACAATACAGGTTCTGAGAGTGGATACAATTTCTATATAACCTGGGGGGCCACCTGCAGTCCCTCAGTGTTTCTCTGTCTCCAGCAGATGGTGGTGGTACAAAACCTGCAGTCTGTAGATTACCTTTTTTAAACTAAAGGAAAAAAAAAAAAAAGAGAGAAAAAGGAAATTTTGTTTTTAATCTTGGTAGAGAAAAAAGTTCCTCCCAGAAGGTTGTGAGATTCTGGTTGTGAGGTGGACGAGCAAGGGGGTTGGAAACCCTTTTTGGCTCAGTCTTTTTCGTCGCCGGTGGGGGGGGGGGAGAAGCTGGTGGTGCCAGATCCCTGTGCATCCCCCCCCCCCCCAGGAGGATGCCTGGAGCCTGCTGCCCAGCTTCAGGGAAATGCTTTCTTTAAAGTTTTAAGTTTAAAAAAAAAAAAGAAGATTCCTTTTATTTTTGTGGCACGATTGTCTTGCGGCAGGGCAGTTCGCAGGAGCTGGCATGGGATTGGCATTCTTATCCTGCCTCTATGCAGTGGCGATCGAGTCGCGTGCGAACGTCCTAGTGGGGACCATGCCACGCAACAGCAGGTGCTCAGCATGTGGGGAAGAACGTGCAAGCCTTGCGCAAAACGGCCTTTGTTCCCTCTGCCTCTCTAGGGGAGAGGGCAGCTCAGGAACACCAGCAAGAGCTTCGGACTGGCATCAGATCACCGCAGGATCAGCAGGGGATGCCAATTCAGCTGCTGGCTCCTTCCCTGTTCACGCAGGGACGGCGGCCATTTTAGCTTCCTTTGCTGCAGCAGCTAAGAATACAGGAGGAGAGGGAGCCCTCCCCCCACCGCTGTCCCCAGCCGTTAGGAGACCCATAGAGGTCCAGGGACCCCGGAAACCTCTGTCTGAGGAAGATGAGGACCTCCTGGGACAGGATCCTGATGATTCAGTAGGATTTTCTCCAGATTTTGTGCTACTTCTTCACAAAGCATATCTCACCAGGAAGGCCACAGGATATTGCCTTTCCAGGTTTGAGGGCCTGCAGGATCCACATCATATCAAGTTGCCCAAAAGGGTGTGAACGAGTAAGTCGACCAGGTTTCAGCAAGTCCTGAGTCAGGCTACGCATTCGGAGGACGTAAACAAGCCCTCAGAAGAGTTGGATGATAGGGAGGCTCTGGTGGAGGACCTACCTGTACACCGTTGTGATGTAACTATGAATGATGGTATAGAAAAGCCTTTAAATAAATAAATAGATGCTTCTCCGGACCAGCAGGATCCAGATGAGGGGTGGTGCCAAGCCCCAGCTGTGGAAGGGGATGATCCTAAGGTGGTTCATCTCTTTTGCAGGGAAGAATTGTGGCCCCTGATTCCATATGTCCTTAAAGAGCTGGAAATCAAGGAACCGAGAGAAGAATCTGATCATGAAGAGGTGGACCCAGTCATGAAGGGCTTTTCCATTTCCTAAGTCAGTAAAGAAGCTGGTGCTTTGGGCGTGGAAGACTCCAGACACTGGTTTGAAGGTTGGCAGAGCTATGGATAAGTTATATCCATTACCATAGGAGACGTTGTATTTGTTACGACTGCCAAAGGTGGATGCCTCAGTGTCGGCTGTTAAGAAGAAGATAATTATTCCTGTGGCTGGTTCTGCTGCGCTTAAGGATATGCAAGACAGGAAGTTGGAGGTCCATCTCAAAAATATTTTTGAGATGTCTGTTCTGGGCAATCGGGCTGCAGTGTGCAACAGTTTTATGCTTCAGGCTGGTTTACGCTGGGTTCAGCAGTTACAGTCTGATAAGGTGATGTCAGAGTCAGAGGCCAAACAGGCCAAGCAGCTGGAAGCTATGGTGGCCTCTGGAGCAAACACGTTATATGACCTCATCCGAACATCCTCCAGGTCTATGATGGCTCCTTTGGTTGCGAAACTGGTCAGTGAACGTTTGGTCTAAGTCTCAGCTAGGGGCGTTACCCTTTAAGGGGAAACTGCTTTTTGGAAAGGACTTAGAGGAACTCATGAAGCATCTGGGTGAGAATAAAGGACATAAGCTGCCGGAGGATAAACCAAAAGGTGGCAAAGGTTCCTTCTCCTCGCAAGCTCACTTTCAGGTGACTTGGCAGTTTCAGAAGAATTGGGCTATGGGAGGAGAACAAAGACAAGGCACTGGGAGGCAGCGATTCTGGAACCAGTCTTTGAGGCCGAAAGCCAAACAGAGATGGTTCTGGCCAGGGAGCATCGGGATCCAGGTCCACCCAATGAATCAAGGCTGGTCCACTCCTCGGTGAGGGCCATAGGAGGTCAGTTGACTCTCTTCTTCGAGAAGGTCGGCTGTCACATTTGGTGATTTGATTATTAGAAATGTAGACAGATGTGTAGCTGGTGGGCATGAGGATCACCTGGTAACATGCCTACCTGGTGCAAAGATTGCAGATGTCACGCATCACCTCATAGGATTTTAGACAGTGCTGGGGAGGAGCCAGCTGTCATGGTACATTTGGGAACCAACGACATAGGAAAATGTGGGAGGGAGGTTCTGGAAGCCAAATTTAGGTTCTTAGGAAGAAAGCTTAAATTCTGAACGTCCAGGGTAGCATTCTCTGAAATTCTTCCTGTTCCACGCGCAGGTCCCAAAGGCAGGCAGAGCTCCGGAGTCTCAATTCATGGATGACACGATGGTGCAAGGAAGAGGGATTCAGTTTTGTAAGGAACTTGGGATCCTTTTGGGGAAGAGGGAGTCTTTTTCGAAGGGATGGGCTCCACCTTAACCAGGGTGGAACCAGACTGCTTGCGCTAACCTTTAAAAAGGAGATAGAGCAGCTTTTAAACTAGAACAAAGGGGAAAGCTGACAGTCACTCAGCAGTGCATGGTTCGGAGGGAGGTATCTTCAAAGGATATTAATGATGCATTAGAATTAGAGCATCCCAAAAGTAAGGTTCCAATAATAAGAAAAGTAGTCTAAGTGCCTATAATTAAAAAAAACTCATCTGAGCTAAAAAATTCCAATTTATCCCTATCAATTAAAAAGCAGAATGAAAATACAAACAAATAAATTTTGGAATGTTTGTATGCTAATGCCAGAAGTCTAAGAAGTAAGATGAGAGAATTAGAATGTATAGCAGTGAATGATGACATAGACTTAACTGGCATCTCAAAGACATGGTGGAAGGAGGATAACCAATGGGACAATGCTATACCGGGGTAACAATTATATTGCAATGACAGAGAGGAGCATCTGGGAGGCAGGGTGCCACTTTATGTTCTAGATGGCATAGAATCCAACAGGATAAAGATCCGGCACAAGAGTAAATGCACAATCAAATCTTTATAGGTAGAAATTCCTTGTGTGCTGGAGAAGAGTATAGTGATAGGAGTATACTACCATCCACATGGCCAAGATGGTGAGACAGACAGTGAAATGCTAAGAGAAATTAGGGAAGCTAACCAAATTGGTAGAGCAGTAATAATGGGAGATTTCAATTACCCATTATTGACTGGGTAAATGCAACATCGGGACATGCTAGAGAGATAAAGTTCCTGGATGGAATAAATAACAGTTTTATGGATCAATTGCTTCTGGAACAGATGAGAGAGGGAGCAATTTTAGTTCTAATTCTTAGTGGAGCACAGGATTTGGTGAGAGAGGTAACGGTGGTGGGGGCTGCTTGGCAATAGTGACCATAATATGATAAAATTTGAATTAATGACTGGAAGGGGATCAGTATTGAAATCCATGGCTCTACTGCTAAACTTTCAAAAGGGAAACTTTGATAAAAATGAGAAAAATAGTTAGAAAAAACTGAAAGGAGCAGCAACAAAGGTAAAAAGTGTGCAAGAGGCATGGACATGGTTACAAAAAATACCATCCTACAAGCACAGTCCAGATGTATTCCACACATTAAGAAAGGTAGAAGGAAGGCAAAATGATTACCGTCATGGTTAAAAGGTGAGGTGAAAAAGAGGCTATTTTAGCCAAAAGATCTTCATTCAAAAATTGGAAGAAGGATCCAACAGAAGAAATAGGATACAGCATTAGTGTTGGCAAGTTAAATATAAGACATTGATAAGACAGGCTAAGAGAATTTGAAAGGAAGTTGGCCGAAGAGGCAAAAACTCACAGTAAAAGCTTTTTTAATATATCCGAAGCAGAAAGCCTGCAAGGGAGTCAGTTGGACCATTAGATGATCGAGTGGTTAAAGGGGCACTTAGAGAAGATAAGGCCGACGCGGGAAGATTAAACAATTTCTTTGCTTCGGTGTTTACTGAAGATGATGTTGGGGAGAACCAAATCACGGTAAACCTAGAAGATGTGGTAGGCCTGATTGACAAACTGAAGGGTAGTAAATCACCTGGACCAGATGGTTTACACCCCAGGACTCTAAAGAAACTCAAAAATGAAATTCATGTGAATCGTTTTTCTGACTATTGAAAATATCGGATGATGACCCGTGCCATTTTTAAAGATGGTGCCGGCCTTCCAATGCTCCTACCATGTGACAGGGGGGCCGGCCAATGGCACGGATAGCCCCTGTCCCATGGTAAGGGCAAAGGGCCATCGGTGCCATTTTGTTTATTGGCAGCCGACGGCCTGAGAGCGAGTTTTGGGGGGAGGGGTCGGGAGGGTCGGGGATTCAAAATAATTAAATTTAAAGGTTCGAGGTGGGTTGTTTTTTTTTCAGCACAAGACAGTCGATAAAAAAGGCTAAGAACCGTGGGAACGAAGATTTCCCACGGTTTTTTCCCCGAACCCGATACCGAAAATGAGTCCGGTACCGATTCACATCTCTAAATTTCAGATCTATTAGTAAAAATTTGTAACCTATCATTAAAATCATCCATTGTACCTGAAGACTGGAGGGTGGCTAATGTAACCCCAATATTTACGAGCAGTTAGCCTGACTTCAGAGCCAGGAAAAATAGTGGAAAGTGTTCTAAACATCAAAATCACAGAACATATAGAAAGGCATGGTTTAATGGAACAAAGTCAGCATGGCTTTACCCAAGGGAAGTCTTGCCTCACAAATCTGCTTCACTTTTTTGAAGGGGTTAATAAACATGAAGATAAAGGTGAACCGGTAGATGTAGTGTATTTGGATTTTCAGAAGGCATTTGACAAAGTTCCTCATGACAAGCTTCTAGGAAAAGTAAAAAGTCATGGGATAGGTGGCAATGTCCTTTCATGGATTACAAACTGGTTAAAAGACAGGAAACAGAGAGCAGGATTAAATGGACAATTTTCTCAGTAGAGGGGGTGGGCAGTGGAGTGCCTCAGGGATCTATACTGGGACCTGTGCTTTTCAATATATTTATAAATGATCTGGAAAGGAATACAACGAGTGAGGAAATCAAATTTGCAGATGATACAAAATTATTCAGAGCAGTTCAATCACAAGCGGATTGTCATAAATTGCAGGAGGACCTTGTGAGACTGGAAAATTGGGCATCCAAATGGCAGATGAAATTTAATGTGGATAAGTGCAAGGTGATGCATATAGGGAAAAATAAGCCATGTTACACTTACACAATGTTAGGTTCCATATTAGGGGTTATCAACCAGGAAAGAGATCTAGGTGTCATAGTGGATAATACATTGAAATCGTCGGCTCAGTGTGCTGCAGCAGTCAAAAAAGCAAACAGAATGTTGGGAATTAATAGGAAGGGAATGGTGAATAAAACAGAAAATGTCATAATGCCTCTGTATCGCTCCATGGTGAGACCGCACCTTGAATACTGTGTACAATTCTGGTCACCGCATCTCAAAAAAGATATAGTTGTGATGGAAAAGGTACAAAAAGGGCGACCAAAATGATAAAGGGGATGGAACAGCTCCCCTATGAGGAAAGACTAAAGAGGTTAGGACTTTTCAGCTTGGAGAAGAGACGACTGAGGGGGGATATGATAGAGGTGTTTAAAATCATGAGAGGTCTAGAATGGGTAAATGTGAATTGGTTATTTACTCTTTCGGATAGTAGAAAGACTAGGGGGCACTCCATGAAGTTAGCATGGGGCACATTTAAAACTAATAGGAGAAAGTTCTTTTTCACTCAACGCACAATTAAACTCTGGAATTTGTTGCCAGAGGATGTGGTTAGTGCAGTTAGTGTAGCTGGGTTTAAAAACGGTTTGGATAAGTTCTTGGAGGAGAAGTCCATTGCCTGTTATTAATCAAGTTGACTTAGAAAGTAGCCACTGCTATTGCTAGCATCAGCAGCATGGGATAGACTTAGTTTTTGGGTACTTGCCAGGTACTTATAGTCTGGATTGGACACTGTTGGAAACAGGATGCTGGGCTTGATGGACCCTTGGTCTGACCCAGTATGGAATGTTCTTATGTTCTAATGACACCTCCCAGCCATGGCATCCAAGACATTGTACTTCTCTTTGGTCATTGAATTAAGTTCTCTAGAACTTTCCCTGTCCTTGTTGTTTAAGTCTGTATTTCCTCTTTACAATGCGACCGCAAACACGCATACACACGTACACACCGAGCATCTCCCATTTACACCTAAATAGCCTTCCCCATCCCCCTTAGCTTTCCCCATTTTACTCCAAGGGACCATGTCCCCACCTGCCTATTAGCGCTGGGGTGTGTCCTAGCAGTCCCTCCGATTAAAGATATGAAAAAAAAGTTCTTCATGTGCTCTTTTACCCCATGACATCACTTCCCTCCATAAATAACACAGCCCCATTACTTATAGAAAATTCCTAAAAACAATACAAATCATATAAACAAGGAACTATCAGCAGATACCCAATATCGAACAACTTCTTTAAAGAGTTCACTGTGAAACTTGCCAACTTTGCAGCAAAAGAACATAAGAAATTGCCATGCTGGGTGAGACCAAGGGTCCATCAAGCCCAGCAAGCATCCTGTTTCCAACATAGGCCAGACAAGGAGCTGACAAGTAGCCCATTGATAATTGCATCCTATTCTCCACTCCAGGCAGCTTGATCTCAAAAGAAGAAAAAATATTAAATAGTAACACTTAGGCCACGGATATCGCCACTACAACTTTCACATCTCCACTGCAACATGGCTAAAACTTCTTAAGACAAATTCTGAGTATTTCTGGAGGCAGTTCACTGTCAGTTAGTTGGGCTTGGTAAAGCAGCCATGAATTCCTGGGCCTCGCGTCTGCTGTTAAGAAACTTTATTTTCCACTCTGATTTTGGCCAGGAATAACAGTACACATGGGAGGCCCTTTTTGTAGAGCTCCATGCAAAATGGCACGCTGATGTAGCCATCTGTGATGAATAAAGAGCAGGGTCTTATGTCCCTCATATTGAATTGCTGCAGTATTTTTGTAGGCTTTAGGAGCTGTGTTTTATGTCCCCATTTTAAAATTCTTGCCATCACAGACCTTGGCCAGTTGTCGTTATCAGAACTCTGACGATTCTATGTACTCGCTCACATTTCAGCCTGATCTCCATTTTGTTTAGGCCCAGTTGCTCTGGAAGACAATTTTCCACAATTTTGAGCAATTCAGAGTTATTTACTGTTTCTACCAGCCAGTTCTGCATTCTGAGCCTGTACCTCGGTGAGCTGTCTTTCTAGTTGCAAGGAATCATCTTCTTAATTCTGCATTATCCCATTGTGGAGGGTGTCCCTCCAAACTCTCTTTTAATATCTTCAATGGTGACCTGGATGATCAGCCATTCATCGATGGCTGTGGTTTCATTTTTGGAAATCTGTGCGATCATTTTTCCCAGATACTACAAGTAAGCTGGCCTCACTCGCTGTGTTTGACCTTGCCGCCATACTGCCACTGCAGGTTTTCGCTTTATTTTAGGTAATGCATAGTATTTTATCGTTCATATCCCAATTCCCTGTCATGGAAACTCTGATTAGTCGGTCTCTTTGGTTTGCCAACCCGATATCAAAACAGTCTAAAAGATTTGTCAAAGATGTCTGAGGAGAACTGAAAATCAGGGAGATCTGCAGGAGTTCTTGCCCCCATGTCTATTCAGCTTTCCATCATAACCGGAAGTCTATTAAGGAGATCTAACTTAACCTTCTATCATAGGTAACGATGTTCAAATATCAGCACTTACCTGGCTATGATAAACAGATAAGTAGTTTTTCCCTGATCTGCCCATTGCCCACCCATTTGGAGTGAGTTTCCTCACTCCAAAGGCCAGCAAATCTTCACAAGAGACCACTGTTCTGTTCGGAGGTGTCACGTAGAATGTCAAAGTGGCCCCTAACCCCCTACACTCTTACCTAATCCCCACCTCGAGTTACTAGGTGGGCCTATCATAGGGATACAAATACCTGCCTATGGGACATGCTATCATTCTCTCTCTCTCTCTCTCTCATATGTGTCTGGGATCATTAAACACTGGTCCCCCAGTGGTTGAATGCAGGAAATACAACAGCACTGGCACTTATCACAGAATCTGAAATGGTATCACAATTTGCACTAACTTAGCTCTTCACACAGGTAATTAGTGCAAATTGCAATAAATGCTACATTAGCATCAAACACACCTCTTTTGCTATCGCATGCAGTACTTACCACATTTTGATAAATCCAGGCCTAAGTTTGTACCTGAGGCAATGGAGGGTAAAGTGACTTGCCCAAGGTCACAAGGAGAGACAGCAGGACTCGAACACTGGTCTCCTGGTTCATAGCCCTCTGCTCTAACCACTAGACTCCTAGAATATCGTGTAGTGATGCAAGTGGATTATAAAAAGTTTTAAATAAGCTTCTGCCTTCTCAGTTGAATCTCCTAGGGTTCAGAGTTGTTCAGCTAATGATACCACACTTAATACGTATGAAGTAGCAGCCTCTTCTTTCTCCGTTTAACAGTATTTATTTCACTCTGAAAGTTCAGTTTTTTCTTTTCAAGGATATGTCCTCTAATTGCCTGTTAAAAATGTTGCCAGCCAGACGCCTTTGGCTATAGTCTGGTTAATGCATTAACTGTTTGTGAGCTGCATAATGTTTGGACAATTATATTCATGGCATCCTGATCATTTTTATTTCAGGCATTTTTTACTTCCTATGTAGCTGATATTTCAGGTGGATCAGTTTCTATGGCTTTCCAAAGACTTTTAGTTTTTAGAATCATCATCTTAGATTTCCAGGTTGGATAATTGCTGGAATTCAGATTTCAATAAGATTTGTAGCATTTTCAGACATTTTTTAGTTACATTTACTTTCAATTTGTTCATAGACTATCTTTTCTATGCAGGCTGCTGTTTAATAAATTATTTCTGCAATTCACCAAAAAATCATTTTTATCTGTTTCTCTCTGCAGCTTGTTTACCTGCCTTTCTCTTTATTGTTTGTTTATTTGTGTTTTTCCTTCTGTGGGAGCTTCTCACTCTCTCTTTTTTGTTCTGGCTTTCTTTTTTACCTTCTTTTGCATTGCCTGGGCCTGTTACCCATGTTTTTGTTCCAGATTTGTGGCACAATGGAGTTGGTTTTGATAAGAGAATGCCTTCTAATTAAAACCCAAACAAGCCAGGCTGATTTATTCTTTGCCAAAGCAGTAAAACAGAGCTGTAGGCAGCCAGCAGCTCAGCTCATACGGCTCAGAAGGCAAGTAAATGAGCACACAACAGTATGGAAGCCACAGTAGCTCAAAACAGTTCAGTACCAGCTAACTCACTACAGTCCAGCACAGTGACATGAAATGCATTTCCAACACATGTGGGACTCCTTCAAAAACTTCTCACCCACCTACAATTAGTACAGAACACTGCAACTGCGGAGACCATGTTATCCTAATCTTCCCACGCCTACACATAAAGGACCCAGTGCCTTCAAATCGTAAAAAGATCAGGGCCCAGTTATCTGAAAGTTTGCTTGCCCCCTACAAGCCCATTCGCAGACAAAGAACTAAACAGGAAGTGCCCTAAAGATTCTAGGCTGGCCCGAACCTTTAAGCTTGCCTTCTCCTCACTCATCCCCAGACTCCAGGCTCCCAACTGAGGCCACCAACAGATCAACATCCTGACAGACCACAAAATCCTGGCTCAAGGTCTCCTCCAGTAAGCTTTACACTGCCAAATATCTGTGACACCTCTCAGCTCAACAATCTTTTTTAGGCCCCACTGTTGTCAGCATGCTGTGTGTATTTGTTATGTCATTGTATCTTACATCATGTTTTTGTATCATTTTTTTCTTCCCCCCCTTTTCTACATATTATATTTTATTTACACTTACATTTACAAAGCCACACCTCCAACCAGAGCTCTGGGCGAGAATGCAACATATAACATAAAATTAAAAAGACATATAAAATACAAAACAAGCAACACAACTCATCAGAAATAAAAATAACACCAAAAGTTAAAATAAATTGTATTTATTCTGTTTCATGTACCTTGCCTCATGGATCTAAACCACTCTATAATCCTATGCTTTGCTCTAAGTACTCCAGTAGGAGAGTAAGCAATAAATCCTCGCAATAAATAAAATCAGGGGAAATCCTTGGGTTGTGATGAATGGAGCAGATTCCAACTGGGATGGAAGTCCAGGAATCAATAGTTGGCTACTGGGTAGATAAAATATATAAACAATTTGTTTCCAACAGCATGACCAAAGAAACTGTGGTTATGTTCGGCGGCTCACGGGACTTTCCCGCAAGCCACCACACTCACCCCCAATGCTGGCGTCAACCTTTTCATGGCTGGGACACTGCCTACACGGGACCTCAGCATGCTGCTCAGCACAACACAGAACATCCCTGACCGCCACTCCTCCCAGCCTTCCATAGGTGTGCGCTCCCCCAGCAGCCCCATGTTTAAAGGGCCCACATCAGGAACTGGCCGCGGGAATCCTCTGATGACATCTTTGGCTTCTCCTATTTAAAGCTTTTCCAAAGGTTCCTTGGAATCCTCAGCAACAGGTCCCCTTGTGCCTTGTGTCCGAGTGCATGTTGCTAGTCCATGTTCTGTTCCTTGCCTTGCTCCTTGTCTTCTTCATTGCCTTGTTTCTTGTTCCAGCCCTGCCCGTGTCCTTGTCTTGGTTTCCCTGTTTATCATATCTTCCTAGTTCATCTTGTCCATACTGTGTGTGTCTTCGGCTTAGTCCTGGCTCCTGACCTCGGCTTGGACTTTCCTTGAACACTGCCTGGACCTGACCCTCTGCTTTGGACCGGTCTACTCTGTTGTCTGCTGCCTGCTCCAACCCGTGGCCTATTATCCATATTCACTGTCTTCTGCTAGCTCTGACCTCCTTTTGGACTTGGACTTTTGCTTTGGATAAGCCCTAGGGACCTACCTAAGACCTGCCAGCCCCCAGAACCCAAGGGCTCAACCTGTAGAGAATGCAGCTGGTATAGGCGAAGCTCCAGCCGGTTCCATCTAAGGGCTTCATCGCCAGCTGCTGATGTGGGCCTAGTGGACTCACTCGCTAGGCTGTGCCAATCGCACCGCAGCACCAAGGGTCCACTACCTCCATCAGTGTTACAATTTGATGGGCTTTGTGGTTGTTTTTGTTTTTTTCTAAACACCAGGCATACATACAGAAATTGCACAGGACCAACATCTAAACAGTCATTGGAAATCAGAGAGAGAGTGTGTCACACAATTATGAATTTCTCAGGAAGTTTAAATTTCTTGCAATGCTATTTCATCATGCATACACAATCTACAAAAGACTTCATGTCATACAAACCTTGTACACATATAATCTCTTCTCCACATTGCCATGCAGCTGTCATCAGGGAGTCATCATATATGACATGTGACCGGGAAACCACTCTTAATTTGATTCTGGCAGGATTCCAATGGCTCTCTCCCTACCCTCTTCTTACCAAATTCTATCCAGAGAAACAGGACACCCCATCTCATAAAGCAGGAGGCACTGCTTCAAACAATTACCCTGCATTCAAGGAACATTTTCCCATCAAGGGGTGCAGAGCATAAGAAGGATATTCCCCTTTTATTTATTTAGATTTTTTATATACCGGCATTCATGAACAGGTCACATCATGCCGGTTTACATAGAAACAAGGGGTGCATCGAACAGTAGAACTAAACTAGTGCAAGGGGGAAGCAGTTACAAAAAACAGGGGTAGAATAACTGGGAGAGAGGAAAAAAGAGGAATGGGGAGAAGTAAAAAGAACTGAATGGGGATAAAATAAATAACAATGATTATTTACAGTACCAAATGGTAACATTGTTACCCCTTTATCACTCACCTTAGAAATATAATATTCAAATTCTGGTGTTACTCCATTAACAGCAACCCAAACTCCCTCCACTACCAGGAATATTGTGTAATAATTCAAAACCATGCAAAAAATGCACACAAAACCTATAGTATACCTGCCGTACCATAACACATTAACTGCCATACTCAAACAGTAACAACCCTACCTATGAAAAGGCAACACTACAAATCTTACACCAGGTTTTAAAACACTATAAACTTCCTATTATAAAAACAAAACAAAAAAAAATCAGGCTGCTACAAATAACTACACAGAAACTGCATGCTAACAGAATGCATCATCTCGGTCACACATGCAGAACACAGACCAACCCACATCAAATACAGAATAAAGAGACCATAAAATATAAACAGAAACATGCAGACAAAACTAAACTGGAAACTGTATTCAGTGCACAATGGAAAAACAAAACATCAAACAATAAAATCAAGAAATATAAAACATCAATCATAATAGTAAAACCATACTAATAAAAATATTGCATATTTGAAAACAGCATATTGAATATTTGAAAACAGCTGATGTAAAGAATATCCAATAATTTACAACTCATACAAATTTTAAAAAGTTCCCAAAAATCAATAAAATAATTCAAAAGAGCAGTCACAACAAATAACACCCAATAATTGCAATTAATAAAGATAAGCAAATCCCCTGCTCTCATTACCTTGGAACTTTTAATTTCCAGATACCCTAACATTGTAGATAAGTGGGGGGGGGGGGGGTGGAGGCCTCGCACAATCTTTATCCTCTGTCATATGCACACATATATATGCTCTCATACACACACCCCTGCTCTCTCTCTCACACATACTCTCTCTCAAACACACACATGCTTTTACATACCACTCTCTCATGCACACACATACATACACACACACATGCTCTAACATACTTTCTCTTAATCTCTTTCACACACACACAATCCCTCTCGCACACACTCTCTCATTCACATGCTCTCACACACACTTCTCTCTCTCACATACACGCACTCTCTCTCTCACACACTCATATTCTCCCTCTCTCACACACACCACTCATGCTCCAATAAAGACTCCTTCTCAAGTACATGCTCTCATTTCAAGCCTCCCCCTCAGCCCCACTGAGCCTCTTCTTGGACCACTGTGGAATGGGGTCCATAGCAGCCCCACTGGATCTCCTCCTGGGCCACCAGGGATTGGGATCTCCTGCGGCCTCACCTTTTCACCACCCAACAGCTGCCAGAGATTTAGGACACTGAGGAAAAGATTCGGGGCATGGACCCCATGTATCCAGAGTTAATGATGATGCGTCTGAAAGTTATTTAGCAGAGAGAACAATCCAGTAAAGTGAACTAAAATATGTTATCATTACTTTCAAATAAACTGTTCCTGGATCTCACAAAATGCTTCAGATTATGAACTTTAAGAAAATATTGCTGAGATTTTCTGTACTGTGATTTTTTTTATTTTTTTGCTTTTCATAGCTGCTGACATTCACATTCTAAGTGAACACATAAACCTGAGAAGGAAGCCAACAGTCTGAGTAATTAAGATTTGAATGGTATTTTTTTTAAGTTTCCAATTCTAGTGTTCGTTCAGACACTTGGCTCTTATGTGCAGTATTACTGTGCGATGACAGTGCAGCAGGATGTATTAAATATCAAGGCACAAATATAACAATAAACAAGCTGAAGTGAGCACAAATCCCCAGCTTCTGCCACCTAGACCGAGCATTAGTAGTTTTTGCTCCCCTTGTTCATCTTAATGTTTTCACTTCTAAAACATAAATGGATGATTTGCAGCCTGGCAACCGCATGAAGGAGTGAGGGGAGAAAACCTCCCCTATAGTTAGCTGCATGCCAAACTTCAAAGGCTCTGAAGAAGTTGAGCAGACAGGTTTCCGCAGTGGATAAAGCAGGCAGGAAAACAAAAGTCCTTCCAACCCACCGAGGTGTCTACTGATCAAGGACAAGTTTGCAGCTCATTTTCTGTATTTAAAAAAAAAAAAAGAAGAACTCTTGGCAATGGAAAAGATGCATGTTGCCCAAAGTTGTATGCCCTCAGTTGTATATCAAAAGCGGATATGGGCACTTACAGCCCCATAAATCAAGAATAAACCATACATGAGCAGCTGGCACATGTGCTAATAACTATAATTATTAATCATGTCGATTTCACACCCTTCAAGCGTGCGCTATGTGCTTTCTGGATAAAGCATATCCCTGGTGCCTTGAGCTGTTTATGGGATGAAAATATGATGTACGGAAGGTCTTGGATAATTGGCTCCTGACAGTATTGCTCTGCCTACAATTGGGTTTGTAGGGCATCGCCTGTTTGACAAAAGCCGTGTCCTTGTCGTCCAGTATACATCATTGTCAGGCATTTCCCATTGTTCGCCAGCGGCTTGAATGAGGCTCGGCGTACTGCTAGCTCTCTGGCTGCTAGGTCACCATTATTCTGGGCCCGTGTCAATGCCTGGACGTTTACTTTGATGTTTCCTTTGTAAGCCACTCCCGAAGCGGAGCGTTTTTTTTACCAGACAAATGATTGCTTATCTTTAGTAAGTTCAAAGAGATGGAAGCCCCCCACCTTCTCAGGACAGGTTGGGTGCTCTGGCAAAAGCAAGGAAAACTCTTAATCTGCTTTATAAATAGGATGGGTATTTCCCCCTCCCCAAGGTGTTGCGCTCACTGTTCCTGGATAGCAAGACTTACTTACCGGCTGCAAGTCAGCCACGGACAGAAACCAGATTTTTCTGATTTCTGAACTGTTAATACAAAAAAAAAAAAACCAAACCCCAAAACAGGGTGATGTAGTTTTCCTGTCATATATTTTCTTCAACCTAAATAAATAAATGATTGGTGGTACTTATAATAAAATGAAGCAGTTGGATGCTTTTTATTGTTGGGGAGGTGGGACAAGGTCATGTTTTACTGTTAGTAAATTATAGTACATTTTTTTTTCCCAATTTCTCAGACAAAAGAAAGTATCTGGAGGGTACTCTGCATATTAACTTGACAGTACGGTGGCCATTCAAGTTGCAAGGGTATGGGACCCTCTCCCATTCGCTCTGAAAGGTGTCCTTGCGCCCTCTGGGCGGTATAGCAGGGTTGCTCCTGCTGTTTTTACAGCTGCTCTGTTCCAGTGACCGCCCCCTCCAGGCTTCCAGACCATTAGAGAACATTTCTGTTAATCAACCACAACCAGACTGTTACAATTTCACACTTTGCTTTCCATCATTTCACACATTTAATGAATGTAGGTGTCTGTTAAATTGAAATCTCGATGGTAATGACAAAAAATAATAATAATCACAATAATAAACTTCTGAAAACAATGGACAGCAGCGCACACCACTTGCAGAGTTTGATAACTCTGCAAGAACATTATGGTTTTTATATTTTTATTATTGAACTGGTTTGAATCCAAATTATTGGACACAGGATTTCGGGATCTGCATCACTGGAGCATATGAGCCTATTGACTAAGAATAACGATAAACTACGATTAGAAAATTCCCTTCCGTGTTCTGTTTCATGGAAATCATTATGGCTGCTTTCCTAGTCAAAGATCTTTTGGGGACTTGTGTACTTCCTCAAACAATACGCATATTTATTTACCCACACATAGCAGCTCACGATCCCTGATCCAGCAGATCGTCATGCATTATGGGAACGATGATCCCCAATAGTGATCTGAGGAGTGAAGGTTTCTCCCCAGGATCAAAGCTTTCTCTTAGCCCTCACAAGATCCGCTGTAGGGTCTCCTTTTATTCTGAGTTTTTAAGTCAGGCTGCAGTGTAAATCATTCTTGGTATTGTGTGCCCATGACTGATAGAAGTATAAAGGGTTTTGTGTTATTTTTATTTTATTAACTTTTTTTTTTTTTTTTTTTTTGGAAGGCAACACATTCCAGGTGTCCAAATTTTGGAAGCATTCTCATTTTTTTATGTCAATATCTCAATTTTTTTTTCTTTAGAAAACTTAGCTGTTTTCATGAATTTTCATAATTTTGAGAAAGTGTTAAAAAACAACAACAACTCGCCTTCCAAAATTAATTTAATTAATTTCCCCAACTGCTAATGAGGCATCACTCCTTTTTTCAGATTGTCTGGAGCACTCTCGCAATTTGTTTGTATTCCTACTTTTTAAATATATTTTTCTTTCCCTTTGTAGACTAAAAATTTTGAGGATGGCTTATCTTTATATTGTTCATGCAAATGTCTTTTGTTCATGCAGGACAATAGAAGTTTGTATGTCCTCTACGAAAACAAATGACCTCTATGAGGTCAAATGAATTATTGCATAAGCAGATTTTTCTGGATTCAGTTCTACGAGTCTCCAAATTTGAAAGCTCCTGTTATGCTTTCATAAGCTGATAGGTGAGAACCAAAAGTACAGTCACCAGGAGAGCATAAAATTAATTTTATTCTTCTAAAAATCCTCTTGTTTCAAAATTAATTATTTTCTGCTAGTTCCAAACTCCCTCCCCTACCACATTCCAAATTAAAGCAGGAGAATATGAAGATATTTCTTTGGAGCTTGAAGAGTACAAAATGCACGATCCATTTCTTTCTGTCTAGCTGCTGCCTTCAAGGTTTATAAGGAGAGACATGCTACTGTTGAGAAAAGTATTATTATTAAGTGAAGTCGCCTGCCTGTCTCCATTAAATGTGTAACAAGCTCTGCAGAGAGGGCTGAAAAACCACGGCTGTGCCTTTTGAAGATATTTCAGACTGGAAATATTAGAGAAAAGCACAGCTTCTTTCAGCTGTCCCCTTTTGTGTGTTTTCCCATACCAAACCATGTCACTGCTGCTGTTCTCCGTATTATGACGGGAAAAAAATGAATTTTCTAATGAGCCATCTTTCCCAGCTGCAGCACCTTGTGGGCCCTCTGACACTTTGCAAAATTGCTTCCAGCTATTGTTATCCACTGGAAGGTCCAAGAAACTCAGGTCTGCTCTGAAAAGCAAATGTTCTTTCTGGAAACAGGTATACACATTCTTAATGATTAGAAAACAAAATGCTTTCCTGTGGTATTACAAACAATACAGACCTTCTCCTGCCCAAGATGTCATTTGATTGGTTTGCTTCCAGAGCTGGAGATCAGCTCATGCAGAGAAGTCTGTTAGCTTTGCTTGGTTGAAAAACAGAAGTGCACTCATGTGCATTTAACTTTTTATATAACTTTATAAACTTTTGTAATATTATTCATTGGAAAAAAAACTGGTAGCACCAGTATTGCTGAGATGTAATCATCAGTCCTAAATCACAACGGTCATTAATGTCATCCATTTACTAGCAATATATTTTCTTTCTTTAGTCTTTATGTGCAAATAAAAACAGAAACTTATCTTAAAGTCCAACAAGCCAAAAGTGTATACCCTGCCGTGTTTCGATTATCTCTGTATCAAGGGGGAATCCATCGCTCTTGATGTCAAAAAATCTTCATTTAAATTTCCAGTGCGCACAGTAATGGCTTCATTATCTGCGCCCTCTTGATTCTACGAAAAGTAGATGTGTCATGTGGTATCTAAAATAGCAGTGTCAATCATGTGGTTAAAAAAAAAAAAGCAACAATCTAATTAATGGAGAGAACTGAAACAAAATATTAACTTTAAATGAGTAAATAGCAGTCAAGTTCCATCATTCAAACCACAAGGTTTAACCATTTTCAGAGTAAAAGTCCAACATTGTTCACGTAGAATCAACAACACCTGGGTATCCCCTCCTCTCATATTTAAAGTTACCTGTTTCAAAATTACTCATTTCATATCAGAAGAAGTTTTACAATGTGAGCTTGCATTTTTACAGTGTTGCTGGAACTTCAGTGTTCAGTAAGGCATGTCCTGATGACTCTTTTACTAAATCCAATATATGCTAAGTTGCAGGGGTATGTAATTAAATAAATCACACGAGATACATTACAGTCAGTATTCCATTTTAAAGGAATCTTATTGCCGGTAACATGTTGTATCCACAAACAACTTATGACAAAAAGTGCAACTTTCCACATGGACGACGCCCCAGCATGCTCTGTTGATCATTTCTGTCAATGCATAAAAGAAGAAATAATTTTGACTATCATATGTCTAAGATTACAGCCCTGTGAGAACGCTACTCGAGGCAGATGAGAAAAAACTTGCAATGATAAAACATGCCAGTACTTCTTAATGTTTGAGCTTTATTAGAATATCATAACATACAAATCAAAGATGAATCATACGTAGTTTTTTGATAAGACAGACGTAATTGATGTTTTGCAAGTAAACCACGGCGATGTACATTATTAACCGCTGAAACAGGATAGCCCTGATTTAAAAAAATCCAGTGGCCAACTCTTGTGATTGGATGCACTAAAGAAACTATCAGCACCTTTCCTTACTGAGCATAGGAGTTGCATCAGCACTAGGAAACTGCAAACTCCTCATGTGTCACATCGTAAAACTTTTAATCATACTTTTTCTGACGTGAAATGGATAATTTTGGAGCATGTACCTTTTAATGTGAGGAGGGAATCCCCCACGTATTGCTGAATCTATGTGAACAATATTGGATTTTTACTCTGAAAATGGTTAAACCAAGTGGTCTGAATGATACACTTGATTGGTATTCGCTCTTTTGAAGTTAATGTTTTTTGTTTCTTAGACTCTCCATCAATTAGATTGTTGCCTTTTTATCATGTGATTGACACCACTATCTTATGTTATCGTGATGTGCCTCCTTTTTGTAGAATCAAGGTGGCGTGGCGAAGCTATTACTGTGAGCACTGGACATTTAAATGAACATGGTTTTTGACACCAAGAGCGATGGTGTTTCCCCCTGGAACAGAGATAATCAAAACACTACTCCGGGGCAGGGTACACACTTTTGGATTGTTGGACTTCAAGATAAGTATTTGTTTTACTTACATTTAAAACTAAAAAAAAAGAACATGAGTTGTAATTATACTGATGCTGAGTTGCTAAGTTGTCTGACGCACCCCCGTTACAATGTTTGACTACCCCAGTTACAATGTTTCCCCTCTGCTAAAATGTAATTACATTAATTACTGAGTTGCCTCCGTTACAATGTAATAATATTAAGACGATTTAGTCTTACTATTCTCTGCGTTAACATGTAAACCGGTGTGATATACCCCAATGAATGTCGGTATATAAAAGCAAATAAATAAACATTTATCGCTGGTAATGGTAAATGGATGAAATTAACGACTGTGATTTAGGACTGATGATTACACCTCAGGAAGGTACTGGTGCTGCCAGCCTACAGTGGCTTCTTTTATAATGGTTCTTTTTTCAGTTAATATTACAAAGGTTTATAAAGCTATATTGAAAGTTCAATACACATAAGCTATTGTGAAAATGATTCCTTGAAAGTGATTATGATAAGTTTTATTTATGCTATTTTAGAAACATCACAAGTACATAGGTGCTCAAGCAATCATATGCAACCGTAAGAGTGTGCAAAGTGGGCTTGTTTGCAGTGTGTCTGGCAAGGTTTGCATGTACACGCATATTTCTGTATTTTATAAAGGGTATGCATGTACGTCATGCATGGATGCTTTTACACCTGATATTTGATGTGCCAAATTTAAACCTCATATGTCTTTTGGGACCTGGTACTTGGTGTGGTGGAGACTGGAGACAGCAGATTGATGAGAGTTCTTGGAGAGCATGTACAGTGCTTGGGTGTTACATTTTTTTGTCATCTATCTGTTGTCTCTTCATTTCTTCAGTGTTTGTTTCTTCACTTTGTCACTCAGTGTCTCTTAGGCTTTGTGGCTTTCCTCTGTGTTTGGTGAATTACCCACACTGGAACCATTCTTTGAATATGATGATTCAGAGAAACTGAAACGAATCAATACGCAACTGGAAGATGTACTCAAAGCCGTAGCCAGGCAATTTGGCAGTGAAAAAGTGTGCCCTCACTCCATGCACAACATGACACAATGAGCAGGAAGACTCTTATTTTTCTTTTTATATAAACTGTAAGACTATTACTATTATAATCTATAAGTAAACACAAAATGAACTTCAAAACATGAAATATAGTTGCGTACCATGGTGGCAGTTTGATATACATGCTAGAGCAGTGTGCCATGCACACTGGTGTGCTTTCAGACCTCATTAGGAGCACCATGGAAAAGTCACCACTGCCTGATGCACAGATTTAGACCAGTAGGTGGGCTCTGCTCTCGGCACCTCACAGCAACAAGTCACTAGCAGTGACTCTTAACACATTGCAGCTCATGTGTGAGAACATAGGTAATAAGACATGCCTCATCTTCCTAGCTACAGCATGAGCTATGAGGTACAGTAATTAATTAGCAATTAAAAACTGTGCATTTATAACAGATTTTACATGAAAAAAGGACAGTGATACATGATCTCTCTCCTGCTCCCCATACACACATGCTATCTTTCTCTCCTCCATGTGTGCACACTCACAGGCTCTTATACCATCATCCCCTCCCCTCAACCCACCAATGTCCCCCTCTCTGTTCCTGCCTCCCCCCTAAGCAGTACCAGTATCCCTCTCTCTGTCTCCTTATTCCCTTCCAAGCCAGCACCAGTAGTATCTCCCTGCTCTTCCCCTTCCCCTTGTCTATTCCTGCTTCCACTCTTACTCACACTGCCAGGAACATTCGCCTTTTCCACCCAGGAACATAGGACATCACTAATATCACTTTGTGCACTGTCCTCCAGACACCTCTAGTCTCACTGCCCTCTCCTCCTCCTGACACCACATCCCGGGCTAAAGCTACCCTCCCTCCCGAAGCCTTTTCCTACCTGGTGGCTGGCTGCGCTGCAGTGTTCTCTAAGCTGGTCTCCTTCAAAGCCACCGCTGCGGTAGACCTACCCCATCCACATGCTCACTGCTGGATCGGCCAGCCCCGGGACCCTTTTTCATGATAGCAGCTAGCCACTGCCTGCCATGGTACTGCCTGCTCTGCCTCCATATGGCATGTGTCTAAGCACACCAACACGGGAAGCACTGTTAGTGTTGGGAGAAAGCAGGAAATGAAGTTGTGGCAGACGGCAGCCGCGGCACAGAACTAAGTCCCCAGTGTGACCAGTGATGGTGGTGCCGACACAGCGGTACCTTTTAGGTCTGGCGCCTATGGCCACGGCCATACTGGCCACAGCTAGCTATGGCAGAAATCACCAGGACCAGATGGTATTCACCCAAGAATTCTGAAGAAACTCAGATAGGAAATTTGTGGCCTGCTACTGGTAATCTGTAACCTAAAATTCAAATTTGCCACTATTCTTGAACACTGGAGGGTAGTACGTGTGATGCCAGTTTTTAAAAAGGATGCCAAAAGTGATTCAATAAATTTCATACCAGTGAGTTTCATGTTTGTTCTGGACAAAATGGTGGAAGCTACTATTAAGAACTTAATTACTGGCAATATGGAAAACATGGTTTAATGGGGACAAGTGGTAAAGTCTTGCATAAATTCACTGAGAATACTTGGGTAATTGGCTGAGTATGGGCACATATTCACTTGCGTAAAGTTTCACCTCCTCTTCGGAGGGCATAACTTACTTATACCTGTACACTTGTGAATATGGGCCTGATTTTCAAAAGCATTTACACCAGGGCTTCCCAAACCTGTCCTGGAGACCCCACAGCTAGTCAGGTTTTCAGAATATCCACAATGAAAATGCATAAAATAAATCTTCATAGCATGGAGACTCCATATATGCAAATGTATCTCATGCATATTCATTATGGATATTCTGAAAACCTGACTGGTTGTGAGGTCCCCAGGACAGGTTTGTGAAGGCTGATTTACATGCATAAAACTGGGTTTTACATATGTAAATGCACTTTACCTGTGTAAGTAGACTTTTGAGAATTACTACAATATATGCCCTTCAATTGTCAATGGGTTTTACTACTATTAAGTGGACTTTACACAGTAAGGGGCGGATTTTCAGAGCCCTGCTCGCGTAAATCCGCCCAAAACCGGGCAGATTTACGCGAGCAGGGCCCTGCGCGCCGGTGAGCCTATTTTACATAGGCTCACCGGCACGCGCAGAACCCCGGGACTCGCATAAGTCCCGGGGTTTTCGGAGTGGGCGTGTCGGGAGGCGTGTCGGGGGCGGGGCCGGAGCGCGCGGCGTTGCGGGGGCGTGTCGGCAGCGTTTTGGGGGCGGGTACGGGGGCGTGGCTACGGCCCGGGGGCGTGGCCGCGCCCTCCGTACCCGCCCCCAGGTCGCGGCCCGGCGCGCAGGAGGCCCGCTGGCGCGCGGGGATTTACGCCTCCCTCCGGGAGGCGTAAATCCCCCGACAAAGGTAGGATGGGGGTTTAGACAGGGCCGGGCGGGTGGGTTAGGTAGGGGAAGGGAGGGGAAGGTGAGGGGAGGGCAAAGGAAAGTTCCCTTCTAGGCCGCTCCGATTTCGGAGCGGCCTAGGAGGGAACGGGGGTAGGCAGCGCGGCTCGGCGCTCGCAGGCTATACGAAATCGATAGCCTTGCGCGCGCCGATCCAGGATTTTAGCCGATACGCGCGACTACGCGCGTATCTACTAAAATCCAGCGTACTTTTGTTTGCGCCTGGAGCGCAAACAAAAGTAGGCTGTTCGCGCTCGTCTGAAAATCTACCCCTAAATGTCTTTTGAAAATTACGAAGATAGTATGTTACATTACATGCATAACTCCTTTGAAAATTTATCTGTATGTGCTTGATTTTCAAACGTATTTACACTCTTAAAATAGTATTTACACATGTAAATGTACTTTACCCATGTAAATGGGCTTTTGAAAATTGCTATTATATATATACTATTGCATTGCCAATAGGTTTTACACACGTTAAATGCACTTGGGTAAATGGCTTATGAAAATTACCGGTAAGGAGGTAATTTCTGAAAGAAGCTACACATGTGCGTGTAACTGTAGCAGATCCCCCATTTTGTTACTGTAACCTTGACCAGGGGTGCTACAGATCCGGGATCAGGTCTGGTCGGGGAGGAAGATTGCTCTTCCAGGGCCCCTGGCACTTCACACTCTAGATCCAATAATTCCTGGAGGTGCCAAAAAGTGAAGAAAAAGAGCAGGGAAGCCAAAATCAACACAATAGGAAGAAACCAGAAATCACAAAAGGGTTCATCCATCTCCTGCTAAGTCCGCACATGGAGCAGTCAAAGAAAATACTGGAATCCCTAGCTGGTGTTCAAATAAAAGATAATCTTTACTGTAACTTAAAGAAGAGGATCCAAGTCAAGATGACAAAAACAAGAATCAACATACATCCCATGATCAATAAAAAGCAAATGGTTTCTCTGTCCATGCTTATTCAGTTCCCTTCCCTTCCTACTCCTACACCTTCATCCTGATTGAAAATATCCTCACCCATGAGAGTGGGATAACTAGAATATAGATCCAATTCTGGCATGAACTGGGCTGAAAGAAGAAAAAATATCCCCAAGAAAAATATCCAAACTGGGTTAAAATAAAGTCAAATATTTCAACTGTATTCCTAACTCTCAAATATGCAAGTCTCTTGAGTTATTGGCTCAAAAGGCATCTTCTCTTTACCCCATCTGTTAACTGGTCAAATGGGCAAAACCATCTCTGATGCCAGTCCTTTGGAATACTGAGGGTATTCCCTTCCCTCAGGCCCTGGTCATTCTAAAATCCAAAAATCTTCTCACAAAGTTTTTCCTTAAAATAACCTCTTTAGCAAATGCTTCAGTTGCCTCCTGTGAGATCCAAGGGGGAAAACCCTAGCTCTTCAGCAACCTTGCTTTGAGATCTTGGGGAACGCTCTTGCACTTTAATCCTCTCACCCTTGAAACCCTGGAGTTCAGCTCCTCACTAGAGATCTAGGGGTGATCACCAGCTGCTCTCCAAACCCTCTTGCTTTGAGATCCTGACCCACTAACCCTCTGAAGCACTGGGCATGCTCCATCACTCTATATACCCCCAAAAGGGTGGGTTATAGCAATGTGAGGAATCAATATTATCAAAACCACTCCTACTGCTTCTAAATAGCAAAAATCACACAGGGATTATGTTAGTGACTGGCATAGCCCCGTCACATAACATACTATCATAGCAATTTTTGAAAGCCCATTTATGCATTTAAAGTGCACCTGCACACGCAAAACCTATTGACAATTCAATGGCATATACTGTAGCAATTTTCAAAAGCCCATATACAAATGCAAAGTGCATTTACATGTGTAAAACCTAGTTTAAGTATGTAAATCCTTTTACAAATTGCCCCCAGACATTTACATGCAGAAAACTGAGCTATATGTGCATAAATGACTTTGAAAATTATCCCCTGAAAGGGCTTTTGGCATCTTAAAATTCTGTTTTAAAGGTCTTGATTGATCAGATGGCAAATTATTATGTCATCCTGCTATAAGACTTGTAGAATTTTCCTTTCATTCTGTATTTTCCACATTATAGCAAACTATCATAGATTATCTGTGTCTAGCGGGAAAACCGTAAATCAAATGATAGTGATTCTAAATCTGAGGATGATTTAGAGGGAGTAGAGCAGCACACTCACAATGCTGAAGGGGTGTACATTCGTTCCCTATGAATTGGGAATCCGCAACGTATAGGGCCCTATTCGTTGTATTCGTGGGGAAGCGAAACATATCGCGATTCCCCATGAATACAACAAATCTTCGCCGAATTATTCGGCCACCTAAAGGAGCCAATTTAAACAAAGGAGCCAATTTAAACAAACCTTGGCTCCCGGACCTCCCGCTAGATCACCAGGGAGTTTTGGTAAGTCTTGGGGGGGTCAGGAGGGTGGGGGTTGTAGTTAATTTAATTTTAGCGGGGAAATGAATAGGAATTAATGTATAAATGTATCGGGGGGGGGCCCCCCTTGCTGAATGCAACATATCTGCCCCCCAACGAATATGAATCCCAAATGCAACATATGGCATCCCTCTGCACATCCCTACAATGCTGCTGTATACCTTAGAAATAGATTAGTCTTGCAACATTTTTAAACTGAATGCATATCATTTATTTACAACTATATATAATGGAGAGAGGTGCCATCCAGAACTATGGAGAGAACCGTATGGGAGAAGCAAGCATAATTGTTAAGGGAGAAAGCAAAAGTAAAAACCATAATAGATTGCTGGGGATGAGGCACAGATCCAGGTAGGAGGAGATGCCAGGGATCGCTTCAGGTGTGCTCTGATTAGTAAGGGCTTGCAAGAGTAACGAAAGCCCGGGGGAAAAGTAGAATTGAGAAGACACCATGGGAGACAGATAGAGGACTGTCAGGAAGGCATTGCCAGGCAGGACCAAAGACCATTACTGGAAGGCAAAAGAATCGGAGGTAAGCCAGGAGGAACTGAAACTCAAGGCTGGGCTCAGAATGGCAGAATACAGCCTCAGGAATGCTGGCGGGATGGTGCTTTCATGCGGCAGACAGTACTATGGTGCGAGCACCATAACTGGGAGCCAGCGGAGCCGAAGGAAGCAGGTAAGACCCGTAGTAGCTCAAGGTCCACTTTAGAGTGGCAGTATATAGACCAGGGTGAAGACGTTGCGTCTACTATGTGGAACTTGGGGTTTGACCCAAGCTGTCACAAGGAATGGGCAAAAAGGGTGACTGCCCTAGGTTTCAAGCCAGGGGTGTGCCTGTGCCATGCTGCCTTCTTTAGTCCTCTGCAAGTCTGTGAGCCTGAAAGGAAAGGGATACACCAAAAGCATCCTTTGGCCAGGGTGCCATTTTGTCCCATGACTGCCCTGGGTCTGACTATGCAGGAATGTTTATTTGTGATGCTAGTGTCTGAGGAAAACAGCATTACATTTTATCTATGACGTAACAGACTAGGAATAAAAGTTGCTGTTTCGGTTCTTCTTCTGCCTAGATTCTATGAATTTGGATTATCTGGTTGCAGTCTAGGATAAGGTGCAAATGACATCCTGCCACAGCCCCAGAATAGCCCTTCTTGTGCAGTGAGGCCTCTCGGAAGTCCTGCTGCCTTCCAAGGGCTGCCGTAGATCCCCAGGTACTTCCAGGAGGAGATGGCGAACTGGTGGAGAGGAAGCAGGCATGAAGAGTTGGAATCAGGTGGTCTACAAGATTTTCAAGGGCAGTAGCAATATGGGGCACATTCTGGCTCACTATGGCGTAGGTGGCATTCATGCTATATCAGCTTCATAGTATCTGATCATTCTGATTATTGATTTTCACCCATCCTCATCTGCCCAGGTGTCCTATCATGCTCTGGAGACTCCTCACCTCTGCAGTCACACAATGCCTTCTCCTCTGCCTTTTTGTCCTGTAGTGACAGTAAAGAGGCCTGTTCACAGAAGCTCGGAAACTATATATCCTAAATACTTCTCTGTAATAAATACATTTCTTACAGATTCATGCTTGTTATGAATGATTGTCCTGACTAGATTGTAGGCTCCAAGGAGCAGAGACTGTCTCTTATTTGTTTTCACTATACTATTTCCACTTCATAGCGATTAATTTACATTTCTTGTATGGCAGCTGATGTGATCGATGAAGATTAATGTTATGCATCATGATGACATCAATTTATGTCATATGAGGCGAAGGGATGAGTAATCAAGATGGTCTCTTGCCATGATGACAGGGTGAGATGCTAGTGTCCAAAATAAAACATCATTGAAATTAAGTATTTTTACAAATACTTTACCTCTGAAGCAGTTAGTGTGTTGACGAAATGCCAACCAACATCGGGTTATAGCACTATTTTGGCTGTCAAGAATTATTCTGTTTTAGAGACTTTAAAATTTTTTATTTGCATATAAATAAAAAAAACAAAAAATAGTGAAGTTGGTGAACTGATTAATGATAACTCTGGGGTACATGATCAAGGGCGGTTTTTCAGTCTCTCGTGTCTGGCTTCCTGATACCCATTAATTTGGCTTAAGCCATACTTAGAATATGAGGTATATCTACACATGCTAGGGCGATGGACCCTTGGGCTGGCTGAGACAGATGGTGTTGCACTGCGGGCTGCCCACAGTGGAGGTTGCAGCCGGGAAGCGGCAGAGGAGTGGTATTCCTGAGAAGGCTTCATCACTGGAAGCCCGAGATCCCCCCAGGAGGAGCCCATAGTGATCCGGGCCTCTTGGACTTAGGTGTGATCCTCTGCGGCCAAGAATCAGGAGAAACTTCACCCTCGGAAGCTCGCGGTCCCCCCAGGAGGAGCCCGTGAGGACACGAGCCACTGGGACTTAGGCGAAAACCTCCAGGCGAGTGAAACGCAGGATATCTGAAGAAGAGAAGAGGGTTGAAGCCGAAGTCCAGGGACGAACCAAGGTCGGAAGCCAGAAGTCAGATGCCAAAGACAAACCAGGAGCGGAAGCTGGAGCCGGAATCGATGGTCGAAGCAAGGTCAGGAGCCAGAAGTCAGAAGCCGAAGACAAAACCAGAGACAGAAGCTGAAGCCGGAGTCGATGGATGAAGCAGGGTCAGGAGTCAGAAGCCGAAGATAATCAGGAACGAGGAAACGCAGCTAGAGACTCAAAAGAGAGTGAACCTCATTGCAAGGTGAGGTTTAGGCCAAGCTGCAGAGTTTAAATATCCTGCAGCATCTGACATCATCCGAAGGCATCTTTTCCCTTTTCCCGTGCTGGCCCCTTTAAAGTTCAAGCATGTAGGTATTTCCCTATCCCCAGAGGGCTTACAATCTAAGGGGGTCATTTTTTAAAGCTAGCGCACGTGTGCGATAGCTAGCTCAGGACAGAGTCGGCTCTGGAAGAAGAGGAGTCGGGGTGGCACCGGGGCCGACTCCGCGAAGATTTCCCAGACAGCGAAAAGCACACATGCTTTTCGCTGTCATTTTCACGCCGAATAACTACACCTTTTATGGTGTAGTTATTTGGCGCGGTTCCGGCAGCGATCGCACCGCCACAGCTAGCACAGGACCACCCCCCGTTTCCCCCCCCCTCCCCCGTTACCACGGGATTCACTATGCCTTGCGGCATTAGTGAATCCAGCCCTAAGTTTGTACCTGTAGTAGTAAAAGTAGTAGTACTATTTCCTTTACTACTGTAAGTACATTGGAAATGTTTAATCCTACCACCAGGGTATATAAAACAAAGAAGAACTCTCCCTGCAGGAGGGAGAACAGACTCTTAAATTTATTTAGTGGGTTCAAAACGTTGGATCATGCAGATGGTGGTGGACCCCCATAGAAACAGTAGGTGCAACTCACTTTCCCTTGAGTAGTCAGCAAAAGCATTTGAGTGGAGGAGTAGCCTAGAATCTAGAGCAGCAAGTGATAAACCAAGGAAGTAAAAGCTCAAATCTCAGTGTCACACCTTGTAACCTTGAGCAAATCAATTTATTCTCTGTTGCTTCAGATACAAACTGAGGCCTAGATTCATTAAAATGCTATAAATAAAGCAGAAATATGGCCCATCAGCATCCATGATAAAAAAAAAAATGGGCATGGTTAGGGAAATTTCTGATCTATTGTATTGAATAGGGTAAGAATAGCACATCATATTACGTCTGCCTCTTTGAGGGTGTATCAGGCATAGGAGAGGAGGTGAGTTCTTGGAGTTTAGTGGAGTTGGAGTTTAGAGATTTCTGAGTGAGTTGTTCTGTTCTTTAGTGTCCCGTCTGTTTACTTTTTCCTTTGTCTCTTGTCTTTATCTATGTGTGGAAGTTTTTGTTTGTTTGTCAAGTGTGTCTTTGTATGGTGGAGGAGAGGTGTTGGTGAAGAGCAGTGGTGGTGATGAAGAGTGCAGAGTGATGGAGAGGATGTCTGTGTGGTTGAGTGGTAGTTGTGAGCAGAAGAGTGGTGTGAGGGGGAGTGGCAAGGAGGAGTGGTGTGCAGTGGTGGAGAGTGTGCAGCATGGAAGGCATGAGGAGAGGAGAGGTGTGAAGAGAGGAGGAGGGAGGACAAGGGCAGGAGTGGTAGGAGGAGTAGGGAATGGTAGGAGTAGAGATAGGGAGGAGGGAAGGGATAGGAGGTGGTGGGAGAGGGAAGGGGATAGGCAGGCGAGTGTGAAGAAAGGAGAATGGCAGGGTAGGGTAGCAGAGAGGGCAGTGGGGTGGAAGTTGGCATGGCAGGTGCAGGAGGGGGTAGGAAAGGAGGGGAGAGGAGAAGAGAGGGAAGTGGGAGTGAGGAGCAAGAACAAGGAAAGTGATACCTCTCTGGAAGCTGAAGTGGCAACCCACTCATCTGGCAGCCAGGCAGCAGGGCAGACTTGTCTTCATGAGCACAAGCTCACCAGTGAGGACAACAAAATACTTATCACCAGGGTCCTCAACAACTACAGCATGCTGTTTGGGAACATTGTCGAAGACGTCCAGGTCAGCCAATAGTCAGATAAGGCATCAGCCAGGCCATGTCTTGGTGCAGTGGGATAAAGAGGACCACAGAGCAGGTGGCCCACCACCACTGCGACATCAAGGCCTAGCTGAAGACAAAGGATGTGAGCCGCAATAAGCATCTGTGCTAGATGGGAGGTGGAGCCCCTTGCCCCATAGTCCTGACACCCATGGAGCAGCACCTGACTGAACAGTTGGGACCGGATGTCTTTGAGGGGATGGATGAGAACCTGGACACCATGAATGCTGGGACTGGTAAGTTCACCTCACCTGTATATGTCAAGTCTGCTACAGATGTCCACATTTTGTGGCATAAAATGCTCATATTGATTGATGGAAAGTGTGCATCTTATGCCAAACAGTACATGTGCACTTCTTAGCATTCATACTTATGTCTTCTGTTTCCACAGCTTTCGCCCAGGAAACTGCCGAACCCAGAGGTGAAGTCCCAGGGACCAGCAGCGCAGCCCTCAGCTATCACTGCAACCTTGCAACTTGATGCACAGCTGCCACCAGAACAGCTCCAGATACTGGAATCCCTTGCATCATCCCCTCATCTTGACATGAGCCTTACACTCTCCTGCTTCATGGAGGGGACATCCGTGCAATGGGAGCAAGCTGGACAGTCCCCACCTCCCTCCAGCATGCCACATCACCAGCAGGATGCAGCAGACACCCAAACAGATCAGCCCATCAGCCCAGACATACTGGCTTTGGAGCCACAGGCAGTGCCTCAAACACCAGTAACCACAGCTCCAACAGCACTAGCAGCACCAGAGTGTCAATTAATGGCATGCTCAACCGCATCGAAGGAGGCATGGCCTCCATCTCCACCACATACAGGCAGAGCTGGTACGGCTGAGGAGGGGTCAGATCCACCACACCCAGGGCATGCAGGTGCAGATAGCAGCCCTAACACAGGGCCTAACTACCATCTTGGCAATCTCACTAACACAAATCCTTGACAGATTGTCAGAGCTTCCACCCATGCCATTCCCATTCTTTCAAGAGTCCACTCCATGTAGCAGTTGTCAGATAGAAGGATGGGCCGGGATAAGCCCCCCCCCCCCCAAATACATGCCACCCTCAACTGACAAGCCCTGTAGAGGAAAAGGCCCATGAGGCCCCAGTTGTAAAGGGAAAAAAATGCTATCAAAGTTGACTTGTCCAAACAAGCCTGGCCAGTCTTCATTACAGAGTTCCTGTGCCAGCTAGATGGAAAAAGACAGCTGGACTTGTCCTGACTACAGAGTTCCTGTGCCAGCTAGATGGAAGAAGACTGCTGAGCCCATCCAAACTACAAAGTTCATGTGCTGGCTTGCAGATGGAGGATGGTCTACTGTCTGCCTGCATTATCCTGCTGCTTATTTGATATTCCCTCCTCCCATAGTCCTGCCTCCATGATGCAGTCTCAAGTCATGGTCCTGCTGCTGTCTCTTCTCATCATTTCTCATCTCCTGGTTCTGCTGCTGGTATCTCATGTCATCTCATCCTTCTACTCTTGCTTCTATGCTGGTGCCTTTTCTCATCTCATCCTGCTGCTCCTGGCTCCATGCTGGTGTCTCATTTTATCTCATCCTGTTGTTCTTGCCTCCATGCTGGTGTCTCTGCTCCTGAGGCTGCTGTGTCCATGCTGTTGTGTCATCTCCTGGGGCTGCTGCCTCCATGCTCCTGTCTCATTTTCTGGGGCTTCTGCCTCCTTGCTGATGTCTTTCCTCATCTCATCCTGCTGTTCCTGCCTCCATGCTGCTGTGTCATCTCCTGGAGCTCCTGCCTCCATGCTGCGTGCTCCGGTCCTAGTTCTGTTGCCTTCTTCTTGAACTTTGCTGCTGTGGCCCTTTGGCTGTTCTCCTTTTGAGTGCACTCTTCGCTTGCCATCATATAGTAGTGCTGGCATCGGCTTTAACATTAGAGTTGTACTATAGCTATTGGATTGCCACTTTTGCTTTCAAAGGTTCTTTGCAATAATCATGATTTTGCTAAAGGATAAGATCATAATAATGTATATGTCATGTTGCCATTTGTAACAATATACATGTCTCAACTAAATGTGCAGGTTATATCAATTACATTGTCATGTGATAGTTGATATCTTGTTCTTGCAGAAAGTGATTACCAAATATGTTGACTTGCTTTGAACCTGGTGACTATAATTGTTGGTTAATAAAGTGATCAAATGCTTTGAAATGTCACTCTCTGGTTGTGTCTTTTCATTATGTGGTTTTTGTCATAAGGGTTCACTAGGTAAAAGGTTTAGGACCCACATGACCTTGCATGCTAGAGTGCCATTAACCATTTCAACTAGGCACATTTCTCACATGCAAGACCATATGGCCTAGGCACTAAAACAGAAAGCTCATTATATACTCCCAAGGAAGACAGCAAGAACAAAACAGGAAACTCCTTATTGTGGAGCTTCACAAGTAGCTTGTGTGGCCTTCTCCAGAGAGCATAATCTTAGCTAACTCATGTATATAAGATGAACACTATCTAGCTAGTGGTCACCTCCATATGCTGTCTGGTGGAATAGATGTAGAAATACTTGGCTAGAGGTACTGTAACAATGTCTTCACTCTATTGGTGACCAATAGGTTGTATAGCTATGCTAATGTCATAGTGAGGTATAAAAAATCATTGGCCTCTTCCACAAGATCTATCACCTCTTACCAAACAATGGGCCTTCTCTCTGGGTCTAGCACCTAAGTTTGTCATAAAATAAGCCTTTAGTCAGAAGCTTACTTGAAAAGTACATAAAGTACTAGGTCTTATTCATCTCTAGGGAGCAGAAATGTGCAGCTGCAGGTACCAGACCTAGAGACTACGTAGTGTACATGTAAATCGTGTGTGGTATCAGCCCATCCCCCAATACCAAAACAAATAGGCCCACTCCAGTTGCTGTGTGGGAGAGCTTCAAATGCCTGGGAGGGGGGAAGGTGTATAATACAAGCAGATATCTACTTATCCAATAAAGTGGCACAGCTTCTCTGATCTCTGACATCCCCCTCTCAACTGAATGAATAAACAGTGTCAAGCCAAGGTAGAATGTTTGGTAACAAAGCCTGAGGCCATTTTCTCCCTGCCTACACATTAGCATAGCTGTACATGCATCGTAAAAAGTGGAAACACAGGATTGCTTGTGTCCAAAGCCAGTATGTAGTAACTGGGTGCACACACTGTGTATGCTCTGATATAGGCATTGGTGTGGTAAGGAAGATAACTAGAAACCTCACATCACTGCAGACACTGATATAGCAGAGGCTAACACAGCACATCATTCACCCAGACACACAAAGACACTCAAATCGGTTAGGGCATTGCTGTTTACAGACTACATCCAGCACTTTGGTTATCTACTGAGGCCCCTTTTTGCTAATCCTGATCTGTTCATCATCAACCATCAATGATGTCTGTGCCAAGCTTGTCCCTATCTGCTAATGAGATAGTCAGAGTCATTACTCCTCGCAGAAGATTGTTTACATCTGGCA
Organism: Rhinatrema bivittatum; assembly: GCF_901001135.1. Lineage (NCBI taxonomy): Eukaryota > Metazoa > Chordata > Amphibia > Gymnophiona > Rhinatrematidae > Rhinatrema > Rhinatrema bivittatum. Next base: position 561,158,962 of record NC_042617.1, on the reverse strand, counting down.
GCCTGATGGGCATCTGTTGGAAGCATGTATGCTCACTGATTTGTCCATGTTACAGATATGGGTCCCTCCAGGCCTCAGGTGCCCCCATATGCTTGTCTTTCTACATAACAACACTGAAAGTGCAGAAGACATCATGCCTACCACATGATATGCTTGGGAGCTGTTGGCCTATACATTTTGCACAGTGGCAGGCTTCAGAAAGAGGCTTGTTGTTAGCTCATGAGATGCACAGAGCTATGTACAGAGCTGATAACTGAGAGTCTATCAGCACACCTGCCTTGATCTCAGTAACTACTAACTCAAAAATGCTCAAATACCACAGGATACTGTTGCATCCATCGGTCTCAGATGGCTTCGACCTCTGTGCCTCACCTTTCTTCCTTCTCTCTCCTCAAGCCTTGGGAAGATGGCTGCTGCCGCGTCTTCATGCTGCTCTCTCCGGTGTCCCCGGATCGGCAATGGCGACGGTGTTCGCCATGATTTTCCTGAGGGTCTCCTAGGGTGCGCACACGCACGCCACCCATGTCTTTATCCACGTCATGTCGGGAACCTCGGGGGTGTCCCCTCCGAGTGACGTCATCACATCCTGGTATTTAACCTGCCCTTCGTTTGCTAACAAACTGAGTTAGCAAGGATTGAACTGCTCCAGTCTAAGCTGCTCTGCTGCTTCCCAGCTGCCGCAGGAAGCTCTCTCTGCCCTTCAGGGTAATTCTTCACTAACCTGGGTACCCGCTCCTCGGGGGTCCTTCTGCTCTATTTCAGGTACGTATCTTGGGATACCGGATACTCGCTCCTCGAGGGCCTGCTCTCCCTAATCTGGTGCCTGCCACTGAACAACTTCTGCCTGCCAGGACCTTCTACGATACAGCTTCTGCCTCAGTGAGTACTAACCCTTTCAGTCTGTTTCACCTTCAGCTTCAGTGCTCTATGTCTACATCCAGGACTTGTCCCTGCTACGCCTTGCTGCCTATCATCTACTCGAGTGTGAGACTGGTTTCCTCTGCTGAGGACCCCTGGACTACTCTGCTGGGTTACCTTCACTGCTGCCCACTCCTCGGGCAGTAACATCGAGTTGTACAATAAATACAATTTCTCTGTGTCTGCATGTATAGAGTCTAGCCTAGTACTGCGGTTCCTCGTGGGGCTCCTCCCCGTGGAAATGGCCATCACCGCAGTACCCAAGAATCCACTCCAACACCTCATAACCATAACAGATACCCATCCTATAGGATAGCAACTTAGCTATGTTGGCCACAAGTTAGGGCAGCCATGTCACCAAGCAAGGGCCTCAAACTTGAAAAGACCTGAAAGATCGTGACTCAGCATAGAAAATGACCATTCTGCTAGCTTGTCTCCCATGGGGTCACCAGTCTATGTGCTTTAAGGGTGGCCACAAATAGGATAAGGACTGTAACTGCTACTAGCAATCAGAATAAAGAAATTACTCTGCAGATTTTCTATGTACCTACATAAAGTGGGTCAATATGACTAGCCCTGAGCTAGACAGGCAAAGGGCATTTCTGGGCAATGACATCTCAATATTTCACAATGGCTACCTGTAAAATGTCAGGCTAGGTAAATAGCTTCTAATACCGCTTTGCTTTAGGTTCAATGAGGTGAACCTTTTGTTATATGACATGTGGGTGCAGTTATTGTCATCACTAAATAAACTCTGAAACAAAAGGTGAAGGCATGACACCATCCTATTCCCAATGCAGCCTTCAGGTAATCAGACCAGCATCCTCGTCTAACCTCCCTGAGCAGTTAACATAACCAATATGACAGCCCAAGGGCCCAAGCCCTCATCATCTGTACATGAGAGTTGACGGCTTATCTATGTGTAGCAGGCCCTAGCATATCTATGAGATATGCTAGCTTGCCATGACCTGTGAGAAGTTTGAGATTGCCATGATGCCATGTGCTTCCCAAAAGGCTGTAAGTGAAGGCCTGCTATGTGAGCAGTCTGATGTCAGCACTGCCTCAAAAACAGCAGTGCTGACACCTATGTCTTTGCAGGCCCATGCGACACTATGCATCCAGTGTACATGTGGATATCTTCGGATGCACACAGATGTCAGCTAAGGAATCTGGATGTAACATGTGGAAATTGTGATTGATGATTCTAATTGTTAACCTGTAGCTTCAGACTGTGCCTTTAAGCAGCTGAGCCTCTTGTGATTTCTATTATTTCTAGAACGTTTAGCTTCATGTCCTAGGCCCTGCTGGAGTTCCATCATAACTAGGTGACTACCTCACCAACATATGAGGGCTAGGACAGAGTCCAAGGCATAACACAGGCAAGCAAGAAGGCAGAAGCAATGGCAAGCTATGTTCACTGTGTTGGCAGCAGGGCCGGTGCAAGGAGATTAGGTGCCCTAGGCCCCTTCTGTCTTGCACTGCCCCCCTCCCGGTTGCACCAACACCCCCTGCCAGCCCCTGGTCACAGCCCTGACTTCTACCTCCAGGGGGGCACCACATGCCGTCGCTCCCCCACCGCTGTGCTGCCCCCACAAATTTAAATAAAATAATCCCTCCACTCCCAACCCCCCTCCCCAAGATTCACGAAAACCCCTGGTGGTCCTGCGGGGAGCCAGGGAGCAATCTGCCGCTCCCGGGCCATTGGCTGCCACTAACCAAAATGGCGCTGGTGGCCTTTCGCCACCTTTAGCTTTTGCCCCTACCAGTGTGAGGCAGGGGCTGGACAGAATTTTGAAGGGGCACTTTCTCCACTTAAAAATTCTGCCGCATGAAGCAGCCACCTCACCCTACTCATTGGCTCATAAGCGGCGGACAGCGGCGATGGGACTCCCTAATGGTCGGTGCCCTAGGCCCATGCCTACCTCGCCTAGTGCTTCTGCTGGCCCTGGTTGGCAGTTGTACATGAATGCTATGGCGAGACATGATTCTTTTGGACTGACATTCACTACGAATACATTACACCAGCGATATCTCTTTGGTGTTAGGTTTATTTAGTGTCTACTATGTCTACTACTATCTATTGTACCTATTGCTCCATTATCACAATCAGGCCGATACAGTAAAGTTCGCGGGAGAGCAGTGTCCCGTGCGCGAGATTCAGTAAATTAAAATATTTAAATTAGGGCCGGCGGTAAAAAGAGGCGCTAGGGACACTAGTGCGTCCGTACTGCCTCTTTTTGGACAGGAGCGGCGGCTGTCAGTGGGTTTGACAGCTGATGCTCAATTTTGCCGGCGTCGGAAACCGGACGCTGGCAAAATTGAGCGTCCGGTTTTCAACCTGCGAGTGGCGGGCCGATTTCAAATTTTTTTTTTTTTAAACTTTTTTTTAACTTTCGGGACCTCCAACTTAATATCGCCATGATATTAAGTCGGAGGGTGCACAGAAAAGCAGTAAAAAATTTCTGCCGGCACTTTCCTGGTGCCGGCAGAAATTAGCTCCTACTTTTGGCACTAATTTCTGAAAATAAAATGTGCGGCTTGGCTGCACATTTTACTTTCTGTATCGTGCGGAAATGACTAGTAGGGCCATCAACATGCATTTGCATGTTGCGGGCGCTATTAGTCTCGGGGGAGGGGGTTGGACGCGCTATTACCCCTTACTGAATAAGGGGTAAAGCTAGCGCGTCGAAAACGCGTGTCCAAATGCAGGTTAACAGTAGGTAGAACATAAATCCTCATACCTCATCTCTGCCAGTATGTTGGAAATAGCGATGGGCATGACAAGCCAGATCCTGCAACTATATCCCAAATCTCCTGTGGCAAAAAGAGAATGGCTGCATCACTCACACACTGAGACTATTGCTGCCAACCCACAGCATGTTATTACACAGTAGAAGCTAAGTTCTACCTTGACATGAGCCTTAACAGGCTTTTTCCAAACTCAGAGTCCATGCCGCCTTTTACTGTGACACTATATATTAGGGATGTGAATCGTTTTTGAACGATTAAAATTATCATCCGATAATTTTAAAATCGTTCTAAACCGTTAGAGTACACAATACAATACAAATGCCCACGATTTATCGTCAGGAGCATTTATATTGTATCGTTAAATAGGGCACGGGAATTATTTGGGGGAGGGCAGGAAAACTGGCACACCAAAACAACCCCTAAACCCACCCCGACCTTTTAAAAGAAATTCCTTACCCTCCCCCACCCTCCCGAACCCCCCCAAAATGTTAAGTTACCCGGTGGTCCAGTGGGGGGGTTCCCCGGCGCGATCTCCCGCTCTCGGGAATTATTTGGGGGGAGAGCGGGAAAACCGGCACACCAAAACAACCCCTAAACCCACCCCGACCTTTTAAAAGAAATTCCTTACCCTCCCCCACCCTCCCGAACCCCCCCAAAAACCTTTTACAAATACCTGGTGGTCTAGCGGGGGGTCCAGGAGCCATCCATTCAATCGTGCCGTGAGGGTGCTGCGCTGGAGGTTTCATAATGGCGCCAATCTTCTTTGCCCTTAACTTGTCACAGGGAGCAACCGTCGCTCCCTGTGACAAGTTAAGGGCAAAGGCGATCGACTGCGCCGATCTTCTTTGCCCTTAACTTGTCACAGGGAGCGACCTGCACTCGAATCGTGTTGCCATACGGCCGGCGCCATTTTGAAAATGGCACTGGCCATATTGCCGTACGGCAACACGATTCGAGTGCAGGAGGTCGTTCCCGGACCCCCGCTGGACCCCCAGGGACTTTTGGCCAGCTTGGGGGGCCTCCTGACCCCCACAAGACTTGCCAAAAGTCCAGCGGGGGTCCGGGAACGACCTCCTGCACTCGAATCGTGTTGCCGTACGGCCGGCGCCATTTTGAAAATGGCGCCGGCCATATGGCCATATTGCCGTATAGCAACACGATTCGAATGCAGGAGGTCGTTCCCGGACCCCCGCTGGACTTTTGGCAAGTCTTGTGGGGGTCAGGAGGCCCTCCCAAGCTGGCCAAAAGTCCCTGGGGGTCCAGCGGGGGTCTGGGAGCGATCTCCTACGCTCGCGACGTCTGGGGACAGGAACCAAAATGGCGCCGGCGCTACCTTTGACCTGTCATATGACAGGGCAAAGGTAGCGCCGGCGCCATTTCTATCAAATGCACCGTGGCCCGAGAATGGAACATCACACCGGGACCCACCCACTGGACCCCAGGTAATTTATGACATTTTGGGGGGGTTCGGGAGGGTGGGGGATTTATTTTAAAGGGTCGGGGTGGGTTTTTTTAGTGTGCCCGAGAGTGTGCCCGAGAGTGTGCCCGAGAGTGGAAGATCACACCGGGACCCCCCCCCCTACTGGACCCCAGGTAATTTAAGACATTTTGGGGGGGTTCGGGAGGGTGGGGGATTTATTTTAAAGGGTCGGGGTGGGTTTTAGGGTTGTTTTAGTGTGCCGGTTTTCCCGCCCTCCCCCGATTTACGATTTACACGATATTTAACAAAACAAAACTGCGACGATCCAATTCCCTCCCCCCCCCAGCCGAAATCGATCGTTAAGACGATTGATCACATGATTCACATCTCTACTATATATTCGTTATAGCACTTGCTTGTGCTGATTCAGATCTTCCTGAATGGAAAACTACATGTGGGGTTCCTGCACAATATGTCCATGTCATTCACAACCAAATGATCGCTACCCATTCAACACTCCTCTAACACTGAAGCTGTACATCACAGCTGCCACACAAGTCATTGCAGAAAAACATCAACCGGTGATATGATTGTGCATGTGCCTGGCTGTTCTGCAGTATGTCCTCCAGAGATACTCATTTGTCTGACATGACACAGTGACTAGGATTAGCCCCCAGCTTCAGTAGAACAATGTATCTCTGTGATGGTCAAGACAAACCGTGGCTGACACCTGACCTGGGAGTCCCCGCACTGTGAGTACAGAAAAGGTTTGGTTGACATTTCAATTGCTCCAGGAGGGAGGATTTGAACAGCCGCTTGCTTAAAGTTAACAAGTTGAAAGTCTGTAGTGCTTGGTCACACACAGAGCTTTGCGGCATGTGTCTTGTGTGGGCACGCAACATTAGCAGGCCTCTCCAGCATGGAGAGAGAAAGCTGGGCCCTGGCAGTATGGCTTGTTGACCTAACTATGCAAGCCACTTGTTATGTAACTGATATAGTCACATTCCCCAACAGCCCCCATGTCTGTGCCTGTTGCTGTAAGCACATAGCAGGAGAAAGACTATAGAAAGAAGCTGTGCTCTTACTTATGAGCCAATCGTCACCATAGAAGCCGTCTTCAAAATTTTCAGACACGCTAGATTGCCTAAGAGTATAAAGGAATCGTGCGCAACTCCCAGGTACCTGGCAACCATATCGAGGATGTGCAATTGAGCGTCAAAGACCACTTGCACATTGATGGAGTGGAAGAGCTTTCTGTTGTGATAGATCTCCTCCCTGCCACGGGGTGGGATGATGGCTACATAAGTGCAGTCAATAGCTCCCAGAACATTGGGAAAGTTGGCAATGGCATAAAACCTCTTCAAGTCCAGCAAGTCCTCCTTTTCATGAGGGAATCTTATGTAATGATTAATGCAGCTGTTATGACCTGGTCCAGAAAGCGGGAAAAAGAAGTTTGTGACATTCCCCCAAAGACCCCAACTGTTGTTTGGAAGGAGCCAGATGCCATAAAATGCAGGGTGCACAATAGTTTGGTAAGGCCTGGTATAAGCGCAAGATCTTTCTGTGACTGGATCCAGATCCCCTCTGAGTTCTTGATACAAATCCATGATAGCCTGAGAGCTGAGACGATATCTGATAACTACATGTTCTTCTGGCATCCCCAGCAATGTGGTTCATGGATGAAAGATGCTCTCCCTGTACTGCCTGCGTACCTTCCTGCATAGCAAGGCTTGCCATGGGCCAGGGCACTTCACTGGCAGGGCTTGTGGCTCTGGCTCCAGTGCTGGTACTTCCCTAAGAGGTGTTTGAACCTCCCTTGCCTGTTGTTGTTGTTGTTCTTGTGGTTGTAGTTGTTGTTATTGTTGTTCTTGTTTTTGTGGTTGTTGTTATTGTTGTTGAGCAGCCCAAAGCAGACAGTATCCTACTATTAGTACACTTCTCCCTAACATTGTAGCTTTCGGAAGACAGGGCAGTTAAGAAAAGCTGTTTTTATTGGCCCAGCAGGGCTATGTAGGTGTGTCAGAGAGAAGGCCTCATTTTATTGCGTGCGATAATAGCCGCGATAATTGCTGCGATCTGAGTGAATGGCCTCTATGGCATGCTAAAACAATTTTCCCCCTCTATCACAAAAGAAAATGTTATTTTCCATGTTAAATCCCATGTTAATCTACATTATTTTACCACAAAATGTGGTAAGTTCCTCATTTGCATAATTTTTTAGTTTTAGCATACTCATTATCATATTTGCATGCTAACGCATGATGTGATAAACATTGCGCATCTGTTGCATGTTAGACCCCATTTATTCACACTATATGCCCTAATGTGATTTGATGAATGAACCTATTCGATTGTGAGCCTACTGGGGACAGAGAAATACCTACAGTACTTGAATGTAATCTGCTTTGAAGTGCCTGAAAAAGCAGAATATAAATAAATAAAAAGATCTGGCCCCTCGCCCTTCCATGAACCCAGTCCCTATAGCTATCCATTAATGTTGACACCAATAAAGCCTTGAATCACACTACTCTCAGGTAAAACCGAAACTCTCACCTTTATTTCTGGTTTTACAGCCAGTCGCTATGTGCATTTCAGTATAGGGCAGTATTTCAGTACTGAATACTGAGAATTCATGGGATACATAGTCAGCGTAAACATCCATGATAATACACTATCTGGGATCTGAAAGGTTAAAGTACCAATCTCTTTCACTTGAACAGCAATTAAATCTTTTCAGTCCTCCCTTATTCTACTCTTCATACTTTCCCAAACACCATTAAATGAAATGAAGAGCTTGTATCCCTTAAAACTAGGTGCCAGGGAGTTTTCCCAAAATACCAGCTCCCCTCCTCACCCAAGGACAGGTGAATCGCATTCTCCAAAATTCCTCTTCCTTTTAAACACCGGACTCAAATTGTGGGATATGGGTTCACCTCCCTAGTACCTCTTCCATACCTAGGGATCTATGGCTCTCCCCTATATTGTACATACCAATCTCACCTTCCCCACTCATTGAGCACCTCATGATGAGTTTCTCACTGCCCTCAGACATCTGTCACCTATTTCCTCCAGGTTCTGGTCCTTATGCCAGCAGTGTGTGGGATTCCTTACTCTCTTTCACACTCTTATGTACTTATGTTCCAGATCTTGATGGGGCCCTCTTTGTATTGGATCCAACTTCTTCTCCTTCTTTCTCCCGGCCATTTCCTCAGAGGGTGGAATTGCCTCTTCCACGCCTTAGCTCTTGGAAATTTCTTCAAGGGGAGGAAATTCTTATTCTACTCCAGCCTCAGGATTCTTCCCTTGAAGGAAAAAGCTTCTGCAGGGCTCACTCCATACTGAAGAGGTCCCTAGGCCTCACCAAGCCATGGGCTGGCTTCTCCAGAGCAACTACATCCTGGAGGTCCCTCTCTCCCAAACTCCAGCCTAGAAAGAGCAACTCCTGTCAGAATGAGCCAGGCTTTTTACTTTTCCCAGTTGTAAAGTGACAAAAGGCTAGATCCAGGAGGAGTTATAGAAAATAGATCTTCACACAGACAGAGGTTGGGGAGAAGAGCCTGAAACTGATTCCCAGTGGTGAAGGCCAAGGCAGTAACAGAGTTTTAAGGGAAAATGTATATGCTCAGAGGGAGTCCGGCTTCCTATGAGGTGAAGGGCATGACAGAAATCCCCTAGACTATCAGGAAACAAACAAAAATAAGGGCAGACTATATGGCCCCCTGGGGCCCCTGGCTGCTATGTTGTTCTGTTAACAGAGTTGATAGTAAAAGTAATATCAACCAGAGCTTGAATACAATACACACTTTCTTCCTTTTCAGGTCCTGATGTGTTTTAGTCCCTCAGGCCCCTCATGGCCATGTTATCCAGGATGTTGAAATTCTACTGTTCCTGGCTCATGAGGAACATCTGATTGGAGGTTAGGGATGTGAAACCCAAAACCTTTTGGTTTGTTTCATTTTTTCATCGGGGGGGGGGGAGGTGCTTTTCAGGTTGTTTAATGTTTTCTTTTCATTTTGGTTTGTTCCTGAATTGAAAAAACATTAACCCTCACAAATCCCACAAAATAATAATATAATAATGATAATAATAAAAAAAAAACCCTAAGCCTCCCATGGCCCTCCAACTACACTCCTGACCTGGTAAAATTAAATCTGGGACCCAGGCCTTCTTGTCTAGGCTGAGCCAGGATCAGTTAGGAACTTACCAGGCCTCTCTGACACCCATTCCAGCTGTAAAAATAGAGCCCGGGGCAGGAGCCTATCTGGTTTTGCCCTGGGGACTGGATATTAAAAACTGGTGCCACTGCCTGGAGGGCAGTGATAAAGTGACATCACTTTGGTGCTGTCCTCCAGGTATCCGGCACCATTTTTAAAGATCCTTACCCTTCTATTAGCTGGGATAACACTAATGGGATAAATGGGAACAGAGGAGGGAGGTCCCTGGCCCTGGGATATGTTTACAGGGGATGGGAGGAGCCTGGGGGGCCTGGCTGAGCCTGGATCAGCCTATCTGAGCAGGTCCGGGCCCTAAGTTGAATTTTACAAGGTGGGAGGGTTGTTGGAGGACCATGGGGTTGTCCTTTTTTTCAATATAGCAACAAATACAAAAATACCTGTACATTTTCCGGATGGAATAAACTGAAAATGGCCTTATTCATTGAATTTTGTAGAATTTGTTTTAAACAAACGCAGATCCCTCTTGGAGGTAGTTCTCTTGAAGTTTGCTGCCTACTTCTGCTTCACATGTTTTCTGAGGTCATACCATTTCTTCTTTATATCCTCAACCTCTCTGTTGTGGTTGCAAATGCAGATAACTGTTGCATATAATGAACTGCCATATTTTTTGCTTTTGATAAGTATTGTATTTTATGGAGGTTGGCCCAAACAGGGTTCTTTCATGCTTAGTGATCTGTACAGTCAGAAGGTTCACTTCTTGGGAGGAGATTGACTTCTGCAGAAAACTTTGCTTGAAAGACATTGTAATCAGTCTAGCAACCACGTGCATGCTCATGTTTGAAAGTTACCTGGCAAATTTATAATAATGAGTCAATTATAAACAGACTGAATTGATTTATATTGTTAATTAAGTGCAACGTTTTCACAGATGCGGCTAAAAATTAGGCATAAAAATTATGACTCTACCCATGGACAGAAATTAAGTACCCACTCATATTATTCTGGGTAATTTTGAAGCAGTTTAGTTTGCAGTGGCCTATACAGATCCAAGATCCATTGTCTGTGAACATGCTTCTGACTTAGAGTGTGTGCAACTTATATGTGAAGTCTATAAACCACCCCATGTTCACCAAGTAGTCACTGTGCTATCTCACTTGTGATCTGGCCCTTCTGGAGTTGATGCAGAGGGCAGTGAAGACCCAGCCATCTATTCAAGAGTGGAAACTATCCACCTGAGCAGACAGGCTCCCAATATCCAACTGTGCACTCCACTGCTCTTGCAGAATCTGCTCCTGAGCAGACTCTTTAGTTGGCCAAAGCACTAGCTCCACCTGAACAACTGAGAGCTACTCATGTGCTGACTCTGCAGCAGGTGGGGTATGTGCCCTGAACATCTCCACCACTGCCTTCAAAATTAAAATCTCAGGGAAGCCTTCTTTACCACTGCCCTATAGCAAGAACTAGGGCAGCCTATCAAGGTAACAACTGAGGGAGGGGGAACAATAACTGGAGATCAGAAGCCTGCATACAGTAAATCTCTGCAAGGATTCCTTCAATTCTGATACCATTGACAAATTTAAAAGTGACTTCAAGGGAATGTGAATGCTCTTCTCCATGATAAAGACTTTGAAGAACAATAGTGCTGGCTTTTGTCTGCATTTAAATCTAAATATTCAGCGTTTTTCATTTTTTTTCATTATCAGAAGCATGTTAAGATTTAAAATAATTATTAGCAGTACTGCTGGCATCAGTACAAATAGTAGATATGTGCATTTGTTTGAAAAAAATGGGTAAAATGCAATGAATGAGACCATTTATGTTTCATTTGTGAACCCCCAAAATGAATGGAAGGTGCCCACAAAGTTAAATACAAATTTTCATTTCACTCATGTATGTTTCCCATTCAAGTCTAGTGTACATTGAAAAGTGCTGCAGTGAGAAAACTGTGGGGTGACTGGTAATTATAGCAACCAACCATTGCCTCTGTGAGACAGCAGCCAGTCTGGAGCTGAGGCTGGACAAGTAGGCAAGTAGATAGGATAGAGGATCAATCAAGGTTAAGCATTGTTTTTAACTAGTTTATAGCTGCCATCTGAATCAAGTGCACTGAAAGGTTTAAACATGTGCAAAGAAATTATATTTTCTCTGTTGGATTTTACAGAGAAAGCTTGTCTTTTCAGAACCTCTCTTGGAGTCAAAGAAAAGGTTTAAAAGAAGGAGAGAGAAGAATTTTGGTATATTGGCAAAGGGCTTTATTTCTGACATTCACTGCAGTAGTCACAGTGCTTGTACTCACTAAGACAGAGAGACAGAGACACTGCTTTCTAGCTGTTCACTGAGGCAGGTTAGTGGACTGGAGATACAGAAGCAGGGCCAGTTAACACAGAATTTTGTGTCTATCTGACTCTGCACAGTGTACTGCACTGGTGATCTGCAGACACAGATTGAAATGAAGAGAATGACAGCCTTGCCAGCCTTCTCAGTTTACTCTCTTACTAATAGTTTTTTGCTTGTTCAAAAGGAGTCGATCAGCCATGCACACATATCCACTGTAAATGTGTGTATTTGTGTGACAGAGTCATTTTTGCACACACTGTGATTACTGCCTCTGAGGTAATGGAGGCAGTATTGTCAAGAACTGATTCTGAGGAAGAATTGTGTTTGGGATTCCCTTAATCAGAAAATATCAAAGAGCTAGTAACCGAAGAGAATTTGAAAGCTCTTAGCATCTTAGCCTCCAGTGAAGAGATGGTGGAGATAGACGATATGATAGTGTTGAGAACAATTTTCAGGCAGGGCATATAAGAGGACAACCAATGCTCCTGGCCTTTTACCTCAAAGTTAACCCTCAACCTCAACTCCAGTGCCAGAAACAGCATGTTATGTTTGTGGCATAATGTGGAATCCTGGTCAGAGGGGCCTCGTGGGGAATCACTGCGATAGGCTAGACTCAGAAAGCAGACACTGAAGATGGAAAAGCCTTTATTATACTGCTGCAGGTAGAAGGTACTTACTTAGGAATAATGTAGCACTGCAGTCCTGCGATATCCAATACACTCAGACAGTCTCAGATGTAGAAGATCTCACCCAGATGTAGCAAGGTAGGTAGTGTTCTGCTGAGCGGGATAATCCGAACCTGAAGGGTGGTAGTGGAGAACTGGAGCATAGAGGTACTCACAGAGGAAGTAGTGCAGATGTCTTCCTTGGTAGCAGAATGGAGAAGGGGACCCGAGGTCTGTGGTGCAGGATATCCCAAGCTGATAAGGCCTTCAAGGAGCGAGTACCTGGTAGCACTGAGGAATCCTGTGGAGAGAGAAAAATAAGACCCTCGAGGAGCGGTTGTCTAAATTAGAGAAGGAGCCCCAAAGGGTAGATGGAAGCGAGAGGCCCCTGAGGAGCAGGTGCCCAGAGCTTCTATCAGAGTGAGGTACCCCAGAGGGTAGTGAGGAGTCCCAAGCGAGCAGCTTATAGACAGGCAGAGAAGCAAAGCGAAGTCCTTGCTAACTCGTTGAATTGGAGCAGAGCGGACGCTTAAGTACCCGGAGATACTGATGTCATGCGGTGGGGACGCCCCCAAGATTCCTGCCATGACATGTTGATAAGTGTAGGTAACGTGCGCGCGCCTAGGGAGGCCACAGGAAGAAGCATGGCAGTCAGGGACACCCTTGCTGTGCTGGAGACGCCACAGGTCTCGGCACTCAGCACCAGAGGCAACCAACTTTCCTATGGAGGCGGAGAAAGGCAAAAGAGAGGTGAGGCAGAGTGGTCGCAGCCATCTGTGACCGATGGACACAACAGTACCCCCATTCAAAGGACCCCCTCCAGGTCCTTCTCCCGGTGGTCTGGGTTTTCGTGGGTGTGCAATATGGAATTGACGTACCATGTCCTTATCCATGATGTTGGCCAGAGGCTCCCATGAGTTTTCTTCTGGTCCATAGCCCTCCCAAGAGATGAGGTATTCCCAAATTTTGCCTCTCTTACGAACATCCAAGATGTCATCTACAGTGTATTCAATGTCGTCCTCCCTGTCCAGAGTGGAAGGTTCTGGGGTCTTCTTGGAGAACTCCGAGAGCATCAATGGTTTTAACAGAGAGACATGCAATGCGTTATGTATCTTCATAGATGAAGGTAGTTTGAGAGTGTATGTCAGATTTCCCAAGCGCCGAAGGATAGCGAAGGGACCCACGAAGCGAGGTGCAAAATGCGCTGATGGTAGTTTAATATGGAGAAATTTAGTACTCAACCAGATTTTGTCTCCAGGCTGAAACTGTGGTGCCTTTCGAGGGTGATCATCGTAGATCTTCTTTCCTCTCTGTCCTGCTTTGAGGAGTAAGCCCTTTGTGTGTTTCCAAAGTTGAGATAACTCTGCCGCAATAGCCTGTGCAGCTGGAGAAGCCACCAATAAGGGAATTGGCAGAGGAGGAAGCAGTTGTCGTCCATAGACGAGTTGGAAGGGAGAAGAACCCGTAGATGTAGCAGGATGTGAGTTGATAGCAAATTCTGCCCAAGGCAGTAGTTCAGCCCAGTCATTCTGTCTCAAATTGACATAAGAGCGTAAAAACTTAGTGAGTGTTCTGTTCATTCTTTCAGTCTGTCCATTGGACTGAGGGTGGTAAGCAGAGGTTAAGTCCAAGGAGATGTCAAACATTTGACATATGGCTCTCCAAAATTTAGCAGTGAATTGTACTCCTCTGTCGGATAGGATATGTTTAGGCATACCATGAAGGTGGAAGATGTGTTTTACAAAGAGTTTCGCTAACTCCACAGCCAAAGGTAGACCTGGTAAGGCTACAAAATGTGCCGACTTGGAGAAGTGGTCAACGGTGACCCAAATGGTGTTATTTCCGCTGGAGAGTGGCAGATCCACCACAAAATCAGTTGCTATATGTGTCCAGGGTTCATCCAACACTGGCAAGGGTTGTAACAGACCCCAGGGACGTCCAGCTGGTGGGTTTTTTTTAGCATAAACAGTGCAAGAACCTACATAAGCTTGTACATCCTTTTTCATGGTTGGCCACCAGTAATACCGCTGTAACATGGCTAAGGTACGACTCTGTCCAGGATGGCTGGCCAGGTGGAAATCGTGTGCCCACTTCAACAGCTTCTTGCTTTGGTTTCTGGCCACAACCATCTTTCCCACGGGTACCACATGAGTGGCTGCAAAAATCACTCTCCCGGAGTCAATGATGTGACGGGATTCGTCTGGCACATCCTGAGGGGAGAAGGATTGTGAGAAGGCATCAGCTCGAGTGTTCTTCTCTCCTGGATGGTACTTTAAAAGAAAGTCAAATCTGTTAAAGAACAGGGACCATCTTGCTTGGCACTGATTGAGTCGTTGATCATGTCTGAGATACTCCAAGTTTTTGTGATCAGTGTACACTACTATTTGGTGTTGTGCGCCTTCCAGCCAAGGATGCCACTCTTCAAAGGCCAGCTTGATTGCGAGTAACTCCTTATCTCTGATTCTGTAGTTTCTTTCGGCAGGCAAGAATCGCCTTGAGAAGAAGGAGCAGGGATGGAGCACATTGGATTTGCTGTACTGGCTCAAAACTGCTCCCACGCCGATGTCAGATGCGTCAACCTCTACAATGAATGGGCGATGCGGATCTGGATGATGGAGGCATGGCCTTTCAAAAGCCCCTTTGAGAGTCATGAAGGCTGATATGGCGTCAGGAGACCAGTCAGCGGGATCGGCTCCCTTTCTGGTCATAGCAGTGAGTGGGACTGTCAAGGAAGAGTAGTTCTTGATAAAGGAACTATAGTAGTTCATGAAGCCCAAGAAGCGACATAGTGCCTTCAGGCCTGTAGGTTGAGGCCAATACCGGATGCTTTCTAATGTTTTGGGGTCCATCTGAAACCTGTTCTTAGAAACAATGTAACCCAGGAAGGGTACAGACTCCTTGTGGAATTTGCACTTCTCTAGTTTTGCGTATAGGTGATACTCCCTCAGGCATCTTAAAACATTCTTGATGTCCTCTTGGTGTGTTTGTAGGTCTTGACAGAAGTTCAAAATATCATCAAGATAAACTACTACGCATTGGTATAGTAAGTCTCATAAAATGTCGTTCATCATATTTTGAAAAACTGCAGGCATGTTACTTAATCCAAAGGGCATGACAAGATACTCGAAGTGTCCATCGCAGGTGTTAAAAGCCAACTTCCATTCATCTCCTTCACGAATAGGCACCAAGTTGTAAGCCCCTTTAAGATCCAGTTTAGAAAATATCTTGGCTCCTTGAAGCCTGTCAAATAGTTTGGAAATTAAGGACAGGAGATACCGGTCCTTGATGGTAATTTCATTCAGACCCCTGTAATCGATGCAGGGGCGTAAGTGCCATCCATTTTTATTTATTTATTTAGAATTTTTCTATACCGACATTCTCGATACAAATATCGAATCAAATCGGTTTCCATTATAACAAAACAGTCGCGGTTGAGGCGTTACATTAAACAGGGTGTATGAACAATAGAACAAATATTAAATAGAGATAAATGAATCATTGAACAGCGTTAATAGACGTAACAAAATAAAAATAGTAAAATAAAATAAGTAAAAAATAATACATGGATCGGCGAACAAAGTTAGTGGGCTTAACATGAACTGATGCCCACAAAAACTGATTACCCACAAAAAAGAAGCCTGCGCCAGCAGGGGATTTAGAAGATCGGATAAATCCCTTTTGAAGGTACTCTTGTATATAGGCAGACTTGGCCTTAGTCTCAGTTGCAGAAAGAGGGTAAATTCTTCCTTTGGGAGGCTCCGTCTTGGGTTTCAGGTTTATAGCGCAGTCAAAAACTCTGCGGTGGAAGTACATCCGCTGCCTGTTTAGAGAAGACATCCAGGAAGGAAGTGTATTGTGGAGGTAAGCCAGGTAACGATGGCGTAGTAGGCATGCATATTAACATAAGAAAATGCCATACTGGGTCAGACCAAGGGTCCATCAAGCCCAGCATCCTGTTTCCAACAGTGGCCAATCCAGGCCATAAGAACCTGGCAAGTACCCAAAAGCTAAGTCTATTCCATGTTACCATTGCTAATGGCAGTGGCTATTCTCTAAGTCAACTTAATAGCAGGTAATGGACTTCTCCTCCAAGAACTTATCCAATCCTTTTTTAAACACAGCTATACTAACTGCACTAACCACATCCTCTGGCAACAAATTCCAGAGTTTAATTGTGTGTTGAGTAAAAAAGAACTTTCTCTGATTAGTTTTAAATGTGCCCCATGCTAACTTGATGGAGTGCCCCCTAGTCTTTCTATTATTCGAAAGAGTAAATAACCGATTCACATCTACCCGTTCTAGACCTCTCATAATTTTAAACATCTCTATCATATCTCCCCTCAGCCGTCTCTTCTCCAAGCTGAAAAGTCCTAACCTCTTTAGTCTTTCCTCATAGGGGAGCTGTTCCATTCCCCTTATCATTTTGGTAGCCCTTCTCTGTACCTTCTCCATCGCAATTATATCTTTTTTGAGATGCGGCGACCAGAATTGTACACAGTATTCAAGGTGCGGTCTCACCATGGAGCGATACAGAGGCATTATGACATTTTCCGTTTTATTCACCATTCCCTTCCTAATAATTCCCAAAATTCTGTTTGCTTTTTTGACTGCCACAGCACACTGAACCGTCGATTAGAGGTGAGACTTCCGCAAGACACTGGCCATGACAGCCGGGTCCCCACTGGGATAATTCCAGCGTAGCCCAATCAAACTGTGGCATATGATCTTGTAGCCAAGGCAGTCCAAGTACCACTCGATGCATGGCCTTCTCTAATACGAGGAAGGAAATGGATTCAGAGTGTGATGCTCTAGTGCTCAGGCCAATAGCCTGGATAATCAATGTAACTTCTCCAGGAAGTGGTTGTCCATGGATAAAGGACAATAGCAATGGTTTAGTTATTGATGTGGTAGGAATCTGTAGATGTACTACCAGGTGTTTTAAGATGAAATTTCCTCCGGCCCCAGAGTCAATGAGCGCGAGGGTCTGAAACTCAAGGCTTCCGCAGATAAGTGAGACTGGTAGAGATAATGGAGGAGTAGGAGAGGTGAGGCCTAGGATAAGTCCTCCTGCAGATCCTAGGCCTGTCAGTTTCCCGGACAGATGGGGCAGGTTTGGACAGCATGGCCTGATTGGCCACAGTACATGCATAACCCCATGCGTTTGCGAAAACATCTTTCCTTGGAAGTTAAATGACTTTGGCCTAATTGCCTAATTCTAAGGGAGTAGACGGTAGACTCGAGGCAATTGG
This sequence comes from Rhinatrema bivittatum, assembly GCF_901001135.1. Taxonomy (NCBI): domain Eukaryota; kingdom Metazoa; phylum Chordata; class Amphibia; order Gymnophiona; family Rhinatrematidae; genus Rhinatrema; species Rhinatrema bivittatum. The sequence goes on along the minus strand of NC_042617.1, from coordinate 561,141,447 downwards.
CACAGGTTTAGGACGGTTAACCCCTGAAGTGAACATCCGGGGGCTCTTACCCTCTTGAGTTCGGTCTCAAATTCGGTGGTCAATTCTCCCAGCCAGTTCCATAAGAGACTCAAGGGTATCTGGTACATCACGAGCCATCAGTTCGTTCTTCAGGCGAGAGTTGAGGCCCTCCATGAAAATAGCACGTAAACATCCAGTGTCTCAGTGTAGTTCAGATGTTAAAGTATTGAATTCAATTACATAGTCTGTAAGTGGCTTATTACCTTGCTGGACCCAGCGAGCCAACGACGGTCTGGCGAGCTGGGTCATCGAAGACAGACTTAAACTATTTTAGAAATCCTGGTAGGTCATTCAGGATAGGATCTTCACGTTCACATAACAGTGAAGCCCAAGCCAAAGATCTTCCTTCAAGTAATGAAAGGATGTAAGTAGTCTTGGATGCTTCTGTGGGAAAGAGGGTAGGCTGTAAAGAGAAATACATACTGCATTGGTTAACAAACCCTCTACACATCCGAGCTTCACCCATGAAGCGAGTAGGCGCCGATAAAGGTACAGTGGCCTTGACAGTTACCACCGGAGACAGCAATACTTTTTCCGGAATTGTTGAGGTATACAGTTGAGCATTTAACTGATTGAAAGCAGTAGCCAGGCTTTCCAGAGACTTTTGTTGCTCAGTGATCCGCTGGGCTAGGCCAGGAATGGCCTGCAAGGCCTTGAGCTGAGCTGAGTCAATGGAGTTAGCAATCTGTTGTGTTTGTGGCATAATGTGGAATCCTGGTCGGAGTGGTGATGACTCCTCCCATGGGGAGGGGCCCCATGGGAAACCACGGCGATAGGCTAGACTCAGAAAGCAGACACTGAAGATGGAAAAGCCTTTATTATACTGCTGCAGGTAGAAGGTACTTGCTCAGGAATAATGTAGCACTGCAGTCCTGCGATATCCAATATACTCAGACAGTCTCAGATGTAGAAGATCTCACCCAGATGTAGCAAGGTAGGTAGTGTTCCGCTGAGCGGGATAAGCCGAACCTGAAGGGTGGTAGTGGAGAACTGGTGCGTAGAGGTACTCACAGAGGAAGTAGTGCAGATGTCTTCCTTGGTAGCAGAATGGAGAAGGGGACCTGAGGTCCGTGGTGCAGGATATCCCAAGCTGGTAAGGCTCTCAAGGAGTGGTAGCACTGAGGAATCCTGTGGAGAGAGAAATAAGACCCCCGAGGAGTGGTTGTCTAAATTAGAGAAGGAGCCCCGAAGGGTAGATGGAAGCGAGAGACCCCCGAGGAGCAGGTGCCCAGAGCTTCTACTGGAGCAAGGTACCCCGGAAGGTAGTGATGAGTCCCAAGCGAGCAGCTTAGAGACAGGCAGAGAAGCAAAGTGAAGTCCTTGCTAACTCGTTGAATTGGAGCGGAGCGGAGGCTTAAGTACCCAGAGGTACTGATGTCATGCGGTGGGGACGCCCCTGAGGTCCCCGCCATGACGTATTGATAAGCATAGGCAATGTGCGCGCGGCCGCCTAGGGAGGCCACAGGAAGAAGTATGGCGGACGGGGACGCCCATGCTGTGCTGGAGACGCTGCGGGCCTTGGCACTCAGCACCGGAGGCAACCAACTTCCCTATGGTGGTGGAAACAGGCAAAAGAGAGGTGAGGCAGAGCAGTCACAGCCATCTGCGACCGACGGATGCAACACAGCAGCAACCATCAAGGATGCAGAAAGGAGATTGGACAAGACATGCCTGGTCTGGAGGCGCTTTAAAAGTGAGAGAGTATTTACTTGGTGTATTCAGTGCAGTAAGGTCATCGGTCAAGGGAAGGTACAGGGACATCTGACAAATGCTGGTATGTAGCATCACTTACATAAGCACCATCTGCTAGTATTGGCATCAGGAAAGGGTGGCAGTAATAAACTGGGGACTCTCTCTGCCACTCAAATCATAAGCAGTAGCCAAAGGTTTGAAAAGGGGAATACTTTTCCCCAAGCTGGCCGCATGGCCCCTTCCACCAATCAGGTGGCAGGACAGCAGCCCCCTACCATCTGTCTGAAGAAGCAAACTACCATAGAGGAAATAGGGTGGTACTCTGTTCACTGTCCTAAGACAAGAGGCAGGCAGCATCCAATAAGATACATTGGAGAAATTATTCCTCTGGATGCCCATCCTCTGTAGATACTGGAGAACCCTGGTTTTAAACGTCTGATGCAGTGCACCTCTTAGCCTCCAATTGCAAAGTGCCTTCCGGGACTGCATTTACTAGGAAGGTTATCCCCACCTGCACTACAGTGCTGTAGTCAGCGCAGACCCAGCTAGCCAAAGCAGAGGGGAGTAGCATGCATTTCACCAGTAACATCTTGGCCAGCATGAATGCTGTGCATGCCTACCTCTCCCTGATGGCATACTGGTGGCAGCTAGCTGAGGCAGGAGCAGGCAGCAGCTCTAGTATGGACTGAGCATCAGGGTGCATGTGGGCTGTGCTGCAAACCAAGATGATGGGTAGCTCCCATAGCTCATTCAATATCTTAATAGTCATAATGGAAGATGCTGGAGGGCTGGCAGCTGGACCAGAGAGGCAGGAGTCTTCATGCAAGCTTTTCTTGTGACAGACAGTGGTGCAAATATGATAAGGTCAGAGGAAGATGGGGGTTCTCATGGTATCCGTTGCTTTGGAAACTTGCTGCACTTGGCGGTGAGAGATGAGCTGGGGCCCAAGAACCACAGGATTCCAGATCTGAAGGACCTGACAGAGAGGTGCAGGACATTAGCAGGGCATTTTCATCGTAGCGTGAAGAGTGGGCAGCTTCTCTGTGAGAAGCAGGAAGAATATAGGATGCTTCCTAAGCATTTGATTCAAGGATGTTGGCCCCAGTGGAATTCCACCTATCTACTGCTGCAGAGGTTAGTGGCGCAGCAGATACCCCTTTAATGTTGCGCTGGAGGTGAACCCTTGGCCTGGTGCAGGATTGGTACGGCGCTCTAGTCGGACCCAGAGTGCGCCTGCCACCAGGAGGCGGAGCACACAAGGAGACAGAGGCTAGCTGGAACTTCATCAATAACAGTCTGGGGTTTCTGCAGTTTGAGCCCTTGGGTAGCCGGACTGCCTGGACTTAGGTGGGCCTCAGATGGTCTCCCGGAGAGGTAGCGGAGAGATGTTTCCACCACAAGCAAGGGTATGTGGCTGATGCAGACAGGATGGACCAGACCCGAACTGGAAGCTCCAGAGACCTCAGGGAGGTAACAGTTCAGGAAGGCTCTCCGGGCGAGACAGGCAGCGCCTGCGAGTCTAGTCGGGTGAAGGTTGCAGTTGGAATCCAAGCAGGTTGGTCTGTAGTCACGGAAGGCCAGAAGAGAGTGTCTGAGTGAAGCGCAAGAGTCAGAGCCAGAGTATCCATCCAGAAGTGGTCAGCCAAAGCAGGGGTCAATACCAGGTCAGTCCGAGCGTAGTCAAGGCAAGCAAAGGTAAATTCCAGGCAGCAGACGAAGAGAGTAGTCAGGCAGCAGACGAAGAGGGTAGTCAGGCAGGCAGTGGTCATTTCCAGGCAGCAGACGAAGAGAGTAGTCAGGCAGCAGACGAAGAGGGTAGTCAGGCAGGCAGTGGTCATTTCCAGGCAGCAGACAAGAGAGTAGTCAGGCAGGCCGAGGTCAGTTCCAGAAATCAGTCTGAGAAGGTACTACCTGAGTAAGGACACAGGAACACACGGAGACGCTGGAACAAGGAGATGCTGGAACAAGGAATAGGCAAACTAGTACACCATGGTGTCGACCAGATTGCCAAGGCGAGGTCCTGGGGACAGGGTCTCATTATTTATGCAAGGGCTAGGTGATGTCATCAGGGTGCGTCGGAGTCAGGTTTCCCGGGCTTGGCCCTTTAAAACTGAGAACGTCGGCCGCGCACGCGCCTAGGGGCGGGGCCGAGGTGGGCGAAGACGCGGAGACCCGACGGGTGCTCCGCTGTGAGGCCTGTGGCTTGGAGGAAGCCAGAGAGAGCCGCGTTAAGCGTTGGGGACACGGGAAGCTGGCGGCAGTGGCAAGACCGGAGCTAGTGGAGGGTAGCGCGAGGTTAGCACGCCTGGTCGTGGCACCCACGAGGCTGGGACGCGCAACAACTTCACCCTCAGAAATTGCCTTTGACGATGAAATTTAAAGTCCTCACGCTTACATATTGGGATCTTTATAGGAGTCATGACTCTTTAGTGAATTGTGTACTGTCTTATCAGCCAATTGAAATCTGTCTACAGCTAGCACAAAAAATGGCATTCACTGATGTGGCTCCATCTTTTTGGAACTCTTTGCCAACTGCTTTAAGGAAAGAAGTAAACTACTTGAAATTTCAGAAAGATTCTTATTTGCTCAAACTTTTGAAGATGCCTCACTTCTATTAAGATATTTCATCCTCAGTTCTATCTGCTCTTAATTAAGCAACAACTTTTAACATATACAGTATTTGTTAATTTTTGTTATCTCTGTGTATTGCTGTTTTTTTAATTGGTGTTTATTGTACTTATTGAATACACTATATTTGTGTTGTTTACTATTTTATTGCACAACACTTTAATGATGTATATTGATTAGCGGTATATCAAGTTTAATAAATAATAATAATAACAGCCTGTACAGCAGTAGGGTCTGTATGCACATTGTCTGACAGACTTTACCGAGTATTTTCAAAATGAACCTACGTGTATAAGTTTACTTTGAAAATAGGTAAATGGCTCAGCAAGGTCATTAGGGCTGTGACAGCAACTCCATGCAGGTTACCCTCATCTGTTTATGGTTTTAAATATTTTTTTTTTCTGCTTTTGGTGATAAGCACAGTCACTTTAAGCAGCTGTTCTCTAATTCCCTTGAACTGCCAAGACAGAATCATCACGAATTACCTCACTCACTGCTTTGATTGGTTCAGATTGGCTCTTAAATCACACACAATGCATGCTGCTTAATCTAATCCATGCCATGTGACATCATTTCCAAATATGGCTGCTCCCAGGGTTTCAGAAGAATTGCAGGATAACAACTTAAATAATTTTGACAACGTTTTAATTGATCTAGAAGGCATATTTCTGTGTTCATTGTGCATGCATCTGAAATATTGCAGTGCATGAAAGGATATGGCTGGATACAGCTTCCTATTAATGTCAGATAGAGCTGCACAGGATTGCATTATTTTAAAACATAAACACTTTATCTAAAAAAAAAAGGCATCCACTGGCTATAAACTGATTTGTCCTTGCAGATGAATGGCCAGCTGTCAGCCCTGAATGACTGACTGGCTCTTGGTGGTGTCTCTGCAGGAGGGGGGTGGTGACATTGATGGAGAGTGATGGATGCCTATGACACAGCCCCACCGCAGCCACTTAACCATGTGCATGACAGAAGGTCCTGCAGACCAGGGCTGGCCATTCTGACAATGCCCCCAGTCAGGTATTTAGATGTGTAAAAAGGATGCATTTGGATCCAGCAGTGATAGTGCTACAAATTTGTGGCCATTAATGAGTTGCTAATGTGAAAATAATTTTCTTTTCTGACTTAGAATTGCAGAAATAAAGACAGATGGAGAGAAGCCATAGAACTGATAATGACTTTGAAAAAAAACAGAGAGAAAGGAAACTCTTTGGGAATTGTGAAAATGTATACCCATCCTTGTCAGTAGTTGACAGGCATCCACTCACATTTTTTTTTCTTTCTTTCTTTCTTGCTTCATTACTGCAGATCTTCTAGGTCTGGGTGTTACTTTCCTGGTAATTTGTGTTGCAAAACTGAGTCACTTCCTGCAAAATAAAACAGCATCTTGTAATGGGAGGTGAAGGGATTAGTGAGATATCAGAAGGCCATTGGAGTCGTATGGAATTGAGGCATTAGGAGGTCTGCAGCCATTGATCCTTGCTCCTAAATCTACATGCCAAAATAATGAAAGGCCTGGCTTGCCCAGGAAATAATGCTGGTGCCTGGAAAGAATGCAAGCATTTGTTAGTTTTTCTTTTTTTGTTTTATTTAGGGTTTGGGGGTTTTGTTTTGGTTTTTTTTACATTTTCATACCACAGTTAAATATTTGTAGGGAGTTTGTAAGAGAATAAAGTGACACATTTTTAACTTCTTTATCCTAAGATAGTCAATGATGCCTGTGAGAGCCTGTACTTTTCTAGTACAAAATAAGGACCTTGGCTGAGTACCAATAATATTTTTAGCTCCATTATCTTCCTCATTTCCTATTAGCCATCAACCATAATCTACTGGGGGCTCCTACCATGTCCCTTCCCCTTCCTAGTCCAACACTGCCTTATTAAGACACAAACAGGTCGATCCAGTAAAGTGTGCTCCGTCGGAGCGCACTGTCACCCTGCTCTGGACGCGTGTTTTCCCTTACCCCTTATTCAGTAAGGGGAGGAAAACACGCGGCCCACCCGCAGCACCTAATAGGGCCCTCAACATGCAAATGCATGTTGAGGGCCCTATTAGGTATGCCCGAGCGATCCAGTAAGTAAAATGTGCAGCCAAGCCACACATTTTACTCTAAGAAATTAGCGCCGCCCAAAGGTCGGCGCTAATTTCTTCCGGCGCCAGGGAAGTGCACAGAAAAGCAGTAAAAACTGCTTTTCTGTGCACCCTCCGACTTAATATCATAGCGATATTAAGTCGGAGGTCCCCAAAAGTAAAAAAAGTAAAAAAAAAAAAAAATTTTTTTAATTCGGCCCGCGGCTGTCGGGCCGAAAACCGGACGCTCAATTTTGCCGGCGTCCGGTTTCCGAGCCCGTGGCTGTCAGCGGGCTCGAGAACCGACGCCGGCAAAATTGAGCGTCGGCTGTCAAACCCGCTGACAGCCGCCGCTCCAGGCCAAAAGGAGGCGCTAGGGACGCGCTAGTGTCCCTAGCGCCTCCTTTTCCTCGTTTGCACCGCGTCGCCTCATTTAAATACTGGATCACTCGCACCGGCGAGGGGCCGGTGCGCGCGCCGGGAGAGCGGGCGTTCGTCCGCTCTCCCACGGACTTTACTGGATCGGGCTGAAAGTGTGGATTAAAAAAGGCTGCAGATTTGGTTATAAAATAACATGCATCCCTGCATGTGCCCGGGCCAGTTTAAATATATTTCATCTGCTCCCCATAATCTCAGCTAGGCAGCCTAGGAGCCCCCTACCCGTTCCATCTTGATGGCCTACCTTGGATTCGTCTAGGCTGACTTTGCAATATCCCAGCTCCCACCATTTTCTTCAGCTGGGATGCTCTCTCCAGACATGGCTGCAGCCGACTCAGGTTACATAATCTCCAGGGCCCTCCTCATGCTTCCCATAGCTCAGTTTCACTTCAGCTGCACTGCTTTCATGGTCAATGTTCCAGGTGAGGACGCAAGGTTCCCTCTAAACGTTTGTGGGCTATGTGAACAAAGGAGCTCTCATATACAACGTGGGGTACAAACTTGTGCTCTGTGTTGAAACACCATTCTATTTTCCTTTTCTTCTAAGTGCTATGGTTCTCTTGTGTGGGCTCGTTTCACGATCTCTGTGCGTGCGCGCGCGTGCGCGCAGCTTACAGGGGAACATTGGTGAGGGGCTTCCCCCTCACTCAGAGCACCAGAGCCTTGGGGATGGACATCTGGACACATCAAGCCTGTCTCTCCACACTCACCCCCTGACTCAGATTCCCTATCACAGGCTTGGGATAGCATTTCTCTTACCTAATCCCCTCACCAAAAAAACAAACTTCAGCCTACAGATAGAGTTGCCAACTTTGAAAAATAAAAAAAAAAACCACATCCAGCTCCTTCTCCTTTTCCCTCCACCCAGCTCATCACTGCCTCTCCTCTACAATCAAATATACACTCCCCAGGCTCTGTCTCTTCTTTACAATCTCCCCAACTCTGCAGACCTTTTCTCCTTGAAGTAAAGGCCAGTACGAGCCTCAAGTGCAGCTGTAGCAGTGAAACAATTATGAAGGCTTGTGGGCCGAGGTCTGAGCCAACACACGCTTTCTTCCCTCCGAGGCTCCACCTCCCATTTGGAAGCTAAGGGGACAAATGGACACCATGGGGCCTGGAAGCAGAGTGCACCATGGCTATATTTCCAGCCTGTGTATCTTAGAGCATAAGAAGATGCCATACTGGGTCAGACCAAGGGTCCATCAAGCCCAGCATCCTGTTTCCAACAGTGGCCAATCCAGGCCATAAGAACCTGGCAAGTCTTCACAATGTGTTACTGCTGCCATTACCAGTGCCACCATAACTGCAAAACTGGTTCTCAGACTGGCCCCTCCTTCAAGAAGATAAAGGTCTATGGGGAAGATGAAAGGGATTCTGAAGAATAGTTCTGCAAGGATAGAAAAGTAGTGGCTCTAAAGGCCAGATATCAGCAGAATGCTGGCACTTACATTGCTGGTTCAAAGATCCTGCTGACTAACAGACTCAGCTCATCAAAACTGGACAGGATGGCCAAATGCTGGTTAGTTGGAAATCCCAACTAGAGAAAAACCTTAAAAGGCTGCCTCTAATGCCTCCTAGAGGGAGTTATTAAACAGGTCCTGGCCGATGTCAGAAAGGTCCACCTTATCATCTCTATAACGATGTGCGCAATCTGCGGATGCTCATTCTTGATACACCTGCTTGCCTCCCAGGTGTGACATCGATAAACCAGTCTGCCTGCTTACTTTCTTGAGGTCCCTATTCCAGAGTTCAACTGCACCCATTTTCACTGGGGTACAATATAATACCATATTAAAATAGTATAGCAAAATCAAGGTGTTGCATACAGGGAAAAATAACCCATGCCGTAGTTACACAATGTTAGGTTCCATATTAGGTACTACCACCCAAGAAAGAGATCTAAGCGTCATAGTGGATAACACATTGAAATCGTCGGTTCAGTGTGCTGTGGCAGTCAAAAAAGCAAACAGAATGTTGGGAATTATTAGAAAGGGAATGGTGAATAAAATGGAAAATGTCATAAATCCTCTGTATCGCTCCATGGTGAGACCACACATTGAATACTGTGTACAATTCTGGTCGCTGTATCTCAAAAAAGATATAATTGCGATGGAGAAGGTACAGAGAAGGGCGACCAAAATGATAAAGGGGATGGAACAGCTCCCCTATGAGGAAAGGCTGAAGAGGTTAGGGCTGTTCAGCTTGGAGAAGAGATGGCTGAGGCGGGATATGATAGAGGTGTTTAAAATCATGAGAGGCTTAGAATGGGTAGATGTGAATCAGTTATTTACTCTTTCAGATAATAGAAAGACTAGGGGGAACTCCATGAAGTTAGCATGTGGCACATTTAAAACTAATCGGAGAATTTTTTTTTTCACTCAACGCACAATTAAACTCTGGAATTTGTTGCCAGAGGATGTGGTGGTTACTGCAGATAGTATAGCTGTGTTTTAAAAAGGATTGGATAAGTTCTTGGAGAAGTCCATTACCTGCTATTAAGTTGACTTAGAAAATAGCCATTGCTATTACTAGCAACGGTAACATGGAATAGACTTTGTTTTTGGGTACTTGCCAGGTTCTAATGGCCTGGATTGGCCACTGTTGGAAACAGGATGCTGGGCTTGATGGACCCTTGGTCTGACCCAGTATGGCATGTTCTTATGTTCTTATGTAACCCATTATGTCTGTAAGGTTCTGCTTTGCCATTCAGTTGCTGACTGGATAAATCACTAAGGTCATTACCTCCAAGGTAGTAGATAAGTACAGTGGCTATAAAAAATCTACAACCTCTTCCAAAATGTTCACTTTTTGTTGCCTTGTAGGACACACTTAGGGGCAGATTTTCTAACCTGCGCGCGCGGGGTACATTTGTGCACGCTACCCGGCGCACACAAATGTACACCCGATTTTATAATATGCGCAGGGCAGCGTGCGCAAAGGGGTTCATACTTGTGCACCTTGCGCATGCTCAGCCCTAGGAGAGCCCCAATAGCATTCCCTGTTCCCTCCAAGGCCACTCCAAAATCTCCGAAATCGGAGTGGCCTCAGAGGGAAATTTCCTTCCGCTCCCCCCCACCTTCCCCTCCCTTCCCCTATCTAACCCACCCCCCAGCCCTATCTAAATCCCCCCCCCCACCTTGTTTTCAATAGTTACACCTGCCAGAGGCGTACAGAAGGCAAGTTATACCTCTGGCAGGTGTAAATTGCGCACGCCGGCCAGCTGCCGGCGTATCATTTATTTATTTATTTGTTTATTTATTTATTTAACAACATTTCTATACTGGCGCTAAGTTATATACCATCGCAACGGTTTACAAATAGGCACATAGACTAAGGTAAGTAAATGTAGGATATCGTACATTCTAACAGGTGCCAATAAATTTCGGTTACAATTTCATAAATAAAATCATTATTTGAGTAATGTTGGTCAAGTCCAGGTATATTATTGACAGGCCGATACAGTAAAGCGCGGCCGCAGTTACCCCGTTTCTAACCCGCTGTGTACTCACAATTTCACCGCGTAAGTCTAACCCGTAATTCACTATCTGTTTTTACCGATCCTTACCGCTTCTTTAACTCGACGCGTATCCCTTTCCGCCCGCGGCATGTATATGTATGTGAACAATCCGATTAGCTATTCCCTCCCATACAGTAAAGTGCGCCCCGACTATCGCCTTTTTAACCTGCTATCTTGCCGCGTCTTTAACCTACTAATTCACCGCCTACCCTGACCCTTGCGTTAGTGTGGTTCACTGGTTGCTCAGCATTAAGGCTCAGCATGATCCCATACATTCCATTGCACTGTCTGTATTCACAAGAATGTAATTTTCTGATTCTACCACCAAAAGCCGCCCAGTCCCAAACCAACCCAATCCACAGAAAAAAAATGGTTCTCGCACTTAGCCGCCCAGTCCCAAACCAACCCAATCCACAGAAAAAAAATGCTTCTCGCACTTAGCCGCCCAGTCCCAAACCAAACCAACCCAATCCAAGCCCAAGTAGAGAGAGATGAAATTTCACAGTCCCAAACTTTCCCCCAGCCCCCGCTCACCTGCCCTGGCCGCGGCCATGCAAGCCCCCAGCAGCAGCAGTAGAAGTAGAATGGCGTTGAGAGAGAGCAGCTTCAGCAGCCCCCCAGCGAAAGTGAATACGTGCACACCTGTAGGTCCAATATGGGCACCCAAGGCAGTGAAGGTGCATGCGTACATGCCGTGACCTCCGACGTCCAGCCGGTCACTTGAAATGACATTTGAAATGACAGGTACCAGCGCACCCTGGATACTGTATAGGCGCTGTATAGCGCCTATACAGTAAAATGGATTGTGCTTCATGGACGTGAGTTGGACGCGGGTTGGACGCGGCTTGCATTTGCATTCCATTTAAATACAGTATCGAGCAGTAGGTGATCCGAACTGTGTGTGCGGCAAACGCGGGTGCGCCGGGCACTAATGCACCTCTTTCTACCGCACCTTACTGTATCGGCCCGTGAGTTACTATCTCTTTGAGATATTACTTCTTAAATGTAGGATTGAGTAAATTCATTCTCATCTGCATTACCCTGTACTTTCATTCTCTACCCTCCACACTCTTTAGTGAAGGCTTTTTTAAAGAGCCATGTTTTTAAATTTTTCTTAAAAGTTTTGAGATTATTCTGTAATCTGAGTTCAGGGGGCTTGTGTTCCATAATATGGGTCCAGCCAATGATAAAGCCCTTTCTCTTACTTGGGTTAGTTTTGCTGATTTTACTGAAGGGATTGTTAGTAGTGCTTTGTTTGCTGAGCGGAGGTTTCTTTGTGGAACGTGTACTCTTAAGGCTGTGTTTAGCCAGTCTGCTTCTTTATCATATATTAGTTTGTGTATGGTACATAAGGCCTTGTATTTTATCCTGTATTCGATGGGTAACCAATGTAAGTCTGCTAGAGTTTCGGTTATATGGTCCCTCCTCTTTTTTCCCGTCAGTATTCTGGCTGCAGTATTTTGAAGTATCTGGAGTGGTCTTATCGATGTGCTTGGGAGTCCTAGTAAGAGTGCATTGCAGTAGTCAGTGCTGGAAAAGATAAGTGTTTGCAATACTGTTCTGAAGTGGGCGGGTGTGAGTAATGGTTTCAATCTTCTGAGGACAATACGTTTTGCGTAGCCTTCTCTTACTTTTATAGATATGTGTTGCTTCAGGTTGATTTCTGGGTCCATTATTACTCCCAGATTCCTTACTTTTTCGGCTAGCTCAATTTTTTGGTTATTTCTTAGGGTTATCGGTGTTTGAATGATTTTAGTATGTTTTCTCTCAAGGTGAAGGAATTCAGTTTTGTCAATGTTGATAACCAGTTCCATCTGGTTTAGTAGTTGTTTATGTCTAGGTACATGTTAGCTAGATTTAATGTTTTTTCAATTGTGTCATCTATTGGTAGAATTAATTGAATGTCGTCTGCATAAATGTAATGTATTATCCCTAGGCCTGCCAGCAGATGACATAAGGGTAGCATATATATGTTAAAGAGGGTAGCAGACAGCGCTGAACCCTGAGGTACTCCTGTTTCAAGTTTAAATTTTTCTGATAATGTGTTTTTTATCTGGACTTGAAAGAACCTGTTGTTTAGGTAGGATCTGAACCAGTTTACTGTTTTGTCACATAATCCAATTTCTTCAAGTCTTTTTAGTAGTATTTTGTGGTTTACTGTATCAAAGGCTGCAGATAAGTCGAGCATTATAAGGATGTAATGTTTACTGTTATCAAAACCTCTTAGTATGTTGTCTGTTAGTGAGAGAAGTAATGTCTCAGTGCTGTAGTGTTTTTGGAAGCCGTGTTGTGAAAGGTACAGTATGTTATTATTGTCTAGGTGTTCAGCTAGCTGTTTCTGTACTGTTTTCTCTATTAAATTAGCTAATAATGGAAGGTTTGAGACTGGGTGGTAGTTAATGAGGATTAGTGGGTCACTGTTTTTCTTTTTGATGATTGGTTTAATGATTGCCCCTTTTAGTGTATCTGGCATTAATCTTTCAGTTAGGGATAGGTTTATGATATTAGTTAGTGTTGGGGTTACTACATTGGTAATCTTTTTTATCTCAGTTGTTGGTATTGTATTGATTTTGTGTGGAGCAGGGTGCTGCCCCGCCCACGGCCCCACCCTCTTCCTGCCCCTTTTTCAAAGCCCTGGGACATACACGCATGCTGGGGCTTGTACGTGCCGCTGAGCCTATGCAAAATAGGCTCGGCGCACTCAGGAGCAGGTTTTCGGGGTTAAGTGCATAACCCTTTGACAATCTACCCCTTAGCTTCTGCTAACATCAAGGTCCATATTCAGAATCACTTAGCCAGATAAGTTTCAATATGTAACTGAGATCAGTGGCTGCCACTTACCCGGCTAACTACTTATCCAGCTAACTAATTAGCCGGGTGAAGGCATAACTGGGAGGAGCTGAGATAGCCGGAAAAGTTATCTAGCTAATTCTGATATTCAGAATCAACCAAATAACTTATCCCGCTTAGTTCAGTCAGCCCATAGACCTGTCCTAAAGTTAGCTGGATAGATCTACCCGGCTAACTTAAGGAAAGCTATGTATAACAAGTGGTATGCTCATGCTGGTGAATATACAGACTAAATTAGCCAGATAGGTTTATCAGCTAACTAGCCAAGCCACACAGCGGCTGAATATTGACCTCATTCTGACTTGCTCTGTTGTTTTCCCAGCTGAAGGGTCCTTTGAAGAGGAGAAGGATAAACTTCAAAGGTCCTAGGCACTAACTTTACTGTCCTTTTTGTAAATACTAATAAGGATTCAGGACACAATGATGGTATCCTATCATAGCCTTTTCTGCAGTATTTGTTCAATACTGACAATCTGATTCAACACACTGTACACTTTCTCCTTAATAAATCTATAACCCAGAAACAAATCCTTTAAACATCAACTGTGTAGTCCTTCTGCTCTGTTGCTGTGTCCAAGTTATTTTCCTTTTGAAAACAGGAACATTCTGAACCATTACGCTAGAGGCTTCCACCACAGACTTCCTTCTATTTAGGGTTTCCAGACACCTGCATCTTAGAGGGTACCACTTCTCATCATACACTGGATGCTGGATGGGTATCCTATCCCCAGCAAACACTTCTGCCATAGAGACACTGTTTATCTCTCTCCAAAGGGGACGCCAAGACCAGACGTATTCCATGTATTATAAAAGATGAAAGGAAGGCCAAACGATTGCCAGCATGGTTAAAAGGTGAGGTGAGAGAGGCTATTCTAGCCAAAAGAACATCCTTCAAAAAATGGAAAAGGAGTCAGAATGAAGAAAATAGGAAATAGGATAAGCACTGGCAAGTTAGATCCAAAACATTGATAAGGAGGCAAAGAAAGAATTTGAAAAGAAGCTTGCTTTAGAATCAAAAACGCATAATAAAATCTTTTTCAGTTATATTTGAAGCATAAAGCCTGTTAAGAAGTCAGCTGGACCATTAGATGATCGAAGGATAAAAGGGGTTCTAAGGGAGGACAAGGCCATAGTAGAGAGATTGAATGAAATCATTGTTTTGGTCTTTACTGAGGAAAATGTAAGGCAGGTACCCCTGCCAGAAGTGATATTTAAAGGTGATGATTCAGAGGAAATGAAATAAATCTCAGTGAATCTGGAAGATGTATAGGGTCCTTCGTTTTCAGTTTAAATCGATTTTTACCTATAAATTCCAGGATTTTTCCAAAAGTGACAATCAGTTTAAACCTATATTCATCCTAATTTGTAGATGATTAAAAAGCTGCTCCAGAGCGGCAGATGCAGCAATTCAAAGCCTCCATCCTCTACTGGAAGCCAGTGTGAGCCAATGCACATGCCGTGTTTTAAGTCCTACCTCCACCAGTGAAAGCACTCACCCTCCAGTCCCGCCTCTCCTCCTCCTCTAGCAACAAATTCCAGAGCTTAATTATGCATTGAGAAAAATATTTTCTCCTATTTATTTATTTATTTTATTTATTTAAGTCTTTTAATTACCATTGTTCTGAAAGAAGATCACAACACTTTACAGTAATAGGATTAATATTCTGTTAATGTTCACTCTTCTAATTCACCATCACAATACATATTCTAGTTCATAATTATACATCTTCAAGGATATCAAAGTAGATCTTATCAAATATAGTTCATATTAATTCATTCTAGGGCAACATAACAGTGAAAATAGATTCTAATTATGCTAGTAGTATTTTTATCTCATTCATTATCTATTGTTAGTTTGACTAGCGATATTTCTTGTCCTGTCAATGTAAATATCAGCATTATGGTTGTTTACGTTAAATTGTAGGCCTTTCTAAAGAGCCATCTTTTCAGTTCACGCTTGAAGTTCTTTCTTTCTGTTATCTGACATAATGGCTCTGGAAGTCAGTTCCACAGCTTGGGGCCCGCTATTGAAACATTCGGTCTCTTATTTGCGTTAGGTGTGTGTTTCGAGTGGTGGGTACCAGTAGGAGATTTTTGTTTTGTGATCGTAGGTCTCTCTGTGGTGTATAAAGTTGTAGTGTCACTCCTAATAGGCATGGATTGATATTGTTGATGATGTTGAATATTAGTGAACACTTTATAATAGATTCTAGATTGAACAGGAAGCCAGTGCAGGGCTATCAGCAAGGGAATGATGTGGTTGAATTTCCTTGTCTCTAGAAGGAGTCTTGCTGATGCATTTTGAAGTAGCTGTAGTGATTTTAGTAGGCTTTCGGGGAGGCCTAGTAAATGGGAGTTGCAGTAGTCTAAGTTTGAGTATATAAGTTTTTGTAAGACAGTGCAGAAGTCTGGTATTGTTAACAGAGGTTTTAGTCGATGTAGAATTCTCAAATTGGAGTATCCTGTTTTGATTAATTAACTTATATGCTTTTTCATAGTGAAGTTCTAATTGATTTGAATTCCAAGGTCTCGAACCTCGTCTGATGGAGTAATGTTGATAATTCCTAGGTTTAGGGTTGGCACTTTGAGTATCAAATTGTCTCTCCTTAGCCATATAATTTCTGGGGATTTTTTTGTGTTAAGAGTTAGTTTCAGTTGGGAAAGTTTTTGTTGTATGGCCTTCATGTATGTTGCCAGAGTTGCTGCAGTTTTTTCAGTTGTTTTGTCAAAAGGGATGTAGAATTGAATATCGTCTACAGATAGGAAGAAGTTGATTCCCAGGTTTGTTAGAAGAGTTAATTCCCGCCTCTCTGACCACATAGAACAATCCAACATACTCCCACCTACACAACATGGCTTTCGTAAACACCTCAGTACCGAATCCCTACTCCTTTCCCTCACAGACACCATCATCAAAGGAATGGATGCCGGTAAATCCTATCTCATTGCCATGCTAGATATTTCCGCCCCCTTCGATACTGTAAATCATAACATCCTTATCAACACTCTCACCAGTATAGGAATCTCAGGTACTGCCCTCTCCTGGATAAAGTCCTTCCTCCAAAACCGCACCTACACAGTCCTCATTGATAATTTCACATCCCCCCCTGTTAATCTCGACTGTGGCGTCCCCCAAGGATCCTCCCTCTCTTCCACGCTATTCAACATTTACATGCTCCCCCTCACAAACCTCCTTTCTAACCTTGGTATTACACACTTCATCTATGCAGATGATGTGCAAATACTCATTCCTTTCACAGATACTGTACTCACTGCTCTACATAGATGGGACACCATTCTCACTTCCATTAACCAACTTCTCACCGACATGCACTTAGCCCTCAACCCTCAGAAAACTGAACTCCTCCTCATCTCCTCCAAACATGCACCCATACCCTGTCCCTCCACGCTTCAGACTCCTAACTTTATCTCCGACACAAGAAACTTGGGTGTTATACTTGACAACCAACTTACCTTCAAACCATATATCAAATCTATCGTTAGCAGTTGCTATTTCAAACTCCAAACCCTCAAAAAACTCAAACCCCTCCTCTACTTCCATGACTTCCGCACAGTACTCCAATCACTAATTTTTTCAAAAATCGATTACTGTAACGCACTCTTACTTGGACTCCCTGCCACCCACCTCAGACCTCTCCAACTCCTTCAAAACGCTACTGCACGCATCCTCTCTAATGTCAAGAAGAAAGACCACATTACCCCCACCCTCATCAACCTCCATTGGCTGCCCATCCATTCACGCATCCTATACAAGACCCTTACCCTCATCCACAAAAGTATTACTAATGAACACTACAACTGGTTAAGCCCACCCTTCCTCCCTCGTACCTCCACAAGACCTACACGCTCCTCCCTTCGTGGAACTCTTATCCCCCCATCTATAAAATCCACAAGACTCATCTCCACCACCAATAGGGCCCTTTCCCTCACAGGCCCTTCCCTGTGGAACTCCATGCCACTTGACCTTCGCACCGAAACCTCCACACCCACCTTTAAAAAGAAACTCAAAACCTGGCTCTTCCTCCAAGCATACCCCCAATCACCTTCACCACCTATAAACACCTTAACCCAACCTCCATCTAGTACTAGTACTAACACCCCTACCACAGGACCTACACCCATCCCCTCAAGACAACCACAAACCCCTCACTTATCATGCACACAATAATCTATCTCTTATTAGCACCGTACATATCTTCTTACCCCTTTCACTGTTGCCCTTGCGCATTTTCAAATATTGCACACAACCTATGTACATACCACTTGTTCATTGTTTCCCTGTACATATTTTCTCCTCACGTTTCCGTCTTCACCCCCCCTGCCCCCCCCTTTGTCTCGACCACCCCCTCCCCTCCCTCCCCTATTTATTTAGTTATTGATCTGTTACTATGTTCTAGGTTACACAATGTTCCTTGTAAAGGCTTTGCCTATATATATCCTTGTTTTAAGTTATCTGTAAACCGGCACGATGTGCAAACGGTTGCCGGTATATAAAATTAAATAAATAAATAAAATAAAAATAAATAAATATTTGTCCTAAATGTATTACCTAGTAATTTCATTGCAATTCCCCTAGTCTTTTTGAAAGAATAAACAACCAATTCACATTTACACATTCCATTCCACTTATTATTTTATAGATCTCTATCATATCTCCCTTCAGCCTTCTCTTCTCCAAACCGAACAGCCCTAACCTCTTTAGTCTTTCCTCATAGGGGAATTGTTCCATTCCCTTTATCATTTTGGTCATCCTCTGTACCTTTTTAAAACTGCACACAATATTCAAGGTGTGGTCGCAGCATGGAAAAATATGGAGGCATTATATTTTCTGTTTCTTTTTTTTTGTTGTTGTTCAAATCTTTTTATTAGCAAGAGTATGAAAAACAAAACAAAGGACAATATGAAAATGTATCAAGACTAAATGAACATTATACAAAAAACAAAACATAAACAGCTGCCATAGCCAAAAAAAAGGAAAAAACAAAGCCATATTAAATATAATGCACTATAGTGGAACAAATGCCGTGCATCAGCTGGAGACATTCAAAGAATCAAAATATTCAACCAACGGTTTCCACACCCTTGACCAAGAAGCTAGAGGGTGAATCTTAATAGCTGCAGCTTTTTCATATTTGCAATATAAACAAATAGAATTCCACCAAAGTGCTCATTAAGCATGTCACTGTGCTTCCAGAATGATAAAATTAAATGAATTGTGACCGTAAGAAAAAATCCAGTAATTTACGATGGGAAAGAGGAAGAGAAAAGGACAAAGCCGCTCCCCGGAGAGTAGCTAATGGTAAGTGAGTAGAACATCCACATGCAGTATCTGGGAGATCATCTCCCATACCTGTTGCCAAAACATAAACACTATGGGACAAAAATATAACATGTGCGACAAAGTGGCTTGGGCAGAGAGCAGGATCCAACAATTATGAGTGGATGCTATGCCAGCTCGAAAAAGTTTCCATGGAATCCACACCACCCTCTGAGATATGAAAAATGAAGATTGAGTTAAACTGGAAGACAGATACATAATGAAGAACACCAATAATACCGCCAATCTACCTCATTGGAGCGACAAGAGCTTTCCGAGCGCCAAAAAGACGTAACTCCAGGGGACAGGAAAATGAGAATTCTTAAGGGATGTATATATCTGAGAAGACAAATGCCCCCTGGGACCAAAGTCCTGATAGAGAACATATAAACCAGGAAAGTCAGCCAAATAAAAGTGGGAAAGCAAGGTAGAGGTTAAACAATCACATAATTGTAACCAGGCATAAAACTAAGTATGTCAAAGAATGAGACTCACACAACACAGTGAAAGAGAGTAAAAAAATCCCCACGCCAAATCTGAGATAGGAACCAAAAACCACTCGCTTGCCATTTTTTCCAGTTAAGGGAAGCACCTCCGACCTGTTTTCGCAGATGAAACCATAGCAGTGACAACTTAGATAGACCCCCATGGCGGGAAAGAGGAGGGAACCAAACGATCATACTCCATAAAGGCCCTATGAGTAGAGTGAAGGATTGGGTGAGCGTGAAGAAATCCAACTGACGCCATCCCTATAACCACCACCAGGGGGAAGGGATGGATTAAATTTCATTCTATTTGTACCCAACGAGGGGATTCAGAAAGGGACAGCAAGTCCAAGAGCCAATGTTGTCCAAGCTGCAGAAGAAATGCCTGATATAGATATTTGGGAAGTTGACTCCATCTTGACTTGGAAAGGGCAATGCGAGGAGATTTCTGATTCCAGAGAAATCTAGAGAGCATCCGATCTACCTGCTGATAAAAGTCTCGAGAATAAAAGACAGGAACCATGGAAAGAATATAAATTATGCATGAAGTTAACACCATTTTAATAGTAGTCAGGTGTCCATTTTAATAGCATCCAGGTGTCCCCACCAAGCCTTTATGGCAGCGTGGCCAATGCTGCTAGCCTTCTAATGAAGACCCTCCCTATTGATATAATCCTGCGTGCAAAATTCAGCTGCCACACTAGAGACTGTACTTGTCTGAGGGTTAATCAGAGAAAGTTCTTTTTCACTCAATGCACAATAAAGCTCTGGAATTTGTTGCCAGAGGATGTGGTTAGTGCAGTTAGTGTAGCTGGGTTCAAAAAAGGTTTGGATAAGTTCTTGGAGGAGAAGTCCATTAACGGCTATTAATCAAGTTTACTTAGGGAATAGCCACTGCTATTAATTGCAACAGTAGCATGGGATCTTCTTAGTGTTTGGGTAATTGTCAGGTTCTTGTGACCTGGTTTGGCCTCTGTTGGAAACAGGATGCTGGGCTTGATGGACCCTTGGTGTGACCCAGCATGGCAATTTCTTATGTTCTTATGTTCTTATGACGCCATTGTTTCATGGAGACTGCCTTTTCCGGGGACAGATGGTCCTGTTTAGAGAGTTTCCCACCATCTCCTGCTGTAAAAGTAGCCTCAATTTTCCCAGGTTTAGTGCTAGACATAGCCAGTCATAGGCAAGCCCAAAAAATAAAGGCACACACCGATTCTGCAGAGTAGGAGAGCTAGTAATCAAACAACATCTTGTGGAGCAGACAGATCAGGCAGTCATCTTGGTCATTGCTCAAGAGCGTCCCCGATATTTTCTGTTTCATTCTCCATTCCTTTCTTAATAATTCCTAGCATTCTATTTACTTTCTTGGTCACTGCCGCACACTGAGCAGAGGATTTAAACATAATATCATAATGAGGCCTAGATCCTTTTTCTGAATGGTGACTCCCAATATGGATCCTTGCATTGTGTAGCTATAATTTGGGTTGCTCTTCCCTACATGAATCACTTTGCACCAGTCTACATTAAATGTATCTGCCATTTGGTTGCCCCCAACTGCAATTCTCCCCATCTCCTACTCTAGCCCACCCTCCCAACCCCCTTCCACACTTACCATCTCTGCTCTAGTGGTCTAGTGGGGCCCAGAGAAACCCTCTGCTCCCCAATCCAGCAGCTGCCATTTTTCAAAATGGCACTGGCCAGCCCTTTGTCCATATCATGTGACAGAGCTAACCTATGGCACCAGTAGCCCCTATTATATGATAGGAGCAAAGGGCTGGCTGGCACCATTTTTGGAAAATGGCAGCTGCTGGATCTGGGAGCAGAAGGATAATTCCAAGCCCCCACTAGATCATAAAGGTCTGGGGAGGGTGGGCTAGGATGGTTGGGGGGGGAGCTAACAGTAAGAGGAGGCTATTTTTTTAACAAAGGGGAGGGATTGGAGTTTGGAGGCGGACATGTAAATTGTTTGTTTTTCATAAATATCACCTTTCTGGGAGAAATTTGGCTGCCTCTAGGGGCAGCGGGGGTAGATGGTGGAGTGGGACATAAGGTTTTCCGGAGAACCTAGTTTGTGATATTTGTTGGGAGAACCGGTGCACACTATTTGTAGAACAAAGTCAAAGCATCATGCATAGACTAGAAAATCAAATCTGTGTGCATTGTTTTCTCCCATTGACCTAAACATACCTCAGAGTATAATTCTTTGCAATCTTGCTAAAAATACCTGCATCAAGAGAGCCCATGTGTACTTTATTTGGACTATTCAGGGCAATTTTTAGACAGGCTTTGAAAATTGGTCTTCCCATTTATAGTCAGAGACCACCTACAAAGACCATGATTAATTTTACTCCTAGATTAAAAAAGAAGGATCACATAAATAACAAGGGTTGGATGATATTATCCTCCAAAAAGAAGGAGGAGGTGGGTTTTTTTAATTTGTATATGCTACCACTAATTTGTGGACTATTTGGAAAATACTGGGAGCAGCGAATGGTTTCCTAAGTCAAGAAAAGATTTTGCTTACTTTCTAGAATAAGTGGAAAATATAACTTTGTTTGATATAAGCCAGTATACAATTCTCAGTTAATCTAACAGAAGAATGCATATTTGTCTTTACATTTTGCCCTTGTAGAGGATTAATAAAAAAAATCGTTAGGAAAACAAATTGCATATTTTGTACAATTCTGTTGTAAAGTGATCACTCTTCTTTCTGTATGATAACAATCTAGGGTCTGATGTGCTTACATCGGCTGGCATAAACACAATATTTATCGCTTGTACTATTGGTCAATGTTAATGACATGCAGATGAGGCGGAGAGTAAGGTATGTGCATTATGCACACAAATATACAAGTACATATGGAAGTACCTTCCTGAGGTATCGTTAATTTTTTTGCATTGCTGACCTGTGAGACATTTTCTGTGCTTACCTTTTCTCTGCATGAATAGGTAATAAGATGTATGTACTATTTTGCATCTTATTACCTTGTTAGCACAAAATTTGCACTAAAACTCTCACAAGTTAGTTTGTGCAGATTAAAAGCACTATTAACATGCATGCTATTAACATGCATGATATAACTAGATATAACTAAATTAAAAAAAAAAAAAATCAAACAGGACCTGAAAACTTGCCTTTTCAAACAAGCATACTCTGAAGAGCACACCCCCCTCCGATGACGTCTATCCCCTCCTGTGACGTCTACTCCCCACTGTCCATCAAGACATTCTTATAAATAGTGATATTCTTGTAAATAGTAATATTTTTAAGCTTCATATTTATACCTTATGCCTTATAATTGTAAATCATTCAATTTTACCCTATCTGTATATTCACATATTCATTGTTTCACTGTAAAGCGCTTGTTGCTGATTTTCGTTTTAATGTGAATCGATGAGATGTTTCCAACGTTCATCGGTATATAAAAACTTCTAAATAAATAAAATAAAAAATAAATGTTACCAGCACTTTAATGCTTCCAAAAATGTTATTTGCACTTTAGTACATCAGTACCCTAATTTGTCTGTTTTGCAAAACGTTCAGGCACCTGATTCAGAATTTATATTGCAAGGTAATAGATTGATTTTGATTAACTTAAGAATATTAAGAAATGCCATGGTGGCCAGACCAGGATCCAATGAGCCCGCATCCCATTTCTGATAGTGACCAGTCTAGATCACATGTACTGGCAGATCCCAAAAAGCAGATTTATTTATTGTTATTCACTCCCATGGATATTTCTCTAGACTTTCTCTAGACTACCTGGCTAATAATGTTTAATGGACTTTTCCTCCAAGAACTTGCCCAAACTTTTTTAAACCACTTGATCAAGATTATGTATTGAGTGAAAAAGTACTTTCTGTGATTTGTTTTAAATCTGCTGGTTGTTAGTTTTATAGAGTGTCCCCTTGTTTTAGTATTATTTGAAAGGGTAAATAAGCATCCTTTATTTACCTCTTCCATCACACTCATGATTTTATAAATTTCTATCAAGTCCCCTCTCAGCTATCTCTTTTCTAAGCCAAAGAGTCCTGATCTATGTAACCTCTCAACAAAGGGAACCTGTTTCATCCCCTTTATCATTTTCTAGTTTTGCTATGTTATTTTCTTGATAGGGTGACCAGAACTGCACACAATACTCAACTACTCCATAATTTAAAGTGAAGGAGAGGCAGAGATTGCTCCATGAAGACAAGCTTTGTTGATATGATTATCACTCCATTCAAACTTCTATTATGAACTGTACCTCACTGACATGCATTTTGCATCAATCACATAGTTTTCAGCCAACGTATATCTTATGGGTGTGATGTACTAAGGGTCTCCCATTCATTGTCTATGAAAAAAATTCTTAGTACTAGGGATGTGCATTCGTTGGACCATTCGTTTCACTTATTTCCACTGTGTGAGCGTATCTTGTGATCGGGAGATATGCGCGCAAAACCGAGGGTATGCACACATGCGGGTAGGCACCACAAATGTGCATACCAGTGGTTTTGTGTGCATACACGATTGCCAGATACATATACAGGGGCCGAAATAAATGAAAAGAATGGCCTAAAAAAAGCAACGAATGTACATCTCTACTTAGTACATGTAACACCCGTTGGGGAACATAAAATGCTGGAGTGTTTGATGCCTGTATGTGAGCTGAACCCCAGCCTGTATGTAAATTTAAAAACAAAAATGGTGGTCATGGATCATAAGCTAGGGCTGTAAATCATGCTGGACAGGGAGAGTTCCAAATGATACTTCTTAGCCCCGTGTGAACTCTCTATCTGCTCCCCAACTTCTTACATAACTACTGGGAACCTCTGTCAAAAAGAGGGTCTCACACCAAAGGATAGTATCTTCAAATAAAACTTTTTTATTTTTCAAATCTGGGGATACTAGTGGTGAGAATAAAACTCATAAAAATCATGGATTTCTCAGCGTACACAGGTTTCAGCATTACTAGCAGCAACAAGAATGAAGCAGCTTCCACTAAGGATCCCTTTCAAAAGAATATCAGCCTCTTTCCTTTCTTCCCCTTTAGCTTAGGAACTACCTATTAATCCATCCTTTCAAAAGAGTTAGCATTCAATACTCACAAATCCTCTTACACCTCCCTCCCTGGTCTTAGGATGGAACCCCATGTGCTTGAACTTCATGATTCCTCCAAGGTGGCTAAATAGCACTGCCTAGGATTCTATTCTGTGTATCCTGGAGCCGTGGGTGGGCTGGACAGTGGCCAGTACTGCAAGCAAGGAGAGACTCCCACTTCCCAGCTTCACTCCAGCTTGAACAACAGTATCCAGGCAAAGAGGGGAAAGACCCCCTTATATTGTACCAATACACACGCCTCCTAGAGGGTCTCCCACACAACACCACTTACAGAGATAAACCGTCCCCTTAATAATCCTCTGCCATAATTAGACGCCAATTGCATTTAAGGGCCCATTTCAATTTATCAGAACCTGTTTTGGGGCCCCCCTTCCATATATATGTTAGAAACATTTAAATCAGTTTGGAATATTACATAGTAAAATATCTGGACATGTTCTTTGTGGTATAACCCAGCATCACATATTGTACATTTAACCTTTAAAAAAGATATGGGAAAGTTGAATAAAAAAATCATGTTGATATATATATATATATATAATTATTTAGACCTGGTTAATCCATACTCAGTTTACCTTGAGTACATATGACTTTTAATACATAGCATATTGTAGAGAAGCTTTCCTTGATGCCTATGGTATGGAGTACATCTTGTAACACTGTTTTGTTTATCTTCTATTAGATTTAAAATCTAGTTGAAATATATGGATTCACCAGATCCATTTGTTTTACTAATAATGATACAACTTTAAATTTCTGCCTCTTCCTCTAAATTATCAGTTTTGTTTGTACAAAATTTTAGATTTTGCATGATAGGTTATTGTGTGGAGAAGTGCATTTGTTTAAAATGAAAGGGCCATTATCATTTTGGTTCGTTTTATCTGAAACAAATGCACAGCACTTCCAAAAACCCAAAAAGTTTTGGGTTCATTCATTTTAGAAAATACTAAGGGCCTTATTTTCCAATATCGCATTGGTAACGCATTAGGGGGCGTTACCAATGCAAATGAGGCTTCTTTCGTGCAGTGGGGAATCATCGTGTGCGACGATGTTTTCGCCATTCGCGAAAACATTATCGCAGTGCACGATAATTACTGGTTTCTTTTATCGCGGTGCACGATAGTTCAAGACAGCCTGTTTCAGGCTCCTGGAGAGAGAGAGAGAGAGAGAGAGCGAGAGAGAGAGAGCCTTACTATAGTGCCTATGCCCTACATAGGTATTTTAACCCCTATAGGAGGGCCACCTACTAACTCGGGGTGGGGATTAGGTCTGAGCGTCGGGGGTTGGGGGCCACTTTCGCATTCCACATGAGACCTATGGACAGAACAGTGGTCTCTAGTGCAGATTTGCTGGCTGTCGCTCACTCCAAGAAGTGGTTTGGGCAACGTTCTCTCTACCTAGCTTGATGGACACTCTACCTGGGCAACAACATACTAGGTGGAGAGAATGTTGGCCAAATCTCCGCTTGGAGTGAGCGTCCTCACTCCGACGGCCAGCAAATCTGCACTAGAGACCACTGTTCAGTCCGTAGATCTCATGTGGAATGCGAAAGTGGCCCCCAACCCCCGACGCTCATACCTAATCCCCACCCCGAGTTAGTAGGTGGCCCTCCTATAGGGGTTAAAATACCTATGTAGGGCATAGGCACTATAGTAAGGCGCTCTCTCTCTCTCTCTCTCTCTCTCTCTCTCTCTCTCTCTCTCTCTCTCTCTCTCTCTCTCTCTCTCTCTCTCTCTCTCTCTCTCTCTCTCTCTCTCTCCTCTCTCTCTCTCTCTCTCTCAACAGGCTGTCTGGGACTATCGTGGATGGCGGTAATCCTTTTCAGGCCTATAACGCGAGGTTGGAGTTGTAGTTATTAGCCGCGATAGCACTGCGGCTGTTTCGCCGCACACGATACACATGTTCCCGCTTTACATATGCCCCGACTCCGCCCCCTGAATACTAAATCGCGTTAACAGCTGTTAACGCGATTTGCGAATTTATCGCACGCGGTAAAGTGCTTGGAAAATGAGGCCCTAAGAGTGCTAGTTTCCAAAATGAATTACAATTAAAAAGGAAAAAAAAAAATCCCCCAAAATTCAGGCAAAAAGCAGCCCAAAAACAAATGAACCAAACCAAAAATGTTTACCATGCACCTCCCTATTACTCTGCTCTGTTGAAAGTTAGTTTTTGATTGGCATTCTGAAGGCATGGGATGCTTCCCAATGGCTGTTTTCTTCTGTAGATTGAATAGAATCCAGCTATAGCAATGACTATCACAATAGTTCAACAATGGCTCTGACAACCAGGGGGATCTTTTTTTATGAGTCACAAATCAATTATTTAGCTCATATTTTGACATGAAAAGCTTTGGAAAAAAAAAAGCTTTATCTACCTTTCTAAAAATACAAGCAGCAGCAATAAAGCAAAACATAATGAATAAAACAAACAAAACAAACCCCGCCTGCCCCAAAGACTCTTTCTGGTTAATTACTTTACCAGACAGAGCATTTGCATAGACTAGTTTATCTAATTGAAATGTAAGCTATCCCACTACTGTTTCAGCTGAGCTGTTTGAGGTAATTGATAAACCTCCTCCTTTATTGTCAATGCTGTAGCTTTCTATGGGAAGGCACATAGACTATTAATCCTATCAGGCCTTGGGATTTCCTTATGGGATTCTAGCAGATATTGGAAACTGCAATGGCAAATTAGCAGTAGCTAGAAACCAGAAGTGACAGCTCAAGGAAGACAATCCCATACAAGTAGCAACTGGCCAGATTTATCATATGAGCTAATCACAACAGATCTGGGGAGATAATGGGCACCAGATGTTGGTGCTTTGCTGACACTGACTCCAGCTCCCTCAAGATCAGATTCTGCAGGAAAAGCTCCCACAGCAGGGCGCATGATTTTTTTTTATAACACACTAATGAAATAGGGTGGCTAATGTAGCCTCAGAGCCACTTGTCTTAAAAAACTGGATCCTCAGACCAGCTTGTGATCAGCTCTAGAAATAAGTAAGCAGGTCTCAAATGTAGGTGGTAATAAGTCAGCTTCTTGTTTGAGTTCCCCAATTCTCATTAGGATTACATTTGAAACTGTTCACACTCAAGTCTGAACAAAAAATAGCAGAATGATATCAACAATTCATTTTCAAAGCATATTATCTGTTGGTTTTTTTTTCATTTGAAGCATTTGTTAACTAATTTAATTAAATATAATGGCAATTTTAATATGAAGAGCAAGATTGCACAGAATGGAAGGGCAGATTTTGTGGACAAAGACATGATGGCATATTCAGTCTTGTGTATTTATTTTCTAAAAAAAGAGCAGAATATGCTTGAAAAATAAGTCCTGCCTGGGAAGTCCACTTTTCACTAGCTTTTCATCACACCAGAGGCCACTCTTGTTTTTTTTGTGCAGTGTTTATTGGGCTAATAGTACCACAGAGGAATTCAGACACCCAGCAAGGGCAGAGAGAGAGTGCAGGACACATTTAATTCTGGAGAACAGGAAAATAATCTGAGTACAATGTTGCATGAGTGCTTAATAATCTTGTAACTATTCGTAAGAGGCCTGAGGGGACCCTTCCTCCTCAAGGCTGCCCTTATTTCATTCTTTGGAGTCAGATTTTACGCCTTCCTCATGCCAAGAAGTGATATGCTGTCCCAGGACTCCATGTACTTACAACTCCCATCCCTGCTTAATCAGTTACTCCCCATAGCTATGGCAGAAAGACATAGAAATAGGCCTAATTATCTTAGATGCCACCAGCCTGATGAAAAAGAACTTCCAGGTGCATTTTGATATGTTAGCTGTATGTATTACACCTTGCAAGCTCCAGCAGGAAGCTCTCTGTGGAACAATGCAAGTATTAAAAAGAGCACTAAAAGTAAATTTGAGGGACTGAGATCAGCGCCAACATATCCTGGCTTAAGAGTAAGATACATTCTAAATATGGTATGTTATTTTTCTCAAATGGAAGTTCAATCCAAAGTGGTTTACAGTAAACACAATAATACAATAATCAAATACATCATAATGATAATGCATCAATAGCATGCAACCCTAAAATATAAATACATCAATAAACACAATAATACATTATTAACCTAGAATGGTAACAGAAACTACCCTACTTTCACTAGGAAGGGATAAGCCACTAATCAAATAGTTCATCTTGTCAGGATTGGCTCTCTGGTGAGGCTCTCCAAGGCCAAAACACAGTCTAAGCTTTGACAGATGATTCCCCTCCCCAGGGACGAACTGCTACAACTCCGCCAATTTCAGAAAGGTGCAGTACCTGCAGTCACAGCGTCAGGCTCCTAGTAACCTGATTGCAGTGTCTCCACATAGGGGCGGATTTTCAGAGCCCTGCTCGCGTAAATCCGCCCAAAACCGGGCGGATTTACGCGAGCAGGGCCCTGCGCGCCGGGAAGTCTATTTTACATAGGCCTCCCGGCGCGCGCAGAGCCCCGGGACTCGCGTAAGTCCCGGGGTTCTCCAAGGGGGGCGTGTCGGGGGCGTGTCGGGGGCGGGCCCGGTCGTCGCGGCGTTTCGGGGGCGTGTCGGCAGCGTTTTGGGGGCGGGTACGGGGCGTGGCTACGGCCCGGGGTGGTCCGGGGGCGTGGCCGTGCCCTCCGTACCCACCCCCAGGTCGCGGCCCGGCGCGCAGGAGGCCCGCTCGCGCGCGGGGATTTACGCCTCCCTCTGGGAGGCGTAAATCCCCCAACAAAGGTAAGGGGGGGGTTTAGACAGGGCCGGGCGGGTGGGTTAGGTAGGGGAAGGGAGGGGAAGGTGAGGGGAGGGCAAAGGAAAGTTCCCTCCGAGGCCGCTCCGATTTCGGAGCGGCCTTGGAGGGAACGGGGGTAGGCAGCGCGGCTCGGCGCGCGCCGGCTATACGAAATCGATAGCCTTGCGCGCGCCGATCCAGGATTTTAGCGGATACGCGCGGCTCCGCGCGTATCTACTAAAATCCAGCGTACTTTTGTTTGCGCCTGGAGCGCAAACAAAAGTAGGCTATTCGCGCTCGTTTTAAAATCCGCCCCATAGTTTATAAACACTCTCTCTCACTTCACTGCTCCGAGACCAGAGTTGGATTGCTGGGCCCAGTGGATTGTGCCAATATCTGATCCTAACTGCAACAGGCCAGGGCAAAATATAATCAAAGTGGTTATTCAGTCTCACAACTAGGCAGTAGGAAAGAAAAAACACGCCCAAAAAAACCCCCCCAATCTAGGTCTTCAAAACAACTCTCTCCCCTCACTCACCCATATGCTGTAAGCTCGGCCATGCCCCCGGCGCAAGCTTCAGAGCCCTTGTCCCAAACAAAAAGGAATTTCAGAAAAGGGAGAAATGCTCACAATTCCTCTTCCTCACAAGCAGCTTTGCTCACAAAGGCTCAAATTACGTTTCTATCTTGAATCCTGAATTAAATAGACAAAACATTTGAAAAATGTATTTTATTTGAAAAAATTGTTAATAAAAAAATTGTTGATGAGAAAACCATTTTTTATGGAAAGGGTTGTGGTTTCATATTCCATATATTCATCAATTGGTAATATTCCATTACCTTATATTTTTCTAATCATTAACCGACCAACCGACTTTTATTGAAAAATAATGAAAATTGCTCTTTTGGAATTAAAGAGCATCATGTGGGACAATGCGCAATCAATTTTTTTTTTTTTTTACATTGAGAAAAAAATCGCAATTAAGAACGTGTGAAATAGTTCAGCTATGATTTGATGGAGATGGTTGGGAAAATAATATTATAAGAGCTGAAGAGGCTTTTGCCCCATTTTTATTAAAAAAAAATATTTTGAATAAAACAACAGAGCAATTTTCATTATTTTTCAATAAAAGTTTACTAGTTGGAAGGTGGTTGGTCGGTTAATGATTAGATATACAGGTGCCTAATATACAGCCTATCAGCTGGACTGTTTCTCTTAGTTGAGGCACCCTAGGCAATCTGGAGCCAGTTGGAAACCCTAGTTACACTGGCAGCTTTCACCATATCCTCTAGTTCAGGAGCTTGCTGGAAGATGTTGTGCTATAGAGGTTACTTGATAGCTCAAAACAAGGTGGCATCAGTGACAAAAGCAAACTGAGAAGGTAATGAAAGGAAGTTCAAAGTAAAGCAAAAAAAAAAGTTTTTCGTTAGACATTCAAGGCAACTCCGTCAGGTTTCCATGTTTTCTGCTGGATAGGAGAGGAGCATACAATCACTTGATCTAAAGATGGAAAAGCCCTTTGATGTTGTCTTTTCTAAGCCCACAATCGAGTACTGAGATGCGTGCACCCAATGGGATTGGATCAGAAAAGGTTTCTCTGCCGCCTACAGCACTTGATCCATTTCTTTGTCACTGAGCTGCCAGACTGGGGATGGCCGTCTGGGTAGGCAGAAGTCATGAGAGAGGCTGAACTGCTAGGCTGAATACTATACCGGACGGAAAGGACATGAAACAAGAAGATACGCTTAATGGGTATATTTAAGGAGTGGAGAGACAGAGGAAAAAGAATTGGAGAAGAGTTTCTTCCTGACCCACTTCCCTCAGTTGTGGAGTCAAAATGATACAACAAAAATTATTTCACAGAGAATAAGAATAGAATTTGAAAAATAAGACCAATCTTCCATCAATCCCAGCATCCTGTCTCCAACAGTAGCCATTCACCATGTTCTTTTCAGTTCAACTAAATATTGTAAGTAATTACTTGCAAATGGACTTATAGGGGCACATTTTCAAAGCCCTACGCATATAAATCCATAGGATTTACAGTGTGGGGGGGGGGGGGGTTTACGCGCGTCGGGCCTATTTTATAAAGGCCCGGTGACGTGCATAAAGCCCCAGGATGCAAAGTCCTGCAGCTTCGAAAAAAGGGGCGGGGCAAGGCAGGGCCAGAGGCCTCCAGCATAGCGGACATTTGCCGCTGTGTCCGAGGATCGCATGCCGGCAGGCTGCAAGAGATAAGTTAAAGGAATATGGGGGAGGGGTAGAATAGGGCTAGGGGGTGGGAAGGTTAGGGGAAGGGATAGGAAGGATAGAGTAGGGGGAAGGGAAGTTCATATATATATATATATATATATATATATATATATATATATATATATATATATATATGAATTTAAAATCTGTTCCTTTATTGATAAACCACATAGTACACCAAAGAGAATTGTCACAGGATGGAGAAAGCCCAGGAAATGTTGATATGTACACAGCATCACAAACAATGGGGGAAAAAATACCAAAAGCTGAAAAAGAAATTAAAAAATAAAATAGTAAGATACCACATAAACAATACAAAAAATAGAATAATATTAGGATACCATAATCTGTCTTAACATTTTACGCATCCCATTATACTAGTCCTGGTGGTATCTGGTTAACTGTAACTGCCTTCATTAGTGGTTCTACTGGCTGAGCTTTTTGCTGTCCTTGGTCCCTCTAACGTTCATGAAGGGTCAGCAATGGTGCTGCAATGTTCCTGTACTAGTAATTCTCGGTGAGCAGGGTCGTATGAGGCTGCATGATGTTCATGTAACATTATCTAGAATTAGAATACTCACAACAATCAGATCTTCTCTCAACACAACAATCTCTTTTTGAAAGGTTATTTTTAGCACAAGGAAAACCATCTTACCGGAAGAAAGGGTGCTCTATCTTATTGCACGCTAAGACACTCACTGACCTTCCCTGATATCTTTGTTATTCTTGTGCAGTAAATCAATAATTATATTGTTTTTTTATTTTGCATATGTGCTGTTGCTCATGTCATTTATGATATTAAAAAAATTATTTTTGTTGTTTATGGACTCTTGGGCTAAGGCGAAATTGGCTCTACCTACAGGGAGGAGCCCTGACGGTTTTCACCGTCAGCAGTTGGACACAGGCGAAGCAAAGACCGATCAGGAGATTTACCTTTACCAGCCTATATTCCCCTCGGGTTGAGCCTTTGGATGCCGAGACAACAGGATTTAGGCGAGGGGCTTTGCTGAAGACAGGAGATGTGGTCGAAGGCCAGGCTAAGCTTGTAGGCTGGCAGTGATCGGGCATATTCAGGGTCCAGGCAAGAGTCAAGGACAGGATGCAATCAGACGTATCTGGGATCAAGGCAAGAGTCAAAGGCATGCGGTGATCAGGTGTATCCATGATCCCAGGCAAGAGTCAAACCAGGTATCCGTCCAATGGAGAGAAAGAGGGACAGATGGGACTGAGGTAGACAGGCAAGGCAGGTTGGGCAGGCAAGAACTGGAATCAGGCTGAGACAAAAACTGGAATCAAGATGAGACGAAGACAGGAATCAGGCTGAGGAGCAACACACACTACTCACAGTAGCTAGACTTGTTGCTGAGGCAAGTTTCTTCTGGGGAGCTGCCCTTATACAGGGCAGTGGCAGTGATGTCACCACTAGGGGCCACAGGGACTTTCCCACTATGGTGCCTTTAAATGTGGAAAGATCGTGCGCATGCCCAAGGAGGGGTGCAATGCATTGCTGTTAGGCAGTGTCCTGTCTTGTGGTTCTGGTGATGTGTTGGCAGCATTTTGCCATGCCAGGGAAAGCAGTGAGGCCTGGCACCCTGAGGTAGGGGCCGGCAGTTTGTGGACCGCTGAATGCAACAGTACCACCCTCTTGTTACGCTGCTGCACAGTCAGTGGACCCTTGGGCCGAGCTGAGGTCGGTGCTTCCTGTAGGAGGGCTTCCCACAGGTCCTCATCATCGGGAGGCGGACGCTGGAGATGGAGACCCAACCGGACCTTCACCTGTACCAGCCCTCGTACTCCACAGGTTGAGCCCTTGTGTGCTGGGGCCAGCAGGACTTAGGAGCGGGACTCCGGATGAGGATGGGTCTGAAGACGAGAGGCAAAGGTAGAGTCGAGCATACCAGAGGTCGAGGCCGGCGGTGGGCAGGAGGATCCAAAGACGGGCCAGAGGACAGGGCAGGCAGCAGGCGAGGCAGAATCCAAGAACGAGCCAAGTCAAAACCAGAGAAGCAAGCCGAGGGTCCGAGGAAGCAGGAACAGATGAAGATGGAGCTGGAAGACACGGAGGCAGGAACTGGAAAAGACAGAGGCAGGAATGTGGAGCAACTAGTAACTCCGGAGAGTGGGACCTGTTGCTGAGGCAAAGGTTGGGCAGCAGGAACTGTCTTAAGTAGTGCTGAGCCTGAGGATCACATCCGGGACTGCGGGAGGTCTTTCCTGCCGCAGCCCCTTTAAGTTGGGGGTGGAGCCGTGCGCGTGCGCCTAGCAGGAGCTGGGACCGGTGGTGCTGTGGTGGCATTGTCGGCTCCCCGCCACGTTCAGAGAGGACGGTGGCGGTGGCCTGTGGAGCCACGAAGAGGACCCAGACTGGTTCGGGGATAAGAGAGGCCGGCGAGATTCCGCGGCCGGCTGCCGCAACACCTCTTACGCCCCCCCCCCCCCCCCCAAGGCCTTGGGTTTCATGTGATACCACTGAGGAACGTCCTTGAAGAGATTGGGATCTAATATGTTAGATGATGGCTCCCATGAATTTTCCTCCAGGCCATAGTTCTTCCAGAAGATTAAATATTCTATTATTTTGCTCCTCCATTGGGAATCTAGGGCCTCTTGGACTTCGTGTGTTGTGTCTCCATCCACAACGACCTCCTGAGGTTCAGGCAGCAATCTGGAGGGCCAAGAAAGCATTAATGATTTGAGCAGAAAAACATGAAACATGTTGTGGTAGGCGGTAGATTTAACTGGTGCATGACCGGGCTCATTTTAAATAACACTGGAAAAGGCCCAATAAAGCATGGTGCCAAACGCATTGAAGGAAGCTGAAGGCACAGATGCCGGTTATTTAGCCAGACCTTTTCACCCATCTTGAACTGGGGTGCCAGCCTCCTTCGGGCATCTTTTGACTTTTTGGCTCGGGCAGTGGCCTTTTCAATCAACTAATTGTTTGTTCCTATAGATCGTGTAAATCTTGTGCTAGGAGTTGGACCACAGAGAAAGGAACTTTCAGGGGTAGTGGTAATGGAGGAAGAGGTTGATTCCCTTAAACCAGTTGGAAAGGGGAAGAACCGGTGGCAGCACTTGACGTGATTGTTATGGGAGAATTCGGCCTAAGGCAGGAGGACGGCCCAATTGTCCTGGCACTCACTGTCATAGGAGTGGAGAAAAGTTTTAAGGGTTCGGTTCATACATTCTGCTTGCCCATTGCCTTGCTGGTGGTAGGCCGTTGTGTAGTCGAGCATGTTACTAAACCTTTTGCAGAGCGAACTCCAGTACCACACGATGAACTGAACTCCTCTATCTAATAATATGTGTTTCAGTAAGCCATGTAATTGAAAGACTTGGAGGGTAAACAGGTATGCCAGCTCTGGAGCAGAAGGGAGGCTGGGCAATGGGACGAAGTGTGCCATCTTGAGCAATCAATCAATCACCACCCATATTAAGGTGGCACCGTTAGAGACAGAAAGGTTAACGATAAAGTCTGTGGACAGGTGGGTCCAGGGTTCCCTGGGGTTTGGCAATGGCTGTAACAGCCCCCAGGGTTGGCCATCCAATGCTTTTTGCTGTGCACAGGTGAGACACGAGTTGACATAGGCCTTGACAACTTGCTTCATTTGGGACCACAAGTAGTGCCGTTGAAGTAGTTTAAGGGTTCATGCCATCCAAGGTGTCCTGCTACACAGGAGTCATGGGCCCATTTCAACACTTTCTCTTCCAATCTGGAAGGCACTACCGTCTTCCTTGGAAGAATGGGTACCATGGTGGCCAGGAATATCTTGGCAGGATCTATGATATGCCTTGGAGGTTCCGGAACATCCTCAGTCTGGAAAGAATGGGAGAGGGCATCTGCCCATTGATTATTGTGTGCAGGGTGGTATCGCAACTCAAAATTGAAGCGAGTAAAGAACAAGAACCAGCGGCCCTATCCAGCATTGAGGTGATACTCCTGGTGTAGATGTTTGAAGTTCTTGTGGTCCTTGTATATTGTGATACAATGTTGAGCCCCCATGAAGATGGCGTCATTCTTCTAGCTCCAACTTGACAGCCAAGAGCTCATAATCTTCAATACTGTAGTTGCACTCAGCTGAAGAGAACTTCTTGGAAAAGAAGGAACACAGATGAAGCACTCCGTCAGAGCTGTGTTGGCTGAGGACAGCCCCTACCCCCAGGGTAGATGCATCTACCTCTAGAAAGAAGGGCTGTGTAGGATCCAGGTGGCACAGGCAAGGTTCATTGGCAAAGGCATCCTTTAATTTCTGGAAAGCCTCAGCAGCTTCTGGCAGAGACTTGAATCATACTAAAACGAAGGTAGGAATCAGGCTGAGGAGCAACACACACTACTCATGGTAGCTAGACCTGTTGCTGAGGTGAGTGGCTTCTGGGGAGCTGACTTTATATAGGGCAATGGTAGTGACATCATCACTAGGGCCTCGATCCCTTTAAATGTGGAGAGGTCGTGTGTGCGCGTGCCTAAGGAGGGGCACGGTGCATTCCTGTCAGTGGCATCCTGCCTTGTGGTGTCTGGGGATGTGCTGGCAGTATTTCGCCGCGTTGGGGAGCAGAGTAGCTGGCCCGGGCCTGAGGTAAGAGTGGCGGTTCACGGGGTTAGCCCACAGACCACCGAATGCAACAATTTTCTTCCAATGCTGATTTTCCATTTTTCCTTCCTAAACTTCCGCAATGTTCCTAAATTTGTCTCCACTAGGATTTATTTATTTATATACCGCCAATACCAAGGCCTGAGGCAGTTTACAACAAAACATACCTAACCAAGGCATAAACAGCAACTAAACATTTTTCATCTTGTGCAGGCTCATTCAAACAAGTTCAGTCAAATGTAAGTTTGAATAGTAGGTCTTTACTATTCACTTAAATGTTTTTGTGCAAGACATGAGCCTGAGTTCATAAGGAACTGAGTTCCATAGGATTGGCACTGCAACCGAGAAAGCTCTCACTCTTGTTTCATTTAAGTCTATCCTGACATTTGCTTGCAATGTCTAGCAACCCTCTTTGCAAACACCGCAGTGTTCGAGTGGGATTGTAAATACGAAAGGAAAATAAGGAAAGGAATCCAAGGGCAATAACTTGTGAAAAAGGATTAACACCTCGTATGACACTCTTGAGTAGACTGGAAACCAATGAAGGTTCTTTAGTGCCAGAGAAATATGATCTTGCATCCATCGTCCCGAAATCAGTCTCGCAGTCAAATTTTGTAGCATCTGCAGAACTTTTAAAGCACAAGCTGGGAGCTCCAAATATGGCGAATTACAATAGTCCAGAAATGGCAATATCAAGGCCTGAACAACAGATCAAAATTGCACTAAATCCACAATTCCCTTAGTCAGAGGTAGCCCTAATTCTGGGACTTCAAAGCATACATTGAAAATGGGATCTGCCTCTTTTTGAGTTCAGTGATCCAAAACATCTCAACGGTTTATTTTACTACAGTCAAGACAATGTTTGCCTACTCAGAGCTCAGCTGTACCGGGCTAATTTCCATAAGCATCATGTGGTGTTACAGAAACCGCATTTTGCCAAGCTGTCAACTGTACAGCTTTCTCCTTACTAAACAGACTCCCATTAAAACTGTCTGCACAATTTGTCAGTTAAATGAGGTACAAGAGGGATGCTCTATTTGCCCCTAATTAGCTGTGCAGACTACCTTTGTCTGTTTGATTAAGTATTCACTGTATCAATTTTGTTTAATCTGATTCATTTCACACACCTCCCCTGGGACTCAGCCCATACGGTTAACTAATCTTTGATATCATCTCTCATATCAAACCACAGTGATTTTCCTCACATTCTACCCACATCCACAGTGATCAGTGGCATTAGCAGTTTGCTGGTGAACAAAAAATGAAACGTGCCTGAATCTAACGGTGTGCAAGCTCTGGTTTTCACACACACACACACACACACACGCAGATTCATTCCCAGGCATTCCTTTCCAGTCTCCCTCGGGGCTGTAGCACACCTCTGGTTATTATCACAAAGTGCAATAGCTGCAGGGTTTATTGCTTTTTTGTAAAACTGTGTCCCTTGCAGATCCCTTGCTACATCAGGTCATCGCATGGCCCAATATTCTACACCTACTAAAATTTAGAAAGTGCCTGGAAAATGAGATACAGTAGAGTATCTTATTTCTGAAGTCATTTTATTTGAAAACTCCTATTCGCATAAACTTTTATCATCTGAAAATTGGTTGTCTTCATTTGTTCTGTTATCTAGAAAAACCTTCTTTTATCCGAAAACTTCCATCTTCTAGAAAAGACAAATCCACATTACCTGGAGCAAGCCTGATCCCAATCATTCCTCATAAAAGCTGCTCTACTGTAGCAAGCCGTAAGCTTTTGGATGTATGTTTGCGAACCCCAAGGCTTTCCCGAGTTCATGAATGTTACGATAATTCAGGCTGTGGGGGGACACGAGGCCTCTGCTGCACGCTGCACGAGAATTCACGTTGCAATAGTTGCAGGGTTAATGGATAGCATCAAATTACCAGGGATATGCTGAGGCAATCCTGGATTTCCCCCACTGCATACATGAACTTGAAGATTCAATCTTTCTGTTAAAGCAGACATCTCGTTCATAGATACATAAAGATAATGCAAGCACTAGGCCAGCTTCTCCTGACATTGGTTTGCTTTTGACCTGTGAAGATGTCCTCTTGTTTTCTTTCGTACACTCTATGTAATTTCTCTCTCAAGTGGCCTTTTCACCATAAGTACTGAAGCTGTTTTATTTATTTATTTTATTTATTTATTTAATTCTTTTATATACCGGCCTTCATGACAGGTCATATCAGGTCATTGAACCTGGGGGTAAACATTCTTTAATGACCATTAACAAAAGGTCATTAACAGAAGCAAAAACAAAAAGCCAGAAATTACATTGAACAAGGAGTATCAACATGGGAAAGAAAGCTGAAGAAAGAAAGAAGATAGAGATAACCAAGTTAAAAAGGGGTCATATCTACTTATATAACGGGGCAGACTTCAATTGTCCGGATTCATGATTTGGATCAATTCCTGGTTCGGACCAAATTATGGGAACGCTTGGCGGAATAGCCAGGTTTGAGTTTTTTCCGAAAAGTTTGTAGACAAGGTTCCAGTCTGAGATCCAGTGGGATGTTATTCCAGATAGTAGGTCCTGCTATCGAGAATGCTCGTTCTTTGGTGGCGGTGTGGCGTGAGGCTTTTGTTGATGGGGCGTGTAGGGAACCTTTGTATATTTCTCTGATGGGTCTGGATGACGTGTGGAGTGTGAGAGGGATCCGGAGGTCGAGCGGGAGTTGATTGTGGTTGGTTTTGTGGATTATAGTGAGGGATTTGTGTAAGATTCTATAGCTTATAGGTAGCCAATGCAGGTTCTGTAGGATGGGGGTTATATGGTCTCCGTGATTGGTGTTGGTCAAGACTCTAGCTGCCACATTCTGGAGCATCTGTAATGGTTTTGTGGTGGAGGAGGGGAGCCCCAGGAGGAGTGCATTACAGTAGTCGATCTTGGCAAAGAGAGTGGTTTGGAGGACTGTCCTGAAATCATGGAAATGGAGGAGGGGTTTGAGCCTTTTTAGGACTTGAAGTTTGTAAAAGCAGTCCTTCGTTGTGTTGTTAATAGACTTTTTTAAGTTCAAACGGTTATCGAGGATTACTCCTAAATCTCTTACTTGTGTGATTTGGGTGGTGAGAGGAGACTGAAGCACGGTAGCCGTGTGGTCAGACGAGATGATAAGATGCTCCGTCTTGGATGCATTCAGGACCAGGTTCATACTGTTAAGGACCCGGCCTCCGGGCCAGGCCGTGGCATCAGGCCTGAGCCCAGGCTCCAGCCTAGGCTGATTCAGAGGTTGCAGCAATCTACCATGGCCTCAGGCTACAAGGTCGAGACTTTGTCCTCGGCCTAGGCCTCACTGGCAGATCCCCAACAGACCAGGTAAGTGGGGGCTAGGAGGAATTCTGGCCCTGACATTCTTCCTGGTGAATGGAAGGGAGGGGGGGAGGCCACATTTTTTGTT
This sequence comes from Rhinatrema bivittatum, assembly GCF_901001135.1. Taxonomy (NCBI): domain Eukaryota; kingdom Metazoa; phylum Chordata; class Amphibia; order Gymnophiona; family Rhinatrematidae; genus Rhinatrema; species Rhinatrema bivittatum. Next base: position 561,102,280 of record NC_042617.1, on the reverse strand, counting down.
TTTTTGTCTGGTTTTTTTTTTTTTAATGTTTGATTTGTTTTTTTTCACACAAATAAAATGAATCAAACATTCCACAAACCAAAATTCATGGGAAAAGACTCCCGAAACCTCCCAAAAAACAAAAACAAATGTTTTTTTCCCTTTACACCTCTGATATCTCCCGGACTCTTCTGTCCTCCAGAGTATACATGTTTAAGTCCTCCAGTCTCATCCCATAGGGTACAGACCCCACACCATTTTGGTTGCCTTTCTCTAGACCACTTCCATCTTGTCTATCGTTTTTGAGATACGGTCTCCAGAACTGAACATAGTACTCCAAGTCAGGCCTCACCAGGGACATTATCATCTCCTTTCTCCTGCTAATTATGCCTCTCTTTATGCAACCCTGCATCCCTTTGGCTTTAGCCTTTGTCACATTGTTTTACTGTCTTCAGATCATTAGACACTATCAGCCTGAAGTTTCTCTCCAGGTCCATACGCATAAGTCTTTTGCCCTCAATCATATGTAGAGATCCTACCAGGTCTCTACCAGAAGCTTATTATGGGAGGATAGAAAAGTACTATGTGGAAGATTCAAAATGGTGTGCTCCCATGTAATATAAATCCAAGCCACCATTTTCCTGTGTTGACTTTTGAGTTGTCCCTTGAAGGGTCAACATGTCGCTATGCTGTTCCCAGTTTGTTTATTTTACCTAGGGAAGGACCATTGGGCCTCTGGGATTGAGGCTTGGGTAAAGGTAAAGTAGTAAGGGAACCATCACTTAATCTTAAAATGACCCATTAGAGACCTTTTGTTTTGAGAAGGAAGTTATTCCACCCGCCCTTTCTTTCTTTTTGATTTCCCTTTCTAACACTTTTGTTTTTCTAACATGCCTGAGTACTCATCCAGGGGCTCAGTGTATGCCATCTAGAGAAGTGTCTTTCGGTCAAAGAGTGGACCTTATCTAGTTCTGGAGGAGGAGTGGATTTTCATCCATTCCCGGAGGAAGGAGTAAAAGGTGAGAAGAGACTTTGTGGACTCATCTTCAGGTTCACTATCATCTTAATGAGATAACAGAAGAGGAGTAAACCAGGCATGCCTCAGGTACCATGAGTCGTAAGGAGAAAGAAGGAAAAAGGACTACAGGAAAGGTTGGAGAAATTGGAACATTGTCTGTGGAATATGACCGGATTGATTATAAAAGACTATTCCCTATGAATTGGGAGGGCTTAGCAACTATCCAAACTGATTGGAAAGGAAGAGAAATTGAACAAATTAATTGGAATTGAAAGATACCCATCAGTAGAAATTGAAAGAAAAAAGGTAAAAAATATATTCAAGAATTACATTTGTAACATCATATTTTGAAGCAACAAAAGCTGTAAAGAACTTTTTCCATTAACTACAAAAGCTATCAATAAACATTATGTTGGAAACCACGCAATGCTTCTAGTATCATTATTGCTGCTGTTTATTTTTAAACGATCATCAGTGCTGTTTAGAGTTTACTTTAAATTGGGATTTTGACTTGAAGCAATGCTTAGAGCCTTGAAGATTATTCTTCCCCGCCCCACCCCCCTGCTCAGGGAATTATGGGACACGCAGATGAATTAACATCATGTGAAGACAACTTTAAGAGACCATTAGGAGAATTCTAAAAGGCCGGCGTGCACCAAAGCTTGGAGATATGCGAATATGTCTGGCCTGCACGCACCACGTGGATTTTAAAAGGCGCCCATGTACGCGCATATCTCCCGGTATGTGCACAACTGAGAGAGCCCAAAAATGGGGCGGGACATGGGCATTCCGGGACTTTAACATGAAATGTACATGTAATGTTTATGCACACAAGCACGCGCCGGGGGTCCCCTGCCGCGTAACTTTATGACTGCTATGGATGGCGTGTAAGTAATGTTGTAGAGGCGGCACTTGTATGTCCATATAAAATTGTGTGCACATGTACACCGTTCAGCCTATTGTATGCCATGCATGCATATACTCACGTATATGATAAAATGGGCACATCCTTTGATGCGAGCCAGTATATGAGTGTACATGTATGCCCACACGGTTGTTGCAAAGTTACCATCCCTGTTTGAGGCGTTGTTCCTGAGGCCTTACCTGGGATTATCAACCCAGGGGTTGCACACATGAAGCTCTTTTGGATTACTGCACCTTCACTTATCACTGCTCTTTCTCCAGAGTAGCTGTTGTCTTTCAGTCCACCATTTTGCCATCCATTCCACTACTGTGGGACCCATTCTCAGCTCTCATTTTATTTTTTAACCTCCTATGAGGGACTGTATCAAAGACTTTGCTGAAATCCAAGTAAACCACGTCAAGTGTGCTTCCTTGATCTAATTCTCTAATCGACCAATCAAAAAATAAATCATTTTACATGACCTTCCTTTGGTAAATCATGTTGTCTCATAGGGGAGAAAGTCTGTTACTTCACTTTCAACGCATATCCAGCATAGCTCTCTGCTTCAACGGCAGGGGAGAAAGTCTGTTACTTCACTTTCAACGAATAGCCAGCATAGCTCTCTGCTTCAATGGCAGGGGAGAAAGTCTGTTACTTCACTTTCAAAGCATAGCCAGCATAGCTCCCTGCTTCAACGGCAGGGGAGAAAGTCTGATACTTCACTTTTAACGCATATCCAGCATAGCTCTCTGCTTCAACGGCAGGGGCAATGTAGAAAAAAGGATCTATATATAGACAACAACCAACAAGGACTGAATTACATAGTCGAGTAAACAAAAGCATGGGGGTAGCTTACTTATTGAAGCAGTTACTACCCCTAACTAAGCTACATATTCAATTAGATGCAGTTCCAACACTGCTCTCTACATTAATGGTGGGGTGGAAGGGAAATAGAACTAAAAGGTACTAAGAGCCAAGCATAACAAGTAAGAGGAAAAAAAAAAAAGAGTGCATAGCTTGCTGGGCAGACTGGATGGGCCGTTTGGTCTTCTTCTGCCGTCATTTCTATGTTTCATTTCTATAAGAGTGTGGGGGTATATTAAAAACTGTGTCAGTTATGTTCCCTGTGTTTTTGGAGGGAATGCAGATGCAGGTGGGTGTGCGTGGGTGTGTGTGTGAGAGACTGGGTGCATATGTGTAGGGGGACCTATGGTGGTGGGTGGGGGTGAGAGGAGTGTGAGTGTGTGTGAGAGAGAGAGAGAAAGTTGAAGGGGGAGTCTGTGTGTAGGAAAGTGTTTGTGAGTTTGTATGGGTTAGTGGATGTGGATGGGAGTTTGTGTTTGTGTGTGTGTGGGGGGGGGGAGGGGGTGTTAAAGAACATAAGAAAATAAGATATGCCATGCTGAGTCAGACCAAGGTCCATTGAGCGCAGCATCCTGAGTCCAACAGTGGCCATTTCAGCTCACAAGTACCTGGCAAATCCCAAAAAGTAGATCTATTTCCTTTTGCTTACTCTAAGGGATACGCAATGGCTTTCCCAAGTCTGCCTGGTTAATAATTAGAACATAAGAACATGCCATACTGGGTCAGACCAAGGGTCCATCAAGCCCAGCATCCTGTTTCCAACAGTGGCCAATCCAGGCCATAAGAACCTGGCAAGTACCCAAAAACTAAGTCTATTCCATGCTACTGTTGCTAGTAATAGCAGTGGCTATTTTCTAAGTCAACTTAATAGCAGGTAATGGACTTCTCCTCCAAGAACTTATCCAATCCTTTTTTAAACCCAGCTATACTAACTGCACTAACCACATCCTCTGGCAACAAATTCCAGAGTTTAATTGTGTGTTGAGTGAAGAAGAACTTTCTCCGATTAGTTTTAAATGTGCCACATGCTAACTTCATGTTTAGGAACTTTTCTTCCAGGAACTTATCCAAGCCTTTTCTAAACCCCGCTATCCTGGCCTCCTTGACCACATCCTCTGTCAGCAAATTCCATAGCTTGATTGTGTGTTTAGTGAAAAAATACTTTCTACAATTTGTTTTAAATCTGTTGCCTGTTAGTTTCATGAAGTGTCCTCTTTTTTTAGAATCTGAAATGGTAAAAGACCCAGCCCCTATTTGCCCTTTCAACTCCACTCATGATTTTATAAACTTCTATCATGTTGCCCCTTCGGTCATCTCTTTTACAAGCCGAACAGCCCTAACTTGTTTAGCTTTTCTTCATAATTAGGCCATCCATCTAGGCCTGCATTTATTAATAGGCCTAGGGCAGGAAAAATGGGGGGGGGGGGGGGTAGCAGGCTGGCTGAAGATTTGCTGCCTTACAGCTGTGCTGAATCTCACTCAGCAGAGAACAGCCCTCCCCTTCCTGATCCAGGCCCCTCCCAGGCAGCTTGCAGGGAGCAGGAGAGGAGGGGATGAGCCTGAAGCAGACAAAGCAAAGTGGGGATCATTGGGAGAGGACAGGGGATCAGCTGGAAGGTGAATGCCTGTGTGTGTGTGTGTGAGAGAGAGAGAGAGAGAGAAGGGAATGGGAGAGAGAGGCAGTGATTTTGTGTGTAGAGAGAGACTGGATTTGTGCTGGGGGTGTCTGTGTCAGATTGGGGGGGATGTAAGGGAGAGCAGGACCAGAGCACAGTACTGATCCCTGCCTCCTCCTCACTGCCTCCACCCCCCCCCCCCCCCCCCGCCCTCCTCACCACAATTCAAACCCCCCTCTCTTTTGATCTTGGCTTCTATCCCCAAGATTCGAGAATCTCCTATCTTTCCTACCTCTCCCTTACCCCCTTAACACCTCTGACTCCCTGCTCCCCTTCCTCAATCCAAAAACGTTCTTCCCTCTCCCACCTCTCCCATCACAGATTTCTGATTCTCTCTCCCCTCATCTTCCCTATATCTGGTCCTCTCTCCTCTCCCCTTTCCTGATCCTCCTCCCTTCCCCCTTCTCCCCATCCCTAGTCCTCACTCTTTCTCTCTCCATCTCCGAGATCTCCTCCCTGTACTGGTGCTTGAGATCCCTTTTCCTCACCCAATAAAAGAAGAATACATCGTACGGATACAAGCAAGCTTTATAATGTAATAGAAAAGTTGGAAATGTTTTGTCAATATACTTCTGAATTCTCATGCATTTGCCATGGAATCCAGCCCTGAACCCCAGCAGTAACTCTGGGGCTGTGCCTTCGACATAATCCCTGTTGTCTGACCTTACTGGTTGGTGGGGGGTGGGGTGCAACAGCACCACCCGTGCCTGGGGGGGAGGGTAAAATCCTAAATCCATCAGTGCATCCATCCCCTTTGTAATTTTTTTTTTTTGCCCTTCTATGTACTTTTCCTGGTTTTACTATATCATTTCTGAGATGGGACAACCAGACCTGCATGCAGTACTCATGGTACAGTCAAACCATGGATCGATGCAGAGGTGTATGATATTCTTCATTTTATTCTCCATTTTCCTCCAAATAATTACTAACATTCTATTTGCTTTTCCGATTGCCTGAGGATTTTAAATGACAGAGGCAATGTTAGCAACATAACATTTTTAAAAAGATAAAAACATGAAATTTCATGTTTTCTATCATTTTAGGGCACATTATTTTTTTTAATATTGTGTGCTATTTGCTGAAATAAAAAAAAATGAAGAAAACCTGAGAATAGGACCCAACAAAATGAAATTTGAGTGACAATCTCCTTTCAAAGAAACATGACATGAAACAATATTATTTGGCCTGCACACACTTGTTGTCCACATGGACTCCAATGTCCTTTTCCTGGGCAGTGATTTCTAATGCAGAACCCGGTATTGTGTAGTTGTAGCTAGGATTATGTTTCCCTGTGTGCATCACTTTGCACTTTTCCATAGTAAATTTCTTCTGTTCATTAATTTGATTTATATTTCACCTTTTGGCCCTTCAAAGCGGATTACATTCAGGTACTGCAGATAGTTTCCCAATCCCCAGAGGATTTACAGTCTAAGGGCCTAATTTCCTACGTCTTTTCTCTCATTCTGTGACTGTCAGAAAGATGTTTAGTAGTAAATGAGAAGCCATACAGAGTAAAGTGACTTGCCTAAGGTCACAGGAAGTAACAGTTGGTTGCAGCCCACTGCTCTAGCTATTAGGCTACTCTTCCACTGCCATTTAGATGCCCAATCTCTAGTTTTGCACGGCCTATCTGCAGTTACTTACAATCCACTGCTATTTTAACAACTTTGAATAATTTTGTGTCATCTGCAAATCAGATCACCTCACTCCTTGCTCCCTTTTCCAGATCATTAATAATTACGTTAAGCAGCACAAATCCCAGTACAGACCCATGCAGGGCAGGCGGAAGCACCAGGCGAGCTAGGCCTGTGCCTAGGATGCCGAAAGTTAGGGGGTGCCGCCGCCGCTTCAGGCAGCAGAATTTTGAAAGAGCAAAAAGTGCCCCTTCAAAATTCTGTGCCCCCCCCCCCTGTGGTGCCACCCTCCCGACACCCCCCTGATAGTCCAGCGGAGGGACCGGGAGCGATCTGCCTCTCCCGGGGCCTCGGCTGCCACTAAGCAAAATGGCGCCGGCTGCCTTTAGCCCCTACCATGTGACAGGGGCCAACCAATGGCACCGGTAGCCCCTGTCACATGGTAGGGGCTGAAGGCCACCGGCGCCATTTTAATTACTGGCAGCCGATGGCCCAGGAGCAGCAGATTGCTCCCGGGCCCCCCGCTGGATCACCAGGTGATTTTATGAGTTTTGCGGGGGTTTGGGAGGGTGGGGGAGTGAGGGAGTGGCAGCATGTGGTCCTCGCCCCTAGAGTCGGGGCTGTGACTGGGGGGCGGGGCTGGGGGCAGTATGACGGAGGGAGGGGGCGGCACAAGGCTGAAGGTGCCTACGGCGCCAATCCCCTTGCACCGGCCCTGGACCCATGAGGCACTCCACTATTGACCTTTCTCCATTTGAAAACTAACCAGTTAGTCCTACTCTCTCTATCCTGTCTTTAGAGCAGTTACCAATCCACAATAAGATATTACATCCTATCGCCTGACTGAGGAGCCATTTTGTACGGCAAACATTAATAATGGTAGCAGTCACAGTTCTGCTGGAACCATTTCCAACAGCAACAGGGAAGAAGCGACTTGGAATCGCTCTTTGCCCTATGAGCAAATTCTCACCTCAGGAAAAGAGGGTTCGGGGGGGGGTTTTTAGCTGCCGACAACATTATTTTTGTTTTCTTTTTATTTTACAATTACGTGAACTTGAGAAGTCATCTCAGGCTGATGTAAATGTGTCCCAGTGACATAATACACTGCTAAATGCTGCAGAGAAACTGGCCCCGTGAATAAAAATTAGACCACACTGGTCTCATTATGTACCATGGTTTTCCAATAATATCAAATGACTTATATTGCTTAGACTCAGAGTACAAATCTCTTTGATCTCAGATGAATCTCTTTACGCTAGTCAGCTTGTAAAGTATAGAGAGGCTGTGGAGCTAGTGAAGAAGTCATATTTTACAGCAAGGGTACAAGCTGCCAGTGATGCATCTCATGAGCTATTTCTTACGGTGAAACATCTTACACAGGTACAGACATCACCATGCAATACATCTGATACACTACTATATATTAACTCCAACAATTTTGCTTCTGTGTTTCACCAGAAAATAGTATCCATTTTTTGACAAGTTTCCTAATGTCATTGAATCATCTATGATACCATCTGTTGAGTTAGAAGACTGAAGGGAGCCTTTTTAATCTGTGCCCAGTAACAAGGTTGCTCAGGTGATTGGCTCTATCAATAGCTTCTCTTTGCATTAAATTCTTGCTGTACAGTGATTCTAAAAGCATTACATAATATTATTTGTATTTATGTGGCTGCAAATATCGATGCTTCTTTGCCTGAGGGTCATCTTCCAGCCACGCTTCAATACGTGCTATTTTGAAAAATTCTAAACTAGACCTGCTGACCTTGGAAGCTATCATCTCATTTAATTTCTGCCATTTTTAGAAAAAGTGATTGAAACTATGGTTTTAAAACAACTTCATGAATTTCTTGAAGAGAATAATGTACTTGATCAGTATCATGTTAGATTTCGGTTTGCACATAATACCAAAACTCTCTTGATCTTTTCACACACAGCTTTGAGAAGTGTACTAGTAATGGGTTAATCCTTTTGAATAGTTCCACAGCATTTGACACTGTAAATCATCAAATACTGTTCTCTTGTCTAAAGAATATAGGGATATCAAGAACAGTATTAACATTGTTTGCTTCTTTTCTGTCTGATTGCTTGCAGAAGGTGAGAATGAATCATCAGACTTTAAACTGGTATCCAGTGCCCTAGGCTCCTGCGATTGTGTGGCCGCAGGAAAAGCAGCATAGTTAGCTGTTGTCACATAATTGACAAGCATAATTGACAATTTGCCATACAATCAACATTCATTTATTTATTTATTTATTCAGTTTCATATACCGACGTTCGTAGGAAACATCACATCGGTTTACAATAAAATATCAAATGCACAATTAAGATACTTTGAATTACAAAATTATAATTGTAAAAATCATAACATACATAGAATTCTTAATAAGAAACATCTAAATAAAAAACAGTAAGAGAAATACATAAAATTAATTAAAAACATCTAAAAAAAAAAAAATAAATAAAAATCAATTACTACGTCCAGGAACTTGAACTATAGGTTTAAGAGAATGTTTGTTGAAAGAGCCAGGTTTTGATCCTTTCTTAAATGTTCTAATGTTAGGTTCAAGTCTTAAGTTTTCTGAAATGTCTTTATGCCAATGCCAGAAGTCTAAGAAGTAAGATGGGAGAGTTAGAGTGTATAGCAGCAAATGATGAGATTGACATAATTGGCATCACAGAGACTTGGTGGAAGGAGGATAACCAATGGGACAGTGCTATATCAGGGTACAAATTATATCACAATGATAGGGAGGATCAACTTGGTGGGGGTGTGGCACTTTATGTCCGGGAGGGTATAGAGTCCAACAAGATAAAGATCATCCAAGAGACTAAATGCTCAGTAGAATCTATGGGGTAGATTTTCAAACCGCGCGATTTGGCCTACTTTTGCTGGCGCATCAGGCGCAAGCAAAAGTACGCTGGATTTTAGTAGATACGCGCGGAGCCGTGCGTATCCGCTAAAATCCGGGATCGGCGCGCGCAAGGCTATCGATTCTGTATAGCCGGCGTGCGCCGAGCCGCGCAGCCTACCCCCGTTCCCTCCGAGGCCACTCCGAAATCAGAGCGGCCTCGGAGGGAATCCTCTAACGCCCTCCCCTCACCTTCCCCTCCCTTCCTCTACCTAACCCACCCGCCCGGCCCTGTCTAAACTCCATCCTTACCTTTGTCGGGGGATTTACGCCTCCCGGAGGGAGAAGTAAATCCCCACGCGCCAGCGGGCCGCTAGCGCGCCGGGATGCAACCTGGGGGCGGGTCCGGAGGGCGCGGCCATGCCCCCGGACCGCCCCGGGCCGTAGCCACGCCCCCGAGCCCGCCCCCGGAACGCTCCCGACACACCCCGAAAACGCCGCTGCGCTCGGTCCCGCCCCCCGACATGCCCCCGACATGCCCCCCTCCGAAAACCCCGGGACTTACGCGAGTCCCGGGGCTCTGCGCGCGCCGGTAGGCCTATGTAAAATAGGCTCACCGGCGCGCAGGGCCCTGCTCGCCTAAATCCGCCCAGTTTTGGGCGGATTTAGGCGAGCAGGGCTCTGAAAATCCGCCCCTATATGGGTAGAAATTCCATTTGTGTTGGGTAAGAGTATATTGATAGGAGTTTACTGCCTTCCACCTGGACAAAATGGTCAGACAGATGATGAAATGCTAAGAGAGGGAAGCAAACCAATTTGGCAGTGCAATAATAATGGGAGATTTCAATTACCACAGTATATTCATGTCAATTAGTCTGGTATACAATGAACCCCAGAATACCTTAAACAATCACGTTGTATCAAAAGGGTATTTAACTTTTGGTGTGTCAATTTATCTTAACATATTGGACCATCATACTACCCGCGGTTTGCAAGTATGTAAACTTGTAGTTTTAACCGCTGGGTCCATAACCCAGATGTCTTTTTTAATTTTTTTATATTTGCAAAAATGTACTTGTTTGTTTTTTTTGTATTTTGTATTTTTCATAAAAATGTGGAAAAAGTACTTCCTTTTGGTGGCTCTACCGCACTTTAAAAGTCCAAAATCCAGAGTTTATGAATGCTCGGCGGTATGCTTTTTTTGCACACTGTACTGGATATCCCCTTTGTAGAAACCGATCAGCCATGTGCCTGGCTTGATTCTTGAATTCCATGCGATTGGTACACAGTTGCCTCAATCTCATGAATTGCCCCACTGGTAAATTGAATTTAAATGTGCTCGGATGAAAACTGTCGAAACGTAATAGATTATTGCGATCCTTAGGTTTATGACGCAAGGTTGTTGTTAATTACACAACAACAACCTTGCATCGTAAATCTAAGGATCGCAATAATCTATTCAAATAGAGAATATTTATTTTTGCCAAAAAGTCCAGAAGATTCAAACCCACAGACTCTGGTCCTGAAACACACAGTGGCATCTTCTGCTATCAGTAGAGCCATTAGAAAATATTGGGAAATTCTACAAGAACTTCACCCTTCCTTTCAAGAACCCATTCGCATTGCTTTCTCTAGAGGCAGAAACATTAAAGACCATGTGGTTCATTCCAGTATATATAACCCTCCAGCAACAGTAGAGAACACAAAAAGCTGTACCAATTGTCTACATTGTCCTTTGAAATCCTCACAGACCACTATAAAACTGCAATCAGGACAGACAGTCCACTTCACCTGTAATTCATCACACATTGTGTATGCAATATTCTGACCATGCCCCTTACTGTATGTGAGTATGACCAAGCGTCCAGTACGCATCCGACTAACAGAGCATAAATGCTGCCTAAAAACTGCAAGAATGGAGGAACCCCTAGTAGCCCACTTCAAGGAATGTAATCATGCCTATACTGCCATTTCATGGACAGTATTTGAAATAGTAACAGCACACTGGAGAAGAGGAGATAGAATTAAACGTCTTCATCAAAATGAACAAAAGTGGATTTTTCAACTCCAATCAATGACCCCACACGGGCTTAACAAAGAGTTTGAATGGATACACTTCATGTGAGTGACAGCTCATCATGCCACATTTACACACAGGTAAAGTATGTAAATTACATATAAGCAGTCTCGTTCTCGCGGTCTCCCCGTTCAAACGTCAACAAGAGGAAATGGCGGCAAGGTCTGGTAAGTCGTGATACCACTGCATCTAACAATCCCTAAGGTTGTGCATTGCATTATTAAGATTTTGTGTGGTGAACAAATAGCTTGAATAACTTTTAATCTCCTAGAGAAAAATGAATTTGGACCTAGAAATAATTGGAAAAGCAATGTGGATTTAAGAGATACACTTCATTCGATAAATATTGCCCGGAGAACACATTGTGAACTGTCCAGTGCAGTCCCTGAAGCAGCAGCCCGCGAAACGCGGACTCGCATTCATAAACTCCGGATTTTGGACTTTTAAAGTGCGGTAGCGCCACCAAAAGGAAGTACATTTTCCACATTTTTATGAAAAATACAAAAAAAAACAAACAAGTACATTTTTGCAAATATAAAAAATAAAAGAAGGCATTTGGGTTATGCACCATTGATTTAAAAGACCCACAGCGGTTAAAACTACAAGTTTACATACTTGCAAACCACAGGTAGTATGATGGTCCAATATGATGGACCCTTGGTCTGACTCAGTATGGCATGTTCTTATGTTAAGATAAATTGACACACCAAAAGTTAAAGACCATTTTGATACAACGTGATTGTTTAAGATTTCAATTACCCCAATATTGACTGGGTAAATGTATCATCAGGACTTGATAGAGACATAAAGTTCCTGGATGTAATAAATGACTGCTTCATGGAGCAATTGGTTCAGGAACCAACAAGAGAGGGAGCTATTTTAGATTTAATTCTTAGTGGAATGCAGGATTTGGTGAGAGAGGTAACAGTGGTGGGGCCACTTGGCAACAGTGATCATAACATGATCAAATTTAAACTAATAACTGGAAGGGGGACAATAAGTAAATCTGCAGCTCTAACTCTAAACTATCAAAAGGGAAACTTTGATAAAATGAGGAAAATAGTTAGAAAAAAAACTGAAAGGTGCAGCTGCAAAGGTTAAAAGTGTTCAACAGGCTTGGACATTGTTTAAAAATACAATCCTAGAGGCGCAGTCCATATGTATTCCACTCATTAAGAAAGGTGGAAGGAAGGCAAAACAATTACTGTCATGGTTAAAAGGTGAGGTGAAAGAGGCTATTTTAGCCAAAAAAACATCCTTCAAAAATTGGAAGAAGGATCCATCTGAAGAAAATAGTTAAGTGTAAAACATTGATAAGACAGGCAAAGAGAGAATTTGAAATGAAGTTGGCCATAGAGGCAAAAACTCACAATAAAAACTTTTTTAAATATATCCAAAGCAAGAAACCTGTGAGGGAGTCGGTTGGACCATTAGATGACCGATGGGTTAAAGGGGCTCTTAGGGAAGATAAGGCCATTGCAGAAAGACTAAATGAATTATTTGCTTCCGTGTTTACTAATGAGGATGTTGGGGAGATACCAGTTCCGGAGATGGTTTTCAGCGGTGAGGAATCAGACGAACTGAACGAAAACACTGTGAACCTGGAAGATGTAGTAGGCCAGTGACAAACTAAAAAGTAGCAAATCACCTGGATTGGATGGTAGGCATCCTAGGGTACTGAAGGAACTCAAAAATGAAATTTCTGATCTATTAGTTAAAATTTGTAACCTATCATTAAAATCATCCATTGTACCTGAAGACTGGAGGGTGGCCAATGTAACCCCAATATTTAAAAAAGGCTCCAGGGGCGATCAGGGTAACTATAGACCAGTGAGCCTGACTTCAGTGCTGGGAAAAATAGTGGAAACTATTCTCAAGATCAAAATCGTAGAGCATATAGAAAGACATGATTTAATGGAACACAGTCAACACGGATTTACCCAAGGGAAGTCTTGCCTAACAACTCTGCTTCATTTTTTTGAACGGGTTAATAAACATGTGGATAAAGATGAACTGGTAGATGTAGTGTATTTGGATTTTCAGAAGGCGTTTGACAAAGCCCCTCATGAGAGGCTTCTATGAAAACTAAAAAGTCATGGGATAGGGGGCGATGTCCTTTCGTGGATTACAAACTGGTTAAAAGACAGGAAACAGAGAGTAGGATTAAATGGTCAATTTTCTCAGTGGAAAAGGGTAAACAGTGGAGTGCCTCAGGGATCTGTACTTGGACCGGTGCTTTTCAATATATATATATATTTATTTATTTATTTATTGGTTTTTATATACCGCCGTTTATCAAGATATCACGTCGGTGTACAGAGAACATATTAACATACGCTTTGGCGTTATAAAACGAACGCCGTAGCTTTATACATAAAACGCATTAACTTTCTACATAGAACAAGATAGTAAGAGTTAAAAAACTATACACCAAAGAATTATATATAGAACAATTATGTAAAAATAAAATAAAATTAATACAGAGAACAACTTAATAATGCGGGGGAGGCAATCAAGGCTTAAATTAAATATGCGTGGCAAAGGGTCAATAATAGATATGACAAATTAGGATTATATATAGCTTAAGATTAGTATTGGTGAATGTATATTAGTATGACAAGGAAAGGTGGGGAGTGGGATAGAAGGAGAGAGAGGAAAAGTTGGGAGAGGGAGGTTGTAACAGGCGTAACATGAAAAGGGGAGGCGATAAGTGTGAATGATCTGGAAAGGAATACGACGAGTGAGGTTATCAAATTTGCAGATGATACAAAATTATTCAGAGTAGTTAAATCACAAGCGGATTATGATATATTATAGGAGGACCTTGCAAGACTGGAAGATTGGGCATCCAAATGGCAGATGAAATTTAATGTGGGCAAGTGCAAGGTGTTGCATACAGGGAAAAATAACCCTTGCTGTAGTTACACGATGTTAGGTTCCATGTTAGGAGCTACCACCCAGGAAAAAGATCTAGGCATCATAGTGGATAATACTTTAAAATGGTTGGGTCAGTGTGCTGCAGCAGTCAAAAAAGCAAACAGAATGTTAGGAATTATTAGGAAGGGAATGGTTAATAGAACAGAAAATGTCATAATGCCTCTATATCCCTCCATGGTGAGACCGCACCTTGAATACTGTGTACAATTCAGGTCGCCACATCTCAAAAAAGATATAGTTGCGATGGAGAAGGTACAGAGAAGGGCAACCAAAATGATAAAGGGGATGGAACAGCTCCCCTATGAGGAAAGGCTGAAGAGGTTAGGGCTGTAAGCTTGGAGAAGAGACGGCTGAGGGGGGATATGATAGAGGTCTTAAAGATCATGAGAGGACTTGAGCAAGTAGATGTGACTCGGTTATTTACACTTTTGAATAATAGAAGGACTAGGGAGCATTCCATGAAGTTAGCAAGTAGCACATTTAAGACTAATCGGAGAAAATTCTTTTTCACTCAACGCACAATAAAGCTCTGGAATTTGTTGCCAGAGGATGTGGTTGGTGCAGTTAGTGTAGCTGGGTTCAAAAAAGGTTTGGATAAGTTCTTGGAGGAGAAGTCCATTAATGGCTATTAATCAAGTTTACTTAAGGAATAGCCACTGCTATTAATTGTATCAGTAGCATGGGATCTTCTTAGTGTTTGGGTAATTGCCAGGTTCTTGTGGCCTGGTTTGGCCTCTGTTGGAAACAGGATGCTGGGCTTGATGAACCCTTGGTGTGACCCAGCATGGCAATTTCTTATGTTCTTATGTTTCATAATTGTGGCCCAGCAATGGATAGAACTCTCTCTCTCTCTAAAAGAGTTAAGATGTGCTGATTTAGGAGATGGAATTGGTAATGACCCATTACTTGCTGATCTAGCGGTTCTTTGAGGGATATGAAAATGTAAGGCAGCATTCATGACCAAAGCTTCCCGGGACTTTAATTCAATTATTGGAAGAAAGCAACAGGGTGCCTGCCTTTGGTCTGTAACATGCTGAGTCCAGCATGGTCCATCCTCTGATGTCTCCTGCAGCTCTGTCTAGGGCCCTCACCAACTCAATAGTATTATAGGCCCAGTGCACAGGATTTCCTCTTGGCACCCTGATGACATCATCCCTAGTCTCTTATAAAAGGAAGCTCAGTCCTTAGTGCAAATGCTTTGGTTCCATGTATTCCTGTGCATTGATGTTCTTTTGTTGCCTTTCTCCTGTAACCTAGCTTGATTCCTGACTGTACCTTGACTGCTGCCTGTCCTGACCTGTTCCTTGCCTCTTGTCTGTGATTGAACACCATCTGCCCTGACCTTGGCCTGCCATTGCACATTGCTCTGCCTGCCTCAACCCCAAGGTTGCCAACTGCCCAGTTTTGGATCGGACAGCCCAGTTTTGCAGCCTGTTGTACAGTTTCTGGTTACAAGGGTAACCAGAGCCTGTAAAACCCGGTCAGGCAAGGCCAGGGGCCAATCGGTGGTGGCAGCCTGGCAGTGCTCCATTCCCCTGCCTGTTTTCGGGGCTCGGTTGCCTCTCCTCCTCCTCTGCCTCTCCCATAGCAGTGCTGCAGTTGTTGCTACTCCGGACTGACCTCCTAGGAGTCACAGAGGAAGAGGAGAGTCGAACCGAGTCCCAAAGACAGGCAGGCAGAATGTGCCTAGGAAAAAAATCAACGCTCAATTTAAAAGGAAAAAAGGCGGAAGGCAGTTGTGTCTGGCCACCCCCCCCCCTCCCTCCCAGCCCCCAAGTGACTGGTCCTGCTCCATAGAAAAGTTGGCAACCCTATGTACAGCGTCCAGTCAGAAGTATTGACCGGACACGGAAAATCCGGATTTTGGAGTTGGCTCCTCCTCTTTCCTACAGCTTCCTGGTTACAGGGAGAGAAAGACAGAACCAAGCGCTGAGCTGTGTCCATGCCCTCTTACCTCCTTTCCTGTGTTGTGATTGGCTGGGATGGGCAGAGCAGGTGAGGCAAGCACAGCCCTCAATTCCCAGCGGCTCCACAGATCTCCTCAGCAATGCCCTCTGGGTCCCTCCTCCTCCCTCACTGAGTGCTGGGCCAAGACCCAAGAGAGGGACTGCAGTGAAGCCAGTGAAGGGTTACAGGAAGAGAGGAGGGGAAGGTGGAGAAAGAGACAATCAGAGTCACAGGTTAGGGAAAGGGGAGAGACAGAGGGGACAGAAAAAAATGGGAGGGAAAAGAAGATAGACACATGAGGCGGAAGGGAGGGAAGAGGCACAGAGGGGGCATGGAAGGAAGGTCACAGGGAAGGGGAGAGGCACAGCAGGGGCCTGAGGGAAGGAGGGAGACATAGAGGGGGAAAGGAAGAAAGAGACGCAAGAGGCACAAAGGCTTTAGTTGTAATAGAGAGCAAAACTGTGAGAGAGGCTGTGGTTGATGTCTTTATGAGGATAGTTGAAATAACATTTTATAAAGCAAAGCATATTGAGGAGGTGCTTGAAAGCTAAGTAATGAGTGGATCAACAACTGACAGTAGTCTGTAATCTTCCCCCAAAAGCATGAAGTTTAACCTTCATCCTACCAACTGGGGTCCAATTGGACCCCATGTACTAATGTGTTTCCGCAATATTGACACTAGAAATTATTTTCAGCCGCCATTTTAGGAACTTGTCACTTAGCTTTTGGTAAGTCTGATTCAAATGTTATTCTAAACTATTCTACTTTATTCTTCCTACAGCAGCTCTTTATTATTTGGGGTCCAATAAGACCCTAGAATTTGTGACTTTCAATTAAGCTAGTTTAAAAATGTATAACTACTGATTCTTTGCATTTTCAGTAGGTAAAAATGTCTACAAGAGGGTCTTCTAGGCAGAAATATGCTCAGTATTCTACTGCAGATGTTCTGAAAGCAATTTTCGAGGATAACATTGACTCTGATTTTGAAGATACAAACAACTCTGATGATGAGGTTGATCACATATCAAAGCAATTAAAAACATAGCAACACCAAATCCGGTTTTCCATATTGAAATAAATAATAAGGCATATTCAATGACAATGATTTTCAAGGTCAATCAACAAAACTGCATGGGGTCCATTTGGACCCCAGTTGATAAGATTGTAATGTAAAATATGTTGGTAGGATGAAGGCTAATAGGGTGTCCATGGAAAACTTGGCCACCCCACTCAACCCTGCCTGTCTGATCATGCTTCTGCCTCCTGATTCTGTTCTGGTGCCTTGGTCCTGACCATCGGCTGCTGTGAATTTACCCTCTAGTCCATGACTCAGTCTCAGCTTTCTCTCTGCTCCTGCCCCTGCCCCAGCCTCTCTCCTGACAAACAGCCTGTAACCAACTGAAGGGGGTTAAAACTGAGCTAAAGCAGATGAAAGAGGAAGCACTCAGCTCCCTAATGCAGCCCCTCTCTTCCTGTTCTCCACCATCTCCTTTCCTGAAGGGAACAGGAAGGGAAGGGAAGGATGAAGTTGGAGTGGACAGAGAAAGCAGTAGGAATGTTTGATCCCTCAAAAATCTCTTAAATCAAACCAAAGATGATTTTGATATAATTCTTGGACAGAGTGATGTCCCTTCAAAAAAGAAATGTCATCTTTATACAAAGATCTAGATGTGTTTTTTGGAAGTCTGAAACTGCTAGTGTCTCATGATTGGCAGAGTGGGCATTAATTTCAATCCATAGAAGACTTGATGACGACACTACCCCTGACAAGTTTCAAACTTGTGTTAATTCAACCCCTTTTTGTTTCTGTTACCATGAGTCCAATATATGCACACATATTTTTCTGTGTAGTTAACAGAATGACAAACTGTTGATGACAAATTTGGGGGGGGTCATTTATCTAAGTGCTATATTACCCAGGTAGAGAGTCCATCAAGCTAGGTTGAGAGAACATTGCACAAATCTCATCTTTGGGTGAGTTTCCTCACTCCGAAGGTAATCAAATCTTCACAAGAGAGCACTGTTCTGTTCGTATGTCTCACTTTGAATGTCAAAGTGGACCCTAACCCCTACACTAATACCTAAACCTCATTTCTTCCCCCCCAGGAGGGTCCTGATAGCTAGGCTGGCTCTCCAGGACTAAACATTGAACCAAACTGAAATAATTTTTTTTTTATTTAAAGTTTATTGAATTTTATATATAATTCAAAAAAAGCAAAAAGGAAATACAAATGTGAATATTCACTATCATAATCTTCACCATAATGCAAAATCAATCAACTCCACATTCCCTAAGGGGAGTCAAGGAGAACAAAGAAAAAGAAAAGAACAAGCTAAAACCAGCAATATATAAAGGAGGCGTACAAGTAGTTATCTTCATTTGTTCAGAAAACAAACCACACAAAACCAGCAAATACAAACTGAAATTAATATTAAATGAACTGAAACCTGAATTAAAAAAAAAAAGAACCGAAGCTAAAATCTTTGCTGTGCACGTCACTCATTGTCAAGTGAATTTTAAAAGCCTGACATGCACATCAATTAGGGGATGTGTGAATATGTTGGGCTGGTGCGCACCGAGAGGATTTTAAAAGCCACACGGATTAGCGCGTAAATGCCGCAGCGCACACAAGTGAAAAGTTTTCAAATAGGCGCAGGGCATGGGCATGGTCTGGGTGGGGCATGGGCGTTCTGGGTGGGGCAAGGGCGTTCTGGGATTTAAACCTGAAATTAGCGTGTAAATAATTATGCACAATGGCGCACTGGGGTCCCCTGCTGCATAACTTTACTTCTGCTATGGATGACGTGTAAGTGATAAAATAAAAAAAAATCTAGGCAGATCAGTAGGGTTTTAAAGGTTGGGGCTAACGGTGGGGGGGTCAGGGTGGAGACAGGCTATTAAATTAGGGGAGTTTGGAAGACCTATCCCTTAACTGGGTGAACTAGTGGCAACAACGTTGGCGAGTGTGCCTTTTAAAATCCCCCCACTTATGCGGTAGAAGCGGGATTTGCTCACACATGCATGTGCCTGCTTACAATTGAGCACATATGTGCACGGGGCCAGCCTGTTTTATAACATGCGTGCATATACACATTATAAAATAGCTGCAATCCTGGTTGCGAGCCGACAGATGAGAGCACACATGTGCCCGCGTGCCGCTTTGAAAGTTACCATCCCTATGTTTATCCTAGTAGGGAGGAGAGGATAGAAGTATAGTATATGATAGAAACGTTCAAATACCTCAATTTTTTAAAATGCACAAGAAGCAAACATTTTTCAAAAGACAGAATGGTCTAGATATAGATAGTCTCACTATGCGATTCCAATGGAGTATACTTGAGAGCAGCATCAGAAAATAAGCCTTAAAAGGAAGGATGGTTGATGTATGAAATGGCTTCCCACTGGAGGTGGCAGAGCCTAATTCAAGAAAGTTTAGGGTAAGCAACGAAGATTTGATTCCTACTTGCAGAGATGGGAAGAGAAAGCCAGAGATCAACTGGGAAACTATGACAATGTAACAGGAATGGAATTGGGCAGACCAGATGGGCCTTGTCATTCTTATCTGCTCTCATATTCTGTTTCTATGTTTTATTTGTTTATTTGTTTGTTTTTATATACCGACATTCGTAGGATACATCACATCGGTTTACAGTAAATGAAATATATGATTCAATAAAGGTAATCACAGTAAAACATAAAATACAATAAAAAGTTCCAAATATCATAAAAGTACAATTAAAATATCATAAAATACAATTAAGCACTATATAAGCGTCTTAATGTTCCAATAAAATAGTTAACTGGGTTATAAGCACAACGAATGAGGAATTAAGTGTATTGACAAATGTTATGTGAATGCTTGTTGAAAGGGCCAGGTTTTAATGTTCTAATGTTCGGTTCCATTTCATAACTGTGGACCTGCAAGTGATATGGCTTTGTCCTCCGGCCCTTAGGTATGCTGATTTGGGGGAAGGGATAGGTAGTGTCCCATTACTTGCAGATCTTGTAGCTCTCTGTGGAGTGTGAAAGTGAAGTGCCGCAGTAAGCCATTTCGTTTTATTGTTGTATAGTGTTTTGTGAATTAATGATAATGTTTTAAACAGAGTACGATATATGATTGGGAGCTAGTGTGGATCTTTTAAAATTGGAGTTATGTGTTCAGAGCTTTTAGGTATTTGTTAGAATTCTAGCAGCTGAATTTTGCAAAAGGTGGAGGCCGGAAGTCCTAAAAATAGAGCATTGCAATAGTCTATTTCTGAGAAAAGGAGTGCTTGGAGAACTGTTCTAAAATCATGATTATGGAGGAGCGGTTTTAATTTATTTTTTTTTTTAGAACATGTAACTTAATTTAATTAGATTATTTATCCAATTTTTACAGTTTAATTCGCTATCAAGCGTGACACCAAGGTTTTTAGCTTCATAAGAGATAGTGTGGTTACTAGCCGCTGTTGTTGTGTCTAATACAGCTGGATTATTTAGTTTGGGACAAAGTATAAGAAGCTCTGTCCTGGCTGAATTTAAGGATAAGCTCATTTGAGCTAAAAGTCGCTTTTTAGAGGCAAGATAAATCTCCCAAAGTTTTATTTCCTTGCTATTCATTAGGTAGTTGTAGGAGATGGGAACAGCAGCACATGAGACAGAATCACTTTCTACCTGCCCCCAGAGTTGTCCAGAATTGGCAGCTCTTGAAATCCCAACCTCATCTCAAGAAAAGTACATTTGGGAAAACCTGGACATCTACTTGTAAATAATCCTATGAAATTCAAAAGAAAAACTAAAAAAGAAAACTGAGCAAAGGATATTGCAAAATAATTCCCTTTAAAGAATATTTAAGCTAATGCAGCTCTCTATTTGCATCAATTAATACTTGATTTTTTTATTATTAACAATTGCCCTATTACTCTTTTATATGATGCCATTAAGTATCGATACTTCAAATTATTGGCAACAACATCACTGTTATACAAATTTAATTAGCCTGGAACTTTGCACTGTATAACTTCTTGTGTAAATTAAACATGAAATTGATTCTATGAGTTGGTAATTTGATTCCCAGTGCTACTGATCACTTCAGGAATTACAACCAATTAGGCATCAGCATTTACATTTCAGGATCTAGGCGTCATTGTGGATAATGTATTAAAATCCTCTGCTCAGTGTGCAGCAATGAACAAGAGAACAAATAGAATCCTAGGAATTATTAGTATTGGAATGGAGAATACAACAGAGAATATCTTAATGTCTCTGTATGGCTCTATGGCATGATTGCACCTTGAGTACTGTGGGTGATTTTGATTACCACATCTCAAAAAAGATATAGCAGAATTAGGAAAGGTACAGAGAAGGGTGACCTCAAGCAAGTGAACGTAACTTGCCTGCGCTCAAACTCAGATTATAGAAAGATCGTTACTTAGCCGCTGAATATCTGGCTACATTCAGCGGTTGCCACCTAGCCGGATAAGTCATTTATCCAGTGAAGAAGTTAGCCAGATAGTCAGTGGGTGGGCAGTGGGCATAACTGGGCAGCACTACAGACTAATCCAGTTAAACTAACCGGATAAGTCAGACCTGCTCCACAGCAGATCTAAATTTACTGGATAAGACTTATCCGGCTAAGTAGCAGGAAATACAGGGATATTCAGTAGCATAGCTGTGCTGCTGAATATTCTGTGTAAGTTAGCCAGATAAGTCTTATCCAGCCAATTTACTTATTAAACTCAAGATCTTTGGGTCAGAGATGTTGTAAACATGTGATTTAACTTGTGTAGTGTTGCATGTACTGATGAAAGTACATAAATAATATGGAGAAGGAAGTTTTGAAACCCCATGGGCAGCTTTCCAAACCATTGGCACTTTATACCTGCAGGCCTCCAGGTGAATTTTCAAAGGGAAACTTAACAGCATGTGTACTTTTACCTGCATATGAAGGTGAGAAGAGCAGGTAGGGGGAGGCAAATTTCAAAGCACATTGTTACACAGATAAAAAAAACTGTATCTGCATAAAAACCAGTGCCAGGACTAGGAGGAGGCGAGAAGGATAGCTGCCCAGTCAACACACCCAAGGGAGCATCATCAGATGGCCCGCGTTTACCAGTGACTATAGCAAGGACACCAGTGCATGAGTACACAGGGCTCTTCCCCAATGACTCTATTGACCTGCGTGTGTCAAATCTCAGGCAACAGAGACCAGCTCTGATTCCTGCTCCAAACTTTCCTTTCCCAAGAGGTGTTCAGGGAATAGAAAGGGAGGGGTTAAGCCTTGAGTAGAGAGAGCAGAGATCAAAGCAATCTCTGTAATCCACCCTCCCCTGATGCCAATGCTAGCAGGTGCTGCTTTTGCAGGTGATACTGCATACCAGCATTTTTTAGATGCCCCACCTGCTTCACTTAACTGATATCCTTCCTGAAGTGAATACACTGAGCAAAGTGTGGGTTCTCCCTCACTTTAAAGTACTTCCAGACCAGACATTTCTTCTGTGATCCTTTCTCTATATTCTTGAAGGCCAATGCTGGTACTAGAGTTGAAGTACAGTGTGAACCCTGAGGAAAAATTTCAGGAGCATCACTCAAGCATAACCTGCGCTGCCTGCTCTTTCTGGGAATTGATCTCAAAATCATCAGTATCATCGCTCTCTCTCTCTCATCAACTCACTGTAAGCTAAGGAGGTCAAATTCAGTAGGCCAGTTAGTGGACAAGTTTTCTGGCCAAAGTTAGCTAGATAACTTGTCCTGTATATTCAGTGGAATAAACATCCCACTGACTACACCAGCCTAAAGTTATCTGGCTACATACAGCTGGTTAACTTTAACCCTAACAAGTCAGCATTTGAATACAGCTGGTTAGGACTAAAGTTATCTGATCTTGTTTGGCTGAATAACCTGCCACTTGACTGCATATCTTCAAAAGATATCTTTTTAAGTAGTCATCCTTTAAAAAATAAATTAAAAACAAGGTCCTCCCATCCCGATTCCTACCCACCCACCACAAAAGTCCAATACCTCCCCCTGCTGGCCAGGCCCCCCTCAACCCCCTGAAATTTAAAAATAAATCAGTTTTAGGCACCAGCCAGGCACAGCCCTCCCCTCATCCTCTCTGCTACATATATGACCCAATATTGCGTCCTCGGCTGCCCCAAAAAACTCTCCCCATGCCACCACCCTCCCTCTGTAGCCCTCCCACCTACCCAGTACATAAAATGTAAGCTGTCATTGTAAGCTTATGCGTCCAGCGTTTTTACTAGAGTAACACTGGAAGTGCTCAGAATCAAATTGTACTACAATCCCAGGATAAAAAAGGGGAACCCTATTCAGGGACCGGGTGGATGGAAGGGCTACAAAGGGAAGGTAGCAGTGTGGGAGGGTTGTTTGTGGGTGCTGAGGAGGCAATATTCAGTGGGATATTTAGCAGTGAGAGCGGAGAGAAGGCCGGGCCTGGCCAGTGTTATAACTGATTTTTTTTTTAATTTTGTTGGGTTGGGGAGGTCTATTGCAGGAGGGTGGTGGTTGAACTTTTGTGGTGCAAGATGGAATTGGGCCAGGAGGCCTATGATTTTTTTAAACAAAGGTTGACCACTTAACTAGATATGTTTTGAAAATATCCAGTTAAAAGGCAAGTTACCTGTCCATGTAAGGCAGGATAACTTTAGGGGTCTAAAGTTATCTGGCTATCTTAGCTGGATATATCTGAAATTCAGTTAATTTAGCCAAATAACTTTGGTGTACCTCTTTTATAACCAGCTAAATGATAGCTGAATAATAACTTATCCAGCTATAATTTAGCTGGATAAGTAACCAAATATGGCAAACTTGCAATTTATATTGATAATTTGTGAGTTATCCATCTAAATGGTTTTTAAATATTGACCTCCAAGATGCTACTGACTAAACTTCCTAAATTCTCTTTAGCTACTAACTCTTCAATAGCTTCTGATTCATAGAATCCCTGACAAGATTCTTCTTCAGAATCAGTTGGTGAAAATACTGCTTTCATTGTCTCAGAAGTAGTAACCAAAGAGAAGTGTGCTGCTGGTTTTAGGCACTACACTTCTGATAACTCTGCCCTGCTAGTGCTAGCCTTGGATGGCTCGCCCACCTTTTCCCTCTGCTCCAAAATGGGAGAGGAACATATGGCATTGGGATATGCTCTCCAATTTTCAATTTCTTTTGCATTGAGCTGCCTTCCTCTCATGCCATTCTGGAATTTAAAAAGTCTCTATTCGATTTAAGTGCAGTACTGTCATTTTTACTGCTGCCCCTGCCAAAGTTGCCAGCCCTGCCAACCTCCCCTCATCTTCCTTTTCCTGACATGATGTAATTTGTTGAAGTGCACTGTCTACTGGGGATCTAGATATTACTAATGATACTGTAACTATACTGTACTGTAACTACACTCCTACTCACAGTACCACTCACTGTATGGTGAAATGTCTGTCTGTCTCTCTCTCTCTCACACACATACCAACATTATATACAACATTAACAACATTAACAGACCAAAAAGGACAGGCAGCCTGGTAAGATTCTCACCTTACTGATTTCCAAATAAACAAAGACAAAAAAATTACTAGCACTGATGCAAATGCAATCTCCACACTGTCTCTCACCCTGACCCTCCTCCAGTGAAGAGAAAAATCAAAATCAGAAGCAGTACATTACCTCTCTTTCTGGCACAGTGAGCATGTTAGACCACTGCAGCACAGAGAAGAGCAGAACCAGCCCTTTATCAGTGTCAAATCCCAAAATGTGTAAGTATTTTTTTAAAACTGATTGAGAGCTTCAGTAATGCCACTTCTCCCCAAGAGCTAGAGAGGAAATACAGAGCTTCTTGGACATGGTCAGACTTTACAGTGGGAGGACATCAGTATAACCTGATCCAGATAGCAGCTATAGGCTAGTTAAGAGGATGTTGCACCATGATTTATTTCTCCTCTAAGTAGTCTCCTTGCTACGTTATCCTGTCTCAGGTCTACAAAATGGTGTGCTCACACAG
Organism: Rhinatrema bivittatum; assembly: GCF_901001135.1. Classification (NCBI taxonomy): domain Eukaryota; kingdom Metazoa; phylum Chordata; class Amphibia; order Gymnophiona; family Rhinatrematidae; genus Rhinatrema; species Rhinatrema bivittatum. The sequence continues at coordinate 561,077,402 of NC_042617.1, read as the reverse complement.
GCAAGGGTTGGTTGCTATATTTACAGGTTGTGTTTTTCTCAACAGAACACAACCAAAGACTTCAATTGGCCATAGAAATGAATGGGAAATGTAAACAAATGGGACAAAGATTATTGTTCATTTGTGGGACTCTCTCCATTCATGTTGGGCAACCACAAATGAAGCAAATATGGGAACATTGTTGTGCTTGGAGGTGGACCCTTGTCCTGGAGCAGTAGAGAATGGCTTCCTGGTAGGGACCAGGAAGCACCTGCCCCCATGGGGCGGAGCACAGGAGGAGACAGAGGCTAGGATGAGCTTCACCACTGGAAGCCCGCGGTCCCCCCGGGAGGAGCCCATAGGGACCCAGGCTGCTTGGACTTAGGTGAGCCTCACAGGGTCTCCCAGAGAGGAAGCGTGCCCACGAACAGCAAGGGAGTGCAGTTGGAAACTAGGCTGTAGGTCTGGAGGAGCAAGGAAGGCCAGTACAGTGTAGGCGATGACAAGGCAAGGGACAAAGCCAGAATCAGGAGACGTGGTCAATGGCAGCCGGGATCAGAATCTTAGGATCAGTCCGAGGAGTAGTCATCGAAGCAGGGGTCAGGTTCCAGAGGTCAGACAAGGTCACAAGGCAGGCAGAGGTCAGGATCCAGGCAGCGAACAGAATGGTCAAGGAGCAGGCCGAGGTCAGTACCAGAGAGACAGTCTGAGAGTACTACCTGGGATGACAGGACAGACAGACACTGGAATAGAAGGACGATAGAACAGAAGGAAGCTAGAACAGTAGGATGCTTGAACAAGGTTGGAACAAGACTGGAACAAGACTGAAACAAAACTGGAACAAGACTGAACGCGGAGGCAAACTATTACACTTACAGTGCCGACCCGATTGCCAAAGCAAGGAAGTGCATGCAGGGAATTCCTTATATCGTATGTTCAATCAGGGTGCGCCGCGGAGCTAGGACCCGTCCCATGCCCTACAAGAGGCCGGGTGGTCCATGCGCGTGTGTGTAGGGGTGTGGCCAATGCCACTGGGGATGCTGAACTCCAGCGTGAGGCCTGGTGCGCAGTGGAAGGCCCGGCGACTACTGCCACGGGACGCCGAGGCCTGGAGGAGCTCGCAGCTGCCACTGGGGAGGCCGACCCATCACCCACAGAGGAGCCAGCGAGGTGAGTAGGCCCTTGCGCGGGCCAAGAGCGGACGGGGCATGCAACAAACATTCCTTATGTGCATTCATTTTTAAATAAAATAAAAAATACAATGGCACACTGGGTTTTTATTTCATTTTTTTAACAAATGAAATAATTATTTTAAAAAACTCTCAAAAATGTTTTTGTTGACTTTTATTAATATCCCCAAATTGTTCCCCATAAGCCCCCCTGCACCCCATGCCTGTCCTCAGAGGCATCTTATACCTTTCCTGGGAGACGACAAAATGGCTGCTGGCACTGATAAGTCTGTTCCTGGCCTGGCAGATGAGGCGGCGATAGCAGCATTAATGAAGGCAGTTACCATGGCATTGTCGGCTAAGTTAGACAAAATATCTGAGAAAATTACTAACTTGCAAACGGCATTTGCTAAACTTCCTCCAAGGATAGATGCCTTAGAATTGTGTATCGCGGCAGTGGAGGATGAGGCCTTAGTGGCAGAAGGCAAGCTTCACAAAATGGAGAAATTATTGCAGGCTCAAGATGATCAGATAGACGATCTTGAGAATCGATCCCGGTGAAATAATTTGCGTTTTATAGGACTGCCTGAGTCGATTCAGGATCAGGACTTGACTGACCAGCTCCTACAGTGGCTGGTCAGTCAAGTCCTGATCAGCCTTAGGTATTCCAGACCAACTTAGCTCGTTAAAAATCGAGCAGGCCCATCGTCTGGGAAACCGAACGGGGCCAAATCAGTGGGCTCGAGTCGTTATCGCTCGAATTCTCGACTACGCCGACCGACAACGTATATGGCTTGCCTCTCGCAAAATACCAATCCTCAAATATCACAATGAGCAAGCACGAATTTTTCAGGATTTCTCAGCCCGTGTAACGGCGAAATGGAAATAATTCGGGCCCGTGTGTACGCAACTCGCTGTCAAACAAGTGCGGTTTGCTCTCCAATATCCTGCTAAACTGCGGTTCTGGCATAATGGGCAATCGCAGGCTTTTGAGACTGTATCTGAAGCTCAGAAATATCTCCAGAAGACCTTCAATACTTCGGCGGAGTGAAGCTGCGCTGCATAGCTGAGGACATTATCAGCGGATGTTATTTAGGGAAGCTGACGGATGCATAAGTTTGAATTCTATATTGGTTCTTTCTGGTTTAACCTGGGTTCCAACAGCTTTTAGTGTATCTGTGATACCTTCAATGTCTACATGTCGACACTCCGGGTGCAGGTTATGGAGTTTGCGGTATGGCATCTGGCTACCTGACCTTTGCCATCTTTTTACTAAGTCATCGGATGCAGATTGAGGAACCCGGTGATTTAGCTTTAGATCGGTAATTATGCACGAATCCCAGCTGCCATACTTACCATAAGGATGTATTATTCTTATTTCAGATCTTCTCTTAGAAGCCTTATACTTGTTCATAGATTTTGTTCAACTGGGAACTGTCACCTGACCACAGAGATTGACTCCAGCTCTCATTACAGAGTATACAAGGGACGGTGTATGGATGTTATATGGGGACTCAAGACAGGGAGTGGGGAATGTCTGGGAAATCAGGGAGGGGGGTTAGACACCTGAATGTTTGGGGAACAATTTTTGGGGATATGTTCCCTCCAAGGCCGCTCCGATTTCGGAGCGGCCTTGGAGGGAACATGCAGCTCGCGCTGGGCTCGGCGCGAGCAGGTTGCACAAATGTGCACCCCCTTGTGCGCGCCGACCCTGGATTTTATAAGATACGCGTGGCTACGCGCGTATCTTATAAAATCCAGCGTACTTTTGTTCGCGCCTGGTGCGCAAACAAAAGTACGCGCTCACGTATTTTTTAAAAATCTGCCCCTTAGCATTTTTGCTACATTCACCACATGGGACCCTCCCCTTATCTGCCTCGCATAGTCTAGTGGCTGACGGATTGCGAAGCTGTTGGAAGTTTCTCTGACTATTTTTACACTTAGAATGGAAAGTATCCTACTGCCTACCTTTACTTAACAATCCCGATTTCCCCACAGGTATACCTGCCAAAACTTTAGTAAGGCTCCAAGAAAAAGGAATTGTTGATTTGCTCCCATTCATGGACTTGCAGACTAACTCTATCCGCTCCTTTGAGTATTGTTGTCTTCATCTCAACTTACTTTCCTCTGACTATCTTACTTACTTACAAACTCGTAGCTATATACAGACTTGTTTGTTAAATTGCAAAAGGGAGGTTACTAATGGTCCTTTTCAGAGATTTTTGTATATTAACTCGGCCAAGCTGGTAAAACTTTCTATGTACTACAAATTTTTGCATGATACCTCCCAATATAACATATTATAGCTCATGCTCCTCAGCATGGTCTACAGACTTGGTACAGGATGTGTCTGTAAAGGCACTAAGAGCGAGGACTCAGATGACTCAGAAAGTAGCACTTAGTATGTCCATGCGAGAAATGCACTTTAAGGTATTACACAGATTAATAATTTGGCCTCGTACAGCATTTCTGGCAGGCATTACTACTTCTGGAGCATGTCTTAAATGCTCTCAACCAAATGCATCATTGTTACATTGTTTATGGGACTGAGCTTCAAGTCAGATTTTTTGGTCGAAGGTTCTTCAGCATTATTCTAACCATTCTGCTTACGCTGGGACGTGGAATGCGCGGTTCTGCCTGTTGGGGATCTCAGTTCAGCCACATTCAAAACCAGACTCATCACAGTTACTCCTACATAAGAGTCGACTAATAGCACTCAGAATTATTTTATGTCATTGGATATCCATGACTCCTCCATCGCTTCGAGAGTGGATAGATGCTATGCTGGAACTCTATCTATTAGAACAAAAGTCAATTGCAATGACATCCAAAAAACAGCAGATGCGTTTCACAGCCATTTGGACTCCATTTATTAAATCCCTACCTTCATCTGCACATATTCCCACAAACAGGACTACCAATCACTATCCCACATGATGGATCATGATGGAAGATAAACAATCACAATCATAATTTTTATTATCTATATAAATAAAAATGTTAAATAGTTTGTACGTCATCGCTAGACTCGCCAACCGCTTAACCGAATGCGTTAAGATTTGCACACAACATTCACTTCCCATACGGGAAGGATCTTATACACTTACATTACATATAGGTCACACCTGTGACAGGTAATACAAGTTTTAAAATTGCTTACACAAAACAGCGACATCTGGTGGCCGTCAGCGCAAGCGCAACCTCTTACACCTTTCACACACACTCACACACCACACCCCACCCCCACACAGGGATATTGTCTTTCATTCACACTCCCTCATAACACACAGAAATCCACACTCATCACACCATACACCCCCACCCACACGCCTGCCAATGTCACTTACTTCACCCACCCTCCCAAAACACACCAAAACACGAATTCCTGGCTGCTACATTGGGAAGCCACGCATTTCACACACCCTCCAAATTTAAATTAAAGTACCCTCTTCCACACACCCACGCACTGCACTCCGATCACACACTACACCTGATACAAGTCCGTGCTTCTCCGCCGGCACCACAGGAACAGTCCAGGACACATCGCATTCAGTAGGACCGTCGGATGCCAGCAACCAAAATGGCGCCGGCGGACCTTGCCCTTACTATGCTATACGGAGACAACAATGACGTCGGTACACCATGTGACATACTAAGGGCAACAGCCCGTCGGCGCCATATCCTCAGCGGACATTTGCCCTTACTAGGTCAGGAATCATGACGCACCACTTTCATCGGTGAAGTTTTGCGACATGGCAGCCGGCGGAACAAACCCTAGCACACACCCTCGCCACCGGCTGGCAGTTTACACAGGTAGCCGGGGAGGAGCACGGTGGGGGACTGTTCTTATTTTCCGCCGCACGTTTTTCACTGGGGGGGGCACTCATTCTCCACATCTCCCGAGAGGGGGGCTGTAGCGTGGGTTGCTCTATTTCGCCGGGTTTGGGGGGGGGGAGGGCCAGGAAGGTGTGCTTGCATATTTAAACTATTCTTTGCTGGTGCTGTTCATTTGGGGTAAAAAAAAACAAAAACCACAAACTGTAACCTTTACTGCTCTGTTCTGTTTTTTCAACTTAACCAGGCTCAGCTACTGCACCAATTGCTTTCAAATTTGGACACAACCTTGCTTTCACTTTCGGCAAGGTTCTTCTCTATCTAGATTACATAGATGTCACACGGTTACAGAAAAAAACATGTTTTTACATGTGTGTGGGGAAAACAGTGACATCTGTTGGACAGACATGCAACACACGCTATCTACCTTGGGAAATGAAGCTGCTGTACTGCGCATGCGCGGGCGGGAGCGCACGTCGGGCACAGCGGGACCAACATGGTGCTGGGAGGGGCAGCAGCGGTGCATGTCTAATTGACATATTCTCCCCTCCCCCCCCCCCCCCCCCCCCCCCCGCAATATCAATATAACTTCTTATTTCCTATTATTCCCACCTTACCCATTTCCCCAGAAACAATAAGCCCCATGGCATAAAACTCTTTTATTTATAAAAGGCCTTTAATGCTAGCACTCTGACTAGCCATTGATTATTTTATGTATATTTAAAATTCATTTTTATTTCGATTATTTCTATGTTTTATTTTATCCTTGTAAACCGTTTTGACAAAAATTTATTTTTAAAAAACGGTATATAAATGCTTTTAAATAAATAAATAAATAAATAAATAAATGAAAATGATTACAAACAAAAAAAAAAAGAAGCAGCCTTATTATAAAAGGGCGAAACTCAAGCCTTGAGTTGGGCAAAGTCTTAATAAATATTTTTAAACGACAAAAAAAAAAAAAAAAAAGGTTTTCAGGTATGGAGAGCAGTGAATATTCCATCCTTATTAGTTTAACTTATTGGATGTCTGCCATTTTGAAATAATTTATTGTTGTTTTGGACATTTTTTAAAGTTTGTATGAGTTCTTAATTATCAGATGTTATTGTATTCCTTAGATCATTAGAAAAAGAATATTTCCAAGTATGGTTGACTAATATCATTGATCTATATTCCTTGATTTTATTTATTGATGAATGATTTATGAGGACTGGTGATGTTTCTGTTTCTCCATTGCTGCATTGCATACAAAGTCTGACTTGTGGTTTCCAGTTCAGTTTCTGTTTATAGTCTGTTTATGCTGAATTTGGTGAGAGCGAGTCTGTGTTCTGCACGTTTAATTGAGGTGGGGTATTCTGTGTTAAAAAAAAAAAATGAGGGGGCGGCACAGTCATTGTTCGCACAGGGCAGCAAAAATGCTAGTACTGTCCCCGTTTCCATGCAAGGTTGGTAACCACTGCATACCGTTCTATGTACACATTTTTTGCACCCAAAAACTGTGCCCACAACTGCAAGTACAATTGTTCGCCTTACTTATGCGCACCTCATTGCATCAGGGCCTTAGAATATAAAACCTCTAGATTCAGGGGAATATCTACAGCAGGACTTTCCAAAGTGTGGGTCGAGACCCCAAATGGGATCACATAACCTTCAGCTTGGGTCACAAGTGCCTCAAAAGGCCATACTCTTTAGGCACCGGCAGCAGCAGCAGCATTACAATAGTAGTAGAAGTCAGCATGGGACCTTTGAGCCAGTATGCTTATTATGCCAGGCCCTCACTGGTCCTGCCCTTGTGTGAGTTTCTGTGGTGAACAGGAACCCCTGCATGAGGAGGGATCAGAGCCACTGCAGGGCACTTGCACTGCCCCACAGGCCCTGTGTTGACTTTCATTGCTAATACTTCTGCCTGCAGAGATCACCATCGGGCTTAGGACCAGCCATGAGGAAAGGGAAGGGATGAGTGTGCATGAGCCAGTGGCCAACCAAAGAACCTACCCAAGAGAAAAATGTTGCTCTTGTCATCAGCCTGCCCTCCTTTCTCACCAGTTTTCACCCACCTTTGGACTGGGGCCCAGGGAGATGTTTAGAGAAGGAGCTGCTTGAAGGGAGGGATCAGATGGAGGAGGGATTTGAGGATTGGATCAGCTAGAGAGGGATTGGCTGTGAAGGGTGATAAAAGAAGATTGACTGGTGATGTAATGTTGGAGCTGGGGGGGGGGGGTGAGAGAAGGATTGGAGAGGAAGAAGGGAGGCTGGAAGGTGAGAGAGAGGGGTGAGAGGATGGGTGAGAGGGAAATAACAGGATCAAGTTGGGGATTATAAGAAGGGCATGGGAGTGAGAGAGGATCACCTGGAGATACAAAAAGAGCTGAAGGAGGTGGAGAGGTAAGAGGAGAGGAGCTGGGGGATATAAGAGGGTATCAGCTGGAGGGGTGGAGTTTGAGAGAGAGGGGTATGCTGGAGGGGAGGGTGGAGATTTAAGGAAGGGGGCAGGTTGAAAGGGGGAAGATTGACAAAGTAGATCAGTGAGATGTGTGGTGAGGGTGAGAATGGAAGATTGTTGGCAGGGGACCACAACCCTGCTAATTGGTTGTCTTCTGGGGTCATGTGAATTTTTGAAATGCTAAAATGGGGTCACATTGGCTAAATGTTAGGCAAGCCCTGACCTACAGTCTGAATGCAATCTGCTGTAAAGTGGCTGACTAGTCCTGTAAGGCAGACTGTAAATCATTGACCTGATTTTCAAAAGCATCTGCATGCAGAAAACTTGGTTTTGTGTGCATGAATGGGCTTTTGGAATAATGACCCGGGGGGGCAGGTTATGTGTGTAACAGCGCATGCAGAACTGCTTCCATGTATACCTTTCCATGTCCTGGGAACAGGAGTGGGGATGGGGGCAGAGCTAGGATGGGGAAGCCATACATTTTTCAAGTATGCACGGAAATGTGTGCTCCCGAGCAGGCATTGCTGATTTTCAAAACAAACTTGCACATGTGAGCCCATGTTGAAAATGTAGGCTGATGTCCATATGTGCTTTCTATATGCAGACTTCATCTCTGCTCAGGCTGTTATCAAATTACCCATTAAATTCAAAATAATCCTTATTAGGAAGTAATTTAGTATTACAAAGTTCATTTTCTTTTGATTTGTGCTGGACGCAGTTTTATATTTCCACTTCTTTATTAGGAGATGTTGCCTTACTCTAAATACACCTCAAGTTTGTATATTTTAATACATCAGAAATAAAATAATTATTGAAAATATTATTTATACTAGCCTTTATTTTGGCTTTTGAAGATTGAGCTACTTTTCGGCTTGGGACTTCCTTTTCCCCCAGGTTACTTGGGCAAATTTTTGGCAACAATTTTTCTTACTTTGGGCTAGAAACACCATTTCAAATCTGGCAATATTGGCCAGGGCCATAATTCACCCGAGGCTGAGTCTCAAGGAAGTAGTGCAGCCCTGTCATTCCTCCCTCTCCTTCCTGCTTTATGAGTGACTACCAGCATAAAATGTGCAGACTATAATTACGAGTATCACCTAGTTCATTTATACCACAAAATGCAATGACAAAATGTTGCAATACTTAAAAGTTTTGAAGAGGCGTAAATTGCCAAAATGCTAAGGTTTCATCACACAGTGCATGCTATTCTTATTACAGAGCTACATGTGAAGGTGATCAGGGTTCAACCTATCACCATCCCTTAGGTCCAGATATTTGGATTTTGGGCTGCATTTCATTTGAAGCTGGCATTTATCTTGGTCTCATTTTTTTGCTCTGTAGCTAGTTTCATACTTCATATTACCTCCTTCACTGCTGTAGAAAGACTGCAGCAGGAACACCGATGCACCCCTCAGGCAAATAATAAGGATGTAACCTTCTGGTCCTTTTGACATAACCTGCAAATCATGTTAACACTGAGAATTAGAATAATCCAGTCTCCTAAGGCCAGAAAATCTGTCAGATGGGTCACAGAGGCTCATGTTAAACTTTAACCTTCAGTGGGTCAGTGATCCAGAAGGTAGCACAGATGAACTGAACCAAGGTGGACCTTCCAGGATGCAGAAGACACTCAGATCTAAAGGGAACCAGCTCACCCATTCCAAAATAAATCATATAACTAATTTTGGATCTTCTCACCTACCTTTGGAGCTCTTTAGCCCCTAAAACTGCATCAACACAAACGAGGGAAAAACGCTTTAGCACATCTGGACCCAAAGTCACCCTCACTACCGGGTTTGATTATTTTGCATTTACTGCTGTCTGTAACTTTAAATCTACCAGATGTTTGCTGCTTATTTGTCTAGTTTTTCTTTTTCAGTTTTTAAATTTCGGTTACTACTCCTTAAAAAACTAAAAATACAAAAATTCCGCCCTTGTCTGCCATTTGGTACGATTGACCAGATGATGATCTTTGTTGAGTCCGGGGACAACGGTAGGGCAAAGCCCTGACTGTAACCGAAGGAAAGAATGAAAGGGTCGCCGGTTTTTCCCAGCAACGCGTTTTACAAACCGTGAGGCGGTAGAGAGAGCGAGCGAGCTCGCCGGTCTTTGCTGTCCCTCTCTGTAAGCCTTCCCACCCCTTCTGATTGCTCCCACCCCAGCTTACTTCTCATCTGGGCTGCCCCCCCCCCTAAGAAGACCTCCCCCACCCTTCCTGCGCCGCGCTCTTTTCGGTAAAACCTAAGCAGTGCCCGCTTCCGGGGTGGGGGAGGCGGGGGAGGGCGTCAGCTCTGCCGGCAGAAAGGCGGCGCTTTTTTCGGATTTCGCTTGCCGCCCCGAATGGAGGAAGGAGCCGGGCTGCAGGCGCGTGAGCCGGGCTGGTACGGCCCCCTCCCCCTCCCCCTTCTTGTCGACAGTTTTGAAAGTGAGGCGGCTAATTTCGTGCCTGACGAGGAAGGACGGGCTCGTTTCCTCGGATGCTGCTATCAGCAGAGCAGCTCCCCCCACCCCTCTCTCCCAGGGAGTCCCTGAACTCTTCGCGTTACTGGCAGGCAGACAAACCCTCGCTGACAGCCATTTGTGGCCCAACTATGAAACGCCATCTGCCGTGCTTGGAGGGCGGGAAGAGCTCCAGCAAAGGCGCGGGCGCTGCCAGCCAGTGCTTTCCGGGGGAGGAGGGTGGGCACCCGGCGGGCTCCAGGCCCTGCCGAAGCAACGACGGAGAGCAGCAGCCCGGGCGCTGGACTGCAGTGCGAGGGAACCGAACCGAAGCACTGCGCGTCCAGAGGCGAAGGAGAGGAGGAAACGATGGAGCCGCGCACGTGGTGAGGAGATGGGGGGATGGGAACCTTCGCTCTCATCCGTGGCTTTGCCCGGGGTTAACAGCAGTGCCAGCCAAAAAAAAAACAAACAACAACAACAACCACAAAAAAAGTTGCAAACGTCATTCTTGACATTTTATAAAGGAGAGACTGTGCACTCCCCTCCCCCGATCATCCTAGGACGCACGTTCGCCGTATTTTGTCAAAATGTTGCCAAACGGAGGCGCAGTCACGGAAGAAAAAGTTTCACGTCTGGAAAGTAAACATCCAAGTTGGTAGAAGGGGGAATCATTTGCGCTCCATTTAAATAAGGCATGCAGCCAAGGCCATATGCCAAGCCTTCCCTCCGTGCCCCCTCCTCTTCTCTCCCTTCTGGTCAGAAAACCAAGCTTTCATTTTAAGAATTCTTAATGGTCCTGTGTCTCATGATTAAGTAATGAGAGCTGGCATCTCCGTATAGGAAGTTAAGCTGATCTTGCAGTTATCCTTGTGGGCCCTGGCAGACCATTAAAAATGTTTTCGAAATAAAATCTGCAAACAAAAATGCAAGCCTTGATATCACGGCTTTCTGCCACGGTAGACAAAAGTCTAAGGGGTTTTTTTTTTCTTTTCTTGCATGAACTTGCTGGAATCTCACAGGAAAAAAAAACAAAACTTTTGAGAGGTGTCCTCATTCTTCCTGTTCAGTGCAGCAAGAAAAAGAAAAAGCCCAGAGACGCTGTGATGTCCATAATCAAATATATCTCACATAGTGGGCCTGATTTACTAAGGCTTTTCTCCCATGTTGTGTCTATGGGAAAAATGCTTAGTAAATGAGGCCCTTAGAATGTTCTTCTGTTTAATCCGAGTACTCTTATAAAGGCGAACAAGTTCAAGCTAAGGTGAAAACACGATTTTTTTTCACCATTTTCCATTTTACAGTGATTGAGAGAGAGAGATGTGTGTAGTTTAGCAGGTGCAGACTGAAAAATAAAACACACACACACATATACACATCAAAAAATCATGCAGACAAAAAAACCCGACATGGACGCCACCCATCATCACCACCACCAGAAGCTGGATTCTGTAAGCATGCAATGCAATGCTGGAGAAATAGAAACAGGCAAGCATTTCCTCCTGAGCAATAGGCAAAGACAGGCAGAGAAAAAAATGTCTGGAAATACTCTATATAATTCTTCAGGAAATGGGAGAAACAGAAGCTTTAGCAGCATAGTATCCATATGGTGCCACCAGGCCAGAAACCTAAAATGACCAGAAAGCGTACTGAATATATCACCTTGTTATTTCTCTTCTGTACTTTGTGATTATGTATTGCTCTTACAGTACACACACACACAAAGTGACATGCCAAAAAAAGCTTATTGAATCTTAGCGCTGGAAAGCTACTCCCAGATTTATTTATTAGTACAATGAAAAGGTGTCACCTACAATGTAATCGTTCTGTCTGTACAGAATGTTAATACTATTACTACTAGGTACAATTTAACATTTCTATAGCGCTACACGACATACGCAGCGCTGTACAAACACACAAAAAGAAGTCCCTGCTCAATAGAGAGCATTCCTGTTTTGAACATAACCAACAAGGACTTAGCTCCCCTATTTCGGGAGGTCAGAAAAATAGTTATACTCAGGTTTTGAAAGGGAGAGAGGGAACGAAACATTTGGAAAACAATTACGGTGTTTCTTTCATATAATGTTAATCATTTTTATAGAGAGTTGAAATAACTCTCCTGTTTTAACTGATTTTGAGGGGATCCTTATTTCCGTGGCGCGTCCTAATCTCTTGCTTTGTTATACTCCCTGCCCTGGTACGTTGAAATCCATCTGTTAGGCAAATACGAAAAAACGTTCGGCCGAAAACAAACGAACAAAACAATTCCCCGGAACGGGAACAAGTGCATGCGGTAGCGCCTTCTGGCTCATTCCCACTTCAGCTTAAATCGAGCAGGCTCGGAACGCCCAGCGCTGGCCCTGCAGCCTTCCTGCCTGTGGCAGCGCCCTCTAGAGGGGGGACAGCGTCCCGGCCACCAGCGGCTGCCAGCCTGCACCCCCCCCCCCCCCCCCCTCGCTGTCCTCTCCAGAGGATAAATCAGGCCCCGTCCCTGCCTGCAGTCTGTGTTGTGGGAAAGTGCTCCCTGTTTGACTTGGATCACACAGGAGGGGCCACGGTGACCTGTGCCTGGGGACAGAGAGCAAAACCCAGCATCGGGGGAGCCCTTATGATTTAAATATGCTTTCCCTTATGGCCCTGCAATATATGGAGGCGGGGGATGAGGGGAAGGGGCAAATCTAAACATTTGTCTGTGGAATCAGGTGATGATTGGACCTCTGCTGTCTCGAGGGGGGGGGGGGGGGAGGAAACTGGCCCCGAGCACCTGCCACCTAATTCAGTTTCAGACCTGACACATTTAGCGAGAGTGGGCTGGCATAATGGAGTCCATTCATGCTGTCAGTGGAGTCAATAACTTATCCCCAACTGCTTTTGTTTCGGGGGGGAGGACGACGGCAGCGCCTCTCTGATCGGGCCGAGGTACTTATTCAAGTAAAATTTATTTTCAATTGCAGGGCCCCTAATGCAACTGGCACAAGCCTTGCTTCGACAGGGAGCCTTTCCGCCCGAGGGGGGAAACTATTGTTAAAGTTTCTGCCCATTGTCTGGCTCCTTTCATCTGTCAGAGCTGCTTAACAAGCGGGTTACAAACTGCTGCAGGTAACAGGTGTGTCCTCGGAGGATACGGGGGGGCAATCGCCGGCTTAAGATCTGCGGGCTCCGTTAACGGGGGATGCAGACTTTTCCTAGATTGGGGGATTTCAGATGTATCGGTTACAAAGCGTGCAGTGCGCGGACTTAGCACGGATAAACAGCGTGTGTCGTCGTCCCCCCGGTAATTAAGCACCTAATTTCTAAGAGACATGGCTCCTTCCCCCCCCCCCCCCCCCTGTACATCCTTTGTTCTAGAGGCCAAAATTAAAAAAAAAAAAAAGTGGTTTTGTGAGTGGCCAAATGACTAGGTCCCAGAGCCCTCTCTGCCATGTGGGAAGTTCGCTGAAAATGTAAGAGCTAAGGACAGGAAATTTGGCAATAGAGGCAGGGGCAGCTTGGGGACGAGTTTAAGAATTCTGGGAACATTTCGGGAGGTGGAAGCAAAAAAAAAAAAAAAAAAAAGGAATTGCTAAAATGCCCTAGCAGAATAAATAATTGTGAATTGGGTGTTTTAATGAGGGTTTGAGACATCTTTTTTTCCCTCTCTTTTTCCTTAAATGCGCTCTACTTTTAAAGGACCTGTTTATATTATTTTGTGAATTATCCAAAACGGCCGGGGGATGCGTCTGTAGCGCTTTAGCAGCTGCGAGCTTCGTTAAAGCTAAAGCTGATTGTTCCTGGTTTATTGAATTCGAGCTCATTAACAAACAATACGGAAGAAAGGAAAGTTATGACCTCGTCTAGATATTTTAAATCGATTTCGAAAACAACTACAAAAAAAAAAAAAATAACGATTGCGGTACAGTAGGACCTAATCGTGACGCGAGATTAATCAAATAAAGATGGATTGCGAATCATTTCATATTTAGAAAAAAAATCATATTAATGTAATTCGTATTTATTGTACTTTATTTCTGCTATGGATCGTTCCTCCCTTGCGGGGGAAACATAACAAGCGTGATTGTTTTGGGCGCACAGTAGAAGGAATCATGCAGACATCTTGACTTAGCCGGAGACAGGCTGGGGTTGAAGTGGTCTGAGCGCTTCTAGGAGGCGGACACAGTTTTGAAGGGCAGTGTCCCGGGGCTGGCACGACCCTGTCCCCCCTGCCGCACTGCCAACGCAGCTCAAGGCCACCATTTCGATATTGATTCAGCCCCGGCTCCATGCATTGTCGGAGAAACAGGACCCGCCTGAAGTAGGGTGGGCGCCTAGGAACCAGGACCCCCCCCCCCCGAACCTGCTATCTGGGGTTGAACGTGCAAGAAATCCTCGCTTCGTGCTCTCCGCCACCCCGAGGTTTTAAGTGAACTTTTTCTCCTTACGCCTCTGAAGTTGTTAAATTTGAACTCCTTCTTGCTTTCTTCTTGTCCCGATTCAGTCCGTTGCAAACTTAAAATGAAGTATTGCATATTTTGAACGGCGGAAAAGACGGGTGACAATCTCACAAAGAAATCATTCTTGCTTACTGTTGAAACAGGACTGTTCCAACTTTGGCGACTACGGGACAAAATTTACTTCATTCAGTGGCTATTTCCTATACAGTTTTACGATTATTATCACTATTCAAAAGTTATTATAACAGTAATTAAAAAAAAATTAAAACATCTTACGAGAGTCCTTTTATATGTCACAGATTTCTTCGATGAAAGACTGTTCATTTTATAAATTGTTGGGAAAAATCAGTTTGTTTCAAATGAACAAAAAAGTAGGGTGAGCTTTACAACCTTGACCAGGAAAGCACAAGATATTGTCGTGCACAGGGATTGCAAGCGGGGAAATTACAATGCATGGAGTAAAATACAGTTTGTGAAATGCTAGTGTGCCAGAAGTTAGCAGGGACTGCAGAGTGTCTGTTCCTATTGGTTGCAGGGAAGTCACATCAGCAAAGTAAAAAAAAAAAACTCCATAAGGAAAAGCCCTCATCCAAAATAATAATAATAATACTTTAGAAACCCACTAGCAGCCGAGTGAGCTTTGAGGTTATAAACTAAAACTATTACAAAATGAATGTCTAGCTCTGATACTTAAAAAAAAGAAAAATCGAGGAATCTGTTTTGTACCCTTATTATTTCTAGAAATCGGGATTTGGTTAAAGACAGGGGCAAACTAGAAAGGGGTAGCAACCTCTAAAAGAGCTGGAAAACGGTAGTGTAAGAGCCATCTCCTGCCGAGAAATAGTAATTAACAGATCATTAACTCACCCCTGCTTTATTTGAGAGGATTTCTCGCAAGGCTCTCCTTTCAAACTTTTGTCCTTTGGGGAAATTACGAGATTGTTTTATGTTGCTGCACTTCGCCTGTTCTCTGTTGTGAAGAAGATCTCGGGGTTTGAACTAATGGCACCCAGCAGCTTGTGGAGCAGTGAAAGTTAAGCCTAGATAGAGGGGGCACCCCTGTAGGACTTTTACAAGTTAAAAAGCAAACCTGAATCCCCCCCCCCCCCCCCCCCCCCCCTCAGTCTACAATATCTGATTAGGGTCTGAAGGAAAATCGTCTCTTTTCTTCACGGGAACGGAATCCTATTTATTTCCGTAATAATTCCACAATCCCTTCCACTTAGAAGCAAACCGTGATTCCTATGGGATCTCATTGCACTATTTCCCCCCCGACTGAAGACAGGTTATGTAACGTTTCTTTAAGTTTTGGGGGTACATAATAACCCAATGAAGTACTAGGATGATGAATTCTGAAACAACCTGCACGGGCCCACGGCAAAAGCAAACTTGAGAGGATTGAAAGGGAATTCTGGAAAACCTCGCGTCTGACTTTTCCTTCCGAATTCTTAAACGCAGGGGTATTGAATGGCAAAGGGGAAGACGTTTCGTTTCGGAGGCCCCGAGAGATTAACATTCGGTTTGGGCGAGTCTTCTCATTTTCTTCCACGGTTTCTCTTCTGACGCCGTTTTAAAATCTGAGGATTGAAGGATGCGCAGTTCTTCTAACCACTGAATTCTCTTGAGGCAGAATCATGCAGCCAACGGACGAAATAAATTATTTTCTCCCGTTACAAATAAATAAATAAATATATACATATATATATATATATACAAGTAATGGCTTGCTGTCTAAAAGTAACCCTCATAACTGGGTTTTAACTAGAAAATCCGTTCCACACGTTCCTTTGCTGAGAGATTAGGAAGATTTTTCTAAAAATAGTTTAATATGACCCAATAACAAACGACATGTAGAAGTAAAATCGACAAATGATCCCAAATCAACACCCCCTTCCATTTGCATTATCGATATTATATTAGGAGCTTGACGTTTGCCGTTAGGAGTTAGAGAGTTTAGCATTCGTTGGGAAGTTGAGGCTGACAAAAAGCGAAAGTGTTTTTCTGTCTGCTCTGCCGCCCGGCATCTTTAATGCTAAAGGAATCCAGCAGGTCAGAGCGTCAACGCAGAATTAGTGGCTGTAGAAATGGATGATCAGACAAACACTGCAGAGAGATAGGCTGGAGTCTTTTTCTTTTTTTTTTCCAGTAATGAAGCGAACCAAGGAACCCAAGGAGACCGGAGAGTAAAAGGGCCCAATATCTGCTGGAAACGAAACGCGACTTCTGCGGGTTTCCTGACTGGACACGTGGCACATGTGATCACTGTCGATCTCTTCCTGGTTCTGCCTTACTATGTACACTTACAGTTACATGTAATTAGCTAAATACAGGTGTCATTTAGTAGCTCCCTGGAAATTGTCCGAACCTACTTTATTGTAGTTGTCTTTAAAACTGAAAGTCAAACATCTCCCCCCCCCCCAATAAATAAATAAATAGATAGATAGATAGATAGATAGATAGATAGATAAAATGAGGCTGTCCTCCTTGCTACAGCCTCAGTTGAGTAGGCAATGGGGGACGAGTCTGAGCTGAATCTTGAAGCTCTCCCTCCAAAAATGACGTGAACGCCATTTCCTCCAGAAATCTTGGAAGGTCCGGCTAGGTGCTCTTCCTGTGATATTCAGTACTAGCCTAGGGGCTATCAGGACGCGCAGTGTATTGCACAGCCACACTATGTATGAGCTGTGCCTTCTCAGGACCGAGTTCACTGGTAAAGCTCTCAGGATTGCTACGGTCCCTGAAGCAGGAAAGGTGCCCCCCCTCAGCGCAAGCCAGTAGGCAGCCTCGGTTCGTCTCCCTGTAAAGCTGCCTATAGCTCTCCCCGTCCCACGAGCGGAAAACTTCTCTTCAGGATTTTTCTGCTTTTCAGCATGTTACAAGCAGGCCGATTTCTCAAAATCTTGCTTGATTTGCCTCTTCCTGATTCTCTCTCTCTCTCTCTCTCTCTCTCTCTCTCTCGCTCTCTATAATCTCGACCGAATTTTCATTGATACATTAGGAGCAATTTTTGCACTGGAGCGAAAAATGGATCGAAGTTTTGCTAAATCTGCGGTAGTTGGGCACAGTGAACGCAGGAGGGGAGTAAGATGTGTATATTTGGTTCAGTGCTGACGTTTGCAAAATCCATTCAGCTCATCGTCCAGGATAGAAACACATTGTATCAAAATATAAACAAGAAGTATGGTGTCAAAATCAACTTATTTCACCAGTCAAGCACACTGATGATATAATTATTTGCACTTCAGTACATTCTGTTGTCCACAAAGTCATCAGTATAAGGACCAAAGAGGGGTTGTTTTTTTTCTATTTCGTGCAAATTGAAAATGACACGAAACTGTACTTTTTTTTTTCTTACTCATTTTGGATAAGCATAATTCGTCCTTTTTTATTTGCTGGCCTTTGTCCCTATCTGCCTCTCTTGATTTATCAATGATTAGCTTGTAGCAAAAAACCCAAAATAGGAACCCATCTATGGGATTCCCTTCAGCTATGAAACACATCAGCTATGGATCAGTTTTCATTTTGCACAAAAAAAAATGGTTGTTTTTAAAAAATATCTAAACTTGCATTTGAATTATTATCTCTTGCATATTGCATTATTGTTTCTAGTTCCCTGAGGAAGAAAATGCTTTCTAACTGCAAACTAAACTGCTGACAGAATATGGAAAGGCAATTTTTTAAAGAACGAAAATATGTATTAATCATTAAAAATTTACTTAAAAGCAGATTTTTCCTGTTTATTGTTCTTTCCCCCCATTAAGATTTTTGGCAGTAGTCATGCAACACAGTTTGCCCAACAAGATTAAACGCCAGAAGAAGGGTTGATAGTTTGAAGATTTCTTTAGCAGGAAAGATTAGTTTGGCATAGCAATGACAACCTCTGCCACAAAGCATATATAGAAAGAAAAAACAGGTTAGCTTTGCAGTGTTAAGTAACAACTGTTAGAAAGAATCACAATTTTAATTCATGAAAACACACGTTTTATTTGACTTCAAAGGGATATTCCATGGTTCTTGTGGCATGTTTATATTAAAAACAAAAAAGTTTAGAAAATAACCCCACACTATTTTTTAGAGAATTTTTATAGGCAATATGCGGATCTTCCTTTCCTTTCTTCTGTGATCTTAATTGGATAGGTGAAATGTATACATTACCATAATAATTGTTTTTTAAAAAATAACTTAAGTAAATAAGCAGGAAAATGAATGCTGGTCGGGATGGGCTATGGGAAACGTTGTCGCTGCTAAAGTTTCATCTTCCAAGTTTTTTGTTTCCCTGTATTTAGAAGTTGCGAAATTGACTTTATGGTAAGAAAGCATTTTATGCTTCTGGTTCATAAACAAAGACATTGTCTCTGTGTATTCTAACACAGTAAACATAAGGTGGTCGCATTTTGAATTCAAATTATCACAGTTCAGCTCCAATCTCCAATGGAAAAAAAAAAAAGATGATTGCAAAGAAAATTAAACTAAACAATAAGAATTAAAACAAAGATAATCGTGAGTTAAATGTTTTGAATGCAGGAATGTCAAGTTTGCTTAATCTCAGATGTTTCTTCTTTTTAATAATAATGAATTGATCAACTAGGGGGAAAAGCATTAAGTATTCATCGGTGTAAATGAATGCCCATTATTTAAAAAAATATATATTCCTCTCCCCCCCCGCCCCGCCCCCTTCCATTTGAGTTGGCTGTTCATCTTCCAATATAGAGCTGTATTTTACAGATCAACAAATTAAGCTTATAATAATTTCCTAGATTTTTCTAAGTTTTGATCTATGGATAAAATGCTCAAATTAAAAAAGAATTAAAACAACATCTATTATTCTTACTTTTTTAATTTTAATATTACAAAAATCTTCAAAAAAAAAAGTTTGCACTTGCTTTTCTGTTATTCTGTTTGTTAAAAATAAACTATTTTGCACACTCGTTTTCTCCCAATCCTGGATAAAAAAAAAAAAAAGGTCCACAAACAAGGAGCAGGTGCTATCTTTTAGTGGACTAACATATAGTAACATAGAAAATGACAGCAAATAAAGACCAACATCGCCCACCCGGTCTGCCCAGCAAGGAGTTTATTACTGCCACTGCCTGCTGGATGCCCCCATGTCAAAACATTTGTGACTTGCTCTGGAAATCTAGCCACAAATGTATGAAGTTAGTCTAATAACAAAAAAATGTCGCCCACAACTTGTCTGTTGATCTATATTTTGGACCAACACGGCAACCACACCGCTCTCACCAGAGAAAATAAAACGGAGCTCTTTAATATATATATATATATTAGGCTGAAACCCACAAGTACTGCTGTGGTACTTGTGGGTCCTGTTTGCAGCATTTCCTTTTCCTACAGTAGTTGAATGCATGAAGGTTAAAAAATGCCTCATCAGGAGACCATAGTTAAAAGAGATGTGGTCTCCCTCCAGACACCGACGATCTCTCT
Source organism: Rhinatrema bivittatum (assembly GCF_901001135.1). Classification (NCBI taxonomy): domain Eukaryota; kingdom Metazoa; phylum Chordata; class Amphibia; order Gymnophiona; family Rhinatrematidae; genus Rhinatrema; species Rhinatrema bivittatum. The sequence goes on along the minus strand of NC_042617.1, from coordinate 561,057,666 downwards.
AGAAAAGAGAAACAGAGGAATCCTTTACAACCGTGTCTTTGTGGGCTAAATGTGTGATACCGGCTTAGATATTCATTCAGCCTGATTGTCACAATATTAGTACAGCCATAAAGACATGATGCATCATAATTTGTTTTCCATAGGTCTCTTTCCATACGGTTAGAAATGATCTTCTGTTTTTATTGATTATTGCAAATAGCAAATTTATGTAAAAAATAAGAATAAATCCCTCTTTTTTTTTGCTAACTGTGCTATATCGCACTACATGAAAATGTAACTTTATGGTTTTAAGGTACGTTTTTACTTTTACTACATATTTCCGTAATGGCCTGAAATAGAAGTAATTGTCAAATGAAACACTTTTGCACCTAAACTACCAGGAGAAGCTATAATGGAAAGCAGCAGCTAATTAAAAAAAAAAAATATATATATATATATATATATATATGCTTCAGAATCATTTCCTATTACTTGCAACTATTATTTCCTTGGAAATAATGTGAGCGCCGCTGCAGCCAATGTGATATCCATTTTCATATTTTTATTTGAAATCGCATCCAGAACCAACCGTCCAATAATAAATATAATCGATAGTTATCAAGAATGTAAAACAAAACAAAACACGTGTTGTCTTTTCGAGGCCTAACAAAATATTTCAAGCAAATGCCCGGCGAAATAAGAGAGAAATAAAATGAGCAAGGTCAGGTCAAAACTCTTGGTACGGAGAACGATCTGGCCAGGCCGGACCCTGAGAGCTGGCAAGCGAGCAGAGAGCGAAGGGGGGGTCGACGTACCCCGGGCTTAGGTAGCGCAGCTGAGCCAACCCCCTGCTCTCTGGAAATCACATTTCCACGTTCTCTTAATGGGAGAACTTTTTCTTTTTGCAGTTCGATTAAGTGATTTGCTCTTGCACGTTCCCTTCCCATTTTAAACAGTCATAGACTAAAAAACAAACAAAAAAAAACCAACACTTTTTTTTTAAGAGAATCCCTAATAAATCCTTGTTACAAGGAAAACGGCGCTAATGCCTTTAACATGTTTCAACAAGATTCGGTTATTAGCATGCATGCGTTCTTTCGAGCTACAGAACATTGTGTTTAAAAAAAAAAAAAATCTGTTAGGAAATGTCATTACCACGACTTGTATTTTCATAAAATCGAGATACTGCTAGAAATAGTCTCTGTGTGAAGTTGCCAGAAAAACGATAACTCGTGTCTTGTCTTTTTTTTTTTGCATCTGTCCATAAAGACATATTTTACATTTTCTTAACAACGAGCTTGTTAAAGGGAAAAAAAAAAAAAGGAAAACCTAGTTACAAAGCTTTACGTATCCAACTGAAACATTACTTTTGCAAGATCGTTTCAACACACTAATCCCTTGCTACAAGAAGTAATGCACGTTTTGCCAGGGCCAGATGAGTTGATGATGCAGTGAAAAAAAAGGCGCTGGTGTTAAAAGGAAAAGATGCATGCATGCAAACAGAGCTTCTTGTTTGAGTGTTCTTGCAAAATGTGTATCTCATATATATATATATGTCTATCTATATATATATATGTGTATATATATTCCCGCCTCCCCCTCCCCTTCTCTTGGGTATATTTCTAAAAAAAAAAAGACATTTGAGGTCCAAGTCTCTTGTCGGTGCTTTCAGTCCGGTCATTTCAGGAGGTCCTTGGACTCTGTGGAGATCCTGCCCATGCTGGCCGTGTTGAGGGCGGCGAGGTGGGGGGGCGGCGGCGGAGGCATCTGGCAAACGGTGCACGGGCACGGCAGCCCTGCCCAGTGCTGAAAGCCCCCGCCCAGCTGGATCGGCGGGGTGGAGGGCGTCTTGAGCAAAGAGTGGTGCGGCCGGAGCGTGCCGATCCCGGGCAGGGCCGAGGGCAGGCCGCCGGGGGCGCCGGAGGAGGAGGACAGGGCGGTGCCCAGGATGGGGTGCACCGGGTGGACGGCGCCGGCCGGGTGCCCCCCCGCCGCCGCGCCGCAGTGGAAGGCCGAGTGGTGCCCGCCGTAGATCTCGCCCACCAGCCTCTTCATCTCCTCCAGGGAGCTGGTGAGCATCAGGATGTAGTTGCGCGCCAGCAGCAGGGTGGCGATCTTGGAGAGCTTGCGCACGGAGGGCCCGTGCGCGTAGGGCATCACCTCGCGCAGGCCGTCCATGGCCAGGTTCAGGTCGTGCATGCGCTTGCGCTCCCGCCCGTTGATCTTCAGCCGCAGCTGCTGCAGGTCCTGCTCGTTGAGCTGCTTCTTGATCTTGTACTTGCTGCTCTCGCCGGCGCCCTTGGAGCCGCCGCGGGCCAGGCCCTCCCCGGGGGACTTCTGCAGCAGGTCGCCCTGGGTGGAGGAGACGGAGTGGTGGTGGTGGTGGTGGCGGTGGTGCTCGCGCAGGTAGACGGCGTCCAGGTCCGGGGAGGAGGCCCTGCTGGAGACCGAGCTGGAATCGGAATTCATTATTATTGCAAGGACGAGTTGGGATTTAAAAAAAAAAAGGGGGGGGGGGCACAAAAAAAAAAAAAAAGCAATCTCCGAGCTGCAAGCTGGAGGGGGGTGGGATGGGGGGGCAGCAAGTCTTGAAATGCTAGTTAAGAGGTGGAGGCTGGTGTCCCGTCCCCCCCACCTCGCCTTCAGTCTTCGTGCAAGCTGGAGGTGACTTCTGCTCCGCTCCCCTTTGCAGCTGGCGCGCGCGCGTGTGTGCGCTACGAACTAAAGTCAAGCCCGCGGAAGAGGGGGCTTTTATATAGCGCTGCTGCCCGGGAGCCAGACAAAAGGAGCTTCTTCGGATGACGTGCGATGGTTCAGGGCGGTGCGCCCGGTGACTTGTCCCCTGGCCCCCCCTCCACGGCTGCCTATTGATGGCGGTGCCAGCCCTGGGATGGCTCAGCGCCCCCTGCATCCTGCGGAGCCCAGGAGGCCCGGGACCTTCTGACTGACAGGCAGACCAGCCCCCCTCCCCTCCCCCTCCCCTGCATGGTTTCTGGGCGCTATAGACCGAAGCCGGCTTTTCCTTGTGCGCTTCCTTCAGTTCGGGCCGCAAAGAAAGTGAACTCACTCCCTTTGGAGAAAGCATCTCTTTGACGCTGAGGTTGCCGTATTTATTTGAAAAGGCACTTGCTCGTTCCAGGTTTATACCTACAGATTCTTAATATGGCCCTCGTCCATTATTATTATTATAATTATTATTATTATTATTATTAAATCTGTCTACATACAGCCTTGCAAGTAATTCTGTATTTCCGTTTTTCGTTTTTAAATGCAAATATACATTTTCTAACCCCACTAACTACAGATTTGATTTGAGGCACTTGTCGTTATACCTTAGCTGCTTTAAGAGTCGTTTTATCGCTGTATTCGATATGTGAAGTTACAAGTCTGGTGATTTACTGTGTTTTGATTCACACTGTAGAATTAGTATATATGTACATACAGACGCATCCTTTTCGAATTCCACTTGCTTATTTTTGATCATTTCGTTTTTTCCCGATGCAGGAAGAGCAGCAGGACCGTAGAAGCCATGACAAACTGTGCATCTGACCATCGCCAGCGTGGTCACTTACGTCCGAGCGGTCAGCCTGGAGGTATTGCTGCTGACTGTAACGGTGGCAGCGGTCATCCCTGTCCTTAACTGCTGCTGCTGAGATCGGTGTAAAGAGGAGACTGGAAGAAACTCCCGGGTCATGATCACAGGGCATACAAAAGAAATCAACGCTGCTGGAAAAGAAGTATTAACGCTTTGAAAAGCGCGCTAATGCCACAGGTTCGCACCTGAAAGGATTCGCAGTTGTAATACTTATTATATTGCTGTATTCACTTACACCGAAGATCATTTGGTTTTTGTTTTTTTTTTTTCTTATTTACAGAATCGAACAGGCCCATTCCTAAATCGGGAGGTTGCGATGGTGCCCAGGAATGAGTGCCCGTGTGCCACCCGGCTGGGCGCTGACTTCGCGTGTGGTGGTGGCACCGCGACAGGGGGGGGGGGGGGAGGATGTGCGGCTGCTCCTGTGTCACCTGCCTTCCCTAAGGGGGCTCCCGAGTGGGGAGACGAAAGATTTCGGGGGGGGGGGGGGGTGCCTGTTTCGGGGTGTGGCGGTGACGTCCATTGGTTGGGGTATGACAGATGTTTAGGGGGAATATGTGTAGGGGTGGCCCTGGCTTCCAAAAAGTGTGGCCACGGGCAGAGAGAAGAGGATCGTTTGAAAAAACAAACAAACAAACAGGGTCCCATATGTGTGGAAAAGGACGAATGAATCGTGTGCATGAGAGAGAGAGAGAGAAAGGCTGAAGGTGGAGCCCTGCGGGGTCTGAAACGGGTGAAAAGCACTGAGCACCCCCACACATCGGGTCTCATCCAGGTAACGTCGCAGTTACTATTCGACGCTAAAGGTCTCCCAGTTTGGAGACATTTCTGAGACGCTAGGGAAGGTGCCACAGGAGGAGCGGAAAGGAAGACGAATATCCTTCCCCTAGAGCCGACGATAAAAGTGGGGAAGGAGCGTGAAAGATTGATTTATTACAAAATTGCGCGCTTTAATACGAGTCGATGTCGTCTGTAAAACGGGACCTGTACAGAAATCTTGAACGTCTTAAAAGAGAAATTTTGACGAGAGATGCTAAATTCAGATTCCATTCGGCCTGATTTTATACTCCGGAGCAAACTTCCGCCTGAAACTTTGCTGTAAATAAGAACAATGTTCACAATTGGGTTGTGGTTTTTGTGTTTTGTTTTGTTTTTAATTGAAACATTTTGATTAGTGTTAATAAACACAAGGGCGGAAACCGTGGTTTAATCATTTTCGCTGGGTGCTCGAGTCCTTTCTAAAGGTGCCAAGTCATTTAATAAAACATCAGCCCATTGGGCAAACAAAATAGACTAAACGTGTTTGCAAGTCCCAAGACCGCCCCGCCCCCCACCCCCCGGAGGATTTATCTTATTATTGTGGGGGTGGGGATCCGTCTACTCTCCGTGCAGAATCCAAGTTTCAAAAACTTGCTAAACGAGGTTACTTGTTTTAATGTCGCATTGCAGCCGCCCTCCAGCTGCGGGCAGGTAGTTTGTCAGGCCTATCGACAATGTATCGATTGCTTTCTTCATTTTTATTAGATAGGAAACTGCAAAACCCCTCCCCCCTCCCCGAGGTACATCGTGCCCAAAGCTCACCTATAACATTTTGGGATCATTCTTACCTTGAACAAAAGGGATCACAACCGGCAAAAAACAAAACAAAACAAAAAACCCCAAACAAACCAAACCGAAATCCTATTTAATCGAACGATGCAAAAAATAGTGAAAGCACATAACGCTAACTTCTCTGTTATTACCCAAGGGCGGATGCGTCCAGACCTCTAGGACAGCAGTAAGAAAAAAAAAAATGGATCTCCATTTAAGCCTTTCCCTTTTTTTCATTGGGGGACGTCTCAATTCTCTGCCGATATCATAACATCTGTTGTTTAATGAGGGGGGGGGGGGGGGAAGAGGCAGCAGTCCCCGAGGAGATTAGCGCGACCCGGGGATTTCATGGTCCCTGTGACTGTTTCATGTACAGTAGGGGGGGGGGGGGGCAGCACATGGCTGCAGCTTCCCTCATCCCCGCCAGTCACCCTTTCTCCGCTAAACAAACATCCAGCCCCTCCCCCCCCCAAAAAAAACAAAAAATCCCCACTATTTTTATTTCTCTTTCTGTGTCTTTCAGACCGGTAGGGATTGTATTTTAGAAGAAAATCGTTCTGTCTCCTTTCCCACTCCGTTTTGATTTTTTTTGGGGGGAGGGGGTGAACATGATGGGCGCAGGATATTTACCAAAACCAGGGGGCTTCCCTATCCAAATCGGGTTTTGGTGCTATCCTTGCATGCCGCTCATAGACCCGGTCTCGGAAATATCAAATCATTTTATTTATATATATATATATATATATATATATATATATATATATATATATAGATATATATATATATCTATATCTATATCTATATATCGATATATATATATCGATATATATATATATAGATAGATATATATATATATATATATATATATATATATATCTCGATATATATATAGATATATATATATATATATAATCGATATATATATCTATATCTATATCTATATATATATATATATATATATATATATCGATATAGATATATATATATAGATATATATATAGATAGATATATATATCTATATCTATCTATCTATATATCTATATCTATATCTATATAGATAGATATAGATAGATATCTATCTATATATATATATATATATATATGCGCCTGACTGCTTATCCACTACTCTACTGAACCGCGCCGGCAGTTGTTAGTTCATATTTATTGCCGCTAGGGGTCGTTTACAACAAGCTGCCCAGCTGAAGGCGGCGCTAGTTAGCGCGGTTGCGGCCCAATCTATCACCGACTTTCCCCCATACGCAGAGAACAGCTTTGATAAATGAACTCCTTAAAGTGAGGGTCGGACAATTGCTTTGGGGGAATTAATATCCCTAGGCAGTGCTACTGAGGCGCTAATCGCAAGGCGTTCCGGATCCCCTGCAGACTCGGCGGCCGTCTCGCCTGCGCTAAGCATTTGTAAATGAGGCCCCGTGAGCCTTTGGACGGTGTTAGGGTATGGAATAAAGGTTCATTTATGAGATATATTTTTTTTTACCAGCTCATAGCTGTCTCACTTTTACCCCTTCGTTTCAGTGTTAAAAATCAAAGGAGGACCAAGCAGGCAATGCTGCATAATATTTCCATAAAATATCAGAATCGGGCCTTCTTTCCTTTCTTCGGGGTCCAAAAAATTAAGCAGGACTGAAAAGCAAGGGAAAAAAATCTGCAAAGATGAAAAAAAGAAATCCTGGAGGTTGAAATTTGAGGTTTTTTCTAGGCTTCCTCTTTCATTCAAAAATCAGCGCGTAAACCCTATTTTCTCACTCGGGCCACTCTCCTTCTAAATCCGCCTCTGGATTCAACTCCTTCAAACCCGAGCCGCAGGTGCGGCGCAGAGCCACTTCCGCCATCTCCCTGTTTTTTTTGCACTGCGCCCCCACTCTTATTTTGTAAATGAGTCCTTACCTTTTCTTGCAGTAAGCTTAAGGATATCGCAACAGCTTCAAGTGAAAAAATACATTTTTTTTTTTTTTTACATTTTGATGTTATACTAATGATATATGAGGGAGATGTTTTATTTTTCAGAGCAGGAAAGAAAAGCTGGCGCCTTACTAAGGTAACTCCTAAGGCTCCACTGGATGCTCTTGCACCAACACTGGCAGGGACAGGTCCTCCAGTCCTGGAGTGCCACACACAAGTCTGGTTTTCAGGACATCCACAATGAATTATGTATGAATATGTATGAAGAATATTTGCATTCACTAGGTAAACTGACTGTGGCACTCCAGGAATGAAGTAGCCCAAGGATCTAGGAGCAGTAGAATTTCAGATCCTGTTTCCTGAACTCTGATTTTAGGTTGCTAACTAGCGCACACCTGCATATATGCACAGCAGCGTGGCATTTTTCTCTGCTCTGTTCTTATACAGAGCAAGATGTGCCCATTTAATTTTCAGCTGAATGATCAAGCGTTATAGTCAGATAAGAACTAGGGGGGTTAAATCTTTACAGGACAAAACAAGTATATGCAAGTATATGCACGGTTTGATTACCATAATGGGTCCTCTGTTATGTATCTGGAGGCAAAAGACGCATAATGTAGTCAGACCACCAAACATTCGTATCAGTGTGTAATTCACCTGCTCAGCAGGACGAAAGGGGGTCATTTTCAAAAGCGATCGCACGAGAAAAGGGACTTTTCGCGTGCGATCACTAAATGGGGGCGGAGTTCGGGCTGCACTTGGGCTGACCCTGCGAAGACTTCGCTGATGGTGAAAAGTTAAGGGCCCTTTTCGCCGCCAGTTTCACGCCCAATAGCGCCACCTTTTACAATGGCGCTATTGGGTGTGAAAGCTGGCCCTCCCCTGCTTCGCCCTCCCGCCCCCCCCCCCCCCCGTCTGTGACCTTAGAAAAGCCAGGCCTACATTACTTAGCTAATCCAGATCTGTCACCACACATAAGGTCATTTCTGTGCTGACTTCTAAATACAGATTTGTAATTAATTTTCGTTTATTTTCAGAAAAGTAGTTTGCTGCCTGGAAAAAGCCAGCTGATTTCCTTTCCTTTTCACTGCTGCAATCAACTAGGGTTGTCAACTGGCTCAAGATTTTCAGGACAGATTGATCCAGTCCTGGTTTTACCCCAGGCATGCAGGGACTTATAGTTCTGATTTCCTTATATGCATTTCTTAAGAAAATCAAGAGTACAAGTCTCTGCATGCAAGGGGTAAACCAGGACTGGAGCAACCTGTCCTGAAAATCTGGAGCTAATTGGCAACCCTTTAATCCCGGGGTTCTCGGGACACCCCTCCCCAGTCAGGTTTTCAGGATATCCAAAGGAATATGCACGAGATAGATTTGCTACAGCTTGTTTGTTTACCCTTATTTCTATTCAAATAATTAGAAAATTCTAAGTGACAATTTGCTAACATTTTCTCCCAGTTCTGTTGCAGGCAGGAATATAAAAAAAAAAAATCCTTAAACTCACCAACATTTAAAAGACCGAAACCAGCTTTCTAAATTAAACAAAAAATACAAATGACAAAAATACTTCAAGAGAAATTCTAAACACATTTTGATGTAGGCTACAAAAGAAAGTATCAAGATTGAGATAATAGCAACAAAAGGATCGATACTGTAAAACCGCGGGAGAGCGGACGAACGCCCGCTCTCCCGGCGCACGCACGGCCCTTCGCCGGTGCGAGCGATCCAGTATGCAAATGAGGTGACGCGGTGCAAATGAGGAAAAGGAGGCACTAGGGACACTAGCGCGTCCCTAGCGCCTCCTTTTGGCCTGGAGCGGCGGCTGTCAGCGGGTTTGACAGCCGACGCTCAATTTTGCCGGCGTCGGTTCTCGAGCCCGCTGACAGCCACGGGCTCGGAAACTGGGCGCCGGCAAAATTGAGCGTCCGGTTTTCGGCCCGACAGCCGCGGGCCGAATTCAAAATTTTTTAAATTTTTTTTTTTACTTTTTTTTACTTTTGGGGACCTCCGACTTAATATCGCTATGATATTAAGTCGGAGGGTGCACAGAAAAGCAGTTTTTACTGCTTTTCTGTGCACTTTCCTGGCGCCGGAAGAAATTAGCACCGACCTTTGGGTCGGCGCTAATTTCTTAGAGTAAAATGTGCGGCTTGGCTGCACATTTTACTTACTGGATCCCGCGCGCATACCTAATAGGGCCATCAACATGCATTTGCATGTTGAGGGCGCTATTAGGTGCCACGGGTGGGCCGCGTGTTTTCCTCCCCTTACTGAATAAGGGGTAAGGGAAAACAAGCGTCCAGAGCAGGCTGACAGTGCGCTCCGACGGAGCACACTTTACTGTATCGACCTGAAAGTGAATAGTTAAGGAAGAGACATAGGTTATTGTAGGGCTGAAGCAGAGAATTATAATAGGATGATCTTATTCAGTTTACTGGGGAAAAAATAACTTGGCAATTGTGACATCAGGTTTAAAAAAATATCCAGTATAAAAACCAATTAAGCAATAGGCATACAAGAGGGAGAAAGAGAAATAAAAAAATAGAGAAAGTGAATAAAGAAAATAGGCAGAACAGAATAATTTGTTCATAGCAGACTAGACAAATATTAAGAATCACTTTAAAATTACTTTACTTTTATAACTTTCTGAAACCAAATACTTTTATTGGATAAAGGAGATTCTCCAGGACCTGGTGTTATGAAAATTCTTACATTCCTGAAAAATAAATATATGAACATATAGTCAACAGTTTATTAGTGAACATAATCATAAAATGCTGTATCTTATTTTTAAAACATCAATATATTATAACAGACCGGCCAAGTGCATATATTTAAAGATGCAGAAATTGAGGACCATAACATCTGTAAAAGACAGAAGAAACTCACTGCAAATACAAAATATCAGGCATAGTAAGACAATTGAGGGTAACTCAGGTAAACTGATAATTATCCTCTGATAATGCTGCAGGGAAATTCCAGAGCAAATTCTGGGTGCTTTAGCTTCCAACAAGCATAGGGAAAAAGACAGACAGACAGACAGACAGACACATAAAGGAGTCGGACAGGGAAAGGATGAGAACTGAATGTTTTCTTTCAGAGATATCTTTTTTTTTTTTTTTAAAGATGACATTTTATTTAAAAAGTGTTATTCATTAGGCATATAATGACATCATAAATGACCCCAATGTTATACCAAGAAGCATCAGAATGCAGCACAATGGCTTTCAGAATAATGCAGGGTAGCACAGCTATATCAGTTTGATCTCAGGAACATGCTAGAAAAAAGTCAGACAGATGTACTAAAGGAAGAAAAAAATTGCAAATGTGGCTACAGATGCAAAAGCAATAAAGACAGAATGTTATTTGTGACAGCTTGCACTATTTGTTGCTTATGCACATGAAGCAGCATTGGCAAAGTTTTTCCCCTTTGCAAGGAGTAAAACTTTGCATGTAATTTTACGCTTGTGAAATTTTATTCATATTAATAGTTTATGGGTTGCTGCAATGCAAAATCATGCCAAGCAGCTCATTCACTATGAGGGATAGGGTTTTCTTTTGCTTTGTGAAATTTAACATCACAAAAATGAATCTGCTATTTTTCTGCTGGTATCCCTACAAGTGAGAGGTGGGTGGTATGGTTGTTGCGAGTGTGGGAGGATTGCCAGCTTCCTAGAAATAATGACCATATCAATATCTGCCACTCCTTTGGGAACCCTGGACGCTACCTCTTCCCTTGCCAAGCATTTCAAATCACTGAAAAGGTCAGACTGGTAGACAAAATAATTGCATGCTATTTTTCAAAATTTGCACAACATTTTGCTTGGGTTAGTAATATACTGTCTTCCTAGTTTTTAAAAAAGAAAACCTTTACAGTCCAGCAGTGACTGCACAATGAACACCACCAATCCTTTTTATTTATTTTAAACATTTATATGCCACAATATCCTAGGGTCTAAGCAGCTTATAGTAAAAACATCCTAATTAGTTTAGTACCAGAAGGTTTATTTCAAGTGCACTAAATTGCTCATGGACCTGCAGCGCTGGGCTATTTTTGCCTACTCGTTGCATTATTTATCTTTTTATTTAAATTTTTGTATTTATTAATGTATATTTTTGTAGAGCCTTCATACCTCATGCCCTGAATGGTTCAGGGGTTCATTTACAAATTCAACTGCAAAAGCAGATGTGTGCGGTGCTATTTAGTACTGCTGGGGGCGCCATTTATAGCACTGAGCTCATTTCCTACCGGGGGTTCTGTAATTAATTAGATGCAGCACTACTGAGGCTTAATTACAAGGAGCTGGGTCCAATGTTGGTGCTGGAAATAGCCTCAGCCCTGCAAAGTGGATATTGGTAGGAAAATGGGGAGCTTCCCCACTCATTTCTAAAACCATAAAAAAAAAGCCTACAAAACTTTCCCAAGTGCATGGTTGTTTGCTTATTTAGAAACAGAGATCAGCAAAGAAGATGTAGGTGATACCTTTTTATTGGACTGAACATACATTTATGATTAGATTTCAAGAGCTACATCCTAACCCTAACCCTAGCTGTTGAAAGTTAGTCACAAATATGTTAAGTTATTCCAGTAAATAGATATCAATTACAAGTTATTTGTTGACCTTGGTTTCGACACAGGGCAAACCTCAAGCAAAAAAAGAAAGTTATTAAAAGTGGGTCATTTTTTTTAAACGTTTGTTACCTCTCGTCAATTTAGACTCCAAAAAGGGCTGGTAGGTAGCTAGTATTATGTTTCATGAATGTGCTGATGCAATTTGCCTGCTTGGTGTATTTTGGTTTTAGCATTAAACTTTGATAGTAAAAGCAAGGTGCGCCAATAAGACTGACTATACAGGCATGAATTGCAACCTCTTGTAGTTAGACCTTTATTCCCAGCGCCGAGTTGTAAATTGAGTTCCTTATTTAGTGCCTGTGCTAAGCACTTATAAATGAGCCCCTCTGAATCCTGCAGAAGAAACTCTTATTTTTCCCCTCACCATCAGCTGAAGTATGGTGGGGGAAAACACCAGATTGGATTCCGAAAGCAAAATTTAATTTAGGAAGTGAACAAGAATCATTATAAAGATGAATGTATATGGAAAATTAGTAAATTTAACTGAACAAAGCTTCCTTTTATGCATGAAGCATGAAAGAAAGGAATGTCCGCGAGTACTTTGCTATTTTATAGCGAATGCTTTTACACCTGCTATTTAATGTACCACATTTAAACTCTTTTGTGACCTGGCTTTTGGCATCCTGGAATCTCCTATTGAGCTTGCTAGCAGAGGGTGTGGAGGGCAAACAGGATAATTGTTATCCTTGCCCATGAGTTTGTTTGGTGTCTCTTGTAACTTTTTTTTTTTTGTACTGAACTGTCCTTCTGTCTCATCCAAGGTTTGCTTCAATTTTGGGGGGAACCTTTCACTGGATGGTACTGCATTTCTGGGGTTTGTGTGTTTCAATGGGGCTGACTTGGGCTAGCTTAGGTATGGGTGTTTGTTTGTATTTCACTGTGGCTTACTAGGGGTGGGGGTGTGTGTCACTGCAGCTGATTGGAGCTAACTAAGGGGGTCACTGCGGCTGATGGACTAACTGAGCGGCTGTATGTGTCTTTGAATTGTCTGGGGCTCTTATGAGTGGTGGTGAAGTGACATTTGACATGGGTATTACAAAGTCAGGGAGCAATGTTTAAGTAGAGAGAATAGAAGAGGAGGAGGTACACTTAGACTATATAGGACCAGGGCACAGTTTCTGGATTTGTCTGAGGAACAAGTCTTGCACAGGTTGAGGTGATGCCTTGCCAGTACACTTCAAGGTCACAATGGCCCTGCCCTTTTTTGGCCACTGACACCTTCCAGGAACCTCTAGGTGTCACGACTGGAAATAGACAGTCTATCAACTCCATATGTACTGATCAGTTTCTGAATGCATTTCTCAGGAAAACACATCACCATGTATCTTTCCCTTGGAGCAGACAGCAACAACAACAACAAATTATGACTGATTTCTATTTTCTACTGGATTGCATATTTCCCATCTATTTTGGGGGCTATTGATTGCACTCATGGGCTTATAAAGGACACCTACAGACAACAAGGCCACGTTCCACACCCACAAGGGCTTCCACTCCCTCAACATGCAGGTAATCTGCAATGCCAAAGAGAAAAGCCGACAGTCACTCAGCAGTGCATGGTTCGGAGGAATGTATCCTTGAAGGAAACTAATGAAACAGGAGAGTTAGGGCATCCCAACAGAGAGGTTACAATAAAAGCAAACGTAGTCCATATGCCTATATGTAAAACATCACCTGAGCTAAAGATTTCCAAATTATTCATATCAACTGAAAAGCAGGTTGTTAATACAAACAAAAAACACACTTTGAAATGTCTGTATGCCAATGCCAGAAGTCTAAGAAGTAAGATGGGAGAGTTAGAGTGTATAGCAGCAAATGATGAGATTGACATAATTGGCATCACAGAGACCTGATGGAAGGAGGATAACCTATGGGATAGTGCTATATCAGGGTACAAATTATATCACACTGCTAGGGAGGATCAACTTGGTGGGGGTGTGGCACTTTATGTCCGGGAGGGAATAGAGTCCAACAAGATAAAGATCATACAAGAGAGTAAATACCTTTTTAACATATACATGCTGCCATTATGCCACTTACTGGCAGGACTAGGAATTATACATTATATTTATGCTGACGATATCCAACTAATTCTACCTATAGATGACACAATAGAGAAAACATTAAATCTAGCTAACATGTACCTAAGCATTATAAACAACTACTAACACAAATGGAGCTTGTTATTAATATTGATAAAACAGAATTTCTACACCTAGAACGGAAAAATACTGAAATCAGCCAAACCTCAATAATCCTCAAAGACAACCAGAAAATTGAACTAGCTGGAAAAGTACGTAACCTTGGAATAATAATGGACCCTGAAATCAATCTAAAACAGCACATATCGCTAAAAGTAAAAGAAGGATATGCAAAACTCATGGTACTCAGAAAACTAAAACCACTACTAACTCAAAATGACTTCCGAACAATTCTACAGGCTCTAATTTTCTCCAGCACGGATTACTGTAATGCCCTGCTGCTAGGACTACCAAATACTATGTTAAGACCACTTCAAATACTTCAGAACACAGCAGCTAGAATACTAACCGGAAAAAGGAGGAGGGACCATATAACCGAAACCCTAGCGGAACTACATTGGTTACCGATTGAACACAGAATTAAATACAAAACCCTATGTACCATCCATAAACTAATTCATGATGAGAAATCAGACTGGCTAAACACAGCATTACGGGTACACGTCCTACACAGAAATCTTCGATCAGCAAATAAAGCACTCCTAACCATCCCTTCAGTTAAAACAGCAAGACTAACCCAAGTGAGGCAAAGGGCCTTATCATTAGCAGGACCCACAATTTGGAACACAATGGGGTAGATTTAAAAAAAAAGTGCGATCGCGTACTTTTGTTCGCGCAGCAGGCGCAAACAAAAGTACGCTGGATTTTATAAGATACGCGCATAGCCGCGCGTATCTTATAAAATCCTGGATCGGCGCGCGCAAGGCTGCCGATTTTGGGCAGCCTTGCGCGCGCCGAGCCACGCAGCCTGTCTCCGTTCCCTCCGAGGGAACTTTCTTTCGCCCTCCCCTCACCTTCCCCTCCCTTCCCCTACCTAACCCATCCCCCCGGCCCTATCTAAACACCCCCCCCCTTACCTTTGTCCTTCGATTTAAGCCTGCTAGAAGCAGACGTAAATCTACGCGCGCCAGTGGACTACTGGCACGCCGTCATCCGACCTGGGGGCTGGTCCGGAGGCCTCGACCATGCCCCTGGGCCAGCGCCACGCCCCCGGTCCCGCCCCCGAAACGTTGCATCATTCAGCCCCGCCCCACGACACGCCCCCTTAAAAAAACCCTGGGACTTAAGCGCGTCCCGGGGCTCTGCGCGCGCCGGTGGCCTATGCAAAATAGGCCACCGGCGCGCGCAGAGCCCTGCTCGCGTAAATCCGGGCGGATTTACGCGAGCAGGGCTTTTAAAATCCGCCCGAATGCCTCCAGAGATCAGATTACAAAGTGATCTCAAGGCATTTAAGAAAAGTTTAAAAACATGGCTTTTTAAACAGGCATTTAACAAGGCGACAGGAGAATAGAAATTATTCAGGAATAAGCAGATAAGCACAGACACACAGTACTTAGGGCGATACAGTAGAGTAGTCTATGAACCCCACATCACAGCTAGCATATTGATAACACTATGTATGATAAATTTACCTGTAAAAGTACCTTCAGTACACTCGGTCATGACCCACTTCTCTAAAAATTATTTTGTCTAATGATATATTGTAACCGAACCTTTGACGGCACCTGTTAGAATGTACTATAGTACACTTTTACCTACATTAAATATGTGCCTACATGTAAACCGTTGCAATGGTATATAACTTAGCGATGGTATAGAAAAGATTTTAAATAAATAAATAGAATCTATATGGGTAGAAATCCCATGTGTGTTGGGTAAGAGTATAGTGATAGGAGTATACTACCGTCCATCTGGACAAAATGGTCAGACAGATGATGAAATGCTAAGAGAAATCAGGGAAGCTAACCAATTTGGCAGTGCAGTAATAATGGGAGATTTCAATTACCCCAATATTGACTGGGTAAATGTAACATTAGGACATGCTAGAGACATAAAGTTCCTCGATGTAATAAATGACTGCTACATGGAGCAATTGGTTCAGGAACCAACAAGAGAGGGAGCTATTTTAGATTTAATTCTTAGAGGAATGTAGGATTTGGTGAGAGAGGTAATGGTGGTGGGGCCACTTGGCAATAGTGATCATAACATGATCAAATTTAAACTAATAACTGGAAGGGGGACAATAAGTAAATCTACAGCTCTAACACTAAATTTTCAAAAGGGAAACTTTGAATAAATGAGGAAAATAATTAGAAAAAAACTACTGAAAGGTGCAGCTGCAAAGGTTAAAAGTGTTCAACAGGCATGGACATTCTTTAAAAATACAATCTTAAACGCGCAGTCCATATGTATTCCACATATTAAGAAAGGTGGAAGGAAGGCAAAATGATTACCGGCATGGTTAAACGGTGAGGTGAATGAGGCTATTTTAGCCAAAAAAAATCCTTCAAAAATTGGAAGTAGGATCCATCTGAAGAAAAGAGCAAAAAGCATAAGCATTGTCAAGGTAAGGGTAAAACATTGATAAGACAGGCAGAGAGAATTTGAAATGAAGTTGGCTGTAGAGGCAAAAACTCATAATAAAAGGTTTTAAAAATATATCCAAAGCAGAAACCTGTGAGGGAGTCGGATGAACCGTTAGATATCTGAGGACTTAAAGGGGCTCTTAGGGAAGATAAGGCCATTGCAGAAAGACTGAGGGCTGGATTTTCAAAAGGTTACGCGCGCCGGGCCTATTTTCAAAAGGCCTGGCAACGCGAGTAAAGCCCCGGACGTGTGTAAGTTCCAGGGGCTTGCAAAAAGGGGAGGGGGAGGGGCAGGGTAGTCTGAGGGGCGGGGTGGGGTCAGAGGCTCGCGTGCCGGCTGAGGTAAGTTTTAAAACAAAATAAAAATAAGAAATAGGTAGGGGGAAGGGCGGGAAAGGTAGGGGAAGGGAAAGTGGGGTGGGGGGTAGGGAATGGGGAAGGCAGAGCGGATCAGCACGGGATCGGCGCATGCAATGTGTACAATTGTGCTTGTTATAAAATTGGGCATACATGTGTGTGTGCCGGGTAGTGTGCGCACATGTACACTCACGCGCAGGTCTTAAAATCTACACCAAAATTAATTATTTGCTTCTGTATTTACTAATGAGGATGTTGGGGAGATACCAGTTCCAGAGATGGTTTTCAGGGGTGATGAGTCAGACGAACTGAACCATATCACTGTGAACCTGGAAGATGTAGGGCCAGATTGACAAACTAAAGAGCAGTAAATCACCTGGACTGGATGGTATCCATCCTAGGGGTATGAAGGAAATTTCAGATCTATTAGTTAAAATTTAAAACCTATCATTAAAATCATCCATTGTACCTGAAGACTGGAAGGTGGCCAATTTAACCCCAATATTTAGAAAGGGCTCCAGGGGCGATCCGGGTAACTACAGATCAGTGAGCCTGACTTCAGTGCCGGGAAAAATAGTGGAAACTAGTCTAAAGATCAAAATCACAGAGCATATAGAAAGACATGGTTTCATGAACACAGTCAGCATGGATTTACCCAAGGGACTTGCCTCACAAATCTGCTTCATTTTTTTGAAGGGGTTAATAAACGTAGATAAACTTGAACCGGTAGATGGGGTGTATTTGAATTTTCAGAAGGCATTTGACAAAGTCCCTCATGAGAGGCTTCTAAGAAAACTAAAAAGTCATGGGATAGGAGGCAATATCCTTTTGTGGATTACAAACTGGTTAAAAGACAAGAAACAGAGAGTATTATTTACAGTAGGAGTGCCTCAGGGATATGTACTTGGCCCGGTGCTTTTTAATATATTTATAAATGATCTGGAAAGGAATACGATGAGTGAGATTATCAAATTTGCGGATGATACAAAATTATTCAGAGTAGTTAAATCACAAGCAGATTGTGATACATTACAGGTGGACCTTGCGAGACTGAAAGATTAGGCATCCAAATAGCAGATGAAATTTAATGTGGACAAGTGCAAGGTGTTGTGTGTATATAGGGAAAAATAACCCTTGCTGTAGTTACATGATGTTAGGTTCCATATTAGGAGCTACCACCCAGGAAAAAGATTTAGGCGTCATAGTGGATAATACTTTGAAATCGGCTCAGGGTGCTGCAGCAGTCAAAAAAGCAAACAGAATGTTAGGAATTATTAGAAAGGGAATGGTGAATAAAACAGAAAATGTCATAATGCCTCTGTATTACTCCATGGTGAGACCGCATCTTGAATACTGTGTACAATTCTGGTTGCTGCATCTCAAAAAAGATATAGTTGTGATGAAGAAGGTATAGAGAAGGGTGACCAAAATGATAAAGGGGATGGAACAGCTCCCATATGAGGAAAGGCTGAAGAGGTTAGGGCTGTTCAGCTTGGAGAAGAGACGGCTGAGGGGGGGATATGATAGAGGTCTTTAAAATCATGAGAGGTCTTGAACGAGTAGAAGTGAATCCGTTATTTACACTTTCGGATAGTAGAAAGGCTAGGGGGCACTCCATGAAGTTAACAAGTAGCACATTTAAGTCTAAACGGAGAAAATTCTTTTTCACTCAACGCACAATTAAACTCTGGAATTTATTGCCAGAGGGTGTGGTTAGTGCATTTAGTGTAGCTGGGTTTAAAAAAGATCTGGATAAGTTCTTGCAGAAGTCCATTAACTGCTGTTAATCAAGTTTACTTAGGGAATAGCCACTGTAACTACTGGCATAAGTAGCATGGGATCTACTGAGTGTTGGGTACTTGCTAGGTACTTGTAGCCTGGATTGGCCACTGTTGGAAACAGGAAGCTGGGCTTGATGGACCCTTAGTCTGACCTAGTATGGCATTTTCTTATGTTCTTATGAGATGCACTATGTCTAGCAAGAGTTTTAACCCAGTTTTTAGTGTGGGCTTTTTCCACGCTAAAACACCATTACATATCAGGGTTACTTTAGCATGGGAAAAATCTGCACTATAACATGGGTTAAAAGCTGTGCCAGGGTCAGCACGACTTATTGCATCAGCTCAAGTGCTAAAAGACAATCACATGCAGCATTTTGATTTTGAACAGTTTCAGTAAAGATTTCTAATTCTGCAACCCTCTACCTTCTGTCAAGTGTCTCCTTGATGCCAGACCATAAAAAACCCACTGGGCTCTGAAGGTAATCCTTCCCCCCCACCCCCATTGGAGGATCCATACCAGTATTTACAGCTGAGTAGGAACTAAGCCCTGGTATGGAGAATGTCCCCCTTTTTAAAGGCGTAACCAGAAGAGGGCTACATTGATTTTTTAAAAAAATATTATTCATATATGCTATGTTCTTTTATTTATATGTTATTTTAAGACTTTTTTTTTTTTTTTTACGGTGTGTAATGTGCCGCTGACGCAGCCGCCATGCTTCCATTGGCATCCCCTTTACCTCCTCGGCGCTGTGCTGCCTCCGCTGCTGCTGATTCCCTGGCCTCTCATAAGATGCCGCGCGCGCACCCGTGGCACACTGCTATAGGTCCCTCAGCGGGGAACCTCTCCGTGGCACATTCCTGGTTACCTAAACCTCTGCCTAGACAGCAGGCTGATGCCTCAGCGAGAGGTCCACCTGCCTTGCAGTGTGCGTGTTTTGCTATTTTGGTTCCTGGTCTCGCTGCCCCTGTGGCTCCTTGCTGATTCCTGCCTAGCCTATGATCCCTGCCTTACCTGGCTCGTGCCCTTGTCCTGCCCTTCGTGCCTGTTCACTTTTCTCCTTTTAGTTCCAGTATTTGTTTCCTTCACTGTCTTGTCCCTCGGTGTCTTGACCCTGTTCTTCTTGTCTGTCTTGGCCTGACTTCCCGGCTCTGACCCCTGCTTGAATTCTCTTTTCTGGTTTTCTGCCTGCCTCAACCCTTGGACTGAACCTGGATTTTCTTTGCTCATTGCCTGCCCTGACCACTATCTATACCCGGACTCTCTCTGTCTGCTCTTCGAGGGACTCTCACCTGCTGGCAGAGTCCTAGTGTGCTTATGGCCAATATGGTCATGGTCATAGGTTCCAGTACCGAAGAGCACCAAAGCACCACCACGCGCCAGCGAAAGCAGTGGGACCTCAGTAACAGAAAAAGCAGCGCAGTCCCACTGAAATCGACAGAAGGGTCGTCAATGGGGCTTTAGTAAGTAGAACAGCAGCACGATCCCACCGAAATCAACAGCATGGTCAGCGGGGCCTGAATACGTGGAAATGCATCGCAGCCCCACTAATCACACTGCTGATTCTGGCAGGCCCATGTTGCTTTTCTATTTACTAAGGCTTCGCTGACCATGCTATCGGCAGGGCTGCGCTGCTTTGGAGGAAGAGGCACACTCCCTGCCCTGCCCTGGCTGAAGGAGTCCAAGGTCAGAGCTGGCTCGGCCCCTGTGGCAGGAAGTCATTCTCTTGGCAGTGGGAGCTGAAGAAGGAGACTGCTGCTTCCTGCTGTTTCAAGGGGGAAGTGAAAGAGAGTATGTGTGTGTGTGAGAGAGAGAGAGAGCATGTGTGAGGGAGAGAGAGAGAGAAGAGCATGTGTGTGGGAGAGAGACAGCATGTTTGTGTGGGTGAGGGAGGGAGAGCATGTGTTTAGGAGAGAGAGAGCATGTGTGAGAGAGAGCAAGAGAGAGTGCATGTGTGTGGGAGAGAGAAAGACAGCATGTGTTTATGTGTGGGTGAGAGAGGGAGAGCATGTGTGTAAGTGAGAGTGAGAGAGAGCATGTGTGAGGGAGAGTGAGAGAGAAGAGCATGTGTGTGGGAGAGAGACAGCATGTGTTTGTGTGGGTGAGAGAGGGAGAGCATGTGTTTAGGAGAGAGAGAGCATGTGTGAGAGAGAGCAAGAGAGAGTGCATGTGTGTGGGAGAGAGAAAGACAGCATGTGTTTATGTGTGGGTGAGAGAGGGAGAGCATGTGTGTAAGTGAGAGTGAGAGAGAGCATGTGTGAGGGAGAGTGAGAGAGAAGAGCATGTGTGTGGGAGAGAGACAGCATGTGTTTGTGTGGGTGAGAGAGGGAGAGCATGTGTTTAGGAGAGAGAGAGCATGTGTGAGAGAGAGCAAGAGAGAGTGCATGTGTGTGGGAGAGAGAAAGACAGCATGTGTTTATGTGTGGGTGAGAGAGGGAGAGCATGTGTGTAAGTGAGAGTGAGAGAGAGCATGTGTGAGGGAGAGTGAGAGAGAAGAGCATGTGTGTGGGAGAGAGACAGCATGTGTTTGTGTGGGTGAGAGAGGGAGAGCATGTGTTTAGGAGAGAGAGAGCATGTGTGAGAGAGAGCAAGAGAGAGTGCATGTGTGTGGGAGAGAGAAAGACAGCATGTGTTTATGTGTGGGTGAGAGAGGGAGAGCATGTGTGTAAGTGAGAGTGAGAGAGAGCATGTGTGTGTGTGTATGAGAGAGAGCAAGCAAGCATGTGTGTGTATGAGAGGGAGCATGTGTGTGCACAACACCACTTCCTCTCTGCCTGCTAATCCATGACAATTTCAGGGCATCTGGAAATCAAAAAGTTCCCAGGTATGGATAACTGGGGATTTTTTAAAATCCTTATTATTTTTAATTGTTGGGTGTCATTTGATGTGTCTATTTTGAAATATTTTATTGATGGTTGGAAAAGTTTTATATGAGTTTTTAATTATTGAATGTTATTCTATTCATTAGTTTTCAATTATTCTTTTTATTGATATGGTTTTACTAATTTTATTGTTTTATTGAGGAATGGTAATGCTTCTGTTTTTCCATTGTTGCAGTACGTACAGAAAATGCCCTGTTTCAGTTTCCGGTTCAGTTTTTGTCTGTATATTTCTGTTTATATTTTATGATCTTGCTATTTTCAGTTTGAAGGTCTATCTGTGTTTTGCATGTATGAGATATTCCAATAGTGTGTAGTTTCTATGCAGGAATCTATAGCAGCTTGGCTTGTTCTGTTTTCCTAATAGGAGGTGTTTTACTGTTTTAGGCCTGGTGTAATATTTGCAGTGTTAACTTTCATAGGTAGAATTGTTGCTGTTTGAGTGCTGGCAGTTAGTGTTGTTTTGATATAGAGGGCCCAATATTCAAAGCGCATTCATTGCTATTTAGTTGGATAAGCGGGACCTATGTGGCAAAGTAGCAGCCCCTGAATATGCACTCGTGTTCAGCAGCCACCACTTAAACGTATAAGTTATATATATAAGCTAAAAAGTTAGCCGCATAAGTTGTGGGCGGGCAGTGGGCAGATTGGGACGGAGCGAATTAGCCATACAACGTATGTGGCTAACTGCCAACATTCATACTTAGCCATATAAGTTGTACAGCTAAGCTAGATGTGCCATAGAGCAGGTCTAAATGTAGCCAGTTATACGGCTAAGCACTCAGTTATATGCGTATGTTCAATGGCATAGCTGTGCCGCTGAATATACATCATAACTGAGACAGATAAGCTCTAACTGGCCAAGTTACTTAACCGGCCAGTTTTGAATATTGACCCCAGAAAGTTTATTGCATTGTAATTCTGTTTTCTCATGACTCTTTGAGGGTCATACTCATGCCCAAGATGTATTACAGTAGGCCTAATACCATATGGGTTCCAAGTGCCTCTTGCTTTTTTGCAGGGTTTTCTGATTGGCACCACAGCAGTGCAAATAAATATAATATACATATTGTAAGTGATATTTTTACCTCAGAAGACTCTGCTTTGAATGTCCGTTTTCATGTAAAATCTGTTATTATAAATGCATAATTTTTAATTGTGTATTTTATTTTTATTTATTTATTTAAGGTTTTTATATACCGGCATTCATGAAGCAATCACATCATGCTGGTTTACAGTTGAACAGGGGGTGCAGAAAGCAAAAAACTGGAACTAGTGCAGAAGAAATTGCAGTTACAAAAAACAAGGAGGATCGAACTGGGAGAGAAGTGAAATACGGAGTAGATACAGAAGTGATTTAACATCATGTAGAGTTATTTACAGATGGCTGGAGTGGCTGCATTCTTGAAGTGGAGAGGAGGCCATTAGGATAGGTCCGGAAAAGCTTAAGTTTTTTTCGGAATGTTGGGAGGCAAGGCTCCTGCCGGAGATTCAGTGGGATGGAGTTCCAGAGTGAAGGTCCCGCTGTTGAGAAGGACCTTTCTCTAAAAGTTATATGCCGAGTGAATTTGGTGTGAGGTACCTGGAGGGATCCTCTGTATGCTGCTCTGGTTGGTCTAGAGGCGATATGTTGGCTGAGCGGGAATTGTAGGTCGAGTGTGGTAAGGTGGTGGATGGTTTTATATATAATGGTGATGGACTTGAAGATAATTCTGAAGTGAATAGGGAGCCAATGTAGGTTTTTTAGGATGGGGGATATGTGGTCTCTTCTCCTGGTATTGGTGAGAATTCTTGCTGCCGCATTTTGGACCATCTGTAGAGGTTTGGTGTACGAGGATGGGAGACCTAGTAGGATAGCATTGCAATAATCTAACTTAGAGAAGATTATTGCTTGTAGTATCGTTCTGAAATCATGAAAGTGGAAGAGTGGTTTTATCCTTTTCAGCACTTGGAGTTTGTAGAAACAGTCCTTGGTTGTACGGTTGACAAATGCTTTCAAATTGATCTTGTTATCTATTATAACTCCTAAGTCTCTCACTTGGGTGGAGAAATTGAGTGGAAAAATTGGGTGGAGAAATCGGAGAGGAAGGATGTATGAGGAAGGATTGACGGGGTTGGGAAGTGGAAGGCTGTAAGGTTTTCCACTTAAAAGCCTTGCACTGGCTGTAGGCACTGTTGTACAAACATTTAACAGATTCTCCCAACTCATGGTGTCATGTGTTATGTAATGGGTGAGGGTGCAGTTTTTCACTTGGCCATAGGTGCTACATTGCCTAGTTATGGCTCTGCCTGCTGGCCCTTGGAACCTAAAGCCTCAGCCTACTGAGAATAGGCTGATACAGTTGAAGCTCCAGCACCTGTCCCAGCAAGGGTGTGTCTGCCAGCTGTCATCTTGCGCCTAGTGCACTTGCCTATTAAGCTGCGTTAACCATGCCACAACCTAAGGGCTTACACCCATGACCCTGACACAGTGCTTTCAAAAACATAGGAACATAAGAACATAAGAAATTGCCATGCTGGGTCAGACCAAAGGTCCATCAAGCCCAGCATCCTGTTTCCAACAGAGGCCAAACCAGGTCACAAGAACCTGACAATTACCCAAACACTAAGAAGATCCCATGCTACTGATGCAATTAATAGCAGTGGCTATTCCCTAAGTAAACTTGATTAATAGCAGTTAATGGACTTCTCCAAGAACTTATCCAAACCTTTTTTGAACCCAGCTACACTAACTGCATTAACCATATCCTCTGGCAACAAATTCCAGAGCTTTATTGTGCGTTGAGTGAAAAAGAATTTTCTCTGATTAGTCTTAAATGCTAACTTCATGGAATGCCCCCTAGTCCTTCTATTATTTGAAAGTGTAAGTAACCGATTCACATCTACTCATTCAAGACCTCTCATGATCTTAAAAACCTCTATCATATCCCCCCTCAGCCATCTCTTCTCCAAGCTGAACAGCCCTAACTTCTTCAGCCTTTCCATCCCCTTTATCATTTTGGTTGCCCTTCTCTGTACCTTCTCCATCGCAACTATATCTTTTTTGAGATGCGGCGACCAGAATTGAACACAGAATTCAAGGTGCGCTCTCACCATGGAGCGATAAAGAAGCATTATGACATTTTCCATTTTTTGTTAACCATTCCTTTCCTAATAATTCCTAACATTCTGTTTGCTTTTTTTGACTGCCGCAGCACACTGAGCTGACAATTTTAAAGTATTATCCACTATGATGCCTAGATCTTTTTCCTGGGTGGTAGTTCCTAATATGGAACCTAACATCGTGTAACTACAGCAAGGGTTATTTTTCCCTATATGCAACATCTTGCACTTGTCCACATTAAATTTCATCTGCCATTTGGATGCCCAATCTTCCAGTCTTGCAAGGTCCTCCTGTAATGTATCACAATCCACTTGTGATTTAACTACTCTGAATAATTTTGTATCATCTGCAGATTTGATAACCTCACTCATATTCCTTTCCAGGTCATTTATAAATATATTGAAAAGCACCAAGTACAGATCCCTGAGGCACTCCACTGTTTACCCTTTTCCACTGAGAAAATTGACCATTTAATCCTATTCTGTTTCCTGTCTTTTAACCAGTTTGTAATCCAAGAAAGGACAGCACCTCCTATCCCATGACTTTTTAGTTTTCTTAGAAGCCTCTCATGAGGGACTTTGTCAAACATCTTCAACTTCAAAATTACAACACTGTGAATAAAGTAGAAGCAGAAGTTCTACCTCCCCTTCTGGGAAAAAAGTCAAAGCATGGTTGTTTAACCAAGCCTTCCCCTTGACTCCACAAAGGAGACTCATCCTAGTCCATCAGAAGTCTCCCTGATTGTGAATCCCAAGAGATGACGATTTCAATGTGTTATCCACTATGACGCCTAGATCTCTTTCTTGGGTGGTAGCACCTAATATGGAACCTAACATCGTGTAACTACAGCAAGGGTTATTTTTCCCTATATGCAACATCTTGCACTTGTCCACATTAAATTTCATCTGCCATTTGGTTGCCCAATTTTCCAGTCTCAGAAGGTCTTCCTGCAATTTATCACAATCTGCTTGTGATTTAACTACTCTGAACAATTTTGTGTCATCTGCAAATTTGATTATCTCACTCGTTGTATTTCTTTCCAGATCATTTATAAATATATTGAAAAGTAAGAGTCCCAATACAGATCCCTGAGGCACTCCACTGTCCACTCCCTTCCACTGAGAAAATTGCCCATTTAATCCTACTCTCTGTTTTCTGTCTTTTAGCCAGTTTGCAATCCACGAAAGGACATCGCCACCTATCCCATGACTTTTTACTTTTCCTAGAAACCTCTCATGAAGAACTTTGTCAAATACCTTCTGAAAATCCAAATACACTACATCTACCAGTTCACCTTTATCCACAAGGGCACATCATAAAGGGTATAGGTAGGTGCTGACTTTTTGAACCCCTGGGACCTAAAATATGGAGTACCACAGGACTCTGTTCTCTAACCTATTCTATTCAATATTTACCCTCCATCCCTCCCAGAGCAGAAAAAATCCCTGCCAGGAGTGAGGTAACGTTTATCCTGCTCCCAGCACTTCCAGCACTGTTCTGAAAGGCGAGCACTGGAAGTACCAGGAAGAGGTTAGATGCTACCTTGTTCCTGGCAGTGGTTTATCTGCTCCAGGCAGAATTGGGGGGGGGGGGGGATTATCACTGACAGAGGGAACGGGGAAGGAGTGCGGCAACTAGGGGAAGAAAGGATTTGCAAGCCCCCCCCCCCCCCCAATGTAATCTTACTCTTTGGAGAGCAGCAGGGCTTGGAGGGTTAGCATTGCTCAGCCCATCAAGGCCATTTTGAACATACTGGGGTTTGGGGTGGGAATTGGGCCACTGACCTGCCAAATGACTTTTAAATTTGGCAGAACTACTTAACTGGATATCTTTAAAGCTATTCAGTTAAGTAGCACGTTATCCTGCCACATAAAGCCAGATGGCTGTATTCAAACATAGAAGAAGAAAACCCCACATCTATAGCCTGTGGAAACTTGTAACATTTCTCCAGGCCAATTAATGCTGGCTGTAGGGGACACAACAGAACGTGTTAAAATATCTTCATTCGGTTTAACATGGCCATAGCATTATGCATATCATTACATTGGTAGAGTAGACTTTAAAATCTGATGTACTATCCACGTTAGAAGGGGCAGGTGGGGGCCTGCTCAATAGCTCAGTGGCAGTGTTGAGTGCTGCTAATCCAAAGGAGCTGACTTTTCATGTCAGGACCATTACAGACTTCTAAAGATTTCACCTGGCTTCTTCCTGCCCATGGATAGTAATTTCATCATCTTTCAGCTACTAGAATTAGTCTCTTACCCCTATACCCAGGCCAGATTAGTTTGCACGTCAGGTCCACCACAGATCTCCTTCCGCGTTTCTTCCGGCTTCGGGTCACCGTTGATGTTGCTTTGCCCCACTCACTCTGCTTTGGGCTGTTCATGCCACTGTTGTTGGCATCAATTTAAAAATACTGTGACTTTGAATCATTGTAACTTGAAACCTTTAAAGATAAGGATTGCCAGTGTGTGTTTGTGTATCTATCTATCTATTCATAACAGTTTTAGAAAAACAATTTTTTAAAATGTAATTTATTATTAATTTCCATCTAATTATTATACGCAACATACTTAATTCAGAAAAACTAACAGAGCAGGGGGGAAAAAAAAAAAGGAAAAGAGAGAAGCAACAATATCCAGGAAATAACATATAGCCAAGTCCACAATGAAGAACAATTCTTAAGGTATTTTTAAATATGTTTAATAGCAGGGCATGTATAGGCTATTTCATTTTCACGTTGTGTTGTGATTTTTTGCTCAGCTGGTCAGATCACCTTGCTCCTCCTATCCGCTTTTTAAACTCCTGGGGGGGGCCAATGCAAAACCCACGGTCAGATGTGCATTTTGGACGCGTGTCCACAGCCCCTTATGCTATAAGGGGATTAGCGCCTCCATAGCACGTGTCCAAAGCGAAGCAAAACTAGTAGCGCTCATCACATGCAAATGTATGTTGATGAGGCTATTAGTTAGTCACCCCACATGCAAAAAAAATGTGCGTTCAATCCAACATTTTTACACTCCGAAATTAACACCTGCCTTTCTGAGCAGCCCAAAAAGTTGTACAGAAAAGCAGAAAACACTGTACATCCTCCAACTTAATATCGTGGCGATATTAAGTTGGAGGAACGAAAAGTTTAAAAGATTAAAAAAAAAAAAAAATTAGGAAAAAAAAAAAGAGTGCCCGCAGTCAGGTTTGGGAAACAGATGCTCAATTAACCAGCGTCTGTTTCCCTAACTCGTGGCTGTGTGCCAGTTAGGAAAACGGATACCGATAAATTCAACGTTTTTTTGTTTTTTTCTTAAACTGCGGACAGCCGACCTCTCCTGGGTGCCCGCTGCCAAGGAGGTGCTAGGGGTGCGCAATCGACCCTAGCGCCTCCTTGGCAGCGCGACCCCTAATTTAAATATTGCGTGGCGCCCCCAGGAGAGATGCTTGGGCACGTGTTAGGAAAGCGGGCTCTGGACACTCAGCGCCTGCTTTTGGTGCGTTTATTTTTGTATCGGTCCCCTGGTGTCAGGAGGAAGGCAATAGAACACAACACAGATATGCTTTTGCTCTTTTTTTTTTTTTTAATTTTTTATTTATATCAATTTTTAGTCAATACAATCAAGAATAACTTGATATAAGAAATTATTGCTCTTTTTTTTTTTGTCAGTGCTCCATCAGTTAGAGGGAGCTCTGGGTATTAGTGTCATTTTGTTATTTGTTTTGCTTTCTTTTTTTTTTGTTATTTGTTATGCTTTTTGGATGAGGTGCAAAAGATTTTTGCAGAGTGCATCAGAAGTCGCTGATGCGCTCTGCCTTCCCCGATTAGGGGGACTTTGCTTCTCCACTGTCAACCCACCGCCTTTAAACTCTAATGGGACAAAACAAAAATAACGAATTCCCCATCCCCCTCGTGCGGGTGCAGAGATGCAAAGCTAGCCCTCAGCTCCATTTCTCTCTTTTGGTGGCATTTTGAAAGTGTAAAGCTTTGAATACCAATTGCTTGAACTGGACATATGTGAATCTCTTCTAATCCTACTAATCCTGTCTCCAAGTGCTCTTTTGTATGGGAAGGCAGCACACGTAGATCTAAGTGAAAGTGCTCCTAATCCTGGAAATGTGGAAAAATGGCCCAGTGTGAGAGCCGGGAGAGGGAAAAGCTCCCTAGTGTAGGGGACCTGCTGCAGAAAGCATCGTGCACTGGGGGGTGGGGTGGAAGGACTGGGGGGCAGGGGGAGGACCAGCGAGGAGGGGGGGGGGCCTTCAAGGTGTCCTCTCGTATCTTCTGATGGCAAGGAAAGGACACCCCCGCCCACCCCAGGCCAGCGTCTTCGCAAACAGCCAGCGCACACTTTGAGCAAGCCCCCAGAACTGAGAGAGAGTTTCCGAAGGCTGGGAAATTCAGCCACCGGCAGCTTTCAACCCTGGCAGCCCAGCAGGTTACTGGCTAATGTGCTGACTTCATTATTTTTCCAGTCTACATTTCTGAATGGCAGTCATGCTTATCAGACTGTGTGCCGTGAGTGGCTACGTTTTACCCATCAGTTACCCCCTCATCACCACCACATATACACTCTCTCTCGCCATAAAAACGCGAGACGAAGACTTTAATGAAAGTAGGAGCTCTTACACATCTGTGCAGGGGGGAAAAAAATTAAAAAGGAAATAGACTTGGTACCTGATTTCCTTTTTTTTTTTTTTTTTAATTTAATTGTTCTACTCAAACAAATCCACTTCAAACAAAGGTTTCTTGTCTGCATTGTCCATTGGGCCGCTGGGGCTTGAAATATGCCAAAGTCTTCCTATGACATTGGCAAGCCTCTGATTTAATACTGCCCATGGTCCTTTACCTGCTGGAAAACTAAACTGTTTGCAAAGAGCCATTGCTAACATAGGGCCAGATGCATTAAGGCTTTTCTCCCATTTTGTGTCTACGGGGAAAACCCTTTCGGGCCGAAGGAATACAGCGTGCTCAGCCGAGTGCACTGTTTAACCCGTGGTTGGAGGCGGGTTTTGGATGCACGTCCACAAACCCTTATTGGGGATTAAGCGCGTCCAAAACTCGCGTCTAACCCCCCCTCCCCCACCAAACTAATATCGTTAATCACGTGCAAATGCATGTTGATGAGGCTATTAGCTATTCTCCCCCTGATAAAAAAAACAAAACAAAAAACTGTGCACCCGACCCGCACAGTTTTACCCTCAGAAATTGACGCGCCTGCCCAGAGCAGGCGTTAATTTCTGAGCAGCCCAAAATACTGTACAGGAAAGAAGAAAATACTGCTTTTATGTACATCCTCCAACTTAATTTCATAGCAATATTAAGTTGGAGGAGCAAAAAGATGAGAATGTGAAAAAAAAATAAATTAAAAAAGTGTGTCGGCAGTCAGGTTAGGAAAAGGGATGTTCAATGAATGAGTATCCCTTTTCCTAACCTGTAGCTGTGCACAGGTTAGGAAAACGGATGCTCGTAAAACTGAGCATCCGTTTTCCTAACCCACTGACAGCGAACTGACTGCCACTTCTCCTGGGTGCCTGCTGCCAAGGAAATACTAGGGGTGCACATTTGTCCCTAGTGCTTCCTTGGCAGCGTGACCTCTCATTTAAATATTTGATCGTGCTCCCAGGAGAGGAAGCTGGGAGCACATTAGGAAAGCAGGCGCTCAACACTGAGTGCCCGTTTTCCGCACTGATTTATTGGATTGGCCTGTTAGTGAGTCAGGTACATCCTCTATGCTCAAAGAGTAGATTCAAAGAGTTAACACCAAAAGACAATGTGCCATTGCAGGAGTGCATACATAAGGACTTCCTCAACCTATCTCGGGGACCCCACATCCATATTCTCATGAATATGCATGAGATAAATCTACACTCTCTGGAGACCCAGTAGATTTAAGAGTGCCAGCCTTATTTTGGGTTGGATTATGTCTACATACAGTATGTATTTAACTTGTGCACAGATATGGGAGGATTATCCCCTACTCATTCATTTGGGGGGTTTTTTAGAGTCAGGAGGTTTCTCCATTTTATTTCTTGTTTATTTAGCTATTTTGTTGATATGGATGTTTGTTTTTATTATTTTATTTTTAAAATTGTGGGCCAGATTTTCAAATGATTAAGTGCCGGGCCTATTTTCAAAAGGCCTGGCGACATGCGTAAAGTCCCAGGACACATGTAAGTCCTGGGGCTTTACTGAAGGGGCGGGGCATGAGCAGGATGTGGCAGTCTGGGGGCGGGATAGGGTCAGAGACTCCCGGCACAGCGGCCATTTGCTGCTGTGTGGGGGATTGCGCGCCGGCAGTTGGCCGGTGCGCGCAACTTACTTCAGCCCCAGGGCTGAAGTAAGTTTTAAAACAAGAAAGAAAAAAGGTAGGGGGGAAAGGGCGGGGGAGGTAAGGGAAGGGAAGGTGGGGTTGGAGGGGGTAGGGAACAGGGGAAGCCAGCAAGGCTTGGTGTGGGCTTGGCATGCACAAGGTGCACAATTGTGCACCCCCTTGTGCACGCCGGCCCCTGATTTTATAACTTGCGTGCACAAGTTGTAAAATCAGGCATACATGTGTGCGTGCACTTTTTAAAATCTACCCCTATGTTTGCTATTTGATCGTTATGTTAAAGTTGCTATTAGCTACTCATTTTTTTGTTATATTGTAATTTTATGTTTTACTTATGTAATCCACTGTGAGTCTGTAAAGTGGAAGAGTAGCAAATTGTTGTGGTCAGGCTTGAGACCTGATCATCGAGAGAGCATGAGCCCTTAGACATTGGCACAACCCAGAGTGAAGCTCTAAGGTCTGCGCCATGGGTAGGCGAGCACATCTGGGCACGGGCTAGGCAAGACTTGGAGACTTGGAACACTTGGAGACTCTGCTGAACCTGCACACAGGAGTGAGACCCAGCAATGCAATGCTGGTCTCTGGGGTAACCCTCTGGCCACTCAAAAGCCCTTTTGGACCTGCTGCTGGGGAATAGCTTGTGCGTCAGGACAGGTGGAGGTCAAGGACAGAAGATGACTCTGGGGACAAGGACTTAAATGAAGGCATTGAAGACTTGGAACTAGACGAAGACTCGGTTTCAGATTCAGACTCAGGTTCAGGTTTCAGGTTCGGGAATGGAATGAGCCCTGCATCGCATATTGCCCTACTCAGTCTGTGGCCTGGTTGTGGAGCACGCCAAATGTGATGCTGCCTCTGGGCTTGAAACATGATGAAGACTTGGCACTAGAAACATGATGAAGACTCTGGAAGAGTCCTGTTCTATTGCGTGCCCTACACAACCCATGGGTTGGTTGCTGACCATGCTGAAGGCAGAGCAGACCCTGGACGAGACTTGGACATGGACGGAAGCTGGGCAAGGAGCTCTGAAGACCAGGAACAGGATTCAAGGACTCAGGATTCAGGAACTCAGAACCAGGGACAGAACCCCAGCATTTAAAAACAAGGGACGTCCAGAGACTTGACCAGCGAAGAAGACAGGCCTTGGGCCACAAGACACCCTACACAACCTATGGGTTGGTTGCAGACCACGACACTGGCACGCCTGGAAGAAGAGAGAGAAGACCTGGAAGTTGGGACTAGGAGACAAAGATTTGAACAGGAACTTGCGAGGACTTGACATCAGGAACAGAAGACACAGGGATCGTCAAGAGACTAGGAACATGGAACAAAGAAACATAGAGGGGCTTCCAAGAAGAACAAGGAACATGACGATCTTGAAGGAGTGAAGAACTGGAACTCCGAAGACTCCTGGAGCAAAGACGTGGTGCAGGAACTCCAGGGATGAAGTAACCCCTTGCGAAGGCCCAGACTGAATAGCCCTTTTATAGGACTGGCTGGATGACATCATCAGGGAGGGCCGAGAAGCTCTTCCTGCCGTGGGTCCTTTAAATTCCTAGCAGTGGCACGCACACGTGCCTAGGAAGGCAGCGCCACGATGGAGAATGTCGGTGGCATTTCAAGGCTGCATGAAAACAGCAGAGGCAGTGTCTCTCCTGCCGTGGAGTGGCAGCATGGGTCTGTGGCAACAGCGGCAGTGTGAAGGAAGGCTGCGCAGGAACAGCGTCAGCAGAGACAACTCAGTGCCGCTTCGGAACAGCAGCATGGCTCAGTAGCATCGGGAGGTGAACGAGCTGCTCGTGGGCCTGACCCATGGTGGCATTCACAACAGTAATATATGCGCTTAATAAATATATGCAGACTTATCTCATGCATATTCATTGTGGATATCCAAAAATGCCAACTGGCTGTGGGGTCCTCACCACAGTTTTGAGAATCCTTGGTATATGTTTCTGTATTAGTATGAACAGATGCAAACCTGACATGAATATTAGGAGAGAGATAATCAATTATGA
This sequence comes from Rhinatrema bivittatum, assembly GCF_901001135.1. NCBI lineage: Eukaryota > Metazoa > Chordata > Amphibia > Gymnophiona > Rhinatrematidae > Rhinatrema > Rhinatrema bivittatum. Next base: position 561,024,869 of record NC_042617.1, on the reverse strand, counting down.
TTTTCTTCTATAAGTACAGAAAGGAAAAATAGTCATTTTAGGATAAGGCTGAAAATTAGATCCACCCTGAAAAAACCTATAGCACATTTACATCGTAATTCCTTACAACTTTCCAATATTTTTCACCTTTTTTAAGAGCTGTTGCTAGTTACCATGAAGTTTTCTCCCTTATACCCTTGCATCTGCTTCTAGGTAGTTCTGCAATGAAGTCATATTACTGAGTGCCTAATTTCCCATCCAAATGGAAATCCCTTTAGGGGCTGCTTCACACTTTTTTCTGCCTGTGCGTGTTCCCTTTTGTAAATAAAATGTGTAAGACAAACTGTCTTTCTGCAGTGTATATCTTCTAAGCTCTTCACAATGTCTTAAGTGCTGTTGACCATGATCACAACTCAGATTATGTGCTTTCTTCTTCAACAAGTACTTCAGAAACCACTTGCCCTTTTAATGGAAAGAGTATCTTTTGTCCACAGTAATGTGAGTTGAAGAGCCTAGGCAATAGCGAATGCAGAATCTAATTTGGGGACTAAGGCATATGTATTTAAGCACAGTCTTCTCTGTGCAGGATTTCCCACAATCAGTCCTTGGGACCATCATCCAAGTCTGCTTTTCAAAACACATATGTTAGTCTGGTTCTTGGAGAAGATATTTCATCATGAAAAATAAACTGGACAAATTATAGGCCTTTCAGGCCGATTCAGTAAAGTCCGCAGGAGAGCGGGCGAACGCCTGCTCTCCCGGCGCGCATACAGGCCACTCACCTGTGCGCACGATACAGTATTTAAATGAGGCCCGGCGGTAGAAAGGGTAAAAGGAGGCACTAGGGACACTAGCGCATCCCTAGCGCCTCCTTTTTGACAGGAGCGGCGGCTGTCAGCGGGTTTGACAGCCGATGCTCAATTTTGCCGGTGTCTGTTCTCAAGCCCGCTGACAGCCACGGGCTCAGAAACCGGATGCCGGCAAAATTGAGTGTCCGGTTTTCGACCCGACAGCTGCCGGCCGACTTCCAATTTTTTTTTTCTTTTAACTTTTTTTACTCTTCGGGACCTCCGACTTAATATCCATGATATTAAGTCAGAGGGTGCACAGAAAAGAGGTTTTTACTGCTTTTCTGTGCACTTTCCCGGTGCCGGAAGAAATTAGCGTCTACCTTTGGGTAGGCGCTAATTTCTGAAAGTAAAATGTGCGGCTTGGCTGCACATTTTACTTTCTGAATCGCACACGAATACCTAATAGGGCCATCAACATGCATTTGCATGTTGAGGGCGCTATTAGGTTCGGCGGGTTGGACGCGCGTTTTCCGCCCCTTACTGAATAAGGGGTAAGGGAAAACACGCGTCCAATGGCGAGATAACAGTGCGCTCCACTGTATCGGCCTGTTTGTGCACACAGAAGTAGTCTGGAAATGACTGGTATCCTGACAGCTAGAGTATGTTACATGCATGACCATAGCCTTGGTATTAAGCCACAGGTCAGATCTCATTTTGCACATCAGGCCAGTATCACCACATTCATTTAATCTTTAGTTAACACCTTCAATACTGATTAAAAATGGTTGGGATCTATGGGGGGAAAACTATTTATTGCTAATTAGTGTTTGCGATCCCAACCCTCAACTCTGATATGGGTATTTACCAGTGTGAAAGCTGGAGGTGGGGGTGGAAGGTGGAAGTTGGTGCTGCATCACTATCATGGATCACAATAACAGTGATCCCAGAAAACTGGGTAAAACGGAGAGTCCCCAAAATAACAAATTCAATCTGTGCTATTGTGATAAGTGATTGCAATCCAGTCAATGCCATCCAAGAGTAAATAATACTCAGCTTAGAGACAAGGTTTAGGATCACAAATGCTAATGGAAATTAGTTGGCTAGATTATTGTTTTGTGTTGTGGCAATTATTTAGCCCATCTGTACTGCAAATACAATTTTAGCTCTAATTATATTATTAACAAAAAAAAAAGTAGAGCATCATTTCTTTCCTCTTACTCCTCCCTGTCACCCTCTGGGACGCTTTCACAAGTATTCACAGTATTTTCATTTTCATAATTATTTGGTACTTTTTTCATGTTAAGTTCTAACAAATGAACAAAATAAAAGTATGCCAGTGCTATACCCCTGCAACCTAACATTAGTCTTTTCCGGCTCTTCCCACAAAAAGCGGGGGATTGTCGAGTGCCGCCCGAGTTTCCACCTGCACAAGCTGAAGCAAAACCTTGATCTGGATGCTGTCCAGTGGCGTGAGAGCTGCAAGATAGTTGTGCCATCATCACGTCTTTGTTTATATCACACTTTATTAAGCAGAGAGTTGAAAGCATGTTACAACAGGTTAGGACTATAATGAGTGCACAGTAGTTTGGGTAAAGAATGTGGGAGCACAGTTCAGCAGTTTAAGGTGCAACAGCTTAAAATGCAGCAGGAGGTCAAGCACAGTCAAAACTAATCAGCTGGATTGTGGTGTCCACCTATCTGGTGCAATATGAATCTTTTAGGACAGGGCCGTTAGGTGAGATAAATACAATAAGAGTCCTGAATTAACAATTACAACTTCCTATTTAGATAAGGATAAAAGGGCTTACTTTGTTGGGGAATGGCCTGGAACACAGTTCCGCCACTCCTTTTCAGATTTAAGAGGGAAAGCAGCCAGGAGTAAGAACATAAGAACATAAGAAAATGCCATACTGGGCACTGTTGGAAACAGGATGCTGGGCTTGATGGACCCTTGGTCTGACCCAGTATGGCATTTTCTTATGTTCTTATGTTCTTAATCCAGGCCATAAGAACCTGGCAAGTACCCAAACACTAAGTCTATTCCATGTAACCATTGCTAATGGCAGTGGCTGGCTATTCTCTAAGTGAACTTAATAGCAGGTAATGGACTTCTCCTCCAAGAACCTATCCAATCCTTTTTTAAACACAGCTATACTAACTGCACTAACCACATCCTCTGGCAACAAATTCCAGAGTTTAATTGTACGTTGAGTAAAAAAGAACTTTCTCCGATTAGTTTTAAATGTGCCCCATGCTAACTTCATGGAGTGCCCCCTAGTCTTTCTACTATCCGAAAGAGTAAATAACCGATTCACATCTACCCATTCTAGACCTCTCATGATTTTAAACACCTCTATCATATCCCCCCTCAGTCGTCTCTTCTCCAAGCTGAAAAGTCCTAACCTCTTTAGTCTTTCCTCATAGGGGAGTTGTTCCATTCCCCTTATCATTTTGGTAACCCTTCTCTGTACCTTCTCCATCGCAATTATATCTTTTTTGAGATGCGGCGACCAGAATTGTACACAATATTCAAGGTGCGGTCTCACCATGGAGCGATACAGAGGCATTATGACATTTTCCGTTTTATTCACCATTCCCTGCTCCAGCCCCTCCCCTCTAGGCAGCCTGCAGGGAAGAGGAGAAAAAGCCTGAAACAGACTCCGCCCCTGTGGCTCTGCCTTCTCCCCCTCCTGTTCTTCAGGGGCGGGGGGGGGGGGGTGATTCTGGAGCAGTTAGTTACCCTAGAGGGTTAGTTACCCTAGGGGATTGGATTAGCAGGAGTCTGAAACTAAAACTGAAACAGCAATGCCAATTGTCAAGGCTTCAACCCTGGCTACTATTGCTACTGCTCGCAAGTTTTACACTGGTGCTAACTCAGTTCCATTGTGTGTCTCTGATCTGGGGTTTCGTTTACGGTGGAATGACCTAGAACATGTTCTGTCACTTTTTTTTGGGGGGGGGGGGGGATCTGAGGAAGTGGAGCAAAGCCAATGGTGTAAATTTAGTTTTGCTGGGCAAAGGGTGGCTGTGGAGGTTGAACACTGGGGATGGAGCATCACTGGGGAAAGGAGGGGGAAGTGTTTTGCACAGAGTTTCCTGGCTCCACCCTCTCTCACAGGTCACACCTGGCCATAGCCTTGCTCTTTGTACGTGCCCTCCCCTCCCCCCATTCCACAATTTCACTTCCTTTTTGTCTACAAACTAAGCCCTGGGTGGGTGTCACATGAAATATCAGATACTGCATAAATATTTGGTAATGTTAATAAATATAACAGGTTACACCTACAAATGAGAATATTTGCAGGAGAACCGTAGAGGAGATGGGTAGTTTTCTGGAGTGTCGAGGCATGCATCTGTTTCCGTTGTAGTGTTAGTTATTTTGTTCAATTTCTCAGGAGGCCTTGAGTCACAGTTAAAACCCGAAGGCTGCTTCAAAAAAATCCAGGTGTTCAATATCTTCTTGAAAGTTAGGAGATCAGGAGGTGGCCTAATGATAGGTGGCAGAAGGTTACAAAGCTTTTGTTCTCATCCTGCAAAGGATGTATTTCTGGTACCGGTGAGACACATTTACATAGTAACTCAGTAACAGAGAAATGATGGCAGAAAAGGGCCCAATGGTCCATCCAGTCTGCCAAGCAGGCTTCTTATGTTAGTATCGGCTGTGCAGGTTACCCCCTCCCCCCCCCCCCCATGTTTCTCACAAGGGCGGCAACCGCCGTTCCGTGCAGCCTCCCCCCAAGCCCCATGTGATCCACAAAAAATGTAGTAATAACACTCTCACTGGGTGATGAGCCTTCTTGAAAATTCAGACAGTGCTGCTCGACGTGCTTTGCTTATGAATGTGGGCGCAGATGCAGTCCTGTGCTTTTCCCCTTATGTCTGCATATCAGTACCCCAGACTGTAAAAAAAAAGTCAAGGTTCATGTTGGTTGTCTTTGAATACAATTCCTCTTTCCCACCATCCTTCTCCCCTCTGTCGAAACAGAGAGAGATGTTGTAGTTGCATCAAAAGCATCAAGGCGTATTGGTTAAGGGTAGTAGTCCTATGCCTTCTCTTAAAGGTAGTAACTGACGCTCCATGCAGGGTTCCCCCCATGCTTATCAGTTCCAAAACTGCTCATTTTGAATATAGGGACAATATAGCAGCTAAAGATAAGTACCTGTTTTATCTCAAACTGATAAATGATCTAAAAAAATATATATATACTTGACTGATGATTATTCATAAGGCTATACAAGCAGAGTAATGCTGTTAAAGCCTACTTTGAGGTCTGTTTGTTTTGTTGAGTGGGGATAATGCAGAGTATTTCAGAAATTGTAACAGTGATTTACATGTCAATATATCTGAACCATATTCTGATGAAAGGCCAAAATTCAGAAGGATATAGCATATTAGTCTTAAAATCAGTTACATAAAGGCCCCAATATTATCTGCCTTTATGAAGCTGATTTTGAGAGTAAAACTGATATTGAAATGTGCTTTATTTGCATGGAATAAATACAAGCTATTAAACCAGCTAACATCAGAAGACTGTATACAGAAAGGTACAAGAAGGTGGCACAGCTTATTCATTGGAAACTGTGTAAACGTTATACCAAAAAAGTTCTGAAAGCATGAACCTAACAGAATAGAACAAAGAAATTGTAGTCACCTGGGGCATTCCTTTTCCCCACGATAGGAAGATCGATGCTAGAAAAACAGATATTGTGGGGAAGGAGAAAAGCATAAGAATAGCTTTGCGGATAGAGGTATCACCCCCGAGTAACTATTCTGTGGATCGTATGGAGAAAACAAAGATCCTTAAGTTCCATGAGATGCAATCAGAAACCAAGAAAATGTGGCGTAAAGATACAAAAATAGACCCAATTATAGGGTACCACTGATCTGATTAAGCAGAATTTCCAAGCACACCTCGGTATGTAGCCTATAAAGATTACACCCTATGAACTCCAGAAGGTGGCTCACTTTGGCATAATGCAAGTAATAAGAAGAGCATTAGCAGTACATTTCAGAGCTGGAGATCATTCCCAACATACCCTGATTATAACGAATGAGATCCTTTCATGTCAAGGCATGCACAAAATAAACCCATTTAGAGACACAGCCCCTGTGAGAACAGCACGGGAACTCGGGCGCTGTGCAGCTCAAACGCACCGAGAGCCACGCCGTGCTGGAAGAAAACAGAAAAGCTGGAGCAAAGGCGGCACTGGCAGGAAACCTCTGGATGTGCGGGGAAGAGTGTGACTGGAGGAAGAGAGTCCGGGAGCCGCACTTACAGTCGATGGGAGCTGCCCCGTCTTGTGGACCTTATCGTTAAAGGCACTGACAAATCCTTTAGTTAGATCATGGAATATTGTTAATCTCACTACAATCGTTTGGCATTTCTGGAACAGGGATGAGGTGGTTTTCCTCTTATTTGACCTAACTGAAAACAACAAATCAGAATTGGCAATGCCATGTCTGATTGGAATGTTGTGACCGCAAGGGCGCCGCAGGGTTCATCCCTGTTATCAACCTTTCTCCAATATGCAAGGTCCTGGCATGTCTCGGCATGAACTATAAAGTTTACTCCAGTGACATTACATTTTTTTGTTCCATTTCAGTCCCCATGAACGGAAACATTCGACCTGGTATCTCTTTGCATAAGTTATATGAAATGCTGGCTTTTCCACAATAGGCTAATGTTAGATATCGAAAAACCAGAAGCGATAACCCTAACTAGTGGCAGATTTCCATCATTTGACATACCCTCGATATTTCACTTTAGGGGTCTCAACATTCCAATCTCACAGAAATTTAGAAATTTAGGTGCGGTCTTTGACTCCAATCTTTCAATGAATGCCCAAGTTAGATTCACTGTAAAATCATCCTTTTTGAAGCTACATATGCTTTGGTATATGAGACTGCTTCTAGAACCACAGGACGTTTCTTCTGTCCTTCAAGTGCTTGTGTTAATGGGTTTTGACTATTCCAGTTCCTTATATGAGGGTATCCTAGCTTGTACCACCCGAGCAAGGCAGATAGTTTAGAATGGCGCTGCCTGGATCTTGCCGGGTGCCAGGATACAGGACCATATCACTGCTATACTTTCATTGCGTTAGTTACCGATATTTATTTATTTAAGAACACTTGAGGTTCCACTTTTTTTGCCAGGTTTGGTCTCAAAGTGGCTTACAGAAAATAAGACTTAGACAGGCATAACATGGTTAATGTAAGTAACACTGAGAGTTGTGGATACAATTTAATCTGGCTCCTCTGGTACATGGCTCTTGCATAATGATTCCATCTCCTGGATTGATGCAGTTTTGCTTGTATAGCTTTGCAGTTTACGTGACTTCCTCTTTTTAATTCTTCAATCCTTCCCCCTTTCATTCAAGTTCCCTATTATTAAAAATCAGCAACAACAAAAAGATATTTTGTGATTGACATGCACAACTGCAGACCACACAGACACTGGTTTCAAACTGTTTAAGGGGGCAGAGGAATAGCCTGGTCGTTAGAGCAGTGGGCTTTAGACCAGCAAGTCCAATGTTCAAATCCCACTGCTGTTCCTTGTAGCCTTGGGCAAGTCACTTTATCCTCCATTGCCTCAGGTACAAAGTTACCCCTAGATTTATTCATTCCTCTATAAATATAGCAGAATGATCACCTGCAGCCAAAAAATGGACAGGGGGGGGGGGGGCGCTAAAGTGTGCAGCTGGCCACATCATGGCAGTGCAGTATCGCTCACCACAGTTGCAGCCGCACTGAACACTTTCACCCCCGTAGCACCAGTAGAAAAGCCAGAGTTTTTTCCCCAGCAATAATGTAGAAAACATTATCGCCCACAGCACTACCAGCCCCTCGTTATTCCAAACCCCTCCCCTTTTTATTTTAATTTCAAATTTAAATATTCAGCGCATGAGCATTACTGCGGTAACGCATGCGATAAGGCCCTATCGCGATTTTGATGAAAGACCCCCCTTAGATTGTGAGCCCCTTCCCTGGGGACAGAGAAATAACTACAGTGTTGTGGGAGTCTCAGTTTTAGTGGACCCTTGGGCCGACCTGCTGGAGACTGGGAATAGATGGTCAATGTCTCTAAAGAATAGCAGGTCGGGAGGCAGATGTTCAGGCGGGACGTAGAGGTGCTCCTCTTCACCCTGGAAGCTGGTACTCCCCCGGGAGGAGTCCAACCGCTGGGACTTAGGTGGCTTCACCCTTGAAAGCCGAAGCCCCCCCCCCCCCCCGGGAGGAGCCCGTAGGGGCCCGGCCACTGGGACTTAGGTGGGTCGTGGATCAGGACAGGTAACTGGAACCAGACTAAGACAGTAGCAATACTGTAACTGGGCTCGGGTTCTGGAACCAGGCAGGTACTGTAGCTGGTAAACAGGAACCAAGCAGGTACTGTAGCTGGCAGGCAGGAACCAAGCAGGCACTGTAGCAAGACTCGGGTACTGGAACCAGGCAGGAACTGTAGCTGGCAGGCAGGAACCAAGCAGGCACTGTAGCAGGGAGTCAGGAACCAAGCAGGTACTGTAGTAGGAAAGGAGGAACCAAGCTGGTACTGTAGCAGGAACGGCGCGACGAAGCCTAGCAAGTCACTCCGGGGCACAGCGCAACAGGAAACCGGGAAGCTAACCCGTTGCAAGGCGAGGACTGAATGGCCGCGGCCGGCTTATCAAACAGGCCGCAAGCCAGGGCTCCGGAGGCGGAAGCAGGTCCGGGAACAAGGAGGTAAGGGCCTGGCCGCGGTGCTCGCGGCCAGGACCGCAACATACAGTACCTGAATGCAATCCACTTTCAAAGTGCCAAAAAGATGAATATAAAAATCAGATAAATAAATGAATTATGATTTATATTAGTATACAAAACACTGCACAGTTATAAGGTGGAAAAATAAGTAAAGCAGTTCCAGGTCATGCAGTGAGAGCAGCAGATAAAGGACTTGAGAAAACTCAGAATTCACAATTTGTCATTTTGTACTTGGACTGTTTTTTTTTTTTTTTTACCATCCCTAAATAATGCTCGCATTTATATAATGAGTAGACAAAGCGAATGTTTGTAAGTAGAAATATATGACAGCACCAGGCTTCCCAAATCTGTCCTGAGGACCCCAGAGCCAGTGCTGAAGTCCTAAAAACAAACCAAATAAATAAATGTAGTAGTTTCTTGGCAGTGCAATGATTGCTCACGTGCTCTAAAGGATTTTGTGTTACACTTATTAAGCCTGTGCCCATCAAGTGGCCGGTGTAAGCAATATAAATGAAAAAAAAACATCTTTACACATAATACTACAGCTCCTTGACTTCAGATTTCTCAATGACATTTAGCTACTGCTAAAGCCAAGAGCCCTTCTAAAAGCAAGCCTGGAGATCCTTCGTTTCCTGATCTCCTCTGTCAGCCTATGCTTCACCTTATTAGCAATAGTGCATGTATGGGGCACTTCCAGAAAATGTTCAGACGGAAAACACGCGAAACACATTCTCAGAGCAGCAGCTCATGAGCTAAGTTAGCTTCAAGAGACTTTGAAACTTCTAATTCCTAAACTGGAATATTCATGCAAGCGAGCTTTCGCTGCCTTATTAATTAGCAAGTTCTCATTTGATCCGGAAGTTCATTAGGCACAGCAGCTGGAGTCTCGCTGCAGTTTAACACATCAGCTTCTGCAATTAAAGCTCTGATGGCAATCCAGAGCTCCCTCCTGCTTCTTAGATTTCCAATCCTTCCGGCTGCCCAATTAAGCAGTGTCACAACGCTGCTTTTGCTTTCTATATATATATTTATTTTTTTTAAATGTTCCGCACTAGCATTTCATGAAGCGAGTCTGATCATATCGTGTACATTCAGCTGCATTAGATGGACTACTAGAGATGTGCAGTCGTTTAAAACAGCACCGAAAATACCAGCAACATGTTTTAATTTTGCATGGTGTTCAATCCAAAACAAACGATTTTCGTTTCTTTTTGTTTCTACCTTTTTTTGCTGGGGAAAATCCACAATGCTCAGGTGCAAAATAAATAGCACCTGGATGGTAAACGGCAATCTGAGCAACCGCATTAATGCTCAGTCGTAATTTTCCCACTGGCATTCATGCTTAGCGTTTTTGCCTGGAGATTAGAAAAGTATGACAACTTTTTTTTTTCTTTCAGTCACATGCTCTGCATATCAGTATCTGAGTGGAATAGTATGTTAAGTACAATTTTAGAGTGTATGCTAAAAAAAATTTCTAGCACCTCCATGTAAAAAATATTTTTAGCATAACTTCATTGGTCGCTCCATGTGAATTTACATTAAGGTACAGTGGATATTTCCCTGGCTCCAGAGGCTTACAATCTGAGGGGCCTATTCACTAAAGGTTTTCTCCCATTTTGGGTCAATGGGAAAAATGCTTTGAAAATAGGGCCCAAAGCTTGTGCGTCTCAAACCACTAGGCTACTCCTCCACTCTGTAAAACCATCATTCACCTTACCATCACCGAACAATATTAAAATAATGGCAGGCAATTTATAAATAAAAAGCATGACTTACAAAGCTATGGGAATGTTGTATCAGTAGGACTTAAGCACATTTTCAAAACATCTCACCGGCAGAGAGACAGTAGGCACTTAGGACCCCACCTGCTTTGAAGCAGGCACAAATATAACCTCAGAAAGTACACACAGACGTAGGAGAGTATTCCCTCAGGATAACCGACCCTTTAATTTCGGGCTAGCTAGGGGATAGGTGATTTCCAGTGGCAATGGGGACCTGGTACCTATTACTATGGAGATTTTACCACCGGTGCTCATAGGTAAGGATGTGCAGAAGAAAAAATTAATTTTGTTTCATTTCTTCATTTTCTGGGGACCTAAAATTCATTTCATTATTTTCAAAATGGAAAAAAAAATAGTTTATTCATTTTATTTGTTTTTTCATTTGCCATTAAGGTCAATGAGGGACGCAATGGCATTGCAGCCTATTTTGGGCTCCAGAACTGGTATTTTCTTATCAATTCACATGAAACCTGTGAGAAGAAATCATCAGAAGGAGAAAGAACGCCAAAGTATCTAGCTTGTGGCAAAATCACACCAAACTTGGCATGACTAGCCTACGGCTCCATAAAGAGGCAAAGGGATACCAACATTAGTTCTCCAGGGCGAAGAAGAAAGTGTGGGGTGAACACCCCAAGACTCCAAAAGAGGGCACTAGCAACAGTAGCATGAGCCCTTGATGGCAACTTGATAGGCAAAGTGGCACCAAAAGTGGCATCAGCATCCTAAGACACAATGAAGGGGGAACATAGTAACATATAGAGTAACATAGTGATTACGGCAGAAAAAGACCAAATAGTTCATTCAGTCTGCCCAGAAAGTTTTTTATTTTTATTTACGATTTTTTTTTGGTAGTAACTGCCACTCCATGCAGGTTGCCCCTGAGTTTTACATTAAGGGTAGTAATATTAACAATCAAAACCAAGCACTGTCAAACCCATCACAAAATTCCTGCTAGCAACATTTTTACAGGGTAAGCAGCCTTCTTGATAATACATACCATGTTGCTGCTTGAACATGGTTTACTTTTGTACTTGGCTGTAGAAGCTGTCCTGCATTTTTCCCTAATGTCTGCACCCCAGATGCGTGCAATGCATGTAATGCATGATGGGGTGAAAGATTATTGTGCACGGGATGGGAGAGGGACTTTAGGGTGATAGTGTCTGGTGATATGAAGGCAGCGAAGCAATGTGACAAAGCTTTAGCTAGAGCCAGAAGAATGCTGGACTGCATAAAGAGAGGAATAACCAGTAATAAAAAGGAGGTGACAATGCCCTTGTAAAAGTCCTTGGTGAGGACTCACCTGGAGTACTGTGTTCAGTTCTGGAGACTATATAACAAAAAGGACAGAGACAGGAACAGAGCAGAAAAGGTGGCAGAAAAAAACCACAAGGCACTGATAAAGGGACCAAGCAACAAACAAATGGCATCAAGACACCAAAGAAAGACCCCCCCCCCTCCAAGAGTGGCAGGAGCAGCTCAAGATGTAAGGTCTAGGGTATGGTAACAAGGCACAGTGGCAGGAAGAATCCCAAAGTGTAAAATATTGGCATGGTAGCAAGGCTGAGTGTGCAAAGACCCCCAAGTTATAGCATGAGGGGGGACAGCAGCAGCATGGGCGTTGGAGATGTCAGTCATTCTGTAGAGGTGCTTGCCAATTGTCAGATTCAGTACAAGAGAATAAACTGTGATAAATATTTTCTTGACATAAGTTTTTATTACATTTCCTGATTGAACTTGATCTAGCTGCTGAGTGGAATTTTGATTTTCTTGTAAAATGGACTTTCTGAATGAAACATATCACATTCAGAATATGTAAATGGTTTCTAATGTCTAATGGTTTGGTTTGGTTTCCCTGGTAAGTTCTGAAGGTTGCTTCATTTGGAAAGCTTTTCCAATATTCTGTACTTGAGCTCTGAATGTTCCATTTCCTGATTTTATGGTTTTGCATGAGTTCTCTCTCACTTCTGTAAATTTTACCACATTCAGAAAATTGAAATGGTTTTTCTTGAGCATCGTTTCTCATGTACCTTTATTCTTTCTGACTGAGGGCATTTTGGGGACAAACTTCCCTAGTATAATCAACCATCAAACAGGGTGGGAGAGAACCAGGCTGGGATTGTGGAGGGGTATGGCAGGTAATCATTAGACAGCATGGTGGTATTAGGAGTATAATAGGTATGCATGTGGCTGCAAGTCCCCAATTGTTGTATTAAGGATATGATAGGTAAGTTTGTGGTAGGAAGTCTCCTACGGTGGTATTAGGGATTTGTTAGGTAGGCATGTGGTATCAAGTCCCTTATGGTGGTATTAAGGATATGGCAGGTGACAGAATCCTCTTAAGACAATATTTACAGAGGAAATACACAGTATATCTCATGCTCAGTCTTCAAGGTCAGCTTCACTGGATCTGGAGAGAAGTAATAGGCTGGGTCACTGTGATATGTTGTCTCTGTGCTATGGTCTCTTTGACAATAGCTTACAGCCTCATACATGATTCACTGAGAAGAAATGGCTGCTAATTTGCTGTATAGTTACAATTATTAACTGACTCCTGCTCCCCATAGATTTCAATGGCCCATAAAAATGAATGCGGGACAAAACAAATGAAACTAATAGGATATGTTTCATTTGTGTAATGGTCCCCATTCAATTTGTGGACCCCCATGAATGAAACACATGAGAGCCATTTATTTTAAATGTCATATTCATTTTAAATGAATGCACATCCCTACTCATTTGTATATCTTCCAAACTTAACACAGTTTAGTAAATCAACCACTTGCACAGAAACCAGCTTGGTTTTCTCAGAGTATATCTTAGGTTTTTGGGATAAGGTTCTTAAAAAATGATAATACAAATATATAGATTCTGTTCATATTCTGTTTAAATTTTCACCAAGGGAAGTCAAGCTACAGATCGTCACGATTTTCTGATTTTGATGTTGAATTTTCAGTAGGAGATTACCTCCAGGAAACATCATTGGCCACTTTCTGATCCATGTATGCACAGGAATTTAAAATAGAACATATTTTTTTGCCACTCAAAATATTTTAGCATGTCAATGTGGGTTTTCAAATCTCTGGTCACACCTTAGGAAATAAGAGCTGACAACTGTATCTCCTTCTCCAAGTATATGAAAACAATTCAAGTTTATACTGCTTTTCTAATTTTCTATAATTTTTGTCCTGAGGGAGTCCTGATAGCAGGATTTGCTGAGAAAGTGTTCTTAAATCTCACAAAGGAATTTTGTTAAAGGCTTGAACTATTACTGTGTATATTTGTGGGCTAGGAAATAGTCTGAGATTTTAATTAATCTTGTATGAAGTTTAAGGTTTTAAATATGGTCACTTCCTTGACTGGATTTTCCACTCCCTCAACATCAAGCTAGACCCCCAGCACTAGAATGGTTGACCCTATTTCCTAGTCAGACCATAACCTAATCCGGGCCACCAATCTCAAAACAGATCCCTCTTGTTCATGCTTCCAAACCTCCCTCCAGAAATGTTTCCTCTGATACAAGTGAAAAATTAAGCTAACTTCTCATCAAACCAATGACCTCATCCACTGAAGATCCACCAGATCTCCTGATGTAGCAGTGGAGCAATAAATTAACTGCAGCTACTGAAACTTTAGCTCCTCTCAAACCAAATCCTACCAGACCTCCTAAAAACTCTCTGGGATTCGATGAAGGTCTCCTTCTCTTCAAACAGCAATACTGGCAACTTGAACCAACATGGCAAAAACATAAAATAGACACCAATCTTCGTAGCTGCAAGGAACATGCCAAAAAATTACAAAGCTGCTATTTCACAAGCTAAAGACTACATCTCCAGACTATTGGACAAAAACATGAATTACCCAAGTGCTTAACACAGCTGCTAGAATTTTGGTAGGGGTCAACACATCCAACCACATAAGAACTATCCTTTATCAGCTACACTGGCTCCCAGTTGAAAGCAGAATTAAATTCATAACCCTCAGTATCATCTGCATAAGCAAGCAGACCACCGAGTAGCTCCTATATTCTTTTTGCTCTTACAGTCTCATAAGAGAATTTCATTCTTTCCAATTGGCTCTTCTCATCGCCCCTCCCTTGGCTTTGGCCAGATTGTCTTGTACAAGACTTTGCACTTTCAACTGCTTTGCACCAAAATTCTGAACAACTCTTGCTTGCTTTTGCCTTGAACTATGTTACCTAACTTTAAAAAAAAAAAAAAAAGACTAAGGCATGGATATTCGGACAAGTCTTTGCCTAAATGCCTCACAATGATTCCTAGTCTTAAAGACTTGACAGAATTGCAATTTGATTCCGTTTTCTCTCCTAAATATAAATGACCTATTAATGTAATTATAACCGTTGATTTAAATTTGAGTGTAATCCACTTTGAGACCATTTTCTGGTATAAGGCGGAATATCCTCCTCTTGTTGTACCTCCTCAGACTGATTCACGGTACTGACCTCTGCTCGCCTGACCACACTTGACCGCTACCTGGACCCGACCACTGCCTGCCTTCTGACCATGTTTGACTGCTGCCTGGAACTGACCACTGCTTGCCTCCTGACCACATTTGACCACCACCTGGAACTGACATTTGCTCATCTTGACTACGTACGGACTGATCTTAGAACTGATCCTTGCTTTGGCTGACCACCCTCGGACGGATACCCTGGCTTTGACCCTTGCACTACACTCAGATACTCTGTTTGCTCCCATGACCTCCAGACCAGCCTGCTCGGACACTACCCATGACCTACATCTGACTAGACCAGAAGGCGTTGCCTATCTCACCCGGAGGACCTACATCTCCTGCTGCATTCCAGAGGTCTCTGATGTTCCTGGTTCAGGTCTAGTCCCTCCATTCCTCACCAGCCATGCACCTTTGCTCATAGTAGGCACACCTCTCCACTACCTCTCCGGGAGACCCTCCGAGGCTCACCTAAGTCCAGGCGGTCCGGGTACCCAAGGGCTCAACCTGTGGAAACCCCGGTTTGCTATTGGCGAAGTTCCAGCTAGCCTCTGTCTCCTTGTGTGCTCCGTCCCCTGGTGGCAGGTGCTCTCTGGGTCCAACGAGAGGGCCGTACCAATCCTGCACCAGGCCAAGGGACCACCTCCAGCACAACAGGTAGAAATGAAATACCTGCCAATAGTTCTAGAATCTCTACATTCTTGGAAGAGTCACTTGATATAATTACTAGCAGGTCTATGTTAATTGTATCTTTCTGTGCTGAACAAGATAAAGATGTAGTCCTCTCTAGATACTTCAGAAATAAGGATATTTCATTTTTTGGGCAGAAAGTGTATGTTTTTCCGGATGTTTCTCGCACTACTCAAGCGCGTAGAAGGCATTTCCATTCTTTGACAAGTAAAGTTTTGGCTTTAGGTGCACCTTTCTTTTTTAAATTTCCTTGTAGATGCCTTATTATCAATCTAACAAGTTTGTTTTTTCAGATCCTACCCATTGGAAGACTTTTATATTAAACAGAAATGCAGCGCGGGAGTTAAGCAGTTTCGCTTTAGGTGAAACAACTTAGGCTAGAATTGTATTGAACTGAAGCACTCCCTGTGTTATTATTTTTTCATTTTTGATGTTCCTTTTTATCTTTCCTATGGAATACTCTCCCCATTATTTGTTACGTGATACATGACAGCATTGTGTGGTTTTCTTTATAAATATTCCTGATTATGTTTTCTGTAATGTAAATTTCTTATTTTTTCGTTATATTTATATGAAAATTTAAGAAAGAGAAAACTGAAATTTAATTTGGACAAGTGCAAAGTGATGCATATAATGAAGAATATTACAAACCATAGGTACATGATGCTGAGTTCCATGTTAGGTGTCACCACCCAGAAAAGGACGTTGGAATCACTGCGGACAATACTTTGAAATCCTCAGCAGAGTGCACAGCGGAGGCAAAAAAAAAAATGCAAACAGAATGTTAGGTTTTATAGGAAAGGAACGGGAAATAAAACAGAGGCTATCAGAATGCTTCCCTGTCGATCGATACGTTATTTCTGGTCAACCCATCTCAAAAATGATATACTGGATCTAGAAAAGCTACAGAAAGAGGAAGAGAGGAAGGGGCTGGGGAGATAGAAAAGAGAGACGAACTGGTGATGGAGGGAAGAGATGAAAGAAAGATATGGGGAGGGTGCGGGGAGGGTGATAGAAATGGACTAGGGAAGTAGAGGGCTTGGAGAGCTGTAAAGGAGGAAGAGTACCTTTTTCGCTTCCTGGGTGAGGAGACATTAATGCTATGGAGGGCCAGCATTAATGTAAAAGAAGGGGAAAGGCAGGTTGGGGATGCGGAGGGAAGCTCCTGAGACAAATTCTATCTACATGAGGTAAATTAATTCAGACGTGCTAAATCAATGTCACGTAGTGAAAAATGGGAACAAACTGGGAGGATCTCATCACCTGCCCTCCCTATAAAGGTCTGAAAAGATTCTAACAATGTAGAGCACAGTAAAAAAAATAAATCAGTTAAAAAAAAAAAAAAAAAAGAATTTACATGGCGAAGACCAACAACTCATTGCAATTATTAATGTAGACACTGCCATAATTATTTTAATACCCACAAGAGCAGCACAGTTAACCATCCTGTCAGCGGAAAACCAATTGGAATTTTAAAAATGATCAACTGCTCTACCACAGTGGTGATTCATTTGCTGGCATTCCCCTATAGTAGCATTTACATAGGTTACACAAAACAGAAATTAATGGACTGAAGGACACAGAACAGCAATCAGAATTATTATTAACCAATAATATGCCCTTGTAAAACCTTTCTAAGAAGCAAAACATCTGTTCCTGCGTGTTTAAAATCTGTGGGAACTACAGATGGTGCCATAGGTGGTGATTTTATCTCTTTTTCTTATATTGGAGAAAAAAAAATACTTTTTGCATTCAGTCCTTACAGGTTTTAAAATATCCTGTGCTAAACGAAGGAGTGTCATGTTTCTTTTATTTTCAAAGAAATAAATCTAAGTATACGGTGAAACTGATTGAAACCAATGTTCTTTAGTTTTAAACCACGGCATTGCAGAAGCAGCCAATCCCATGCATTTGAAGCATTTAAGAATGTCAAATTTATGGAAAGCAATAGCACTGGAAAGAGATTGCAGCTGTGTTTTTGTTTCAGAGTTTTCATGGTTAGGATAAAAGTATATCGCAGTGGCTGTTGGCTCCTTAGCCTACCTGTGTGTTGCACCCCAGGTTTGAAGAGAGAGAGCTTAAGAGAAAGAGGAGAGCCTAGCAATTTGCAGGTATCAGAGCCCCTCTTTTCTCGTTTGCATTGCATGCTAAGCAAGAAGGTCAGGAGCAGATACCATGGAGAGGGTGAGATTGATTATTGATGTTCCCTTTCTGAAAGCCTCCTCCTATCTTCTGCTTAGTCATAAGGTGAAAGCAGTATTCTGTGGGGGGGGGGGGGAGGGCTTCCCAGCTTGCTTCTGCATTCCTTATGTAGGTCAGACAGCCATCTCATCAATGACCATTTAAAATTGGAACAGCAGATGTTTGCCCCCCTCCAGATAGGGTAGGTTGGTAGGTAGGTAGTTTGGTAGCCCATTTCACATACTCATTTTGGGACAAAATAGTGTCTCTGCTGGATATCGTCCAAGAAAGCAATTTATTTGGCCCTTAACAAACAGAGGAATCCACAAATTACGAAAATCCTTGGCATGTAAATATACTCCTTGTATTATGGCTAATTTTAAATAACAAGCATGTACCCTATGGCTATATAAACCCTTACAAAGAGAAGGAAGGAAGTGCTAGCAACGTGTACCAAGGGGTTTCTCCATTTTGTGCCTATTGAAAACATGCTTAGTAGTATTTATGGCCCGTAATGTTCATAAAAGGACAAACGAAAGAGCTGGATATTGCTATTTAAAATACTTATGGGTATAAAAATATTAAAAGCACATGGATAGGAGGTGAGGAGAGAGAGAGGCTCAAGTGTGGGAAGCTGCCCGAGTCCAGTATTGCCTAATTCAAGGCAATTTTGAAGTTAAAAGGCCTTTTCCTGGATCGGAGTGGGGAGCCCCGGAGCGAGTGGGTGGACCCGGTGACATCATCAGCAGGAGCCCCGGGACAGCATAAAATCAGGGCCCTGCCACGTTTGAACTGAGGTGAGGAGAGAGAGAGGCTCAAGTGTGGGAAGCTGCCCGAGTCCAGTATTGCCTAATTCGAGGCAATTTTGAAGTTCAAAGACCTTTTCCTGGATCGGAGTGGGGAGCCCCGGAGCGAGTGGGCGGACCCGGTAACATCATCAGCAGGAGCCCCGGGACTGCATAAAATCAGGGCCCTGCGGCGCGCAGCCGAAGCCGCGCGCCAAAGGGGCGCGCCCCTGGGCGCGAAATTATGGGTAAGAAACGAAAGAGTAAAAATTATGCTTCCTCTCCTGCAGCTCCTTCGTCTACAATAATTGGACCCATGGACTCTCATATAGTTCATATGTTGGAGCCCATTGATAGGGGGAATACTGGGGGAAATTCTATTTTAGAAGTAACCCTCAGCCCTAGGTCCACGCAACCTCCTTTGCAACCAGCGGAAGGTATACAAATGGCTGATTTAGTTGCAGGACCCTCTGGATGTAATATCCCCATGCCTAATCAGAATGGGGATATCCCAGAGGAGAATACACATTCTCTTCAAAGAGTATTGGGTAGCGAGGCTGCTGCTAGTAGAAGTAATGTCCAGTTGCCATCATTAATTCCTGATGTTGGAAATGGAGAAGATGAGTATAATGTTGAACCTGAAAATGTAACTCTATTAGATGTATGGAAATTGTCTGTGAAAATAGACAAGAAAATGACTAGATCAATATCTAATATTCATACATTCTCTGTAGAAACAAGAGCAAAATTGGAGGAACTAGATAATAGGACTGATAGGTTGGAACAAGCAGTAGCAAATTTGAGCCCTTTAGTAAATAATCTTCAGGCCATTAATGTATCTTCCATTAAAGATAAGTTGATACTGCATAATAGAATTGAGTTAATGGAAAATGAGCTGAGATCTCTTAATCTTAGATTATTGAACTTTCCTTTTTCAAGATTGATGTCAGCTGAGGAATTATATAAGAAATATGCAGTTGAAGTGTTATCGTTTGAAATAGAGAAAATCCCTATGACTTCTAAAATGTTTTATTTGCCTAGGAGTAAAACGATCCAAGTGCAGGAGGGGGGATTGGATATTTTGCAAAGTCCAGGAGTCTCTACTTTTTTAGAAGACTCCTTGGATAGAATTGAGTCGAGAGCAACTTTGTTAATTACATTTTCTTTAAAAAAAGAGAAAGACCAGTTCTTTGTAAAATATTTTCAAAACAAGGATTATAGCTTTTGTGGGCAAACGATACAAGTTTTTCCAGATGTTTCCCGAGCTACACAAGCCCGTAGGAAACAGTTTTTGTCCTTGAAGAAACAGGCTCTGGATATAGGAGCCAGCTTCTTCTTAAAATTTCCTTGCAAGTGCCAAATAATGTACCAAAATAATAAATTTGTTTTCTTGGACCCAGCTCACTTGGAACGTTTTCTTAGGGATAAATCCCAATCTTAATGGCTGTAAGGGAAATAGGTTGTATGAGAAATTAGATACACTGTGAGCAATATTTCTAATCACCTCCTAGATGTGGACTGTTAATTATGAAAATTATGTTAAGGAAAAAATTTTTCTGTTTTATTACTTGTTTTTCCTGTTTTATAACATTTTCTTTGGTAAATGTCATAATTCAATAAATATTAAATTAAAAAAAAAAAAAAAGCACATGGATATAGTAATATCATTCACCCAAATACACATGCATCTTTTAATTTTCTCTGGCAGTCCTCAAATGAAAACATTTTTACTGTAAAAAGAGACAGGGGTGACTCCAGACCAGTGTATTACAGCAGACATGTACAGGACTGGTGGAAGCACTAAGCACACTAGGCCTCTGCCTAGAGTGCCAGAGGTTTAGGGGCAGTGGCAGGATGGCAGTGATTTATTTTACCCCTTGTTCTTCCCACCCATACGGTCCAGAAGAGGAAATCCTGTCTTGTGGGCCCACATGAGCCCACATGAGCCCACATGGGAAGGTATAATCGCTAGGGATGTGAATCGTTTTTCAACGATTAAAATTATCGTCCGATAATGTTAATATCGTCTTAAATCGTTATAGAACACGATACAATAGAAATTCTAACGATTTATCGTTAAAAATCGTTAAATCGTGTTAGTGCGCACTAACGGGAGTTAGTGCGCACTAACTCCCAGTTAGTGCGCACTAACTCGATTTAGTGTGCACTAACTGAAAATGATACAAATAAACCCTTTCCAGGTCACTGAAGGTCAGTTAGGAATGAATATGTGTTCCTATTGGCTGGCTGCCCTCTTATCTATTGATGTTACCAAGGTTACCACTGAGGTGATGGTTGGGGGGATGGGAAATGGAACTGGAAACTAACGAACACCAACAGAAAATGAAACAAAGTGTTCACACTTCCCAGGTCAGTAAAGGTCACTTAGGAATGAATATGTATTCCTATTGGCTGGCTGTGCTCTTATCTATTGATGTTACCAAGGCTAACACTGAGGTAATGGTTGGGGGGATGTGAAATGGAAACAGTTGGAAGCTTGACAAAAAAAGTAATGTAATGATCAGCACTCACGTGACTAGAACTTGTTTGTTTATTATTTTTGTTAGCAGGCACCTGAAATGCTAGTGCATGTTGAATTTGCCAATCACTGTGCATTTTAGAAAGGTGGTCCTGGCTGGAACTGTACACAGTTCAAATATATGTAATTGATTGTTGGTAAGTGTAGATTTTAAGTGATTTTCCTGCACACAGTGCCCTAACCCTGGCACCAGGGGTGTTGTGATCTTCCTGCACACAGTGCCCTAACCCTGATACCAGTCTGAGACAGCTCCCTCCCTGCATTACTAGTGAGAGGCTGGCTTCACAGACAGGGGGGAGCTGCCTGACCCTCACTCCTGACTTCCCCCATGTCCCAGCTAGTGAATGGTGTGTGGGTGAGGGGGGGGGGGAGGATGGTGAAGTCTGAGACAGCTCCCTCCCTGCATTACTAGTGAGAGGCTGGCTTCACAGACAGGGGGGAGCTGCCTGACCCTCACTCCTGACTTCCCCCATGTCCCAGCTAGTGAATGGTGTGTGGGTGAGGGGGGGGGAGGATGGTGAAGTCTGAGACAGCTCCCTCCCTGCATTACTAGTGAGAGGCTGGCTTCACAGATGGGGGAGCTGCCTGACCCTCACTCCTGACTTCCCCCATGTCCCAGCTAGTGAATGGTGTGTGGGTGAGGGGGGGGGGGGGAGGATGGTGAAGTCTGAGACAGCTCCCTCCCTGCATTACTAGTGAGAGGCTGGCTTCACAGACAGGGGGGAGCTGCCTGACCCTCACTCCTGACTTCCCCCATGTCCCAGCTAGTGAATGGTGTGTGGGTGAGGGGGGGGGGAGGATGGTGAAGTCTGAGACAGCTCCCTCCCTGCATTACTAGTGAGAGGCTGGCTTCACAGATGGGGGAGCTGCCTGACCCTCACTCCTGACTTCCCCCATGTCCCAGCTAGTGAATGGTGTGTGGGTGAGGGGGGGGGGGGAGGATGGTGAAGTCTGAGACAGCTCCCTCCCTGCATTACTAGTGAGAGGCTGGCTTCACAGACAGGGGGGAGCTGCCTGACCCTCACTCCTGACTTCCCCCATGTCCCAGCTAGTGAATGGTGTGTGGGTGAGGGGGGGGGGAGGATGGTGAAGTCTGAGACAGCTCCCTCCCTGCATTACTAGTGAGAGGCTGGCTTCACAGACAGGGGGGAGCTGCCTGACCCTCACTCCTGACTTCCCCCATGTCCCAGCTAGTGAATGGTGTGTGGGTGAGGGGGGGGGGAGGATGGTGAAGTCTGAGACAGCTCCCTCCCTGCATTACTAGTGAGAGGCTGGCTTCACAGACGGGGGAGCTGCCTGACCCTCACTCCTGACTTCCCCCATGTCCCAGCTAGTGAATGGTGTGTGGGTGAGGGGGGGGGGGGGGGATGGTGAAGTCTGAGACAGCTCCCTCCCTGCATTACTAGTGAGAGGCTGGCTTCACAGACAGGGGGGGGCTGCCTGACCCTCACTCCTGACTTCCCCCATGTCCCAGCTAGTGAATGGTGTGTGGGTGAGGGGGGGGGGAGGATGGTGAAGTCTGAGACAGCTCCCTCCCTGCATTACTAGTGAGAGGCTGGCTTCACAGACAGGGGGGAGCTGCCTGACCCTCACTCCTCCGGGGTATTGTGATCTTCCTGCACACAGTGCCCTATCCCTGATACCAGGGGTGTTGTGATCTTCCTGCATGCAGTGCCCTATCCCTATTAATACCAGGAGTGTTGTGATCTTCCTGCACGCAGTGCCCTATCCCTAATACCAGGGGTGTTGTGATCTTCCTGCACACAGTGCCCTATTCCTGATACCAGGAGTGTTGTGATCTTCCTGCATGCAGTGCCCTATCCCTGATACCGGGATGTGTGCAAGAAGATCCCTACACCCCCGGTATCAGGAATAGGGCACTGTGTGCAGGAAGATCACAATACCCCTGGTATCAGGGTTAGGGCACAAGTTCTAGTCACATTGACTGATCACATTATTTGTTTTGTCAAGCTACCAACTGTTTCCATTTCCCATCCCCCATATACTGTCAGTGGGAAGCTTGGTAACATGAATAAATAAGAGGGCAGCCAATAGGAATACATATTCATTCCTAAACTGACCTTAACTGACCTGAAAAGTGTCAAATTGTATCATTTTCAGTTAGTGCGCACTAACTCTCCGTTAGTGCGCACTAACTCGAGTTAGTGCGCACTAATCGGAAAAAACGATTTTTAACGATTTTTTAACTAAAAAATCGTGCCTAACACGATTTTCTTGCCCTGCCACACGATTTCTATCGTTAAGACGATATGGAAAACGATTCACATCCCTAATAATCGCTGCAGCAGCATGAGAGGGCCCCCTTGCCCAGAAGACGTGGGAGCAACATCAGTGGTCCCATTGGGGCTAGAAGGCTCACAAGGCTAGTAAAAAGGAGCAGCATCAGCCACCCTGCCCTCCCTTTTCCTTCCCCTCTGCTCCCCTCATGGAAGACAGGAACAGGAGCAACCTAAGCTTGCTTGGCCACAAGAAAGAGAAAGAGTCTCTTCAGCAGTGCAGGCCAAAGGAGGATACTGCTGCTACTTTGGGCGTTCAGGAGGGGGAGAACAGTGAGTATATATGTGTGAGAGTAAGAAAAGGTTTGTGAGCATGTGAATGTGCGTGTGTGTGTGTGTGTCCATGTGTCCATTTGTGTGTGAGCAAGTGAGAGTGAAAATATGTGTGTGAGAGTGTGTGTTTGTGAGCATGTGCATGACAGTGTGATTGTGAGAAAGTGAGCATGTGCATGAGAGTATGCATGTGAGAGCATGTGTGAGAAAGTGTGTATGTGTGAGCATATATATGTATGTGTATGTGAGAATGAATATGTGTGTTACATAGTGTGTGTATATGAGAGAAAGAGGGGAGAATGTGCATTTCCCCTCCTGTCCCCCCCCAAAACCAGAAACAATCTCAGGATGACTGGAAAACAAAAGTAACCAGATATGGAGAGTGGGAGATTATTTTTATCCTTGTAAGTTTTAACTATTGGGTGTTATTTGATGTGTCTGCTGTTCTGAAATATTTTATTGGTATAGGGACATTTTAAAAAATTGTAATTGAGTTTTAATTATTAGATGTTATTTTGTTAGCTATTTTGAAATATTTATTCTTTTTATTAATATCATTTTATCATTGTGATCAAAGTATTCTACTCCTTGATTTATGAAGGCCTAACAGGATCCAACATAATTCTTTACTCAATCTCCATTATGTACCTTCCCTGATATGATCATATTATTTTTACTTGATAATATCTACTTTTGCTATTTTATCATCTTCTGTGAGAATGTTGTTTTTTTTTATCTATTATATACCTCTTTGTTTTGATTATATTATTGTACAACTTTTATCTGATGCTACTTGCTTCTACTATTTTATCCCCTTTTGATTTTATTGTTTTATTGTCTAACTGCATTGTTTTTGTATTCTTTTAATGTTTCCCATTTGTGCTTCAAAACTCTGTAAACTGTGGAGATGATCCTCGAGTGACCGTATATTAAATAAATAAATGTATTGTTTTGTGTTTTATGAGGAATTGTGATATTTATTTTTCCCATTATTGCACTGCATATAGAGTCTGGCTTGTGGCAGTTTCTAGTTCAGTTTTTGTCTGCATGTTTCTACTTATACTTTATGGTTTCTTCATTCTGTGTTTGCTGAGGGTCTGCTGCATTCTGCATGTGTGGCCGAGGAGAGGTTTTCTGCTAGCATGAAGTTTGAAAGTGTTTGTGTAGGGATCGATAGGAGCTTGGGGGGTTATTTTCTAAATGTTTATCGCGAGCGTTAGGGCCCTAACGCACGGGATAATCCCCTATCGCACGGGAAAAGGTCCTTTTCGCATGCGATAGGATGCAAATAAGCTGGAGGGGAGGAGTCGGGGCGGGGAAGGGGAGGAGTCGGCTGTGCCACCGCTGCCGGCGATAATGTGAGGAACATTATCGCCGGCAGTAGCGCAGCGAATAGCACCACCTTTTACGGAGGCGCTATTTGTGTGAAAGGCTGATGCTAGCCGCAATGCGGCCGGCAAAATCGCATCGCCGTGGTGCGAATGGCTGCGGCCTTTCACAGGCCCGCCCCTTTTTTTGCTGGATTCATTTCTGCGAAGAATGATGAATCTAGCCCTTGGTTTGTTCTGATTGCCTAATAAGAGGTAGGCTGGTGTTTTAGGGCCCAGTATAATAATTACAATGTTACCTGTTTGAATACTGGCAGTTAGTGCTGTTCTGGTATGGGCGTCTTATTATATTAGATTTTAATTCTGCTTACTCATTGCTTTCTTAGGACCAAGCCCACACATTACACGCATTACAACAGGCCTAATATCTTCCTGGTTCTAAGTGTCTTTTTTTTTTTGGCAAGGTTTTCTGGATGGCACCATAACACCGCATGTAAATATAATACACATGTTACAAGTGATATTAGAAGACATTACTTTGAATAGTTGTTTTCATATAAAATCTTACTATAAATATATAACTTTTAATTGTGTGTGTGTGTGTGTGTGTGTGTGTGAGAGGGAGGAGGCTGCAAGGTTGTATGATTTATTTAGGGTGCCTAATACCCTTGCACCAGCCCTAGCCATGTAGCTCCCATGATTTTCAGTGTGAATCATTTTGATTCTCATAAAACTTTTTTTTTCTTTTTTTTTAACATTTTTGTAAACAGTCGAAAGACAGCTGAAATCAACACCTTTCATTTATCCTATCAGATAACATTTCCAGAAAAATGTTAAAGACCTTACTGTGTTTTTAAACACTGGCTGAAGTTCTCCATTCAAAAGTCCCATTTCCACTGGGGCTCATGATGCACGCCTTTTGAAAACTGCTTCGGCTTACCCTAACTACCTACAATTTCTTTTACAAATTGTGTACTCACTTTCCTATTCTTATCAAAGTATTTTTGCTCGCATTTTCAGGTTGACTCACTGTCCCTCACACATGCGTTTGCTCGTACCTCGAAATATTTCTTCATGGAAAGGATAGTTCATGCATAGAATGCCCTCCCGGAAGAGGCGGTGAAGATAAGAATGGTAATGGAGTTCAATAGGGCAAGGGATAATCACAGAGGATCTATAATAGCCAAAGGATGGAAATGAAGAAAAGGGGTAACCTATTGCTAAGTTTAGATGTAACATTGCTTAATGGGGATAACCTGCACGGAATGGCAGCTACTGCCATTAACAGAAGGCATGGTGAGGGAGGGGGGCGTAATCTGTATGGAGTGACAATTATCACCCAAGCAACTTGCTGGGCAGACTGGACGAACCATTTGGGCAATTATCTGCCATCAGGACTTTTCAGCTTGGAGAAGAGACGACTGAGGGGGGATATGATAGAGGTGTTTAAAATCATGAGAGGTCTAGAACGGGTAGATGTGAATCAGTTATTTACTCTTTCGGATAGTAGAAAGACTAGGGGGCACTCCATGAAGTTAGCATGGGGCACATTTAAAACTAATCGGAGAAAGTTCTTTTTTACTCAACGCACAATTAAACTCTGGAATTTGTTGCCAGAGGATGTGGTTAGTGCAGTTAGTATAGCTGTGTTTAAAAAAGGATTGGATAAGTTCTTGGAGGAGAAGTCCATTACCTGCTATTAAGTTCACTTAGAGAATAGCCACTGCCATTAGCAATGGTTACATGGAATAGACTTAGTTTTTGGGTACTTGCCAGGTTCTTATGGCCTGGATTGGCCACTGTTGGAAACAGGATGCTGGGCTTGATGGACCCTTGGTCTGACCCAGTTTGGCATTTTCTTATGTTCTTATTTACTGTGTTATTTTGTTCACATATCAGTCTCTCATCTATTACAATACAACATACTTCAATAAGACTACGGATATCAAAAGACACTGTACATTATGTAACACTGCAAACTTATATTAATAAACATGACTCATCAAAATTTGATGCTCATTATACTTAGTAGTATTATTACATACAAGCTGCAGCATACATATTTAACACCTCCCCTTTTTCACATCTCAACCACTGACAGTTTCGAACTCATTAGGGATGTGCATTCGTTTTTCACGCTGTAAGTTCTATTAGGGCGCACTAACTAACTTGTTCATGCGCACTAACTAACATGTTAGTGCGCACTAATGAGCCTTTATGTGCATTAACATCTAGCTAGTGCGCACTATCTCGATTGGTGTATTGCACGGACTAATGCTGTGATAGTGTGCACTAACTGGTTGTGTGCACCATCACAGGTGGTTAGTGCGCAGTAAGGCCCATTAGTGCATACTAACGCACTTCGTAGAAAAATGCCGAAAAAAAAACCCGAGCTGTAAGAAAAAGAAATTTTCCACGGAGCGCCCGACCCAAAGCCCGACCTGAACGCTAAAAACGATTCACATCCCTAGTACTCATATCTTTAAAATCATTACATCCTCACATTTAAGATCTTACATGGGGTTGGCCCCCCTCTTATGTCATCTAGGTTTTGTTGGAAGTAGCCATCAGCTTCAATTACCATCATCTAGAGCTTTTTGGCATGTAAAACTGCAGAACAGATAATTCTCTTTGTTATACCTAACATGTGGAATGATCTTCCATTATCACTTAGGGAAGAAATTTGTTTAATGCATTTTCACTGTAAGTTAAAAACCTGGTTGATGACTTCTGATTTTTGAAAAGCTGATTGCTTGATATCTTAAAGCCTAAATTTATGATTTGATTATGACCAGCAGTAATCTTATTTGTTTTTATTTTAAAGTGTTTTTATTAAGGACATAAGAACATAAGAAATTGCCATGCTGGGTCAGACCAAGGGTCCATCAAGCCCAGCATCCTGTTTCCAACAGAGGCCAAACCAGGCCACAAGAACCTGACAATTACCCAAACACTAAGAAGATCCCATGCCACTGATGCAATTAATAGCAGTGGCTAATCCCTAAGTAAATTTGATTAATAGCCGTTAATGGACTTCTCCTCCAAGAACCTATCCAAACCTTTTTTGAACCCAGTTACACTAATTGCACTAACCACATCCTCTGGCAACAAATTCCAGAGCTTTATTGTGTGTTGAGTGAAAAAGAATTTTCTCCGATTAGTCTTAAATGTGCTACTTGCTAACTTCATGGAATGCCCCCTAGTCCTAGTGATTTGCTATATTTTTATTTTGCTGTGCATCGTCTTGGAGGAACATAGAAGTTTTGGAAGGCGATTTATACATTTTATAAATAAATAAATGTACTACAATAGGAATTGATACCTTACATTGCAAAAATCAAAGAAAGTATGATTTTATTTATAGGAAAAAACGATACTGTCATGCCTTTCTTGCGATCTAAGGGGAAGGTGATGAGAGGCTGGTATGTGGCTGGATTCCTCTCCTTCCTGTTACTGCTTGGTAGGCTAGGGGTAATCCTGGCTCAACCAGCAAAAAGAAAAGAGAAAATCATATAAGGAAACAATCATTCATTTAAACCCTTCCTCAAACTCTGCCCAACCACCTCTAGCATGCTTCTTTAACACCACACCCGTAGAGAAAGTAAGAAAGCGCTCAGATGAACTGAGGAAATCAGAAGAAAACAGTAATGAAGAAAAAAATTAAATAGAAGAATGGATGACAGCAAAACATTAGTGACAGTGACAACACTGTAACCAATGATATCTGACAGTATATCAGGGAGAGTAAGGAAAGCTTTCAACAGTATGATAAAGAAGAATGTGAGCACAACATGAAATGGCTAAATAACCTCCATTCCTCTCTCAGTAACACATGGCTAATGTACAATACCCAACCAACAACTACAACTGCACGCATGCATAGCAGATGGCACACTGACAAACAGTGTGAATGCAGAACAGCTTGGCTGGCCTCGCGTGCACAAAATGAAAAATAAATCATTCTGTCATGCCAGCATGTGCTACAAACACAGAACATATGAATTTATACTTGAATACAGCCATGCCTACAGACATGCAGCCTGAATCAAGAATGCAGGCATAACAGGACTCGCCACCCCTGCTATAATATATATATATATATATGGCACATGACAGAGCTGCTTGCTTTTGCAAAGCCTCTCCTGAGCCATTCTGAAGGAACCAGAATATCCTACCATCCAGATGTAATATGGGACAAAATCTAGTGGCCAGGGTGCTCTAGTCACTCTCCCTCACCTGGAAAAGCATGTAAGAAACCAAATATGACATTTCAGACTTTAAATACAGAGGATCCCTAATGGCAAGAGGATAGAAATGAAGCTCTGAGGTAACATGGTAACTTTTTTCTAAATATGGGTAACCTACATGGAGCGGCAGTTACAACACTGAACACCTTGCCGGGCAGACTGGATGGACCATTTGGTCTTTATCTGTTGTCATTTAATACGTAATACACATTATATAAAAACAACCTGTCATCAAAATCTGTTAAAACAAATATGCGGAGTTAACATAGAAACATAGTAATGACGGCAGAAAAAGACCAAATGGTCCATCTAGTCTGCCCAGTAAGCTTCCCAAGGTAGTAACTGCCGCTCCGTGCAGGTCACCTCATGTTTCTGTTAAGGGTAGTAACTGCCGCTCCATGCAGGTTACCCCCATGTTTCTGTTAAGAGTAGTAACTGCCGCTCCGTGCAGGTTACCCCCACGTTTCTGTTGGGTAGTAACTGCTGCCCCATGCAGGTTACCCCCACGTTTCTGTTAAGGGTAGTAACTGCCGCCCCGTGCAGGTCACCTCATGTTTGGTAACTGCCACTCCATGCAGGTTACCCCCACGTATCTGTTAAGGGTAGTAACTGCCGCTCCGTGCTGGTTACCCCCACGTATCTGTTAAGGGTAGTAACTGCCACTCCGTGCAGGTCACCTCATGTTTCTGTTAAGGGTAGTAACTGCCGCTCCGTGCAGGTTACCCCCACGTTTCTGTTGGGTAGTAACTGCTGCCCCATGCAGGTTACCCCCACGTTTCTGTTAAGGGTAGTAACTGCCGCCCCGTGCAGGTCACCTCATGTTTGGTAACTGCCACTCCATGCAGGTTACCCCCATGTATCTGTTAAGGGTAGTAACTGCCACTCTGTGCAGGTCACCTCATGTTTCTGTTAAGGGTAGTAACTGCCGCTCCGTGCTGGTTACCCCCACGTATCTGTTAAGGGTAGTAACTGCCACTCCGTGCAGGTCACCTCATGTTTCTGTTAAGGGTAGTAACTGCCGCTCCTTGCAGGTTACCCCCACGTTTCTGTTGGGTAGTAACTGCTGCCCCATGCAGGTTACCCCCACGTTTCTGTTAAGGGTAGTAACTGCCGCCCCGTGCAGGTCACCTCATGTTTGGTAACTGCCACTCCATGCAGGTTACCCCCACGTATCTGTTAAGGGTAGTAACTGCCACTCTGTGCAGGTCACCTCATGTTTCTGTTAAGGGTAGTAACTGCCGCTCCGTGCAGGTTACCCCCACGTATCTGTTAAGGGTAGTAACTGCCACTCCGTGCAGGTCACCTCATGTTTCTGTTAAGGGTAGTAACTGCCGCTCCGTGCAGGTTACCCCCAAGCTTTTTTATTTATTCCCATCCTCCAGCCTTTAGGGATCCACAGTGTTTATCCCATGCCCATTAAGACATATCAAGCATAAATTATCACCTCCCTCTTATATTTTATTCACATCTAGCTTGATGAGGTTAGGCAGAAGGCTTCTCTAGAGCAACTTCTTGAGGATCAATGTGGTGCTCATAGAGCACTGGCTGAAAATTGAGGTGTAGCCCTATCCACCGGAATAATCAAGGAAGCTTCTCCTGTCACTGCCATCACTGCCACAGATCAGTCAGGCAATGATGAAACTTACATGAAAGGCATAACCTAAGCCTCTATGTGAACAAAATAGTGGCACTGGAGAGTAAATACATACCTTTGTAAATAAGTTCCATCTACTTTGACGGTTGCTTTTTCTATCTCATGCTACCTATCTTTTCCCTCTCTTCTCCTGTCTCCCCTTCCCATCTCCTCTTTCTGACCTGCTCCCATCCCATGCTCCCTGTTCATTGTAATTTCCTCCTTTATTTGAGTTACCTGTAAACCGGCGTGATGTGCCATACGAACGTCGGTATATTAAAAGTTGTTAAATAAATAAATAAATAAAATAAATAAAAGATTGTTCATTTCACAAAGCTGAGGAAATAAAGGGTTGCCAATACAAGAAGGGTAAGATCTGGTTTTTCACCCACCTATCCTATGAACAAGGTCTCTTTATCCAATAGATAAAAAGATGTCAGTTGCCATCAGAGACCCACTACAACATAATTTTTTATATGTGGATTCCACAACAGACATAAGTCATGTTGACCAGTTGGCAATCACAGCTCAGTATATTGATAAAATTAGCAGAAAACCATTGGAGAGGTTTTTAAAATTTGTGCTTATACATTCACACACAGGTAAGTCATTGGCTGATATGATTATTAAGGTACGTTCTACAGTGCAAGCATGAGATCTTTGAGATTAGTGTCAATGGAGAAGAGCGTATTGAAATCATTGAGTTTGCAAGACAGCCAGAAAAAAGTTGTCTAATTTATATAAATAAAAATGTTAAATAGTTTGGACAAAATCGCTAATCTCAGAAACCACTGAACCGATTGCTTTCAAATTTGGACACAACCTTCATTTCGCATACAGGAAGGTTCTTCTGTACTTATATTACAGATATGTCACACCTGTGACAGGTAAAATATGTTTAAAATTTTTTTTAAGAAAACAGTGACATCTGCTGGACGTAAGCGCCATCTGTTACACCTTACACTAACACACGCTACACTAATCATTTCACCAGTCCAGGTCCACGTTTCACTTCCATTTTAACACATTCGTGCACTTTTTTCGCCGGAAGATAACTATTTCCTTTACAGATAAAATACACCCACCACCCTCCTCACACCCCCCACACACATGCCAAATTTATATACTTCCCAGGCCCTCACAACACACACAAAACCTGACAGATGTCCGGGAGGCTCCAGCGGGGGGCCAGGACCGGTCCGGGACGCATCTCCTGCACTACGGCCGTCGACTGCCAGCAATCAACATGGCGCCGACGGCCCTTTCCCTTACTATGCCACTCGGGGACACCAATGGCGGCAGTAGCCCATGTGACATAGTAAGGGCGAGGGTCCCTCGGCGCCATTTTCAGGACTGGCAGCCGGCGGCCCTTTGCCCTTACTATGTCAGAGGACCTACCGCTGCCACTGCTCCACCCCACTGACATAGTAAGGGCAAAGAGCCATCGGAACCCGTTTCAGTGCTCGCAGCCGACGGACCAACGCCAATACATCGCTCCCGGACCGCTCCTGAACGCCTGCTCCACCGACTGACATTTTTATCAGGTCTCGGGGGGTCTGGAGGGTGGGGGGTGGTAATGAATTTATTGCGACCATCTTGGGGAGGGGTCACGAGGGGGGGCAGGTTTCATTCATTCTGGGGGGGCAGGGCTGGGGGAGGTGGGCAGGAGAGTGTGGGGTGGATAGTTTAAGAGAACTTTTCTCATAGGGTTGTTTTTTGGGGGAAGGGGGAGGTTCACACACAAATACATACACTAAACTTGCACGATCTCAGGAACGCACCAAAATAGCCCTCCCCAGACTACAAAACAAATTTGGAAGTGCACATTTGGTTAGGCACTCCCCTATTTGGCTACATAACGCGCACAGACGCCCAGGGACAGACCACATGTAGCACCAGCAATTTTAATTTCCCATGTCTTGGGAGGGGGCAGGAGGGTGGGGGGTTATTATTTGATTTAAAAGGTTGGGATTGGGGGGTGGGGTTTGGGATGGGGGGGTTCCCACAGAAATAGAAAGACAAAGGTTTTCTGATCTGAAGGGTAGGCAGTAGGCGGGGGGAGGTGACAGTGAGGGGAGGGAGAATGAGGGGGGAGGTGAGTGTCAGGGGAGGGAGAATGAGGGGAGAGGTGAGTGTGAGGGGAGAGAGTTGGAGTGGGGACAGGAGAGGGAAGGAGGGGTGAGTGACCAAGGGGGAGGAGAATGAGTGACTGAGATAAATGAGCAAGGGGAAGGGGGAGGGAGGGTAAAGAACCTGACTCTGCCACTTCAACGCGTGGCTGGGTACCGCTAGTTTATAAATAAAATATGAAGTATAAAATAAAATAACAAATCAATTATTTTTTTAATTCCTTTCTTTATTACCTTATTTTTTTTTATCACTTGAATTCAGTTTATGAAAATGTATGGTACATGATTTCTTAAAAGTAAGGGTAGGTAAGGGTGTGCTCACTAGTTATACTTTGTCCATGCCCCATCAGCGCCTTAACATGGCCCTGCCTGTGAATGCTAGAATCACTATAAATATGCATGTGTGTGGCTGTGCAGTCAACCATGGGGTTTTCTGGCATCTTTTGCTGATATCTAGCTCTAAATATGAGATGATTTGGCTTTATATAATATCTACAAGATTTTCAAAAGAGAGCTTTCCTAAGTGGTAAAATTGTTGTTTATTTCACCATCATCATCATCATTATTTTATGACATATTTTTTCAGCTGGAGAGTTCAAAGTGAGTAACCAATAGACCTGTTCTATACAGTGCAATACAATAGAATTACACAGGTTGCAGATATTCAATGAGTTACTGTAAAGGGGTGTATAACAAGACCTCCTTAAAAGACCACTGTTAGGAAGCACCCACACCACGGGACTTACCCATGCCCAATTCTGCCTCGGCATTCCAGGCGTCACTGCTGATAGCAGTGGCAGTCCTCCATCAGCCGTCCGGTGCGTGCACGAATGTCGACCCTCCTGCTCTTATGTGCTGCTACCGGAAGTTCCAGGTTAGGACATTAATGGTAGCAACCTATATACGGATCATGTTTCCTCCTACTCTTCACCTTGGCAATGGACTTTGGTGAATCTACTCTTCTCTGCTGCGCCAGTTTCAAGTTCTGCTGTCTTACTTGTGCTCCCTTGCTCTCTGTGGCCCCTGTCTCTGCCTTGTAGCTCCCTTGTATTATGTGTGCCTTGATCTTGTCTTCTCCTTGCCTGGTTCTGACCCTCCACCTGGATTCTGGACTTGTTGATTGCCATCTGCCTTGACCTTCCACCTGATTCCTGGACTTGCTGTGTGCCACCAGCCTTGACCCATCATCTGGCTTCTGGATTACTGCCTTGCCACCAGCCTTGACCCTCTGCCTGGTTCTGGACTTGTGGATTGCCGTCTGCCTTAACCCATTGCCTGGCTCTTGGATTTTGCTACTCGCTGTCTGTCTCGACCTTGTGACTGGCTTCTGGATTTGCCATTTTGCTGCCTGCCTCGACCTTTTGCCCGGTTCTGGATTTCTGTTTACCACCTATCTTGACTATTACCTCTGCTACGCATTGGGGTTTTGTGTCTCAGGCTGTAATATGGTTTTCTCTTTGTAGAACCCATCTCTTTTCTCACCTAGACCTCTTTATGAGTCAGCTGCCTCACAGGCAAAAGAAGAGAGGTGGTGCTTTCAGCATGGTGCGGTTTCTGGCTTTGTCCTGCTTGGACAGCTTATAGCTTGGGATTCACCCATGTGTGAGGCCTACCATCCTGCTTGTCCTTTGATAAAGCAGCGTTAATACTTACCTGTCACAGGTGTTCTCTGGGGACAGCAGGATATTAGTCCTTACACATGGGTGACAACATTGGATGGAGCCTGGTACGGAACTTTGATCTCAAGGAATCTAGAATAGTCAAACATGCCCTACTGAGCATGTGCAGCTATAGTCATCACCCTGCCCCCTAGGCAGAGTCCCTCAGCCCATAATATAGCTAATACATGGAGAAACCAACTCCCAGGGGAGGCGGGTGGGTTTTGTGAGGGCTAACATCCAGAGTTTCGGATCAGGAAACACTGACAACGACAGTAGATCTAGAATATCCTGGATACAGGAAAAAGGTTGGAGATATTAGGGATGTGAATCGGGCTTCGGATGATATTTTCAAAATCGTCAGAAATCGGGGGCTCCCGATAAGAGAACCCCACGATTTTGTTCCTGGGGTTCTCTTATCGTTTTGGGGGAGGGCAGGAAAAACGGCATACCAAAACAATCCCTAAACCCACCCCAACCCTTTATAACTGTTCCCTTAGCTTCCCCCACCCTCCCGAACCCCCCCCCCAAACTTTTTACAAGTACCTGGTGGTCCAGTGGGGGTCCCGGGAGCCATCTCCCGCTCTCGGGCCGTCGGCTGCCACTAATCAAAATGGCACCGATGGCCCTTTGCCCTTACCATGTGACAGGGTATCTGTGCCATTGGCCGGCCCCTGTCACATGGTAGGAGCACTGGATGACCCGCGCCATTTTTAAAGATGGCGCCGGCCGTCCATTACTCCTACCATGTGACAGGGCCTGGCCAATGGCATGGATACCCTGTCACATGGTAAGGGCAAAGGGCCATCGGTGCCATTTTTATTAGTGGCAGCCGACGGCCCTGAGAGCGGGAGATCGCTCCCGGGACTTCACTGGACCACCAGGTACTTGTAAAAAGTTTTGGCGGGGTTCGGGAGGGTGGGGAAAGCTAAGGGAACAGTTTTAAAGGGTCGAGTGGGTTTTTTTGTTTATCGGCTCGGGCGCAGCCGATAAACAAAACCGTGATCGGGCCGCACAAAAAAAATTAACAATGTGAATTGGAACCGGAATCGGAACCGATTCCGGTTCCGATTCACATCTCTAGGAGATATAAACAAGAGGAGGACTCTTGGGCGAAGACTGCAGAGTTTTCTGCTGTGTTACAAGAAACCAACTGAGGCTAGAGAACTCCCCAGAAAGAAATTGCTGTCCCCTGACATTTGAAGGACAGAATATCTCTGCAGAAGTATGTCCATGTTTGACTAATTAGGCATAATGGGCAGAAAACCCAAGCAACGCTTGGAAGAATGATCAGCACAATGGCAATGTCTGTGACAGACCCTAAGTGCCAAAGCACCAGACATAGCTGACCACAGGACAGCATCAAGAGTTTTTCAGGGGATGAAAGGCAATCCCTGAATGAGATCACTATCCCAAACCCTTGAGCGGGGAGATACATTAGGCCTGAAGTTCACCCACACTGCACCCTGTCAAGGGCAGGGCTACCCATTCTGTCTGCAGGATAGTTCAGGTGAGCAGGAAGAAACTTTGGCCAACCTAGTGAAGTGAGAAAAGCTAAAGGCAGTATTAGCCATAGCTTGGCAAAAATATTCAGAAGGAGTGGTGTCACTTGCCCTGCAGGTATACACTAAGATTTACCATGAATGCCTTTGCTTTTTCCCCCTCCCTCCAAAATTCCAACTGGAAGTCGGAAGGAGTGAAGATCACAAGGAGGCAGACCACTGGACTGCTGAGGTAAGCACAAGTCGCTAGGTTGTGTTACCCACTGAGATAGAGCTCTCAGCCTGCTTGGAACAGCTGAAACTGAGAGCAAATTCCACAGGGATGAAATCCAGAAATATTCCACTAAGAGACAGGAAACTGGGATGCCGCAAGCACAAACCTCTGTCAAATAGGATTTATTCACTGGCCTGGAAACTGTAAAGGTACCAGGGAAGGACAAGAGCAATCTCGAAACAGATATAATACCTCAGCCATGATTGTATATACTTTCCCCCAAGGAAGCTCGCAGTCCAGTAAATGGAACAATCATTGCATGAACCAGGATTCCCCTGTCCGCAGACAGGGTTATCCCTAAAATGGGGAAGTATAACTTGCAAGCCATGGCAACCAAAGAGCAGCACCTCTGTTGTGGGGTCCCTTGTCCCCTAACTCCCTCAGCCATGGATACAGAAATAGGTTGAAAGGCAGACTTGTCAATTTGATGGATTAGAACCCTCCTCACTGAGGTAGGGTCCCGCAGGTGAGAATGACTGGTAATAGTGGTTCTTATAAAAAAGGCTCCATGTCCACAGATGCCTACAGCACAGAAGGCTTTTATGGCATCGAGGGCAGTCATGCACCCCGATGGCATCAAAGGCGCCCCAACACCTAGATGGCATCAAGGGTGACCATGGTACTCAATGGCAGTCCAGGTCCCCGACATGGTCCTGACATCGATGTGTCAGATCAATGGTGCGCTGATCACAGATGTGCATGGCATCTGTTACTGGGCATGGCGCCAAAAGTGTGGCAGCAAGCTGCTTGCCCAGGCTCCTGCTCACCCTCTCTCACAAGGAGACTTCACTGCCATAGCTGGCAAGCAGGAGGGAAGGCTACATCATCCAGGGCTCCTGCCTGTGGAGACTAGTTCCTATGAATGTGGGAAGGATGAGCTCTCTCCTCCAAAGGAACAGTGTGATCCTCGATCTTTGCACTGTCTGAACCTCCATTGATGCCAATCAATCAGTTAAACAACTTGGAACTCCTGCCCGGGTAGAACTCAAGCAAGTCCCCAGGCTCAGTGGCCTACACGGATCACCCACGGACTGCATTCAGTCTGTCCTGCCAGCACCTGACAAAGGTACAAAAACAGACAGAGCAAGGAGAGGAGACAGATACTAAACTGTCAGTGCAATTTTTTTTTTTAATGATAGAAATAGATTCTGCCAGATTGCACAGCGACTAAGGCCCACCATGCAGCTGGCAGATAGAGGAAAGAA
The DNA here is from genome assembly GCF_901001135.1 of Rhinatrema bivittatum. Taxonomy (NCBI): domain Eukaryota; kingdom Metazoa; phylum Chordata; class Amphibia; order Gymnophiona; family Rhinatrematidae; genus Rhinatrema; species Rhinatrema bivittatum. The sequence goes on along the minus strand of NC_042617.1, from coordinate 560,987,375 downwards.
GAAGAAAAGAGGAAAATAAATAAAACTACCATAAGGTAAAGGAAAGAAAACAGCTGCAGCTCTAGAAAAAATCACTTATGTGAGGAGAGAGCAAATCTGAATACCGTGAAACACAGGCTCCTGTGAACACATGGCTCCGCGGAAAAAAAAAGACTGAGGTACTCTGCCTAAGGTGCAGGGTGATGACTGCAGCTGCTCATGCTCAGTAGGGCATGTTTGAAAGTTCTAGATTCTTTGAGATCAATGTTCCGTGCCTGGCTCCATCCGATGATGTCACCCATGTGTGAGGACTACCATCCTGCTTGTCCTTGGAGAAGGGCCATTACTCTGGCACTTATGTGTTTACAACTTCAGGATGCTATGTTTTCTAGGGATGTGCAATCGTTTTTCCCGAATTAGGCAATTTCAATGAAATTGCCTAATTTTGAATGTTTCGGAAGAACCGAAAAACAATTGATTTTTTTCCGAAATTTCGGGAAAAATTCATTTACGAGTTAGTGCGCGCTAACTCCCGTTAGTGAGCACTAACTCCCGATAGTGTGCACTACCACAGGAAAAACAAAATTCCTGTGGGGGGCCCCGAAATGAAGCCCGACACGAAATTTTTACCTGAAACACATCTCCTACTATACCTCAGTACATCCTGTATGGGATGAAAGTCCTAGGATAATCTTGGTATCCTATCTAGATGGTCACTTTTTCTGCATTCCCCTATCCTAGAAATTTTCAACCTTTACCATATCAAGGTCCTCCCAATTGCTTCAACTAACCAAGCCACAACACTTCCCTGCCCCAGGCTATGTTTTCCCAAATGTAATAATCTAATTATTTCAACCGTCCTAATTAACCACCTAAAAATGTTGATAGTGTAGGTTAGAAATTTTTAAAAGAAGAGCATTGAAAAATTATCTATATTGCTTATGTACAATGTGCAAAAATTGTGAATCATCATAACACACGTAGATTGGGGAAATACTGTTTCTTTTACTCCTCCACTACCAGCCCACGGGTCATATTTAATCATAGATTCACATTAGTGCATATAATATTTTTAGAATTTTTCATGTTGCAAATAAAAACAATATTTTTCAACAAGGTTCTTTCCTTTAATGGTTTCAGCAGTCATGAAGAAACTTTAGTCTGGAACTTGACTTAACGCTATGTTTCAAAGAAACTTCATTTGGGGCTTAACCTGCACATAATTTCTTTCAAGCATCCATAAGTGTAAAATTTTCAAAAGACACAACATTAAAAAAAAGCATATTCGCGCCACAAAGCAAAACGACTGGCAGCTATTCATTGCCTTTCAATAACTTTTTGACACCGAACCATAACCAATGTCTGTCATTGGTGATGATCACACGTGAGTGACCGTCCATTTAAAAAAAAAAAAGTCTACATCAGTGATTGAACATGATCCACGTCCACCTGCGATGAAAAAGAGTTGAGAAAGTATTCTTCTGGCAATCAGCTGCGATTCCAGGCGAGCACCTAAGGCTGCGCCACAATGCTCAAAAGTCGACAAATTAAAAGAATCCACATTAAGTCCAACCGGCGCAACTGACTGAAAGCACTAGATCCGTTGTCGTTCGTGCTGGTACAGTATTTTTATCTGATCACCCTCCCCCCCCCCTGCAATCTTTCTTAATTCTTTCCAAAACGGACCATCCGATGTCAGAAAAATGATGCTGCCTCTGAATAAAGTGCGCTACAACCAGAGCATGCGTTTTCTGCTGCTTTTAAACAGCTCTCCATTCAGTCACCGGCGGAGACCTTTTCTTTCTAAATGGGCAGTCACTCTCGCGTGGTCAAGGCGGAGGACACCTGATATGTGCTGGGGGGGGGGTGACTCTTGGGGTGGGAAGGGAGGGAAACCTGCTGTGCATCAGGTGGGAGGGGAGAAAGGAAGAAAGGGAGGCTTCTTGGGAGGTTCCTGCTATGCCAGAAGGGATGGGGGAGAGGTTTAGGAGGGGCCACGTTTACATAGCCGTCTTTGGGGAAGTTGGAATCCCCAAACTCACTATCCCAAAACTTAGGAAAAAAAATGTTAAAATGGTCTGAGGCAGGAGGAAGGGCTGCATGATGTCACGTTATTTTCCAAGGGCCTGGAAGTGCATCGTTTTCCTATGATACATCCTCCTTTACAGGATGGTAACTTGCACATTAATGTGAGAGTGGGGTGGGGGTAGGGGTTAGCTAGAACTGTCTTCATGATGCCGAAGGGGCGGTGATAAGATTACTCCTAGATGTATCGTCCGCTTTCGATACTCTCTCTCACATTCACTGTTATTGTACAGGTTGAGAATCGGGAACTGGCAGGAAGGTTTTAGACTGGTTATAGCAGGGAGAAAGTATCAGGTTAAAATAGATCACCATGAATCTGCTTGGCCCGATTTATCAGTAGGCGTTCCTCAAGGATCAGTTTTATCTGCTACGCTTTTTAATGTCTACCTCTTTCCACTTTCTCAGATTCTAGAATAGTTTTCACATTTTTTAAAAAATATATGCAGATGATATTCAGCTATTTCTCTTGTTCGGTCTGATGTTAATGTTACATTGCCCTAAGTTGATTTATGCTTACACCAAATCAAAATGTGGACATCGGCCAATCAACTAGTGTTAAATATTAAAAAAAAACTGAGGCTATCGGGTTTTCCCATTATCCTTTTCCAGATAATTACTCAGGTTTAACAATCAAGGGTAACTTTATACCTTTTGCAGAAACTGTTTGCAATTTAGGCTTTCACTTTTATTCTGCCATGACTTTCCCTGATCATATTTGATTGTCTTTACGTTCAGCTTTTTATAAGTTATGATTATTGAGATATTTAAGTCATTTTTTGTCTCAAAATGAACAATTATCCAGGCTTTTCTTTTAACTGCTGTTGATTATGGCAGTGCTCTGTCTGTTGGGCTTACGAAATATTGGTTAAAGGCTCTTCAGTTGCTCTAAAATGCTGCTGCCCAGTTAGTTACATGTAGTGAGCTGAAAAACTGTGCTCTACCTATGCTTGTTTGGGTCCACACTGGCTGCCCATGGCACAATGCATTCAATTTAAAGTTCTAACGCTTGTTTTTAGTGCAATGAAGGGTAATGAGCTCTTATTTATTTATTTTAAAAAGTTTGTATACCGTCGTTCGAAATACATCACAACGGTTCACAAATAAAATATAAAACACAGAATGTATATTAGAATTTTACAGCACACATTCAATACACAGTTACTTCATTCTCAAAAACAAAACAGAAATTAATAATAGTCCTTAGCTCGCAAAGTTGTTATCCTTTCTCAAGGTTGTCTGAGTAAGCTTTTTCAAACAGCCAGGTCTTTAAGGCTTTTAAAAAATGTTTAAACTCTGTTTCGAGTCTCAATTCAGCAGGCATTGTATTCCACACACTGGGACCTGCAATGGAGATGATCCTCTCACGAACTAACGTGAGGTGGGCTGGGCAGTATTTACTGAAGGGATTTGGAGAAGGCCTTTGTTGGCTGATAGTAATGTCCTGTGTGGGGTATGTAAGCGAATTGAAAAGTTCAGCCAATCTGTTTCTTGCCCATAGATAGCCTTATGTAGAATACAACATATTTTATGATGTATTCTTTGGGTTATTGGAAGCCAATGTAAGTTCATCAAAATGGGTGTGATATGCTCACGATTCTTGCAGTTTGTTAGTACTCTCGCCGCAGAGTTCTGGAGAACTTGTAAAGGACGTAAAGAAGTTTGTGGGAGGCCCAAGAGGAGAGAATTACAGTAATCTAGTGATGAGAAGATCAGAGCTCGTAACACTGATCGAAAGTCATTGATGTCAAGCAGGGGTTTTAGTCTTCTGAGAACCAACAGTTTATAGTAACCTTCCCTTAATTTATTTGCAATATGCTTTTTAAAATTTAGCTGACAGTCAATAGTTACCCCTAAGTCTCTGAGTCAGAAAGAATGAGATTGATGTTATTTGGAAGGGTGAGGGTATTATTGGTGATATTTTTTGGTTTCCTGTCAAGTAGAATGATTTCTGTTTTTTCCATATTTAGCACCAATTTCATGTGGCTTAACAATTGTTTAATAGCAGTTAAATAAATGGAAATTAGTTTAAATGTTTGTTCTATTGTGTCCGACACAGGGACCAGTAACTGGATGTCGTCAGCATAGATGTAAAAGTTGAGGCCTAAGCCGGCTAGGAGATGGCACATTGGAAGCAGATAGATATTGAATAAGGGAGCAGACAATGCTGAACCTTGGGGTACACCAGTTTTCAGTTCAACTTTGTCAGATACAATGTTACCTATCTTGACTTGAAATGATCTCTGTTGGAGAAAAGCGGCAAACCAACTGATAGTATTTATTTATTTTATTTATTTAAAACCTTTTCTATACCGTCGTTCGGTATGCACCATCACAACGTATTGCTGGATAATCCAATTTCGATCAGTCTTGTTAGTAAAATATTGTGGTTTACCATGTCGAAAGCAGCCGACAAATCAAGTAGTACTAGTATATATTTTTGGCCAGTATCAAAACCTTTTAACACGGTGTCAGATATCTAGTCTGTTATCCTCATATCCCTTTTAACACGGTGTCAGATATCTAGTCTGTTATCCTCATATCCCTTCTTCACAATTACTGATACCCGCTTTTAAATGCACATACCTTGCTGAAAGGCGCGCTCGTGCATTTTCTACAGTGCCTCCTTTTTTAATGGAACGCATTGACTAGCCATTTGCTTCTTATTACTGATATTAAGGCTTTTCGTAAGTAGCTGAAAACCAATCTATTTCGGGAAGCTTTTGCAGATGAATTGCAGTGATGTTTTGTTAGCTTGATTAATTTTGGTAGGTTATCTGATATATCACGTCTTTATGTTTGTTAATGTTCAGTTTTTATTGTCTTGGTTTTCCTGTGTTTTTATGTCAATGTTACTTTGTTCACTGCTTAGAATGATTGATTAACTCACCTTAAAGCGGTTTAAAAGTATTTTAAATAAATAAATAAACGAAATATACACCTTAAGGCCTTACTGCACAGCATGCTATCTTTAGTACATGCAAAAGGGCTTTAACATTATCATTAAACTTTATCGCATAGGCCCCATAGATTTCCAAACAACCCAGAGAGAACATATGCATTTAAATGACCAGTAATATCCTTTGTACTGTATGCCATTAAAGTAAGATGTACATTTATTTATTTATTTAATAAAAATTATGAATTGCCCTCCAGACTTTATAATAAAATCGCCCAAAGTATATCAAATAATATAATGCAATACATATAATTAGCAACATAAAACAAATACAGACTAAAAACAAAATAATTAAAAACAAAATATGAGAAATATATTCAAGTAATGGTTCTCTATATATGCAATTCTGTTTTTGTTTGCAAACCTTGGGGATTGTCCAGGTGATAAATGTGACACTGAATGTAAAGCAAATGAAACTCTTCACACACTATCATGCTTTCTAGTTCCTAAATATTCAAGCCTCTCTGTTTTGCTCATGTAACTAGCTTTTTAAATCACATGGCTGCCCACCCCTCTCTCTCTGTTTGGTTTTTTTCCTAGACTTCTTTCAGCCTGTCCTGTCTGTTTTGCTTTGAATGTTGCTAGTGTGCAGCTTTTTTTTGGTTCATTCACTCCTAATGTGCTTGGATAACCAGAAAGAAAAAGGGTTTTTTTTTTTTCATCCCTTCTCCCCAAGGAGACAGAAGAGAAAAGATTAAGATGTAAGCTGGCCAGATAAGCCTGGAACTGGGCTTATTATTATTGCAGAGAGAGGGTACAGGGAAATAAAGCCGACCTGCTTTATGAGAGCTGGAACGAGGTTAGTGGGAGACCTCTGATGATTGTGTGTCACTCCAAGAAGAGATGTTTCATTAATTACACATTAACTATATGTGCTGAGTGGGAGGTAGGGATGAAAATGCAGATGTTTCTGCAGCCCAGCAGAATGAAAACCACTCTTGATCCTGTCAAAAGAACATTTTGAATCAAAGCAGTTTCACGGGTGTGAAAGAATGGGATTTTTTGGCCGAGTGCTATGGTTCGGGCCTCTTAATCATTAAACCCTTTTATAGCAGTAAAATGACCATCCATTGTCATGGCCACCCCAATGAGGCCATCAGACACGCTGAATAGGGAGTGCTTTACGAAGGACACTAAAACAGAGTGCAACAAGCTTAACCAACGGAATTCAAAGGTAACAACAGCAGTGCATTACAAAGAAAGAATAGCCGGTCCAGGTTAGTTTGCTGAAATCACTTTCTTACCCCCCGTCTTACAAGCCTGACATGCCCTGTTACAATGATTATTAGTGCTTTGCAGTTAAGCAGTTTCCCTCCTTTGTTTTCTCACGCTGGCTTATTGCCTCGGTTCAACTTTTACTGGTTTTCACATTGAGGTGCTTTAAGAAAACTAGCTGAATGTTGTTCTGTTCTTAATCACTTTTCTACAGCTGGGATATAGTCATTAGCAGCATGAGAAGGAAGACTGTACAAAAGGTGGTGGTGGAGGGGGGAGAGAGAGAGCGGGGTGGCAAAGAGTTTATGCAGTTAAACCTGTCAGATCTAGACTTCCTCTTAGGTTTCGGGGTTCTTCAGAGCCCCGCAGTAGCTCCGAAGATGTACATTCAGCTCATGAGTACTATTTACATCCCTTCCTTGGGCTTTAACTATCCCCAAGAGGCATTGGATGTCAGCTCAGCTACAAAGAAAAGAACGAATTTTCCTCCCAAACAGAGCGTTGAATAAGCATCTCTTCTTGATCATATATGTATGTATGTAACATTTTACTTGACTTGCATGGTCACGAGTGTAAATGTAAAACTAATGTGCAGCGTAAAAGATCGCAGTAAGCAACGACGTAGTTTTGAGTGCCATTGTGGTCCCAGCATGGCCAACCCAGGTAACTTTATGTGGGGCCGTTCATAGATCATTCATTTATTTATTTGTTTGTTTTAAGCTTTTTTTTTTTTATACCGATGTTCGAAGGACATCACATGGGTTACATGTAACAGTTGGGGAAGCAATACATAAAACAAGGTGACTTTACAGAACATAGGACAATATAAAAGGCGGTGTAATATAAAATATCTAGATAAGGAACATAAGGGCATAGAACATTATAAAAACCTGGATAAAGAACAGGAAGAATAATCAGCGAGGATTATAAGAGAACAGGAGGAGGTATAATGTTAAAATGGGGGGCAATAAGAATAGACAATATTAATAAATACAACATGGTGCTTCTCTCATGCATATTCATTGTGGATATCCTGAAAACCCGACTGCCTGGGGGCGGGGGGGGGTCCCCAGGACAGGGTTGGGAACCACTACAGTACAGTTTCCAATATTCTTGGCAACTTTTGGCTAACCTTTGCAAATTAGGCTTATTTTCTGATATGCCTTGATATAGGTTTCTTGGACGTACTTTATTCCAGTGACTAAAATGCTCCATATCCAGCAATTCAGGGGGATACATATGTTTTGATTGCCCAGCTACTGCCAATTATAATGACATCATCACGCGCGAATCACTAAGGAAGGAACAAAAATATTTGTTGATATTCTTTAAAGGGGTGATTGTTTGAAATTAAAGGAATAATACCTACCTGTGTTTGTTCAAGTCATGATCATATGAAAAGTGTAACAGGACTACCTGGCTCTGTACATGAACACTGTAAGCACTTCCCCTAAAAGGCTCTGATTTTGGAACTAGCATTTGTTAAGAAAAAGCAGTCATTTAAAAAATATTTTTAAAGTAGTACTGTGATAGAGGGAACTGGAATGTATGTGCAGCAAAGCTTTTGACAGTGTCCCATGGGCAAACTGATCAGCCCAGTGCTAGGCCCCATGATGGTTAACTGGGTTAGAAACTGAGTGAGTGATGGACAACAGAGGATGATAGTGAATGGAGTTCACGCGCCATGATAGGAGGGATTATCAGCAGAGTGCCTCAGGAGTCACTCCCAGGCCTGGTTCTGCTCAATGTTTTCATAAGTAATATTACAGAAGACTTAAAAGGATGCTTCTGTCTTTTTAAAGATGGAGGACTTGCCTGATGCAATAGAAACTATGAGGTGCAATCTACGAAAGTCCGAGGAGTGGTGATTGGCAGCTAAGACTGAGCACGCCTTATTACATTGATCCCTGTATTAGTAAATGGATCAACTTGTTGCTGATTTATGAGTTCAGGCTCGAGAGAAAAAGAGAGACTAACATCTGTTGCTCTAAAAAGCAGCTCACTGGGTTTATTTTGACCACATTAGCAAGTTACATAGTTTCAACATAAAAGGTAATTTTTAAAAAGCATTTCTGAGAGTTAAAACGGTGCTTTATCTGTGGAAAAGGCCTGTTACAAAATTGCCCACCTGATATGCAGGTAAACGTATGTGGGTAGGTCGTTTATCATTTATTTAATCTGATATACCATATAATTAGCAAAATCAATGTGGTCTGCAATAAAAAAAAAAAAAAAACCAAGCATGAAATTTCTAATACCAATGTCTTGCATACAGGCAGGTTTCCCTGGGCCGAGCCCTGGTGGCAGGGCTGGGCAGGGTTTGCAACTTCCAGATATACTTTTTTGTTTTCAAACGTATGCACGGAAATGTACTCGGACCTTTCCTGTCAACAAACTAGCAGCGTGCGGGTCCTAAACATATATGCAAAAGTTCACTTTGACAGCTGGTGTAACATCTGCCCACATTTACCAACTTTCTTATACGAGCTGTTACAAAACTATCCTCCCCATAATGTCTAATCTGGAGAAATGCAAAAAAAACCCCCAAAAACCCCCTCTATATGAGAGATTAAAATGTATGTTGAGCTCTTGAAAAGAAAATATTTAAGACATCATCCTGCACCCAGGGATGCAGCTGATTTGTGTGCATACACGCGTGCATGTTATAAAATAGCCTGGCCGTGCTCACATGTGTGTCAAATTTTAAGTGCTCATGCAAATCCCGCTTCTACCACATAAATCGGCTGATTTTAAAAGGGGCGCGTGCTGACGCTGTTCCCAGTTTTCCCAGTTCATCCTCAGTTCACACAGCTACGACATAAGTGATCCAACCCTGCCCCCTAGTTTAATAGCCTTCACTCTACCCAGTTAGCCCCGACCCCTTAAATCCCCACAGATCTGCCTAGTTTTCTTTACATTTTAACTTACACGTCATCCACAGCAGAAGTACAGTTACGCGGGAGGGGAGCTTGGCGCACGCCAGGTTGCGTGAGTATTTACGCAGACATCTCGGCTTCACGCCCTGAAATGCCCATGCTCCTCCCAGACTACGCCTCTCCCCTTTCTTTCTGAAAACTTTCGAGATGTGCGCGCTGCGGGAGATGTGCGCGCTGCGGGAGATATGCGCGTATCTCGACGCCTTTTAAAATCCGCTCAGCGCGCGCGAGCCCAGCTTATTCACGCATCCCCTAATTAACGCTCGCGCTGAGCTTTTAAAATTCACCTTTAAGGTCCCCCCTGGTGAAATGAGTTCATTAATAGTCACCAAACCTTTCTGGGCCCATTTTATAATAATATTTAAGTGCAAATCAGGCAAGAGATCTGCATTACTTCTTAGAGGAAGAAGTTCAGAGTGTGATGAGGACTAAATACCTACAGTACCTGAATGTAAACCGTTGTGATATCTCAGATCGAATGGCGGTATATTTAAAAAAAAAAATATTATAAAAATCATCTCACTTAGCTCCCAGCCCTTCTCACTTAGGGGTAGATTTTAAGACCTGTGTGCGCGCTACCCGGCATGCACGCATGGATGCCCCATTTTATAACATGCGTGCGCAGGTGCACACGTTATAAAATCGGGGGTTGGCGCGCGCAAAGGGGTGCACATTAGTGCAATTTGCACGCGCCGACGCCTGTGGCCTTCCCTCATTCCCTCCCAGGCTGCTCCGAAATCAGAGCCACCTGGGAGGGAACTTCCCAACCCCCTTCACTAACCTCCCTTCCCCTAACCTCCCCGCCCCTAGCCCTAATCTAGACCCCCCCCCCCCCCCACGATCTTTGTCTTACCTGTTGTGCCTGCAAGCAGGCTGCCGGCACGCGATCCTCCAGCACAGCGGCAAATGGCCGCTGGGCCGGGAGCCTCTGACCCTACCCTGCCCCGCCCCTTTCCCCGCCCTTTTTCTGAAGCCCCGGGACTTACTCGCATCCCCGGGGCTTTACGCGCTTTGCCGGGCCTTTTTACGCACATAGGCTTTTGAAAGTCTGGGCCTTATTGCATTAAAGGGCTCAAACTAAATTTTGCTGGGAGTATATTAATTTTACATACAGCATGTAATGCAGATTAAACAGTAGCACTCGCTGCTAGGAATGTGGAGCCATTTTTCTTTCAGTTTGGTTCTGTTCTTCCATTCTCAATGCATTTCCCATCTGAATTTCATTTTGGTTTTTTTTTCTTTCTTTGGCTTTTTGGGATCATTTATTTTAGCAAATTGTGTGCAACAAACTGAACTGAAAATGGACTCATTCGGATCAATTTTCATTTTTGGATCCTCCCTACTAGCTGCCGTCCAGTTTCCACAGGATTGTAAACCAGTTTATCCATAAGTCAGTCATGGACATGTTTCATTTAACTGCTTATGTTTCCATTGCTCATTTTTTTTATTTTATATAGTTTTACTTCATTAATGGAATTTGTGGACACACTTTCTTTGTTCAGATATTATATAAAATGTAATGAATAGATTTAAATGTCGAAATTGTACCTGGTTGCCTAGAAAACAAGAATTTCCCATAATTAAGGAGGACCAGAAAAGCCTATTCTGCAACCTAGATTGAAATGCTCTTTAGTAGGGATGCATTGTTTCATTATTTTAGTACATACTAACGTTTTTATTATAGAACGTCTTCAAAGCCATTGAACAAAATATAAGGACAGCGCAAATCCCTTTTGTCCCCTTGCATCAAGTCTCACTTCTCTAACCTGTATTATGTCCCCCATACAAAGAAAACACTAGACATGACAGACATGACAACATAAACAAAACTTCCACCTCCATAAGGCTGGGGGGGGGGGGGGGGGGGGGGGGAGGGAAAAGGAAGAAAAAGCAAAAAAAAAAAAAATTTGAAAAAACTAATAAAAAGAAAACTCAAGAAAAATCAAAAACCACATTTAAAGAGACTTCACATGGCAAAAGGCCACGGTTGGATTGCAGTATGTAAATTGGTGAATAAGGGATCCTTCCTCCTTTCCACACTTGACACACAAGGAAGTGGGGATCAAACCCATAAAACGTCTGCTTACATCATCAGTATAGGCACGATGTAACAGCCGGGCTTGTACTGCCATTCCCGCAAACTGGAATCGGAAGTGAAGAGATGCCGAGATGTGAAACACTATGCTAAGGACTCCTTAGAAACATTCTCTCACAAGACTGAGGACCAATAGGTGTCAAGGGAGTCAAGATGAGAGGTCTGCAGCCTCTTTTTCTACAATCGATGCCAATCTTCTTCAGTAGAGTTCTTCAAACGTGACATATCTTGGAGCTCCTGAGCAAAAGAGACTTCCATAGAAAAAGACTCAGCATCCCAAGTAAAAGTACTCGAGTAATGCCATGCCGGAAAGTATGCAAAAAAATGCCTAGAGGGGATCTGCTGGCTCAACCCAGCAAAGGAGAGGACAACAGGCACACTAGGTTTGTATAAATGCAAAATGAACATAATGCCTAACTTAGCCCAACCATTGAAAGTAACAGCATATTCCCTACCAGGAGAAAACCCCAAATTGCCCAGCAGGGGAAGTAACAGAGAATAGTAGCCCCTTAGACCCCATTTTATCCTCAGCCAGTGCTAGGCCTGCATGCAAGGATATAGCAGAATCCTAGAAAACGTCTGACGCCAAAGTTCGGGGGGAGACCAGGGTGTGAGCTTGTTATCAAGTAGCCCAGCTTCACAAAACATGTATTACTGGTAATCCACTCACCTACAAACCGCAATTGACACGCTGCAGTATAAAGTCTCAGATCAGGAAAGGCCCCCGCCTAACGCCTCCTTCAAACACTCGAGCTTAGCGTGACTTATCCGTCCACCCTTACCATTCCAAAGAAAAGTGAGAAAAGTTGAATGTAACTTATTAAGGTCATGTGTGGCAAGCCAGCAAGGGAGCATAGGAGCTTTATATAAAATCTTTGGGATAATTGCCATTTTTAGGAGCGCACATCTGCCAAACAAGGACAGGGGGAGAGGCTGCCAAACCCGCAACTGCGACTGTGCTTGCAGGTTAGAGTCAGTAATGTTCAACTCATACAATAAACTTAAGTCCCTAGGGATCCACACCTCCAGGTATTTAATTTTATTTGAAGCCCATGTGAGAGGAAATGAACCCTTCCAACTTCGGGTCCAGTGCCAAGGCCTAGGCTTAGAAAAATGTATTTTGAGTCTCACTATCTGATTAAATTGTGAAAAAAATGCATTTAATGAAGGGTAACTGTGCCTGGGGCGATCCACAAACAGTAAGATATCATCGGCGAACATGGCAATTTTTAGTAAAAGTTTGCCAATACAAATACCCTGAAACCCTGTCTCCTGCCTCAGTTTGTATGCCAAAGGTTTTATTGCCAAAATAAACTTTAGAGGCGAAAGGGGACACCCTTGGTGAGCTCCAGATTGTAAGACAAAAGAATCCGACAGGACTCTATTGATAAGGATATGAGCATTAAGGTTACTATACAAAACCTTCAGTCACCCCATATTGGGATAGCGCCCAAAACATATACTCCCAAGATAGAGAATCAAATGCTTTTTCTGCATCTAAGCTGAGAATAACTGACTCGGCTTTAAGATTGAAACTCAACGCAGCAATCAGCCTACGCACATTTTTTTACCCCCTGTCGCCCTTTCACAAAGCCCATTTGGTCGGTATTAATTATTTGAGGGAGGACACTGTTTAATCTATTAGCCAAAACAGCAGCCGAAATTTTCATATCAACATTAATCAGAGAAATAAGGAGATATGAGCCCACCTTTTTAGGCAAAATAACTATTACCAACTAGTTCGTGGCAAGGGAAAGGGATCCTGCATCTACCAGAGCATTATAAATCCGAGATAGAACAGAAAGTACTGGGAATCTCAGGATTTCATAAAATTCTATGCCCAGACCATCCATTCCTGACACCTTCCCTAGCTTCAGGCCCTGGATCACAGAAAAGTTTTCACCATCTCAGATTGGGGCACTAAGTCTTTGCTGTTTCCAGTGAGAGAGGCCATTGTAGGTCTCGAAGGAAAGAGTCCCGGACATCCATATTCACCCCTTTATTACTGTAAAGAGCACTGTAATACTCTAAAACTCTCTTAGCAATGACAGAAAATGAGTATTGGGGGATACCCGAGCTATCTTGAACCCCACAATGCATGATTTCAGGTCCCTTACCCACACGAGATTGGCAAGGAGCTTGCTAGGCTTGTTACTAAACTTGCATATCTGATATTGGAAAAATCTACTTGGAGGCACTCTGATGCAACAGAGCTGTCTGCGTTTGATGATTCAAAGCTGTCTGAGTTTGATCCATAATAAAATTAGTAGCGGAAGACATGTCATCCATATGCTGAGATTGTGCAGTTTTCAGTGTTTTAGTTAAAGTCAAAATATCCGCATTACACATTCATTTAGTTTTGTCTCATATGCAATTATATGACCCCATAAGACCGCTTTTCCAGCTTCCCAAAACAAAGAGGGTGAAATGCCAGATGTATTGTTGAAGAGCAGATATTCCTCCCAACACTTCTTAAGATATTCATGAAACCCTTTATCCAAGTACAGCTCAGGGATAATTCGGTCGGAAAAGAGGGGCGCTGTGAACGCCCGAGCTCTACTCCCCCAGACACCGGACATGATCAGAAACGGAGATAGTGCTAATAGTAGCATCTCTCACCCCAGGAAAAAGGCCATCAGAAAATAGCAAGTAATCCAAGCGAGAGTAGGATTTGCGTGGGTTAGAATAAAAACTGAATTCCTGAGGTGAGGTCACGAGATGTGGTGGGCTCTGTAAGACGTGCGGTGCAGAGCTCCAGGTGACACCTCCCACATTTGCACTATTTTTACCATTTTTACCTTGTTCTGACGCTTTCTCTGACAGTGCCAGTGAGGGACGCAGCCCAGTTCCTGCCAGTGAGTTTTTTTTGCCATTTTGCAGCTCATATGGCACTTCGCGCAACAAAATGAGAGAGAGAGAAACCAAAGCCTGCGACTCCCAAAATAGCCGACGGTGCAGGAGCTGCTTCGGCGGAGGACATGGACACAGCTCTGGTGTCTCACCTCACAGAGGCTGTCATAGCAGCCCTGGATGATATATTTTCTCACATTTTGACCCAGATAGAGGAGTTGAAGTCCTCTTTTACCGAGCTGGCTCCCCGCCTTGATCACGCAGAAGGCCGGATTTCTAATGTAGAAGAGAATCTGCTGCAGCTAGAGAAGCAGGTGCACAGCCTAGAAAAGGAGATGGCAGAAAAAAAACGGAGAAGTTGGATAATTTTGAAAATCGGGGCAGCAGGAAGAATCTCCAGTTTGTGGGGATTTTGGAAGATGAGGCTGCTACTGATTTAGCTCGCTTCCTGGAGGACTGGCTATTCTGTGAGTTAAGACTCTCTGATCTCCAGGGCAAAATGATTTTTGAGAGGGTGCATCGCACAGGACCTAACGTGCCTGGGAGGCTGAAACCCAGAATAGTGATTGGTAAAATCTCCCACTTTTCCTATAAAGATATGATTCTCCGTGCCTTTTATCAAAAGAAGCACCCCCTATTACATAAAACCCCTCTGTGAATCTTACGCTGATATTTTGTTATGAACGCCTTATGTCTGCTGATTTTGTACTGTGCACTCTCATGTATATAGTTATAGTTATAGTTCTATTTCATTGCATCTACCCATTGATGTTTGTTATATGTAAGGGCACCGCCCAAAAGTTTTTATTCATTGTGAACCGATGCGATGTGCGAACGGATATCGGTATAAAAGAGATGTTAAATAAATAAAATAAATAAATAAATAAATAAATAAATTATAAAGATCGACGCGTGCACATTTTCCAGGATTTTTCTAATCATGTCTTGCTGAAGCACAGGGAATTTTCTTTCGTTTGCTCTACACTGGCTCAGAGGAACATTCGATTCTCCTTGCAATTCCCAGCCCAGCTTCGAATATGGATCAAGGTGAACGGCATGATTTCCGTGTTGCTGAAGAAGCGCAGCAGTTTGTGACCCAACTACAGCGAGGGCCATCGTAGGTATCATTGTAGGTATCACCAGTATTGTTTTCCAGTTTCCACAGCTATGGACCTGACAGTCGCAGTGAACTGTGTTTTATTTTTTTCTCTTTGACTCTTGGTTTCTCATGTGGAGCCTGAGTTTTGAGTCATTTCTTTGAAGGCCTCTCTTATTTGGAGGTTCCCCACATGTATTTTACTTTCTTGGACTTTCATAACTTGACTCTTTTTTTTTTATTATTACCGCAGTGCTCTGCGCCAACATCCAGTTTGCCAGCTGGAAGACTTTTTCCTTTATACAGTTAAGAGAAAGGATCATGAGCTGCATGGGGGTGCTGCATGCGCGCGCAAGGGGGTGCACATTTGTGCAACCTGCGCGCGCTGAGCCCAGAGCGCTGCCTGTTCCCTCCGAGGCCGCTCCGATTTCGGAGCGGCCTCGGAGGGAACTTTCCTTCCGCCTCCCCTCACCTTCCCCTCCCTTCCCCTACCTAACCCACCCCCCCGGCCCTATCTACCCCCCCCCTACCTTTGTTGGCAGATTTATGCCTGTGGAAAGCAGGGGTAAATCTGCGCGCACCAGCGGGCTGCTGGTACTCCATCACCCGACCCGGGGGCTGGTCCGGAGGCCTCGACCACGCCCCTGGGCCGGCGCCACGCCCACAAAACGCCACGTCACTCGTGGCCCGCCCCCCAACACGCCCCCAACACGCCCCTCCATGCAAGCCCTGGGACTTACGCGCGTCCTGGAGCTTGCGCGCGCCCCCAGCTTATGCAAAATAGGCTCAGCGCGCACGGGGGGGGTTGGGGTATGTTTTCGGGGGGTACGCGCGTACCCCTTTGAAAATCTACCCCCATGTTTCTTGGAGTATCAGGAGAGTTCTCTGTTGTGTGGTGCATTTCGAGTGACAGATCGGTATGATTAAGTGTGTATGTGCATGGGTAAGGGGGAGGGGGGGATGAGGGTGAAATGGGGGGATTGTTTTTCTTTACTCTTATTTTGGGGATTAGTCATTAGAATAATTTGGAAACCTCGCTGATCTGGGAGCTTAGGCTGGTAAGCCTTGAGGTCACGACGCTGTTCTGTTTGTTCAGCCCCGTATGTGTCATGCGCAGAATTTCTTTTTTCCTCTTCCGACATGTGAAGGTTAAAGTCACCTTGCTGAATGTAGTGGGGATCCAGTCTCCGATTAAACACAAAAACATATTTTCTACGTTTCAACGGTTACACTCCCAGGTAGTATTATTACAAAAGACCCATTTGTCAGATTTAGAACTCAAGAAACTAAAACGTGTTTATTCTTCTTTTACCACCAGGAAAAGGGGCATAGCGGTACTCTTCCAGAAACATTTACCCTTTCAGATTGAGCATCAGCTACAAGATATGAAGGGCGCTTTATTATTGCGGCAGGTATGCTTCACCATCAGAAAATTGTTTTTTGCAATCTCTTTGTGCCTAATACTTAATGTCATGCATTTTTTACTATGTTAGTAGGCCACCTACTTACTTTTCCTGATTATAAATTAGTGGTTGGGAGTGATTTCAATGTTGTGGTGGACAGGACAATTGATTACAAATCTGCGAAGGGTGCTGATAAGAAAGTGAAAGGACTGGGTGTGAATTTCCTTTGCAAAAAGCTGGGGTTGATGTTTGTTGTGTCCTCCATCCAGGGGAGAAGAATTTCACTTTTTTTTTTATCATAAAGGTTTTATTCAAATTTTCAGTTGCAATACAACCCCCCCCCCCCCCCCCCAAAAAAAAATGGTCTCTTACAAAGAGAAAAACAGAGAGATACCCTAAGAACATAAGAACATGCCATACTGGGTCATACCAAGGGTCCATCAAGCCCAGCATCCTGTTTCCAACAGTGGCCAATCCAGGCCATAAGAACCTGGCAAGTACCCAAAAACTAAGTCTATTCCATGTTACCGTTGCTAGTAATAGCAGTGGCTATTTTCTAAGTCAACTTAATTAATAGAAGGTAATGGACTTCTCCTCCAAGAACTTATCCAAACCTTTTTTAAACACAGCTATACTAACTGAACTAACCTCGTCCTCTGGCGATGAGTGAAGAAGAACTTTCTCCGATTAGTTTTAAATGTGCCACATGCTAACTTCATGGAGTGCCCCCTAGTCCTTCTATTATCTGAAAGAGTAAATAACCGATTTACATTTACCCATTCTAGACCTCTCATGATTTTAAACACCTCTATCATATCCCCCCTCAGTCGTCTCTTCTCCCAAGCTGAAAAGTCTTAACCTCTTCAGCCTTTCCTCATAGGGGACCTGTTCCATCCCCTTTATCATTTTGGTTGCCCTTCTCTGTACCTTCTCCATCGCAACTATATCTTTTTTGAGATGTGGCGACCAGAACTGTACACAGTATTCGAGGTGTGGCCTCACCATGGAGCAATACATAGGCATTATGACATTTTCCGTTTTATTCACCATTCCCTTTCTAATAATTCCCAACATTCTGTTTGCTTTTTTGACTGCCACAGCACACTGAGATTTTATAAATCTGCGCACACTCGTTCTTTTGTTCGCGCAGCAGGCGCGAACAAGAGTACACGGGATTTCAATAGATATGCGCGTAGCCACGCATATCCATTAAAATCCGGGGTCAGCGCGCGCAAGGCTGCCAAAAATTGGCAACCTGCGCACGCGAGCTGCACAGCCTGCCTCCGTTCCCTCCCCCCACCTTCCCCTCCCTTCCCCTACCTAACCCAACCCCCCGGCCCTATCTAACCCCCCCACCTCTATATAAAGTCAGAAAGAAAAAAAAACCATACATTTCCATCCCCAAAACACAGTATACATGTGGTAAAGTTGTTACATACTATAAATGTGATAAAATTGATACACACATCTGGAGGCCAGCGAGAGCTCTGCGTACATGGAGACATATTATGAGTGACAAGAGCCTTAATGCCCAGAGGCAAAATGGAAATAAAAGGTGACCAAATAGCAGTGAATCGCTGCAAGTAGGAAAAAGATTTCAGCTTAATGGATTTGGATTCCAAAAATAGTAAGGCAACCACATTTTTATACCAAAGGTCCCCAGTGGGAGGGGTTAGTTCCAACCACCATAGGAGAATACATTGCTTCCCCACTAGGCAGCATTTATAAAGAAAAATATTACCAGCTTTCCCCAAGCCCATATTCTCCAAAGGCGAGCCCAGAAGACATATCTCTGCCGAACTAGAGATAGACATTCCCCACCACCGTCCCACAGAATGAAATATAGCCATCCAAAGTTTCTGGATAGAAGGGCAATCCCAGAAACCATGGCTCAACGTCGCCACTGCACGTCCACATTTAAGACATTATGAAGAGCAGCAGCCCCAGCCTTAAAAGCACGGTCAGAAGAATATATCAGTCTATTGAGTAATTTAAACTGAAGTTCTCAAAATACTACCCCTTCTGAGAAGCGATATAAAGAATTAACACAGACAAACAAGTCATCTTCATCTACATTAATTCATAGCTCTGTGCTTCAGGCAGCAGCGAGAGAAACCAATAACTCATAGGATTGTACAGAGTGTAAAAATCTATATAATCCCAACAAGGTGTGTATTTTATTTATTTATTTAGGAGTTTTTATATACCGTCATTAAGTTATTCACCATCATAACGGTTTACAATAGGGCACCTGTATCAAAACATATGGGTCGTACATTACATAGGGGGTGCCATTAGTTTTACTAGTACATAATGAATAAAAATGTTGAAAAGCCCCTGAAGAATGCTGGTCAGTTTGTAAACGAAAATTGGACAAAATATAGCTTCAAATTTGCAAATAATGAAGAAAATGATAGGAGATAAACCCTGAATGGGAGGTGCAATGAGAGAATGCATGAACCTTCTTGGTGCCCAGGTTAATAAAAGGCAGCAATAGGGCTCTGCGAGCTCCATCAAGATCTCTATAAAGAGGCCCCCTCATCCCCAGGAGGAAATCCAGGATTGCCTCTGAGTGGCATTAAAAACGACCACTCCCACGGTACGTTCAAAGCACCTCTTAAAAATTTCCAAGGACCCCAGGCTGCTGTAGTCCACAATGAGTTAAATACATATGTGGGAAGGGATTTCCTCAGGGCATGAAGAACATACATTAATGAGAGAGGAGCAACCAATGCCTTTTCTAACTCCAGATCGGTAGACAGCTCCACATTTCCCATCCAATCCCTTACCTGGCGCAAGTTACAAGCAATATTCTAAAAACTAATAGTGGGACTCCCCCCATCCTCTGTGGGGATCATAAGGTTTGCATGAGACATCTGGGGCTTCTTTCCCTTCCAAACAAAATTCAACCAAATGCATGAAATCAGCAATACATCCCTACGAGAAAGCATAAATGGAAGCTTCTGTAGCATAAACAACAATTTAGGAAGAAACATCATTTTTATGAGTGCGATACGACCCATTAATGAAATAGGGAAATGCATCCATTGGTCAAAGGTCTTCTGAAACCCTAAAATAAGAGGTGTAACATTTAAAGAGTACCAACAAGAAATCTATTCTGGATTTAGTGTCATGAGCCCTAGCTATCTTGGTAATGACATAGAACATATGTTATTAATGAAAGAAATTGTTCAAGGTCTCCACTATCCACAAATAGAACTCCCGGGCGAAAGAACCTTGAAAACCCGCTGCCCATCCTCCACCCAAACCCCCCCCCCCCCCCCCCCCCCCCCCCCCCCCCCCCCCCCCCCCCGCATCAGTCAAGCTCGCATCCATCGCCTAACCAGAGGCAAGAGGTCGGTCAGATGTGTCTGGGTCTCGCCCCCCTCCCATTACCTCCTCCCCATCAAAGGACCAAAAGTCAAAGACAAAATAGCCACACCCTTGTGGGTGTTTTGCCAGAAGCCAGACCATGGCAAAAATTCAGAAGAACAAGTGAGCCCATGGAAAGTAAAATAAACAGTTACAGAAATGTGATGTTGACGGGAAATGCAAATGCTCGATAACCAAGGTACCTATAAGAACTGAATCTTAGTCAAATAATATAAGAGATGCAAGGTCCAACTGAATATATAAAATGAAGAAAAGAAAAAAGAACTTTCTCTGATTAGTTTTAAATGTGCCCCATGCTAACTTCATGGAGTGCCCCCTAGTCTTTCTACTATCCGAAAGAGTAAATAACCGATTCACATCTACCCGTTCTAGACCTCTCATGATTTTAAACACCTCTATCATATCCCCCCTCAGTCGTCTCTTCTCCAAGCTGAAAAGTCCTAACCTCTTTAGTCTTTCCTCATAGGGGAGCTGTTCCATTCCCCTTATCATTTTGGTAGCCCTTCTCTATACCTTCTCCATCGCAATTATATCTTTTTTGAGATTTTTTGAGATTTAGTATTCTTTGAAGATACCTTCCTCCGAATCATGTGCTTCTAGTTTAAAAGCTGCTCTATCTCATTCTTAAAGGTTAGTGTAGCAGCCTGGTTCCACCCTGGTTAAGGTGGAGCCCATCTCTTTGGAAAAGCCTCCCCCTTCCCCAAAAGGTTCTCCAGTTCCTTACAAAGCTGAATCCCTCTTCCCTGCACCATCATCTCATCCACACATTGAGACTCCGGAGCTCTGCCTGCCTCTGGGGACCTGCACGTGGAATAGGGAACATTTCAGAGAATGCTACCCTGGAGGCTCCAAGTAAGTCTAAAGTTATCCAACTAACATAGTTGGAATTATGCAATATTCAACTATGTTTGCCAGATAACAACTCCTCCCCAGAACACCCCCAAAAGCCCTTTTTTAATCCGGCTAAATTGTAGCTGGTTAAGTAGTTATCTGTCTATAATTTAGCCAGATAAGTGGCTGAATATTCCACATTGGCCATTTAGACGGATAACTTGTGAGTTATCCTTCTAAATGGCTTTTGAATTTTGATCTTAGAGTTACTGTGTTACTATTGTGTAAGCATACATATAGAAAAGTGTTAGACGACAGTAGCTGGTTACGTGTCTTTGCTGGCAGTGTTTCCTTCTGAGATGCCATCATAAACCATTCCCTTAGCCCTTAAGATTTACCAGCAAAGCAAAAGTAAATGGAACTAATGGCGAGTCACATTAGCATGATGCAAGCTCCGCTGTTTTAATGCCACTAATAATGCATGACTCAATTACACAAGAGTTAGCTACAGGAACTGAGACAGAGACACTAGAGTTTAAAACAAACAGCTACTAAATTAATCGGGCCTTGCCTTTCAAATTGCAATGCAACAAAACCTGGCAAGACATTTTCTTCACAGGATATGAATCACTGGGGGAAAAAAAAGAGAAAGGAAGAAAGAAAGCAGAAAAGAGAGAGAGAGAGAGACTGGGACCACCTACATTCATAGTTTGTACAGTATGACCTTAAGGCCCAACATCTACCAAAAGTTGAGCAGCAAAAGGCCAAGCTCTGAAGAATGAAAGGGCTTACATCAGTATTAAATAATTCTCTCTTAGAGATGCAAATTTCTAATTAGTTACTGTGGAGACTGTAGAGGCCTGGAAGTAAGCCTTGCACAATGAAAACTAACATTTACCTATTGATTTACTTCAGAACTCCAGAAGTGAAAAAGAACCAAAAAAAAAAAAAAGCTGGTTGCGAGCTGCGTAAGAGCAGAATAAGCAGAGACTTTGATGTAATAGACTTAAGATGTAACTTGGCACTTTCACACTAAGGACAGATCCCAAATGATGAAGCGGTTGCATAAGTGGCAAACCTGCATTTTTTTCTTATTGCTGTCGGTGGCCATCGAAGGGTTTTCTTCAGATATCTCTGATTCAGCAAATTCTTTTTTTTTTTTTTCTTCCCAAGTCCCTTGTAATCCTTTCCCCCCTCCCCCCAGGGTCTTTCACTCCTCCAGGAATAAACAGATGGCAAGGGTGGTTTCTGCTCTCTCTTCGCAAGCGCGGCACCAACCTCTGATCATCGTATGTGGAAGGCGGGGGTCAAAACGGTAGCAGGATGGCACAGAATAACCTTTCCATTATGAGTGGGCCTGGACAAATATTAACAAATAAATTGCTACTTTATTATATAAAGACCAGATAAATCATATAAAGTCCACGGTTATTTTTCCCAGTGACAGCATCTGTGTCCTTCATGGTATCAGCTTTTCTGCTCCTTGGTTCCACTGCTTCCACTTTTGGTCTGATTTCTTGGTGATGTTCCTTACCGGTCAATATTTTCTTTTGCACTGGTTACACCTTTAGGAAAGAGAAAATGTACCTTTTTTTTTTTTTTTTTTAAATAATTTAGCTCCACCCTCTTTCTAACAACCTTCTCCCTGAGTCCCACTCCTCAGTTGTCCCTTGTATATTCCTGCTTTGTGTGCTGCCTGCATGGGGTTCTGGTGCAGGATGGCACCCAGGGCCGTCCCCCCAGTCACACTCACATCTGTGATGGTGGAAGACTGGAGCGGCTAAGCCGGCGCAGCTATAGATATCACTTCTGCAGCCACGGCGTAAAATCGGAGCAAAATAGTTCTGTGTATCTGACAGCTGAATCGCCTACATTATTTTACCAGTACTGCCAGCCAGTCGGGTGAGTTAGTCCCCAAATTGTGATGCGAAAGGGCCTTTTGAACACTTCAAAGGATCCTATGCAAAGCTTCAGTGCGGAGAAGCTCAGATTACTCACAGAAATTCATGCATCGTTTATTTATTTATTTGATATATACTTCGCCTTTTGTATGGTTTTAGCCCCCCAGATACCAGACACAAGATTCAGAGATATTTTAGTAATTTAGTAAAATGTTTATTATACAAATAAATGATTGACAATTACAATGGAAGTGTCTGGGAAGGATAAGCGTAGGCTCTGCAAATTATCAGAAGTCCTTAAGCTCATCCTTGCCTACGTCACAATCTTACAAGTTTCCTTTGCCAACTATTGATCATTTCTAAATACATCATTCTGGCCTGGCTTCCTTTCCCTAGTCCTCGAGCGCCCAAACATTAATTCTCTTTCTTTTGTGTCCAAATGTTTGTTCTTCTCCTTCTATACTGTCTTCACATGGCTTGTAGGAAGACATCAATTGTCTCTTATCAATGTCTGCACGTTCCTTTGTAGTTGGTTTCCACCCAGACCTCAGCCATCCCCATGTCCTTCACTCCTCGCTGACTTAGGCCCATGTCCTGCAGCTGCTTTCCTTACATGTGCTGGACACAAACTTACAGGCCGATACAGTACAGTGTGCTCCAACGGAGCGCACTGTTAGCCTGCTATTGGATGCGCGTTTTCCCTTACCCCTTATTCTGCTTTTCTGGGCACCCTCCGACTTAATATCATAGCAATATTAAGTCTGAGGTCACGAAGGGTAAAAAAAAAATTTGAATTCGGCCCGCGGCTGTCGGGCCGAAAACCGGACGCTCAATTTTGCCGGCGTCCGGTTTCCGAGCCCGTGGCTGTCAGCGGGCTCGATAACTGACGCCAGCAAAATTGAGCGTCAGCTGTCAAACCCGCTGACAGCCGCCGCTCCTGTCAAAAAGGAGGCGCTAGGGACGCGCTAGTGTCCCTAGCGCCTCCTTTTACCCGGATCTACTGCCGGACCTAATTTAAATACTGAATCGCGCGCACCGGCGAGTGGTTGGTGCGCGCGCCGGGAGAGCAGGCAAACGCCCGCTCTCCCGCAGACTTTACTGTTTCGGGCCGTTAGTAGGGCCTAGCTCAGCAGTCCAGAAGTCAGAATTACACACTTTCAGCACAGATTACATTTTGGTGCTATAGGTATTCCCCTATCCCTCAAAGGGTTTATAATCTAAGGGTCTCATTTACTAAACAGTTTTCCCATAGACACAGAACTGTAGAAAAGCCTTAGTTGGTCAGGTCCTAAGTTTGTACCTGAGGCGAAGTGACTTGCTCAAGGTACAGCAGTGGGATTTAAACCTTGGCTTTGCTGGTTTGTGGCTCAGTGCTCTAACCACTAGGCTACTCCTCCACTCAGAGAGAGTGGACAGATTGTGCTGCCCAGGAAGTAGATGGAGTAGAGTGCCCAGTCCTCTACCTGAACAGAAAATATATCATGCCTTATACAATTGGTTCTCTACCAGCCAGGAAAAATGAGTGCACAAGTATTTACTCAGGTAAAACGGTCCAAATGAAAATTATCCTCCTGCAACGTACGCATGGGTTACACAACGCACATACTTTTACCAGTACTCAAAAGAGCTTCTGCTGTGGGTATGTAGATCAGGGAGGAAAACAGTGCATGTGCATTTGAAGTATTCACACTGTTTTGTCCCCCCACTGCAGACTGCACAAATAGCAGATGCAAACACTTTATTTTTTTGCAAATATATAGCTTGATTAATTTACAACAGGTGTGGCAAGAGATTTCAAAAAACTCCCAAATACTTCTTTCACTTGAAAAAAAAGTTTACCACTGCACTAGTACCAGCTTAAAAAAAACAAAACAAATAAAAAAAACCCACACTTATAAACTGGGATAACTTTTGATGTGTTATGCACATAAATGACCATTTGAAACTTGCTTGGGGTGGAGGCGGGGGTCAGTGGGTTGTACGCATAGAAGTTCACACAAAACTCAACTCAAAATTACAAGCTCCCAAAATAAAATCAAAAACATCCCCCTCAGACCATCATGGAGAGGAGCAGCATCATAAAAGGTTGCTGAATCATTATCACTTCTACCTATCACACATTCCTTTTTACATTCAATATACAACATTCATCCAATTACACAGATTAATGGGCAATATGCTGTACTTATCTCTGAATATCTACTGGTAATGAAATATGAAACCCACTATTTCTAAAAAAAATTTCGTCTTTTCAGACTTCAAAACTGATGACAAATTCCATGAGAAGTAAACTCTATCTCTGCCTGCCACATAAAAAGATCAGGGCCTTTATTATCAAGTCATCTTGTCAATATTCAATGCCTAGTCACCAGGATAGTTTTCAATAAGAATAATTTGTGATTTTTGCCAATAAAGATATTTTCAGATAAATGACCAAGATGAAAGAAAGATGTTGTGCGCGGCATCATTTACATAAACACTTTTAATGCATGCACTTTGCAAGTCTGATTTTCAAAAAGAAACAAGTTGGAAAGTTTCATTTGAAAATTTCTGTAAAGTACGCATGTTAAAACCACCTTCCTAATTTGTAACTATGCATACTGTTTGAAAATTGCCTTGGGATAACTCCAGGCAAAGTCTCCAGCTAAATGCACAACAAATCTTTGCATTAATTTCAGAATTATCTGCACTGGAGTGCAGTCTGAAATACTTAGAAGTAACGCCTATTTTGAATAGTGTTACTCTGTTATATAAATTGGTAGACAGTAATAGATAATCTAGTTTGAAGCAACATTCATGTTGATTGGAATTAAGGGCCGGATTTTAAATGCCCTGCGTGCGTAAATCCGGTCGGATTTACGTGCGCAGGGCACTTGCGCGCCGGCGCACCTATTTTGCATAGGCCGCTGGTGCGCGCAGAGCCCCGGGACGCGCGTAGGTCCTGGGGCTTCGTAAAAGGGGCGGGGAGGGGGCATGTCTGGGGCGTGTCCGGGGTCAGGGGGTGGTTCGGGGCGGGACCGGGGGCGTGGCGCCGGCCCGGGGGCGTAGTCGAGGCCTCTGGAACAGCCTCCGGGTCGGGTGATGGCGCGCCAGCAGCCCGCTGGTGCGCGCAGATTTACGTCTGCTGGTCACCTCGCAGAATAATATTATATTCTATATATACCATTAAGGGGGTCATTTTTCAAATTGTGTTAGGGCCTTATCGCAGGCCATAGGGCCCTAACGCCCATGATAACACATTAACACCCGTGATAAATAACGCATCATGAGATGCGTATGCAAATTTTAAAATTTTTCCTGCATGGGAGGAGTTTTTGGGCGACGTTAGGGCAGAGTAAATTAAAATGAGGGGTACTTAGTGTTGCGTTTAATAGCGTAACACATACTATCGCGGGATTTAACGCCGGAAATAACTACACCTTTTTTCATAGCTTATGCTGTGCGATACGCCCAAAACAGGATTTGCACTAAAATCACAAATCCCGTTTCGGGCAGGAGAGGAGAGAGGGGAGAGAGGAGAGGAGAGCGTGAGAGAGAGGACCTCTGGGGAGGCCACATATTAGTCAAGTTTTTATACCACTGTAGGAGGGTCAACCAGTAACTCAGGATGAGGTTTTGGTGGTGGTCTAGGATTGGGGGGGGGGCAGTTTTACATGCACAGTCAGAGGTACAAACAGCACAGTACACATCGGGGAAGATTTGATGTGATTTGGAGTGAGGAAGATTCAGCCCAGCAGCAGAGGGCCAACGAGCTGAAGCCTTTTCACGATTTCTTAATCCAAAGATTCCCTGGAATCTCCTCTTAAATGCCATAAATGCTGCCTGCCTTGACCCTCTGCCTGAGCCTGGTAACTCTCTGACTGCGGTCTGCCCCGATCTTAGCCCGACTCTGGACTTTCCTATTCTGACCAACCTGTGGGACGTTCACCTAAAGTCTTGCCTGTCCCTGGAACCAAACGGTTCAACCTGTGGGGAAAAGGGCTGGTATAGGTGAAGGTCTAGCTCAGTCCCAGCCTAGGGCTTGTCCGCAGGCTGTCGGCATGGGCTTAGTGGGTTCGCCCATTAGAAAGCATCAACCATACCCCACAGCACAAGGGCTCACAACTGTGTCAAAAGGCTTTACTCTCTGATTTTCCAGGTGTTGATTCTTATGTTAATGTTAATCTTAAAACTGACAGGTTAAACCCGTACGAAATACAGAGTTTAACAAGGCTTGGAATGTGGAACCTTTAGTGGTCCAGCAGGGTTATTCATATTTATTTATACGCTTGATGTTCCTTTTCTTGCTTTGTATTTGACCCACTATTTCACTTATTGATTGGATATTCATGGGTTCTATGAGTATTGAAAATTACAATAAGGAGAAGGCTAAAATAAAAGCTGGTGCAAAGTCCAGAAGTATTTTTGTACCAACAATGTTTCCTGGCCCTGAATTTTCAAAAGGGAAATGCCATGGGGGAGTTTCCTTTTGAAAATGAGCTTGCACACCCAAGGGTACGAAATATCCAAGGACCCTCAGTTCCCACACTGTTTAAAAATTGCCTCAGTATGGACAAGAAGCCAAAAGTGCTTGCCCAAATTTCAATTCCCACTTGGCTTTCACTTAAATGGGACATGAAATACTCACATAGGAAAAAGAGAGGGAGAAAGCTTTATCCCTACACTCAGAAAATATTCCTATTTACCATTTTAAAAGATACTGCCAACTGGGGTTATTTCAAGTCAACTACCTGAAGCGACTTCACTTCTGTCATCTCTTGCAAGATGGCTGACCTCCTGAATGGCATTTCTTTGATGCCTGAGAGTATAATGCTTGAGTTAATTGATATGACGATATAAACATCAACAGCGCCAGCCCCAGCAGTAATTCAGCAGAAGCCAACGTTGCATCAGTTGCCACTTTCAGCTTGGCGAGCACCAGACAATTTCCTCTACAATTCACTGAGGTCTGGGCTTCACAATTAATGCTTTATCAACCACCAGCATGACATTAACAAAGCAGGACCTAATCACTGAGCCAGTGTCTAAGAGGTTCAGCAGTGCAGGGTTTGCTACTGTGTACTCTGCACCAGTACTGAGTGAATTTCTAGCCCCAGTAAGACTGTTTCCCCCTGAAATTAGCCCTTTTTTTTTTTTCATTTTATTAATTTAAGCCCGAATTTTAAAAGGCCTGCGCGAGTAAAATCCAGGGGTTTCGCGTGTGGCTGGGCCCTGCGCATGGCGTGCACGTTTTTGAAAGAGCCCATCCACGCGCATAACCCCCGATACGCGCAGAAGTGCTGGGCCAAAGGAAAGGGGTGGGCCAGGGGGCGGAGCCTGGGCAGGCTGGGATAGCGCCATTAGACGCTGTCCCAGGGAAACTTGCGCCAGCAGCCGGCCAACGCTTGGAGTTTACTTCTGCTCCATAGGAGCAGTAAGGTAAAAATAAAAAATATTGGGGATAGATAGGGCTAGATTAGGGGTCGGCGAGGAGAGGAAAAAAGGGAGGGAGGTTAGGTAGGGGGGTAGGGAAGTTCATGCATATTCTAAAATCGACGTGTCCATGTATGTGTGTGCGCAACTTTTAAAATCGACCCCTTAGGGGTTTATTAATTTTCTTCTTTTTAGGTCCTACATTCCTTTTTATTTTCATTTCTGCTGTTTTTTTAAATTTTGTTATGATTTTTGTGTCATTTATTTATTTATTTGCTTATCAGCTTTTCTATACCATCGTTCAGACATGCGATCACAACGGTTTTCAATTTAAAAGTAAAATACAGGATTACATAGAATTAAAGAAGTCAATCTTAATAATAAATAAGAGAATAAAAGGTACAAAAAAACTCAAGCAGAAGACACATTTGTCCAATTTTTCTATTATTATTTTAATTCCCACTTTTGTTTTTGTTCCTCAGACTACCTTTTTCATTTTGTTTCCTACTCATTTATCCCCAATCATTGCATTTTTCCCCTCTCTCCTTTTGTCTACTTTACTTGGCTTTATTTTTAACTATTTTTACTTATTATTTTTATTTATGTTTTTCTGAATATATCTTCTATTTCTTTTCTCTTTTCCATTTTTCTCTCTTCATATATCCAGTCTGGGAGATATGACTTTTTAGTTCTATCAAAGGCCCCTAGCTTGATTTACTTCAGCCAAGTTCTACATCATTACAAAACAATGCCACGACACATAAAATATTGTTCTTCCTACTCAGAGTTAAATGCTGTTCAGTATTTCTATTATTTTAATTATAGTATGTATGGTTGTCACGTAACACCTTTGTGCTACCCCTAACACCCATTTAAGGTTCACCCTGTAGATACTCAGAGAGTCCTGCCAAGCACTGCCCAAGCCCACATGCACCTATGCATGTGCCCCTACACTGGTAGCCTCCCACCTGCCATGTGAGTTCCCGTTTGTTTCTGAGAAAGTACCCCACGTAAGCTATCCCCTTCAGGAACACTGAAACCCTGCACAACTCAAGGGCCACACAGTTCCTGGAAATGTACCTATATACCAAATACAAAAAAAAAATGCTGGGATCCTCAATCAGTCAGAGCTAACAAACTAAAAATGTTATTAACAAATAGTGAGAACAATGAACAGAAAAAATATGTACTCTGCAAACAGCAACAGGTAAACTAATAAGGATTGATATCGTTAATGCTAACTAGGTATGTACTTAGCCAGTGGTTGTTTGAAGAGTACAAGAATGTATAAAACTGGGACAGGGCCTTGATACAGATCTGGTTCCTCTGCACTCCTAGGCAAGACTGAGATTTTCTGGTAAATTCCAAGCTAGGTCACTCTAGACTAGAGCTTAGACTGTATAATCGATGAAAGCCCAAGGCACCAGCTTCTTGATTAATAGCAAGACATAATGTTGCAACATTATACCACCTTGTGGAAACTAGGGAGTATGCACTGGGAGCCTCACTTAGGGGGTTAAATGGCAGGTTAACCTGTTCAGACCTAGCTGCCAGAAACTGCAGAACACAGCAGGATTTAGTCTACCACTTGCCTGACAATTCAAGGACTGCAATGGAAAGGAGGTCTTTCTAGGGAAAGAAAAAATTCTCAGTGCAAAATAAGAAAAGAGGCACAAAGTTCCCCATTGTGCCACAGTGATATCTACAATTTAGTGAAACATTTCTCCCAGGTATAATTATCAGCACGAACCTTGTGCGAAGATTTGAATTTCTTTTTTTTTACATCCGCATCACTGGACCAAATATTGATTTGAAGTGACTTAGCACATAAATTGACTCCACAGTTAAAAGACTTATGTTTTATCAGAGCCATTGCTTGACAAATTTGTCCCTTTACAGGGTACCATTTTCTAACCCTGGGTTTATATTTTATGTGCTTATTTTTTAATATTTTAATCTTTGATTTTTCAAGAAATATCTCTGTTGCAACCTGCCAAAGTATGGCCATGCTGGGTTTTTAATTTATATATTTATGATTCTTGCACTTAATTAATGCAATCACCATTTATTGTTGTTTATCTATAAATTCATAATATTCAGATTTTATAGTTTTCAGTTTTTATTAAATCTGTTTTTTAAACTGCATATAGCCTTGGTTCTTCTTAGCCTTCTTATCCCATTAGGCACCACTCCTGTGACTTTACATTTTAGAAAATCCTACCATGGGTTTGCCTCATGGCTCTGGCCACAACGCTATCTGCTGGGGCACAGGGAACTGGATGGGATCTCCCATTCATCGAGTCAGGTCAAGCCTGAGCATGCTATTGAGATGTTGTGCTCGAGTTGGGCCTGGGAGCACCATTCAGGCCTGGGGAGGGAGTTAAGGTAGTTACAACTACACAGAGGCAGCCCCCTAAGAGTATGCCTCAAATGAAGCACATTCCAACCTTTGGGCCTGCAAGGGTTCCTGCAGCTGCCCAGGCATACCATCTAAGAAGGGGGAAACTGAAGATGGAAAGCTATAAGGGGAAAGGCAAAACAATCCATGCAATTCTTTATGAAGGCGAAACACTTTAAGAACTGCAGGCACAGAAGGAAAACCTGTAGGAAACAAAAACTATTTCTTCCGTGTCTGCACTCTGCCTTAGAGGTCTATAAAATAATGAGTAAAACAGAACAGGCAAATGCAAATTGGTTCAAAATGTACAAAGACTAGGGGACATGCAATGAAATTACTAAGTAGTACATTTAAAACAAATAGGAGAAAATGTGTTTTTACTCAAAGCATAATTAAGCTCTGGAATTCATTGCCAGAGGATGTTGTGAAAGCTGTTAGTATAGCAGGGTTGAAAAAAGGTTTGGACAAGTTCTAGGAGGAAAACGCCATAAACCATTATTAAGGTGGACTTGAGGAAATGCATTGCTTATCCTTGGTATAAGCAGTATAGAATCTCTATTGTTTGGTTTCCTGCCACTGTGAGAAACAGGATACTGGATTTGATGGCCCTTTGGTCTGGCCCAGTATGGCAAATCATGTTCTTATGTTTTTATGTTTTCTTTGATTGATTAAAAACTTTCCTATCCATAACAGTTAAAAACTGGCTCCTCAGATTACAAAATATAGCAATTTCTTTCTCAGAAGTAACACTTCAGTTTTCCAGTTGTAAGTTAGCCTGACAACTCAGAAAGACTTAAAGTAGACCAAAGAAGCATTAGAAAAGCTAGGGAAAAGGCTGTACTGTTTAGGCTGCCCAGAGAACAGAACTATATAGCCAGCAGAGGAAGAAGCCAAAAGAATGCTGGGAGACCATTTAAGGAAGAAAAGGCGCAAATTTGGCTGACTCTGTCTCTGTGTGAGGGGTGAGGATGGCCAGGAGTTGGAGCCAGGAGCTAGGAAGAGAGGAATGATTTTTGACCAGTTGCCAACAGTGAGGTCAATACTAGGGATGTGCATTCGTTTAAAATAAATGTGCAAAATGTGATGAATAGGGCTGATTTGTTTCATTCGGGGTGGCCCAAAATGAATAAAGGCCCCTCAAAAGAAACAAACCCTATTCATAACATTCATTTTAAACTAAAGCATTGGGCCTAGGCCTGAAGTGGGGGCCTTGCCTAGGGCATAGGCCAAGGCCCAAAGCAGGGGCCGCAGATTAAGTCTGAGTACGGTGTCGGCACCTCGGCCTAGGCTCGAAGCCAGAGCATCACCTAGGGCATAGGGCCAAGGCCCAAAGCGAGGGCCCTAGCCTAGGCCTTAGCACGACACTGGGTCTCAGCTGAAGCCCAGGCGTAACACAGGGGTCTCGGCCAAAGCCCGGGCCAACGCCCGACATCCCAGGAATTTCAAGTGTTAAGATGGCAGAGTGAAAGAGAGATCCTGGGAACTGTGTTGCTCCTGAATTCAGTCCTTAAAACAAACCAGGCATTACATAAGTATCAGGCTCTCCCGGCGTGCGCACAGGCCACTCTCCTGTGCGCGCGATTCACTAAAAAAAAATATTTAAATTAGGGCCGGTGGTAAAAAGAGGCGCTAGGGACACTAGCGCGTCCCTAGCGCCTCCTTTTTGACAGGAGCGGCGGTTGTCAGCGAGTTTGACAGCCGACGCTCAATTTTGCCGGCGTCGATTCTCAAACCCACTGACAGCCACGGGTTTGGAAACCGGACGCCGGCAAAATTGAGCATCCGGTTTTCAACCCGCGGGCCGATTTTAAATTTATTTATTTTTTTATTTTTGATTATTTTTAACTTTTGGGACCTCCGTCTTAATATCGCCGTGATATTAAGTCAGAGGGTGAACAGAAAAGCTTCCCACGTTTTAAGCAGTCTGGTGATTATAATATACTCATTTTGTGGCCCCTTTCTAAATCGATATGATAGCTGGATAATTTTCAATAGCATCCTCTGTCAAGGAACGAGAGAATGATAGTACGGTGAGCTAATTTAAGTGCTTTCTGCACATCCGCCCCACAACATGAAAAGTTGAAGTCCTGCTGCTGAGAACAAATCTTTATCGTTATCATTACACTGCAGAAATGTATGCAAGGAAGACAGAATATTTCCTTTATTTGGATTAACCAATACTAATACATCCAAGAGATTTTTTTTTGAAAAGAAATAATTATCTATCTTTTTCAAGGAGAGCTCATATTAGAAAAAAAGCCTTCCCGATATTGCTTGCATCTGATCGGACATCGGGAGTAAGAGCTCCAATGCACCTCCTCCAGAAAGGAGCTACTCTTACGGGTACCTTTACTAGAGCATTGGTGAGAAGTGTATTGTCCCCAGCGTGCACGGTGAGACAACTCTTGAGGCAGAACTGCTCTACATGGGGTGGTTATGAGCACAAAACCGCCCAGGTACAGACGAGAGAAAAAAGCCATAGATGCGAAAATGGCGGCCTCAGATGGGACAGATAAAATCTTTGCCAATATTTTGGGGGTCATGATTAGCAAATATTGAGCAGCATCACACTGGCACTGAACGAGCAATTGATTAAAATAGAGACCATTATGGAAGAAATTAAGAAACGGCTTGGAAGGTCATACAAAAAGACTGGATGATGAGGGACAATGCTTATCTCTACAAGATGACAGGTTGGAGAAGGCAGAGCAACATATTATCAAACTACAGAATAAAAATGCCACCCTTCAGGCCCATATTGAAGATCAAGAAAATAGAAAGAGGCAAAATAATTTTTAAACGAGTGCAGATACCTGAAGCAATGAGAGAAGAAGAGCTGTATGAGTTTGTAGAAAAATGGCTTCCCCCAACATTTGGGCCTTTCTCTAGCAGAAGAATAAATCCGCTATGAGAGGGTACATCATGTGGGGCCTGTGAGGGAGAAAGATGGGAGACCTACATCTGTAATGGCGAGAATATTGAATTGGTCTCGTAAAACAAAACTCCTTAGGGCGTACCGACAGTGAGAACGAGTAGAGTATCTGAGCAATAGGATTCTCCTGTTTAATGATTTTTCTGCACATGTGGCAGCTCAGTAAAAGAAGATGGTGTCCTCTTGTACTGAGCTATGCTGCAGGATGATACGATTCTCCCTACTGTTCCCTGCTAAGCTACAAGTACAGTATAATGATAAAGTGCTCTTCTTCTCATCAAAGGCTGAAGCGACTGCGTTCATTCATGGCCTCCCTAAATACCTCAGAAGAGACCTTGTAAATGCCTATATGCTGGTTGACAGCACCTACAAAAGGGAGGGAGTTTCTGAGTAAGAAACCAGCACTTACCTGAGGAGATATATTTTGAATGCTGAAGTTAAACATAGAACAAAGCACTGATAACAAGTTCATCTGCATTTGATGATTTATGTACAAAAGTTCACCAATTGACATTAGCTCATAATCCTGGCCACATATTATTTACATCTACTGTGGAGGCATTTGTTGTTCTTATGTATCTTGAAGCATTAAATACATCTATTTGCTGTTGGAGACCTAGTTGCTACTGCAGCAGAATGCCTCTCTGGAGGGTGATTTGAGATATTCTGGGATAAATAATGTGGAGTACCCCAGGCCTTTACTATCTATAACAAAAGAGTGGCTGCGGAACATGGAGGAAAACTATAAGGAACAGTAGATTTGTATGTGATTGTAGGCTTTAAATGATACTATTGTTTTGTTAAAACTTATATGAAGTGCTTATAAGGCTATAAAACATAAAGGTTCTGAGGAACTGTTTTTGGACACACCTCAGAGGGAGGAAATAGAGACTGGGAGTAGTGGTCCTTTGGAGTGTGTCTGTGAGTGGGGAGATGAAATTGAAAGAGTGAATGTGTTGGTGAGTGTGAATGAATATGCGGAGCAATATAATATTAGTATACTGACAACATGCAGGCCAACAGCAATTGAATTCTATGCAGTATTTGTAAGAGAGCTAACACTTCAAAAGCCCAGATGCCTAGGCTTGGAGACCTTCAGGATTCACTTTCTAATACTTCATACTTTACGGAGTATGGATCCCACTCTAGGTCAACAGAGGGAGACACGAGGAAGGCTAAGATTACAACATTAGATGTTGATGGGATTCATTCACCTGTGAAACGCAAAAAACTTCTGAATATGTTTAAGTGTCTAAAATCTCAGATTGTGTCCCTACAGGAGACGCATTTGATGGACGTAGAACATGATAAACTAAAATGTGAATGGATCGAGAAGTGCTTTTAATCTTGATTTTCAAGCTGACAATGGGGAGTATCAATACTAATTCATAAGCAACTACCTTTTCAGGTTGATCACCATCTTCAAGACGATGATGTACATATGTAATTGTCTAGGCACACTTTACTGCCATAGCCCTTTGCAATCTTTATGGACCAAATGTATACTCTTTGTAGTCATAACAGCAAAGTTGCTGGCTTTTCCAGAGTACAAACTGGTATTTTAATATAGTAGCAGATCGGAGCAGTGATTGTAAACCTGTGAAGGAAGTGAGCGGGAGTGATGTGGACTTAGCATTGAATTTTATTTTTTTTTTAATATTTGGAGAACTCTTCACCCTAGGAGCAAGATTATACTTTTTATTCCAATCTGCATAAATCATATTCAGTCTCTTAATTTCAGAAGGATAGTTCTCTAGGGTGGGGGAGTCCACAACCGGAATAATTTCCATCTCTGACCATGCTTCTGTTTCCCTTGGGTTAGATTTGGGTGAGTCCCAACTTATGCCTTCTTCCTGGAGAATGAGTCTGGCACTGTTCCATGATGAGTTTTTCCATGTATATTTGAAAGACAAATGGTCTGAATGTTTAGCTACCGATGTCACCTCTGATGTGTCTGTGTCCCTAGTGTGGGAAGCAGGTAAAGCAGTAATGTGCAGACATATCATAGCTTATGTGGCTCAGGTAAACAAAATATGGAATGCAGATATTTTACACTTGACAAAGGTACTAAAAAAACAGCCCAAACTAAATGAATAGCTCGTTTATCAGATCAACACAATGATGATGTGGAGCAGACTCGTTCTGCTTTAAATCATTTGTTATGGGAGGACCCAAGATGGCCGCCAGGTAAAGACGCTGGAAGAAACCTCTTACGGTGCTTTTCTTGAAATCTTTTTCATATTCAGCAAATTATGCCGCACACAAAACGCAAAGTGAAGCTGAGAGGGGCTGTGACGAGCTCACCCTCCAGCGACCATCTTCAGCCCCATATAGATGGTTTCTTTACAGCGGACATAACCCAAATGCCGGGAAGTGCAGTCGCTGAAGGGAGACCTGTGGAGCAGGATCTCTCCCTTCTGACTATAGAAACAACTTTGAGCCCCAGTGAGCCGGACAGACCCGTTCCCCCAGGCCAAATGACACAGGGATTCGAGGAAGAGACTGCCCTTTCCCCTGTCGGTGCACAGGGGGAAGTAGAAGAGCTGCAGCATTCGGGGACCCAGGAAGGGAACTCTGGACCCTGAATTACCCTCGATAATGACCAGCGAAGACAACAACATGTCTCGGAGGAGAAGGGGGTGTTGACCCCAGGAACATTGCAGAAAGGTAGGGGAATGGGCACTACTGAGAGCTGGGCAAATGGGAAACCAGAGATGCTGGGAACTGAATCTTTAAAATTTACTTCTCTGCCTTATAACTATGGAAGGTATATGTGGGGCATTGAAGTCAATTGAGTCCTCTTTGACTATGCTGACACAAACAACGATGGACACTAAAAATCAAGTTCTTATAAATACTAATTTACTATCGACATACAACCAAAAATTGGAAGAAATAGATAAAAGAATTACAGATACAGAAAAAATAACCCAAATTCTGATTAAGTCAGATCTATTGGTAAATAGAAGACTGGAAAGTCTTGAGAATACCCAAAGAATTTGCAATTTAAGAATATTACATTTTCCTGTGATCAGGCTAGTCTCTCCACTGGAATTATTCAAAACCTATATGGTGAAAATATTAAATATTCCTCAATCAGCATTTCCAGCTATTATGAAGTTCTATTACCTACCTCAAAATTCTCCTAGAGAAAATGAAAGTGAAGAGAGAGAACAATCTGTTTCATTGGACATTTCTGAGATTTTGGAATTATCTATCGATACAGAAATAATCCAGAGGAAACCAGTTCTAGTGACATTCGCTTTTGTGTCAGAATGAAATAATATATTGAAAATGTTTTTTCGTAATAGGCTGTCGCCATTTTATGGACAAAAGGTCTGGGTTTTCCCAGACTTGACTAGAGTTACACAGATTAAGCGCAAACATTTTTTGGAGTTAAGATCTGATGTAATAAAGTTAGGAGCAAAGTTTATATTACGCTACCCATGCAAATATGTAATATATTATAACATTGCCAACTATACCTTCTTTGAAATAGATCAGTTAAGAGCCTTTTTGGAATCTCGTACCCAGAGATAACACAGAAGTGGTCCGCATAAAAATAATGGCTATGTCTAGTTTACTTGGCAATCTGTACTTAAGTTTATGATATTTCCTAAAATTAACGCTCTTGTTTCCTGCCCTCCCCATATTTCTTATATTTTGTAGTGCAAAATTTATGATATAATAATGTAATTCGTATTTTAATTTAATTACTTGGAATTGCACTGTATTTCCCATAGCAAGATGTAATGCTTGTTATAATTTTGTTAAAACTCTCAAAATAAAAAATGTAAATAAATAAATAAATAAATCGGGGTAGATTTTAAAAGAAGCGCGATCAGCCTACTTTTGCTTGCGCATCAGACTCAAGCAAAAGTACGCTGGATTTTAGTAGATACGCGCGGAGCCGCGCGTATCCACTAAAATCCCTGGATCGGCGCGCGCAAGGCTATTGATTTTGTATAGCCGGCGCGCGCCGAGCCGCGCTGCCTAACCCGTTCCCTCCAAGGCCGCTCCGAAATCGGAGCGGCCTCGGAGGGAACTTTCCTTTGCCCTCCCCTCACCTTCCCCTCCCTTCCCCTACCTAACCCACCCGCCCGGCCCTGTCTAAACCCCCCCCTTACCTTTGTCGGGGGATTTACGCCTCCCGGAGGGAGACGTAAATCCCCGCGCGCCAGCGGGCCTCCTGCGCGCCGGGCCGCGACCTGGGGGCGGGTACGGAGGGCGCGGCCACGCCCCCGGACCGCCCCGGGCCGTAGCCACGCCTCCGTACCCGCCCCCAAAACGCTCCCGACACGCCCCCGAAACGCCGCGACGACCGGGCCCGCCCCCCCCGACACGCCCCCGACACGCCCCCCTCCGAAAACCCCGGGATGTACGCGAGTCCCGGGGTCTGCGCGCGCCGGTAGGCCTATGTAAAATAGGCTTACCGGCGCGCAGGGCCCTGCTCGCGTAAATCCGGGCGGATTTACGCGAGCAGGGCTCTTAAAATCCGCCCCATCGTTTGTTATTTCAGAGAGTACCAAAGTCTCTTAGATTTTTTAAATATCAATTTTACCATTTTGGTGATAAACCAAGTAAACTCATGTCACGTTTACTTAAGATATGGGATCCTCGCTCATATGTTACGGGTACAAAAGACAAAAGGAGTGGACACATAAACATTCTCTAGAGGATATTACTAATCACTTTTTAGAATACTATCAAGAACTGTATAGCCATGAAACCTTGGATGAAGGTGTACAGAGGACATTTTTTTCAGACTTTTACTGGCCTAATCTTTCCCAGGAACAGGTAAATTGATTAAACTTGCCAGTTAAGGATGGAGAAATTTTCCAGGCCCATCCAAGGTCTTAAGCTCGGGAAAGCAGCAGGGATAGATGGATTGGCTCGTGCAGATTCTCCCTGCACTAGCCAATTTTTATAATGATTTACTTATATGAGAGGCTATCCCCCCCCCCCCCCCCCCCCCCCGATATGATTCCATCCATAATCATCATTCTCCCCAAAACGGGAGAGATCCACTTGAGGCTGGGTCATATCATTCTATCTCATTAATAAATGTCGATATGAAAATTATGGCCGTAGTGTTAGCTAATAGAATTAATACAATCCTCCCCCATGTAATAAACCAAGATCAAAAGAGATTTGTTAAGGGGTGACATGGGGTAAAAAATGTGTGGCGCCTGATTACGGCACTGTGCCTACGAAAAAATACACAAGCGCTGAATCTTAGCTTGGACGCTGAAAGGCTTTTGTTTGATTAACATGGGGTTCCATGTTTTGGGCACTGACAAAATTTGGCTTCAGTGGAAATATCTAACACTAGTTGTCCTTACTTTATAAAAAACTTAGGGGCAGATTTTCAAAGGGTTACGCGTGTAACATACGCGCGTAACCCCCGAAAAGCTGCCCCTGCACACAAGCCCTGGGACGCGTGTTTGTCCTGGGGCTTCGAAAAAGAGGCATTCTGGGGGCGGGGCCTCAGTCCTGGGTGTGTCCAGGGGCAGGACTGCAGTCTGGGGGCAGTCCGGAGGCGTGGCCGAGTGCCCTGACACAGCGGCCTGTGTTGGGGATGGTGAGCCCTCGCACGCAAGTTACGCCTGCCTCGGGCAGGCATAACTTTTTCAACAAAGGTGGGGGGGATTTAGTTAGGGCTGGGGGGTGGGTTAGATAGGGAAAGGAAGAGGAAGGTGGGGGGGCCGGAGAAAAAGTTCCCTCCAAGGCTGCTCCGTTTTCGGAGCGGCCTTGGAGGGAATGGGGAAAGCCATCGGGGCTCCCCTCAGGCTCGGCACGCGCAAGGTGCATATGTGTGCACCCCCTTGCACACGGCGACCCTGGATTTTATAACATGGGCGTGGGAGCGCACGCATGTTATAAAATCGGGCGTAGATTTATTCTCGCCGGTTTGCGCGAACAAATCTACATCCACGCATAAGTTTAAAAATCTGGCCCTTAGTTCTTTTAAATGGCACCATTTCTTCCCAATTTCAACTTTGCTGTGGAGTTAGACAAGGATGTCCTCTTTCTCCTTTATTATTTATATTGGCAATTGAAACGTTGGCTGTAAAGTTAAGGGAGGAAAAAGATTTTTGGGGCATCTCAATAGGCAGACATCTTCTAAAAGTTGCTATGTTTGCTGACAATATTCTGGTTTTTGTAGATTGCCCAAAACAGAGCATCCCTCGGATTGTCGAGCTATTTTCACGGTTTCAGCAGGTCGCAGGACTCAAAATCAACGTTGATAAATCTGAAGCATTACTGATAAACCCCCAACTCCATGCATTCTTGGGAGGGCCATTTTTTGTTTGCTTGGGCATCAAACAAAATAAAATATTTGGGAGTTTTGGTCCCTCGGGAACTTAATTCCCTATTATGCTATGAACATCACAGATGTCATATCAGCTCTTCGAGCACAGCTGCAGTCTTGCTGATCTCTCCCTCTCAATCTCATGGGTGATGTGCGCTCTTGAAGATGGTGATCATACCAAAAATTTAAAAAAAGCTACAGATACTCTCAGGCTGGCTTACCCGAAGGGATTTATTGCTGCTTAAATCCTCCTCTCTCACTTTTATGTGGAAGGGGGAAAATGCCAGGATTAGTTATGACAAGTTACTGTGCAGTAGGGAAGCCAGGGGGCTGGATTTCCCAGATATTAGATATTACAGCATAGCTTGTTTGATGCATTTTTATTGGTGAATGGTTTATTGTGAGAAAGGTCTGCTTGACAATATAGTTTCACCATGTTCACCGATGTATTTGTTGCATACCACAGATAAGGAAATACAAAATTAACAAATAGTAATATTTTATTTATTTATTTATTTATTTTAGTTTTTTCTATACCGGCATTCGTGAGAGTATCACATCATGCCGGTTTACAATAAACAGTGGGGTGATAAACGGAACAGTGAACGAAATAAATAATAGGTGCTAAACATAAAATAGTTACAGTTACAATAAAACAGGGAAGCGTACAACTAGGGGCAAGAAGAGAAATGATAGGAACTTTAACATAGTATATTAACCTGAAGTATGACGGGGTACATTACAAAGAATTATGTGATTTACAGTGACTTGTTCATTTGAAATAGTTGCAGTTTTTTACATAAGGGTAGAGATCAGAAGAAATGGTTTTCTGAATATTGGTAGTGCTTGGAAGTTGGTTGTAAGTGAGTAATGGAAGTCGGTTGTAAGTGAGTAATGAGTTTAATCCGAGGCTGGGAAGGCTTGTAATATGTTTTTACAACCTTGCTTGTTTGCATGGCGGTGTCTTCATAGAAGCTGGAGCCTAAAAATCCATAAGTCCTTGCTACTGCCTTTGACTGAAAATAGAAACTTTGTCCCCAATGTGGAATACAGTAGTATTTTTTGAACTTGGCATGAACGAGGCATGAAACATGTCATGGATCTTTATGAGAAGGGCAAACACTGCTGCCTCTCATTTGCTTCCTGACAGCATTCTCATCAAGAACTGCACAGTGCACACTCAGTTTTTTTGACTTCCTTCAAGCTCGACATTAAATAACAATACTGAAATGGTCTGAGCAGGTCTTTAATGTGGAATATTATTTTGCTGTGGAAGTTCAAGACATAGCATCAAAAAGAAATTCCATTTCAAAATGGCATACGTTGTGTAACTAGCGCCTACAACTCCATCATTTAAGTTCTCTTTCTGACTGCTGGCGTAGAGAGTTGGAGATTGAGTTTTCTACAGAATGTCTGAAGAAGTCTTTTCAGCTTTCATACACAAATATCAGACTCCAACTTAAGAGAAATACAATATCAACCGATTCACCGCGTGCATATTGAGGATATTGAGCGGTATTGTATGAAGCTGACACCATCCCCACTGTGCATACAATGTCACAAAGAAAATGGTAATTGCTGCCGCATCTATTGAAGTGTACTAAAATCACCTCCATTTGGGATGACGTTTTGTCAGAGGTGCACACCTACCCAGGTATCACAATTCCCTGAATGGGCAAAGCATCTTCAGGATTACATGACATTTTTGCAATTGGCATTAATTTTGGTGCAAAAGTGCTTCCTCTCCACCTGGACAGGTGATGTGGTGCCTACCATAATGGCTGTGATCATGCAGATGGAATGGCTGGATGTAAAGGCGGCTACTCGTAAAGTTGCAAAAAAAAAAAAATGTTGAGGCGTGGAAGTCTTCTTCGACTATTTACACCCAGATGCACAGAGAAATATAATTGCTTTGGGTTATTCTGCTAATTGGGGAGAGGTTTTGAATGCAGAAGATTTTATCCCTGAAGTATTTCTTCTTTTGATTGTTCGCTATGCTTGGCCTGACATTACTGTCTATTTGATGTACTGTAGTCGACACTCCAGGTTTTTGTGATAGTGATAGGTGATGATGCGTGTGAAGTGTAGAAAGTTGAGCTTTGTAATGTATGTGAGATTTGGAGTACAGGAAATGTAGATGCATGGCCTGTGATGAGGGATGAGGGATTTAACATATAAAATGATGGCAAAACCGTTTGTGGTATATTGTACACTTTCAAGATTTTTTTGGAACACTGTCTCTTCAGCGATGTTGCCTTTCAAAGTTTTATTCTTT
This sequence comes from Rhinatrema bivittatum, assembly GCF_901001135.1. NCBI lineage: Eukaryota > Metazoa > Chordata > Amphibia > Gymnophiona > Rhinatrematidae > Rhinatrema > Rhinatrema bivittatum. The sequence goes on along the minus strand of NC_042617.1, from coordinate 560,945,305 downwards.
CCTTATTGTACATTGTGGAGACTTTGTTCTCATGATGGTTATTATCACAGTTTGTTGTAAGAGTTATTTTGTATGAATATATTGCCACTCTAATAAAAAAGTATTTTGCAAAAAGAAATAATAATAATAAAACAGCATGAAGACTAGAATTTTGCAAATTAAATGTAACCTTTAATTAAGAGAAGAACAAGAGCCTTCCAAAAGTGAGATCTACACAATCACTCACTAGTGATTCATTTCACCCTCTTGTGCCACTCCATGACTAGAAAAGTACATAGTCATTCCTGGTAAAAACTGTGCAGTTCCAGTAAAGAGGAGAAAGCCCGAGTTATTGAAAGAAAGACTGAAATACTTCTGCAAGGGCCTGCCCCACGTCACCACAGCCAATGTGCAAATATAGTTTTGGTTTTTTTTGTACCACACTAAATATATTTTTGGTGGCCAAGTATCCCTTTTGATGACAGATGCCACTTTGCAAAACTCAGATAGAGGCAATGTTGCAGTTCTGGCCACGAGCGCCACGACCAAACCCTTACCTCCGTGTTTCTGGACCTGTTCCCGCTTTCACTGGCCTGGTTCCTGTCCTGTTCGGCAGTGTCCCGGGCAAGGGCCGCGCCGCCGGGAAGCCTTCCATGGATGCCCTGTCTCTAGGCGCGCGTGCCACTTGGGCGCTTTTCCAGGCCGTTTCCCGCCAGTGGTGACTCCGCCCAATTCCTGACGTCAGACGCCGCGGCCTTGATAAGCCGGCCGCGAACACCCAGTCTTTGCCTTGCAACGGGCTTACCTACCAGATCCCTGTTGCGCTGTGCCCCGGAGCGTCCTGCTTTGCTAATCGCTCCGTTCCTGCTTGCCTGCTACAGTACCTGCTAGGTTCCTGCCTGCCTGCTACAGTACCTGCCTGGTTCCTGTTTACCTGCTACAGTTCCTGCCTGGTTCCAGTACCCGAGTCTTGCTACAGTTCCTGCCTGGTTCCAGTACCCGAGTCTTGCTACAGTTCCTGCCTGGTTCCAGTACCCGAGTCTTGCTACAGTTCCTGCCTGGTTCCTGTATCCGAGTCTTGCTACAGTTCCTGCCTGGTTCCAGTACCCGAGTCTTGCTACAGTTCCTGCCTGGTTCCTGTATCCGAGTCTTGCTACAGTTCCTGCCTGGTTCCTGTATCCGAGTCTTGCTACAGTTCCTGCCTGGTTCCAGTACCCGAGTCTTGCTACAGTTCCTGCCTGGTTCCAGTACCCGAGTCTTGCTACAGTTCCTGCCTGGTTCCAGTACCCGAGTCTTGTTACAGTTCCTGCCTGGTTCCAGAACCCGAGCCCCGTTACGGTACTAATCTACTGTCCTAGTCTGGTTCCAGTTCCCAGCCCTGATCCACTACCGCCTAAGTCCCAGCGGCCGGGCCCCTACGGGCTCCTCCCAGGGGGGGCTTCGGCTTCCAAGGGTGAAGCCACCTAAGTCCCAGCAGTTGGGCTCCTCCTGGGGGAGTACCAGCTTCCAGGGTGAAGAGCACCTCTACGTCCAGCCTGAACATCTGCCTCCCGGCCTGTGGTATACTAGAGACTTTTGAATACCTTTCCCAGTCTCCTGCAGGTCGGCCCAAGGGTCTGCTAAACTGGCATTCCCTAACAAGCAATATTAATAGAAGTGTCAGAATCAAATGACTACTGTGCACAACATGTGGAGAAATAGAAGATCCTCAAGTATCAGTGAATTCAATCAGAGGCCAAGAAAATGTGGCAGGAGGACATATAAATCGACCCAGTTCTACTGGGTGCCACCAACCTGATTAAAAAGAACTAAGTGTGCCTGGTTGCTTGTATTTATATTGCATGGTGCAAACTCCAGGAGGCGACTCTCTTTGGCACAATGCAAATATTAAGAGGAGTACTAGCAGTAAATTTCAGAGACTGAAATTGCATCCAGCATGCCCTGGCTTATGGTATTTGAAAAGCAAACCCATTTGGAGACACTCCCCCATGATATTTACTCTCTGCAGTCCAAAAACAGCTGGGGGTGAATCCTGCACTGTACATCACACACACACACAATTGTGTATCATTCACTGTAGCTGGGTGCCTAGAATTCAACAGATCCAAATAGTTTGCTTTGTTCCACAAAGCCTTGTCCGTCAAGAAAAGTAGTAATGCAATACCAAAACACAAGACAGCTTCCGAGGAAGGTTTTCCTAAAATGGCTATCAAATTACTATCTAATCCCCTGGAATCAATGCTATCCTTGCATTAAAACCTTGAACACCTTTGAAAACTCTTGACTGCAAACTGAAAATGGATGGCGACCGTTAACTATTTGTAGAAAACTGGGTTTGTGCCTCCTGGTGGCTGTCAGACTTGGTTTTCTTGCATTGGAAAAAAAGGGTTGTCTTTTTTTTTTCTCCAGCACGGCAGGTATCAGGAAACTTCTGGTGATTTATGCCACAGTATGCTGTAAAATGATTTAATTTTCTGAGCGTTCCTACAGCTCTCTGTATCCAGCAGGTTCCGCTGCATTCTGGTGGCAGCTGCATCGGTGCATCGCGCCGCTGGCAGGTTCCGCTGCATTCTGGTGGCAGCTGCATCGGTGCATCGCGCCGCTGGCAGGTTCCGCTGCATTCTGGTGGCAGCTGCATCGGTGCATCGCGCTGCTGGCGGCGGAACGCAGCTCCCCGGCGACAAGAGGAGGCATCAAAAGGTAATAAAGTAAACCAATTATCCATTCTCCAGCTAGTGAAGTGCAACAAAACAGCAGCAAAGGGAAAAGGGGACTCAATCACCTCCTTTCCCCTATAAAAAGCAGTTCATGAATGGAGTGCTCGTGGGCGTGCAAAGTACACAGTCCGGACAACTTTATCTCTCCAGTCTTATTTCTGTGCAAGCTGCGTTACCATAAGAAGAAGAATATAGCGCCTCCCAGTATACTCCAGCCACTAACAGTGCAAACTACAGATTCTTGACCCATCTGAGTACATCTGCTTGGTTGTGCGTGAGCCAATTCGACAACGTGCCTTGGCTTTCAAGAGCGCCGTGAAACGTTGGGTGGCAAGCAAGCTGCTAACTTTGTACAACTTTTCTGCAAAGCAAAAGGTTTCCAGAATCACCGAAATCGGTCTAGAGCATATATTCCACTTGGGAGAACAAGGCAAGGTTTTGCTAACTTGTTTTTTTATATACAGTATGGGAACCAGGGCAACGTGTAAAAAAAACAAAAAAACGAAAGGGTAACGTTTTCCCCTTGTAATCTGCTGCTTATGAAAATGCTTAGAAAATGCCAAAAGTTAAACGCTCTCCGTTCTCCTTCTTTCAACCCCCCCATAAAAACAGCAAAAAAAAAAAAAAGGTTTTCATGTCATTCTTCGTAGGGCAGATTGCTCACAGCTATTATAATGCATAAATGTGATAATGGCTTGATTTCTAGCTTTCCCTGCTGCTATCCATTGATGAGAAGCAGAATCCTAACTTAGGACTTTCCCGTGCAAGTTGATTCCTTGCTGTTGAAGCAGGGCAGGCTGCAGAATAGGAAGGCAGAGTTGAATGAAACGCCATCAAAGTCCATCTATCAAAGGGGAAAAGTCACTGGCCATCTTGAAACGGGTATGGTATGGGGCCCGTGATGCAATTCCCTGATTTCACTGTCAATCACAGGACTGCAAATTACTTAACTGCACCAAAGTAGTTTAAAGGAAGAAGCACCCAATTACGATACATTATTATTAATGAACCTCTGTCCCAGCCCTCAGCTTTCTCCAGAGTCATTCCAGTTCATCTCTGGTGTTACCAGAGCACCTCATTAACACCTACTTGTTGAATGCTATTAGCTCAATAGGTGGAATAGCCATGTCAAGAAAGAATTAGACACACACACACACCATTAGGGTCTACCTCCTGCATACTGCCTCCTGCTCTGGCACCTAAAGCACTTACCATAAAAATCTGCATGAAATATACTATCAAAGAACACAATCCCTGCAAGTACTTGACTTGTTTACTTAGACTGGTTTATCACAATGTTTTCATCTGCCCTCCTTTCAGTAAGAATGTTAATGATCATCAAAACAGCAATAATAAATGCTATTATAATTGCTAGGGGTATGCTAGGAAAATTGTTTGTTTCAGTTCATTTATTCATTTCATAGGGCACCTCCATTCATTTCATTAATTTCAAACGAAAAATAAAAATTGTTTTATTTGTTCATTCATTTCCCATTTCAGTCTATGGGGAAAGCCAGAAGGTCAATTTTGAGCGCCCAGATTGGGATTTTCTAATCATTTCTAATTAAACTGATGGGTAGATATCATCGGAAGGTTGAAGACATGCCAATGAAACAAGACTATGGCCTGGATCGTGCGGTACCGGGGAGGGGGGGCGGGCCTGCGAAAGCCGGCAGCCATCGCACCACTGCGGTGTGCAGGCTGCCGGCTTTCGCACTGAATAACTGCACCATAAAAGGTGTAGTTATTTGGTGCGAAACTGGTGGCGATAAGGGTCCTTACCTTTCGCCGCCAGCGATGTCTTCGCAGCGTCGGCCCTGGTGCCGCCCCGACTCCTCCTCTTCCGGCTGGCTCCGCCCCGATCACCCTCCCTTTTCGTGTGCGAAAGCTATTGAAAATGACCCCCTATGTCAACATGGCAACAAAAGTGGCATGAAGAGCCCAAGGACCCGCAATGGGGCAAATTGGTACCACAGTGGCAGGAGTTTTCCAAGATACGGTCAGAAGAGCAAATCAGCAGCAAGATTGGCAAGATCAACCCCAAGGCTGTAAAAGCAGGGCAAAGGGCACCAACAACAATGGCATCAACCCACAAAGGTTATTCAAGAAGGGCAAAGCAGCACCAAATGTGGCATGAAGAGCTGAAGGCACCATGAAGGAAGAACAAAGCCCCAAATGAGGCAGAAAATGATGGAGGTGAAAGCAACAAAAAGAGTGGCATGAACACACCAAAACATAATGAGAGGTGCAAAGCAACCATCAGAGTAGCAAGAGCACCCCAAAGGGCACCAACCAAATTGGTACAAAGCCCTAGGCAGGGATAAGCCAGAGGAAATCCCTGGAGGAGCCCTGATGTCACTGCTGAAAGAGCTGGCTGTTCAGGCTTGGAGTTTGTCTTCACTGGATGCTAAGATGCTACTGAGACTTTGCTCTTTAGCCACTACCTGTGTAATATCCTGTGATTCAGGGAATCCGGGACATGATTCTTCTTCTGACTCAGTCTTTGCAAATATTGCCTTCATCACCTCAGCAGCATTAATCCTAGAGGAGCACACAGTCCTGGTAATTCTCAGTGCTGCACTTTTTCAGCCATTGCCTTTTGCTTTGGTATAATCTATCAAAGGCTAAATACCGGATGAAACCAATGATTGCAAGAACTGTAAGGAAATGGATCTTGAAAAAAATGTCCAAGAAGGCGTGAAACCGTTAAAGATAACTGGGTGGATCAGGCCTGTGAAAAGCATCAGATGCCCAGGGCACGACCAAGAGTCAGCAAGTAACATTATTTATTTATTTATTTTTAATTTTTATATACCGAGGTTCTTATAGAGACTACAAATCACTCCGGTTTACATATAACGATAAACTGCCCAACAGAGATAAGGGGCTTTACATAGGAGAAGGGGATTTGGAAAGTACCAAGAAGACAGCTGAAGCAACGGAGGAAGCACTCTAAGGTACCAAGACAGGCTTGGAGTGCTGGTGGCGGCAGCGGCAGTGGTGCTGGTGATTTAAAAATTGAAATGGTAGAAGCAAAGCAATGCAATGAGAAGGTAGCTGTAAAACCCTCAAAGTGTCCCTCGAGAGCTGAGGTAGTGGAAGAATGGTATGAAAAGGCTGAGGTATGGAAAGCAATGGATGGCCAGAGAAATAGCAAATCTCACAGGGGAAGAGGATTTGGAAGTAAGCTTATAGACTGCTGGAGCAGTAGAGGAAGCATCTTAAGGTAACAAGACTGACTTGGACATGTGGCACATAATTAGGACTTCAGATACCAGGGGTTTATAAATAGGCAAAAAAATAGGGTTTATTGGTGTTTTCATAGTACAAATTAAAATTTTTGGCACATTCTTAAGTGGATTCACTTTAATAAGGTGTAAAATCAATTTATCTTTAAATTTTGACATGCATCTATTATTTAAGTTAAATTGCAAAATGCAACTTTGCAGTGCTGTGTTTGAGTGTGCAGACGTGACTAGGATGGGGATGGCAAGGGGGTGCATATAGCTGAGGCCCCGGGGGTAGACTTAGGAGAGTGGCAGAGTGTGTGTGGCCGGGGCAGTGGAGTGGTGGTGCTGGCATGGTTGCGACTGAGGAAAGCAGGAACAGGGGCAGGAGTGCATATGACTAGGAGGATGGCTGGTGAGTGGCTGAACTAGTCTCTTCCAATTGCACCTCTCTGCTTTCCTCCCCAAGCTATTCGCTCCCCCTTCTCTCCCTGCCCCTCCTCATCCAGTTGCAGTCACACTTCTCCTCCTTCCTAGCACTGCTCTCTCCCCTTCCCATTGCACTTCTCTTGCCCTTCCCTCCCTTCCCAATTGCACTTCCTTCTTCTCGATCCCTCCGTAGCACTCCCCTTCTCCCTGCCCCTCCCTTCTCTCGTCACACCTCCTGTCAGTTCATCTTCTTTGGCTGGTAGGGCTCAGACTCCCTGCTGGCCTGCTTCACCAGTGCTGCCTTTCCTTGGACTGGCAGGGCATGGGCGCCCTGCCAGCCTGCTCCTCCCGTGACGGCTCTTTCTTTTTTCTTGCGCCAGTGGGCTTTGCGATCCCCCGGATCCTTTTGGGCCGGCAGGTCATGGGCTCCCTGTTGGCCCGCTCCTCCAGCACCACTTCTTTTTGGGCTGAGAAGACTTGGGGTCCTTGCCGACCCTCTTCTCCCACAGCACCTCTTTTTTTTTTTTTTTTTCCGTGCACCAGCGGCGCTTTTGGCACTCCGATGATGTCATCTGGGTCACTGCATGCTGCCTCCTCTTGACTTACAGCAGCCGAACGATATCATCAGAGTATATCTAAGGTAGGCCCAGTTTTTCATTTGGTTAAAACCAAACAATAGGGATGTGAATCGTTTTTCAACGATTAAAATTATCGTCCGATAATGTTTATATCGTCTTAAATCGTTATAGAACACGATACAATAGAAATTCTAACGATTTATCGTTAAAAATCGTTAAATCGTGTTAGTGCGCACTAACTCGAGTTAGTGCGCACTAACTCCCCGTTAGTGCGCACTAACTCGATTTAGTGCGCACTAACTGAAAATGATACAAATAAACACTTTCCAGGTCACTGAAGGTCAGTTAGGAATGAATATGTGTTCCTATTGGCTGGCTGCCCTCTTATCTATTGATGTTACCAAGGTTACCACTGAGGTGATGGTTGGGGGGGATGGGAAATGGAACTGGAAACTAACGAACACCAACAGAAAATGAAACAAAGTGTTCACACTTCCCAGGTCAGTAAAGGTCACTTAGGAATGAATATGTATGTATGTATTCCTATTGGCTGGCTGTGCTCTTATCTATTGATGTTACCAATATGGTTGGGGGGATGTGAAATGGAAAACAGTTGGAAGCTTGACAAAAAAAGTAATGTAATGATCAGCACTCACGTGACTAGAACTTGTTTGTTTATTATTTTTGTTAGCAGGCACCTGAAATGCTAGTGCATGTTGAATTTGCCAATCACTGTGCATTTTAGAAAGGTGGTCCTGGCTGGAACTGTACACAGTTCAAATATATGTAATTGATTGTTGGTAAGTGTATTTTTTAAGTAGCCACACTGGCACCAGTATGTTTACTTTTCCTCCTACTTAACTCACTAGCTCAGCTTTGTAAGAAGGGCTTCTCTGCTTGTGTGTTGTTTTTGTTTGGTGTGAGGAGAGCAGAAACATCAGATCTTTATTCAATCTACTACAGTCATCTCTTACAGTGCCCTATCCCTATTAATACCAGGAGTGTTGTGATCTTCCTGCACACAGTGCCCTAACCCTGATACCAGTCTGAGACAGCTCCCTCCCTGCATTACTAGTGAGAGGCTGGCTTCACAGACAGGGGGAGCTGCCTGACCCTCACTCCTGACTTCCCCCATGTCCCAGCTAGTGGTGTGTGGGTGAGGGGGGGGGGGAGGATGGTGAAGTCTGAGACAGCTCCCTCCCTGCATTACTAGTGAGAGGCTGGCTTCACAGACAGGGGGGAGCTGCCTGACCCTCACTCCTGACTTCCCCCATGTCCCAGCTAGTGAATGGTATGTGGGTGAGGGGGGGGGGGGAGGATGGTGAAGTCTGAGACAGCTCCCTCCCTGCATTACTAGTGAGAGGCTGGCTTCACAGACAGGGGGGAGCTGCCTGACCCTCACTCCTGACTTCCCCCATGTCCCAGCTAGTGAATGGTGTGTGGGTGAGGGGGGGGGGGGAGGATGGTGAAGTCTTGCCCTATATATATATATATATATATATATATATATATATATATATGAGGATACAGAGGTGGAGAGTAGATATATATATATATATATATATATATATATATCTACTCTCCACCTCTGTATCCTCATATATATATATATATATATATATATATATATATATATATATATATATATACTCTCCACCTCTGTATCCTCATATATATACATATATCCCCACATATCCCCATATATATAAATATATCCATATATAGTTAATCATTCTTATGTATATTTTGTTCATGGCATTGCATGTTTCTGTTTTCCTGTTACCTGTCAAACACAACTTAAGCGTAGTTTCTTGTTTATTGTAAACCGATGTGATATCCCTGATGAATGTCGGTATATAAACCATTAAATAAATAAATAAATACATACATACATACATACATTTAGACAGATAACTTTAAGCTATCGGTCTAAATGGCTTTTGAATATCTACCTTCTAATCAATACCAAAGCATTTATTTACTGTTTGGAGAAACTGAAGTCCCTTGTTGTTTAGTCAGAAATATTCCTACCGTAGTTAGTAATTTAATGTGCCTATTAACTTGAGTTTACAGCTTGGCATTCCTGACTTCACATGCCTGAAATTGCCAATTTGAATTGTTTCATCCCCGCTGAGTACCGTGTCTGCGTGTCCTACAGCCTTGTGGGAGTCTGTCCTTGTAGCTCTCCTATCAGCCTAAATATAATGCAAGTCGGAGGGCAAACAGAAACCTCATCCACTCTGAGGCAGCGCCGTGCCATTTCTCCTTATAAAGAATAGGGCTGCGTGCAATGTGTCACCTCCATTCAGTGTTTGTGGGAGGTTTTCTGCCCATTGATGCTGCATCTGTTTTGTCAGTGCATCAGCTAATAGAGAAAGTTAATTGTGTTGGTAGTAAGACCACCTGTCACACACATACCTCATTTCCATACTAATGGCCCGTCAGTGGCAGGCAGTGCACACCCCACTCCTCTCTCTCTCGCTCCTCCTCCTTCTCTTCTTCCGCTATAGTGGCAGCTCCTGGCCTTTCAGAGAGGGACTGCAGTGTATCTTTGCAACTACAGCATAGGTCTCTGAAGGAAGCCTCTCCACTGCTTGTCAAGTTCCCACTTGAACAGCAGCTTTCATGTGCTGCAAATGTTTTTGCTGGCCGCATCCCTTTCATACTTCTCAGTGCTTAGCAGGTAGAAAGTGCACCGCGAGTCCCTCAGCCACTGAGATCAGGTCTGTGCTATTCTCCATATCAGCTGGCAAGCATTTCACAAAGCAATTGTGAGTGATGGGATAGTGTTATTGCATTTATGAACCCTTGATATTGCGCCTTTTACCAAGAATAGCCTCAAGGCGGGTATCAACAAATTAAAGTCAGCCAATTGCATTTAGAATAACTTTACAGATGGAATCAAATTTACAGTTAGACTAGCATTTCGCAGCAGACCGAACATTTCTAAGCCCCTGCAAACAAGTATTTTATCTGTAAATTCAAAATGAATTTTTGTACATAAAATTGGTGCTATTTGTGGTTTACTTAAAAGGCAAAAGAGCGTGCACTTCTCTCACTTCTTTTTTGCTTCTAAAATCTTGTCCCTTTTTCTTTCATGCTCCGCTTGCAAAAGTAAACCCCTAATATCTGGGATCTCTCTTTGTGACCAAGCTTATGCTGATATTTTAACACAACAACATTTTACAAGCAGTTTCAAGCAGTGGGGTCCCTGTTCTAAGACTGTTTCAAGTTACAGGACCAAATATTCCAGCATTTATTTTTTAGTTTCGTTCTCCTAAAATTTTTCTTCCTCAAGTGCATTTTGCTAAGGGACTGGCATCTTCGAGCCCAATATTCAAAAAACGTAGGCCCCTAACTCTAAAAGTTAGGCGCCTAGAATTTTGAATTTAAAAACTGGCAGTCGCTGAGAACCTACATTTAGGCGCCTTATATTACAAGGTGCTCAAGCTTGCGTCCCAGTGAGGCCAAAAACGGGTCTATGCCAGGGAATGAAGCCAGGCAACAACAGGCCAATGCAGAAAGGTGTATTCAGCTGAATGCAAGGATTCATCAACATTTCAACGCTCATTTTCTGCACCCAAGACTTACTGCTGATGCAGCAAGGAGTTTTACCAGCAGAAAATGTGCATTGAAAACTGTGAGTACTGCTTAGTACCATCGCATGGAAATCCCATGCAAATGAGGACATTAAGCATCACTCCCCGATGCAGGGAAGTTCGCTGGCCCTAATCCATAAGAAAATGCCATACTGGCGATATTAAGTCGGAGGTCCTGAAAGTTTAAAAAAGTAAAAAAAAAAAAAAAAAATTGAAATCTGCCCGCGGCTCGCGGGTTGAAAACCGGACGCTCGATTTTGCCTGCATCGGTTTCCGAACCCGTGGCTGTCAGCGGGCTCGAGAACAGACACAGGCAAAATTGAGTGTTGGCTGTCAAACCCGCTGACAGCCGCTGCTCCTGTCCGAAAAGAGGCGCTAGGGACGCACTAGTGTCCCTAGCGCCTCTTTTTACCGCCGGGCCTAATTTAAATAAATTTATTTACTGTATCGTACACAGGAGAGTGGCCTGTGCGAGCGCTGGGAGAGCTCTCCCGCGGTTTTTACTGTATCGGCCCGTTAGATAAGTACAGACTTATCCGGCTATCTGGCCAACAGGAAAAACTTATTTTCTTTTCATCTGTGTTTCCCCCTGTGACACAGGAGCAGTCAGTGTTGTGGGCACAGCCAGAGAAATGCGCACATACACTCTGGCTGTGCTTTAAAGTGCTCTTTATTTACAGTGATATGAGACAGCAAACATTTGGTAGGTGGTGCCTTGAACTCAGGCAGTCTCTGGCTTAAACACATACAGGTTCACCCACCTCACAGATAAGGGGTCTCTCTGTAGTCTGGGACTCCGTCAGCATCCTGGGGCCCAACTAACCTGGCTAGGCCCTCAGGCTTTATGCTCCTGGCTAAAGGGAGCTCCCCTCAACCAGAATCCCATGTGGCAATGATCCAGATAACTGTGGCCGGTCCTTTAAGGTAGTTTGAGGGAGTTTCTTATGCACTCCCTCACCCCTCCACACACACACCTCCCGAGTTAAAATGTGCATTAGCCTCTGCTGCATACACATTTAGTAGTCAACGTGCATTTTTTAACTTCCGATGCATTGTTAGCATTAGGTTACTGCATCGGGAGTTAAAACAGTTTTAATCTGTGCGGTAAAACTGAGCTGAAATCCAGTGTACAGTTTCTTAACACACAAATTACTGCATCAGCCTATCAGTGCTGATTTCCAGCGTTAGGCACCTACATTTAGGGAAGCCAATACCTTCCCTAAGTTAGGGACCTTAAATAGGTGCCTTATTTAGTCACATACGTTCAGCCATTTTAAGGCACCTTATTTAGGCTTTTTAAATGGCTGAATATAGATATTTAAATAAGGCACCTTAAATCTGATGCTACATCCTCTTTACATATCAGGCTCTTCCTGCCCTCAAGTCACAGTGAATGGCTAAATCAATCCTGCTTTTTCCAGTCATCTTTCAAAACACTCTAGAAGTTTTATCAGTTGAATCCGGTTGAAAGCTAGTTGAAAAACCAGGACTGAGAGGACAACTTTCGAAAAGCTGCCTACCCAGGTAAAAACTGATGTACCTGGGGTAAAAAGAACAGCTTAAAAATTGCCCCCCCCCCCCACACTTTCCCTGGCTGAAAGCCTGCATGGCGTTGCAAAAGCGCACAACCTTCAGCCACGTCAGGAGGAGAACAGCCTATGTCCTTCAGCCACGTCAGGAGGAGCACAGCCTATGTCCTTCAGCCACGTCAGGAGGAGCACAGCCTATGTCCTTCAGCCACGTCAGGAGGAGCACAGCCTATGTCCTTCAGCCATCAGGAGAAGCACAATGCATGCCCTTCAGCCACATCAGGAGGAGAAAAGCCTATGTCCTTCAGCCACATTGTGAGGAGTACAGCATGTGACTTTCAGCCATGTCAGAGGAGGAGGTGTTCCTGGGGTCATGCTCATGTGGGGAGAGAAAATAACATTCGTGGATTGTCTTTTCTAATCTAAGTGCATTAATCTGCATTTAGATTAGAAAAAATCTGTAGAAAAAGCAGGTAAGTGTATATTTTGTCCTCAGGGGAATTCTCAAAGTGAAAGTTTGTAATACGAGCAGTTAAAAAATTGCACACACACACACACACACACACACACTCACACACTTCCTTTTCTCTCCTTTTTGCAAATTGATAAGTATATAGTTTCAACTTATCAGTATACAGTGAATCACTGTTGCGTTTGGCTGGCAGCAGGTTAGTCCCATGACTGGCCACTCTCACCTGCAACCCCGAACCAGGAGGGGCATCCCAGAGCGCCAACCAAAGAAACGCAGCCGACCACTGTGCAGGCCCAATGTGGTCCACGAGGGACGCCGCTAAGCTAAGCGAGCATCCCAAGGCACACGCGCATCTGAGCCATCTTCAAAGGGCCCGCGGTGGGAAAAGTCCCGCGGTGTCTCCAGATGACATCCAGATGACACAGGCAGGGTGAGTTGGGGAACAGGAGTGGTAAAGCCTAGGATCATCTCCCCACTGGCTCCTTACCTTGCTCATTTCTGGGCCTCTGGGGACAGCATGCCAACAGTGTGCCCGGCACAATAAAAGCAAAGTCCCAAGGTGCAGCGGTGGAGCCTCTTCTCTGGGGAGAGATGACCCTGTCCCAGTTTCAAAGGTTCCTCTGATGGGGGGCCTGCTCTGCCCCCCATTAGACACCTCGGCAATAAGTCGAACTCCTTGAATAGATGATTGCCATGCTGTTCCTGGTTCCTGCTTCGTTCCTGTGTCCTGTCTTCGATTCCTGGTTCCTGTTCCTCTGTCTTTGGTGGTCCTATTTCCTCGTCTGGTGATTCATTGTCCGTCTTCTGCCTCTGCTATCTTGCATTGCTTTCCTCCCTTTGGATTGACTCTTCAGCTTTTGGACCTTGGCTTGGAGCCTGGCTTCATCTTCATTTTGGATTCTCAGCTGACCTAGGACCTCCTTTGACCTTGGTGGATTGCTGCCCGCCCTGACCTCAGTTTGTCTTCGTTTCTGCTGTCTGCTGCCTGCCTTGACCTCTGCCCAAACTGACTTATCTTCTTCTCACTGGCCTTGGACTTCCATGACGAATACTTCACCACCCAAAGGCTCATGCCTAAGTCCAGCTGGCACCAGCACCCAAGGGCGCAACCTGCAGGGAACGTGGGCTGGTATTGGTGTAGCTTCTATTGGCCTTTGCTCCAGCCAGCTCCACCTACCGATGGTGAGGACCTGCAGGGCTCCTCCCTGTGGGTAGCGCTAACCTCACCTCAGCTTCAAGGGTTCACACTTGCAACAGATTGCCAAGGCCATGGACCTAGTGGATCTCTCTGGCACAGAAAATTCATCAGCAGCAATAATTGCTGGAACTACTGGCAGGATCCATGGAATGCCTTAGGGCCCGTCTCGATGCCACTGCAGCCTCAGTAGTATTTCCGGCTCCTGTGGTGCCAGCAGCTGCAGCAGCCAGGCCCATGGTATGCCTCCAAGTACCTCCCCATTATGCGGGGGATCCTAAGCAGCACCGCGGATTCCTAAACCAGTGCTTCATGCATTTTTATCTCCAGCCTGCGCAATTTTCCATCAACACCATAAAGACTACCTTCAACCTTTCCCTTTTGGATAGGAAGGTCTTGGCCTGGGCCTCTCCCTTGTGTGGAGAATTACTTCTCCAGGACTTACAGCAGTTCAAAGCCTTTAAATTGGTGTTCGATGAACTCGGCTGGCTGGCTACTGTGAAATCGGACCTCCTACATCTCCAACAGAGTACTCGACCTTTGATGGATTATGCCATCAAGTACCACATCATGAGTTAAATTAGCAAGAGGATAGCCTTCAAAGCATCTTCTTGGAGGGACTTTCCTTATTTATTTATTTAATAGCTTTTCTATACCGATATTCGAATGAACATCATATCGGTTTACATTAAAAACAAAAAGGTGGAAGATACGAAGAACGGAGAGGGGGGAAGAGGGACAACAAGAGTAACCTGATGTAACAACGGTGCTGCAGCAGGAATAGGCTCTAATAGTGAGCATGAAGGATAAAAACTAGGATGAACTAGCTGCACGGGAGTTTCCCGAGTTTCTGGATGCGCTCATCAATCTGGCGGGGAGGACTGACTGCCACCTCCAGCAGTGAGCCCGAGAGCTTTGACCTCTGCGAAGACTGGTGATACTGTCCCCGTCCTTCTCCTGTCTACTACTGTTTACTGGCACCGCCTCCTACCGCCACAAAGTCTGAGGAACCTTTGAAACTGGGACAGGGTCATCTCTCCCCAGAGAAGAGGCTCCACCGCTGCACCTTGGGACTTTGCTTTTATTGTGCCGGGCACACTGTTGGCATGCTGTCCCCAGAGGCCCAGAAATTAGCAAGGTAAGGAGCCAGTGGGGAGATGATCCTAGGCTTTACCACTCCTGTTCCCAAACTCACCCTGCCTGTGTCCATCATGGTGGGCAACCACAAGTTCCCCACCCTAGCCTTGATCAACTCCAGTGCGGGCGGGAACTTTATTATGAAGGCCCTGGTGGACCTCTGAAATTATCTGTGGTTCCCCTTGTAGTTCCACTTCCCAGGTGGCTCACCATGACCTCTGCTTCTCTGCAGCTCCACACCAGCATCCTGCACGTGGAAAATAGAGAGTTATATGTCATCAAGAAAGCAGTGCACCGCATCGTACTAGGGTTGCCCTGGCTACATTTCCACTCTCCTCAATTCAACTGAGGATCACTTCAGTTAACAAGCTGGGGAGCTCATTGCCATAATGCATGTCTACTCTGAATCGAGCTCCCAGCATCTGTTCCCTTGGCTACAACCGTCATGGGACTACTGCCTCAGTATGCGAATTACACAGACATGTTCTCCAAAAGTAAGGCCGAGATGCTGCCTGCTCACCGTGCTTTTGATTGCGCAGTCAACCTGGTACTGGGCGCTAATCCTCCATGAGGAAGAGTATATCCGTTGTCACTCCCGGAAACAGAAGCTATGTCCCGGTACATCAAGGAAAACCTCAACCGGGGCTTCATCAGGCCACCTACATCTCCCATTGGGGTGGGGTTCTTCTTTGTGTCCAAGAAGGACAGTTCTTTATGCCCTTGCATAGATTATTGGGACTTAAACGCAATAACTAAAAAGGATTGCTACCCTTTGTGGCTCATCTCGGAGCTCTTTGACCGCCTTCAGGGAGCTAAAGTGTTTACAAAACTGAAACTCTGTGGGGCCTACAGCATTAATTGGATAAGGATAGGCAATGAATGGAAAATGGCGTTTAACACGTGGGACGGACATTATGAGTATTTGGTGATGCTCTTTGGCCAATGAATAAAATCTTCAGGGATCTTCTGTATGTCTGTGTTGTAGTTTACCTCAATGACATTCTCATCTTCTCAAAGAAACTCTCATCTCATCGACAAGTCCTTCAGCGACTATGGGCAAATAATATATATGCCAAACTGGAGAACAGCATCTTCGAGAAGGAGAGTTACCCTTCCTGCGATATATAGTTTCTAGCTGCGGCTTCCACATGGATCTGTAGAAGGTCAAGTTTATTCAGGATTGGGTACAACCTTCGGGTCTCCGCACCTTGCAGAGGTTTCTAGGTTTCACAAACTACTACCGGCACTTCACTCCCAGTTCCTCTCAGACTGTGTCTTTGGTGGTCTGGCTAGACTGCGGTCATGTTTGCCTAATATGCCAAAGGGCCTGTGACCATGACCTTGTTGGGCTTTTCAAGGTACCACATGACTGAAATGTGTGCAGGGATCTCCTTTGATGACAAGGAATACAGGTCTCTGCTGGAAAATGCTGAAGCTATGGCCTGGCCTGTTTCAGGAGAGCCTAACCTGCCATGGCCAGGGGTGGGTGGCAAGAAAAGAAGGGGAAGGAAATGGTAGCTGACAGTGTGCTATGGATGCTGCCAGTGCTGCTGAATTGAGAGAAATCAGTGAAGAATATTATAGAATAGTGAAACTGATATTGAAGAGTTCCTTAACAGCATGAAATAAGAAACAAGCTATTAACCAGCATGCAATTCCTGCATTATCATACAGTTTTGGAATAGTAGACTGTAGGGATGTGAATCGTGTCCTCGATCGTCTTAACGATCGATTTCGGCTGGGAGGGGGAGGGAATCGTATTGTTGCCGTTTGGGGGGGTAAAATATCGTGAAAAATCGTGAAAATCGTTAAAAAATCGAAAAATCGAAAAATCGGCACATTAAAACCCCCTAAAACCCACCCCCGACCCTTTAAATTAAATCCCCCACCCCCAAATAACTTAAATAACCTGCGGGTCCAGCGGCGGTCCGGAACGGCAGCGGTCCGGAACGGGCTCCTGCTCCTGCATCTTGTCGTCTTCGGCCGGCGCCATTTTCCAAAATGGCGCCGAAAAATGGCGGTGGCCATAGACGAAAAAGATTGGACGGCAGGAGGTCCTTCCGGACCCCCGCTGGACTTTTGGCAAGTCTCGTGGGGGTCAGGAGGCCCCCCACAAGCTGGCCAAAAGTTCCTGGAGGTCCAGCGGGGGTCAGGGAGCGATTTCCCGCCACGAATCGTTTTCGTACGGAAAATGGCGCCGGCAGGAGATCGACTGCAGGAGGTCGTTCAGCGAGGGTTCCGGCGCCTCGCTGAACGACCTCCTGCAGTCGATCTCCTGCCGGCGCCATTTTCCGTACGAAAACGATTCGCGGCGGGAAATCGCTCCCTGACCCCCGCTGGACCTCCAGGAACTTTTGGCCAGCTTGTGGGGGGCCTCCTGACCCCCACGAGACTTGCCAAAAGTCCAGCGGGGGTCCGGAAGGACCTCCTGCCGTCCAATCTTTTTCGTCTATGGCCGCCGCCATTTTTCGGCGCCATTTTGGAAAATGGCGCCGGCCGAAGACGACAAGATGCAGGAGCAGGAGCCCGTTCCGGACCGCTGCCGTTCCGGACCGCCGCTGGACCCGCAGGTTATTTAAGTTATTTGGGGGGGGTTCGGGAGGGTGGGGGATTTAATTTAAAGGGTCAGGGGTGGGTTTTAGGGGGTTTTAGTGTGCCGGCTCACGATTCTAACGATTTATAACGATAAATCGTTAGAATCTGTATTGTATTGTGTTCCATAACGGTTTAAGACGATATTAAAATTATCGGACGATAATTTTAATCGTCCTAAAACGATTCACATCCCTAGTAGACTGACCTAAAAAATATCTTGAAGAACTGGATGTAAAAACAAGAAAGTTCCTCCATGCACGTCAGGTAATTTATAAGAACCAGTGCATGCCAAGCAGGGCCGGTAGGAGCATTAGGCAGACCAGGTGGTCACCTAGGGAGCCATAAGTGGGCGGCTTGGTGGAGTCTGAGGTTATAGTGGTATTTTTGAATGGAGCAGCGACGGGAGGGGACACGGGTGATGTAGGATATCAGGGTGCATGATATGCAGCTGTGCTTGGGTTAATGTGGAGGAGAGAGAGATCACATGATGCCATTACATCATCACCACCTAGGACGGCTGCAGACCCTTGCACAAGTACTGATGTCAAGATGTACATTCTTAGAGCTGAAAGTGATATAACCTTACTGAAATTTTTGACACCTTTAGAACTACCATAATTGGCCTTCAGGTGTACTTCATGGCATCAACAGAACCAAATGCTAAAATAGTACAAATGTGCGAAAGCGAGCAACCATCCTAAGTCTCAGTCCTTAGGCTAGGGCAATCATTCTGGCAAATAGAGGGAATGAGCGAAAATCCATCAATACATGAAGGTAAAGAAACTACAGAATTAGCAAGACAAGAGAAAAATTTCTTTAAAAAATCAGATCAGTAAACAAGGAAGATATAATGCTGTAAATTTCTCTAACCAAGTTACTCTAAAGTTCTCTAACTAAGTTACCCTCCCCCCTACTTTAATGTTGTAATGTTATAATGTTATAATGCAACAATAATAAGACCTCGTAGTCATATTATTCTCAAATTATAATGTAAACTGATGTGATATACCCCAATGAATGTCGGTATAAAAAAACCCAAACAAACAAATAAATAAATAATGGGTAGAATCGATTAGAGAATTTGATCATGTGGATAAAGGTGAAACGGTAGATGTAGTGTACTTGGATTTTCAGAAGGCGTTTGACAAAGTTCCTCATGAGAGGCTTCTAGGAAAAGTAAAAAATCATGGGATAGGTGGCGATGTCCTTTCGTGGATTACAAACTGGCTAAAAGACAGGAAACAGAGAGTAGGATTAAATGGACAATTTTCTCCGTGGAAGAGAGTGGACAGTGGAGTGCCTCAGGGATCTGTATTGGGACCCTTACTGTTCAATATATTTATAAATGATCTGGAAAGAAATACGACGAGTGAAGTAATCAAATTTGCAGATGATACAAAATGTTCAGAGTAGTTAAATCACAAGCAGATTGTGATAAACTGCAGGAAGACCTTGTGAAACTGGAAAATTGGGCATCCAAATGGCAGATGAAATTTAATGTGGATAAGTGCAAGGTGATGAATATAGGGAAAAATAACCCATGCTATAGTTACACAATGTTAGGTTCCATATTAGGTGCTACCACCGAAGAAAGAGATCTAGGAGTCATAGTGGATAACACATTGAAATCGTCGGTTCAGTATGCTGCGGCAGTCAAAAAATCAAACAGAATGTTGGAAATTATTAAAAAGGGAATGGTTAATAAAACGGAAAATGTCACAATGCCTCTGTATTACTCCATGGTGAGACCACACCTTGAATACTGTGTACAATTCTGGTCGCCGCATCTCAAAAAAGATATAAATGCGATGGAGAAGGTACAGAGAAGGGTGACCAAAATGATAAGGGGAATGGAACAGCTCCCCTATGAGGAAAGGTAAAGAGGTTAGGACTGTTCAGCTTGGAGCAGAGACGGCTGAGGGGGAGCATGATAGAGGTGTTTAAAATCATGAGAGGTCTAGAACGGGTAGATGTGAATCGGTTATTTACTCTTTCAGATAATAGAAAGACTAGGGGGCACTCCATGAAGCTAACATGTGGCACATTTAAAACTAATCGGAGAAAGTTCTTTTTCACTCAACATACAATTAAACTCTGGAATTTGTTGCCAGAGGATGTGGTTAGTGCAGTTAGTATAGCTGTGTTTAAAAAAGGATTGGATAAATTCTTGGAGGAGAAGTCCATTACCTGCTATTAAGTTAGAAAATAACCACTGCTATTACTAGCAATAGTAACATGGAATAGACTTAGTTTTTGGGTACTTGCCAGGTTCTTATGGCCTGGATTGGCCACTGTTGGAAACAGGATGCTGGGCTTCATGGACCCTTGGTCTGACCCAGTATGGCATGTTCTTATGTTCTTAATAGCACTCTATGTGATTGATTGGTATTTTAGCAAAGCTTTTGATACGGTCCTGCATAGGAGGCTCGTGAATAAAATGAGAAGCTTGGGATTCAGCGCCAAGGAGAAGAAACAGAAGAAGAAATAGAAGAAGACAGCATAGCTGCATTGTATTTTGGTTCCCTGGAAGAATCCTTCAGTTACTCTCAACCTATCTAAGTTCAACACAAGGACATCAAATGTTCACTTTGATTACCATTTAATTCAATTTTGTATAATTAGTTGACTCTCTTGACAATGTTATTTAATGTTGCATAATTGTTCATTGTTTTATGTAATGCCTTTTTAGCAAGTTTCTTCTTGTTCTATGTAAACCGGTTTGATTTGCATCTAATGTAGGAAGATCGGTATATAAAAACCAAAAATAAATAAATAAATAAATAAATAAATAAGGTGGTGGAGTAGCCTACAAATTGTTTGACTGACAAGAGACAGTATGTAATGGTAAATAAAATGTACTCTGAAGACAGAACCATGTTAAGTAGTGTACCACAAGGATTGATTTTGGGACTGGTCCTGTTCAATATTTTTGTGAGCGACATTGCAGAAGGGATAGAAGGTAAAGTTTGTCTATACTAAGATCTGCAAAGAGTGGACATGCCTGAAGGTGTAGAGAGAATGGAGAGTGATTTAAGAAAGCTTGAAGAGTGGTTGAAGACTTGGCTGCTGGGATTCAATGCCAAGAAGTGCAGAATCATGCATTTTGGGTGCGTTAATCCAAAAGAGCCATATGTGGAGGGGTGAAAGGCTAATGTGCACAGACTGGGAGAGGGACCTTGGGGTGATGGTGTCTGGCGATCTGAAGGTGGCAAAGCAATATGTCAAAGTGAGAGCTAAAGCCAGAATAATTCTGGGCTGCTTAGAGAGAGGAATAACCAGTAAGAAAAAAGAGGTGATAATGCCCTTGTATAGGTCCTTGGTGAGGTCTCATCTGGAGTACTGTGTTCAGTTCTGGAGACTGTATCTCAAAAAGGACAGAGACAGAACGTAGGCAGTCCAGAGAAGGATGACCAAAATGGTGTGGGGTATGTATTAGAAGACTTATGAGGAGAGGCTGAAGGATCTGAATATGTACACCCTGGAGGAGAGGAGGTGCAGGGGAGATATGATACAGAACTTGAGATATCTGAAAGGTTTTAATGATGCACATTCCTTGAACCTTTTCCATCGGATAGCAAACAACAGAACCAGGGATCATGATATGAAACTTCAGGAGGGACAATTCAGAACCAACATCAGGAAATATTTCTTCACAGAGAGTATGGTGGATGCCTGGAATGCCCTTTTGGAAGAGGTTGTGAAGACAAAAACAGTAAACAAATTCAAATAAGCATGGGATAAACACTAGAGTTGGGTCTTTGCTATTTTGAAGTTCTACACTCCTGGCCGACTGCTTAGATCCTCACAGCAAGGACTTTTTTGTCACTTCACTGAAACTGGCCGTCCTCGATGAAACAAGAGAATGCACCTTTTCAACTGCAGGATCTATACTGTGGAATTCACTTCCCATAGAGATAAGGCCCATTACCGATGCAAAGTTCTTTAAAAAAAGCCCTCAATCCTAACTATTTCAGAATGCATACCCAGCAATGACTTAAGAACCTTTATATAATATTATTAACTACTTAAGATCCTGAGGCATTTGTTAATTTATACATTTTAGTTTGCTGATTATTATGCATGGTTTATTACTCCCCGTTCTGAAATTTGGAAGAGCAAGTTAAGAATTTTTTTACATAAATAAATAAGAAAAGGATAACCAGCATAGAGCAGCAGCTACTACCCCTAACAGAAGGCATGGGGATTACTACCCTTATCCAATTAGCTTACATGATTTTGACACAACTGCAGCATTGCTTTCTGCTTTGATGTGAGGAGGAAAATATAGGTAATTGGATTCAGACGACCGCCAATGCTGGGTCCTGACTTTTACAGTCCAGACCACTGATACACATACATTAGGGGAAAAGTGCAGGACTGCTTGTAAAGCCAAGTCCAAAGGCAAAACATGTTTAAGCAGCAGCATTGTAAGAATTATCAGGCAGGCTGCTCACCCTGTAAAAATGTTGCTAGCAGTAATTTTGATATGGATTTGACAATTACTTGGTTTTGATTGTTAATATTACTTCTCTTGACATATGGCTTGGGGGTATCCTGCATGGAGTGGCAGTTACTACCCTTAACAAAAACATGGGGGTATCTTGCATGGAGCAACAATTACTACCATTAGAAGCTTGCTGAGAAGACTGGATGGACCATTTGGTCTTTTTCTGCTGTCATTTCTATGTTACTATGGTAAAAGCATAAGTACAGTGAGAAGTACAGAGAGCTACTTCAGCAACCCTACATAGATCAAGATTTGACACAGCAATGGTTGAGAAGAGGTAAATTCAAACCTATGGTAATTGCAGCACAGGATAGTGGACTACGGATGAGATGGTTCACAGCCAGCATAGAAAAGACTGATAAAATGATCAAATGCAGATTCTGTGGGACAGAACTGGAAACATTTCACATCTCGTCGCTGGATGTGATGTGCTGATGTCAGAAGGCCTGTATACAAAGAGGCACAACAAGGTAGCACAGCTTATTCATTGGAAGCTGTGTAAACATTTATAACATTATAAAGTTGGGAGAACAATTTTAATAGAATAGAGGAGAATGAAGAAGTTGTGATCACCTGAGATGTTCCTATTTCCACCGACAGGAAGATCAATGTGCAAAATCTGGATATTGCGCTGGAGATTACGAGGAACAGCATTGCTAGTAGAGGAATCAGTACCCAGTGACTATTCTGTAGATTGTATGGAAAAAACAAAGATCCTTAAGTACCAAGAGATGCAATCAGAGACCAAGAAAATGTGGCAGAAAGATACAGAAATAGTCCAAATCATATTGGGTGCCACTGGTCTGATTAAGAAGAATTCTCAAGCACCCTGTGAACTCCAGAAGGAGGCTCCCATTAGTACAATGTAAGTACTAAGAAGGGCATTAGCAGTAAATTTGAGAAACAGATCATCCCCAACATGCCATGGCTTACGGATGAGGTTCATTCCTGTTTCCTGTCAAGGAATGCATAAAACACATTCATTTAGAGAAACTGCCCTAGAGGGTTGTGCTGCAGTCCTGCCCTATCTCCTTTTCCATACTCTGATCGGAAGCGACAGCTTCCTACTCCAACAGATCCTTAGCAGCAAGCGTTCTCTCGGTAATGTGTAATGGCTCCTAGTCTGCTGGAAAGCTGCTGCAGGATAGAGGAAGGGAGAGAGAGAAAAAAAAGGGAGAGATAGAAAAAGAGTACTTGAGAGGAGGGAGGGACACAAAGAGTGGGACACAAGATAGTGATGGGGAAGAGAGAGGAACAAAAGAACGTTAAGTGTTAGGATCGTGGACCCTTGGGCCGGCTGAGATGGCAGGTGTAGTGCTGTGGAACCCCACAGTGGGTGTCGTAGCCGGGAGGCGGAGCTGAGGAGAGACTTCGAAGAGGGCTTCACCACTGGAAGCCCGAGGTCCCCCCAGGGGGAGCCCATAGGGACCTGGGCCTCTTGGTCCAGGTCCCTACAACCAAGGATCAGAAGAGCAGCCTGGCGAGGTATCTGCCGATGGGATAGCACCCAGGAGGTCAGGAGAGACTTCACCCTTGGAAGCCCGTGGTCCCCCTGGGAGGAGCCCGTGAGGACCCGAGCCGCTGGGGCTTAGGAGAAACCTCCGGGCGGGTGAAGAAGAAGTACCTGCAGCAGTGGAGAGATACGAAGCCGAAGTCCAGAACAAGCCAAGGTCGGGAGCCAGAAGTCAGATACCGAATGCCAAAACCAGGGATGGAAGCTGAAGCCAGAGTCGAAGAACGAAGCAAGGTCAGGAGCCAGGAATCAGACGTCAGATGCCAAAACCAGGGACGGAAGCTGAAGCCGGAGTCGAAGAACGAAGCAAGGTCAGGAGTCAGGAATCAGACGTCAGGAGCAAGCAGGGGCCGGGAAGCAGGAAGCACAACTAGCTACTCCGAAGAGTGAACCTCGTTGCAAGGCTGGATTTAAATAAATCGGCAGCATCTGATGTCATCAGGAAGCTGTCTTCAGTTTTCCCGCGCTGGCCCCTTTAAATCTAGAGCCCCTGCGCGCGCACATGGGCCTAGGGGACGGGGCCAGCAGCGGATCGGCGTCGGCATCTCCCTCGCAGGGAGAACACCGCGGTAGGCCGCGTCTCGGGCCTGGATGGCCGGAGGGGAGCTCCCGTGCCCGGGGTGGGCCACGTGGTGAGTGGGGATCCCGGGGCCCGGCCTGGGATCGCAACAGTAAGTGCCATTCTGGATCAGTCCAGGCACCCACCGGATCCCCAGTAGTTGATCTATTTCTTATATTTTACTCCCAGGGATAAGTGTCGGCTTTCCCACGTCTACCTGGCTAATAACTGGTTATGAACTTTTCCTTTAGGCACGTCTACAGTCCTCTTTTGAACCCCGGTATGTTACTTGCCTTGACCATGTCCTCTGGCAACAAATTCCATAGCTTGACTCTGCACTGAGTGGAAAAATACTTCCTATGATTTGTTTTAAATTGGCCGCTTGCTCGCTTCATGGAGTGTCCCCTAGTCCTAATATTGTATGAAAGGGTAAATAACCATTCCATTTTTACCCAATCCACTCATTATTTTATAAATTTCAATAATATTTCCTGTCATTCGTCTCTTTTCCAAACTAAAAAGCCTTAATCTGTTTAGCCTTCCTCCATAAGGGAGTTTTCCATCCCCTTTTTCATTTTTTGCCACCCTTTTCTGTTACCTTTTCCAAGTCTGCTATGTCTATTTTGAGATGGGGGTGACCAGAACTGTGGTGTCACACCATGGATCTATACAAGAGCATATGATATTCTCAAGTTTGTTTTCTATTCTATTTGCCTTTTTTAACCGCAGTCGTACACTAAGCTGAAGATTTCAAAGTATTATCCACAAGGACTCTGAGGTCCTTTTCCTGGGAGGTAACTCCTAACACAGAACCCAGGATTGTATACTTGCTAGGATTATATTTCCCTATGTGCATTATTATGCACTTGTCCACATTAAACTGCATTTGTCTTTTAGAAACCCTTTCTCCTAGTCTCACAGTGTCCTTCTGCAGTTCTTCACAATCCACTGACATTTTAATGACTTGAAATAATTTTGTGTCATCTGCTAGTTTGGTCACCTCACTCATCGTTCCTTTCTCCAGATCATTTATGAATATGCTAAATAGCACAGCTCCCACTACAGATCCCTGAGGCACTCCACTAGCAACATTTCTCCATTTGGAAAACTGACCATTTCGTCCTACCTTCTGTTTCCTATGTTTTATCCAGTTTCCTAGGTCATCCAAACCCATGACTTTCCAATTTCCTGATGAGTATCTCACGAGGGAATCTTTCAAATGTCTTCTGAAAATGCACTATATCAACTAGTTCACCTTTGTCTGTATTTTTAATTACACCCTCAAAAAAATCTAATAAATCGGTAAGGCAAGACTTCCCAATGCAAAAACCATGTTGACTCTCCCCCACTATACCATGTCTATTTATGTGATCATAACTTTGTTTTTAGGAATAGTTTTGACTATTTTGTCTGACACTGATATCAAGCTCATCGATCTATAGTTTCACAGAATACTTTTTAAAAATTGGTGTCACATTAGACACTCTCCAGTCTTCTGGTATAGTGGCTGTTTTAAATGATAGGTTGCAAATCAACAGAAACAGGTCTGCAATTTCATTTTTTAGTTCCTTCAGAACTCTGGGGTGAATACCATCAGGTTCTGGTGATATGTTAATCTTTAGTCTGTCAATCTGAGTTATTATGTCTTCCTGTTTCACAGTAATTCCATCTAGCAAAGTCATCACCATCAAAAAATGTTTCTAGTGAGGGTATGACCCCAAAGTTCTCCTCCATAAAGACAGAGGCAAATAATTAATTTAGTTTTTCAGCTATTTCCTTGTCCTCCCTGACTACCCCTTTTACTCCTTGTTCATCTAGCAGCCCAACTGACTCCCTCCCAGGCTTTTTACTACAAATGTACTTGAAAACATGTTATTACTTGTTTTTCCTCTATGACAAACTTCTTTTCAAAATCACTTTTAGCCTCCTTAATTACTTTTTTACATCTAACTTGCCACTGCTTATGCTCTTCCCTACTTTCCTCATTGGGTCTGCTTTCCATTTTTTGAATTATGCCCTTTTGTCTTTAATTACCTCTTTCCCCTCATTATTAAACCACACTAGCAGTCATTTGGTTTTCCTTTGTCCTTTTTTAATGCACAGACTACATTTTGTCTTGGCCTCAAGGATGGTAATTTTAAGAGGCATCCATGCCTCCTGCAAGTTTTTTACATTCTGGATTGCTCCTTTCAGTTTCTTTCCTCATTTTATCACAAGCTCCCCTTTTATAGTTAAATGCTACTGCAGATGGTTTTCCTTAGTTTTCACCCTCTGGTGATTATGTCAGATTGTATTACATTATGATCACGCTGCCAAGTAGATGCACCACTTTTATCTCTTCCACCAGGTACTGCATGCTATTAAGAACTAGATCTAATATGGTTCCCACTCTTGTTGGTTCCATGACCAACTACTGCATTAAAGCAGTTATTGATGGCATCTAGAACCTCCCTTTCATGTCTTAACCAATCAATACTTGGGTAATTGAAGTATCCAATTAGTATTGTATTACTCATTTTACTGGTCAGTCTAATCTCTATTAGCATATCTGTTTCTTCATCCTAGTCAAGTGGGTGGCATTTGTTAGGATTTCACCTGCTGCATAGCCTTATCCTACCTTCTTGTCTCCTGAAGTGATGCCTCCCCACCAGCAGAGGCCCTCAGTAAGCCTTACCTCTAGCCTTGTCATGCTCCTCTTCATTGCCCTTGCCACGACCAAGTCCCAGCCCTATGTGAACTTGCCCTGCCATTCTAGCCTTGTCTTCCCATGATTTTGCTTCTGGCTCCCCTTGTTCTGCCTTGTCTTGCCTTGCCTTGTGGTCTACAAGCCTTTTTTGTATTGCCTTGCCTTGTGCTCTATGTGCCTTCTGTCTTGTCTTGCCTTGAGGCGCCCGGGCCTATCTTGCCTTGTTCTCTGCCTTGAGGCCTTCTGGCCTAAGCTACCTTGTATCAGGCCTTGAGGCCTTTGGGCCTACTCCATCTATTGCCTTGTTGCTTTTGGGCTTCAGTGTTCTTTGTTCAAAGTTTCCCTTGTCTGTCTTGTTTAAGTCCTGCCCTAGTCTGCCTTGTTGGTCTTGTCCTGTCTGTTTCAGTATCCAGACTTGCTTGTAACAGAGTCTTGTCCTTGCCTTGTCTCACCCTTGTCTTATCTAGTTCCAGGTCCTGCTTAATATCCAGACTTGCCTTGTCCTGCCAGCCAAACCTGTCTGCCTTGTCCTGCCTGCCAAGTCTGCATGCTTTGTCCTGTCTGCCAAGCCTGTTTTTGTCCAAGCCTTGTCTCCAGCCTGCCTTGTCTAAGCCTTGCCTGTGTGGACTCACCAATATGATGTACTGCCACCACAGAGATGTACTGGCCCCCAGAACCCAAGGGCCCAATCTGTGGGGGAGGGGCTGGCTAGGCAGAAGACCAACCCTTGTCTTGCTCCAAGTCCTGCCTTGCAATCCTGTGCCACTCCCCAGGTGGGTTTCCAGGACTCCGAGTCCTGTAACAGCATTATATCCCTACTACTATACTCTTCCCTTTTACCCTTGGAATATCTATCCATAAAGATTCCAGAGTGCAGTTTGTTTCCTGTACAACTTTTATCTTGTTTGACTCCTTTCCATTCTAAACATATCATGCCAACCACTACCAATTTTATCTGCCCTCTCATATGTCAATATAATTTGTTCAGGGGAAAGAGAGGAGAGGCACAAAAAGGGAAAAAGAGGGACAAGGGGAGAGACTGATGGAAGCATTAAGGGAAGTGAAGGGAAAGTAGAGAAAGGCACAAGGGAGGGAGAAGAAAGAAAAGGGATGGGGAGGGAGAGGGAGAGAAATAAAGGAGGGCATGGGAACAAGAAAGACACTGTATGTCATGGCATTACCTGCTATGCAGCCTCACCATGCCCTGATCTAGTGTATTATGACACCTCCCTACCAGCAGAGGCCTCCAATGAGCTCTGCTCCAAGCTATCTGGGCCATTTTCTCACTGGCCACCTGACTCAGTCTGTGGTGCAGCCTCCTCTCCACCAGAGGTCCTCAGTGAGCTACATCTCCAGCCTTGCCAAACTCCACCTTGCTGGTAACACCATATCCAGGCTCCAGCCCCATTTAACCCTACCTTGCCAGAACCTAGATGCCACTCTTACCTTGTTCTATGAGTTGTGGCCTCCAGACCTTCCTTTATTATACTCCTTGTCTTACAATCCATCTAGGCCTTACATTGTCTTGTGGCCTTCGTGCATTTCTATATCTTGCTCCTTGCCTTGGAGCCTATCTAGGCTTTACCTTGCTTGTGGCCTTTGTGCATTTCTGTATCTTGTTCCATGCCTTGTGGCCCTTCTAAGCCTTATCTTGCCTTGTGGCCTTCAGGTCTTCCATCTCTGGATCCAGGTTTTGACACTTAAGTTGTGGAAAATCTAACAATGATACAAACTGATCCATAGAGTTTTCATTAGGTGGAGAATGCTTGCACTGGGAAACGAGGGGTTGCAAGGTTCTGGGTATCTCGGCACATGCAAAAGGTTTGCTTTTGGGACCCGAACAATCCTTACTTTGCTGTGAGATGTGTGGCAAAGCAGCACAGTCTGTTTGCACTAGGTGGCTATATTTAGCCACTTTTAAAGTAGGTGGTCCCAGGGCCATAACTAGGATAATGAAAAACAACTGGCGCTATAATAAGCTTTCAGTGTTAGCCAGCTTAGTTTAGTTGTCTGTATCTGTGCATGCATAATTGTAGCCAGCTAACTTTAAAAGGCCAACTCAATATAGGAGGGTAGCTTTAGGGGAATTTTTAACCACAGGCTAGCCGACCAGCTTGTTTTTGAAAATTTGCTGAAGTTAGCTGGCTATTTTGTTGCTGAGCAGCTTACTGAAAACCTACCCCCTTTGATTCTAAATTGTAGGGGGGAACTATTCATTTTAACAAGTTAGCATTAGAAAAGAGCATAATATGGCATTTCGAACAATTCAGAATGGGCAAAACAATTTTGACAGCAGATTTTATAAAACTTTTATATACAGGAAAAAATATATTTACCCCAAGCTAAATAATACTGGTACCCAATTTGATCAAAATGGAACTTTTTTTCTTATAGTTCTTTAAAGCTCACCCATGCACTGTTTGCACAGTGTCTCAAAATCTAAAATATTTCAGTTAAAACATTCTCTCCATTTTCTGACAGCTGGGCTAATTTCTTCCTTGTCTGGTGCTCCCATGCAGCCAGTAATGGACTGATGCCTAAAACTTTGGTTGATATACATATTAATGGTGCTATTTATCCTGCTTTGTTGGATATTTTGCGTATCATGTTCTTATTTACTAATGCTATCAATAGTAATATTGTTATTTCTATAGCACCATTCACATGCAAAACAATATACAAAACAATTTAAATGGCTCCAGTGTCCTTGCCTCAATGGACTTCAAATCGGACTTTGGCTGAAGATCACAGGTGATGGATAAAAATCTCTTTAGCTTTACCACTCGGTACCCTTTTGACCCTGCTGTGATGCCAGTTCTGCACTGTGCCCTGCTCTCCCTCCATGACAAGTCACTGTTTCTTTATATGCACCACTGGTTACACATCAGGGTTTTAATGTGGGTTTTTATTAAAGCAGTATGCCAACATTGTTAGCTGTGAAGATGGCAAATGAGATGTGACTGTATATTTCATCTGAAGGTGGGAAAATAATGAGAAATATTTAAACAGACATCAGACATTTTCCCCATCCAGGGGAATACTTGTGTTTACACACACACACATGTACACATATATTCACTCTTCCTGCTACACATATTTACACAATTGAAGCAATTAGAGCTGTCAAGGCTCAAATTATGGTTGTGTTACGTCTGGTTTTTTAGACCCATTCTCACTGATTTGCAGCTTCTCTATTGCACAGTCACAATGTTAGGGTGTTAATGGCCTTCACCGCTGCTTAAATATTTACATTCAATATAAGTACCTTATCCATTTTTTTTTTTCCTAGATAATGTTTCCACATTTTCTGTAGATGAGACCAGATCCCCAATGTGAAAAAAAAACAAAACCCCAAACAAAGGCTTTATTTGCTGCACATCCTTCAGGCACATATGCATCATTTTGGGGCACCCCCTGAAGGCAAAATGACATCTGCATCCTCCACACTATGAAAGCAAAATGCAATGCTTTAAAGCCTCTCAGAAAACCTACAGGCCAGTTAATATGATTTAAGTCTATATTTAAATTTTATGAGACTCATTTTCAAGGCTAATAACCCAGTTTACTGTGCACAATATCAAATGCAAATTTTATTACTGACTTGGTAAAATACAAGATGATATTCATTAGCATATCTCAGTACATCACCCTTTTTAGCCAAAAGGTGCACCAGGAGTAACAGTGGGAGCTTTTATATGTGCTGTAAATTATAGTTACTATCTCATTAGATAAACACATTTAAAATCAGGTTATCATTCACTTACATATCAGAAAGTTGTTTGTTCAGTCGGAGCTAGTCTCCTATTACAACATATGGTGCAGGAAATCCTTAGACCAATAAAATTTCAAGGTAAAGGGAATGGGTGTCTTGGAAAAAAACTGTTTCTACTCAATGAATGGCTCAATAGAGTCTGTAATTGCTTGGAAACAATTATGCCGCAGGCTGTTTTGTACTTAATAGTATTTACATGCTTGGTTTTATTAGCAACAAAATTTGAGTGGAACTTGTGGAAAAGAAATTAATTTTTGCACTGAAAGATGTAAACTTTGAAACGAAAGCTCAAACAGCTTGTGGAGATCAGCGGCACGGAGGGGCAGGCCCTAATTTAATCGCTTTATTTGCACAGACTTTTCGCAGTGGGTACATTTACCATCGCTAGACCAAAGGCTACAGAATTTCACACGTACCGCAACCAATGCATCTCTTAAAGGGTATCAGCATGCCTTGGACACACAGCTTCCAGTATTCCAGATGAGTGGACACCCTGCATTTATCAGGTAAGCTCCAGCTCATTTGAGATACATTGAGGGCGATGTAATAAAATCCATGTTAAAGCCTGTCACATGAAGGTGGGA
This sequence comes from Rhinatrema bivittatum, assembly GCF_901001135.1. Taxonomy (NCBI): domain Eukaryota; kingdom Metazoa; phylum Chordata; class Amphibia; order Gymnophiona; family Rhinatrematidae; genus Rhinatrema; species Rhinatrema bivittatum. The sequence continues at coordinate 560,914,227 of NC_042617.1, read as the reverse complement.
TTCAGTAAGCTAAAAATATGCAAATGGACAATGAATTTAAAATGCATTAAACGGAAAACAGCATGAGTAGAAGAGAAAGCCCATGCTAAAAAAAAAAACAACCAAAACAGAGTAAAAATACAGGAGTAATGGTCAAAGTTGCTTTAAGATGCAGTAATACTTGACAACTCACCAATTTAAGTCCCTGACAGACCGGTGTTTTTAATTGGCTGTGGGGCAGCACAGGGGAAACAGGCAATCTGCTCCACATGGAGAAGTAATGTAGTGGTTAGAGCAGCAGGCTGAAAACCAGGGAAGGCAGAGTTAAAATCCCACCTCTATTCCTTGGGCAACTCACTTCACCCTCCATTGCCTCAGGTACAATCCCAGGGCCTCATTTACTAAGTATTTTCCCCACTGGGGTGGAGGAGTAGCCTAGTGGTTAGAGCAGTGGGCTATGAACCAAGAGACCAGCATTTGACTCCCAGTGACCAAGTCACTTTACCCTCCATTGCCTCAGCTACAAACTGAGGGGGTTTGCGTTAGGCTGTGCAATAGCTGCTGTGACCATGTGGTAAGGTTTCATTGCCATTTGTGATGTCTCCTGTAAGTCCTATTTCAGGTGAATTGATGGGGGGGGGGGGGGGGAGAGGGAGAGAGAGAGAGAGAGAGAGAGAGAGAGAGAGAGAGAGAGAGAGAGAGAGAGAGACTGGCCATAATATCATGGCCCATAGGTAGGTATTTGTATCCCTATGGTAGGTCCACCTAGTAACTCGAGGTGGGGTTTAGGTATGAGTGTAGGGGGTTAGGGGCCACTTTGACATTCTACGTGACACCTACGAACAGAACAGTGGTCTCTTGTGAAGATTTGATGGCCTTTGGAGTGAGGAAACTCACCCAAAGATGAGATTTGTACAATGTTCTCTCAACCTAGCTTGATGGACTCTCTACCTGGGTAACATCAAGATGAGGATGAAGAGTGGTCAGAAATGGACCAGAACCTTATTCCCTGCCTCCCCCTATTTCTTGTCTCTGTTTTGGGCTTCTAATAGTAAGTACAAATCACCAAAGGTAGAACCCCCCCCCCCCCCCTTCCCAACCTCCGGCGACAATTGTGCTCATTAGCAAGCAGCACTATGCGTTTACCCTTTTGCGCAGCAGTGGCAACAACTGTGGTGTGGCCCCAGAGCAAGCATATGCGCCTTCCACAAGCAGTATTCCCAGCAACTTGCTCCCACTGTGCCCTGAGGTCATCTCATGGGGGAAGGAGAGGTAGTGACTAATTCAGCTACCAGCAGACTTGAACCAGGGACTGTTTTGGAGAATGTACCAGCATCTAACCCACTGGACCAAATCTTTCAGCATGGAGAGCACATCAGATCATGGAGTCTGATGATCAATGTTGCGTGGGGGTATTGCACCCCATGCAGAAAGGGCAGAGCGTGTCACCTGCATTTTTGCAGGTTACATTATGTGTGTGTGTCACCCACCCATGCCATGATGGTGCACAGGGGGGCCCATGTGACACCCAGGGATCCATGGAAAAGAACCACAAGGCGAATGCCAGATCCATGCAGGTGGAGGGAGGGCCACCAAGATATAGGCTTCTAACAACTGGAGACCTGCAAACCACCTTTGGGTGGGACGGAGAGGCACAGAGGTCCTGCACCAAGGTGGATGGCCAGAGGATAGGGCCATGCTCTTGTTCATATGCTAGGCAATATTATGCACCCAGATGCTGCACGCCTCCAAGCTGTCACTCACACATGGAGAACAGCCAAAGCCATGTATGCCTCTTGCATCAGGGCCGGTGTGTCCCATTGTGCGAACTAGGTGGTCGCCTAGGGCACCAATCATTAGGGGGGGGGGGGCGCCGAAGAGCTGCCATGTGGGGTCACGAGCGGAGCCTATCCCGTTCACGGCAGAAGAAGATAGAGACTTGGCAGGCTGGAAGCGGCGCCCATCCTGCTGAGGCCCAGAGAAGCACACACTCGGCAGACCATGAGCGGCATCTCAGGTAGGAGTCGGGTCCAAGACTGGAGGGGGAGCGGGCGCAAGGCCCTGTCTAGCATGGAGCATTAAAAGGGGGAGCATAGCAAACTAAACCCCTGCCCTCCCAGCCCCAGACTCATTAAAGGGCCTGCCTGTCTCCAAAACCCCGATGCAATTCACATTGTATGCAGGAATCCTTGAGTCCTCCCTGTGTCTCCTGATGTCCATCCTCAAACAATGGCTGTCAGCTCATAGTTGCTGCTCATCTCTGCTCCAGAGCGGGATTAAGGCAGTGGCAAATTAGGAATGTGCTTAGGGCCCAAACATTCAGCGGTTCCCCAGCTGATATGCTCAGCAGATTTTTGCCCTGTTAAGTCAGGGCCTCCTGCAGAAGTCCTTCTGTCTATCCTCCCTATCCCCGGTGCATTGTCCGCCTGCTGGCAGAAGGCATCAGAAAGCAATGCTTTTTACCTGCTGTCTCTCTCCTCCTCCTCTGCATTCAGAACCATGCAGAGCCCCGAAATCTCGCGAGGCCCTTCAGCCTCTCCCAGTTCCAACTGCAGGGGAAGGCTGGAAAAGTAGTCGGCAGCAGTGGATGAGAAGTGCTGCTTCCCCACTCTTGCCTGGGAAGGATGTAGGAATGAGAGGGATGATGGGGATTATGCTGTGATGGTTGGAGGGATAAGGGAGGTGATGTGATTATGTCAGGGTGGGTGGTAGTTTGAGAGGAAGAATGGCGGTGATTATGCCAGGGAGGATGGGAGGATGAAGGAAATGATGTGATTATACTACCATTATGTAATTAGCAGTACAGGCTAACATACTGGAGTCAACATGTTTGAGAGGGTTTAAAAATGTATTTATATCACAGTGGGATTGGTGTGTGTGGGGGGGGGGGGGGGGAGAGGGGATGTGCTTGTTTGCCTAGAGTCCACCAAAGTGCTGAGGTGTGCCCCCTTGTTGCCAGGCCAAAATTTCATTACCTCTGCTCTACTATGCCTGTGGCTGGACAGATGCCCCTGGGCCCACAAAGCATGAAAGGGGGGGCCCCCTGGACAGAATCGGGGGACAGTGGATGCCCCGCAGCTGCTCTGCCGTCTCCCCTGCTCCCTCCGGCTGCCCACCACTACGTCAGAAGCCCGAACTCACTGCTCTCTTTCTCCTCCAAGGCTGTCAGAACAGGGCAGCTACGATAGCGGGCACTGCCCGTGGCTGTCAGCCGTGCGAATTCCCTTGGGCTGCGTTGGGCTGACGATGTAGGAGCATGCCAGGTAAGCCAACTTGACTAGTTCTTATTTCCTTGGGTTTGCAGATGTTGCCAATTCAGGAGTGACAGTTTGTGTTTAAGTTTGGTCTAAAGTTGTTTGTGTGTCTTAGATAAATAAGAATACTACAAAAAGTTTCGGGTTTGGAAGGGCAGAGAAAAAAATGGGTTCTACCTGGAGTTCCTTACTTTTCTTGTAGACATTGATTGGGCAGAGGCTGATTTCTTGCAGCTTTGCCCAATTAGATAAAGTTGTGTCTGTTCTCAGCTAAATCCCTCCTATTAACCCACCTTTTCAGATTTTAAATCATCTCCCTGATTGATTGATTTATTAGTGACTATTTGTATACTGCCACTCCACAAGATTGCAGTGGTTCACAGAATAAAAAACCTACATAATGACTGAAAACAAACATATGCGCAATACATATATCAAACATACAGACAAAAAGATTGGAATCCCCATTTAGAGATGCCGTTACCGGTGTAGGCTTCACTAGTCAGATGGATGTTAGCCTATTTCAAACACTGTTTTGAAAAGCCAAGTTTTAAGGCTTTTTTTTTTTTTTAAAGGCCTTAACATCAGATATTACTCTCATGTTCTCTGGCATTGAATTCCATAGTCTTGGATCTGCGGCACCTATAGCTCTGTCCCTGACCTTGCTGAGGTGGGCACGATGTAACAAGGGAACCTGCAGGAGACGTTTGTTGGATGATCTAAGAGCTCTTTGTGGAGCGTACATGTGTAGGGATGCTTCGAGCCAAACTGTGTCCTGATTGGTAAGAAAGGCTATGAATTAGTGTTAATACTTTGTAGTAGAAGCCAATGCAATGTTGACCAGGTTGGGGTAATATGCTCGTATTTCTTTGACCAGTTAGGACCTGTAACAGCTGCAAAGATCTTAAGGTACTGCTTGGTAGGCAGTCCCAGGAACAAGGAATTGTCTATCTCAACTAGATTGTAAGCTGCTTGGAGCACAGAGTGTCTCTTATGTGTAACTGTAGTGTGCTGCATACATCTTTTAGTGCTATATAAATAACCAGTAGTAGTAATAGTAGTAGCAGCACTGATATGCTGGGATTGACATGATTGGATCCCAGCTGCATCAGACAGACAGACAGTGCAATGATGTCACCAAGATGGCCACTGCAAACAAGCTGACAGCATGGGCTGAGCTGGAGAGAAAGGATGGCCAGAGAAGCCACTCGTGAAGCGCACCTGTGGCACAGCCACAGCGAGTCTCGAAGGTGGGGGGCAAAGTATCACCTTGGAGGCTTACAACACTAGCAAGATCAAGCAGCACAGCAAAGGTGAAGGAGGTGAGAGGCAGAGGTGCAAGGTTAATTGACAGTGCATAGCACAAAAAATGACTGTGGGCCATGCTGATGTTTAAATGAGCCTCTGCAGAGCCCACCCAGCGCGTACTCCCTGACCCTGGGAGCCTCATCGGGATTTAATTTCTCCCTGACCCTGGGAGCCTCATCGGGATTTAATACTCCCTGACCCTGGGAGCCTCATCGGGATTTAATTTCTGTCGAGGCTCGGAAGACAGCCTGGGTCAAGGGAGGGAAGTTTTGCTGGGAAAAGAAGGAGGGGGAGCAGGGCCGGCGCATCCCATTAGGGGGCAGCAAAGAGCAGCCATTTGGGGGCCACGAGCAGCACCCATCCTGCTTACGGCCGAGAGAAGCAGAGACTCAGTGGGCCGCAATCAGTGCCCATCCTGCTTACGGCCGAGAGAAGCAGAGACTCGGCGGGCCATGAGAGGCACCTCTGTTTCGGGCCGATACAGTAAAAAACGCGGGAGAGCCTTGGCGCGCGCACTCTCTCGGCGCGCGCACAGGCCACTCTTCTGTGCGCGCGATTCAGTAAATAAATTTATTTAAATTAGGCCCGGCGGTAAAAAGAGGCGCCAGGGACACTAGCGCGTCCCTGGCGCCTCTTTTCGGACAGGAGCGGCGGCTGTCAGCGGGTTTGACAACCGACGCTCAATTTTGCCAGTGTCAGTTCTCGAGCCCGCTGACAGCCATGGGTTCGGAAATCGGATGCTGGCAAAATTGAACGTCCGGTTTTCAACCTGCAAGCCACGGGCCTATTTCAAAAAAATTTTTTTTTTTAACTTTTTTAAACTTTCAGGACCTCCAACTTAATATCGCCATGATATTAAGTCGGAGGGTGCACAGAAAAGCAGTTTTTACTGCTTTTCTGTGCACTTTCCCAGTGCCCGGAGAAATTAGCGCCTACCTTTGGGTAGGCGCTAATTTCTGAAAGTAAAATGTGCGGCTTGGCTGCACATTTTACTTACTGAATCGCATGGGAATACCTAATAGGGCCATCAACATGCATTTGCATGTTGCGGGTGCTATTAGGTTCGGGGGGGGGGGGGTGGTTGGACGCGCATTTTGGACACGCTATTATCCCTTTCTGAATAAGGGGTAAAGCTTAAGCTAGCACATCAAAAACGCGCATCCAAATGCCGGCTAACAGTGCGCTCCATCAGAGTGCACTGTACTGTATCGGCCCGTTTGTGTGTGTGTGTGTGTGTGTGTGTGAGTGTGTGAGTGAGAGGGATTGTGTGCGTATGAGAGAGCCAAGGTATTAGTGAGAGAGAGGGAGGGAGGGAGCCTGTGTAAGGGTGCGTGTGTGAATGAGACAAGGAATCCAAGTGTGTGTAAAAGAGGGGGCCTGTCTGAGTGAATGAGGTCGGGGCCAGAGCCAGGGCCTGGGTCGGAGGGGAGGGGGGCGCAAAGCAGAAAATTTACCTAGGGCGATTAGTACCCTTTCACCGGCCCTGAGGGGGAAGAGGGAGACGTGCCAGAAGTGCATCCCAGTTCACCCAGACCTCCCACCCACAGACTGCAGGAAAAAGACAAGTCCGATTTCAATCTTGCAAGTCCATTAGCAGGTGTAAAAAAACCGGTCAGGTTCAGTAATGTATGCGTATATATCTCATTCAAAATAGAGCACGTACTTTTGAACCCCACCCAGGAACGCCCCTGGACCCTCCCTCCCCCTCCCTGTAAAACGTATCTGCCATGCTGCAGGTGTGCGTGCACCTTCGAGGTATATATAACATAGCATATGGGTCCTTACATGTGCTATTCTCGTGTGCATATGCTATTTTTACACGCAAAGCCCCATTTGACAATTCACTCCTCAATGTTTATTTCGGTTCGGGAAACAAACCAAAATAAATATTAAATGAAGCGAAAAATGAAAATAAACCCCCGAAACGAAAAAAATGAATCAAAATGAAATTGTTTGGCCTGCATATCCCTAGTAGCTAATGTCTGGAATAATCACCTGGGGCCTCGTAAAAGCCTCCCTGCCCCATATTTAAAAAGTAGTAGTCTGTGGGCAACTCCCCCCTGGACTCCCCACGTAACCCAGAAATCCCACCGGGTGCATAAACTAAAAAAGTTACCCAGGTTTAAGCCGCACCCTGGGGTCCCACCCATAGGCTTCAAGTCCCTCCCCAAATAGGCAGAAAAAGTGTCCCTCCTTTCAGAAATAGCACCCTCCCCCGGCTTACCCCAAAACCATGCTCTAGAGGGGGCCAGGAGCAATCCGCAGTCGGCAGCTCTCTGGTAAAATGGCGCCAGCTGACCTGTGCATGCCCTCGCTTCTCATGTACTCAGGTACCGCAGTTTAGTAAATCCCGAGGTAAATAGCCCACAGTAAAGTTTCACAACAGTGCGCTATTTTACCGCAGATCGGTAAACGGACCCCCCTAGGCAGCTAAGAAGCAATAGCTGAACAGAAACCCCTGCAATATCTGCAAATATAGCAAATGAAGCTTAATTACAAGCTGTATAAATCAGGTAAGTGGTTTGACTGAAAAACAGGCCGCATTCTGCAGCTGAGGGCAGGAAATCGGCTTCCTTTGCATCAGATTTCGCATTTACGTGTCTACTTCGTACAGCTAAGAGTTCCTTTTAGCTTTATTGACCGTACATACTTTCAGTAATAATTTGCTGCCGGATTCGCTAAGGCTTTTCTCCCATTCTCTGTCTACGGGAGAAAATACTTTGATGAATCAGGCCCTTGAGGTGAGGGAGAAGGAGACGGGCAATTATTTGGATTGAAGCGCTATCTATTTACATTTATATTTATTAAATTTGTAGACCGCCTAACCTCCCCCCCCCAAAAAAGTCTAGGCGGTTAACAAATAAAACACGCATATGATAAAGTGTTCAATTTCTATCTCCGTTTTTAATATCCTAAGGGGGGAGGGGGATTTTACTCTGATACTTTTAAGAATCAGTTCATGATAAAGAGGAAACCAGCCGGTGAAAGCAGGCAAAGGGCTGGCCCTAAAGTTTACCTCGAGAAAGGGAGAAGCTTTCCACGGCACTTGAGAGTCTGCGTAGGGCCACGCGTGCAGGGCTTCCGCGGCAGGGAATGTTTCTGTAGCAGGGGGGGAGGGGAGCGAGAGCCCCAGCCTATGAATGCATACTTATCACCAAAAAAAAAAAAAATCAAAACCTTTCCTCTCCCCCCCACCCACCAAAAAAACATTGTTTAAGGTGACTAATTAAGGCTACCCCCTCGCAGAAAAGCTGTTGCTAGGTACACAAAACTGTTTAAAACATGCTCATCATTAACGTGTCCCCTGACAGAAGGATGAGGCAACAGACTTTCTGACAGAAGGGAGAAGAAGAGAGGCATATGGCCCCCAGTTCTGTCCCCCTGCTGACAGGCTGCCTAGCTGCAGGTTTCCCCCTTTCACTTTGCTCCTTGCAGGCAGCAGATTGCAATGTCCCAGCTTTCCCATCTGCATCCTGGGCTCGTGGCCCCCCCCCCCCCCCCCCCCAACAATGTGGCAGCCATGTCGCTTTCATCAGAGAACTGGAAACCAGGGGGAGGGGGAAGGTTGGGGGGGGGGGGGGGAAGAAGAGGGTGGCAACCAAGATGGGGGAGGAGGGAGAGATTAACAACCAATAATCACAATGCAATCCGTAATGCATTGTCTCCACAAGATTACATGGTATATTTCCACTGGGGATTAGCCCATCCATCACCACCATTTATTGGCCCTTTTTTTTTTTTTTTTTTTTTTTTTTAGTTGTATAAAGCCCAAACACTGTCGTAAAATTCTAAACTGCTTAATTGCTGTGCTGTAAAAATTTGCATATCAGAGATATGCCATTCCACCCTTAAATGGAAGGAGTCGTTTGTTACAAGGTCCCAACAATCATCCTAGTGCAACCCCTTCAAAGAAAGGTCAGCTTCGGGCCTTCTGCAAACACTCAACTGAATTCTAAGCAGCAGTAATGATGAATAATGTGCCCTGGGTTACCCTGGCCAATTTCTGATTTCCTGTGATGCAAAATCTTCGGGGGCCCCAGGACAGACCGTGGAGAACATTGTGCAGCATTACTGTATGTCAGCAGCTGTAAACTCGTTAGCATGCCTATGGAACTTGTGGATTTTTATGTGAATTTTTACAGTTACGGCTTCCACCGTCATTTTAGTTTTCAGATTTGATTCAGAAGATCAGCTCATTTTCACGGGGACAGTTTCAGAAGCATTTCACCTGCGTCAACCGGCCCACTTCCCCCAACCGCCCTCCCTCGCTGCACACAGACGACGTTGGCCAGTGTCTTCCCGGGCCTTTCCAGAAAAAAATACAAAAATCTACCTGCGGAAATAGCAGGAGCAAGCACACAGCAGGTTTAACATAGAAGTTCGCACGTGTACTTTTTTTACTTTAAGAATTGGTACAAAGCCCGCGAGTTTTGTTATATTTACTCGGTTAATCTGTTATACTGTATCATGTCACCCAAAGGCCTGAATCTGAGACATTTTGAATCGAATATCGGTATAGAAAAATAAATATATATATAAATAAATAAATAAACAGAGAGTATGCACAATCAAATCAGCACACCTCGGTCAAGTCAGAGAGAGAGATCACTGTCAATTGCACGATCAAAACTGTGGAATACGCTTCCAACTCAATTAAGGATGCAGCAGGAAAAAAAAACAAATTTAAAACAGAACTTAAAACATGGCTGTTCAATGCCGCTTATACCGAAAATGAGAAATAGACATGCATTCCAGTTTAATATTTACAGCTGGTCTTATTTTAACCTCTAAAAATGCTGGAAGCGTTATATTCATGCTTTTAGTTTTTTAATGGTTTAATACTTATTGTTTTATATTTTATATCTTTTAACAGCTAATATGCTTTTGTAATTTCCTTCTTTTAATTTTTAGCTGTTTTATTCTTTTATAACTGATTGTAATTTCCTTACTTTATATATTTATTGAAATGTTAACCGCTGTGAAGGCTTTGCTGAGACAACGGTATATAAATGACAATAAACCTTAAACCTTAACCCTTGAACTGTATCCCAATGAGAGAAAAAAAGTCCTCTCTGATTAGTGCCTTAACTTCCCTCAAGAAATTCAGCATTTCGCATAGCTCAGCGTGCTACAGCCAGTGTCTGCAAGTATAGGATACTTACTGCACTCCACAATTAACTGTGACTCTCAGATAGTTCAAACGACAGGAGTGCTTGAGATGGAAGACATTACATTTTAACATCAAAAAGCACTTCAGACAAGAAGGTAGAGAATCGGAACAAAAAAAAGGTAAAAGTTCTGATGAGATTGAGAGGCATAAATATGTAATAGGGTTCAGACTGAAAGGCCATTCCTGAAAATTGTTGGGTTTTTTTCCCTTTTTTTGGTTGTCAGTTTCACTTTTCTTTCAGGATTGGGAGTGTGGTTCTATCAGATTATTTCCTGGATGTGAGTTCACAGGCAGAGCATAGTTATTTCACTGACCCCCTCTTGCCCTTATCCCCCGTGTTTCACCCCAGAGATTGCATGTCTCACATTACACTCATTGCACCCATGAAAAGAAGGTAAGGAGACATGGGATCTCTCAGCGGTGAATGCTGCATCACACCTTTCACAACTGTTTGATGAAACTGATCTTCCAAGAAGAAAAGAAAAGTCAAAACATCTCAAGAAATATTAAACCTGTGCATATTTACCCCAAAAGAATTTTGTCTTTTCTCCTAACTCCTACACCTCCTTTTATAGCGAAACAGTTATTTATATATTATATATAATAAAAATAATAGATAAAAATAATTTGGGGGTTCCTGCAATTGTGATATTATATATATAGATATAATAGAACCTACATTTTTTCAGGAAAGTCCTGAAAACTTATTTGTGCCAAAAAGCATATTCCGTGTGTCTGAGTACTACCATCCTAAAGACATGGGTACCCTGTAATGCCTTTTTTTTTTTGTGTAAGTCTGATATTGTAACTGATTCGACATTGTATTTTATTTGTTTTTACCCAGCTTATTATGTATGTCTTTTTTTTTTGTACCCCGCCCTGAACGTAGGAAGGGCAGCTAACAAATATTTTAAAATAAATAAATAAATACGTGCAACATTTAAAACATTCAGATTCGAATGTGCCATATGCAGCAAATGTTCTTTCTTAAGGTAGGGCACATCATGTGGAAAAGTCCCAATTTCTCTTTGGGTTTTTTTTTATATATATGTGAAAATGTTTTAGTGAAAAAATAATGAATATCAAAACCTTCAATATTCCAAAAACATCTTCATTGAAGAATTTAAACGTCACAATCACAGCCAACAGCAAAGAATATAAAAGAAGTTGTATTTAACTGTCCATTTGAAAAAGGATTAGCTTCTTTCCTTCTCAAAGAACTTCCATTGCATCTACCTTGAAAGCAACTGATCAGCCAGAGTAGGGGATTCCCATCTCAGAACTCTGAGCCTGCTTAACCTTTTGCACCAATATAATAAAACATGCACTAAAATCGGAGATGAATTTTAGCGCAGGTTTTCCTTTACACATGGTGAGTGACCTGTTCTGATTAGAGAGTCGTCCAGATACGGGATAGAACTTGAATCCCCTGGCGATAGAGAACTGTAGCTACCACTGTAAGGCATTAAATAAAGACTCTCGGAGTTACCCATATCGCAAGGGGGAGCCCTCTACTGGTAGTGCGAAGAATTCACTTTGAAGTGAAGGTAGTGCCAGTAGGAAGGATGGATGGGTACATGAGCATATACATCCTTCAGCTTGAGAGTGCATACCCATTCCTGGTTTTGGATGTAAGAGAGAAGCATACTAAGGGAATTCATTTTGAATTCTCATCAAAGCAGACACTTGTTCAAGGGCCTCAGTTCCAGAATGGGCCTCAATCCTCCTGATTTCTTGGGGATTAGGAAATATGGAGAGTAGAAAACTCATCCATACTGGGACTCGGAGATTAATTCAATTGTATGCTGAGGAGGAAGTGATTGCACTTTTCAGCGAAACTGCACCAAGTGAGACAGATTTGGATCAAGATTCAAGCAGTGCCAGAGGGGATGGTAGCCGGGGAAAACATGAATGGTATCCAAATTCCATGATCCAGAGGACCTAGAAGTCCTTGGTTATCTGATGCCATGCCACGAAGAAGATTTGGTTCCTCTTCCCAGGGGCAGTTCTATAATGAGGCAGGGTGAGGCGGCCGCTTCAGGCGGCAGGAATTTTGAGGCCTGAAACCTTCCTGCCACCGCTGCCTCACCCTGACTTTATTATGCTTCCTCTTAAATTTGAAAGTGGAGGGGGCAGATTGCCCTATTAGGGGATTGAGCATTCCCCGGCCGAAGAGAAGAAGAGGGATTGCTGGCACTGCGGCCCAAAGAGAAACCCCGCGGTGCTGTGGCAGAGCCATCCTGTCACAGCTGGAAGATAGCCATGCAGGGCCGGAAGAGAGGCCTGCAAGGCCGAGGCAGAGTGCCACGGCTAGAAGAAAGCTGTGCGGGACCCACGAGATGCTGCCAGAGCCCAAGCCGGCAGCGGCTGAACAAATGGTAGTGCGGGGCCGCTGATGGAACCCAAGCTGGCGGCGGCTGAAGAAATGCAGTGCGAGGCCGCGAGCCGCCGCCAGAGCCCAAGCCAGTATGTGTTGTGTATGAGAGGGTGCTGTGCGTGTGTATATATGAGTAGAGTATTTGTGTGTGTGTGTGTATATTTATGTATGTATGTGTGCATGTGTGTATGAGAGTGTGTGTGTGTGTGTGTGTGTATGAGAGTGTGTGTGCGTGTATGTGTATATATGAGAGGAGTTTTGTGTGTTTATATGTATATGTGTGTGTCTATAAAGGAGAGTGCCTGAGCACACGTGTACGCATGTGTGAGAGCACCTGTATATATGTGTGTGAGAGAGGTTAAAGTTTGTGCACCCTCCTCCAATCTACAACAATCTCAGGAAGACTGGAAATCTAAAGTTCCCAAGTATGGAGAGTGGGAGATTTTTTTTTTTATCCTTGTTAATTTTAATTATTGGATGTGATGTATCTGCTGTTTTGAAATATTTTTTTAGTGTTTGGGGATATTTTAAACATTTTTATACGTGTTTTTAATTGGCTGAATTTATCAGCAAATTTGACATTCTTTTTATTGATATGTTTAATGTTTTATATTTCTTGATTGTGTTTGCATTGTTTACAGAGTTTGGCTTCTTGTGATTTCCAGTTCAGTTTTTGTCTGCACGTTTCAATTTATATTTTATGGTCTCTTTATTCTGTATTTGGTGAGAGTCTGTCTGTGTTCTGCTTGTGTGACTGAGGCTTTAGGTATTCTGCTAGCATGTAGTTTCTGTGTAGGGATTTACAACAACCTGACTTTAATCTGATTTCCTAATAGGAGATGTATTGGTGTTTAGGGCCTGATGTAATATTTGCAGTATGGCTTTTTCCATAGGTTGAGTGTTGGCAGTTATGATATGGAAGGCTTAATACATTGGAATTGTAGTTCAGTTTATTCCTGGCTTTCTGTGGGCCAAGTCCATGCCCAATGCACTTTACCATAGGCCTAATACTATATGGGATCCAGTAAAACGCCTTGATTACTATGAGAGAGGAAGTCGGTTGGACCATTAGATGACCGAGGGGGTTAAAGGGGCTCTTAGGGAAGATAAGGCCATTGCAGAAAGACTAAATGAATTCTTTGCTTCCGTATTTATTAATGAGGATGTTGGGGAGATACCAGTTCTGGAGATGGTTTTCAAGGGTGATGAGTCAGATGAACTGAACCAAATCACTGTGAACCTGGAAGATGTCGTAGGCCAGATTGACAAACTAAAGATTAGCAAATCACCTAGACCGGATGGTATGCATCCTAGGGTACTGAAGGAGCTAAAAATTGAAATTTCTGATCTATTAGTTAAAATTTGTAACCTATCATCATCCATTATACCTGAAGACTAGAGGGTGGCCAATGTAACCCCAATATTTAAAAAGGGCTCCAGGGGCGATCTGGGTAACTATAGACCAGTGATGGCGAAACCAAACGACGGTATATAAAACTCAATAAATAAATAAATGTTGTTGTAAGTAAAATTTTTACTTCAGAAATTATACTTTGAATATCTATTTTCCATATGCAATCTGCCTTTTTAGGTAGGGGAAGTTAATACATTTTAAAAAGGAAAAGAAGCATAAGTTTTACTTATGTGTGGAGGGGAACGGAGGGGGAATGAAAAGCTGTAAGGTTTGTCTAGGGCATCTAATACCCTTGTATCAGCCCTAAGAGAGAGTGTGTCACACACACAGACTCCCACCATTCACAAACCTCTCACACCCCCTGGGGCAGATTCTGGAGAAGGGAAGGAGGCAAGCAATAAGGAGTGGAGGAATCCTATTTTTAGACCCAGGCTGCCCTGCCCCATTAAACATTTCTCCAGCGCCCTCTAGTGTTGGGATCCTGCCTGTGGGCCTAGCTGCAGGCAGTCCCTTACTTTTGCGGCAGGCTGCCTCTGACGCCATTCTTCGCACGGCCCAGAGGCCGCTGCTGTTGCCGGTGCCTCCGTGGTCCAGCGCCGCCACCTGGACTGCTGCTGCTCCTTCTTCTTTGCGGCTCCTAGCCACCACCAGGATTTCCTTGTCGCTGTATGAAGCCACCGCTGCCGTTGCCTATTGCCTCCATGGCAAGGGTGCCTCCACCGCTGCCTGCTTCCTCTTCTCACACAGCAGGACAATGGCACAGGCTCCTGCTCTCCTGGCTCTCCCTAGGCGTGGTTGCGCGCCTCTTCAGTTCTTTTAAAGGGCCAGCGGCAGGAAAAGCCCCGCGGCCCTCACTGATGATGTCATCCATTCTAGCCTGATCCAGCCCTATAAAAGGGCTCTGCTTCAGTTCTTCAGGGCCTTCAGATCCGGTCTTCACAGCGTCTGTGGTCTTCCTTCCGGTCCCAGGTCCTCCATAGTCTTCCTTGTCTTGTGGATCTTCGTTCCATGTTCTTCATGTTCCTGGTCTCCTTCGTCTTGATGTTCCTGGTCTCGTCCCTCTTCGGAGCTCCTTTGTCGCTTGTTCCTTGTTCCTGTTGTTCCAGATGTCCTGATGTCCAGTGGTCCTGATGTTCCGTGTCCAGATGTCCTGATGTCCAATGTTCCAGCCTTGAATCCGTCTTCCTCGTCTCCATCTCTTCATCCAGATCCCAGGTTCCTTGTCTGTTCACCTTTCCTGGCGTACCACCATCGTGGTCCGTGACCAGCCCATGGGGGGCTGTATAGGGCACTTCGTGGCACAAGGCCTACCTCTCATCTGCAGCACAAGCCTCCAGAAGGCTCCTGTTTTTAATGCCAAGGTCCTGAGTCTTGAATTCTGAGTCTTGAATCCTGAATCTTGAATCCTGTCCTGGTCTTCGAAGTACTTTGTGCCTGCTTCTGTCCATGTCTAAGACTCTGCCAGAACCTGCTCCACTTAAGCGTGGTCTGCAACCAGCCATGGGTGGCTGTGTAGGCCGCGCCTCGGTGCAGGCTTCTCCTGAATCTTCATCATGTCCTGGCTTCAAGTTCCACTGCTTCATCTGGAGTCTTCTTCGCTTTCGACGTGGTCCGTGACCAGCCATGGGCGGCTGTGTAGGGTGCGCTGCAATGCAGCACTCACCCAGTACTTTCTCCAAGTATCCTGAAACCTTGTCTGAGTCTTCTGAGTAACCTGAAACCTAGTCTGAGTCTTCTGAGTATCCTGAGTCTTCGTCTGAAGCTTCTAGTTCCTGTCTCATCTTGTTCCTGCCCTCAGCCTCCGTCTGGCCTCACATACTCGTCATTCCCAAGCGGTAGGTCCGAAAGGGCTATCGAGTGGCCGAAGGGCTACTCCCGAGACCAGCATTGCGCTGCTGGGTCTCATTGGTGCGTGTAGGTCCAGTGGAGGGCTGAGCCTGCCTTGTTCCTGCTCCAGACGTTCCTGGCCTTGTCTTCAGTCCAGCCCTGCTCCTACTCTGCCCGTGCTTGTACTTGCTCACCTCTCGCAGTGTGTCCTGGGGCTCCTCCCTGAAACATGTCGTGATCCAAGGGCTCACAATCTCCCTTGAGAAGTGACTGCACCTCCGCGCTCGCAACACCTAGTGCGGACGCCGAAGACTGAAAACAAAAAAACAACTGGTCCAAAAACTGAGTGGTTAGAGCAGTGGGCTGCAAACAAGGGAAGCCAGGGTTCAAATCCTATTGCCATTCCTTGTGACCTTGGGCAAGTCACTTCACTCTCCATTGCCTTTCCCCTGCCCTGGCCCTTGGTGATTTCACCTGTACTGGGCCATGGTGGGGGGGGGGGAGGTGCCATTTCATCCTTCACCTCAGGCAACAGATTGCCTTGAGCCGCCCCTGCCTGTTCCCCTCTGCAACAGAGTTCAGAGGGATGAAAAACTGGGCTTAGGCATATGCCAGGGCTGTTGGGTAGCCTTAGGCTGATGGTGCTGAAGCTGCCGGGGTGTGGCTGGAGGTGGTTGTCAGCGTTGGTTCGGAAGAAGCGGTAGATGGTACTGCTGAAAAGACCAGAATCGACTACTACGAAAATATGACTTTGGTAAGCGTAGAAGATGTTTAGGGATCCACAATAGGCTTGGACCACTATATTCCATTTCTTAAATTGTCACAGAAATCAGATATGCCTGGTGACTTCAAGGGAACATCATCATGGATGCTATTCACTCTGAGGCATGCCAAATGACAAGCTACAAGCGAAGCTGATGTGTGAAAAAGAGTTGAAAAGTTCATAGACAGAACGGAGAAGGTAACGAAAGTACTCTTCCGCCTTCAAAAGCAATTATGAGCAATTGAAAACGTCGGTTCAGTGTGCTGCGGCAGTCAAAAAAGCAAACAGAATGTTGGGAATTATTAGAAAAGGAATGATGAATAAAACGGAAAATGTCATAATGCCTCTGTATCGCTCCATGGTGAGACCGCACCTTGAATACTGTGTACAATTCTGGTCGCCACATCTCAAAAAAGATATAATTGCGATGGAGAAGGTACAGAGAAAGGCTACCAAAATGATAAGGGGAATGGAACAACTCCCCTATGAGGAAAGACTAAAGAGGTTAGGACTTTTCAGCTTGGAGAAGAGACGACTGAGGGGGGATATGATAGAGGTGTTTAAAATCATGAGAGGTCTAGAACGGGTAGATGTGAATCGGTTATTTACTCTTTCGGATAGTAGAAGGACTAGGGGACACTCCATGAAGTTAGCATGGGGCACATTTAAAACTAATCGGAGAAAGTTCTTTTTTACTCAACGCACAATTAAACTCTGGAATTTGTTGCCAGAGAATGTGGTTCGTGCAGTTAGTATAGCTGTGTTTAAAAAAGGATTGGATAAGTTCTTGGAGGAGAAGTCCATTACCTGCTATTAAGTTCACTTAGAGAATAGCCACTGCCATTAGCAATGGTTACATGGAATAGACTTAGTTTTTGGGTACTTGCCAGGTTCTTATGGCCTGGATTGGCCACTGTTGGAAACAGGATGCTGGGCTTGATGGACCCTTGGTCTGACCCAGTATGGCATTTTCTTATGTTCTTATGTTCTTAAGACCCTCCTTCCGCAGACTGCAGAAAAATCTTAAGGTTCTGAATACAGTTGCAAGGATATTGCACCATATGAAACTGATGTATAGAGATACTGGCAGGAAGCATGGAGCCTTGTCAGTCTTCCTTATCAAGAATGTTCAGCAGCCTTATTCAGGGCAGACCCAACAACTACTGATGTGGCAGCTGGATGACTCGAATCCCCGGAGAGTTTGCATTTCAGATTCAGCTTTGTAGCTGCAGGAATGCCAGAGATGGTTGTTTCCACATTCTCATCTGCAAACAGTTCAGTATATTGTAGATTGGGAGAGCCACTGGCTCTGACAAGGCATCCAATATATGGAGGGACCTGAGGTTTTCTATGTAGGGCATCTTTGATGCTAACAGGAGTTACACATATAAATGTAGCATACTATCTTTAACATCTATTTATCCCTGTTAAGTGCAGTTAGTATGGGTAAAAAGTAGGAACAGTTCAATAGCACTATCTTATAACAATCCTTAGAAAACCACTTAATGCAAATAAAGTATATGTACACATATAGAATCCAGTTCTAAACATTTAAAAACTTTAAAAAATCAGGCCCTAAGCCTTGTCCCCACCTGTTCTACAAACGTTGAATGAGACAGGTGCTCTGGTGCAATGTCAAGTGTATCCGGAAATGGGTTAGGAGGTGTATTTATAGAACCCTCTCCTGAAAGTGAGAGTTACTAACCTGGGACTCTAATGATGATTAAGGTGAAGAGTGGGGGAGGGGGGTTTTCTTCCAGTTGCTTTAGAGGAAAAAAAAAAACCCTGGTTAACCACCTCTGAACAGCTTGACTCTGCTGCCATTGAGTTTGAATATCAAGAAACCCATATCAAGCGTTCTGATGATGAAGTGGGACTCCGGTCTGCGGAATTGCTGCCACAGAGCTGAACAGAGGCAGTTGGATTGATCTTTCTACGTAAATGATGAGACAAAGAAATTTCACACCAGACCTGCAAGCTGGTCAATTGAATTATGTGCCCCCTGAACTGGAATAGATGGTGGAACATTCTCTCCGAGAACAAGGATATGTTTCTGCGTCAACCTCAATAGGAGAGTTCTCTTTTTTTTTAATGCAAAAGACAGTAGGAAGCATACTGGAGCTAGAGTCTCTAATTAGAAGCCGTCCACTATCCTTATAGAATGAATGAGGGTGGTAGTAATGGGAAGGTGTAAAGATGAGACCTTTAGCAGCTGACCTAGAGTGGCCTGCACACAGCTGCTCCCAGTGCCTCAATGCATCCTGGCATTGAGTATCTTGATGTAAGCATTGAGTGCCTCGATGCTTCCTTTGCATCAAGTGCATCATTGTACTGGAGCACCATGCATCAAGCTCATCCACCAGTGCAGCTTGCATCGAGTGTGTCCTTCCATGCGCCATGTGCATTCCTTGGTGTACGCTGTGTTCAGCGCATCCATCGGCACGTCCTGTGTCAAGTGCGCTGTGGTACCTTGATTCGATAGTGCCGATGCTGGCTTACATTTCTTCAATGCAGAATCTGGCTTGAAGCAGGACGATCATAACACTTGACCCCATGGCTTTGATTTAGGCCGATGGGAAGCTCCTGCTCAACTCAATTCGCAATAAGGCAGTCAATGCTGCACTGCGGGAGGAGGATCTACTGTCGCTTCTGAGAGACATATGCAGTTCCTCTATGTGTGGCGCCCTGGAGTGTTGAGAATATGGAAATGTCCACAGGCATATCTGGGGCAAAGCAGAGATGATATGTCATGAAGGACTTCATCTTACCATGGATTCAGGTCTGTGGCTATTCTGAGGAGGCACAAGTCCTTTTTTTTTGCATTAAAAAATGTTGTTGTAGGTGCTTCAAAACTGCAAGTCAACTAAAAATGAAGAAAGTGAAGAAAAATTAACAGAATTTTAAAGGATTCTGGAAAAAATATCTGGAGAGACTGGGCTGTGCTCAGACAAAAACAAGGCAATGCCCAGATGGGAACTCCCACACATGCTCAGTAGAGCTCAAAGGCCTACTAGCTTAGAGAGACATCTGTTCAGTGCCACTGGATGACATCACCCACAGAATATGCTAATTCAGCCTGCTTATCAACAGAAAAAGATATGTATATGCTTTTTATTATGGTCACAGTCCTTTAGTTCTATAAGTCTTCTTCTCTGAAGCCTGGGCTTCAACTGTTTGTGCTTTGCTCATACATTCCATTTATGAGAGTGATGTTCGCATGGAGTTCAGATGATTAGTCTCATAATTTACTTAAGGTCAGATGTACTAAGCATTTTAACCGAGACATGTAGCCCTCACCTCCCCTCCTTGACAAGGGGATCACCTTGTCAAGGAGCATCTGGAAAAAGCATGGGTTTGTACTGTGGTGAGCAGGATTCACTGACCCCTGCATGGCCCAGGGAAACACCAGGTAACACCACACCTTATGTTCCCATTAAAATAAAGTTTACCTGAATTCAAAATTATCCAGAAGACAAACAAATGCCAGAAACACAGAAGCAAGAATAAGCAAACAGTCCCGTCATACACAATCTTCTCAGGTTGCTTGAGTATTAGTTACCAGGAAGGCATTCACTTACTTCCCAAAAGGCCCAGATGAAAAACTGTTGAATATGCCTCCAAAGTTAGCTGGATAGGTTTATTCGGCTAACTTTGCTATCCGGACTGTGTCTGAATGTAGACTTCTTCATGTTGTTCATTGAATATATTCGGCTATCTTAGGGGGGTCATTTTCCAAAGGTATCGCACATGAAAAGGGACTTTTTGCGTGCGATATCTAAATCGGGGCTGAGTCCGCACCGGAAGGGGAGGAGTAGGGGCGGCCTCGGAGCGGACTCCGTGACGACTTCGCTGACGGTGAAAAGGTAGGACACTTTATCGCTGCCAGTAGCGTGCCCAATAGCACCACCTTTCACGGTGGTGCTATTGGGTGCGAAAGCCGGCAGCGATCGCACCACGGAGGTGCGATTGCTGCCGGCTTTCGCAGGCCCACCCCCCCACCCCCCCATTACCGCCAGATTTTCTAAGGTCTGCGACCTTAGAGAATCCAGGCCTTAGTTAGTTGGCTAACTATAGCGGGCTAACTTTAGGACAGCTCTTTGACTCGACCAGATTTAGCCGGCTAAGTCATCTGGCTAACTCTGAATATCAAAGTTCTTATGTTCTGCTGAATTGGGGAAGGCTCACGTGTGTAGAAGAAAGCAAAGGAGTCCAAAATCACTTCACTATACTGCTATTTTATATCACCATATAAAGGAGGAAAAGACTTCAGAGTACCTTAATGTGAGCATAATCACTAACAAGGTTTCTCTCAACTATCAGTCTTAAAATCCTGTTCTGCCTTCCAATTTTTTTATTATATATTTTCAACTGGATAATACTGTGAAAATTAGTTTATCTTCAAAAACTTGACAGAGAAGTTATACAATTGAAATGTCCAATATCTAATTTTTTCAACAGTGAAATTCAAATATCTCGATTTGACATGGCCAACATTTTGCCTCAACAGCTGCATCAGGTACATGAAAAATGTTTTCTTCATGGGTTTGTTCTCACAGTAATTTTCAAAGTAACAGCAGCCGTCTCCGATAAGATATTTTTCACAATATTGCTCAGTTGAAAGTATATTAAAAAAAACTAGAAGGTATTTAAGAATTTTGTTTAGCTATTGTGCTCACTAAAAGGTGAATTTTTAAACAATGCATGTGTAAAAATTAGCACTTGCTTGCACAAAATAGCACATACGCGAATACATGCAATTTTCAAAACTACAACATACATGTTGCGCTGGAGGTGGACCCTTGGCCTGGTGCAGGATTGGTACAGCCCTCTGTTCGGACCAAGAGAGCACCTGCCACCAGGAGGCGAAGCACACAAGGAGACAGAGGCTAGCTGGAGCTTCGCCAATAGCAATCCGGGGTTTCCGCAGATTGAGCCCTTGGGTACCCGGACCGCTTGGACTTAGGTGGGCCTCAGAGGGTCTCCCGGAGAGGTAGCGGAGAGGTGTGCCCACCACGAGCAAAGGTGCGCGGCTGGTGAAGAAAGGAGGAACTAGACCTGAACCAGGATCACCGGAGACCTCAGGAAGGCAACAGGAAATGAAGGTCCTCCAGGCGAGATAGGCAGCGCCTATAGGTCTAGTCAGAGGAAGGCCGCGGACAGTGTCCGAGCAGGCTGGTCTGGTGGTCACAGGAGCGAACACAGTATCCGAGTGTAGCGCAAGGGTCAAAGCCAGGGTATCCGTCCGAGGGTGGTCAGCCAAAGCAAGGGTCAATTCCGAGATCAGTCCGTGCGTAGTCAAGATGAGCAAAGGTCAGTTCCAGGCGGCGGTCAACGTGGTCAGGGAAGCAGAGGTCAGTTCCAGGCGGCGGTCAAACATAGTCAAAAAGGCAGGGGTCAGTACCGTGAATCAGTCCGAGAAGATACGACAAAGGAGGAACGTGGAACAGGAATCAGGACAGATGCTGGAACAAAGAGAGGACCGCAGGAACACGGGAACGCAGGAGCACTGGAACAGAGACTGGGTCAAGGAAGCAGGAGAACACAGGAACGTAGGACAGCAAACTAGCTACACCGAAGGTGTCGACCCGATTGCCAAGGCGAGGTTCTGGGGACAGAGCCTCGCCTTAAGTATGAGCCTCAAGTGACGTCATCGGGCGGCGCCCAGGATGAGGTTCCTGCCCTGGGCCCTTTAAATGTGCTGACGTCGGCCGCGTGCCTAGGGGCGGGGCCGAGGAGGCAGAAGACGCAGAGCCCCTACGGGAGCTCCGCCGAGAGGCCTGCAGCGTGAAGAAAGCCGGAGAGGCCCGAGGAGAGCTTCGGGGATGTCGGGAGCTGGCAGCCGAGGCACGGGAAGAGGAGCCGGAGCTAGTGGAGGGAAGCGCGAGGTGAGCAGGCCCGGTCACGGCACCAACGTGGCCGGGACGCGCAACAATACATGTAGAAATCAGGGTCCATGAGTAACTTTGTGTATGCAAAAAAGGAGCATGCCGGGGGTGTTCTGATGGAAGCAACATTTACACGGATAAGTTGCTATTTTAAAACCTGCCAAAGAGACGTGCGTAAGTCTTTTACTTGCATATATTTACTTCTACTCAGTATCGGGTGTAAAAGAATCGTAAACATCGTAAAAGTGAAAAAATGAGCAGGTGGAGGGCCTGGGTGTAATGGCAGAATTTCAGGCTGAAGGGCCAGGAGGGTCTTCACGAGCTGCAGATGGACTGGGCAAATTGGTAGACTAATTGGTAAAACTGGTTATTTCGTTACTGCACGCATTTCATAAAATCCCCTGACTTTTGCATGTAAAAACTGACATGGTGAGTAAAAGCATCAAATTAGTGCAATTAAAATCTACACGCATATCCTTTTAAAAGTGAAAGTGTAAATACACAGGTTTATGATTTGTGCACATTTATCCAGCTAATTTCCAGCTTATTCGGCTAAGTAGTGCCTTTCCCGCTACTTGGACTGACAAACTTGAACTTATCCTGATAAGTAGCCACATTTATCAGGCTATATTCTGATTTATCCGGCTAAGTAGCAGCAGGCCTACGTAGCTGGATAAGTCTGAAAAGCACTACTTGTCAATCTAAGTAGCGCTTTTCAGACTTATCTGGCTACGTGGCTATGTGTCGCTACGTAGCCAGATAAAGCGGCATTTATCCAGATAGGACTGAACTTGCTCGGCTCATGGTTTTTACATATGTGAGCATTTATTCGCCTATGTATTCATATTTTAAAACCATTTCCATGCAGGTTATAAAATACAGTAGCAGCTTTGCATGCACCCATATACACGCATAAATGGGCGCACACAAGCAGTTTTGAAAATTATCCTCTTCATGTAGTTTGAAATCTTTACCTCCTTTATATGGGTGATATAAAATAGCAGTATAGTGAAGTCGTTTTGGATTTGCTTCACAGCCTCTGTATCTTTTTTGGAAGAAAAAATGGATTCAGTCCATTTTACACCCTTTGAGTCTCCTTGGTTACTTTTAGCAAGACCATTCAATCCCCACACAAAAAAAGCATATCTCTGGAGTTTCATGCCATACTACACTCCTTGTATAACAGCGGGTACTCACATCTCATATACTGAAATATACAGAATAAACTGCCCCAAGAGGAGGGGATCTAGCGGAATGCAAAAAAAAGTGGCATCTGGATAGGACACCAAGAGCATCCTTGGACTCACATATTTTTTGTGGAAATTGTCCTTGTAATAGAAGCACTTTCGTCCCTCATTCCTCTCATGTACAGTACAAGATGATTGAAGTTAATCATGCCATACACCCACGAATGAAGACATCTGCACACAAAGGACATCCTAATGGCACTAACGTCTCATGTCATCTTTGGATAAGAGCCACAAGGAAAGCATTCTTTCAAACTCAGCTCTTCCATATCTAACATAGATCCAAACTATTTCCTGCTTAAGGCTAAAAAACAGAAGGATCACTTGCTCTGCCACACAGATGCACCTTTACATTTACCACAACTCCACTGCCGAGAAGCCAAGTGGGTAAGAAGTCAGAGGAGTAGCTGAGTGGTTAGGGCAGTGAAGCACAGACCAGGGTTTGAGTCCTGCTCCTTGTGACCTTGGGCAAGTCACTTTAATCTCTATTACCTCATAAGCCCTCTGGGGATAGGGAAATACCTACAGTACCTGAATGTAATCCATTTTGAAACACCGGAAAAAAAAGTAGAATATAAATAAATTGGCAGTGAATGGCATCCTGCCCTTGTCCAGCAATACCCATCTTATGCCTCATTTCTTTTTCAAACACAACTTTTTGTCCCCAGAGAGCAGATCGGTGCTCTGATGATGTTACAAAAATAGTGCCATTTTAAAAGGTTTCATAGACCATATTCCTGTGATGATCTGCTCTTCCCAATCCAGCCCACTTCTAGTTACCTTTTAATATTTTTCAAAGTAGTTGTGCTGTCTAAAAATTCCCAGGGGGTTGGTCACCTTACTCCCCTTGTGTTCTTATGCTGGCTATTTCACTCCCGTAAGGCCACAAGGTTAATCCTCCAGCTACTGTGGTTGCCAGGGCAACCTTGGGCTCCCTTCAGAGGGCTGGGTGTGGGAACAATGAACTTAGAACAATGGGCTGTAGGTAAAACCTGGACTGGATTCATGTTTAGATTGGAAGCCTGATATAGGGGCATTTCTGCTCACAAAAAGTGTTTCCAGCCACCTTTGCACAAATGATGGGGGCATGTACTGAGCATCCCATCACTCAAATTGTGCAAATCATTTAGTTTAAAAAACTGTATATTTCCCTGGGAGGCGGCACCTCTGCTGTCTCCAGGGTAGCAGGAGCTTTCCCATGAATCTATGCTGCTTGTTACATCCCCTGCGGGGCCCTGGTGCATGCTGGCACCTCTTGGGGGAGGGGTAGTTATGCATGCGACTTGGGTTGCTCGGGGCTCCCTACTGCATCTATGCCTTTGTTTGTTTTAATTTATTTTGTTTTACTTTGGTTTTCTTTTTTTTTGCTTTCGTGATGCCTACCCTGTCCGGAGCAGCTGCAATGCGGTCTCTTTAAGGGACACAGCAGCGACGCCCCCTCCACTGCCGCCACGCCGGGCTCCGCTGCCTCTTTTCCAATGCAGTGGGAGTTTCCTTAATGTCCTCCTGCCACTCCTTGCCACCTCCTCGAGCCACCCTACGCTGCCGCTGAGCAGTGAGAGGAGCCTCTTTCATCTACCCGCTGCTGCTGAAGAGCCGCAGCCGTGGCACGACCTGCCCCGCTCCTTTCCCTCCTTCCAATGAGCAATGGGAGGCAGAGGTAAAGCCTCCTGCGGCAGCCAGCAACTCTATTCTTGCTGCCGAAAGCAGAGGAAGCTCTCCTGCAGCTGCTGAATGCTGTTTGCAGCCACAGGCTCCTGTCAGAACTAGGCTGTGGCTGAGAAAAGACAAAAACACAAACTTTTTCTGCTATCTAAAAAAAAAAGAAATAGTCAAGGCCCTAAAAAAAAAAATGCCATGGCAGCCCTCCCTTGCTCCTGCGTAGGCTGCTGCACCGGTCCCTTCCAGCCAACCTGTGCTAACCAACCTGTGCTCGGGGGCACTGCCAGGAAGTAGGGGTGCCCCATCAGCCAGCAGGTAAGAACATAAGAACATGCCATACTGGGTCAGACCAAGGGTCCATCAAGCCCAGCATCCTGTTTCCAACAGAGGCCAATCCAGGCCAGAAGAACCTGGCAAGTACCCAAAAACTAAGTCTATTCCATGTTACTGATGCCAGTAATCAGTGGCTATTTTCTAAGTCAACTTGATTAATAGCAGGTAATGGTCTTCTCCTCCAAGAACTTATCCAAACCTTTTTTAAACACAGCTATACTAACTGCACTAACCACGTCCTCTGGCAACAAATTCCAGAGTTTTAATTGCGCATTGAGTAAAAAAGAACTTTCTCCAATTAGTTTTAAATGTGCCCCATGCTAACTTCATGGAGTGCCCCCAAGTCTTTCTACTATCCGAAAGAGTAAATAACCGATTCACATCTACCCATTCTAGACCTCTCATGATTTTAAACACCTCTATCATATCCCCCCTCAGCCGTCTCTTCTCTAAGCTGAAAAGTCCTAACCTCTTTAATCTTTTCTCATAGGGGAGCTGTTCCATTCCCCTTATCATTTTGGTAGCCCTTCTCTGTACCTTCTCCATTGCAACAATATCTTTTTTGAGATGTGGTGACCAGAATCGTACACAGTATTCAAGGTGTGGTCCAGAGCTATTATGACATTTTCCGTTTTATTCACCATTCCCTTCCCAATAATTCCCAACATTCTGTTTGCTTTTTTGATTGTTCACATATGCTCTCACTGACACCACACACAAATGCTCCCTCTCTCTCACTCGCTGACACACACACTTTCTCACTCATACTACCTCTTTCCTGGTATCTTCAGCAGCCAATGGGATGGGGGTCTGCTGGCGGCCACTGGGCCTCTGTTTCTCCTTTTGTTTCTTCAGTCGTTAGCGGGATGGGGATCCACTGGTAGCTGCAGGGCCTTTGTCTCTTCGTGCTTCCTATTCCATGTGGTGTGGCGTGGCATGGCCCACACCCACACTGCTGATTGGCCAGCTTGACCAGGTCTTACAGGATCCGGTTACCCTTGTAACTGGACACTACAACTAGCTGCAAAACGAAGCTGTCCAGTCAAAAACCAGGCAGTTGGTCACCCCACACCCATCCTCAAGCTGCCTTGTCAGAGGTCATTAAATAATTTTTGAACAGGTAAGATGTGCTGATTAACTTCCCTGTATTCTTAGCTAAAAAACACTAGAAATTCTCCAACCTGGCTTGTATTTACTTCTGGATAGATGGGAAAGTAACTCTGGAAGCTCAGGAAGCAGTATTATGTTAGCAGGCTCCATGCTGCATTTCTGTGCCTTGATTAGCAGGAGAAATGTACTGTGGATTGTTTTCCTTTTTGTGCTTTACTTTATATCTTATAAATAAATCCACGAGGAGAGGCTGAAGAATCTAAATATGTACACTCTGGAGGAGAGGAGGTGCAGGGGAGATATGATACGGACCTTCAGATACCTGAAAGATATTTTAAAATAAAGATTATTATAAAATAAAGATAAATAAAATAAATAAATATTAATGATGCATATACATCAACCCTTTTAGGTTGGAAAGGAAACTGTATTACTAGGGGTCATAAAATGAAACTCCAGGGGGGACGACTCAAAACCAACATCAGGAAATATTTCTTCACGGAGAAATGGTGGTGGTGGATGCCTGGAATGCCCTTCCAGAGGAGGTGGTGAAGATGAGAATGGTAAAGGAATGTAAAAGGGCATGGGATAAACATTATGGATCCCTAAAGGCTGGTAATGAAGAAAACGGGTAACCTATGTTAACTTTAGGTGGAATATTTCTGCATGGGGGTACCTGAAGACTGGAGGATAGCAAATGTAACCCCAATATTTAAAAAGGGCTCCAGGGGCGATCCGGGAAACTACAGACCGGTTTACCTGACTTCAGTGCCAGGAAAAATAATGGAAAGTGTTCTAAACATCAAAATCACAGAACATATAGAAAGACATGGTTTAATGGAACAAAGTCAGCATGGCTTTACCCAAGGCAAGTCTTTGCCTCACAAATCTTCACTTTTTTGAAGGAGTTAATAAACATGTGGATAAAGGTGAACCAGCAGATGTAGTATACTTGGATTTTCAGAAGGCGTTCCTCATGAGAGGCTTCTAGGAAAAGTAAAAAGTCATGGGATAGGTGGCGATGTCCTTTCGTGGATTGCAAACTGCCTAAAAGACAGGAAACAGAGAGTAGGATTGAATGGACAATTTTCTCAGTGGAAGGGAGTGGACAGTGGAGTGCCTCAGGGATCTGTATTGGGACCCTTACTTTTCAATATATTTATAAATGATCTGGAAAGAAATACGACAAGTGAGATAATCAAATTTGCAGATGACACAAAATTGTTCAGAGTAGTTAAATCACAGGCAGATTGTGATAAATTGCCGGAAGACCTTGTGAAACTGGAAAATTGGGCATCCAAATGGCAGATGAAATTTAATGTGGATAAGTGCAAGGTGATGCATATAGGGAAAAATAACCCATGCTATAATTACACAATGTTGGGTTCCATATTAGGTGCTACAACCCAAGAAAGAGATCTAGGTGTCATAGTGGATAACACATTGAAATCGTCGGTACAGTGTGCTGCGGCAATCAAAAAAGCGAACAGAATGTTGGGAATTATTAGAAAGGGAATGGTGAATAAAACGGAAAATGTCATAATGCCTCTGTATCGCTCCATGGTGAGACCGCACCTTGAATACTGTGTACAATTCTGCTCGCCGCATCACAAAAAAGATATAATTGCGATGGAGAAGGTACAGAGAAGGGCTAACAAAATGATAAAGGGAATGGAACAGCTCCCCTATGAGGAAAGACTAAAGAGGTTAGGACTTTTCAGCTTGGAGAAGAGATGGCTGAGGGGGGATATGCCCAGCATCCTGTTTCCAACAGAGGCCAAAACCAGGCCACAAGAACCTGGCAATTACCCAAACACTAAGAAGATCCCATGCTACTGATGCAATTAATAGCAGTGGCTATTCCCTAAGTAAAATTGATTAATAGCCATTAATGGACTTCTCCTCCAAGAACTTATGCAAACCTTTTTTTAACCCAGCTACACTAACTGCACTAACCACATCCTCTGGCAACAAATTCCAGAGCTTTATTGTGCGTTGAGTGAAAAAGAATTTTCTCCAATTAGTCTTAAATGTGCTACTTGCTAACTTCATGGAATGCCCCCTTGTCCTTCTATTATTCGAAAGTGAAAATAACCGAGTCACATCTACTCGTTCAAGACCTCTCATGATCTTAAAGACCTCTATCATATCCCCCCTCAGCCGTCTCTTCTCCAAGCTGAACAGCCCTAATCTCTTCAGCCTATCCTCATAGGGAAGCTGTTCCATCCCCTTTATCATTTTGGTTGCCCTTCTCTGTACCTTCTCCATCGCAATTATATCTTTTTTGTGATGCGGCGAGCAGAATTGTACACAGTATTCAAGGTGTGGTCTCACCATGGAGCGATACTGAGGCATTATGACATTTTCCGTTTTATTCACCATTCCCTTTCTAATAATTCCCAACATTCTGTTCGCTTTTTTGATTGCTGCAGCACACTGAACAGACGATTTTAAAGTATTATCCACTATGATGCCTAGATCTTTTTCCTGGGTGGTAGCTCCTAATATGGAACCTAACATCGTGTAACTACAGCAACGGTTATTTTTCCCTATATGCAACACCTTGCACTTGTCCACATTAAATTTCATCTGCCATTTGGATGCCCAATCTTCAAGTCTTGCAAGGTCCTTGTGGAAAGGAGTGGAAAGGAAAGAAAAGGACATAAAGGAACAGAGCAGATCCCTGCAAGTCTGCAGTTTTTGGAAGCTCTGCTACCCAGGGACGTGAGCAGCAGGAGCTTCTGCAGTGGCAATTTCACATCCAGGAAGGGAAAAGGGAGATTGAAGAATCAGTCAGCTGGGCCAGGATGTTCAACTCTGTTCATTCTAAGAAGTTGAGGAGAGGAGGACCTGTCACAAGGAGACATCAGGTACCAAGGGGGAGTCTAAATTTGCTAAGATAGTTCCTTCATGTAGTCTGAAGGGATGTTCGGACATCAAGGGAGGACCCTGCACGTCTTGGAATTGTTTATGCGACTGCACTTATATTATGGATATCACCAGGAGGAAATGAGTATTCATTCAGCTCATGACTACTGAGGAAGAGTCTCCGTAAACTCCTCTTTTTTTTTTTTTTAAACAGTACAATCTGGTATTGAGGTGTCTTTATTCTCAGGTCACAAGACTGCTTCCGTGGTCCTAAGGGCCCTGAGGCATGTCTCCCACCCACCAGAGAAACCCCCCAGAGAGCCCTATGGGTTATATGATGGCCCAGGAACTCTCAAATGTAGCTCATTGTATAGTCCAGGTTTGGAAGGGGGAGGGGTTTACATAAATAAAACCAAGCCAACGTGCCTTGCACAAAATGTGTAGGGCTGTGTCGCACCCTTTTGTCTTCCACTGGCCAAATTAAAAATTGATCACCAGAGTCAAAGACCACCATAAACAATAAGGAATTTGGGCTTTCCTTCATTCTCCCCACTCTCCCCCAAACAAGCTCATTAGGCAAAGGGAAGAGCAGAGCAATCCTGTGGGAGGCCGAACAGTCTCTGACAGGAAGGAAAACCCAAACTCAGTCTGAAAGCCATCGCAGCGCTGAATAGAGTAATGGCTCATGCATTACAGCATCTCAGCAAGGTGGAAAAAAAAAAAAAAGAAAGAAAGTTCTGTAACTGTCCCATTAACATACCAGATTTGATTGCTTCGCGTTGTATTTCATTGAATAGTTTATAAAGACACCCAGCATAAAACATCATCATAATTGTAATCATATATTTGGCGACTTAACGTGCACACCATAATGTACCATTAGTTACACAAATAACTAATAATTTGCTAATGACAACATTATGTTAAGTCAGTTTAGGGGCAATTAAAGTGAGTGATATTTACATATGCCTAATGAATCACCGTCGATGGCAGATTAAGAGATTCTAATGAATATTCATCCAGACATTCACAACCAGCTCCACAGTTTATAAACTGAATTATGGTTGATTTGCCCTTTTAAAAATGAATATGTGAGTCTCTTCTGCATGGGGAGAATGAACAATTGGGTATGATTGTAAAACATATATATTTTTTTTTATCAGTAATGTACTGCTCAGGACACAAAACACTTTTATGCACTCCTGTACCCCTCGGCTTCTCTGCTGCTTCTTACATTTTTTATATCACAGATCAACAGTGATGAACTATCTCCATTTTCATTCTAACGCGTGACATGAAATATAGAAATTGTTTTGTGTGGGATAAATGCAATATAAGTTTTTATGCAGCCTGACCAAGAAGTAATTATAGGCGGTTCTGTGCTCCTAATCGGAGAAGGCAACTCTGCGCTTGCAACTACCAACCTTAAAACCCCTGGAGACAGCACAATTTACTGCATTTGTATAGTAAAATGAGCGATGCTGTGCTATGGCCGCTTAGGCCCTCTATCACTGTCACTGCCTGCTCCAAATAATTCTAAATTATAACAGAGGTGTCTGCATGCTCTCATTACCTTGTACATGCAAGATTCACTTATAATAACTAGCAAAAGTGCCCTAAGTACAAAGTAGTGCCATGATCTCTAGTCTGCAACATTTCTGAAGACGGGAGACCCTGGGGAAGGAAAAAAAACCAACAAAGGCTATTACTCTGTTTTCAATATTTAGACATCAATGTTATTTGCAAACTATTTGTGTCTTATATTATTTTTTCTGTACTGTATGATAAATAGTCTATTTATTAGGAGATCTCCAGGGCTGATTGCAAGGTATTTTGCTGTCCTGTGCAAACCCTCAAAATTCCATTCCCAGGAATTTGAAAGCGACTTTGCTCATACAATTGACACTGTGAGGGCCACAGGGAGCTCAAGAGCAGTATTGAGGGAGCTCAGTTGCTGAAGCCTGAGGATACATGGAAGAATCAAGCTCTGTGAGTTTGATTCACCCTTGCTTGGGGCCACTGTTCCCTCTAAACTGTGCACATGTGCAGGTGCACACAGATCATGAGTCCTATATGCACCTGACAAAACATAGCAAGCACAAGAAATCCCAATATTATTTGCATTATACTAGCTTGTAGCGCACAGATTTGAACTCAGATTATAAAAAGTTGCATAAAAGAACTTTTTTTGTGCACGTAGCCTATCAGAAATTAGAGAAAATATTGCATGGGACTTAGAAAAATTTCTGTTAAAAATGTATTCATCATATCAGGTGAATACAAATATTCATTTCCATTTTGGAGAAGCAAAATAAAATTCTTCCATTTGGGTTCTTAGGCTGGTATTCAGTCGCTGGAGTGTAATACATTATCAGCTTCGAATTCTTTGGCCTACAAAGTTGTTCTGCTGATGCCTGCAACATGTAGAATAGGGTAGAGCAGGCCTGGGCCTAGGGTGGTGAATATTTGGAGGCAGCAAGTCGGCTGAAGATTTTCTGCCTTTCAGCTATACTGAGTTTCAGTCGGCAAAGAGCAGCCCTATACTTCTTGATCCAGTCCCTCCCCTTCCAGGCAGCCTGCAGGGAACAAAAGGGGAGGGGTCAACCTGGAGCAGACAAAGCAAAAGGAGGGGGGGGTCATTTTGAGGAGGTTAGGATAGGCTGAGTGGATATCATTAGGGGTGAGGTTAGAGACTGGGGGGATGAGAGGGGATTGGCTGGGGGATGTTTCTGTTTGTGAAAGAGAAGGGAATGGGGGAAGAGGCAGAGTTTGCGTGTGAGAAGGAGAAGGGGTGTGAGTGTGCATGCCAGATTGAGTGGGGGGTTAGAGAAGAGATACTGCACACAGTACTCAAGACTGAAGCACAGTAAGAACACCTGCCTCCTTCACCACTGCCACGCCCTCATCTATCAGTTCAATTCAGGTCCTCTCTTCCCTGACCTTGAATTCTTTCCTCTAGATCCTGAAATATCTCTTCTTTTCTACTCTCTCTTTTCCCCAGATCCCCAACCTCTCCTACCACCCTCCTCCCTCCCTTCCTCCCTCCCAGAATCTCCCTCCCTTTCCCTCCTCTTCTCCCATCCCAGATTTCTGATATTCCCCATCTCCCATAGCCCTAGTCCTCACTCCTTCTCTTTCCCCCATCCCTAGTTCTCACTCCTTCTCACACGCCTCCCCATATCCACAGTCCTCTAACCTTCTTCTCGCCTCGTTCCTGGTCCTCCTCCCGTCTCTCCTTCTTTCCCTATACCTGAAATCTCCGCCCTGCAATGATACTTGAGATCCCTTTCCCTCATAAGAACATAAGAAATGCCATGCTGGGTCAGACCAAAGTCCATCGAGCCCAGCATCCTATCTCTATCAGTGGCTAGGTCAGGTCACAAATACCTGGCAAATCTCATAAAGCAGATCTATTTCCTGTTACTCACTTCCAGGGATAGCCATGTCTTTCTCGAGTCTACCCGGCTAACAATGTGTTATGGACTTTTCCTTCAGGGACCTGTCCAAAACTCTTTTAAACCTCCCCTTGCTTGGCCACGTCCTACAGCAAGAGATTCCACAGCTTCTCAGCCGTCTCTTTCCCAAGCTGAAGAGCTCAAACCTGTGAAGCCTCATAGGAGAGATGCTCTGTCCTCTTTATCATTTTGGTTGCCCTCCTCTTTTCCTTTTCTAGCTCTGCAATCTCTTCTTTGAGTTGGGGCAACCAGAACTGCACACAGTACTCAAGAGGCAGTTGCACTAGGGATTGACACGGAAACACTATGCTATTTTCTGTTTTATTCTCCATTCTTTTTCGGAATGTTCCTAACATTCTACTTGCTTTGTTGATCGCCACCGCACACTGAGCCAAGGACTCCAATGTCTTGTCCACAAGGACTCCAAGGTCCTTTTCCTGGCAGAGACTCACCCAACATTGTATGCCTGTATTTGAAATTGTTTTCCCTCTGTGCATCAATACAATATATGCATCCTCACCCAATAAAAAGAAAATAAGTTATATAGACGCAAGCAAGATTGGGAAACGACTTCATTTTTGTAACATAATGTAATGTTGGCCGATGTGCTTTGGAATTTTCTAATTTTTGCCCCAGAATCTACCCCTGAGCTGCCACAGCAAAGCATGAGGCTGTGCCTTCTTAGACTTTCTGCTCCCTGTTGTCTGACCTTATGGGAGGAAGGGCAACAGCACTAACGTGCCTAGGGGTGACAAACCCCTAAATCTGTCGCTAGGGCAGAGGAGAGACACAGAGCACGCCCCAAGTGTGACTTCAGCATAAACTAAAGGCACAAAGCTAAAAACACTTCTCCAAATGTCATGCAGCTCTCGGTCTCACCTTTCTCTTACACAGAAGGCTCAGTACACCACACTTCCAATGATTGGATGTTCTGACACCTCATAACTGTATTACACAGAGCAACACAGCACAGGACGGATGGGGTAATGGAAAATATACCCTCATCTGTCTCCACACAAGAGTACCAGGAAGCAGGGGGGGGAAAGAAAAGAAATGCACAAGTCATTGACCACAAAGCCACAAAAACACACCCACTCTCTCAGCCTCCTGTCCTCAGCAGTTTACAAGAATAGTAGAATACAACTCACACTGCATGCACCTCTCACCTAGCTGCTAGGTCTCAGATGACTACACTGGAGCTGACTAACCAACTAACTAAGGAGTTAGCTGGCTAGATCCCTTGGGATGAACATTTCCCCCTCCATTGAGTGGCTGCCTAGTTTTACTCAAAAAATGATACTCCTGTGCAAAAAAATTTAAAATTCTGTGCACAAAAATGTAAAATTCTGCAAAATTCTGCATATTTTATATTGGTCAAAATAACATAATTTACATGACAGCCTTTAAGTAATGGTATAGCGTTAAAAAATTTGCGGTTCCTTATACCCGATTAATAAAAAAATGAAGCGTAAAAAGATGTTAGAGTCTGTGTTTCCACCTTTATTCATGAATAGTTGAAAGAAGGTTTCGGTTCCCCGACACAGACCGTGCTTCGCCACATGGGCTGCATCGAGAGGGACAGAGGCCCAAGAAATCAGCTAGTAACAAAACCAAAGAAAAGGTCAGAGGAATATAATAAGGATCCATCAAGAACAACGACGACACCAAAAACAAAAAATGTCACTAATATTCACAGAAGTACTAACAAATTAATTAAAAAACATTTTAAACACAGGAAAAATCATAAGTGTTAACAAGGAGGCTAAAAAAAATGTTAACCACAGAAAAAAATCATAAACCACATATATAACATATAGGGATAACATAAACATGTATAAACATTTATAATATGTAAATGAAAAAACCTACTGGAGATCCCTTCCATAAAAAATGCGGCACTAAACGTGACTAGAAACAGAGCTTTTTCAGTCGTAGGTCCTACATTGTGGAACGCTCTGCCCGACCCTCTAGTCTAAGGCATATAATTAATCGTAATGAGTTTAAGAAAGCGCTGAAAACTTATTTGTTCCAGGCAGCATTCAAGGACATTGAGGTTACCCATAGCATGCAGACTATTTAGTTGTATTTCCCTCTCACAAGTTTTTAGGAGTTTTTTAGGCCTTGATTTATACTCAGTAATCAGATTTGAGCGGTACTAGATTAATTCTTAATGTAGATCAGTGATACTGTTACTTTGTTTTATTTTTCTGCACTTTAAGTTTTTAAAAATAATAGCCAGATCTCTTACTCCATGTCACCTAATTTTTATGTTATTGATAATATTAGTTATTGTATTTTTATTCTTGCTTTATTTTATTTTATTTATTTATTTTTTTATGTTATTTTATTGAAGTTTTATTTCCTGGTATTTAATTTTGTTTGGAAGCATTGTAAACCGCTTTGGTCAGCATTTAATGTTGGTAAAACGGTATATAAAACCATTAAATAAATAAATAAATAAATATAAAAATAATAATATAAATAATATAAACAAGGAAATTATCATAAATCCTGTATAAAGAGGGGGAAAGGGGAGGGGTAGGAAGGAAGGATGGGAAAGAGAAAAAGGGGGGAGGAGAAAAGGCAGGAGAGAAGAAGGAAAAGAAAAAGGGGAAGGGGAGAGAAAAAGAAAGGGAGGGAAGGAAGAATAGGGGAGGACCAGGAGGAGAGGAAACATAAAAAATGTTTAACAGCATTGACAAATGCAGAACCATTTTAATGCAGAGTAACAAGGAAGGGGAAAGAGTGATGTGTTTGAATCAATGACTATTTGCCAGAACAACACTAGAAAAACTGAAGGGGTATAACGATTTTTTAAAAAATGCTTGCAGAATGGGGAGGGGAGGGAGGAGGGGAAGGAGGGGAGAAGAGGAAAGGGAAGAAGGAATGGGTAGGAGAGATTTTTAGAGCAAGTCAAACAAGAATACCTTATAGTGACAGCAATGAGTGTCCAATACGTGAAACAGGAATAAAATCCATATGCTGTGGGAACAGACTAAAAAAGGGGGAAAAGATTGAAGGCAAAACATGTGCGATCAGAACATTTTTTTTTAATAAGATCAATAGAATGAAAAACAGATACCAGTCAGATGAAACGTCTGTGTACTGTATGAAGCGCCCTGCGGAGGGTAATCCGAAATGGAGTAAACTGGATAAGGGAAAGAAAGTAAGGCGAGATGCACATTAGAGGAAATGTGTTTGATGACGGAGGATGTGAAAAAAAAAAATAAATAAACAAGAAGGGAGGTCCATAAAACATACCTTCCAAGCTTAAGACAAAGCAGCGGGTTGTAAGCAATGTCGGGCAAACTAGAGTGAACAAACACCGGAGGGGCAAGGAAAGCTTCGATATAGACCATAATATAGCTGAGCTTCACAATAGCGCAGAATTCCCCCAGGACTAAAATGAGCATTTCAGAAGAGGTGGGGAAAAGCTGAGTTTGGTCAACTAGATATAAGCCTTTTCAACAGTAACCTAGCTAGCTAGATTACAGCTGAAATTTAACCTAAAGACAGTCACTTTAGCACAGCCCACTATCTTGGTTACTCAGCAGCCATTTCAAAATCCCCACCTTTGGCATATGGTATGAGTCCTCTTATGTTGCAGCTGCTGCACCTGATGCTTTTCCCTATTCTTCAGCCTCCTGTGAGTCTCCATCCTCTGTTTCTACTAGGTCTTCCTTTGGCCAAGGTAGGTGCTCTCTTAAATAAACTTAAATAAAGTTTGTGTGCCATACAGCACACCACAAAAGTTTGGCACAGCTTAGCTAAAGGGCAGGAAGCCACCAGTGTGGTTCAGACAGCAAAATCTGGGTTTCCAGTAGACCAAATGTCAATACTCTTGAAGCCCTGATGGACCTATTAGCATACATACACACACACACACACACTCCAAAGTGAGTGCATGTTTTTTGAATGCCTGCATATCCACCTGTCCTGGATGCTTGATGCAATAGGCAAATTTTATTTATTATTTTTATATACTGACATTTGATCTCAATTGAGATATCACACTGGTTTACATTCAGGTACTGTAGGTATTTCTCTATCCCCAGAGGGTAAGTTTGTACCTGAGGCAATGGAGGGTAAAGTCACTTGCCCAAGGAGCAACAGCAAGACTTGAACCCTGGTCTCCTGGTTCATAGTCCACTGCTCTAACCACTAGGCTATTCTTCCTCCTCCTGCCCTTGGTATGGCAGCAAATGAGCTGCCATGCTAAAAGGGATGGGCAATGGGTAATTTATGCATCCCTAGAGCTCAGCATCTGGTGCCCAGGAAAAGTGACTGTGTGTCTAAAACAGCCTGGCCAGAGCTCCTTCCCCAACACGGCAGGGCTGTTCCTGATTGGTCCTTTCCACTAACACTGGTCATTAAAAGGACCTATCCTCTTTCAGGTCAGCCTTCTGAAAGGAGATTGGTCCTTTCACTGACATGTGACAGTGAATGGACCAATCGGCAGGAAGTGAAGGAGTGAAGAAATGAATATCAAGGGCCGGACTCTTAATATTAATGATTTCACTCCTTCACTCACTGCCGGCAGGGGTTCCGATTGGGCCAGACCTTGGGGGTGCTGCTCTCTGTGGTTCCCCCTGTGAGGAACCACAGAGAGCAGGATTTCTTTTTTGTTGTTAAGCCCTTGAGCAGGACATAATTCTACTTTCTGTGGTTCCTCCTATTTAGTAACACTAGGATACTAATAGGAGGAATCACAGAAAGCAGAATATTTTTTGGTTTTTTCTCATCAGCCCTCGAGCGCCGCATGCTTTAACGCCTGCTCCCGGGCAGGCGTTAAATTCGCAGCATTAAAATGGGTGCCGTGGCCGTGTGGCAATTTTTTTGCATCAAGGGGTAATGGTAATAGCCTCATCAACATGAATTTACATGTGATGAGCGCTATTAGCCTCACGCTAGTTTGGACGAGGCGTTTTGGATGCGCAGATCCCCTTATTGCATGAGGGGGTTTTGGACGCGTATCCAAAACATACGTCCAAGCGCATGTAGAGTCTGTGAATACAAATGGGCTCAGCGAGTCCGGGTTCATGAAGAGGGAAAGAAAAGGTGCCATGAGGTTCCATAATGAGGGAAGAGCCTTGAGGTAGAGGGGGAAGAGAGAAAATGATGCCATGGTTATCATGTTGGCCCCTTGCTCACGCCCTCTGATCTTGGATCCCATGCCCTCTTCCCCACTGATACAAAGATTCCAGCATAAGAACATAAGACTCGCTATACTGGATCAGACCAAGAGTCCATCAAGCCCAGTCCCCTGGGGGCCAATCCAGGTCACCTGGCAGGATCCCAAACAGATAGATTCCATGTCACTTGTGCCCAGGGATATGCAGGGGCCTTTCCTCAAGTCTGTCTGGTTAATGACGGTTTATGGACGTTTCCTCTAGGAACTTGTCCAAACCTTTTTTTTAAACTCAGCTATGTTAACTGCCTTTATAACATTCTCCGGCAATTAATTCCAGAGCTTAATTATACGTTGAATGAAAAATTATTTTCTCCTATTGGTTTCCAATGTGCTACTTAGTAATTTCCTGGACTGTCCTCTTGTCCTTTAGAGACCTGTATTCAGTGCTTCTTAACTGAGTGCATTCAGCGGCCGCCAATGGGTAGGACAGTGGGCACATCGGGGCAGTGCTACTTATTCAGCTAACTCACTGGGTGATGCATTAAGCCTCGTTACTGCTCTAACGCACGTTATATCACATATATCTCACAATGCACACAATATTTTGCATCTCTCCGCCCAGAGCTAACAGGCAAGTTAGACCGCCAGCTCCAGTAAAGGCCAAGGGAGGTCAGACCACCTCGAAGAATCAATCACGACCCAGGGGTGAAGAGACACTTCCTTTTTGCACATCTCATTTGCAACAGCATTGTGCTACAGTATTACCTGCCACTCCTAGAAGTCAAGGACACTTCACATGGCTGCTAACTCCTGGAGTCAAGGAACATTACATACTTTATTGAGAGATGCAAATGTCTTTGCTTATGAATGAATAATACTGGGTCCCTGTGATTATTACTAAGTGAGACATAGCAAGCTCACTGGTAATTCTAAAGTATACCAGGCCTGAGTACTAGGAAGCATGAAGACATACAAAATCCATAGTTATTTATTTCAAGTTAAGAACATTGCTCTGAAACTGTTTGTATTGTTTATGGTTGCTGGTGTTCATATCAGCAGTTTAACATTTTTTTTCTTCTTTATGCATCATTTTTAATGTAGTTTGTTCTTGCAGTAATAAACAGAATTTCTTATTTCAGTGTGTTTGCTGGTGAACAGGGTGATTTCCTCTTGGCAATCTATTCATAGAGAGGGAATCCATTGTTGTACAGGCCATACTGGGTCAGACCAAGGGTCCATCAAACCCAGCATCCTGTCTCCAACAGTGGCCAATCCAGGCCATAAGAACCTGGCAAGTTCCCAAAAACTAAGTCTATTCCATGCTACTGCTGCTAGTAATAGCAGTGGCTATTTTCTAAGTCAACTTAATTAATAGCAGGTATTGGACTTCTCCTCCAAGAACTTTTCCAATCCTTTTTTAAACCCAGCTACACTAACTGCACTAACTACATCCTCTGGCAACAAATTCCAGAGTTTAATTGTGAGCTGAGTGAAAAAGAACTTTCTCCGATTAGTTTTAAATGTGCCACATGCTAACTTCATGGAGTGCCCCCTAGTCCTTCTATTATCTGAAAGAGTAAATAACCGATTCACATTTACCCGTTCTAGACCTCTCATGATCTTAAAGACCTCTATCATATCCCCCCTCAGCCATCTCTTCTCCAAGCTGAACAGCCCTGACCTCTTCAGCCTTTCCTCATAGGGGAGCTGTTCCATCCCCTTTATCATTTTGGTAGCCCTTCTCTGTACCTTCTCCATCGCAACTACATCTTTTTTTGAGATACGGTGACCAGAATTCTACCCAGTATTCAAGGTGAGGTCTCACCATGGAGCGATTCAGAGGCATTATGACATTTTCTGTTTTATTCACCATTCCCTTCCTAATAATTCCCAACATTCTGTTTGCTTTTTTGACTGCCGCAGCACACTGAACTGATGATTTCAATGTGTTATCCACTATGATGCCTAGATCTCTCTCGTGGGTGGTAGCTCCTAATATGGAACCTCACATTGTGTAACTATAGCGTGGGTTATTTTTCCCTATATGCATCACCTTGCACTTATACACTTTAAATTTCGTCTGCCATTTGGATGCCCAATTTTCCAATCTCACTACGTCTTCCGGCAATTTATCACAATCTGCTTGTGATTTAACTACTCTGAATAATTTTGTATCATCTGCAAATTTGATTACCTCACTCGTCATATTTCTTTCCAGATCATTTATAAATATATTGAAAATTATGGGTCCCATTACAGATCCCTGAGGCACTCCACTGCCCACTCCCTTCCACTGAGAAAATTGCCTTTTTAATCCTACTCTCTGTTTCCTGTCTTTTAGCCAGTTTGTAATCCACGAAAGGACATCACCACCTGTCCCATGACTTTTTACTTTTCCTACAAACCTCTCATGAGGAACTTTGTCAAACACCTTCTGAAAATCCAAATACACTACATCTACTGGTTCACCTTTATCCACATGTTTATTAACCCCTTCAAAAAGGTGAAGCAGATTTTTGAGGCAAGACTTGCCCTGGGTAAAGCCATGCTGACTTTACTCCATTAAACCATGTCTTTCTATACGTTCTGTGATTTTGATATTTAGAACACTTTCCACTATTTTTCCTGGCACTGAAGTCTGGCTCACTGGTCTGTAGTTTCCCGGATCGCCCCTGGAGCCCTTTTTAAATATTGGGGTTACATTAGCCACCCTCCAGTCTTCAGGTACAATTGATGATTTCAATGATAAGTTACAAATTTTTACTAGGGCTATGCATATATGTGGTACTCAATGCAAAAGACTGGAAGGCCCTCATCTCACTGCTGAACTGCTAACTGCATCTTAATATTGTCAAGTTCATAGTTAATTTACCCCTAGATTTATCAAAAAGCTATATTTATAGCAGAAATAGTACCTGCAATAAAAAAGGGGCACGGTTACGCTAATTTCCAAGCTACCACATGAGAGAGAGAGATCAAGCTCACTCGCTATACCACTGTTAGAGGGAACACTTTTAATTCAGTGTGGGGTTTGGGGGATGGGGTAAGTTTGGTAGGGGGGATGGTTTAACATACACAGTAGGAGGTACAAACAGCAAAGCTGACATCACTGAAGATTTTCTGCTGTTTGAATCGATGAAAGAGGAGTTAATTTGTACAATGCACTCTCTACCTAGCTTGTACGTTTCATTGAGTCAAACAGCAGAAAACAACTTTGCTGTTCATACCTCCTACTGTGTATGTAAAACACCCCCGCCCCCCAAACCCCACACCAAGTTAAAAGTACCTCCCTCTTACAGTGGTATAAATAGAGAGTGGCATATTTCTCTCTCTCCCTCCCTCTCCCTCCATGTGTGATAAAAACCCTTTTGCCCCGGTACGCACACAATCCACGTTAGGAGCTGCTCATTACCATTAACTCCACCCAAACTCCTCTCATTTGCATAGCAAATTTGATATTTGCAAACTAGCATACATTGCTCTATTTATCGTGCACGTTATGGCATTATCGTGTGCGTTAAGGCCCTAATGCAAAATGATAAATGACCCTATAAGGTTGATAAGGGAGTAGGGATGCTTAATCTAATGTAAGTCCGTGAAATTTATTGGGTGTATTTAATGCTAATTTGGTAATAACCTAAAAGGGAACAACAACTAATCTATTGATAATGATTGACTTATTCCCTGATTGATTCTTCGAGGTGGTCTGACCTCCCTTGGCCTTTGCTGGAGTTGGCGGTCTAACTTGCCTGTTAGCTCAATAAGCCCTTCTAGGGAGTTCAGGAGGACCCCAAGCCGCAAGCTTGTCCTTAATCCGGGGAAACATGCCTTCCAGCAAAATGGTGAGGGGACAATCCTCCCACCAACTGAACTCCATTGCCAGGGTTATGAATTCAATCGCATATTCTGCTAAGGTTCTGGTGCTTTGGCGGAAGTGGAGTAGGTCAGAACCCACGGTGCCCATCTGGCCAGGTTCTTCAAAGATTGTTTTGAATACTCATTTAAATTATTGCAGGCTATGCAACAGTGGATCTGCATGCTCCCAGAGGGGGGAGGCCC
Source organism: Rhinatrema bivittatum (assembly GCF_901001135.1). Classification (NCBI taxonomy): domain Eukaryota; kingdom Metazoa; phylum Chordata; class Amphibia; order Gymnophiona; family Rhinatrematidae; genus Rhinatrema; species Rhinatrema bivittatum. Next base: position 560,872,385 of record NC_042617.1, on the reverse strand, counting down.
ATGCCAATGCCTTGCTGTTCAGAAGAGAGAGAATGTATGTGGCCTTGGTCTAGTCATCCGGGAACAACAGTGCCTGCAGGGTGAAGTGCATATTGCACTTGTTAAGGAACCCATGACACTGCTTGGGTCCCTGGCATCCTGGGCTAGAGATGGGATCTGCGGTATAGGGCAGCTGGGTGCCATGGGCAGCAGCAGTACAGTTGCAGGAGGTGATGAGGCAAAGCATGGGAGAAGATACAGAGAAGGGTGATCAAAATGATAAAGGGGATGGAATGGCTCCCCTATGAGGAAAGGCTAAAGAGGTTAGGGCTGTTCAGTTTGGAAAAGAGACGGCTTGGGAGGGGGATAAGATAGAGATCTATAAAATCATAAGAGATCTAGAACAGGTAAATGTGAGTTGTTTATTTACTCTTTCAGATAATAGAAGAGGGCACTCCATGAAGTTAGCAAGTAGCACATTTAAAACAAATCGGAGAAAATCCTTTTTCATTCAACACACAATTGAGCTCTGGAATTTGTCGTCAGAGGATGTGGTTAGGACAGTTAGTGTAGCTGGGTTTAAAAAAGGTTTGGATAAGTTCTAGGAGGAAAAGTACATTATCTGCTGTTAATCATGTTGACTTAGGGAATAGCCACTGCTATTACTGGCATCAGTAGCATTGGATCTACTTAGTGTTTGGGTACTTGCCAGGTACTTGTAACATGGATTGGCCACTGTTGGAAATAGAATGTTGGGTTTGATAGACCTTTGGTCAGATCCAGTTGGGTAACTTCTTATGTTCTTTTGTTCTTATGTACTCCGGGGGGAATTCTGTGCCATTTCATAATGCATTGAATTCCCCTTCCCCACAGAATTTTACCTTCTCTCATAGACCAGGAGTGGTTTTCCCTGTGTAGAGTGAAGCTGAGAAGAGAGACTTTTCTGTCTTACAGAGAGTAGGTTTGTTGTTCCTGACCTGCCCAACCTAGAAGGAAGCCCTCTTCTTGGAAGGATTAAGATTGCCTATCTGTTTACCAGTCAAGTTTGCTGGTAGTGTTCTGAAGAGGAAAGAGTTGTTGTTAGAAGAGAATTTAGTTTTTCCTATTTTTGAAGGGAGGAATTGTTTTGGCTTTCACTTGCCTCCCTATATTTTGAAGCACTATCCTTCCTTTTCAACCACTGAGAAAAGGACATTGATTCAAGTTGGAGATGGACAAAGAGAATGCAATACTGGGAGTCCATATTTAGACTGGAGGAGAAGCCTAGTGGTTAAAGCAGAGGGCTATGCTCCAGGGAAAGCAGGATTCAAATTCCACTGTTGCTCCTTGTGACCATGGGCAAGTCATTTTACTCTTGGTTCCCTCAGGTACAAAACTAGATTGCAAGCCCTCTGGGGATAGGGAAATACCTACAGTACCTGAATGTAATCCACTTTGAGGTACCAAATGCAGAATATAAATATCCAAATATTTTTTTATAATGATGATTTTTGCCATTCTGGCATGGATTTGTTGGAATCGCGGGGGTGCGGTCGCTTGCTCTGGAGAGATGTGAGCTCTTGGACCACGGTGCTGCTCAGGAAGGAGCCCCAAGGCACACACCGTGGGAGGTGAGAGTGTCCAAGCTCAGGGTGGAGCTGGAACAAGGCTGGACTAGAATTGAGATGTTGAACATCACAGGAACTGATAAAAGGCAGACTCAGGCCTCCACTGGACCTACACACACAGGTGACGACCCAGCAACACAATCTGGTCTCAAGAGTAGCCCTCCAGCCACTCGGAAGCCTTTCGAGACCTGCCGCTTGGGAATGACGAGTGTGTGAGGCCAGACGGAGGCTGAAAGGAACATGACAAGACATGGAACTGAACGAAGATTCAAGGAACTTGGAACACTCAGACGAAGGCTCGAGGAACTTGGAAGACTCAGATGAGGACTCGAGGAACTTGGAAGACTTAGACGAAGACTCGAGGAATTTGGAAGACTCAGGTTCAGATTCAGGCACTAGTACAGGGTGAGTACTGCTCTGCAGCGCATCCTACACAGCCACCCGTGGCTGGTCGCGGACCACGCCAGAAGCGAAGCAGACTCCAAACGAGAAGATGAATACTTGAAGCTGGAAACATGATGAAGATTCCGGAGAGACCTGCACCGAGGCATGCCCTACAAAGCAGCCCATGGACCATGCAGAAGCGGAGCAGGCTCTGGCTTGAGTGTAGGGCATGGATGGAAGCAAGAACAAGGAACTCCGAAGAACAGGATTCAAGGATTCAAGTCTCAGGATTCAGAACTCAGATTCAGAAACAGACCTCGGCATTAAAAGCAATGGCCTTCCAGAGACTTGTGCTGCAGACATGAAGACAGGACTTGTGCCACGAAGTGCCCTACACAGCCCTCCCCATGGACTGATCACAGACCACGATGGTGGCACACCAGGAAAGGTAGACTAGAAGGAAACCTAGAAGCAGGATGAAGAGCCGAAGGCTGAAACATCAGGACCCGGCCTGAAACATCAGGAACATGGAATATCAGGAACATGGAACAAGCAAGAAGGAGCTCCAATGAGGAAGAAGAGCAGGAACATCCACAGGAAACCAGGAACATCAAGAACATTCAAAGAAAAACCATCTAGATAGGAGCAGAGCATGGAGGACCTTGTCCGATGAAGAGGCCATGGACAATCATGAAGATCCGATGCGAAGGCCCCAAGGAGTGGAAGCAGAGCCCTTTTATAGGGCTGAAGATGGAGTACAAAGATGACATCATTCGTTGGGGCCTCAGGGTTTTTCCCGCCGCTGGCCCTTTAAATATTGAGAAGAGGCGCATCCCGACAGTGGCTCCATGCCGCAAAGAGGAGTCAGTGGTGGCCCTTCCTGCCATGGTCAGTGGCGGCGGCTCCATAGCGCAGAGGAGAAACCACGGCGGCAGCAGCTGCCACAAAGGTGGAGAGAAGGCGGTCAGGTGCCGGGCCGAACAGCATGGGAGGTGAGAGGGGCTGCTTACGGGGAGGACACCGCGAGTGACAACCATAACAGGATTATGTTCTTTAAGTTGCAGTAAACTATTTTTGTTGAACACCACTCTCAGTCTATTGCCTGATTTTGATTCCTTCTTATTGAGAACCTGACTGAAGATAAATTCCTGCATGAGTATAATTGGGAGAATGATTGTGTGTGTAACCCCTGGGTGAAACGGCTCCCAGAGACTGCACCCAGGAGCACATAGAAAGAGAGATGGACCCTATCTGCTCTCAGTTTCTCCACAGATAGCATTACATCTGAGTTCCAGGGCTTCCTGTAGGGGGAAGCGTAGATTCAAGGCCCTTTTGAATTAAACATGGTACAAGCTCTTTTTCCATCTCTGTAAATAGGGCTGATAATAGTCACTGTCTTTTACATCCAAAATCACAGTGAGAAGCAAAGTAGTTTCCAACTTCTTTACTGATAGTTGATTAAATGACTGAAAAATATTTATAGCACTCAAATAAAATTTCAAATAAAGTCAAAGAATAATTGTTGCGTCCATTGGTCTCAGACAGCTTCTCCCGACATGCCTCACCTCTATTTCATATAAATTCGTAGGTGTCTCCGCACCACGATTATGTGGTGTTATAATCATTAACTATCCCCCTCCTCCTGTGTAAATTTTTTATAAAACATTTTTTGCTGCTGAAAATTACTTCACCTCTGTGAACCTCTTCCGTATAGTGAGCAACGAATGAATTAATAATTTATGTACCTTAACGATATTTTATGCCAAGAGCTCTATACTCTGTATAATTGATTATAAACTATAAAAGAGTAAAGTTCAGACTTCCCTTTGAGATGTTGGTTGGTTGTGTTGTCCAAATTTAAACGATGGTCCCGACACAGCCGATCCGTGTTTCAGACTGATTGTCTTTCCTCAGGGGTGTGAAACGTTGTGATACAACCAACTTTTGCGGAATCTGGATGAACTCCGTTGAAAAAGGTGCTCTAGCGGTCTTGGCTCTGGACGGAGTTGCTCTGGCTCCGTCGCCGGAAGAGTACTTTGTGTGTTGTGCTAAACCCTTTTTATGTGTCAGCGGAAGAGCGAAGATTGTCCAATGGCCGTATGGAGGTTTACTGACGTAATCACGCCAACTTGGTGAAAGCTGAGCGTGCTCTCCGACCTGACAGGAAACTAGGTGTATATACTTGCGTCAAGCTCCCTTAAATGCCATGATCTGTGGCATGTAGATACATATGCCGGGCGTCACTGGATAATGACTATGATTCTTGAAACAATATACCCAAGTGTTTTGTGAGTGTTATAACAGAGAATTCCAATTTAAATCATCATTCATTCCCTGTGGGGCTGATGTGTTTAGGGTAAAGATCCAAAATGCTTCTCGCTGATTAAGAAGAGCCCTGTAGTCCCCTCCCCTGGGCGGGGTTTCGAGATGTTCCAAGATCGTCCATTTCAAGTCAGTGATCTTATGTCCCTTATCTGTCAAGTGTTGCACCATAGGTGCCGTCATTTTTGCTGTATTAAATCTAGACTTATGCTCACCTAGTCTCACCTTGACTGGTCTCGAGGTTCGGCCTATATACAGACAGATGATGGCATAAATTACATTGCTGGATAGACAGTTGGTGTTGTGTTTCCGCCAGACTTTATATCCTGAAACAGGGTCTTCCCATTCTATGCCATGGATGGTTTGACCACACCATGTGCAATTGCCACATGGTTGGTGACCTATTAATATTTCTTCTCGTTTAACGGTGTTAATCTGTGCGTGGACTGTATGATCTCTTATGTTCCGACCACGGGACATGGCGAATGTGGGCAATTCTTGAAATGTATCATGTATAGACAAAATGTGCCAGTGTCGCCGTATGGCTGATTTGATGATGTTAGATGCATCCGATTGCTTTAATACGCAAGTTAACCTTGTTTCCTGTTTACTGGGTTTATACTGTAATAATGTATTACGGTCACTGTACTTTGCTCTTTTGTATGCTGCAGTTATGGCTTTTTGAGGATAACCTCTTTCCAGGAATCGGCTTGCTAGAATATCCGCTTGGGCTTCAAAGTCTCTGTTTGTGGAACAAATGCGTTTGGCTCTAAAGTATTGGCTGACTGGGAGACCCATTTTAAAGCTGTGTGAATGATGACTGGTAAACCTTAGTAGGTTATTGCGATCTGTGGATTTTCGATGTATAGTTGTAAATAGTCTCCCATGTTCTATTCTGATGGAAACATCCAAAAACGTGATGGCTGTTTTTGAAAACTGTGATGTGAACTGTAGATGTGGATCTACTGTGTTGATCCATTCTAAGAATGTGTGTAACTGTAACTGGGGTCCATCCCAGATAAAGAAGATGTCATCTATGAAGCGGTACCAACATTTAATGTACTGCCACCAGGTGGATGGATAAACCTGGGAATACTCAAAATAAGCTACATAGAGATTTGCGACTGATGGCGCTAACGGGGACCCCATGGGTATACCGTGGACCTGGTGATAACAGTTGTCTCCTAACCAGAAGTAGTTATTATATAACACCGTTTCTGCCAGCTTCAGTAATAGATTCGTTTGGATTCTTTCTGATGAAGATCGTTGACTGAGAGTTTCTTCCAAGATCTCCAAAGCTCTGTTTTGGGGGATATTGGTGTATAACGAATTTATGTCCATTGTGATCATATAAATGGACTCCCAATGTATTTGGAGAGCTTCCAAATTTCTCAAGAAATGGGCTGTATCCTTAATAAATGAAGGAGATTTTGCCACAAAGGGTTGCAGAAACGTGTCTATAAAATCTGCCACCGGTTCGAGAACCGACCCATTTTGGGATACTATAGGTCTGATTGGGGGGGCTGATAAGCTTTTGTGGATTTTTGGCACCGAGTAAATTACTGGTTTCCTAGGATAAGACACGGTAAGATACGATTTTTCTTTACTGGTTAACCTAATGTTATGTTCCACTATTTCCAGCACTTTAGCCTTAAGAGTGTCCGTAGGGTCTCCTTCAACAATTGATAGTATTTATTGTCATTAAGATGAACCATAAGATCTTCTGTGTACTTTGACCGGTCCTGTATGACCACGGCGCCCCCTTTGTCAGCCGGTTTGATGACAACTTCTGTCATTCTATTCAGGCTAACCAATGCATCTTGTTGCTCTAATGTGAGATTATGCTTACGTCTGTGTGGATGGGCTTCATAGTCCGACAAATCCTTCAATACTAGAGCCTGAAACGTTTGGATGTGCGGGTCCACTAGACCCGGGTTTATCCAATGGGATTTGGGTTTAACCACTGACGGGTCCGTCTCCATTGTGTCTTTATCTAAGAAGAACAATCTCAAATTTAATTTGCGTATGAAACGCTGAATGGTGATACGACTGTCAAACGCTGAGTGTTTGGAAGTGGGGATGTAGGAGAGACCTTGGTCCAAGAGCGAAATTTGGGGGTCAGTTAAGGGGACTGAGGATAAATTAACTACCGAGGTGGTTTTTTTATTTTCTTCTCCGTACTGCTCTTGACTTGCCGGATGTCATTTCTTTTGACGTGTCGATCGTGTGGACTTGGCTCCTCCTCTGTTGGTTTTCTTAATTCTCCCCCGACTGGACCAACGGTTACTTTGCTCCGATGTGCTTGGATGGTCGGTGGAACCTCCCGAAACGGTTCTTTTGGGTCCTGCTCCGGAATACTCTTCTCCTTCATCGGTATTGCTTGAATTTTCGTCTGATGAGAAAGTGAACCGAACTTTCCTTGATGGTTGTTTCGGACCCATCCAATGGTAAACCCTATCCAGTTTATAGTCCGTTTGATCTCTCTTTAATTTGGACACTTTAACTGTTTTAATTGATGTCCGGAATTCTTCTAGTGTGTTTTGGAATTCAGTTAATTTTTCTTCAATATTGGTAACTGTTGGATCTGTTTTCAATTGTTCCAAAATAATGGTGGTTTGTTCTGTGAGTTCTTTGGTGCTTACCTTGGATCTGGTGATAATCAATAACATTAGATCCAGGGAGCATTTGTTAAGTATGGCATACCATGTTTTAACAAATTCCGGATCCTCATTAAACAGCATGGGATCTTTCAGCATTCGGAGTCCCCTGGGTATGATTTGTAGTTTAACATACTCGACTAGCGTGGTTCCATGTAATTCGGATCTGATCATTTTTTTTTGACAGCCTCAGATATTCTTCCCAAGCTGTTTCCTGGTTGATTATACTAGGGTCCATTAACTGTGATTCTTCTTTTAACACATCGGCTACTTGTGCTTCTGTGAAGCTAAATGTGTGTTTCCATGGTGTGGCTGCTAAACTGTGACAAACCAAGAAAAATCAATATGCCACTCCTACAGCGATAATAAATATGATACGAAAAAAATCAAGAGCTCTTGCTCAATCGCTGGAATATTGTGTGTTATCTTTTTAATAAGAATCAATTTAAATCTTTTTTTAAAAATTATTTGTAAAAAAAATTTTTTTGACACCTGCTCTATGCTAATAATATATAAATTTACTTTTTTGTTTGAATGTGGTATATTAATAATATGAAGGAATTGGAGGAAAGCTTCATATAAATTCGTAGGTGTCTCCGCACCACGATTAAGGGAGCTTGACGCAAGTATATACACCTAGTTTCCTGTCAGGTCGGAGAGCACGCTCAGCTTTCACCAAGTTGGCGTGATTACGTCAGTAAACCTCCATATGGCCATTGGACAATCTTCGCTCTTCCGCTGACACATAAAAAGGGTTTAGCACAACACACAAAGTACTCTTCCGGTGACAGAGCCAGAGCAACTCCGTCCAGAGCCAAGACCGCTAGAGCACCTTTTTCAACGGAGTTCATCCAGATTCCGCAAAAGTTGGTTGTATCACAACGTTTCACACCCCTGAGGAAAGACAATCAGTCTGAAACACGGATCGGCTGTGTCGGGACCATCGTTTAAATTTGGACAACACAACCAACCAACATCTCAAAGGGAAGTCTGAACTTTACTCTTTTATAGTTTATAATCAATTATACAGAGTATAGAGCTCTTGGCATAAAATACCGTTAAGGTACATAAATTATTAATTCATTCGTTGCTCACTATACGGAAGAGGTTCACAGAGGTGAAGTAATTTTCAGCAGCAAAAAATGTTTTATAAAAAATTTACACAGGAGGAGGGGGATAGTTAATGATTATAACACCACATAATCGTGGTGTGGAGACACCTACGAATTTATATGAAACTTTCCTCCAATTCCTTCATATTATTAATATACCACATTCAAACAAAAAAGTAAATTTATATATTATTAGCATAGAGCAGGTGTCAAAAAAATTTTTTTTACAAATATTTTTAAAAAAAAGATTTAAATTGATTCTTATTAAAAAGATAACACACAATATTCCAGCGATTGAGCAAGTGCTCTTGATTTTTTTCGTATCATATTTATTATCGCTGTAGGAGTGGCATATTGATTTTTCTTGGTTTGTCACCTCTATTTCAGCCTTCACCAGCCTTGGGAGAATGGCGTCCATAGCATCTCCATGCCGCACCCTCCGACGACCCCAGAGCGGCTTTGGCGTGGCATCCCGTCATGTTGACCTGAGACCTCCTAGGGCACACACGCGCGCACGCCTCACATCTTGTAGCAGTGTTGGCGCGAATCTCGGGGGTGTTCCCCTCGAGTGACGTCACTGCTTCCGACTACAAAAAGTTGCCCATTAAGAACATAAGAACATAAGAAAATGCCATACTGGGTCAGACCAAGGGTCCATCAAGCCCAGCATCCTGTTTCCAACAGTGGCCAATCCAGGCCATAAGAACCTGGCAAGTACCCAAAAACTAAGTCTATTCCATGTAACCATTGCTAATGGCAGTGGCTATTCTCTAAGTGAACTTAATAGCAGGTAATGGACTTCTCCTCCAAGAACTTATCCAATCCTTTTTTAAACACAGCTATACTAACTGCACTAACCACATCCTCTGGCAACAAATTCCAGAGTTTAATTGTGCGTTGAGTAAAAAAGAACTTTCTCCGATTAGTTTTAAATGTGCCCCATGCTAACTTCATGGAGTGTCCCCTAGTCTTTCTACTATCCGAAAGAGTAAATAACCGATTCACATCTACCCGTTCTAGACCTCTCATGATTTTAAACACCTCTATCATATCCCCCCTCAGTCGTCTCTTCTCCAAGCTGAAAAGTCCTAACCTCTTTAGTCTTTCCTCATAGGGGAGTTGTTCCATTCCCCTTATCATTTTGGTAGCCCTTCTCTGTACCTTCTCCATCGCAATTATATCTTTTTTGAGATGCGGCGACCAGAATTGTACACAGTATTCAAGGTGCGGTCTCACCATGGAGTGATACAGAGGCATTATGACATTTTCCGTTTTATTCATCATTCCTTTTCTAATAATTCCCAACATTCTGTTTGCTTTTTTGACTGCCGCAGCACACTGAACAGACGATTTCAATGTGTTATCCACTATGACACCTAGATCCCTTTCTTGGGTTGTAGCACCTAATATGGAACCCAACATCGTGTAATTATAGCATGGGTTATTTTTCCCTATATGCATCACCTTGCACTTATCCACATTAAATTTCATCTGCCATTTGGATGCCCAATTTTCCAGTCTCACAAGGTCTTCCTGCAGTTTATCACAATCTGCTTGTGATTTAACTACTCTGAACAATTTTGTGTCATCTGCAAATTTGATTATCTCACTCGTCGTATTTCTTTCCAGATCATTTATGAATATATTGAACAGTAAGGGTCCCAATACAGATCCCTGAGGCACTCCACTGTCCACTTCCTTCCACTGAGAAAATTGTCCATTTAATCCTACTCTCTGTTTCCTGTCTTTTAGCCAGTTTGCAATCCACGAAAGGACATCGCCACCTATCCCATGACTTTTTACTTTTCCTAGAAGCCTCTCATGAGGAACTTTGTCAAACGCCTTCTGAAAATCCAAGTATACTATATCTACCGGTTCACCTTTATCCACATGTTTATTAACTCCTTCAAAAAAATGAAGCAGATTTGTGAGGCAAGACTTGCCCTGGGTAAAGCCATGCTGACTTTGTTCCATTAAACCATGTCTTTCTATATGTTCTGTGATTTTGATGTTTAGAACACTTTCCACTATTTTTCCTGGCACTGAAGTCAGGCTAACCGGTCTGTAGTTTCCCGGATCGCCCCTGGAGCCCTTTTTAAATATTGGGGTTACATTTGCTATCCTCCAGTCTTCAGGTACAATGGATGATTTTAATGATAAGTTACAAATTTTTACTAATAGGTCTGAAATTTCATTTTTTAGTTCCTTCAGAACTCTGGGGTGTATACCATCCGGTCCAGGTGATTTACTACTCTTCAGTTTGTCAATCAGGCCTACCACATCTTCTAGGTTCACCGTGATTTGATTCAGTCCATCTGAATCATTACCCATGAAAACCTTCTCCATTACGGGTACCTCCCCAACATCCTCTTCAGTAAACACCGAAGCAAAGAAATCATTTAATCTTTCCGCGATGGCCTTATCTTCTCTAAGTGCCCCTTTAACCCCTCGATCATCTAACGGTCCAACTGACTCCCTCACAGGCTTTCTGCTTCGGATATATTTAAAAAAGTTTTTACTGTGAGTTTTTGCCTCTACAGCCAACTTCTTTTCAAATTCTCTCTTAGCCTGTCTTATCAATGTCTTACATTTAACTTGCCAATGTTTATGCTTTATCCTATTTTCTTCTGTTGGATCCTTCTTCCAATTTTTGAATGAAGATCTTTTGGCTAAAATAGCTTCTTTCACCTCCCCTTTTAACCATGCCGGTAATCGTTTTGCCTTCTTTCCACCTTTCTTAATGTGTGGAATACATCTGGACTGTGCTTCTAGAATGGTATTTTTCAACAATGACCACGCCTCTTGGACATTTTTTACTTTTGTAGCTGCTCCTTTCAGTTTTTTTCTAACAATTTTTCTCATTTTATCAAAGTTTAGCACGAGAGCCTTGGATTTGCACACTGTTCCTTTTCCAGTCATTAAATCAAATTTGATCATATTATGATCACTATTGCCAAGCGGCCCCACCACCGTTACCTCTCTCACCAAGTCCTGTGCTCCACTGAGAATTAGATCTAAAATTGCTCCCTCTCTCGTCGGTTCCTGAACCAATTGCTCCATAAAGCTATCATTTATTCCATCCAGGAACGTTATCTCTCTAGCGTGACCCGATGATACATTTACCCAGTCTATATTGGGGTAATTGAAGTCTCCCATTATTACTGCACTACCAATTTGGTTAGCTTCCCTAATTTCTTTTAGCATTTCACTGTCCATCTCACCATCTTGACCAGGTGGACGGTAGTATACCCCTATCACTGTAGTCTTCCCTGATACACAAGGGATTTCTACCCATAAAGATTCAATTTTGTATTTAGTCTCATGCAGAATGTTTATCCTGTTGGACTCTATGCCATCCCGGACATAAAGCGCCACACCTCCTCCCGACTGCTCCTCTCTGTCATTGCGATATAATTTGTACCCCGGTATCGCACTGTCCCATTGGTTATCCTCTTTCCACCATGTCTCTGAGATGCCAATTAAGTCTATGTCATCATTTACTGCTATACATTCTAATTCTCCCATCTTACTTCTTAGACTTCTGGCATTAGCATACAAACATTTCAAAGTTTGTTTTTTGTTTGTATTTTTATTCTGCTTTTTAATTGATAGGGATAAGTTAGAATTTTTTAGCTCAGGTGAGTTTTTAGTTACAGGCACTTGGACTACTTTTCTAATTATTGGAACCTCACTGTCGGGATGCCCTAATTCTAATGCATCATTAGTATCCTTTAAAGATACATCTCTCCGAACCATGCGCTGCTGAGCGACTGTCGGCTTTCCCCTTTGTTCTAGTTTGCTGACTCTCGCCGAGTTAGCAACGGATTGGATTCGTTCTGGTCTGAAGCTGCTCTGCCGCTTCTGCTGGTAGCTATCTTCACCCTTTGGGGTTCTACTAACTTGGGTACCCACTTCTCGGGGGCCCTTTGCTTATTTCCAGATGCCTATCCTGAATCCAGGTACTCGCTCCTCGAGGGCCTGTGTGTCTATCCTGGTGCCTGCTACCAATTCTTCTACCTGCTGGAACACTACTTATCAGCTACAGAGAGTGAGTACTACTTCTCCCAGTCTGTTCATCTACAGCTCCTCATTGTCTATCTGCATCGGGCCCTACACCACCATTCTGGAACGGGACTCCTCTGCCGAGGATCACAGACTGTTTCTACTTATTCTCTCTCTACTGCTTATTAGGAACTCTATCTACTCAGCTACAAGGGAGTGTGTAATAACATCTGCCAGTCTGTCTGTCCTACAGCACCTCACTGGATATCTGCATCGGGGCCTTATACCACCATTGTGGGACGGGTTTCCTCTGCCGAGGATCACAGACAGTTGCTATCTACTCCCCTCTCTACTGCCACCTCTGGTGAACCATACAAGCTGCATAATAAAGATATATTCTCTGTGTTTGTGCATCTGAGTCTAGCCTGATGCTACAGTTCCCTACGGGGCTCCTCCCCATGGGAGACACTATCACTGTTGCCCCTAAGAATCCACCAAACACCTCGATATCATAACACCTAAGTCTATTCAGTCTAAATTGGTTGCTGGCGAAGAAGAACCTATGCAACTAGGCCGTAGTCACCTGACTTCTAAGGAGAAAAGAATGCGGAGAAGATTAGGCCTCTGCATGTATTGTGGTCAAGCAGGCCATGTGGTACAATGCCCTATCTGTCCGGGAAACGGTCAGACCTAAGTCCTGTGGGAGGACTCTTCTTAGGTTTAACTTCATCTTCTCCTCCACTCTCTCTGCCAGTCTCCTTGATAAACGGACCTCTTGAATTCCAGACTCTTGCCCTAGTGGACTCCGGGCAGGAGGGAATTTTATACTGACGTCTAGTGGAACATCTGCGTATCCCCACTATGACTATGAAGCCTCCGCTTCTGTTATCCTCTATCCATGGGGAGCCCTTACTGGGTAAAGTAACCCTTTAAACGGAACCGGTCAGTTTAAGGACTGGAGCTCTTCATACGGAATCCATTTCCTTCTTTGTGCTAGAAAAGGCTATGCACCCCTTAGTATTCGGGTTACCATGGCTACAAAAGCACATGCCTCAATTCAACTGGGCTACTCTGGAGCTTCCATATTGGGGCCCAGATTGTCATGCCAAATGTTTGAAGGAAGTTTCAACATTACCCTGTATTCCTACGACTCCGTTGATGCCCGGGTTACCACCCCAATACGCATCGTTTCAAGATGTGTTCTCTAAAGAAGCCGCTGATATACTTCCCCCACACAGATCTTATGACTGTGCAATCAATTTGAAACTGAATACCGAACCACCCAAGGGAAAAGTTTACCCCCTCTTGGTGGTGGAAAATAAAGTGATGCCTGAATACATCCAAGAAAATCTGCAAAAAAGTTTCATAGGGCCATCCAAGTCTCCTGTAGGAGCAGGGTTTTTCTTTGTGGGGAAGAAGGATGGAACCCTACGTCCATGCATTGATTATCGTGGTCTAATCGAGATCATGGTCAAAGACCGCTATCCCTTAACACTCATCTCAGAGCTGTTTGACTGCCTACAGGGGGCTAAGATCTTCTCCAAGCTGGATCTTAAAGGAGCATATAACCTTGTTCGTATTTGTTCAGGTGATGAATAGAAGACAGCTTTTACTACCAGAGATGGACACTTTGAGTATTTGGTGATGCCCTTCGGCTTATGCAACGCCCCAGCTGTCTTCCAAGGCATGATGAATGACATCCTGCGTGACCTACTCTACCAATGTGTCGTTGTCTATTTGGACAACATCTTGATCTTCTCTCAAGATCTGAATACCCACATTATGGATGTCAAGAGAGTGTTACAAAGACTGCAGGAGAACCATCTATACGCTAAGCTGTCCAAATGTGAATTCCACAAGGAATCTGTACCGTTCCTAGGGTACATAGTGTCTAACAATAGGTTCCATATGGACCCATAAAAGCTGGAGAGCATTCAGAAATGGTCCCAACCTACTGGTCTAAAGGCTCTCAGAAGGTTTCTGGGATTTACAAATTACTATAGAACCTTCATTAAGAATTACTCCTTACTGATTGTGCCGTTAACAGCTCTGACAAAGAAGGGTGCCAATGTTGCCAGTTGGTCTATAGAGGCTGTCACCACTTTCCAAAAGCTGAAGGACGCTTTCTCCAGCAAGCCATGTCTCCATCACCCGGATCCTACATGTCCCTTTATTGTCGAGGTGGATGCCTCTGATGTTGGCGTAGGGGCTGTATTAAGTCAAACTGTTTTATTCACCATTCCCTTTCTAATAATTACCAACATTCTGAATGCTTTTTTTCACTGCCGCAGAACACTGAACCAACGATTTCAATGTGTTATCCACTATGACGCCTAGATCTCTCTCTTGGGTGGTAGCTCCTAATATGGAACCTAACATTGTGTAACTATAGCATGGGTTATTTTTCCATATATGCATCATCTTGCACTTATCCACATTAAATTTCATCTGCCATTTGGATGCCCAATTTTCCAATCTCACAAGGTCTTCCTGCAATTTTCACAATCTGCTTGTGATTTAACTACTCTGAATAATTTTGTATCATCTGCAAATTTGATTACCTCACTCGTCTTACTTCTTTCCAGATTATTTATAAATATATTGAAAATTACGGGTCCCAATACAGATCCCTGAGGCACTCCACTGCCCACTCCCATCCACTGAGAAAATTGTCTTTTTAATCCTACTCTCCTCAGTAATCCACAGTATAGATCCTGTGGCCATGTTGCTTCTTCTCCAGATGATTCATACCGGCTGAGAGGAACTATGGAGTCGGAGATAAGGAATTGTTGGCGATAAAGATGGCGTTCGAAGAGTGGAGACACTGGCTCGAGGGTGCCCATCACCAGATTACAGTTTTTACTGACCATAAAAACCTAGAATACCTTCATCATGCCCAGCGCCTGAAACATAGAAAGGCGAGGTGGTCCCTGTTCTTTAACAGGTTTGATTTCATCTTAAAGTACCGACCTGAGATAAAAACATCAGAGTGGATGCCCTATCTCACTCCTTCTTATCTGAAGATGTGCCTGACGCTCCGCAACACATCATTGAACCTGAGAAAGTCATTCTATCAGCTACTCACCCAGTACTTGCGGGCAAAACAATTTTGCCTATCAACCTCTGGAAGAAAGTACTAGCATGGGCACATGACTCTAAACTGGCTGGACATCCCGGTCAACCGAGAACCCTGGCAAAGCTGCAAAATTCTACTGGTGGCCGTCTATGAGAGAAGATGCCTTCGCTTATGTAGCGGCCTGTACCAACTGTGCCAGACAAAAACCTCCGCCCGGACGTCCTTGGGGTCAGCTATACCCTTTACCCATACCGGATGAGCCCTGGACTCACATCGCCATGGACTTTGTGGTGGACTTACCCCTCTCGGGGGCAACAACACTATCTGGGTGACGGTGGACAGATTCTCAAAGATGGCTCACTTTGTGGAGCTTCCTGGCTTACCATCTGCCAGTGAACTTGCAAAGCTTTTCGTCAGCCACATATTCCACCTGCATGGAATACAGAAGCACATCGTCTCAGACAGAAGCGTACAATTCACAGCCAAATTCTGGAAGGCTCTTTGCAAGAAGTTTGATATCACTCTCTACTTCACTTCATCTTACCAGCTGCAATCCAACAGCCAAACTGAGAGGATGAACTGTACCCTAAAACAGTTCCTCAGAGCCTACGTCTCTTCACACCAGAATGACTGGGCTGAACTTCTACCGAGGGCCGAGTTTTCCATCAACTCTCATCCAGCAACATCTACTGGATCAACACCATTCGAAGTGGTATATGGACGACTACCTTCATCACCTTTGCCACTTCCGCTTTCAGTATCGCCTCCGGCAGTACATGCCACTGCCAATGAGATTCAACAACTTTGGAAGAAGACAAAGGAGATGCTAATCAAAGCTGGAATTCGAGCAAACGAGACTATGACATTCATCACGGCAAGGCTCCTGAACTCAAGCCTGGTGATAAGGTCTGGTTGTCTACGAAGCACCTTAGATTGAAGTTGCCATCTGCTCGCTTCGCTCCACGCTATGTCGGACCATTCCCCATCCTCTGACGTCTGGGCAATCTCTCCTACAGTCTCAAACTTCCTTCAGCAATGAAGATCCATAACGCATTTCACGTCTCATTACTGAAACTGCTTATTCTCAACAAATTCAGCACCAAGACACCAGATCCCCCTTCTGTTGACGCATTGAGTACAAAGTGGACGCTATACTTGATGTAAGGAAGAGAGGCAGAGTATGGGAATACCTCCTGTCATGGGAGGGCTATGGACCAGAAAATAACTCATGGGAGCCTATGTCTAACATTCTGGACAAAGAGATGCTGAACCAATATCATCGTTCACATCCTAGGAAACAAAGACCAGGTAGGGGGTCTGGAGGAGGTCCTTTGAAGGGGGGTACTGTTGTATCCATTGGTCTCAGACGGCTTCGCCCGACATGCCTCACCTCTATTTCAGCCTTCTCCACCAGTCTCGGGAGAATGGCGTCCATAGTGTCTCCTTGCCGCACCCTCCTGCGTCCCCGGAGCGGCTTTGGCGTGACGTCTCGCCATGTTGACCTGAGGCCTCCTAGGATGCGCGCACGAGCATGCCTCACATCTTGTAGCAGTGTTGGCGTGAACCTCAGGGGCATTCCCCTTGAGTGACGTCACTGCTTCCGACTACAAAAGGTTGCCCAATTGTTGACTCTCGCCGAGTTAGCAATGGATTGGATTCAGTCAGGTCTGAAGCTGGTCTACCGCTTCTGCTGCTGCTGGAAGCTATCTTCATCTTTCGGGGTTCTACTAACTTGGGTACCCGCTTCTCAGGGGCCCTTTGCTTATTTCCAGGTGCCTATCCTGAATCCAGGTACTCGCTCCTCGAGGGCCTGTGTGTCTATCCTGGTGCCTGCTACCAATTCTTCTACCTGCTGGAACAACACCTATCAGTTACAGAGCACTCTCCCCATCGTTGTTTATCTGCATCGGGCCCTACATCACCACTGTGGAACGGGACTCCTCTGCCGAGGATCACAGACTGTTGCTACCTATCCTCTCTCTACTGCTTATTGGAAACTCTATCTACTCAGCTACAAGGGAGTGTGTAATAACATCTACCAGTCTGTCTCTCCTACAGCGCTTCACTGGATATCAGAGGAGACCCGTCCCACCATTGTGGGACGGGTCTCCTCTGCCGAGGATCACTGTCAGTTGCTATCTATTCCACTCTCTACTGCCACCTCTGGTGAACCATACAAACTGCATAATAAAGATATATTCTCTGTGTTTGTGCATCTGAGTCTAGCCTGGTGCTACAGTTCCCTACGGGGCTCCTCCCCATGGGAGACACTATCACTGTTGCCCCTAAGAATCCAACAAACACCTTGATATCATAACAGAATTAGGCAACTTGGAAGATGTAGTAGGACAGATTGACAAACTGAAGAGTAACAAAACACCTGGACTGGATGATATACATCCCAGGGTTCTGAAAGAACTCAAAAATGAAATTTCGGACCTATTACAAGTAATTTGTAACCTATCATTAAAAATTATTCATTGTACCTAAGACTGGAAGATAACCAATGTAACCCCAATATATAAGACAGGCTCTAGAGGTGATCCGGGAAAATATAGATCGGTGAGCCTAAATTCAGTGCCGGGAAAAATCATGGAAACTATTATAAAGAATAAAATCACAGACATAATTTAATGGGACACAGCCAACATGGATTTTCCCAAGGGAAGTCTTGCCTCACAAATCTGCTACATTTTTTTGAAGGAGTGAATAAGCATGTGGATAATGGTGAACTGGTAGATGTGGTGTATTTGGATTTTCAGAAGGTGTTTGACAAAATCCCTCATGAAAGGCTTCTAAGAAACTAAAAAGTCATGAGATAGGAGGATATGGCCTTTCGAGATTGCAAATGGTTAAAAGACAAGAAACAGGGAGTAGGATTAAATGGTCTATTTTCACAGTGAAAAAAGGTAACAGCTGAGTGCCTCAGGGATCTGTACTTAGACCCAGTGATTTTTAATATATGTATAAATGATCTGGAAAGAGGTACAATGAGAGAGATGATCAAATTTGCAGATGAGACAAAATAATACAGAGTAGTTAAATCACCAGCGGATTGTGATAAATTGTAAGAGAACCTTGTGAAGCTGGAAGATTGGGCGTCCATTTGGCAAATAAAATATAATGTGGACAAATGCAAGGTGATGCATATAGGGAAAAATAACCCATATGGTAGCTACACGATATTACGTTCCATTTTAGGAATTAGCACCCAGGAAAAAGATCTAGACGTCATAGTTGATATTACTTTGAAATTGTCAGCTCAGTGTGCTGTGGCAGTCAAGAAAGCAAACAGAATGTTAGGAATTATTAGGAATGGAATGGCAAATAAGACAGAGGATGTCATATTGCCTCTGTATCGCTCCATGGTGAGACTGCACCTTGAAAACCGTGTGCAATATTGATTGCCGCATCTCAAAAAAAGATATAATTGCACTGGAGAAAGTTCAGAGAAGGGCGACCAAAATGATAAAGAACATGAAAAGGCTCCCCTATGAGGAAAGGCTAAAGAGATTAGAGCAGTTCCGTTTGAGGAAAAGATGGCTGAAACAGTACACAAAGATACTGTAGAGCCCCCTTTATTATTAATGATAGAACAAGGATCCCTCGCTGTGATGGCTTAGGGTTTCGAGCAGTTCAAGAGTTAAGCTGGTAGAGTCTAAATGTTGGGTTATAGGAAAGTTATATGGGAAGTCCCAACCAACTATTGGTGCTCCTTGAGGTTTGGAATGGAAATGGGGAGTAAAAAAAAAAGGACAGAATCAATTCAAATTTTCAATAGATTTTATTTTACAATAAATAGATAAAAAAAAACAGCTGGCATGTTTATCTATTTATTTACAATAAATAGATTTAAAAAAAAACAGCTGGCATGTTTTATCTATTTATTTTACAATAAATAGATAAAAAAAACACCCTTCTTTTAAGAATTAAAATACTTTCTAAAGGACCTCAGCTAAAGCATTACTTTTGCAGCGACATTGGTTGCCAATTATGGATCGATGTAGGATCCTATGACTGGTATTAGTGTTTAAAGTGCTGAAGGATTGTGGCCCTCCCAAATCAAAAAGGTAGTTTGAGAGAGTATGAAGCCTGGAGAAATCTGGGATCAGAAGGGAAGTATCAATTACAATTGCCACTTGTGAGATTGTACCGTCACTTTCATTCACAGGATAGATTATTTTCAGCAGCTGTTCCGAGCCTGTGGAATTGCCTTCCACTTGAGTTCAGAGAGTAAGTTGATCTGTTAAAATTTTGAAAATTGAAATTGAAAACCTGGCTCATGTCATCAGGCAATGGTAACTTTGTCTAGGATCCAGACTGAGTTAGAGGGATTAGGTTATAAAGGCACCTCTGTTGTTGCAGAAGCACTGGATGTTGTGTTGGTTAAATGGTTTTAATGTTCTATTTAATTTGTACATTGCTTTGGGCGGTTTTTAATCTGTAAAGTGATTAAGAAATGCAGTTAAATAAATAAATGAATTTGCAAATTTAAAATACAGTTAAAACAATGCAATTATTTTACTTACAATAACTTACCTTCTTTTCAGTTCTAGAGGCAAATTAACAGGGTCATTCATCAAAATGCATTAACGCATGTGATAATCGTGTTACCGTATGGCGTGAATGCAAACTTTTAGAAGGGGTGGGATTAATTAAAATGAGGGGCAATATCACATGGTTTTATCGCTGGAAATAACTACACCTTTTTTCCTGGTGTTAAGCTGTGTGATATGCCCAAAACAGCTGTAATGCAATGAGAGAGAGAGAGAGAGAAAAACTCTTTATAAAAAGACCTTCATAATATTCAACTATTTATATCTCTATAGGAGGGCCAGCTAATAGCTCGAGCTGAGGTGTTGGTGGTGGTTTAGGGACACATTTGCATGCAAACAGCTCGATACAGTAAAGTGGGGCCGCGGTTACCCCGCTCCTAACCCGCTTTCTACTCACTTTCCGGCCGCGTTAGCCCTTCCTGCGATACACAATCCCCTTTAACCCATCCTCACTGCCTCTTTAAATCACCGGGTAACCCCTTCCGCCCGCGGCATGTATATCAGATGTAAACGATCGAATTAGCTATCCCCTCCCATACAGTAACGCGTGCCCCGACTATCGCTATTTTACCCTGACGTTTTGCCGCGCGTTTAACCTGCTCATTTACTGCCTACCCTTACCCCTGTGTTAGAGGCAGGGGTAAGGGTAGACAGCAAACTTTCCCCCAAAAAGAAACCTAAAAACCTAAAATCCCCTCCTCCCGAAGCTACTCGACATGTTATCAACTTACTTTTTGTTGCTTTCAGACCCTTCAACCTTCTCTGCCATCCTCTGGAGGGGGCAGCTGGCGGCGAAAGCGGCGCGGCCACCCCCGTGCAGGTCCCGGTTCTCCTGGCTCTCGACGATGTTCCCGCAGGTACTCCAACTCGACTTCTGGCTGACAGCTAAACCCCCCCCCCCCATTGGCATGAGCGCCCAAATAGCCAATGAAAGCACAGGGACGGGCGGGCATGACGTCACGACGTCAAGCCCGCCCGTCCCTGTGCTTTCATTGGCTTGAGCGCCCGTCAATTTGGACGCTCAAGCCAATGAAAGCACAGGGACGGGCGGGCGTGACGTCTTTTTTTTTTTGCCCCTTGGCTGCACCCGCGCTCTTCTTTTAATTATTTGGCCGCTGCTAGAACATCATCGAGAGCCAGGAGAACCGGGACCGGGGGACACCGCTGCAAGCCGCTTTCACTGCCGGCTGCCCCCCCTCCGGAGGACGGCAGAGAAGGCTGAAAGGGCTGAAAAACAACAAAAGGTAAGTTGGCACATGTCGAGCCGCTTCGGGAGGAGGGGATTTTAGGTTTTCATGGGTTAAAGTTGGGATCCACTTCCTGGTGCCTGTCATTTCAAATGTCATTTGAAATGACAGGTACCAGCGCACCCAGGATACTGTATTAAGCGCCTATACAGTAAAATGGGTTGCGCGGGCCTAACGCTTCTTGGACGCTGCTTACATTTGCATGAGATTATAGTACACGATCGAGCGGTAGGTGAGCCGGACTGTGCGTGCGGCAACCGCGGGTGCGCCCGGCACTAACACAGCTCTTCCTACCTGCCCTTACTGGATCGACCTGTTAGTGAGACGTACGAACAGCACAGTACACCTCGGTGAAGATTTGACGTCATTTGGAGTGACAGGGCACCACCAAGCTAGGGTGAGAGAACTTAGTTGAAATCTCAACTCTGTGAGACTTTCTTCACTCCAAATGACGTCAAATCTTCACTGAGGTGTACTGTGCTGTTCGTACGTCTCACTCTGCATGCAAATGTGGTCCCTAAACCACCACCAACACACTCTCTCTCTCCCTCTCTCTCTCTCTCCCTCCATTCCTCCGCACAGTGTGGTAATTCTAAACACACTCCTTTTTCTTACCACGGGCGTTATAGCATTTTGATGAATCTAGGGGTAAGAATGAAATTACCATTCAGATAAGTAATGAGGTGGGTTTTTTTTATATAAGATCTTAATTATAATAAGGATTGATCCTTTGTGCTCATTTTTTGTGTTTTACAGAGCTGCAGTTCCAGATTTTGATGGTAAGTCTGTGTGCAAAGTTCTGTCTTCTTCTTTTTGTTTCTATTTTCCTGAATTTTTAGTTCTTTGCTTCTTCTCATCTGAGCCTCTGTAAGACTGCGCTTCTTATCTCTGTTATATTTGATTAAGGTTTTTGTCTGGCCAGACCTAATTTGTCTCCATATTATATTGGTATACACTTACAGGTCGATTTTAAAAGCATTGCTCGCGTAAAAATACCCTTATATGCGTGTATGTGGACCGCACACAAGCAAAGTGGATTATATAAAGCCGCAAAATATGTGCAAATTTATGCGTGAGCACGAGAGGAATAAGGGGGCATAATGGGGCAGGTTATGGGCGTTCCGGGGCAGAGCTAAGACATATGCGCATAATTCCGAATTTTAAAACTGGAGATCACGGCACGTGTCAGCTTGTTATCCACGTAACTTTACTGCTGTTCCAGATGAGGAGGAAGTCTGTAGATCTCCAGTTTTATTTATTTATTTATTTACTCGTTCATTCTTATAGACCGCTCACGCAGAGAAACCCTGATTGGTGCGGTGTATAACTTATCAAAAGCCTGACAGTAAAATAAATCTTAAAAAAACACATTACATAATTTTTAAATACAAAAAAAATTAATAAAATTGTTAAAACAATAAAACCTATTACATTCACATCTAAAATGGGAAAAGCCAAGATTTCACCCTTTTCCGGAAGAGCAGGTAATTTAACTCCGTCCACAACTCTTTTGGTGCTGAGTTCCACAGTTCTGGTCCTATAACAGAGAAAAGCTGCTTCCTAATTGCTCTTCTTGATTCCTCCTTCACTGCTGGTACTCTAAACAAAATCTCTGATGCACAGCGAGGGCATCTCCTAGGTGTATACATTTCTGCTAACTGCTGTAAGTACTTTGCTCCCTGGCCTTTAGATACGTTGAACTATACATTCATAATCTTAAATTGTATTCTTTGCTGAACTGGGAGCCAGTGCAGCTGCCTCAATAAGGGAGCAGCACTGGCCTTTCGAGGGCATCCGTAAATCAACCTTGCTGTTGCAGTTGGACACTGCTGGAGAGATAGTGGACCCTTGGGCCGGCCTACCTAGGGAGACAGGGTAGGCCGGGGGGTGGAGCCACAAGCAGGAGGTGTTCACCCAGGAACCAGGGACCCCCCGGGAGGAGCCCGTAGAGCACCGGGTCCCCGGGACTCGGAATTGAGACAGAAAGTCCAGGGGCTGTGATAGGCTTAGGCCGGGACCAGAGCAAGCAAGGAGGATAGGAAGTCCAAAGTACCCGGGAGGTAGGGGACCGGCTGTACAGGGCCGAGTGCCGGCTGAAGGTTGGGCAGCGGGCGGCTGCGGAGTCTGTAGCAAACCGGAGGCTGAAGCAGGCTGTAGGCTGAAGCGGAGTCGGTAGCAAACCGGAGGCTGAAGCAGGCTGTAGGCTGAAGTGGACGGTAGCAAACCAGAGGCTGAAGCAGGCTGTAGGCTGAAGCAGAGTCAGTAGCAAACCGGAGTCGGGGCAGGCAGATGGCTGAAGCGGAATCAGAGGCAAACCGGAGTCGGAGGCAGGCAGCAGGCAGAAGCGGTCAGAGGCAAACCGGAGTCGGAGGCAGGCAGCAGGCAGAAGCGGAAGTCAGAAGCAAACCGGAGTCAGAGGCAGGCAGCAGGCTGAAGCGGAGTCGGAAGCAAACCGGAGTCAGAAGCAGGCAACGTGGAGATCACCAGGAACGCAACTAAGAACAACTATGGAGTTGTGAACCTCGTTGCAAGGCGATGAGAGAGAGTTTGAGCGCCGGTTATATCGGGACTTGGGCGTGACGTCAGCAGCACGGGCAGGGCCAGGCTTCCGGGAGCTGAGCACTCAAGATGGACGTCCTCGCGCACGCGCGAGACTGAAGAGAAAGCAGTCACGTAATGGCGGCCGCCACGTGGAGTGAGAGACGCCCCCGGGGTCCGGAGCGGACGGAATGCAGTGATCCCTGAAGCGGAGGTAGGCGGGTTTGGGCCCTAACCGGAGGGAAGCGGTAGAGACCGCAACACTTGCTGCCATATTTTGCATAACCTGCAACCTGTGAACACTCTTTACTGGTAGTCCTACTAACAGCCCATTACAGTGATCTATCTGGGGCAATATAAAAGTCTAAACCACCAGCCGAAAAATAGCCAAAGAAAGAAACATTTGAATCTTTTTCAATAATATGAGCTTAAAAAATATCTGCCGTACTATCCTAGATATATGAGATTCAAAATCCCATTGATCTTCACAAATCACCCCCAAATTCTTCACTTTACAGCTAGCATTCAACTCTCCCTCTTCAATCTTTAACTTCAAAGCTCTTTGCAAAACATCCTCCCTTCCAATGTACATCCATTCTGCTTTCCCAATATTCAACACTAAGCAGTTATTAAAAAACCACAAGAAAGCAGGCCTAACTTCTCATTAATCTTCATCATAGCCTCCTCAAAGTTACCACCAGTCGAGTAAATCAACTGCACATCATCAGCATAAAGGAACCCCTTAAACCCCAATTCTCTAATCAATTTCTCTAATGGCTGCATAAAAAGATTAAACAACAAAGGGGAGAGAGGCAAACCCTGTGGGATCTCACATTTGAAACTATAGTGCCTAAAATGCTCATCTCGCACCTGCACCATTGCAGACCTCTCTTCCGAAAATGAATTCAAACATGTTAGAACCGTTCCTTGCAGACCTAATTCCTCACATCGTCCCAGCAAGATGTAGTCCACCAAGTCAAATGCGCTAGATTTTAGGGCTTACAGGACAGGGTGAGGGGTCTGGACAAACTGGAGGGCATGCAGGACGAAGAACCAGGGGGGTCTGGAAGACCTTGAGATTATCTGGCCAAACTGGTGGACTGATTGGAAAAACTAGGTTGTCCCTCATGCGAGCATGTTTTAAAATTTGCTGACATACGCACATGGTCCTATTGAAGATGCACAAGTGCCAGCTATGCTCAAGTAACCTCCTAAAATTAGGAGCATATTTATACATGGTTGGTGCATTTTAAAACATACACATGTAAGTGTGTGCATGGTTAAAAATGCTAGCGTATTTTCTCTCACGCACCAATATGGGCGTACGTGCGCTCGTTTTAAAATTGACCTCAATTTATAGTCAAAAGTAGTGATGGGCACCTGCAGATCTGGATCCTTCTTTCCTCTTTGTGGCCTTCTTCTGTGATGAATCTTCTTTTCCTATTATGTTAATTTTAATATCTCGAAAAGAGACACCGTGTCCCTCTCACATTCTTCTTCCACAATCTAAGTTCCCTATATACTAGACAGGAACTTTGTTGTTTTGTGAATTCTCTAGCTATTCACATAAAATAGGTGGTTTCCTATCTGACCCCTTTATTCCTTATTTGTTCCTGGGATAATTTATATGTGGACTATGACTTTTCACACAGCCATGTGCTATCTTGCTTAGGCTACACTCTCATTCTCTCTCTTCTTCTATCACAGAGAGCTTTATAATATAATTAGTGGAGATCAATATCTCAAATTTCCTTTCAGGCAGTTACAATAATATGCATCTGGTGTGACTTTCATTTACATTTGGACTTACGATTCTAATATACTTTACAGAGGCTCACTCTGCATTGCAGAAGCTTCAATACTATAGCTCTTATTTTTCTCTCTACTTCTAGAAAGCATTTTAGAATTTTATTTTTCTCTAATTTTTCCTTAGCGCAACTCTCAGGGTTTTTAAAAGAAGGTTGTCATCATTGCTTTTCCTGTAGATTCTGTGCCTCCCCTCACTTCAGCCCTCAAAAACCTGAACGTCCTGTCCAGTGCTTTTATCTCAGCACTCACAAGCTGCACCCTGAGTCCATCTTCTCTTATTCCCTTACTTACAGGCCGATACAGTAAGGACGCGTAAGAAAGAGTGCGGCAGTGCCGGGCGCACCCTCGTTTGCCGCGCGCACAGTTTGGATCACATACCGCTCGATACAGTATTCAAATGAGACGCAAATGCAAGCCACGTCCAAAGCGCGTCCATGAAGCGGTAGGCGTGCGCAATCCATTTTACTGTATAGAGCGGTTTACAGCCCTATACAGTATCCTGGGTGCGCTGGTACCTGTCATTTGAAATGTCATTCCACCAGGAAAGTGGATGGTTCTCCTACAGACCCCGCTGCCTTGAGCGCCGGCGCCAGCAAAACCCAGCAGCCGGCGATCGGCGGCAAGGAGCGCAACAAAGCACCTGTGCGCGCAGCTCCGATTTTCCGCCTCCTTCGGACGGGCAAGAGAGAGACGAAATTTCACGAGCAAACTTTCCCTCAGCCCCCAGGCCCCGCTCACCTGCCCTGGCCGCGGCCACGCAAGCCCCCGGCAGCAGCAGCAGCAGAAGGGCGTCCATGGGTGCCGGTCTCCCGTGCGGGCGCGCTGACAGCTCCAGAGCAGCCTCAGTCCTCTCTCCCCTCCTCCCGAGGCGCGCACCGCGGCTCCCCTGCCTCCCGGGGGCAGGGGAGCCGCGATTTCTCTCAGGAAAACTCATGAAAGGCAATTTCTCTCTCTCTCTCCCTCTGTCTCTGCCTTTAGCTTCGTCATCTCTTAATGACATTCCATCTGACTAAACTGTAACAACAACCAGTTTACTTATGGAATCAATGCTCTGGTGACCTCAGTAAAATAATCCTTACTTTTAGCTTTCATTTGTGGGGAGAAGGGATAGCCTAATGGTTAGAGCAGTTGGCTACAAATCAAGAGACCGGGGTTTGAGTCCCACTGTCGCTCCTTGTGACTTTGGGCAAGTCACTTTACCCTCCATTGCCTCAGGTGCAAAAACTTAGATTGTAAGCCACTTGGGGATAGGACAGCACCTGAATGTAAACTGATGTGATATCTCAGATCAAATGTCAGTATATAAAAATAATAAATATAAATTAAAAAGTCTGAGAAACTTCTCAGTCATCTTTCCCAAGTATATAATTGCCTTTCAGTTTAATAAGTCTTTTAAAACATTTCAGAGTTCCCTCTAATCCAGTTTTAACTTTTAAAAGGATGACTTCAAAGATGTTCCTCCACATCTCTAGTTATACACAAGTTTTGTTTTTAAACTAGCACGAGACTTCCAGCACAGCTTAATGGTGTCAGTGTCTGGGTAAATTAGGGAACTAGAGAGGACCTAAGCTCCTGCAGACTCGCATTCCTAGTGAAAGTTTCCCTTCCCGTCGACTAACATCGCAAAATGGCTTCCTGTTAGAGGGGCCACTCAATTCTGGCTTATATCTCATTTCAAAATGATCGTTTTAAAACAATTTAACAATTTTGTTGTGAGGAGCTTCTTCAACACTTTCTGACATCTAAACTGAGGTTGTTTTCCCTTTTTTTTTAAATGACTTTTCCTCCCAGCGGTTGTATTATTAGGAGCCAGGCTCTGACGTCACTTCCTATCCCTGGTGGCTACTGGTGCTGCCTCGAACACAGTCCCTCTCCTTGGTTCATGAGTTTAAAAATGCATAGGGGGAGCTTCTCTATGGCTCCTCTGCCTTGCTAGATATTTTTTTAAATTTTCAAATTCTCCCTGGAGTCTAATAGCGATAATGCCATGGACCTGGTGTTTTCCCCAAGTCTGGGATGTCGCTGATAATGTCAGTGATGGCCCTTGACTTTCAGTTGGCGGCGAGAAGCTTCCCGCTGCTCCCTGCCACTTGCTCCGCCTCCTTTACTCTGACTGGAATGAGAGCGGTGAACTGTGGGAGCCAGCGCCTCCCACTGCGCCGCTCCCAGCCACAGTCGGTTCCTCTGTTGCAGAGGCAGGAGTTTTAGAAACAGCTCCCTGCCTCTGTCTGTACCTGCCCCAGGCTCAGCCCTCCAGCACTGAGAGGTTTTTTTTCATTTATTTACAATATACTCAGTCTCTTTTCACCAAATGTTCAGCAACCCTCCAAACAATCATTTCACAGGTGTAGGAACCCTTCCCTCCCTGGGGACCTTCCAGTACTTGCTTAGTGTAGCAGCTACATCTTTCTTCAAGTAACTCTGTCTTCTCAGATGAGCTTCTAGTCGAAAACTCCTCCCTGAATAGAACACTCATGGGTTCCTTTTCTCACAAGCGGGGCAGCTTCTTTCCCTTCGTCCCTCTGCCATCCACCTTCCTCAGGACAGAATTCCCTCTCAGCTCGCCTCCAGGACAACAGAGATCATCTTACTAACCTCTTCTCCCACCCAGCAAGGTCTGAGCACCTCTGTCTTCGGCCCATGTACCATGGTCCAGATTGTCAAGTTTCTCCAGAAATCCTCTTCTAGCAGAATCTTCTCCGTGGAGGGACACAGGCCAAATGGTCGCACACTGTGAAGAGATGGCTACCCCTTTCAGACTTCAGGTCACTCCCTCCTGCATCAAGAAGTGCAGAAGCTTTTATTTATTCCCATGCCCCCCCCCCCCCCACGGGAAGTAGCACTCATTCCTAAACACTCCTATCACTCTAATATCACATTAGGGGAAGGTCTGGTCAAGACCCTGGCTCACACAGAGAGGACTCAGAGCAGCTGAGACCACTGCTGCCATTTTTGTAAGGGGCAGAAACCACTCTTAAGGAGCTGAATTTGGGCACCTTGTACATTAAACCTTGTTATCTGCCTTGAAAAATATAGTAAAGTATACAAGCTATAAATTTTAATAAATTCAAATTCAAGTCACAAAAAGTGTGCCATGGATGAGCTACTTCCACCAGAGAGCTAAATAATAAGTAGATGATACTCAAAATAACAAACTCGCACGCACTAAACTAAGCATGCTTAGTCCTTTTTTTCTCTTAGTTCCTCCTTCTTGCATTAACACTGGGTAGAAGAAAACCTGCACATTGGGCTAGTTGTCAGTGCTAATGGGAGAAGTAGGTGAACACCTAGACCCCAGGAGAGGAGATGTAAGGACAACTGAGAGCTTCAGGATGGAGGAAAACAGACATTTGCATGACTTGTGTTCTCTTATACTCTGTTTATGTTTTCCCTTTTCTTTGTTCATTGTTTCAGGTCTGTGGGTGAAAGGCTGAGTGAGTGAATTATATGTGTTTCTGTCCATCAGTCTTCTGTGTCATTGAGGGGTCTTGAAAAAGTGGCATAAAAAGGTGTGGTTGCTGCGAGAATGGAGCATGTTGTTGCGCCGGAGGTGGACCCTTGGGCCGAGGTGGGGTTGGCGCTACCCATAGGAGGGATCCTACGGGTCCCCACCATCGGCAGGCGGAGTGGGCTGAAGGACGGAGGCCGGCTGGCGCTTCACCAATACCAGCCCTCGTTCCTTGCGGGTTGAGCCTTTGGATACCGGGTCCAGCTGGATTTAGGTGGGCCTCCGTATGTCATCGTGGATGGAAGGATGGAGAGGTCAGCCCAGAGGTGGCAACGGTAGAATGAAGAAGTTTGTACTGGATGAGGCGGAGTCCCAGAGACCCAGGTGCCAATAGAAACAAAGTCAGACAGGGGGCACCTGAGCAAGAACAGGTCGAAGCCTGAATAGGCTGAGTCCAGGACGTAGACTGAAGAAGCGTCATAGGGCAAGCTGAAGACAGGGCCAGCGGCAATCAGTAAGCAGTGGCAAGGTAAAGCTGAGGTCTGGACAAGGAGAGAGACAATGGCATTGTCAGTCAATGCAGAGGTCCGGGCTTGGAGAGAATCAATAGCGTAGTCAGGCAATGCAGAGGTCCGAGCTTGGAGAGAGTCAGTAGCGTAGTCAGGCAATGCAGAGGTCTGGGCTTGGAGAGAGTAAATAGCATAGTCAGGCAAAACAGAGGTCGTATTCGAGAAGGCAATCCAAGTGTAGGTTAGGAATCAGGAACGCAGGAACGAGGAAACAAGGAATAGGAGTCAGAGAGGATCAGGAACCAGGAATGAAGGAGAATCACCAGGCGGCAACAAGTACACAACCAGCGTGGAGACCTGTTGCAAAGACAATCCTTAGGAGCAGAGCCTGGCCTTAAGTACCGGGATTCCGCTGACGTCAACATCCGCGGCCGCAGCCAAGTTCCCGCCGTTGGCCCTTCATAAGACTCAATGGTGCGCACACATGCGCCTAGGGAGGCACCGGGGTTGACTTGAGGACGGAGGCGGCGGCCCACCGCTGCCAGGGATGAGGAACCAGGCCCTGGATTCATCTGAGAGAGGTGAGGGGGCCGGGCCATGGGTCTGCCGCGGTCGGCATGCATAACACATGTGGAAGGGTGACTGACTGCATATGTGATTGGGTGTGAAAAGAGCGTGAGAGGAAAGTGTGGGCAGGTCTAGCAGGAAGGAGAAAGGGAGGGGTGGTTAAGAGTGCCCACAGAAATTTTTTAGAAGGGGAAATACCAGAAACAAAATAAAAATGTAGAAAACCAATCAGGAGTCCATTTTCAATAGCTCACATTCAGGTGAATTTTCAAAGAAGTTATGTGCATAAATGTAGCATACTATCATAGCAATTTTCAAAAGCCACTTGCGTGCGTAAAGTCCACCTGCACAGGCAAATCCTATGGATACTTCAATGGCATATATTGTAGCAATTTTCAAAAACCCATTCACACAGATAAAGTGAAGTTACATGTGTAAATCCCAGTTTTGCATGTGTAAATGCTTTTGAAAATCAGGCCCATTGTGTGCAAAGTACATGGGTTATTTTAGCCATGCACAATGCAGCAGTTCCTAAAGAGAAACAAGCCATGTTTTCCTTGGAAAATGTCCTGTGCATCTACTATTTTTGTGGATGGTGGGAGGTGAGGGGCAAAAATACTTTTGATATCCCACATACTGCATGTGCATTATTCTCGTACCCTGATCTAAACTCACCCATAAGAACGTCAGTATTCAAAAAAACCTGCCATTTAGCCAGATAACTTGTGAATCAGCAGGTTTCTGTTTGTTTCAAAGATGAATCTAAGGTGAATCCTCTTGAGAGTTTTAAGGTGAGGATATCCTCCCATACTCATTGTCCCTTACAGAGGCCTAATCAGTACAGCTAGGGGTGAAGAGGAAAGAGACAGTGGTGAGGCAGAGGCAAAGCAGTCAGGCCAGAGGGGTGAAGAAGGGGCTCCACATTACCCAGGTGAGCACATTTGACACCAGGAGAAGGAATGAATGAGAGCACAGCAGGGAGAGGAATGGATAGGAGAAAGGAAAGGGGAGACTGATCAAGGAGGCAAGGACTTCTAAAAACTTGGATCTCCTTTATTTGTCCAGGAGGTAGAAGACCTTGTTCAGGGAGGGGTGTTAGTGAAGGAACGCAAGCAAGAAGTAGGACCAGGCAGAACAGCAGCAGGTGTACAAGCACGTCAGATGTAAACAACAGCATTCCAGAGCTGGTACTGGAAAGCTATAGTCTGTTCTTTGAGAAAGTTGCCACAAGAAACTCTCTGGCAGCAAAGGAAATGGATAGCGTTCGATGGCAGCAGCCTCGCAGTTGCCCTTAAGATGATAAAACATTAACCATTGATACCAGGTCAAAGTTTGTAGGCATTTTTTTACTCACAGACTTTACCCAGAATTTTCAAAGTGGATTTATGCAGAGCGTGTATAAGTCTGTGCGTGTAAATTCTGAACCCCGCCACAACTCTGCTCCCCCCTCCGCTACGCCTCTTTGAAGTGCACATAAAATTACATGCACAATCACCTTTGCACATACTTTTACATACTCAACCTTTGAGCAGGAAAATCACCTCCTAAATGAGGCATCTGAGAAAAGTCTGCCAAGATTTGGAATTGTGGAGACTTTCTTGCTCTTCCGCTCCCCCATCCCTTCCAATTACTATTCTAATTCTGATTCTCCTCTCTCACCTGCTTCTCTCTTTGTCCCTCTCTTCATTTCATCTTTCTCTTTCCTGCCTTCTTCTCCACGCCTCCAGTGACTCCTCCTGCAGGAGCATCCACATCTCCTCCAACCTGAATCCATTGCTCATCCAGGTAGCTGAGTCCTTTAAATGGTGTATGAGCTAGCTAACACCTTGGGGAGATAGTGCCTACTGATCTAAAAGCAGAAAAAAAGAGGGGGGTCATGTGATGACACGGCAATGAGCAGTCGCAGCTTCCCCACGCGCCCTTCCCCAATCTTTATTAATGGCTCAGATCTTCAGTGCTAGCGGCCTGATCATAGAAAATTATGGCGGAGAAGGTGGCCAAGAAGTCCTTGCCTAGGATGTGGGGGGAATCAGACCGTCCGAAACAAGCGGACTTGCCAGAAAACCGTGGCAGAGAGAGCGGCCTGCACCGAGGAGCCCGCCTCTGATGAAGACAACATGGGCTGAGATGAGAGGTGTCTCCGCCCACAGGGAGGAGCCCCATGAGCATCACCGTCAGCAAGCGCAGACTCAGTGGCGTGGAACACAGCTAGAAGTAGAGACTTTATTATAAATGGAGAAAACAATAATGTCCACAGAATAGCAGCTGTAGTAGTACAGTACTGGACAATGGGGAATGCCCAGAGTGAGACCACAGATGAGAAGATCGGTAATGGCCCACGGAGCCAGTTACGCCAGAAATCCCCTCTGCTGAGTGTAGGCACCTCAGTAACACAGATCCGGTAGTGGCCCACAGAGCCGGTTACGCCGGGAATCCCCTCTGAGAAGTGTAGGCACCTCAGTAACACAGATCCGGTAGTGGCCCGCGGAGCGGTGTACGCCGATACTGTCTGTATAGTAGATGTTGAAGCACTGGTAGAGATGCCAGAACCCAGAAGTGGCTCCTGAAGTTGGTGTGCAGATATTCTATAGTGCAGGAAAGCTGAATGACTTCTATCGAAGGAAGGCAGTAGTGGCCCGGGGTACACCGCGTAGGATCCTTAGCACAGTTCGTATAGTAGAAGTCAGTATAGGTACTCACAGAAGATGGTTCCTGGAGAGAGAGAGAGAGAGACCCAAGAAGCAGCTCTGTAGCAGTCAGGTAGGTAGGCCCTCCAGGAGCGGATAGCCGGGAATGCAGGAGTGCCCCCGAAGAGCGGGTACTCAGAGCGTCCAGATGCCAAGACCAAGCCAGGAACAGGATGTCCTTGAAGAGGAGAATTCAAGCTTTAACCCATATTCTTTATTGTATTATGTTATAATTACCTCCTGCCTTTTCCTCTCTTCCAGCTATTTAAGCTTCCAAGTTTTTACTCCTTGTTAAATGTAACTTTGCCTTATTCACCTCTATTGTTAATTACTTTATTTATTGCTTCAGTTATACCCTTGTTCTATGTAAACCGATCCGATATGGTTATTACTATGAAGGTCGGTATAAAAAAGTGTTAAATAAATAAATAAATAAATAAATAAATAAATAAATAAATAAGATGGAACTCCTTGCTAACTCAAGGAAGGCAAGGGCTGGTTGGATTAAATATGCAAGCGGGTTGATGTCATTGGGAGGGGATGCCCCCGAGGTTCCCACTAAGAGGTCTTCAAGAGAGGCCCTTGCATGCGCCTAGGTGATTCCGGGTCCAAGATGGCGGTCGGCAGCACCCACGCTGTCCTGGGAACACCGGAGAGATCAGCGAGGATTGGCAGAGGCCGCCATTCTTCCCAGACTTGATGGAGTGGGGAAAAAAGAGGTGAGCATGAGAAGTCGCAGCCATCTGCGACCGACAGGCATAACAACAGGAACTAGGAAAAAGACAGGATCCAAGAATAAGGCTGGATAAACAGCGATTTCCCAGAACAAGCTCTAAGAGGACTGATGGATCAGCAAAGGTGTGTCAGGCTGGGGCTCCTTATATTCAGCCCTCAGTCTGAAACACACCCAATACAGGTCCAAATGGGCATCTAGCCTGATCTAATACAATTCCCTGGCAAGCAGCAGCCTTTGTAGCTCTGCTGCAAGGTCTCCTGGACGTGAACACCTGGCGCTGTAGGTTTAATCCTAGAGGTGGCTGCAGCTATGCTGTATGCTGATCACAGTTAGAACAGAAACCTCTGCTAGTGCCATTCCAGTACACTCAAAAGATGAATGCAGAATAAAGAGATGAAGGGTGACCTCAGAATTTGGTAAAAATGGAACCTGCATGTGATCCAGCATAAAAGCTGCCCAC
The DNA here is from genome assembly GCF_901001135.1 of Rhinatrema bivittatum. Classification (NCBI taxonomy): domain Eukaryota; kingdom Metazoa; phylum Chordata; class Amphibia; order Gymnophiona; family Rhinatrematidae; genus Rhinatrema; species Rhinatrema bivittatum. Next base: position 560,838,689 of record NC_042617.1, on the reverse strand, counting down.
TTTTGATTAAAGTAGGGAATATACAGAGAAATAGACTTTCTGAAGACAGATGCAGAGGAAGGAAAATAGCCACGAAAGGTTGAAAGAAGCCTCCTTACAGTTCAATGCGGTGTTCCCTCTTCCTCCCCTTTGCATGGAGTTAGATTTAACACGGGCAATCAGAGTTCATTAGCTTAGGAAAGCCAATAGAGGGTCACATGCACTGTAATTCTCCATACAAAATGGATTTTCAGTCAAAGTATCTCAGCTCTACTATTACTGCTACTGTTCATAGTCATCCATAAGTTCTACAAGATGCACGCAGCACTCACAGTCACCAGCTTAACCTCTGCAGTCTGCCATTTGCATTGGCGGTCCCTGGTGACAAACAATGGAATTGACATGGATTTCCCAGCAATACACCACTGCCAGCTACCGCTGTTTGGTAGTCAACGCTAGAGATATGCAAAACATAGGTAACCCTCTGTTCAGGGGTTGACTGTTTCCCCTAGGTCCATGAAAATATTCCTTCTCTGGGGCTGACTTCTCGGGCATATTTCCTCTCATTGCAGATCCCAATGAGTGGATTCTTTCTATGGGGGTAAAGGCAGTTCTTCGTGGTCCAGGCACTGGAGTGCTTTTCCCTGTGTATGTGTGTCTCTGTCCTTTCTCTTTCTGTAGTTAGAGCTGGGACAAACGGGCTGGACACAGTTTGGGTGTTCAAAGAAAATTTACTGATTCTTTGAAAGTTCAATCAAGGTCCACAATAAATCCAAAGGGTGACTATATGAAAGATACTATTTACACTGCTCGAGGTATGTGTTTTGTATCTCAAGTTCCTGGAAAGGAGCTCTCAGTGTATAAACTATCCCAGTGAGCAAAGGGAATCCTATACTTGAAGGGATCCACTTAGTCCCAGAAAAATCCTACCTTAGTTCAATTTCTCACTCTCTTGACCCAACCCGTGTCCTAATCCCTTAGGGTGGAGATATTGTTGAGGGTCCCCTGATCGTCATCTTTCTTCCCGATCTTCCAATAGATCTTCTTTGAAGGAAAAGTCTGATGTCTTCGAACACAACCAAGGTTCCTACAGCCCTGACTTCAGCTGTGAGGAAGGGTGGGAAAAAAACCTCCTCACCATAAAAAAGTGGAAAAACTTTGTGCAATGCAAAAAAGTCACGCTGGGTAATGCTGTCTCCGATCTTGCTTCCTTTAAGGAATAGATCTTCAGCCCCAGCCTCTGGAGTTGGGATGTGTCCCTAACCCAAGAGCCCAGGGTTTCCCCAGTATAGATCACTTCTACAGGAGTTAAAATACTCAATGTTTCTCTTCAAAAAACCCGAGGCAGGCCCTCCCTGGCAGGAAGTGAAGTGCACTAGTGAGGAATCTCCTCTGAAAAAAACACCAAGGTTAAGTTAAGAGGCTCAACTCCGCAGGGGAAATAAAAATAGCTCCTCACTCTGTGAGAGCCAGCTCAAAAGCCCACACTTGCTCCTAACCTAGCTCCCCCCCCCCCCCCCCCACAGATAGACCGAGCCCCCCAATCACAGTACCTTCTAAGCCGGAATTCTATGGGTCGGGATCTAGGGCCATCTAGTGGCTGACCGGGGGGGGGGGGGGGGTCACCCCACATATATGGTGAAAATGACAGTGGAAACATTTGTGAAAAATATCAACTGCCATTCTGTGTTTTTCTTTTTTTCTTTTGGCATACAGTTTAATGGGTAAATATTTGATGAAATGGGTGAAGAAAATAAAAGCAAAATATGACCTTTGTTGCATTCACCAAGTCCCTTTTTTGGTTCAACCTTTGCCCTTTTACTGTGGAAATTCTTCCTTTACAGTCTATGGCAAATGATTTCTCAATTCTGCGAATTGTATGAAACATCTGCAGATTAAAATCTTACTGTCTACACATCTTTCACATGCTGTATTTCATCGTGGAGTGACTGGAAACAGAGATCTTATTCTAAAAAGCATGGACCAGTTTTGATGTGATAACTGTAGCTTTATTTTGTAGTGTATGGAGCAGCAGGACTAGCTAAAGTGCTCAAAATATTTACTAGCCTGCTTTCTTCCTCTAGTCTGTTGAGTTCTTCTTTGATCTTATCCTCAGCTCTCCTTTAGTTTTTAGCTTACAGTGGTGTATTCTTTCTGTTTTTAGCCTTAAGATGTGCATCTTTCGATCACAACCCTGCTTTAAAAAGTCTCCTTCCCCGAGTCCATTCTTCCACTAGTCATGCTACATTTATCTTTTTCACCAATCAGTGAGATGTCTATATGGGGAATCAACAAGAACCAGCACAATGGCGTGCCTGGTTTACTTATATGCATAATGATGAAAGTGATTAAAAAGGAATAACTTTTAAAAACTAAAAACACTACTATTTCCTCCATAATGACGTAATGACGTAATGGAAAAGAAGACTCATAACTTTCAAACAAATGCGTGTGCCAGCATATACACACATATATGGCCGTTAGCAGATCTACACAAGTATTTTGTAACATGCACGTTTTATAAAATATGCATCTCTCTACCCCTCGACCTATGTGCATATGTAGACTTATGGGCGAATACATGCAATCCATTGAAACCATATATACCAAATGCATTGAACCCGCATCCTGTTCCTATTTGAAAAATATATGTACGAATATTTTACGCATGAAAGTAAAGTAGGACTTACTCTCATAAGTCTCAATTTGCGGGTGAAAGTCGGCCAATTCTAAAACATGTACTCATAAATGAAATTAACTAGTTTTCCAATTAGTCCACCAGTTCATATAGTCCTTCTCCGGGTCATCAAGATCTTCTTGGTTCTTCAGCCCGATCTCCCCCCGGTTCATCCAGATCTCCCACCCAGTTAGTACTATAAAATAAACACGTTTAATATCGCTTCCACCCGATAATTAGCAGGTGTAAAAATACCGCAAATAAGTTGGCAAATGTACACGCGTAAGTGTTGGCCCCAATCAGGAACACCCCTAGACCACTCCTTTTCTATGTTGCATATATGTGTACTCAAAAATAAAAATACACACATTTTCAACTTTTATAACATACAGAATACTACTTACACATGTATATGCTTAAGTTTTATGCAAGTAAAGTTTTGAAAGGTCACCCCTTAATGCTTTGATCTCTTTTCATTTTCCAACAGATGTGTTCTAATTTCTCTTTTCGGCTGCGACTGCTACGGCTATAAATGTAAATGCCAACATCTTAATATAAAGATTAATTTATCAACTTTATTAACTGGTTCAAAACATTTCTAGGAAACAGAGGATATAGAGTCAAAATTCACAATAAAGAATCCCAATACCACCCATCTAATAGAGGGGTGCCGCAAGGTTCATCACTTTCACCCACACTCTTCAATGTCTACCTGCTACCACTATGTCAATTACTTACAAAATTAAGCCTTAAACACTTCCTTTTCGCAGACGACGTACAGATCGTGATCCCCATAAAAGAATCAATCTCAAAAACAATGGAATACTGGGACACTTGCTTATTAGAAATTAAACTTCTCCTCAACAGTCTAAATCTTGTGCTCAATGCTTCAAAAACAGAATTCCTGCTCATATCACCGGAAAACAATAACATACTTCCAAAACCACCCACACTCCTTCAAACAGCCCATGTAAGAGACCTAGGAGCCATACTAGACAATCGTCTCAACCTCAAACCATTCATTAATCAAACCACAAAGGATTGCTTCTACAAATTGCATATTCTGAAAAGAATTAAACCACTCTTCCACGCTCAGGACTTTAGAACAATCTTGCAAGCAATAATCTTTTCCAAACTAGATTATTGCAACTCGTTACTACTAGGCCTCCCAGCTTCTTATACTAAACCTCTACAAATGGTTCAGAACTCTGCAGCCAGAGTCCTCACAAATTCCAGGAAAATCGACCACATTTCCCCTATCCTCAAAAACCTCCATTGGCTACCAATCCATTATAGAATCATGTACAAAACCATCAACATCATATACAAAACTATCAACCAACACACGCAAATCGACCTACAAATACCACTTAAAAAATACACTTCCGTCAGACCCATCAGGGAATACTACAAAGAGTCACTCCAAATTCCAAAGGCCAAAACCTTCCAACATAAATCTTTGAGTCTCAGAGCCTTCTCTTCAGCAGGTCCAGCTCTCTGGAACTCTATCCCACCAGATTTGAGACAGGAGCCATGCTCTCTAACATTTAGGAAAAGACTAAAAACTTGGCTTTTCAAAAAAGCATTTCCAAGCCCTGAATAAAACTTCACACAACAGCACAATTGGATCCAAATTCTGTGTCATATTTATTCATATTCTGTGTCATACTTAGCCTTCTGGTTACGTATGTTCCATCTCACAGTGATGTACCGCCACATTTATTCGCATAGTCTTATTTACTCATCTTGCTAATTTTTTACATTAATTGGCTGAAATGTAAATATCGCTCTGTTCTTTTCTCTCCCCCCTTCCAGTTCCAAGTTAATTTTTCCCTGTTTTATTGTAACTTTCTCACATCCTTTTTCTGATTCCCTGTATTTAAAGTTCAAGGTTTTTATTGAGAATATTGTTTACTACGCTACGTTATGCTTTTCACACTTTGTTAATTGTAAACCGGGTTGATGTGATGCCTGTCATGAAACTCGGTATAACAAAAACAATAAATAAATAAAATAAAAAATTTAAACCATGTGACAGCAAGGTTTAATTTACTACTTGCACTGGCAGAACTTTCAAGGAAAAGAGGAACGCTCGAGAATGAAACAGAAAACCAGACTGAAAAGGGGAATTCTGCATGCTTCGTATTTATTTATTTAACAACCAGCTGAATTATCTCTCACACTCTGCACAGATGCCCCCTCCAGTGGCTTTCTGCTGTTTTCTTTGCAGACTGAAAAGGCCCCTTTGTAATTCAGCAGTCTTTTCCCTGGTCCTGCACTGACCTCACCTGGTCACATAATCATATGACACAGAGAATGTCAGCAGGTAAGGCCCAGCCAGGGACCTAGATACCAGTTTTCTTCCCATACAGGGTCTAATATACTAAGGCTTTTCTCTCATTCTCTGTCTATGGGAAAATGCTTAGTACATAGGATCACCCCCCCCCAACCATGTCTGCCCAGTTGCTCTTTGCCTACTGTGTCACTGCAGTGGGCAGCAGTGACGTTATGCAAGAGTTATGTATACTATTATCATTTAATACTAATTTGAACAATAGAATATTTCTACCAATTAATCAGAGACCTGGCTGAGTGGGCAGTAGGAGCCCACTGCATCTTTCCACGGATGAGGCAGTTCAACACATTCAAAAATTTAATTATTTTTATAATTGCATTTTCTTTTATCTCTTTTTCTTGTTTTATAACTTCTTACTGATGCATTCATTCATATGTACAATCTAAATAGCCTTGCACGAAAGCTGATCGCATAACTCAAACGAGAGATTGCAAGATTCTCAAAACAACCCCCTATCTAAGATGTGAAAGCTATCATTTCGCTTTAACTATCCGTACTCTTTTCCTTATGTACTACATCAATTCTAATATGTACCAGAACATTTCACTTGATAGATATTAATGCCTGCCTATGAATACCACCTCTGTAACCAATCTTTGTTTGTTTGTTTGTTGAGTTATAACTATGAATGTCACTTTGTAAACCGTTGTGATCTATACATGGAATGAGGGTACATAAAATGTCTAAATAAATAAATAAATATAGAAAAGCATAAAAAAAAAGAAAAGAAATCGTTGCTAACTTGTAAAACATACTCCACCAAAATCAACATATCAGATCCTCAACTCTGGGGAAGGGGTTGGGAGTAGAGTGGGAGATCATGTTCTTCTTACTTTCCAGAAAGGCCACAAAATGTTCATGGTTGCATAGTAACATAATAAATGATGGAGGATAAAACCAAAATGTCCCATCCAGTCTGCCCTATGGCAAATGGTCCACTTTGGGTAGATGCACAAACAAATACTCCCATGGAACCCGACATTCATTCCAGGGTGCATCTTTTTGGGTTGTAACTGCTGCTCTGTAAAGGTTACCCCATGCCTTCTAGAAAGCACATTTCAGTCATATCACTGCTGTTTTAGGCTGTATATGCCACTCTATGCTCTCCAGAAAGCACAATTAGACCAGTGCTTCATTACCATTCCCTTGCCTCTAGGTGTTATAGTCCTGTCTGTGGACCCCATCCCGTGGACAGGCTTTCACCTTCCTCATCCCAGCCGGCCGACGCGGCCACTCTCCTTCATGGCCTTGCCGCCGCTGCTACCGCTGCCGCCGCTCCTCTGAGCAGCCTGATGGTGCTCTCCTCCATGGCTGAGCCGCGCCGCCAACTCCATCTTCAGCGGGGAAGTCCCCGCCAGGACTCCCTCCACCCACACAGCTGAGCGCCGCCGTCAGAGTTCCTCCTGCAGCAGGAGCCACCTCCAGCCTACCTCCTCTTCGTGGCTGGAATCCACCACCGACCTGCCTCGCTTCCTCTTTGTGGCAGGACCCTGCTGCAGGCCTCAACTCCACCCACCAGGCCTCCGGGGTTCCTCTAGGCGTGGGCGCATGCCTCTTCACACCATTTAAAGGGCCAGAAGCAGGAAGTACTCTTTGGCCCTCCTGTTGACATCTCTAGGGCACTTCCTGAACCTGCCCTATAAAAAGGCCCTGCTTCATTCCCTCAGGACCTTCGGATCAGTTTGGATCTCTGCCATCTCGGTTCACATCTCCCTTGGACCTTCTTCAGCTTCCAAGGAATCCATCTTCTGCTCCTGTCCAGATGACGTCACATTCTTCGTGTTCCTGTTGTCTCCGTCCAATGTCCCAGGTCTTGTCCCTCGTCAGATCTTCTTCGTGGTATGTTCCAGTCTCCGGTTTCCCTTCCTGAAGCCCTGGAGTTCCTTGTCTGCGTCCAGATGTCCTCTTGTCCAGATGTCTTCTCATCCCGATGTCCGGATGTCCCCTCGTCCTGATGTCCCTCGACCTCTCGCCCAGATGTCCAGATGTCCACTCGTTCAGAGATCCAGATGTCCAAGTCTCCAGATGTCCAGATACCCTGATGTCTGTGTGTCCAGAAATACCATTCTCTTGTGTACCTTTTCCTTCATTCTCTATCTCGATACTGAAGAACCCGCAGCAGCCTTGCCATCCACTGGACTTCGTCTTCAAGTGTTCTTCGTGGGGGTAAATCCGTCTCGTTTGGTGTCCTTCTTCAGGTGACTGGAGTCTCCTTCCAGCTAGACTTCTCCCAAGTGCTGTCCAGAACCTCTTCACTATCCTGCGCATGTCCCGCTCTCCGTGTGGTTCGTGACCACCTCTCAGGCTGTGTAGGGCGTGCAGCGGGACATGGTGGTCCGTGACCAGTCCATGCTGGGCTGTGTAGGACGCCCTGAGGGCGTCCTACACAGCCTCTGTCTGACTTCACTGGGGCGTGTAGCTCAGCAGGGGGTTGATCCTCCTCATCTCAGCTCCAGTGTATGTGCTCCACTCTCGCCTGCACTCACTCACCTCCCTTGGGGCTGCCTTGGGGCTCCTCCCTGAGTTGCCTCATGGGCCAAGGGCTCACTCTCTCCCAGGAGCAGACGATCGCGCCTCTGTGTTCCTCCTCAGGACCCGCAGGGCGCGTTCGTAACATAAGGGATCCTTTGTGTTTATCCCACACTTTCTTGAATTCCTTTATCGTTTGTATCTCTTCCATCTCCTCTAGGAGGGCATTTTAGGTATCCGCCACCCTCTCCATGGAAAAATATTTCCTGACGTCGTTCCTGAGTCTTCCATTGAAGCTTCATATTGTGACCCTTTCCATTGACAAAGTTTTGCTTCTTGTGCATTAATGCCTTTCAGGTCTGTATCATATCCTCCCTTCCAGGATATACATATTAAGGTCCTTCAATCTTATCTCATAGAGCTTTTGGTACAAACCTCACACCAATTTGGAAATTTCATTTTTTATTGTATTTCAGTTTTAGAGCACACTATTTTTGAAAAGCATGAATAATTTGCAGGTAGTGCACATTATTCAGAAAAAGTGTGCACTATTTGCTGAAACAAACAAAAAAAAAACTGCCCCGATGAAACTGAATTTGGACAAGAACCTCCCCTCAGCAAAAGAACTTTTTTTGGCCGGCACACCCATAATGGACAGTCTCCAGCCTCTCTATTATCCTTTCTCAATGCTTTTTTTAATGCAAAAAAAAAAGTGCTGGGACTCACATGAAGAATGAATGTTTTTGTTGAGGGGACCTCAGGGCAAATCAAGCAGGTGAAGGAAAAAGGTGCCAGTACTCATTACTGGTAAGTATCCCCTAAAAAAAAAGCCCTGTCTTTTCTGATATACGGCTTCCAAAACTAAACTCACCAACCTCACCAACCATTCTGTAAAGAGGCATCATCACCTCCTTTTATCTACTATTATGCCTCTTCCTATGCACCCAGGAATCCTCCTGGTTCTGGCAGCAGTCTTATTTATTTATTTATTTTTAACTTTTATATACCGATGTTCATGTATAGGATACATATCGCGCCGGTTTACATAGAAACTGAACTGTCGCCGTGAGGCGGATACAATGAAACATCTGGTACAATGAACATACGGAAACAATAAACATGTGGCACAATAGAAATATACTATAAAATAAAGAAACGTAGGGCTCTACATGATGACAATTCAAAATAAAACGGGAAAACTGGAGTAACTGATGGATAACAGGAAGAGTTAACTTGGCTAGCGGCAAGTTAAAAGGGAAGAAATCAAACAACGATGCATTAAGAACGTTTAATTTACAGGTTCATAGAGGGACTAAGTGACTTCTAGCTGCGTATAGGACCGTATAGATCTTATCAAACTGTATTGCTACCTTGAAGTCATCTGACACTAGCACCCCCAGGGGCGGATTGACCTATCGGGGGATCGGGCTTCCCCCGGTGGGCCGGTCTAGCTGGTCACGTGGTCTCGACCGCGTGGCTCTTCCTCAGCCCAGCCTCAGCGCCTCCCAGCCAGCCCCTGCCGGAGACCAAGCCGGCAGGGGCCGAAGAAATACAAATCGAGGCCGGCGGAGGCCGAAGAAAAGAAGATCAGCCAGCACGGGCCGAAGAAATGAAGATGGGAACCTCCCAGCCAGCCCCCGCCGGAGAAATAAAAATCGTGGCCGGCGGAGGCCGAAGAAA